>NW_028295801.1:0-1200000 GCF_964341445.2 Mesoplodon mirus | reverse complement strand
TCCATTCTCTAGGTTTCCCGTACACGTTATAACTGTAGTAATATTCCCTTCAACATGGAGAGCTGGGACCTATGGAATGGGTGCCATGCATTATTGCTATAAAGGGTCTGCATTTGCTCACCCAATCTCACCAATCCTCTCAGTCCCAAGTGTCCAGCCTTATCCCACATCCAGCTGTCATTGTAGATAGGGTCATTCCAGGTTGCATCAGAGACCCTGAAGGAATTGTAAAGAATTTCCCTGTTTCTTTGTTCTCTTTTTGAAATTCCTTTTTAGAGTGGGTTTGAGCTGATTCTCGCTGCCATGTTTATGCCAGTCTAGACACACTTGATTCCCTTACGCAGACATATCAACACATAGGTTTTAAGATTCTTACTAGTCAGATCGATTCCTCTGTGGGAAATATGGGGTTTTGAGTCCCTTTGACTGAGGAAGGTGTAGGTCTTGTCTATTCCATAGTTGGTTTTTGGAACGGTACCTGTGCTTATATCAAACTCTGGTTTGATGCATCACCCCACCTCTCCTTCCCCCTTAAGCAGGCATAAGAGTGTTTTCTAAATGTGAGACTCTGTTCTCTTGCCTAACTCAGTTCATGTGTAGCCATGTTTACAGGATCTTCCTAAGTGATATCTTATGATAAGTTTCTTTTCCTGTGTGACTTCTTTCACTTAGAATCATCGTACCTGTATCCACTCATTTTGCTGCTACTGGTCTTATGACATTGATTTCATGGCTGAGGGATATTCCATCGTACGTAAGTTCCACAATGTTTGGAACCATTTTTATATTTCCTGGGATATTTCAGGTGTACCCAGGTTGAGGTTCTTGTAAGCAGTGCAGCCCTCAATTTGGGGGTGGCTCTGTCTTATGGATTTTCAGTTTTCCCAAGGTATATTCCCTAGACTGGAAGTGCCCTTGGCTCTGTAGCTCTGTTGTTTACTTGTTTTAGGGAACACAATGCACTCCTCCAGTGAGGCAGTTGGCAACTTACATCCCGCCCATCAGCATAACAAGGCTCCCTGTTCTCCAGGGCCTGTCTTGCCTTTCTGGTTTTTACACATTTTGTGGATGTCCCTTTTGACCGGTGGGAAGTGATACTTCTTTGTAGTGCAGATTTGCATTGCCCGCTTGCTTGCTTGGCCAAAAAGGGCGTATGCGTTTTCTCCTGAATATATTCAGGAGAAAACGCATACGCCCTTTTTGGCCAAGGGCATCATTGTCGAAGTTGTGCCCCTCTTCCTGTGCTTTACAGGCGATTCCAACGTACCTCTTGAAATCTGTTTCCTGCTATTCTGCCTCGCTTTCAAGTCCGCCTCGTTGCCTTCCCTCAACAGATTTTTGGACGATAGTTGGCCTTGATTACTCTGCCAGTTTGTGAATTGCTGTGCCCCTGAGCTCCATTTTTCAACTCGTTTCTTGTGAGCTGAACGCAAGTCCAAACTTTTGGTTCAGGACCTATACTGTTTCCCGGTGGGTGGCTGAGACTTTGGTTAATTCTTCTTCCTGCCGGGAAATTAGAGTGACATGTGCCCATCCAAATGCCTAACAGCTACTCTCTCATTGGTTCTCCCTCTTCCCTGTCATCCTCTGCCAAATTGGCAACCTGTGCGAACCAGGAGCTTAAAGGGGCTGTCTCTCCAAGTTGGGAGATTGATAGAAAAGCAGTTGGAAAGTCAAACCGGAGCACCAGGAGAGAGGCTCTTTGTTGAGTTTTAGAAACCATTCGTATTCACAGTGTGTCCATTCTCTAGGTTTCCCGTACACGTTATAGCTGTAGTAATATTCCCTTCAACCTGGAGAGCTGGGACCCATGGAATGGGTGTCATGCATTATTGCTTTAAAGGGTCTGCATTTGCTCACCCAATCTCACCAATCCTCTAAGTCCCAAGTGTCCAGCCTTATGCCACATCCAGCTGTCATTGTAGATAGGGTCATTCCAGGTTGCATCAGAGACCCTGAAGGAATTGTAAAGAATTTCCCTGTTTCTATGTTCTGTTTTTGAAATTCCTTTTTATAGTGGGTTTGAGCTGATTCTCGCTGCCATGTTTATGCCAGTCTAGACACACTTGATTCCCTTACGCAGACATATCAACACATAGGTTTTAAGATTCTTACTAGTCAGATCGATTCCTCTGCGGGAAATATGGGGTTTTGAGTCCCTTTGACTGAGGAAGGTGTAGGTCTTGTCTATTCCATAGTTGGTTTTTGGAACGGTACCTGTGCTTATATCAAACTCTGGTTTGATGCATCACCCCACCTTTCCTTCCCCCTTAAGCAGGCATAAGAGTGTTTTCTAAATGTGAGACTCTGTTCTCTTGCCTAACTCAGTTCATGTGTAGCCATGTTTACAGGATCTTCCTAAGTGATATCTTATGATAAGTTTCTTTTCCTGTGTGACTTCTTTCACTTAGAATCATCGTACCTGAATCCACTCATTTTGCTGCTACTGGTCTTATGACATTGATTTCATGGCTGAGGGATATTACATCGTACGTATGTTCCACAATGTTTGGAACCATTTTTATATTTCCTGGGATATTTCAGGTGTACCCAGGTTGAGGTTCTTGTAAGCAGTGCAGCCCTCAATTTGGTGGTGCCACTGTCTTATGGATTTTCAGTTTTCCCAAGGTATATTCCCTAGACTGGAAGTGCCCTTGGCTCTGTAGCTCTGTTGTTTACTTGTTTTAGGGAACACAATGCACTCATCCAGTGAGGCAGTTGGCAACTTACATCCCGCCCATCAGCATAACAAGGCTCCCTGTTCTCCAGGGCCTGTCTTGCCTTTCTGGTTTTTACACATTTTGTGGATGTCCCTTTTGACCGGTGGGAAGTGATACTTCTTTGTAGTGCAGATTTGCATTGCCCGCTTGCTTGCTTGGCCAAAAAGGGCGTATGCATTTTCTCCTGAATATATTCAGGAGAAAACGCATACGCCCTTTTTGGCCAAGTGCATCATTGTCGAAGTTGTGCCCCTCTTCCTGTGCTTTACAGGCGATTCCAACGTACCTCTTGAAATCTGTTTCCTGCTATTCTGCCTCGCTTTCAAGTCCGCCTCGTTGCCTTCCCTCAACAGATTTTTGGACGATAGTTGGCCTTGATTACTCTGCCAGTTTGTGAATTGCTGTGCCCCTGAGCTCCATTTTTCAACTCGTTTCTTGTGAGCTGAACGCAAGTCCAAACTTTTGGTTCAGGACCTATACTGGTTCCCGGTGGGTGGCTGAGACTTTGGTTAATTCTTCTTCCTGCCGGGAAATTAGAGTGACATGTGCCCATCCAAATGCCTAACAGCTACTCTCTCATTGGTTCTCCCTCTTCCCTGTCATCCTCTGCCAAATTGGCAACCTGTGCGAACCAGGAGCTTAAAGGGGCTGTCTCTCCAAGTTGGGAGATTGATAGAAAAGCAGTTGGAAAGTCAAACCGGAGCACCAGGAGAGGGGCTCTTCGTTGAGTTTTAGAAACCTTTCGTATTCACAGTGTGTCCATTCTCTAGGTTTCCCGTACACGTTATAGCTGTAGTAATATTCCCTTCAACCTGGAGAGCTGGGAACCATGGAATGGGTGCCATGCATTATTGCTTTAAAGGGTCTGCATTTGCTCACCCAATCTCACCAATCCTCTCAGTCCCAAGTGTCCAGCCTTATGCCACATCCAGCTGTCATTGTAGATAGGGTCATTCCAGGTTGCATCAGAGACCCTGAAGGAATTGTAAAGAATTTCCCTGTTTCTTTGTTCTGTTTTTGAAATTCCTTTTTAGAGTGGGTTTGAGCTGATTCTCGCTGCCATGTTTATGCCAGTCTAGACACACTTGATTCCCTTACGCAGACATATCAACACATAGGTTTTAAGATTCTTACTAGTCAGATCGATTCCTCTGCGGGAAATATTGGGTTTTGAGTCCCTTTGACTGAGGAAGGTGTAGGTCTTGTCTATTCCATAGTTGGTTTTTGGAACGGTACCTGTGCTTATATCAAACTCTGGTTTGATGCATCACCCCACCTCTCCTTCCCCCTTAAGCAGGCATAAGAGTGTTTTCTAAATGTGAGACTCTGTTCTCTTGCCTAACTCAGTTCATGTGTAGCCATGTTTACAGGATCTTCCTAAGTGATATCTTATGATAAGTTTCTTTTCCTGTGTGACTTCTTTCACTTAGAATCATCGTACCTGAATCCACTCATTTTGCTGCTACTGGTATTATGACATTGATTTCGTGGCTGAGGGATATTCCATCGTACGTAAGTTCCACAATGTTTGGAACCATTTTTATATTTCCTGGGATATTTCAGGTGTACCCAGGTTGAGGTTCCTGTAAGCAGTGCAGCCCTCAATTTGGGGGTGGCTCTGTCTTATGGATTTTCAGTTTTCCCAAGGTATATTCCCTAGACTGGAAGTGCCCTTGGCTCTGTAGCTCTGTTGTTTACTTTTTTTAGGGAACACAATGCACTCCTCCAGTGAGGCAGTTGGCAACTTACATCCCGCCCATCAGCATAACAAGGCTCCCTGTTCTCCAGGGCCTGTCTTGCCTTTCAGGTTTTTACACATTTTGTGGATGTCCCTTTTGACCGGTGGGAAGTGATACTTCTTTGTAGTGCAGATTTGCATTGCCCGCTTGCTTGCTTGGCCAAAAAGGGCGTATGCGTTTTCTCCTGAATATATTCAGGAGAAAACGCATACGCCCTTTTTGGCCAAGTGCATCATTGTCGAAGTTGTGCCCCTCTTCCTGTGCTTTACAGGCGATTCCAACGTACCTCTTGAAATCTGTTTCCTGCTATTCTGCCTCGCTTTCAAGTCCGCCTCGCTGCCTTCCCTCAACAGATTTTTGGACGATAGTTGGCCTTGATTACTCTGCCAGTTTGTGAATTGCTGTGCCCCTGAGCTCCATTTTTCAACTCGTTTCTTGTGAGCTGAACGCAAGTCCAAACTTTTGGTTCAGGACCTATACTGGTTCCCGGTGGGTGGCTGAGACTTTGGTTCATTCTTCTTCCTGCCGGGAAATTAGAGTGACATGTGCCCATCCAAATGCCTAACAGCTACTCTCTCATTGGTTCTCCCTCTTCCCTGTCATCCTCTGCCAAATTGGCAACCTGTGCGAACCAGGAGCTTAAAGGGGCTGTCTCTCCAAGTTGGGAGATTGATAGAAAAGCAGTTGGAAAGTCAAACCGGAGCACCAGGAGAGGGGCTCTTCGTTGAGTTTTAGAAACCTTTCGTATTCACAGTGTGTCCATTCTCTAGGTTTCCCGTACACGTTATAGCTGTAGTAATATTCCCTTCAACCTGGAGAGCTGGGACCCATGGAATGGGTGCCATGCATTATTGCTTTAAAGGGTCTGCATTTGCTCACCCAATCTCACCAATCCTCTCAGTCCCAAGTGTCCAGCCTTATGTCACATCCAGCTGTCATTGTAGATAGGGTCATTCCAGGTTGCATCAGAGACCCTAAAGGAATTGTAAAGAATTTCCCTGTTTCTTTGTTCTGTTTTTGAAATTCCTTTTTAGAGTGGGTTTGAGCTGATTCTCGCTGCCATGTTTATGCCAGTCTAGACACACTTGATTCCCTTACGCAGACATATCAACACATAGGTTTTAAGATTCTTACTAGTCAGATCGATTCCTCTGCGGGAAATATGGGGTTTTGGGTCCCTTTGACTGAGGAAGGTGTAGGTCTTGTCTATTCCATAGTTTGTTTTTGGAACGGTACCTGTGCTTATATCAAACTCTGGTTTGATGCATCACCCCACCTCTCCTTCCCCCTTAAGCAGGCATAAGAGTGTTTTCTAAATGTGAGACTCTGTTCTCTTGCCTAACTCAGTTCATGTGTAGCCATGTTTACAGGATCTTCCTAAGTGATATCTTATGATAAGTTTCTTTTCCTGTGTGACTTCTTTCACTTAGAATCATCGTACCTGAATCCACTCATTTTGCTGCTACTGGTCTTATGACATTGATTTCATGGCTGAGGGATATTCCATCGTACGTATGTTCCACAATGTTTGGAACCATTTTTATATTTCCTGGGATATTTCAGGTGTACCCAGGTTGAGGTTCCTGTTAGCAGTGCAGCCCTCAATATGGGGGTGGCTCTGTCTTATGGATTTTCAGTTTTCCCAAGGTATATTCCCTAGACTGGAAGTGCCCTTGGCTCTGTAGCTCTGTTGTTTACTTTTTTTAGGGAACACAATGCACTCCTCCAGTGAGGCAGTTGGCAACTTAGATCCCGCCCATCAGCATAACAAGGCTCCCTGTTCTCCAGGGCCTGTCTTGCCTTTCAGGTTTTTACACATTTTGTGGATGTCCCTTTTGACCGGTGGGAAGTGATACTTCTTTGTAGTGCAGATTTGCATTGCCCGCTTGCTTGCTTGGCCAAAAAGGGCGTATGCGTTTTCTCCTGAATATATTCAGGAGAAAACGCATACGCCCTTTTTGGCCAAGTGCATCATTGTCGAAGTTGTGCCCCTCTTCCTGTGCTTTACAGGCGATTCCAACGTACCTCTTGAAATCTGTTTCCTGCTATTCTGCCTCGCTTTCAAGTCCGCCTCGCTGCCTTCCCTCAACAGATTTTTGGACGATAGTTGGCCTTGATTACTCTGCCAGTTTGTGAATTGCTGTGCCCCTGAGCTCCATTTTTCAACTCGTTTCTTGTGAGCTGAACGCAAGTCCAAACTTTTGGTTCAGGACCTATACTGGTTCCCGGTGGGTGGCTGAGACTTTGGTTCATTCTTCTTCCTGCCGGGAAATTAGAGTGACATGTGCCCATCCAAATGCCTAACAGCTACTCTCTCATTGGTTCTCCCTCTTCCCTGTCATCCTCTGCCAAATTGGCAACCTGTGCGAACCAGGAGCTTAAAGGGGCTGTCTCTCCAAGTTGGGAGATTGATAGAAAAGCAGTTGGAAAGTCAAACCGGAGCACCAGGAGAGGGGCTCTTCGTTGAGTTTTAGAAACCTTTCGTATTCACAGTGTGTCCATTCTCTAGGTTTCCCGTACACGTTATAGCTGTAGTAATATTCCCTTCAACCTGGAGAGCTGGGACCCATGGAATGGGTGCCATGCATTATTGCTTTAAAGGGTCTGCATTTGCTCACCCAATCTCACCAATCCTCTCAGTCCCAAGTGTCCAGCCTTATGTCACATCCAGCTGTCATTGTAGATAGGGTCATTCCAGGTTGCATCAGAGACCCTGAAGGAATTGTAAAGAATTTCCCTGTTTCTTTGTTCTGTTTTTGAAATTCCTTTTTAGAGTGGGTTTGAGCTGATTCTCGCTGCCATGTTTATGCCAGTCTAGACACACTTGATTCCCTTACGCAGACATATCAACACATAGGTTTTAAGATTCTTACTAGTCAGATCGATTCCTCTGCGGGAAATATGGGGTTTTGGGTCCCTTTGACTGAGGAAGGTGTAGGTCTTGTCTATTCCATAGTTTGTTTTTGGAACGGTACCTGTGCTTATATCAAACTCTGGTTTGATGCATCACCCCACCTCTCCTTCCCCCTTAAGCAGGCATAAGAGTGTTTTCTAAATGTGAGACTCTGTTCTCTTGCCTAACTCAGTTCATGTGTAGCCATGTTTACAGGATCTTCCTAAGTGATATCTTATGATAAGTTTCTTTTCCTGTGTGACTTCTTTCACTTAGAATCATCGTACCTGAATCCACTCATTTTGCTGCTACTGGTCTTATGACATTGATTTCATGGCTGAGGGATATTCCATCGTACGTATGTTCCACAATGTTTGGAACCATTTTTATATTTCCTGGGATATTTCAGGTGTACCCAGGTTGAGGTTCCTGTTAGCAGTGCAGCCCTCAATATGGGGGTGGCTCTGTCTTATGGATTTTCAGTTTTCCCAAGGTATATTCCCTAGACTGGAAGTGCCCTTGGCTCTGTAGCTCTGTTGTTTACTTGTTTTAGGGAACACAATGCACTCCTCCAGTGAGGCAGTTGGCAACTTAGATCCCGCCCATCAGCATAACAAGGCTCCCTGTTCTCCAGGGCCTGTCTTGCCTTTCTGGTTTTTACACATTTTGTGGATGTCCCTTTTGACCGGTGGGAAGTGATACTTCTTTGTAGTGCAGATTTGCATTGCCCGCTTGCTTGCTTGGCCAAAAAGGGCGTATGCGTTTTCTCCTGAATATATTCAGGAGAAAACGCATACGCCCTTTTTGGCCAAGTGCATCATTGTCGAAGTTGTGCCCCTCTTCCTGTGCTTTACAGGCGATTCCAACGTACCTCTTGAAATCTGTTTCCTGCTATTCTGCCTCGCTTTCAAGTCCGCCTCGCTGCCTTCCCTCAACAGATTTTTGGACGATAGTTGGCCTTGATTACTCTGCCAGTTTGTGAATTGCTGTGCCCCTGAGCTCCATTTTTCAACTCGTTTCTTGTGAGCTGAACGCAAGTCCAAACTTTTGGTTCAGGACCTATACTGGTTCCCGGTGGGTGGCTGAGACTTTGGTTAATTCTTCTTCCTGCCGGGAAATTAGAGTGACATGTGCCCATCCAAATGCCTAACAGCTACTCTCTCATTGGTTCTCCCTCTTCCCTGTCATCCTCTGCCAAATTGGCAACCTGTGCGAACCAGGAGCTTAAAGGGGCTGTCTCTCCAAGTTGGGAGATTGATAGAAAAGCAGTTGGAAAGTCAAACCGGAGCACCAGGAGAGGGGCTCTTCGTTGAGTTTTAGAAACCTTTCGTATTCACAGTGTGTCCATTCTCTAGGTTTCCCGTACACGTTATAGCTGTAGTAATATTCCCTTCAACCTGGAGAGCTGGGACCCATGGAATGGGTGCCATGCATTATTGCTTTAAAGGGTCTGCATTTGCTCACCCAATCTCACCAATCCTCTCAGTCCCAAGTGTCCAGCCTTATGCCACATCCAGCTGTCATTGTAGATAGGGTCATTCCAGGTTGCATCAGAGACCCTGAAGGAATTGTAAAGAATTTCCCTGTTTCTATGTTCTGTTTTTGAAATTCCTTTTTATAGTGGGTTTGAGCTGATTCTCGCTGCCATGTTTATGCCAGTCTAGACACACTTGATTCCCTTACGCAGACATATCAACACATAGGTTTTAAGATTCTTACTAGTCAGATCGATTCCTCTGCGGGAAATATGGGGTTTTGAGTCCCTTTGACTGAGGAAGGTGTAGGTCTTGTCTATTCCATAGTTGGTTTTTGGAACGGTACCTTTGCTTATATCAAACTCTGGTTTGATGCATCACCCCACCTCTCCTTCCCCCTTAAGCAGGCATAAGAGTGTTTTCTAAATGTGAGACTCTGTTCTCTTGCCTAACTCAGTTCATGTGTAGCCATGTTTACAGGATCTTCCTAAGTGATATCTTATGATAAGTTTCTTTTCCTGTGTGACTTCTTTCACTTAGAATCATCGTACCTGAATCCACTCATTTTGCTGCTACTTGTCTTATGTCATTGATTTCATGGCTGAGGGATATTCCATCGTACGTATGTTCCACAATGTTTGGAACCATTTTTATATTTCCTGGGATATTTCAGGTGTACCCAGGTTGAGGTTCCTGTAAGCAGTGCAGCCCTCAATTTGGGGGTGCCTCTGTCTTATGGATTTTCAGTTTTCCCAAGGTATATTCCCTAGACTGGAAGTGCCCTTGGCTCTGTAGCTCTGTTGTTTACTTGTTTTAGGGAACACAATGCACTCCTCCAGTGAGGCAGTTGGCAACTTACATCCCGCCCATCAGCATAACAAGGCTCCCTGTTCTCCAGGGCCTGTCTTGCCTTTCTGGTTTTTACACATTTTGTGGATGTCCCTTTTGACCGGTGGGAAGTGATACTTCTTTGTAGTGCAGATTTGCATTGCCCGCTTGCTTGCTTGGCCAAAAAGGGCGTATGCATTTTCTCCTGAATATATTCAGGAGAAAACGCATACGCCCTTTTTGGCCAAGTGCATCATTGTCGAAGTTGTGCCGCTCTTCCTGTGCTTTACAGGTGATTCCAACGTACCTCTTGAAATCTGTTTCCTGCTATTCTGCCTCGCTTTCAAGTCCGCCTCGTTGCCTTCCCTCAACAGATTTTTGGACGATAGTTGGCCTTGATTACTCTGCCAGTTTGTGAATTGCTATGCCCCTGAGCTCCATTTTTCAACTCGTTTCTTGTGAGCTGAACGCAAGTCCAAACTTTTGGTTCAGGACCTATACTGGTTCCCGGTGGGTGGCTGAGACTTTGGTTAATTCTTCTTCCTGCCGGGAAATTAGAGTGACATGTGCCCATCCAAATGCCTAACAGCTACTCTCTCATTGGTTCTCCCTCTTCCCTGTCATCCTCTGCCAAATTGGCAACCTGTGCGAACCAGGAGCTTAAAGGGGCTGTCTCTCCAAGTTGGGAGATTGATAGAAAAGCAGTTGGAAAGTCAAACCGGAGCACCAGGAGAGGGGCTCTTCGTTGAGTTTTAGAAACCTTTCGTATTCACAGTGTGTCCATTCTCTAGGTTTCCCGTACACGTTATAGCTGTAGTAATATTCCCTTCAACCTGGAGAGCTGGGACCCATGGAATGGGTGCCATGCATTATTGCTTTAAAGGGTCTGCATTTGCTCACCCAATCTCACCAATCCTCTCAGTCCCAAGTGTCCACCCTTATGCCACATCCAGCTGTCATTGTAGATAGGGTCATTCCAGGTTGCATCAGAGACCCTGAAGGAATTGTAAAGAATTTCCCTGTTTCTTTGTTCTGTTTTTGAAATTCCTTTTTAGAGTGGGTTTGAGCTGATTCTCGCTGCCATGTTTATGCCAGTCTAGACACACTTGATTCCCTTACGCAGACATATCAACACATAGGTTTTAAGATTCTTACTAGTCAGATCGATTCCTCTGTGGGAAATATGGGGTTTTGAGTCCCTTTGACTGAGGAAGGTGTAGGTCTTGTCTATTCCATAGTTGGTTTTTGGAACGGTACCTGTGCTTATATCAAACTCTGGTTTGATGCATCACCCCACCTCTCCTTCCCCCTTAAGCAGGCATAAGAGTGTTTTCTAAATGTGAGACTCTGTTCTCTTGCCTAACTCAGTTCATGTGTAGCCATGTTTACAGGATCTTCCTAAGTGATATCTTATGATAAGTTTCTTTTCCTGTGTGACTTCTTTCACTTAGAATCATCGTACCTGTATCCACTCATTTTGCTGCTACTGGTCTTATGACATTGATTTCATGGCTGAGGGATATTCCATCGTACGTAAGTTCCACAATGTTTGGAACCATTTTTATATTTCCTGGGATATTTCAGGTGTACCCAGGTTGAGGTTCTTGTAAGCAGTGCAGCCCTCAATTTGGGGGTGGCTCTGTCTTATGGATTTTCAGTTTTCCCAAGGTATATTCCCTAGACTGGAAGTGCCCTTGGCTCTGTAGCTCTGTTGTTTACTTGTTTTAGGGAACACAATGCACTCCTCCAGTGAGGCAGTTGGCAACTTACATCCCGCCCATCAGCATAACAAGGCTCCCTGTTCTCCAGGGCCTGTCTTGCCTTTCTGGTTTTTACACATTTTGTGGATGTCCCTTTTGACCGGTGGGAAGTGATACTTCTTTGTAGTGCAGATTTGCATTGCCCGCTTGCTTGCTTGGCCAAAAAGGGCGTATGCATTTTCTCCTGAATATATTCAGGAGAAAACGCATACGCCCTTTTTGGCCAAGTGCATCATTGTCGAAGTTGTGCCCCTCTTCCTGTGCTTTACAGGTGATTCCAATGTACCTCTTGAAATCTGTTTCCTGCTATTCTGCCTCGCTTTCAAGTCCGCCTCGTTGCCTTCCCTCAACAGATTTTTGGACGATAGTTGGCCTTGATTACTCTGCCAGTTTGTGAATTGCTGTGCCCCTGAGCTCCATTTTTCAACTCGTTTCTTGTGAGCTGAACGCAAGTCCAAACTTTTGGTTCAGGACCTATACTGGTTCCCGGTGGGTGGCTGAGACTTTGGTTCATTCTTCTTCCTGCCGGGAAATTAGAGTGACATGTGCCCATCCAAATGCCTAACAGCTACTCTCTCATTGGTTCTCCCTCTTCCCTGTCATCCTCTGCCAAATTGGCAACCTGTGCGAACCAGGAGCTTAAAGGGGCTGTCTCTCCAAGTTGGGAGATTGATAGAAAAGCAGTTGGAAAGTCAAACCGG
Organism: Mesoplodon mirus; assembly: GCF_964341445.2. NCBI lineage: Eukaryota > Metazoa > Chordata > Mammalia > Artiodactyla > Ziphiidae > Mesoplodon > Mesoplodon mirus. Next base: position 1,187,884 of record NW_028295801.1, on the reverse strand, counting down.
AGCACCAGGAGAGGGGCTCTTCGTTGAGTTTTAGAAACCTTTCGTATTCACAGTGTGTCCATTCTCTAGGTTTCCCGTACACGTTATAGCTGTAGTAATATTCCCTTCAACCTGGAGAGCTGGGACCCATGGAATGGGTGCCATGCATTATTGCTTTAAAGGGTCTGCATTTGCTCACCCAATCTCACCAATCCTCTCAGTCCCAAGTGTCCAGCCTTATGCCACATCCAGCTGTCATTGTAGATAGGGTCATTCCAGGTTGCATCAGAGACCCTGAAGGAATTGTAAAGAATTTCCCTGTTTCTTTGTTCTGTTTTTGAAATTCCTTTTTAGAGTGGGTTTGAGCTGATTCTCGCTGCCATGTTTATGCCAGTCTAGACACACTTGATTCCCTTACGCAGACATATCAACACATAGGTTTTAAGATTCTTACTAGTCAGATCGATTCCTCTGCGGGAAATATGGGGTTTTGGGTCCCTTTGACTGAGGAAGGTGTAGGTCTTGTCTATTCCATAGTTGGTTTTTGGAACGGTACCTGTGCTTATATCAAACTCTGGTTTGATGCATCACCCCACCTCTCCTTCCCCCTTAAGCAGGCATAAGAGTGTTTTCTAAATGTGAGACTCTGTTCTCTTGCCTAACTCAGTTCATGTGTAGCCATGTTTACAGGATCTTCCTAAGTGATATCTTATGATAAGTTTCTTTTCCTGTGTGACTTCTTTCACTTAGAATCATCGTACCTGAATCCACTCATTTTGCTGCTACTGGTCTTATGACATTGATTTCATGGCTGAGGGATATTCCATCGTACGTATGTTCCACAATGTTTGGAACCATTTTTATATTTCCTGGGATATTTCAGTTGTACCCAGGTTGAGGTTCCTGTTAGCAGTGCAGCCCTCAATATGGGGGTGGCTCTGTCTTATGGATTTTCAGTTTTCCCAAGGTATATTCCCTAGACTGGAAGTGCCCTTGGCTCTGTAGCTCTGTTGTTTACTTGTTTTAGGGAACACAATGCACTCCTCCAGTGAGGCAGTTGGCAACTTACATCCCGCCCATCAGCATAACAAGGCTCCCTGTTCTCCAGGGCCTGTCTTGCCTTTCTGGTTTTTACACATTTTGTGGATGTCCCTTTTGACCGGTGGGAAGTGATACTTCTTTGTAGTGCAGATTTGCATTGCCCGCTTGCTTGCTTGGCCAAAAAGGGCGTATGCGTTTTCTCCTGAATATATTCAGGAGAAAACGCATACGCCCTTTTTGGCCAAGTGCATCATTGTCGAAGTTGTGCCCCTCTTCCTGTGCTTTACAGGCGATTCCAACGTACCTCTTGAAATCTGTTTCCTGCTATTCTGCCTCGCTTTCAAGTCCGCCTCGCTGCCTTCCCTCAACAGATTTTTGGACGATAGTTGGCCTTGATTACTCTGCCAGTTTGTGAATTGCTGTGCCCCTGAGCTCCATTTTTCAACTCGTTTCTTGTGAGCTGAACGCAAGTCCAAACTTTTGGTTCAGGACCTATACTGGTTCCCGGTGGGTGGCTGAGACTTTGGTTAATTCTTCTTCCTGCCGGGAAATTAGAGTGACATGTGCCCATCCAAATGCCTAACAGCTACTCTCTCATTGGTTCTCCCTCTTCCCTGTCATCCTCTGCCAAATTGGCAACCTGTGCGAACCAGGAGCTTAAAGGGGCTGTCTCTCCAAGTTGGGAGATTGATAGAAAAGCAGTTGGAAAGTCAAACCGGAGCACCAGGAGAGGGGCTCTTCGTTGAGTTTTAGAAACCTTTCGTATTCACAGTGTGTCCATTCTCTAGGTTTCCCGTACACGTTATAGCTGTAGTAATATTCCCTTCAACCTGGAGAGCTGGGACCCATGGAATGGGTGCCATGCATTATTGCTTTAAAGTGTCTGCATTTGCTCACCCAATCTCACCAATCCTCTCAGTCCCAAGTGTCCAGCCTTATGCCACATCCAGCTGTCCTTGTAGATAGGGTCATTCCAGGTTGCATCAGAGACCCTGAAGGAATTGTAAAGAATTTCCCTGTTTCTATGTTCTGTTTTTGAAATTCCTTTTTATAGTGGGTTTGAGCTGATTCTCGCTGCCATGTTTATGCCAGTCTAGACACACTTGATTCCCTTACGCAGACATATCAACACATAGGTTTTAAGATTCTTACTAGTCAGATCGATTCCTCTGCGGGAAATATGGGGTTTTGAGTCCCTTTGACTGAGGAAGGTGTAGGTCTTGTCTATTCCATAGTTGGTTTTTGGAACGGTACCTTTGCTTATATCAAACTCTGGTTTGATGCATCACCCCACCTCTCCTTCCCCCTTAAGCAGGCATAAGAGTGTTTTCTAAATGTGAGACTCTGTTCTCTTGCCTAACTCAGTTCATGTGTAGCCATGTTTACAGGATCTTCCTAAGTGATATCTTATGATAAGTTTCTTTTCCTGTGTGACTTCTTTCACTTAGAATCATCGTACCTGAATCCACTCATTTTGCTGCTACTGGTCTTATGTCATTGATTTCATGGCTGAGGGATATTCCATCGTACGTATGTTCCACAATGTTTGGAACCATTTTTATATTTCCTGGGATATTTCAGGTGTACCCAGGTTGAAGTTCCTGTAAGCAGTGCAGCCCTCAATTTGGGGGTGCCTCTGTCTTATGGATTTTCAGTTTTCCCAAGGTATATTCCCTAGACTGGAAGTGCCCTTGGCTCTGTAGCTCTGTTGTTTACTTGTTTTAGGGAACACAATGCACTCCTCCAGTGAGGCAGTTGGCAACTTACATCCCGCCCATCAGCATAACAAGGCTCCCTGTTCTCCAGGGCCTGTCTTGCCTTTCTGGTTTTTACACATTTTGTGGATGTCCCTTTTGACCGGTGGGAAGTGATACTTCTTTGTAGTGCAGATTTGCATTGCCCGCTTGCTTGCTTGGCCAAAAAGGGCGTATGCATTTTCTCCTGAATATATTCAGGAGAAAACGCATACGCCCTTTTTGGCCAAGTGCATCATTGTCGAAGTTGTGCCCCTCTTCCTGTGCTTTACAGGTGATTCCAACGTACCTCTTGAAATCTGTTTCCTGCTATTCTGCCTCGCTTTCAAGTCCGCCTCTTTGCCTTCCCTCAACAGATTTTTGGACGATAGTTGGCCTTGATTACTCTGCCAGTTTGTGAATTGCTATGCCCCTGAGCTCCATTTTTCAACTCGTTTCTTGTGAGCTGAACGCAAGTCCAAACTTTTGGTTCAGGACCTATACTGGTTCCCGGTGGGTGGCTGAGACTTTGGTTCATTCTTCTTCCTGCCGGGAAATTAGAGTGACATGTGCCCATCCAAATGCCTAACAGCTACTCTCTCATTGGTTCTCCCTCTTCCCTGTCATCCTCTGCCAAATTGGCAACCTGTGCGAACCAGGAGCTTAAAGGGGCTGTCTCTCCAAGTTGGGAGATTGATAGAAAAGCAGTTGGAAAGTCAAACCGGAGCACCAGGAGAGGGGCTCTTCGTTGAGTTTTAGAAACCTTTCGTATTCACAGTGTGTCCATTCTCTAGGTTTCCCGTACACGTTATAGCTGTAGTAATATTCCCTTCAACCTGGAGAGCTGGGACCCATGGAATGGGTGCCATGCATTATTGCTTTAAAGGGTCTGCATTTGCTCACCCAATCTCACCAATCCTCTCAGTCCCAAGTGTCCACCCTTATGCCACATCCAGCTGTCATTGTAGATAGGGTCATTCCAGGTTGCATCAGAGACCCTGAAGGAATTGTAAAGAATTTCCCTGTTTCTTTGTTCTGTTTTTGAAATTCCTTTTTAGAGTGGGTTTGAGCTGATTCTCGCTGCCATGTTTATGCCAGTCTAGACACACTTGATTCCCTTACGCAGACATATCAACACAAAGGTTTTAAGATTCTTACTAGTCAGATCGATTCCTCTGTGGGAAATATGGGGTTTTGAGTCCCTTTGACTGAGGAAGGTGTAGGTCTTGTCTATTCCATAGTTGGTTTTTGGAACGGTACCTGTGCTTATATCAAACTCTGGTTTGATGCATCACCCCACCTCTCCTTCCCCCTTAAGCAGGCATAAGAGTGTTTTCTAAATGTGAGACTCTGTTCTCTTGCCTAACTCAGTTCATGTGTAGCCATGTTTACAGGATCTTCCTAAGTGATATCTTATGATAAGTTTCTTTTCCTGTGTGACTTCTTTCACTTAGAATCATCGTACCTGTATCCACTCATTTTGCTGCTACTGGTCTTATGACATTGATTTCATGGCTGAGGGATATTCCATCGTACGTAAGTTCCACAATGTTTGGAACCATTTTTATATTTCCTGGGATATTTCAGGTGTACCCAGGTTGAGGTTCTTGTAAGCAGTGCAGCCCTCAATTTGGGGGTGGCTCTGTCTTATGGATTTTCAGTTTTCCCAAGGTATATTCCCTAGACTGGAAGTGCCCTTGGCTCTGTAGCTCTGTTGTTTACTTGTTTTAGGGAACACAATGCACTCCTCCAGTGAGGCAGTTGGCAACTTACATCCCGCCCATCAGCATAACAAGGCTCCCTGTTCTCCAGGGCCTGTCTTGCCTTTCTGGTTTTTACACATTTTGTGGATGTCCCTTTTGACCGGTGGGAAGTGATACTTCTTTGTAGTGCAGATTTGCATTGCCCGCTTGCTTGCTTGGCCAAAAAGGGCGTATGCATTTTCTCCTGAATATATTCAGGAGAAAACGCATACGCCCTTTTTGGCCAAGTGCATCATTGTCGAAGTTGTGCCCCTCTTCCTGTGCTTTACAGGTGATTCCAACGTACCTCTTGAAATCTGTTTCCTGCTATTCTGCCTCGCTTTCAAGTCCGCCTCGTTGCCTTCCCTCAACAGATTTTTGGACGATAGTTGGCCTTGATTACTCTGCCAGTTTGTGAATTGCTGTGCCCCTGAGCTCCATTTTTCAACTCGTTTCTTGTGAGCTGAACGCAAGTCCAAACTTTTGGTTCAGGACCTATACTGGTTCCCGGTGGGTGGCTGAGACTTTGGTTCATTCTTCTTCCTGCCGGGAAATTAGAGTGACATGTGCCCATCCAAATGCCTAACAGCTACTCTCTCATTGGTTCTCCCTCTTCCCTGTCATCCTCTGCCAAATTGGCAACCTGTGCGAACCAGGAGCTTAAAGGGGCTGTCTCTCCAAGATGGGAGATTGATAGAAAAGCAGTTGGAAAGTCAAACCGGAGCACCAGGAGAGGGGCTCTTCGTTGAGTTTTAGAAACCTTTCGTATTCACAGTGTGTCCATTCTCTAGGTTTCCCGTACACGTTATAGCTGTAGTAATATTCCCTTCAACCTGGAGAGCTGGGACCCATGGAATGGGTGCCATGCATTATTGCTTTAAAGGGTCTGCATTTGCTCACCCAATCTCACCAATCCTCTCAGTCCCAAGTGTCCAGCCTTATGCCACATCCAGCTGTCATTGTAGATAGGGTCATTCCAGGTTGCATCAGAGACCCTGAAGGAATTGTAAAGAATTTCCCTGTTTCTTTGTTCTGTTTTTGAAATTCCTTTTTAGAGTGGGTTTGAGCTGATTCTCGCTGCCATGTTTATGCCACTCTAGACACACTTGATTCCCTTACGCAGACATATCAACACATAGGTTTTAAGATTCTTACTAGTCAGATCGATTCCTCTGCGGGAAATATGGGGTTTTGAGTCCCTTTGACTGAGGAAGGTGTAGGTCTTGTCTATTCCATAGTTGGTTTTTGGAACGGTACCTGTGCTTATATCAAACTCTGGTTTGATGCATCACCCCACCTCTCCTTCCCCCTTAAGCAGGCATAAGAGTGTTTTCTAAATGTGAGACTCTGTTCTCTTGCCTAACTCAGTTCATGTGTAGCCATGTTTACAGGATCTTCCTAAGTGATATCTTATGATAAGTTTCTTTTCCTGTGTGACTTCTTTCACTTAGAATCATCGTACCTGAATCCACTCATTTTGCTGCTACTGGTATTATGACATTGATTTCGTGGCTGAGGGATATTCCATCGTACGTAAGTTCCACAATGTTTGGAACCATTTTTATATTTCCTGGGATATTTCAGGTGTACCCAGGTTGAGGTTCCTGTAAGCAGTGCAGCCCTCAATTTGGGGGTGGCTCTGTCTTATGGATTTTCAGTTTTCCCAAGGTATATTCCCTAGACTGGAAGTGCCCTTGGCTCTGTAGCTCTGTTGTTTACTTTTTTTAGGGAACACAATGCACTCCTCCAGTGAGGCAGTTGGCAACTTACATCCCGCCCATCAGCATAACAAGGCTCCCTGTTCTCCAGGGCCTGTCTTGCCTTTCAGGTTTTTACACATTTTGTGGATGTCCCTTTTGACCGGTGGGAAGTGATACTTCTTTGTAGTGCAGATTTGCATTGCCCGCTTGCTTGCTTGGCCAAAAAGGGCGTATGCGTTTTCTCCTGAATATATTCAGGAGAAAACGCATACGCCCTTTTTGGCCAAGTGCATCATTGTCGAAGTTGTGCCCCTCTTCCTGTGCTTTACAGGCGATTCCAACGTACCTCTTGAAATCTGTTTCCTGCTATTCTGCCTCGCTTTCAAGTCCGCCTCGCTGCCTTCCCTCAACAGATTTTTGGACGATAGTTGGCCTTGATTACTCTGCCAGTTTGTGAATTGCTGTGCCCCTGAGCTCCATTTTTCAACTCGTTTCTTGTGAGCTGAACGCAAGTCCAAACTTTTGGTTCAGGACCTATACTGGTTCCCGGTGGGTGGCTGAGACTTTGGTTCATTCTTCTTCCTGCCGGGAAATTAGAGTGACATGTGCCCATCCAAATGCCTAACAGCTACTCTCTCATTGGTTCTCCCTCTTCCCTGTCATCCTCTGCCAAATTGGCAACCTGTGCGAACCAGGAGCTTAAAGGGGCTGTCTCTCCAAGTTGGGAGATTGATAGAAAAGCAGTTGGAAAGTCAAACCGGAGCACCAGGAGAGGGGCTCTTCGTTGAGTTTTAGAAACCTTTCGTATTCACAGTGTGTCCATTCTCTAGGTTTCCCGTACACGTTATAGCTGTAGTAATATTCCCTTCAACCTGGAGAGCTGGGACCCATGGAATGGGTGCCATGCATTATTGCTTTAAAGGGTCTGCATTTGCTCACCCAATCTCACCAATCCTCTCAGTCCCAAGTGTCCAGCCTTATGTCACATCCAGCTGTCATTGTAGATAGGGTCATTCCAGGTTGCATCAGAGACCCTGAAGGAATTGTAAAGAATTTCCCTGTTTCTTTGTTCTGTTTTTGAAATTCCTTTTTAGAGTGGGTTTGAGCTGATTCTCGCTGCCATGTTTATGCCAGTCTAGACACACTTGATTCCCTTACGCAGACATATCAACACATAGGTTTTAAGATTCTTACTAGTCAGATCGATTCCTCTGCGGGAAATATGGGGTTTTGGGTCCCTTTGACTGAGGAAGGTGTAGGTCTTGTCTATTCCATAGTTTGTTTTTGGAACGGTACCTGTGCTTATATCAAACTCTGGTTTGATGCATCACCCCACCTCTCCTTCCCCCTTAAGCAGGCATAAGAGTGTTTTCTAAATGTGAGACTCTGTTCTCTTGCCTAACTCAGTTCATGTGTAGCCATGTTTACAGGATCTTCCTAAGTGATATCTTATGATAAGTTTCTTTTCCTGTGTGACTTCTTTCACTTAGAATCATCGTACCTGAATCCACTCATTTTGCTGCTACTGGTCTTATGACATTGATTTCATGGCTGAGGGATATTCCATCGTACGTATGTTCCACAATGTTTGGAACCATTTTTATATTTCCTGGGATATTTCAGGTGTACCCAGGTTGAGGTTCCTGTTAGCAGTGCAGCCCTCAATATGGGGGTGGCTCTGTCTTATGGATTTTCAGTTTTCCCAAGGTATATTCCCTAGACTGGAAGTGCCCTTGGCTCTGTAGCTCTGTTGTTTACTTTTTTTAGGGAACACAATGCACTCCTCCAGTGAGGCAGTTGGCAACTTAGATCCCGCCCATCAGCATAACAAGGCTCCCTGTTCTCCAGGGCCTGTCTTGCCTTTCAGGTTTTTACACATTTTGTGGATGTCCCTTTTGACCGGTGGGAAGTGATACTTCTTTGTAGTGCAGATTTGCATTGCCCGCTTGCTTGCTTGGCCAAAAAGGGCGTATGCGTTTTCTCCTGAATATATTCAGGAGAAAACGCATACGCCCTTTTTGGCCAAGTGCATCATTGTCGAAGTTGTGCCCCTCTTCCTGTGCTTTACAGGCGATTCCAACGTACCTCTTGAAATCTGTTTCCTGCTATTCTGCCTCGCTTTCAAGTCCGCCTCGCTGCCTTCCCTCAACAGATTTTTGGACGATAGTTGGCCTTGATTACTCTGCCAGTTTGTGAATTGCTGTGCCCCTGAGCTCCATTTTTCAACTCGTTTCTTGTGAGCTGAACGCAAGTCCAAACTTTTGGTTCAGGACCTATACTGGTTCCCGGTGGGTGGCTGAGACTTTGGTTCATTCTTCTTCCTGCCGGGAAATTAGAGTGACATGTGCCCATCCAAATGCCTAACAGCTACTCTCTCATTGGTTCTCCCTCTTCCCTGTCATCCTCTGCCAAATTGGCAACCTGTGCGAACCAGGAGCTTAAAGGGGCTGTCTCTCCAAGTTGGGAGATTGATAGAAAAGCAGTTGGAAAGTCAAACCGGAGCACCAGGAGAGGGGCTCTTCGTTGAGTTTTAGAAACCTTTCGTATTCACAGTGTGTCCATTCTCTAGGTTTCCCGTACACGTTATAGCTGTAGTAATATTCCCTTCAACCTGGAGAGCTGGGACCCATGGAATGGGTGCCATGCATTATTGCTTTAAAGGGTCTGCATTTGCTCACCCAATCTCACCAATCCTCTCAGTCCCAAGTGTCCAGCCTTATGTCACATCCAGCTGTCATTGTAGATAGGGTCATTCCAGGTTGCATCAGAGACCCTGAAGGAATTGTAAAGAATTTCCCTGTTTCTTTGTTCTGTTTTTGAAATTCCTTTTTAGAGTGGGTTTGAGCTGATTCTCGCTGCCATGTTTATGCCAGTCTAGACACACTTGATTCCCTTACGCAGACATATCAACACATAGGTTTTAAGATTCTTACTAGTCAGATCGATTCCTCTGCGGGAAATATGGGGTTTTGGGTCCCTTTGACTGAGGAAGGTGTAGGTCTTGTCTATTCCATAGTTTGTTTTTGGAACGGTACCTGTGCTTATATCAAACTCTGGTTTGATGCATCACCCCACCTCTCCTTCCCCCTTAAGCAGGCATAAGAGTGTTTTCTAAATGTGAGACTCTGTTCTCTTGCCTAACTCAGTTCATGTGTAGCCATGTTTACAGGATCTTCCTAAGTGATATCTTATGATAAGTTTCTTTTCCTGTGTGACTTCTTTCACTTAGAATCATCGTACCTGAATCCACTCATTTTGCTGCTACTGGTCTTATGACATTGATTTCATGGCTGAGGGATATTCCATCGTACGTATGTTCCACAATGTTTGGAACCATTTTTATATTTCCTGGGATATTTCAGGTGTACCCAGGTTGAGGTTCCTGTTAGCAGTGCAGCCCTCAATATGGGGGTGGCTCTGTCTTATGGATTTTCAGTTTTCCCAAGGTATATTCCCTAGACTGGAAGTGCCCTTGGCTCTGTAGCTCTGTTGTTTACTTGTTTTAGGGAACACAATGCACTCCTCCAGTGAGGCAGTTGGCAACTTAGATCCCGCCCATCAGCATAACAAGGCTCCCTGTTCTCCAGGGCCTGTCTTGCCTTTCTGGTTTTTACACATTTTGTGGATGTCCCTTTTGACCGGTGGGAAGTGATACTTCTTTGTAGTGCAGATTTGCATTGCCCGCTTGCTTGCTTGGCCAAAAAGGGCGTATGCGTTTTCTCCTGAATATATTCAGGAGAAAACGCATACGCCCTTTTTGGCCAAGTGCATCATTGTCGAAGTTGTGCCCCTCTTCCTGTGCTTTACAGGCGATTCCAACGTACCTCTTGAAATCTGTTTCCTGCTATTCTGCCTCGCTTTCAAGTCCGCCTCACTGCCTTCCCTCAACAGATTTTTGGACGATAGTTGGCCTTGATTACTCTGCCAGTTTGTGAATTGCTGTGCCCCTGAGCTCCATTTTTCAACTCGTTTCTTGTGAGCTGAACGCAAGTCCAAACTTTTGGTTCAGGACCTATACTGGTTCCCGGTGGGTGGCTGAGACTTTGGTTAATTCTTCTTCCTGCCGGGAAATTAGAGTGACATGTGCCCATCCAAATGCCTAACAGCTACTCTCTCATTGGTTCTCCCTCTTCCCTGTCATCCTCTGCCAAATTGGCAACCTGTGCGAACCAGGAGCTTAAAGGGGCTGTCTCTCCAAGTTGGGAGATTGATAGAAAAGCAGTTGGAAAGTCAAACCGGAGCACCAGGAGAGGGGCTCTTCGTTGAGTTTTAGAAACCTTTCGTATTCACAGTGTGTCCATTCTCTAGGTTTCCCGTACACGTTATAGCTGTAGTAATATTCCCTTCAACCTGGAGAGCTGGGACCCATGGAATGGGTGCCATGCATTATTGCTTTAAAGGGTCTGCATTTGCTCACCCAATCTCACCAATCCTCTCAGTCCCAAGTGTCCAGCCTTATGCCACATCCAGCTGTCATTGTAGATAGGGTCATTCCAGGTTGCATCAGAGACCCTGAAGGAATTGTAAAGAATTTCCCTGTTTCTATGTTCTGTTTTTGAAATTCCTTTTTATAGTGGGTTTGAGCTGATTCTCGCTGCCATGTTTATGCCAGTCTAGACACACTTGATTCCCTTACGCAGACATATCAACACATAGGTTTTAAGATTCTTACTAGTCAGATCGATTCCTCTGCGGGAAATATGGGGTTTTGAGTCCCTTTGACTGAGGAAGGTGTAGGTCTTGTCTATTCCATAGTTGGTTTTTGGAACGGTACCTTTGCTTATATCAAACTCTGGTTTGATGCATCACCCCACCTCTCCTTCCCCCTTAAGCAGGCATAAGAGTGTTTTCTAAATGTGAGACTCTGTTCTCTTGCCTAACTCAGTTCATGTGTAGCCATGTTTACAGGATCTTCCTAAGTGATATCTTATGATAAGTTTCTTTTCCTGTGTGACTTCTTTCACTTAGAATCATCGTACCTGAATCCACTCATTTTGCTGCTACTTGTCTTATGTCATTGATTTCATGGCTGAGGGATATTCCATCGTACGTATGTTCCACAATGTTTGGAACCATTTTTATATTTCCTGGGATATTTCAGGTGTACCCAGGTTGAGGTTCCTGTAAGCAGTGCAGCCCTCAATTTGGGGGTGCCTCTGTCTTATGGATTTTCAGTTTTCCCAAGGTATATTCCCTAGACTGGAAGTGCCCTTGGCTCTGTAGCTCTGTTGTTTACTTGTTTTAGGGAACACAATGCACTCCTCCAGTGAGGCAGTTGGCAACTTACATCCCGCCCATCAGCATAACAAGGCTCCCTGTTCTCCAGGGCCTGTCTTGCCTTTCTGGTTTTTACACATTTTGTGGATGTCCCTTTTGACCGGTGGGAAGTGATACTTCTTTGTAGTGCAGATTTGCATTGCCCGCTTGCTTGCTTGGCCAAAAAGGGCGTATGCATTTTCTCCTGAATATATTCAGGAGAAAACGCATACGCCCTTTTTGGCCAAGTGCATCATTGTCGAAGTTGTGCCGCTCTTCCTGTGCTTTACAGGTGATTCCAACGTACCTCTTGAAATCTGTTTCCTGCTATTCTGCCTCGCTTTCAAGTCCGCCTCGTTGCCTTCCCTCAACAGATTTTTGGACGATAGTTGGCCTTGATTACTCTGCCAGTTTGTGAATTGCTATGCCCCTGAGCTCCATTTTTCAACTCGTTTCTTGTGAGCTGAACGCAAGTCCAAACTTTTGGTTCAGGACCTATACTGGTTCCCGGTGGGTGGCTGAGACTTTGGTTAATTCTTCTTCCTGCCGGGAAATTAGAGTGACATGTGCCCATCCAAATGCCTAACAGCTACTCTCTCATTGGTTCTCCCTCTTCCCTGTCATCCTCTGCCAAATTGGCAACCTGTGCGAACCAGGAGCTTAAAGGGGCTGTCTCTCCAAGTTGGGAGATTGATAGAAAAGCAGTTGGAAAGTCAAACCGGAGCACCAGGAGAGGGGCTCTTCGTTGAGTTTTAGAAACCTTTCGTATTCACAGTGTGTCCATTCTCTAGGTTTCCCGTACACGTTATAGCTGTAGTAATATTCCCTTCAACCTGGAGAGCTGGGACCCATGGAATGGGTGCCATGCATTATTGCTTTAAAGGGTCTGCATTTGCTCACCCAATCTCACCAATCCTCTCAGTCCCAAGTGTCCACCCTTATGCCACATCCAGCTGTCATTGTAGATAGGGTCATTCCAGGTTGCATCAGAGACCCTGAAGGAATTGTAAAGAATTTCCCTGTTTCTTTGTTCTGTTTTTGAAATTCCTTTTTAGAGTGGGTTTGAGCTGATTCTCGCTGCCATGTTTATGCCAGTCTAGACACACTTGATTCCCTTACGCAGACATATCAACACATAGGTTTTAAGATTCTTACTAGTCAGATCGATTCCTCTGTGGGAAATATGGGGTTTTGAGTCCCTTTGACTGAGGAAGGTGTAGGTCTTGTCTATTCCATAGTTGGTTTTTGGAACGGTACCTGTGCTTATATCAAACTCTGGTTTGATGCATCACCCCACCTCTCCTTCCCCCTTAAGCAGGCATAAGAGTGTTTTCTAAATGTGAGACTCTGTTCTCTTGCCTAACTCAGTTCATGTGTAGCCATGTTTACAGGATCTTCCTAAGTGATATCTTATGATAAGTTTCTTTTCCTGTGTGACTTCTTTCACTTAGAATCATCGTACCTGTATCCACTCATTTTGCTGCTACTGGTCTTATGACATTGATTTCATGGCTGAGGGATATTCCATCGTACGTAAGTTCCACAATGTTTGGAACCATTTTTATATTTCCTGGGATATTTCAGGTGTACCCAGGTTGAGGTTCTTGTAAGCAGTGCAGCCCTCAATTTGGGGGTGGCTCTGTCTTATGGATTTTCAGTTTTCCCAAGGTATATTCCCTAGACTGGAAGTGCCCTTGGCTCTGTAGCTCTGTTGTTTACTTGTTTTAGGGAACACAATGCACTCCTCCAGTGAGGCAGTTGGCAACTTACATCCCGCCCATCAGCATAACAAGGCTCCCTGTTCTCCAGGGCCTGTCTTGCCTTTCTGGTTTTTACACATTTTGTGGATGTCCCTTTTGACCGGTGGGAAGTGATACTTCTTTGTAGTGCAGATTTGCATTGCCCGCTTGCTTGCTTGGCCAAAAAGGGCGTATGCATTTTCTCCTGAATATATTCAGGAGAAAACGCATACGCCCTTTTTGGCCAAGTGCATCATTGTCGAAGTTGTGCCCCTCTTCCTGTGCTTTACAGGTGATTCCAATGTACCTCTTGAAATCTGTTTCCTGCTATTCTGCCTCGCTTTCAAGTCCGCCTCGTTGCCTTCCCTCAACAGATTTTTGGACGATAGTTGGCCTTGATTACTCTGCCAGTTTGTGAATTGCTGTGCCCCTGAGCTCCATTTTTCAACTCGTTTCTTGTGAGCTGAACGCAAGTCCAAACTTTTGGTTCAGGACCTATACTGGTTCCCGGTGGGTGGCTGAGACTTTGGTTCATTCTTCTTCCTGCCGGGAAATTAGAGTGACATGTGCCCATCCAAATGCCTAACAGCTACTCTCTCATTGGTTCTCCCTCTTCCCTGTCATCCTCTGCCAAATTGGCAACCTGTGCGAACCAGGAGCTTAAAGGGGCTGTCTCTCCAAGTTGGGAGATTGATAGAAAAGCAGTTGGAAAGTCAAACCGGAGCACCAGGAGAGGGGCTCTTCGTTGAGTTTTAGAAACCTTTCGTATTCACAGTGTGTCCATTCTCTAGGTTTCCCGTACACGTTATAGCTGTAGTAATATTCCCTTCAACCTGGAGAGCTGGGACCCATGGAATGGGTGCCATGCATTATTGCTTTAAAGGGTCTGCATTTGCTCACCCAATCTCACCAATCCTCTCAGTCCCAAGTGTCCAGCCTTATGCCACATCCAGCTGTCATTGTAGATAGGGTCATTCCAGGTTGCATCAGAGACCCTGAAGGAATTGTAAAGAATTTCCCTGTTTCTTTGTTCTGTTTTTGAAATTCCTTTTTAGAGTGGGTTTGAGCTGATTCTCGCTGCCATGTTTATGCCAGTCTAGACACACTTGATTCCCTTACGCAGACATATCAACACATAGGTTTTAAGATTCTTACTAGTCAGATCGATTCCTCTGCGGGAAATATGGGGTTTTGGGTCCCTTTGACTGAGGAAGGTGTAGGTCTTGTCTATTCCATAGTTGGTTTTTGGAACGGTACCTGTGCTTATATCAAACTCTGGTTTGATGCATCACCCCACCTCTCCTTCCCCCTTAAGCAGGCATAAGAGTGTTTTCTAAATGTGAGACTCTGTTCTCTTGCCTAACTCAGTTCATGTGTAGCCATGTTTACAGGATCTTCCTAAGTGATATCTTATGATAAGTTTCTTTTCCTGTGTGACTTCTTTCACTTAGAATCATCGTACCTGAATCCACTCATTTTGCTGCTACTGGTCTTATGACATTGATTTCATGGCTGAGGGATATTCCATCGTACGTATGTTCCACAATGTTTGGAACCATTTTTATATTTCCTGGGATATTTCAGTTGTACCCAGGTTGAGGTTCCTGTTAGCAGTGCAGCCCTCAATATGGGGGTGGCTCTGTCTTATGGATTTTCAGTTTTCCCAAGGTATATTCCCTAGACTGGAAGTGCCCTTGGCTCTGTAGCTCTGTTGTTTACTTGTTTTAGGGAACACAATGCACTCCTCCAGTGAGGCAGTTGGCAACTTACATCCCGCCCATCAGCATAACAAGGCTCCCTGTTCTCCAGGGCCTGTCTTGCCTTTCTGGTTTTTACACATTTTGTGGATGTCCCTTTTGACCGGTGGGAAGTGATACTTCTTTGTAGTGCAGATTTGCATTGCCCGCTTGCTTGCTTGGCCAAAAAGGGCGTATGCGTTTTCTCCTGAATATATTCAGGAGAAAACGCATACGCCCTTTTTGGCCAAGTGCATCATTGTCGAAGTTGTGCCCCTCTTCCTGTGCTTTACAGGCGATTCCAACGTACCTCTTGAAATCTGTTTCCTGCTATTCTGCCTCGCTTTCAAGTCCGCCTCGCTGCCTTCCCTCAACAGATTTTTGGACGATAGTTGGCCTTGATTACTCTGCCAGTTTGTGAATTGCTGTGCCCCTGAGCTCCATTTTTCAACTCGTTTCTTGTGAGCTGAACGCAAGTCCAAACTTTTGGTTCAGGACCTATACTGGTTCCCGGTGGGTGGCTGAGACTTTGGTTAATTCTTCTTCCTGCCGGGAAATTAGAGTGACATGTGCCCATCCAAATGCCTAACAGCTACTCTCTCATTGGTTCTCCCTCTTCCCTGTCATCCTCTGCCAAATTGGCAACCTGTGCGAACCAGGAGCTTAAAGGGGCTGTCTCTCCAAGTTGGGAGATTGATAGAAAAGCAGTTGGAAAGTCAAACCGGAGCACCAGGAGAGGGGCTCTTCGTTGAGTTTTAGAAACCTTTCGTATTCACAGTGTGTCCATTCTCTAGGTTTCCCGTACACGTTATAGCTGTAGTAATATTCCCTTCAACCTGGAGAGCTGGGACCCATGGAATGGGTGCCATGCATTATTGCTTTAAAGTGTCTGCATTTGCTCACCCAATCTCACCAATCCTCTCAGTCCCAAGTGTCCAGCCTTATGCCACATCCAGCTGTCCTTGTAGATAGGGTCATTCCAGGTTGCATCAGAGACCCTGAAGGAATTGTAAAGAATTTCCCTGTTTCTATGTTCTGTTTTTGAAATTCCTTTTTATAGTGGGTTTGAGCTGATTCTCGCTGCCATGTTTATGCCAGTCTAGACACACTTGATTCCCTTACGCAGACATATCAACACATAGGTTTTAAGATTCTTACTAGTCAGATCGATTCCTCTGCGGGAAATATGGGGTTTTGAGTCCCTTTGACTGAGGAAGGTGTAGGTCTTGTCTATTCCATAGTTGGTTTTTGGAACGGTACCTTTGCTTATATCAAACTCTGGTTTGATGCATCACCCCACCTCTCCTTCCCCCTTAAGCAGGCATAAGAGTGTTTTCTAAATGTGAGACTCTGTTCTCTTGCCTAACTCAGTTCATGTGTAGCCATGTTTACAGGATCTTCCTAAGTGATATCTTATGATAAGTTTCTTTTCCTGTGTGACTTCTTTCACTTAGAATCATCGTACCTGAATCCACTCATTTTGCTGCTACTGGTCTTATGTCATTGATTTCATGGCTGAGGGATATTCCATCGTACGTATGTTCCACAATGTTTGGAACCATTTTTATATTTCCTGGGATATTTCAGGTGTACCCAGGTTGAAGTTCCTGTAAGCAGTGCAGCCCTCAATTTGGGGGTGCCTCTGTCTTATGGATTTTCAGTTTTCCCAAGGTATATTCCCTAGACTGGAAGTGCCCTTGGCTCTGTAGCTCTGTTGTTTACTTGTTTTAGGGAACACAATGCACTCCTCCAGTGAGGCAGTTGGCAACTTACATCCCGCCCATCAGCATAACAAGGCTCCCTGTTCTCCAGGGCCTGTCTTGCCTTTCTGGTTTTTACACATTTTGTGGATGTCCCTTTTGACCGGTGGGAAGTGATACTTCTTTGTAGTGCAGATTTGCATTGCCCGCTTGCTTGCTTGGCCAAAAAGGGCGTATGCATTTTCTCCTGAATATATTCAGGAGAAAACGCATACGCCCTTTTTGGCCAAGTGCATCATTGTCGAAGTTGTGCCCCTCTTCCTGTGCTTTACAGGTGATTCCAACGTACCTCTTGAAATCTGTTTCCTGCTATTCTGCCTCGCTTTCAAGTCCGCCTCTTTGCCTTCCCTCAACAGATTTTTGGACGATAGTTGGCCTTGATTACTCTGCCAGTTTGTGAATTGCTATGCCCCTGAGCTCCATTTTTCAACTCGTTTCTTGTGAGCTGAACGCAAGTCCAAACTTTTGGTTCAGGACCTATACTGGTTCCCGGTGGGTGGCTGAGACTTTGGTTCATTCTTCTTCCTGCCGGGAAATTAGAGTGACATGTGCCCATCCAAATGCCTAACAGCTACTCTCTCATTGGTTCTCCCTCTTCCCTGTCATCCTCTGCCAAATTGGCAACCTGTGCGAACCAGGAGCTTAAAGGGGCTGTCTCTCCAAGTTGGGAGATTGATAGAAAAGCAGTTGGAAAGTCAAACCGGAGCACCAGGAGAGGGGCTCTTCGTTGAGTTTTAGAAACCTTTCGTATTCACAGTGTGTCCATTCTCTAGGTTTCCCGTACACGTTATAGCTGTAGTAATATTCCCTTCAACCTGGAGAGCTGGGACCCATGGAATGGGTGCCATGCATTATTGCTTTAAAGGGTCTGCATTTGCTCACCCAATCTCACCAATCCTCTCAGTCCCAAGTGTCCACCCTTATGCCACATCCAGCTGTCATTGTAGATAGGGTCATTCCAGGTTGCATCAGAGACCCTGAAGGAATTGTAAAGAATTTCCCTGTTTCTTTGTTCTGTTTTTGAAATTCCTTTTTAGAGTGGGTTTGAGCTGATTCTCGCTGCCATGTTTATGCCAGTCTAGACACACTTGATTCCCTTACGCAGACATATCAACACAAAGGTTTTAAGATTCTTACTAGTCAGATCGATTCCTCTGTGGGAAATATGGGGTTTTGAGTCCCTTTGACTGAGGAAGGTGTAGGTCTTGTCTATTCCATAGTTGGTTTTTGGAACGGTACCTGTGCTTATATCAAACTCTGGTTTGATGCATCACCCCACCTCTCCTTCCCCCTTAAGCAGGCATAAGAGTGTTTTCTAAATGTGAGACTCTGTTCTCTTGCCTAACTCAGTTCATGTGTAGCCATGTTTACAGGATCTTCCTAAGTGATATCTTATGATAAGTTTCTTTTCCTGTGTGACTTCTTTCACTTAGAATCATCGTACCTGTATCCACTCATTTTGCTGCTACTGGTCTTATGACATTGATTTCATGGCTGAGGGATATTCCATCGTACGTAAGTTCCACAATGTTTGGAACCATTTTTATATTTCCTGGGATATTTCAGGTGTACCCAGGTTGAGGTTCTTGTAAGCAGTGCAGCCCTCAATTTGGGGGTGGCTCTGTCTTATGGATTTTCAGTTTTCCCAAGGTATATTCCCTAGACTGGAAGTGCCCTTGGCTCTGTAGCTCTGTTGTTTACTTGTTTTAGGGAACACAATGCACTCCTCCAGTGAGGCAGTTGGCAACTTACATCCCGCCCATCAGCATAACAAGGCTCCCTGTTCTCCAGGGCCTGTCTTGCCTTTCTGGTTTTTACACATTTTGTGGATGTCCCTTTTGACCGGTGGGAAGTGATACTTCTTTGTAGTGCAGATTTGCATTGCCCGCTTGCTTGCTTGGCCAAAAAGGGCGTATGCATTTTCTCCTGAATATATTCAGGAGAAAACGCATACGCCCTTTTTGGCCAAGTGCATCATTGTCGAAGTTGTGCCCCTCTTCCTGTGCTTTACAGGTGATTCCAACGTACCTCTTGAAATCTGTTTCCTGCTATTCTGCCTCGCTTTCAAGTCCGCCTCGTTGCCTTCCCTCAACAGATTTTTGGACGATAGTTGGCCTTGATTACTCTGCCAGTTTGTGAATTGCTGTGCCCCTGAGCTCCATTTTTCAACTCGTTTCTTGTGAGCTGAACGCAAGTCCAAACTTTTGGTTCAGGACCTATACTGGTTCCCGGTGGGTGGCTGAGACTTTGGTTCATTCTTCTTCCTGCCGGGAAATTAGAGTGACATGTGCCCATCCAAATGCCTAACAGCTACTCTCTCATTGGTTCTCCCTCTTCCCTGTCATCCTCTGCCAAATTGGCAACCTGTGCGAACCAGGAGCTTAAAGGGGCTGTCTCTCCAAGATGGGAGATTGATAGAAAAGCAGTTGGAAAGTCAAACCGGAGCACCAGGAGAGGGGCTCTTCGTTGAGTTTTAGAAACCTTTCGTATTCACAGTGTGTCCATTCTCTAGGTTTCCCGTACACGTTATAGCTGTAGTAATATTCCCTTCAACCTGGAGAGCTGGGACCCATGGAATGGGTGCCATGCATTATTGCTTTAAAGGGTCTGCATTTGCTCACCCAATCTCACCAATCCTCTCAGTCCCAAGTGTCCAGCCTTATGCCACATCCAGCTGTCATTGTAGATAGGGTCATTCCAGGTTGCATCAGAGACCCTGAAGGAATTGTAAAGAATTTCCCTGTTTCTTTGTTCTGTTTTTGAAATTCCTTTTTAGAGTGGGTTTGAGCTGATTCTCGCTGCCATGTTTATGCCACTCTAGACACACTTGATTCCCTTACGCAGACATATCAACACATAGGTTTTAAGATTCTTACTAGTCAGATCGATTCCTCTGCGGGAAATATGGGGTTTTGAGTCCCTTTGACTGAGGAAGGTGTAGGTCTTGTCTATTCCATAGTTGGTTTTTGGAACGGTACCTTTGCTTATATCAAACTCTGGTTTGATGCATCACCCCACCTCTCCTTCCCCCTTAAGCAGGCATAAGAGTGTTTTCTAAATGTGAGACTCTGTTCTCTTGCCTAACTCAGTTCATGTGTAGCCATGTTTACAGGATCTTCCTAAGTGATATCTTATGATAAGTTTCTTTTCCTGTGTGACTTCTTTCACTTAGAATCATCGTACCTGAATCCACTCATTTTGCTGCTACTGGTCTTATGTCATTGATTTCATGGCTGAGGGATATTCCATCGTACGTATGTTCCACAATGTTTGGAACCATTTTTATATTTCCTGGGATATTTCAGGTGTACCCAGGTTGAGGTTCCTGTAAGCAGTGCAGCCCTCAATTTGGGGGTGCCTCTGTCTTATGGATTTTCAGTTTTCCCAAGGTATATTCCCTAGACTGGAAGTGCCCTTGGCTCTGTAGCTCTGTTGTTTACTTGTTTTAGGGAACACAATGCACTCCTCCAGTGAGGCAGTTGGCAACTTACATCCCGCCCATCAGCATAACAAGGCTCCCTGTTCTCCAGGGCCTGTCTTGCCTTTCTGGTTTTTACACATTTTGTGGATGTCCCTTTTGACCGGTGGGAAGTGATACTTCTTTGTAGTGCAGATTTGCATTGCCCGCTTGCTTGCTTGGCCAAAAAGGGCGTATGCATTTTCTCCTGAATATATTCAGGAGAAAACGCATACGCCCTTTTTGGCCAAGTGCATCATTGTCGAAGTTGTGCCCCTCTTCCTGTGCTTTACAGGTGATTCCAACGTACCTCTTGAAATCTGTTTCCTGCTATTCTGCCTCGCTTTCAAGTCCGCCTCTTTGCCTTCCCTCAACAGATTTTTGGACGATAGTTGGCCTTGATTACTCTGCCAGTTTGTGAATTGCTATGCCCCTGAGCTCCATTTTTCAACTCGTTTCTTGTGAGCTGAACGCAAGTCCAAACTTTTGGTTCAGGACCTATACTGGTTCCCGGTGGGTGGCTGAGACTTTGGTTCATTCTTCTTCCTGCCGGGAAATTAGAGTGACATGTGCCCATCCAAATGCCTAACAGCTACTCTCTCATTGGTTCTCCCTCTTCCCTGTCATCCTCTGCCAAATTGGCAACCTGTGCGAACCAGGAGCTTAAAGGGGCTGTCTCTCCAAGTTGGGAGATTGATAGAAAAGCAGTTGGAAAGTCAAACCGGAGCACCAGGAGAGGGGCTCTTCGTTGAGTTTTAGAAACCTTTCGTATTCACAGTGTGTCCATTCTCTAGGTTTCCCGTACACGTTATAGCTGTAGTAATATTCCCTTCAACCTGGAGAGCTGGGACCCATGGAATGGGTGCCATGCATTATTGCTTTAAAGGGTCTGCATTTGCTCACCCAATCTCACCAATCCTCTCAGTCCCAAGTGTCCACCCTTATGCCACATCCAGCTGTCATTGTAGATAGGGTCATTCCAGGTTGCATCAGAGACCCTGAAGGAATTGTAAAGAATTTCCCTGTTTCTTTGTTCTGTTTTTGAAATTCCTTTTTAGAGTGGGTTTGAGCTGATTCTCGCTGCCATGTTTATGCCAGTCTAGACACACTTGATTCCCTTACGCAGACATATCAACACAAAGGTTTTAAGATTCTTACTAGTCAGATCGATTCCTCTGTGGGAAATATGGGGTTTTGAGTCCCTTTGACTGAGGAAGGTGTAGGTCTTGTCTATTCCATAGTTGGTTTTTGGAACGGTACCTGTGCTTATATCAAACTCTGGTTTGATGCATCACCCCACCTCTCCTTCCCCCTTAAGCAGGCATAAGAGTGTTTTCTAAATGTGAGACTCTGTTCTCTTGCCTAACTCAGTTCATGTGTAGCCATGTTTACAGGATCTTCCTAAGTGATATCTTATGATAAGTTTCTTTTCCTGTGTGACTTCTTTCACTTAGAATCATCGTACCTGTATCCACTCATTTTGCTGCTACTGGTCTTATGACATTGATTTCATGGCTGAGGGATATTCCATCGTACGTAAGTTCCACAATGTTTGGAACCATTTTTATATTTCCTGGGATATTTCAGGTGTACCCAGGTTGAGGTTCTTGTAAGCAGTGCAGCCCTCAATTTGGGGGTGGCTCTGTCTTATGGATTTTCAGTTTTCCCAAGGTATATTCCCTAGACTGGAAGTGCCCTTGGCTCTGTAGCTCTGTTGTTTACTTGTTTTAGGGAACACAATGCACTCCTCCAGTGAGGCAGTTGGCAACTTACATCCCGCCCATCAGCATAACAAGGCTCCCTGTTCTCCAGGGCCTGTCTTGCCTTTCTGGTTTTTACACATTTTGTGGATGTCCCTTTTGACCGGTGGGAAGTGATACTTCTTTGTAGTGCAGATTTGCATTGCCCGCTTGCTTGCTTGGCCAAAAAGGGCGTATGCATTTTCTCCTGAATATATTCAGGAGAAAACGCATACGCCCTTTTTGGCCAAGTGCATCATTGTCGAAGTTGTGCCCCTCTTCCTGTGCTTTACAGGTGATTCCAACGTACCTCTTGAAATCTGTTTCCTGCTATTCTGCCTCGCTTTCAAGTCCGCCTCGTTGCCTTCCCTCAACAGATTTTTGGACGATAGTTGGCCTTGATTACTCTGCCAGTTTGTGAATTGCTGTGCCCCTGAGCTCCATTTTTCAACTCGTTTCTTGTGAGCTGAACGCAAGTCCAAACTTTTGGTTCAGGACCTATACTGGTTCCCGGTGGGTGGCTGAGACTTTGGTTCATTCTTCTTCCTGCCGGGAAATTAGAGTGACATGTGCCCATCCAAATGCCTAACAGCTACTCTCTCATTGGTTCTCCCTCTTCCCTGTCATCCTCTGCCAAATTGGCAACCTGTGCGAACCAGGAGCTTAAAGGGGCTGTCTCTCCAAGATGGGAGATTGATAGAAAAGCAGTTGGAAAGTCAAACCGGAGCACCAGGAGAGGGGCTCTTCGTTGAGTTTTAGAAACCTTTCGTATTCACAGTGTGTCCATTCTCTAGGTTTCCCGTACACGTTATAGCTGTAGTAATATTCCCTTCAACCTGGAGAGCTGGGACCCATGGAATGGGTGCCATGCATTATTGCTTTAAAGGGTCTGCATTTGCTCACCCAATCTCACCAATCCTCTCAGTCCCAAGTGTCCAGCCTTATGCCACATCCAGCTGTCATTGTAGATAGGGTCATTCCAGGTTGCATCAGAGACCCTGAAGGAATTGTAAAGAATTTCCCTGTTTCTTTGTTCTGTTTTTGAAATTCCTTTTTAGAGTGGGTTTGAGCTGATTCTCGCTGCCATGTTTATGCCACTCTAGACACACTTGATTCCCTTACGCAGACATATCAACACATAGGTTTTAAGATTCTTACTAGTCAGATCGATTCCTCTGCGGGAAATATGGGGTTTTGAGTCCCTTTGACTGAGGAAGGTGTAGGTCTTGTCTATTCCATAGTTGGTTTTTGGAACGGTACCTGTGCTTATATCAAACTCTGGTTTGATGCATCACCCCACCTCTCCTTCCCCCTTAAGCAGGCATAAGAGTGTTTTCTAAATGGGAGACTCTGTTCTCCTGCCTAACTCAGTTCATGTGTAGCCATGTTTACAGGATCTTCCTAAGTGATATCTTATGATAAGTTTCTTTTCCTGTGTGACTTCTTTCACTTAGAATCATCGTACCTGAATCCACTCATTTTGCTGCTACTGGTCTTATGACATTGATTTTGTGGCTGAGGGATATTCCATCGTACGTAAGTTCCACAATGTTTGGAACCATTTTTATATTTCCTGGGATATTTCAGGTGTACCCAGGTTGAGGTTCCTGTAAGCAGTGCAGCCCTCAATTTGGGGGTGCCACTGTCTTATGGATTTTCAGTTTTCCCAAGGTATATTCCCTAGACTGGAAGTGCCCTTGGCTTTGTAGCTCTGTTGTTTACTTGTTTTAGGGAACACAATGCACTCCTCCAGTGAGGCAGTTGGCAACTTAGATCCCGCCCATCAGCATAACAAGGCTCCCTGTTCTCCAGGGCCTGTCTTGCCTTTCTGGTTTTTACACATTTTGTGGATGTCCCTTTTGACCGGTGGGAAGTGATACTTCTTTGTAGTGCAGATTTGCATTGCCCGCTTGCTTGCTTGGCCAAAAAGGGCGTATGCGTTTTCTCCTGAATATATTCAGGAGAAAACGCATACGCCCTTTTTGGCCAAGTGCATCATTGTCGAAGTTGTGCCCCTCTTCCTGTGCTTTACAGGTGATTCCAACGTACCTCTTGAAATCTGTTTCCTGCTATTCTGCCTCGCTTTCAAGTCCGCCTCGTTGCCTTCCCTCAACAGATTTTTGGACGATAGTTGGCCTTGATTACTCTGCCAGTTTGTGAATTGCTGTGCCCCTGAGCTCCATTTTTCAACTCGTTTCTTGTGAGCTGAACGCAAGTCCAAACTTTTGGTTCAGGACCTATACTGGTTCCCGGTGGGTGGCTGAGACTTTGGTTCATTCTTCTTCCTGCCGGGAAATTAGAGTGACATGTGCCCATCCAAATGCCTAACAGCTACTCTCTCATTGGTTCTCCCTCTTCCCTGTCATCCTCTGCCAAATTGGCAACCTGTGCGAACCAGGAGCTTAAAGGGGCTGTCTCTCCAAGATGGGAGATTGATAGAAAAGCAGTTGGAAAGTCAAACCGGAGCACCAGGAGAGGGGCTCTTCGTTGAGTTTTAGAAACCTTTCGTATTCACAGTGTGTCCATTCTCTAGGTTTCCCGTACACGTTATAGCTGTAGTAATATTCCCTTCCACCTGGAGAGCTGGGACCCATGGAATGGGTGCCATGCATTATTGCTTTAAAGGGTCTGCATTTGCTCACCCAATCTCACCAATCCTCTCAGTCCCAAGTGTCCAGCCTTATGCCACATCCAGCTGTCATTGTAGATAGGGTCATTCCAGGTTGCATCAGAGACCCTGAAGGAATTGTAAAGAATTTCCCTGTTTCTTTGTTCTGTTTTTGAAATTCCTTTTTAGAGTGGGTTTGAGCTGATTCTCGCTGCCATGTTTATGCCACTCTAGACACACTTGATTCCCTTACGCAGACATATCAACACATAGGTTTTAAGATTCTTACTAGTCAGATCGATTCCTCTGCGGGAAATATGGGGTTTTGAGTCCCATTGACTGAGGAAGGTGTAGGTCTTGTCTATTCCATAGTTGGTTTTTGGAACGGTACCTGTGCTTATATCAAACTCTGGTTTGATGCATCACCCCACCTCTCCTTCCCCCTTAAGCAGGCATAAGAGTGTTTTCTAAATGGGAGACTCTGTTCTCTTGCCTAACTCAGTTCATGTGTAGCCATGTTTACAGGATCTTCCTAAGTGATATCTTATGATAAGTTTCTTTTCCTGTGTGACTTCTTTCACTTAGAATCATCGTACCTGAATCCACTCATTTTGCTGCTACTGGTCTTATGACATTGATTTCATGGCTGAGGGATATTCCATCGTACGTAAGTTCCACAATGTTTGGAACCATTTTTATATTTCCTGGGATATTTCAGGTGTACCCAGGTTGAGGTTCTTGTAAGCAGTGCAGCCCTCAATTTGGGGGTGGCTCTGTCTTATGGATTTTCAGTTTTCCCAAGGTATATTCCCTAGACTGGAAGTGCCCTTGGCTCTGTAGCTCTGTTGTTTACTTGTTTTAGGGAACACAATGCACTCCTCCAGTGAGGCAGTTGGCAACTTAGATCGCGCCCATCAGCATAACAAGGCTCCCTGTTCTCCAGGGCCTGTCTTGCCTTTCTGGTTTTTACACATTTTGTGGATGTCCCTTTTGACCGGTGGGAAGTGATACTTCTTTGTAGTGCAGATTTGCATTGCCCGCTTGCTTGCTTGGCCAAAAAGGGCGTATTCGTTTTCTCCTGAATATATTCAGGAGAAAACGCATACGCCCTTTTTGGCCAAGTGCATCATTGTTGAAGTTGTGCCCCTCTTCCTGTGCTTTACAGGCGATTCCAACGTACCTCTTGAAATCTGTTTCCTGCTATTCTGCCTCGCTTTCAAGTCCGCCTCGTTGCCTTCCCTCAACAGATTTTTGGACGATAGTTGGCCTTGATTACTCTGCCAGTTTGTGAATTGCTGTGCCCCTGAGCTCCATTTTTCAACTCGTTTCTTGTGAGCTGAACGCAAGTCCAAACTTTTGGTTCAGGACCTATACTGGTTCCCGGTGGGTGGCTGAGATTTTGGTTCATTCTTCTTCCTGCCGGGAAATTAGAGTGACATGTGCCCATCCAAATGCCTAACAGCTACTCTCTCATTGGTTCTCCCTCTTCCCTGTCATCCTCTGCCAAATTGGCAACCTGTGCGAACCAGGAGCTTAAAGGGGCTGTCTCTCCAAGTTGGGAGATTGATAGAAAAGCAGTTGGAAAGTCAAACCGGAGCACCAGGAGAGGGGCTCTTCGTTGAGTTTTAGAAACCTTTCGTATTCACAGTGTGTCCATTCTCTAGGTTTCCCGTACACGTTATAGCTGTAGTAATATTCCCTTCAACCTGGAGAGCTGGGACCCATGGAATGGGTGCCATGCATTATTGCTTTAAAGGGTCTGCATTTGCTCACCCAATCTCACCAATCCTCTCAGTCCCAAGTGTCCAGCCTTATGTCATATCCAGCTGTCATTGTAGATAGGGTCATTCCAGGTTGCATCAGAGACCCTGAAGGAATTGTAAAGAATTTCCCTGTTTCTTTGTTCTGTTTTTGAAATTCCTTTTTAGAGTGGGTTTGAGCTGATTCTCGCTGCCATGTTTATGCCAGTCTAGACACACTTGATTCCCTTACGCAGACATATCAACACATAGGTTTTAAGATTCTTACTAGTCAGATCGATTCCTCTGCGGGAAATATGGGGTTTTGAGTCCCTTTGACTGAGGAAGGTGTAGGTCTTGTCTATTCCATAGTTCGTTTTTGGAACGGTACCTGTGCTTATATCAAACTCTGGTTTGATGCATCACCCCACCTCTCCTTCCCCCTTAAGCAGGCATAAGAGTGTTTTCTAAATGTGAGACTCTGTTCTCTTGCCTAACTCAGTTCATGTGTAGCCATGTTTACAGGATCTTCCTAAGTGATATCTTATGATAAGTTTCTTTTCCTGTGTGACTTCTTTCACTTAGAATCATCGTACCTGAATCCACTCATTTTGCTGCTACTGGTCTTATGACATTGATTTCATGGCTGAGGGATATTCCATCGTACGTAAGTTCCACAATGTTTGGAACCATTTTTATATTTCCTGGGATATTTCAGGTGTACCCAGGTTGAGGTTCTTGTAAGCAGTGCAGCCCTCAATTTGGGGGTGGCTCTGTCTTATGGATTTTCAGTTTTCCCAAGGTATATTCCCTAGACTGGAAGTGCCCTTGGCTCTGTAGCTCTGTTGTTTACTTGTTTTAGGGAACACAATGCACTCCTCCAGTGAGGCAGTTGGCAACTTAGATCCCGCCAATCAGCATAACAAGGCTCCCTGTTCTCCAGGGCCTGTCTTGCCTTTCTGGTTTTTACACATTTTGTGGATGTCCCTTTTGACCGGTGGGAAGTGATACTTCTTTGTAGTGCAGATTTGCATTGCCCGCTTGCTTGCTTGGCCAAAAAGGGCGTATGCGTTTTCTCCTGAATATATTCAGGAGAAAACGCATACGCCCTTTTTGGCCAAGTGCATCATTGTCGAAGTTGTGCCCCTCTTCCTGTGCTTTACAGGCGATTCCAACGTACCTCTTGAAATCTGTTTCCTGCTATTCTGCCTCGCTTTCAAGTCCGCCTCGTTGCCTTCCCTCAACAGATTTTTGGACGATAGTTGGCCTTGATTACTCTGCCAGTTTGTGAATTGCTGTGCCCCTGAGCTCCATTTTTCAACTCGTTTCTTGTGAGCTGAACGCAAGTCCAAACTTTTGGTTCAGGACCTATACTGGTTCCCGGTGGGTGGCTGAGACTTTGGTTCATTCTTCTTCCTGCCGGGAAATTAGAGTGACATGTGCCCATCCAAATGCCTAACAGCTACTCTCTCATTGGTTCTCCCTCTTCCCTGTCATCCTCTGCCAAATTGGCAACCTGTGCGAACCAGGAGCTTAAAGGGGCTGTCTCTCCAAGTTGGGAGATTGATAGAAAAGCAGTTGGAAAGTCAAACTGGAGCACCAGGAGAGGGGCTCTTCGTTGAGTTTTAGAAACCTTTCGTATTCACAGTGTGTCCATTCTCTAGGTTTCCCGTACACGTTATAGCTGTAGTAATATTCCCTTCTACCTGGAGAGCTGGGACCCATGGAATGGGTGCCATGCATTATTGCTTTAAAGGGTCTGCATTTGCTCACCCAATCTCACCAATCCTCTCAGTCCCAAGTGTCCAGCCTTATGCCACATCCAGCTGTCATTGTAGATAGGGTCATTCCAGGTTGCATCAGAGACCCTGAAGGAATTGTAAAGAATTTCCCTGTTTCTTTGTTCTGTTTTTGAAATTCCTTTTTAGAGTGGGTTTGAGCTGATTCTCGCTGCCATGTTTATGCCAGTCTAGACACACTTGATTCCCTTACGCAGACATATCAACACATAGGTTTTAAGATTCTTACTAGTCAGATCGATTCCTCTGCGGGAAATATGGGGTTTTGAGTCCCTTTGACTGAGGAAGGTGGAGGTCTTGTCTATTCCATAGTTGGTTTTTGGAACGGTACCTGTGCTTATATCAAACTCTGGTTTGATGCATCACCCCACCTCTCCTTCCCCCTTAAGCAGGCATAAGAGTGTTTTCTAAATGTGAGACTCTGTTCTCTTGCCTAACTCAGTTCATGTGTAGCCATGTTTACAGGATCTTCCTAAGTGATATCTTATGATAAGTTTCTTTTCCTGTGTGACTTCTTTCACTTAGAATCATCGTACCTGAATCCACTCATTTTGCTGCTACTGGTCTTATGACATTGATTTCATGGCTGAGGGATATTCCATCGTACGTATGTTCCACAATGTTTGGAACCATTTTTATATTTCCTGGGATATTTCAGGTGTACCCAGGTTGAGGTTCTTGTAAGCAGTGCAGCCCTCAATTTGGGGGTGGCTCTGTCTTATGGATTTTCAGTTTTCCCAAGGTATATTCCCTAGACTGGAAGTGCCCTTGGCTCTGTAGCTCTGTTGTTTACTCGTTTTAGGGAACACAATGCACTCCTCCAGTGAGGCAGTTGGCAACTTACATCCCGCCCATCAGCATAACAAGGCTCCCTGTTCTCCAGGGCCTGTCTTGCCTTTCTGGTTTTTACACATTTTGTGGATGTCCCTTTTGACCGGTGGGAAGTGATACTTCTTTGTAGTGCAGATTTGCATTGCCCGCTTGCTTGCTTGGCCAAAAAGGGCGTATGCATTTTCTCCTGAATATATTCAGGAGAAAACGCATACGCCCTTTTTGGCCAAGTGCATCATTGTCGAAGTTGTGCCCCTCTTCCTGTGCTTTACAGGTGATTCCAACGTACCTCTTGAAATCTGTTTCCTGCTATTCTGCCTCGCTTTCAAGTCCGCCTCGTTGCCTTCCCTCAACAGATTTTTGGACGATAGTTGGCCTTGATTACTCTGCCAGTTTGTGAATTGCTGTGCCCCTGAGCTCCATTTTTCAACTCGTTTCTTGTGAGCTGAACGCAAGTCCAAACTTTTGGTTCAGGACCTATACTGGTTCCCGGTGGGTGGCTGAGACTTTGGTTCATTCTTCTTCCTGCCGGGAAATTAGAGTGACATGTGCCCATCCAAATGCCTAACAGCTACTCTCTCATTGGTTCTCCCTCTTCCCTGTCATCCTCTGCCAAATTGGCAACCTGTGCGAACCAGGAGCTTAAAGGGGCTGTCTCTCCAAGATGGGAGATTGATAGAAAAGCAGTTGGAAAGTCAAACCGGAGCACCAGGAGAGGGGCTCTTCGTTGAGTTTTAGAAACCTTTCGTATTCACAGTGTGTCCATTCTCTAGGTTTCCCGTACACGTTATAGCTGTAGTAATATTCCCTTCAACCTGGAGAGCTGGGACCCATGGAATGGGTGCCATGCATTATTGCTTTAAAGGGTCTGCATTTGCTCACCCAATCTCACCAATCCTCTCAGTCCCAAGTGTCCAGCCTTATGCCACATCCAGCTGTCATTGTAGATAGGGTCATTCCAGGTTGCATCAGAGACCCTGAAGGAATTGTAAAGAATTTCCCTGTTTCTTTGTTCTGTTTTTGAAATTCCTTTTTAGAGTGGGTTTGAGCTGATTCTCGCTGCCATGTTTATGCCACTCTAGACACACTTGATTCCCTTACGCAGACATATCAACACATAGGTTTTAAGATTCTTACTAGTCAGATCGATTCCTCTGCGGGAAATATGGGGTTTTGAGTCCCTTTGACTGAGGAAGGTGTAGGTCTTGTCTATTCCATAGTTGGTTTTTGGAACGGTACCTGTGCTTATATCAAACTCTGGTTTGATGCATCACCCCACCTCTCCTTCCCCCTTAAGCAGGCATAAGAGTGTTTTCTAAATGGGAGACTCTGTTCTCTTGCCTAACTCAGTTCATGTGTAGCCATGTTTACAGGATCTTCCTAAGTGATATCTTATGATAAGTTTCTTTTCCTGTGTGACTTCTTTCACTTAGAATCATCGTACCTGAATCCACTCATTTTGCTGCTACTGGTCTTATGACATTGATTTCGTGGCTGAGGGATATTCCATCGTACGTAAGTTCCACAATGTTTGGAACCATTTTTATATTTCCTGGGATATTTCAGGTGTACCCAGGTTGAGGTTCCTGTAAGCAGTGCAGCCCTCAATTTGGGGGTGCCACTGTCTTATGGATTTTCAGTTTTCCCAAGGTATATTCCCTAGACTGGAAGTGCCCTTGGCTGTGTAGCTCTGTTGTTTACTTGTTTTAGGGAACACAATGCACTCCTCCAGTGAGGCAGTTGGCAACTTAGATCGCGCCCATCAGCATAACAAGGCTCCCTGTTCTCCAGGGCCTGTCTTGCCTTTCTGGTTTTTACACATTTTGTGGATGTCCCTTTTGACCGGTGGGAAGTGATACTTCTTTGTAGTGCAGATTTGCATTGCCCGCTTGCTTGCTTGGCCAAAAAGGGCGTATTCGTTTTCTCCTGAATATATTCAGGAGAAAACGCATACGCCCTTTTTGGCCAAGTGCATCATTGTTGAAGTTGTGCCCCTCTTCCTGTGCTTTACAGGCGATTCCAACGTACCTCTTGAAATCTCTTTCTTGCTATTCTGCCTCGCTTTCAAGTCCGCCTCGTTGCCTTCCCTCAACAGATTTTTGGACGATAGTTGGCCTTGATTACTCTGCCAGTTTGTGAATTGCTGTGCCCCTGAGCTCCATTTTTCAACTCGTTTCTTGTGAGCTGAACGCAAGTCCAAACTTTTGGTTCAGGACCTATACTGGTTCCCGGTGGGTGGCTGAGATTTTGGTTCATTCTTCTTCCTGCCGGGAAATTAGAGTGACATGTGCCCATCCAAATGCCTAACAGCTACCCTCTCATTGGTTCTCCCTCTTCCCTGTCATCCTCTGCCAAATTGGCAACCTGTGCGAACCAGGAGCTTAAAGGGGCTGTCTCTCCAAGTTGGGAGATTGATAGAAAAGCAGTTGGAAAGTCAAACCGGAGCACCAGGAGAGGGGCTCTTCGTTGAGTTTTAGAAACCTTTCGTATTCACAGTGTGTCCATTCTCTAGGTTTCCCGTACACGTTATAGCTGTAGTAATATTCCCTTCAACCTGGAGAGCTGGGACCCATGGAATCGGTGCCATGCATTATTGCTTTAAAGGGTCTGCATTTGCTCACCCAATCTCACCAATCCTCTCAGTCCCAAGTGTCCAGCCTTATGTCACATCCAGCTGTCATTGTAGATAGGGTCATTCCAGGTTGCATCAGAGACCCTGAAGGAATTGTAAAGAATTTCCCTGTTTCTTTGTTCTGTTTTTGAAATTCCTTTTTAGAGTGGGTTTGAGCTGATTCTCGCTGCCATGTTTATGCCAGTCTAGACACACTTGATTCCCTTACGCAGACATATCAACACATAGGTTTTAAGATTCTTACTAGTCAGATCGATTCCTCTGCGGGAAATATGGGGTTTTGAGTCCCTTTGACTGAGGAAGGTGTAGGTCTTGTCTATTCCATAGTTCGTTTTTGGAACGGTACCTGTGCTTATATCAAACTCTGGTTTGATGCATCACCCCACCTCTCCTTCCCCCTTAAGCAGGCATAAGAGTGTTTTCTAAATGTGAGACTCTGTTCTCTTGCCTAACTCAGTTCATGTGTAGCCATGTTTACAGGATCTTCCTACGTGATATCTTATGATAAGTTTCTTTTCCTGTGTGACTTCTTTCACTTAGAATCATCGTACCTGAATCCACTCATTTTGCTGCTACTGGTCTTATGACATTGATTTCATGGCTGAGGGATATTCCATCGTACGTAAGTTCCACAATGTTTGGAACCATTTTTATATTTCCTGGGATATTTCAGGTGTACCCAGGTTGAGGTTCTTGTAAGTAGTGCAGCCCTCAATTTGGGGGTGGCTCTGTCTTATGGATTTTCAGTTTTCCCAAGGTATATTCCCTAGACTGGAAGTGCCCTTGGCTCTGTAGCTCTGTTGTTTACTTGTTTTAGGGAACACAATGCACTCCTCCAGTGAGGCAGTTGGCAACTTAGATCCCGCCCATCAGCATAACAAGGCTCCCTGTTCTCCAGGGCCTGTCTTGCCTTTCTGGTTTTTACACATTTTGTGGATGTCCCTTTTGACCGGTGGGAAGTGATACTTCTTTGTAGTGCAGATTTGCATTGCCCGCTTGCTTGCTTGGCCAAAAAGGGCGTATGCGTTTTCTCCTGAATATATTCAGGAGAAAACGCATACGCCCTTTTTGGCCAAGTGCATCATTGTCGAAGTTGTGCCCCTCTTCCTGTGCTTTACAGGCGATTCCAACGTACCTCTTGAAATCTGTTTCCTGCTATTCTGCCTCGCTTTCAAGTCCGCCTCGTTGCCTTCCCTCAACAGATTTTTGGACGATAGTTGGCCTTGATTACTCTGCCAGTTTGTGAATTGCTGTGCCCCTGAGCTCCATTTTTCAACTCGTTTCTTGTGAGCTGAACGCAAGTCCAAACTTTTGGTTCAGGACCTATACTGGTTCCCGGTGGGTGGCTGAGACTTTGGTTCATTCTTCTTCCTGCCGGGAAATTAGAGTGACATGTGCCCATCCAAATGCCTAACAGCTACTCTCTCATTGGTTCTCCCTCTTCCCTGTCATCCTCTCCCAAATTGGCAACCTGTGCGAACCAGGAGCTTAAAGGGGCTGTCTCTCCAAGTTGGGAGATTGATAGAAAAGCAGTTGGAAAGTCAAACTGGAGCACCAGGAGAGGGGCTCTTCGTTGAGTTTTAGAAACCTTTCGTATTCACAGTGTGTCCATTCTCTAGGTTTCCCGTACACGTTATAGCTGTAGTAATATTCCCTTCAACCTGGAGAGCTGGGACCCATGGAATGGGTGCCATGCATTATTGCTTTAAAGGGTCTGCATTTGCTCACCCAATCTCACCAATCCTCTCAGTCCCAAGTGTCCAGCCTTATGCCACATCCAGCTGTCATTGTAGATAGGGTCATTCCAGGTTGCATCAGAGACCCTGAAGGAATTGTAAAGAATTTCCCTGTTTCTTTGTTCTGTTTTTGAAATTCCTTTTTAGAGTGGGTTTGAGCTGATTCTCGCTGCCATGTTTATGCCAGTCTAGACACACTTGATTCCCTTACGCAGACATATCAACACATAGGTTTTAAGATTCTTACTAGTCAGATCGATTCCTCTGCGGGAAATATGGGGTTTTGAGTCCCTTTGACTGAGGAAGGTGGAGGTCTTGTCTATTCCATAGTTGGTTTTTGGAACGGTACCTGTGCTTATATCAAACTCTGGTTTGATGCATCACCCCACCTCTCCTTCCCCCTTAAGCAGGCATAAGAGTGTTTTCTAAATGTGAGACTCTGTTCTCTTGCCTAACTCAGTTCATGTGTAGCCATGTTTACAGGATCTTCCTAAGTGATATCTTATGATAAGTTTCTTTTCCTGTGTGACTTCTTTCACTTAGAATCATCGTACCTGAATCCACTCATTTTGCTGCTACTGGTCTTATGACATTGATTTCATGGCTGAGGGATATTCCATCGTACGTATGTTCCACAATGTTTGGAACCATTTTTATATTTCCTGGGATATTTCAGGTGTACCCAGGTTGAGGTTCCTGTTAGCAGTGCAGCCCTCAATTTGGGGGTGGCTCTGTCTTATGGATTTTCAGTTTTCCCAAGGTATATTCCCTAGACTGGAAGTGCCCTTGGCTCTGTAGCTCTGTTGTTTACTCGTTTTAGGGAACACAATGCACTCCTCCAGTGAGGCAGTTGGCAACTTACATCCCGCCCATCAGCATAACAAGGTTCCCTGTTCTCCATGGCCTGTCTTGCCTTTCTGGTTTTTACACATTTTGTGGATGTCCCTTTTGACCGGTGAGAAGTGATACTTCTTTGTAGTGCAGATTTGCATTGCCCGCTTGCTTGCTTGGCCAAAAAGGGCGTATGCGTTTTCTCCTGAATATATTCAGGAGAAAACGCATACGCCCTTTTTGGCCAAGTGCATCATTGTCGAAGTTGTGCCCCTCTTCCTGTGCTTTACAGGCGATTCCAACGTACCTCTTGAAATCTGTTTCCTGCTATTCTGCCTCGCTTTCAAGTCCGCCTCGTTCCCTTCCCTCAACAGATTTTTGGACGATAGTTGGCCTTGATTACTCTGCCAGTTTGTGAATTGCTGTGCCCCTGAGCTCCATTTTTCAACTAGTTTCTTGTGAGCTGAACGCAAGTCCAAACTTTTGGTTCAGGACCTATACTGGTTCCCGGTGGGTGGCTGAGACTTTGGTTAATTCTTCTTCCTGCCGGGAAATTAGAGTGACATGTGCCCATCCAAATGCCTAACAGCTACTCTCTCATTGGTTCTCCCTCTTCCCTGTCATCCTCTGCCAAATTGGCAACCTGTGCGAACCAGGAGCTTAAAGGGGCTGTCTCTCCAAGTTGGGAGATTGATAGAAAAGCAGTTGGAAAGTCAAACCGGAGCACCAGGAGAGGGGCTCTTCGTTGAGTTTTAGAAACCTTTCGTATTCACAGTGTGTCCATTCTCTAGGTTTCCCGTACACGTTATAGCTGTAGTAATATTCCCTTCAACCTGGAGAGCTGGGACCCATGGAATGGGTGCCATGCATTATTGCTTTAAAGGGTCTGCATTTGCTCACCCAATCTCACCAATCCTCTCAGTCCCAATGTCCAGCCTTATGCCACATCCAGCTGTCATTGTAGATAGGGTCATTCCAGGTTGCATCAGAGACCCTGAAGGAATTGTAAAGAATTTCCCTGTTTCTTTGTTCTGTTTTTGAAATTCCTTTTTAGAGTGGGTTTGAGCTGATTCTCGCTGCCATGTTTATGCCAGTCTAGACACACTTGATTCCCTTACGCAGACATATCAACCCATAGGTTTTAAGATTCTTACTAGTCAGATCGATTCCTCTGCGGGAAATATGGGGTTTTGAGTCCCTTTGACTGAGGAAGGTGGAGGTCTTGTCTATTCCATAGTTGGTTTTTGTAACGGTACCTGTGCTTATATCAAACTCTGGTTTGATGCATCACCCCACCTCTCCTTCCCCCTTAAGCAGGCATAAGAGTGTTTTCTAAATGTGAGACTCTGTTCTCTGGCCTAACTCAGTTCATGTGTAGCCATGTTTACAGGATCTTCCTAAGTGATATCTTATGATAAGTTTCTTTTCCTGTGTGACTTCTTTCACTTAGAATCATCGTACCTGAATCCACTCATTTTGCTGCTACTGGTATTATGACATTGATTTCGTGGCTGAGGGATATTCCATCGTACGTAAGTTCCACAATGTTTGGAACCATTTTTATATTTCCTGGGATATTTCAGGTGTACCCAGGTTGAGGTTCCTGTAAGCAGTGCAGCCCTCAATTTGGGGGTGCCTCTGTCTTATGGATTTTCAGTTTTCCCAAGGTATATTCCCTAGACTGGAAGTGCCCTTGGCTTTGTAGCTCTGTTGTTTACTTGTTTTAGGGAACACAATGCACTCCTCCAGTGAGGCAGTTGGCAACTTACATCCCGCCCATCAGCATAACAAGGCTCCCTGTTCTCCAGGGCCTGTCTTGCCTTTCTGGTTTTTACACATTTTGTGGATGTCCCTTTTGACCGGTGGGAAGTGATACTTCTTTGTAGTGCAGATTTGCATTGCCCGCTTGCTTGCTTGGCCAAAAAGGGCGTATTCGTTTTCTCCTGAATATATTCAGGAGAAAACGCATACGCCCTTTTTGGCCAAGTGCATCATTGTTGAAGTTGTGCCCCTCTTCCTGTGCTTTACAGGCGATTCCAACGTATCTCTTGAAATCTGTTTCCTGCTATTCTGCCTCGCTTTCAAGTCCGCCTCGTTGCCTTCCCTCAACAGATTTTTGGACGATAGTTGGCCTTGATTACTCTGCCAGTTTGTGAATTGCTGTGCCCCTTAGCTCCATTTTTCAACTCGTTTCTTGTGAGCTGAACGCAAGTCCAAACTTTTGGTTCAGGACCTATACTGGTTCCCCGTGGGTGGCTGAGACTTTGGTTCATTCTTCTTCCTGCCGGGAAATTAGAGTGACATGTGCCCATCCAAATGCCTAACAGCTACTCTCTCATTGGTTCTCCCTCTTCCCTGTCATCCTCTGCCAAATTGGCAACCTGTGCGAACCAGGAGCTTAAAGGGGCTGTCTCTCCAAGTTGGGAGATTGATAGAAAAGCAGTTGGAAAGTCAAACCGGAGCACCAGGAGAGGGGCTCTTCGTTGAGTTTTAGAAACCTTTCGTATTCACAGTGTGTCCATTCTCTAGGTTTCCCGTACACGTTATAGCTGTAGTAATATTCCCTTCAACCTGGAGAGCTGGGACCCATGGAATGGGTGCCATGCATTATTGCTTTAAAGGGTCTGCATTTGCTCACCCAATCTCACCAATCCTCTCAGTCCCAAGTGTCCAGCCTTATGCCACATCCAGCTGTCATTGTAGATAGGGTCATTCCAGGTTGCATCAGAGACCCTGAAGGAATTGTAAAGAATTTCCCTGTTTCTTTGTTCTGTTTTTGAAATTCCTTTTTAGAGTGGGTTTGAGCTGATTCTCGCTGCCATGTTTATGCCAGTCTAGACACACTTGATTCCCTTACGCAGACATATCAACACATAGGTTTTAAGATTCTTACTAGTCAGATCGATTCCTCTGCGGGAAATATGGGGTTTTGAGTCCCTTTGACTGAGGAAGGTGGAGGTCTTGTCTATTCCATAGTTGGTTTTTGGAACGGTACCTGTGCTTATATCAAACTCTGGTTTGATGCATCACCCCACCTCTCCTTCCCCCTTAAGCAGGCATAAGAGTGTTTTCTAAATGTGAGACTCTGTTCTCTTGCCTAACTCAGTTCATGTGTAGCCATGTTTACAGGATCTTCCTAAGTGATATCTTATGATAAGTTTCTTTTCCTGTGTGACTTCTTTCACTTAGAATCATCGTACCTGAATCCACTCATTTTGCTGCTACTGGTCTTATGACATTGATTTCATGGCTGAGGGATATTCCATCGTACGTATGTTCCACAATGTTTGGAACCATTTTTATATTTCCTGGGATATTTCAGGTGTACCCAGGTTGAGGTTCCTGTAAGCAGTGCAGCCCTCAATTTGGGGGTGGCTCTGTCTTATGGATTTTCAGTTTTCCCAAGGTATATTCCCTAGACTGGAAGTGCCCTTGGCTCTGTAGCTCTGTTGTTTACTTGTTTTAGGGAACACAATGCACTCCTCCAGTGAGGCAGTTGGCAACTTACATCCCGCCCATCAGCATAACAAGGTTCCCTGTTCTCCAGGGCCTGTCTTGCCTTTCTGGTTTTTACACATTTTGTGGATGTCCCTTTTGACCGGTGGGAAGTGATACTTCTTTGTAGTGCAGATTTGCATTGCCCGCTTGCTTGCTTGGCCAAAAAGGGTGTATGCGTTTTCTCCTGTATATATTCAGGAGAAAACGCATACGCCCTTTTTGGCCAAGTGCATCATTGTCGAAGTTGTGCCCCTCTTCCTGTGCTTTACAGGCGATTCCAACGTACCTCTTGAAATCTGTTTCCTGCTATTCTGCCTCGCTTTCAATTCCGCCTCGTTGCCTTCCCTCAACAGATTTTTGGACGATAGTTGGCCTTGATTACTCTGCCAGTTTGTGAATTGCTGTGCCCCTGAGCTCCATTTTTCAACTCGTTTCTTGTGAGCTGAACGCAAGTCCAAACTTTTGGTTCAGAACCTATACTGGTTCCCGGTGGGTGGCTGAGACTTTGGTTAATTCTTCTTCCTGCCGGGAAATTAGAGTGACATGTGCCCATCCAAATGCCTAACAGCTACTCTCTCATTGGTTCTCCCTCTTCCCTGTCATCCTCTGCCAAATTGGCAACCTGTGCGAACCAGGAGCTTAAAGGGGCTGTCTCTCCAAGTTGGGAGATTGATAGAAAAGCAGTTGGAAAGTCAAACCGGAGCACCAGGAGAGGGGCTCTTCGTTGAGTTTTAGAAACCTTTCGTATTCACAGTGTGTCCATTCTCTAGGTTTCCCGTACACGTTATAGCTGTAGTAATATTCCCTTCAACCTGGAGAGCTGGGACCCATGGAATGGGTGCCATGCATTATTGCTTTAAAGGGTCTGCATTTGCTCACCCAATCTCACCAATCCTCTCAGTCCCAAGTGTCCAGCCTTATGCCACATCCAGCTGTCATTGTAGATAGGGTCATTCCAGGTTGCATCAGAGACCCTGAAGGAATTGTAAAGAATTTCCCTGTTTCTTTGTTCTGTTTTTGAAATTCCTTTTTAGAGTGGGTTTGAGCTGATTCTCGCTGCCATGTTTATGCCAGTCTAGACACACTTGATTCCCTTACGCAGACATATCAACACATAGGTTTTAAGATTCTTACTAGTCAGATCGATTCCTCTGCGGGAAATATGGGGTTTTGAGTCCCTTTGACTGAGGAAGGTGGAGGTCTTGTCTATTCCATAGTTGGTTTTTGGAACGGTACCTGTGCTTATATCAAACTCTGGTTTGATGCATCACCCCACCTCTCCTTCCCCCTTAAGCAGGCATAAGAGTGTTTTCTAAATGTGAGACTCTGTTCTCTTGCCTAACTCAGTTCATGTGTAGCCATGTTTACAGGATCTTCCTAAGTGATATCTTATGATAAGTTTCTTTTCCTGTGTGACTTCTTTCACTTAGAATCATCGTACCTGAATCCACTCATTTTGCTGCTACTGGTCTTATGACATTGATTTCATGGCTGAGGGATATTCCATCGTACGTATGTTCCACAATGTTTGGAACCATTTTTATATTTCCTGGGATATTTCAGGTGTACCCAGGTTGAGGTTCCTGTAAGCAGTGCAGCCCTCAATTTGGGGGTGGCTCTGTCTTATGGATTTTCAGTTTTCCCAAGGTATATTCCCTAGACTGGAAGTGCCCTTGGCTCTGTAGCTCTGTTGTTTACTTGTTTTAGGGAACACAATGCACTCCTCCAGTGAGGCAGTTGGCAACTTACATCCCGCCCATCAGCATAACAAGGTTCCCTGTTCTCCAGGGCCTGTCTTGCCTTTCTGGTTTTTACACATTTTGTGGATGTCCCTTTTGACCGGTGGGAAGTGATACTTCTTTGTAGTGCAGATTTGCATTGCCCGCTTGCTTGCTTGGCCAAAAAGGGCGTATGCGTTTTCTCCTGTATATATTCAGGAGAAAACGCATACGCCCTTTTTGGCCAAGTGCATCATTGTCGAAGTTGTGCCCCTCTTCCTGTGCTTTACAGGCGATTCCAACGTACCTCTTGAAATCTGTTTCCTGCTATTCTGCCTCGCTTTCAATTCCGCCTCGTTGCCTTCCCTCAACAGATTTTTGGACGATAGTTGGCCTTGATTACTCTGCCAGTTTGTGAATTGCTGTGCCCCTGAGCTCCATTTTTCAACTCGTTTCTTGTGAGCTGAACGCAAGTCCAAACTTTTGGTTCAGAACCTATACTGGTTCGCGGTGGGTGGCTGAGACTTTGGTTAATTCTTCTTCCTGCCGGGAAATTAGAGTGACATGTGCCCATCCAAATGCCTAACAGCTACTCTCTCATTGGTTCTCCCTCTTCCCTGTCATCCTCTGCCAAATTGGCAACCTGTGCGAACCAGGAGCTTAAAGGGGCTGTCTCTCCAAGTTGGGAGATTGATAGGAAAGCAGTTGGAAAGTCAAACCGGAGCACCAGGAGAGGGGCTCTTCGTTGAGTTTTAGAAACCTTTCGTATTCACAGTGTGTCCATTCTCTAGGTTTCCCGTACATGTTATAGCTGTAGTAATATTCCCTTCAACCTGGAGAGCTGGGACCCATGGAATGGGTGCCATGCATTATTGCTTTAAAGGGTCTGCATTTGCTCACCCAATCTCACCAATCCTCTCAGTCCCAAGTGTCCAGCCTTATGCCACATCCAGCTGTCAT
The DNA here is from genome assembly GCF_964341445.2 of Mesoplodon mirus. Lineage (NCBI taxonomy): Eukaryota > Metazoa > Chordata > Mammalia > Artiodactyla > Ziphiidae > Mesoplodon > Mesoplodon mirus. The sequence goes on along the minus strand of NW_028295801.1, from coordinate 1,147,650 downwards.
TGTAGATAGGGTCATTCCAGGTTGCATCAGAGACCCTGAAGGAATTGTAAAGAATTTCCCTGTTTCTTTGTTCTGTTTTTGAAATTCCTTTTTAGAGTGGGTTTGAGCTGATTCTCGCTGCCATGTTTATGCCAGTCTAGACACACTTGATTCCCTTACGCAGACATATCAACACATAGGTTTTAAGATTCTTACTAGTCAGATCGATTCCTCTGCGGGAAATATGGGGTTTTGAGTCCCTTTGACTGAGGAAGGTGGAGGTCTTGTCTATTCCATAGTTGGTTTTTGGAACGGTACCTGTGCTTATATCAAACTCTGGTTTGATGCATCACCCCACCTCTCCTTCCCCCTTAAGCAGGCATAAGAGTGTTTTCTAAATGTGAGACTCTGTTCTCTTGCCTAACTCAGTTCATGTGTAGCCATGTTTACAGGATCTTCCTAAGTGATATCTTATGATAAGTTTCTTTTCCTGTGTGACTTCTTTCACTTAGAATCATCGTACCTGAATCCACTCATTTTGCTGCTACTGGTCTTATGACATTGATTTCATGGCTGAGGGATATTCCATCGTACGTATGTTCCACAATGTTTGGAACCATTTTTATATTTCCTGGGATATTTCAGGTGTACCCAGGTTGAGGTTCCTGTAAGCAGTGCAGCCCTCAATTTGGGGGTGGCTCTGTCTTATGGATTTTCAGTTTTCCCAAGGTATATTCCCTAGACTGGAAGTGCCCTTGGCTCTGTAGCTCTGTTGTTTACTTGTTTTAGGGAACACAATGCACTCCTCCAGTGAGGCAGTTGGCAACTTACATCCCGCCCATCAGCATAACAAGGTTCCCTGTTCTCCAGGGCCTGTCTTGCCTTTCTGGTTTTTACACATTTTGTGGATGTCCCTTTTGACCGGTGGGAAGTGATACTTCTTTGTAGTGCAGATTTGCATTGCCCGCTTGCTTGCTTGGCCAAAAAGGGCGTATGCGTTTTCTCCTGAATATATTCAGGAGAAAACGCATACGCCCTTTTTGGCCAAGTGCATCATTGTCGAAGTTGTGCCCCTCTTCCTGTGCTTTACAGGCGATTCCAACGTACCTCTTGAAATCTGTTTCCTGCTATTCTGCCTCGCTTTCAATTCCGCCTCGTTGCCTTCCCTCAACAGATTTTTGGACGATAGTTGGCCTTGATTACTCTGCCAGTTTGTGAATTGCTGTGCCCCTGAGCTCCATTTTTCAACTCGTTTCTTGTGAGCTGAACGCAAGTCCAAACTTTTGGTTCAGGACCTATACTGGTTCCCGGTGGGTGGCTGAGACTTTGGTTAATTCTTCTTCCTGCCGGGAAATTAGAGTGACATGTGCCCATCCAAATGCCTAACAGCTACTCTCTCATTGGTTCTCCCTCTTCCCTGTCATCCTCTGCCAAATTGGCAACCTGTGCGAACCAGGAGCTTAAAGGGGCTGTCTCTCCAAGTTGGGAGATTGATAGAAAAGCAGTTGGAAAGTCAAACCGGAGCACCAGGAGAGGGGCTCTTCGTTGAGTTTTAGAAACCTTTCGTATTCACAGTGTGTCCATTCTCTAGGTTTCCCGTACACGTTATAGCTGTAGTAATATTCCCTTCCACCTGGAGAGCTGGGACCCATGGAATGGGTGCCATGCATTATTGCTTTAAAGGGTCTGCATTTGCTCACCCAATCTCACCAATCCTCTCAGTCCCAAGTGTCCAGCCTTATGCCACATCCAGCTGTCATTGTAGATAGGGTCATTCCAGGTTGCATCAGAGACCCTGAAGGAATTGTAAAGAATTTCCCTGTTTCTTTGTTCTGTTTTTGAAATTCCTTTTTAGAGTGGGTTTGAGCTGATTCTCGCTGCCATGTTTATGCCAGTCTAGACACACTTGATTCCCTTACGCAGACATATCAACCCATAGGTTTTAAGATTCTTACTAGTCAGATCGATTCCTCTGCGGGAAATATGGGGTTTTGAGTCCCTTTGACTGAGGAAGGTGTAGGTCTTGTCTATTCCATAGTTGGTTTTTGGAACGGTACCTGTGCTTATATCAAACTCTGGTTTGATGCATCACCCCACCTCTCCTTCCCCCTTAAGCAGGCATAAGAGTGTTTTCTAAATGTGAGACTCTGTTCTCTTGCCTAACTCAGTTCATGTGTAGCCATGTTTACAGGATCTTCCTAAGTGATATCTTATGATAAGTTTCTTTTCCTGTGTGACTTCTTTCACTTAGAATCATCGTACCTGAATCCACTCATTTTGCTGCTACTGGTCTTATGACATTGATTTCGTGGCTGAGGGATATTCCATCGTACGTAAGTTCCACAATGTTTGGAACCATTTTTATATTTCCTGGGATATTTCAGGTGTACCCAGGTTGAGGTTCCTGTAAGCAGTGCAGCCCTCAATTTGGGGGTGCCTCTGACTTATGGATTTTCAGTTTTCCCAAGGTATATTCCCTAGACTGGAAGTGCCCTTGGCTTTGTAGCTCTGTTGTTTACTTGTTTTAGGGAACACAATGCACTCCTCCAGTGAGGCAGTTGGCAACTTAGATCGCGCCCATCAGCATAACAAGGCTCCCTGTTCTCCAGGGCCTGTCTTGCCTTTCTGGTTTTTACACATTTTGTGGATGTCCCTTTTGACCGGTGGGAAGTGATACTTCTTTGTAGTGCAGATTTGCATTGCCCGCTTGCTTGCTTGGCCTAAAAGGGCGTATGCGTTTTCTCCTGAATATATTCAGGAGAAAACGCATACGCCCTTTTTGGCCAAGTGCATCATTGTTGAAGTTGTGCCCCTCTTCCTGTGCTTTACAGGCGATTCCAACGTACCTCTTGAAATCTGTTTCCTGCTATTCTGCCTAGCTTTCAAGTCCGCCTCGTTGCCTTCCCTCAACAGATTTTTGGACGATAGTTGGCCTTGATTACTCTGCCAGTTTGTGAATTGCTGTGCCCCTGAGCTCCATTTTTCAACTCGTTTCTTGTGAGCTGAACGCAAGTCCAAACTTTTGGTTCAGGACCTATACTGGTTCCCGGTGGGTGGCTGAGACTTTGGTTCATTCTTCTTCCTGCCGGGAAATTAGAGTGACATGTGCCCATCCAAATGCCTAACAGCTACTCTCTCATTGGTTCTCCCTCTTCCCTGTCATCCTCTGCCAAATTGGCAACCTGTGCGAACCAGGAGCTTAAAGGGGCTGTCTCTCCAAGTTGGGAGATTGATAGAAAAGCAGTTGGAAAGTCAAACCGGAGCACCAGGAGAGGGGCTCTTCGTTGAGTTTTAGAAACCTTTCGTATTCACAGTGTGTCCATTCTCTAGGTTTCCCGTACACGTTATAGCTGTAGTAATATTCCCTTCAACCTGGAGAGCTGGGACCCATGGAATGGGTGCCATGCATTATTGCTTTAAAGGGTCTGCATTTGCTCACCCAATCTCACCAATCCTCTCAGTCCCAAGTGTCCACCCTTATGCCACATCCAGCTGTCATTGTAGATAGGGTCATTCCAGGTTGCATCAGAGACCCTGAAGGAATTGTAAAGAATTTCCCTGTTTCTTTGTTCTGTTTTTGAAATTCCTTTTTAGAGTGGGTTTGAGCTGATTCTCGCTGCCATGTTTATGCCAGTCTAGACACACTTGATTCCCTTACGCAGACATATCAACACATAGGTTTTAAGATTCTTACTAGTCAGATCGATTCCTCTGCGGGAAATATGGGGTTTTGAGTCCCTTTCACTGAGGAAGGTGGAGGTCTTGTCTATTCCATAGTTGGTTTTTGGAACGGTACCTGTGCTTATATCAAACTCTGGTTTGATGCATCACCCCACCTCTCCTTCCCCCTTAAGCAGGCATAAGAGTGTTTTCTAAATGTGAGACTCTGTTCTCTTGCCTAACTCAGTTCATGTGTAGCCATGTTTACAGGATCTTCCTAAGTGATATCTTATGATAAGTTTCTTTTCCTGTGTGACTTCTTTCACTTAGAATCATCGTACCTGAATCCACTCATTTTGCTGCTACTGGTCTTATGACATTGATTTCATGGCTGAGGGATATTCCATCGTACGTATGTTCCACAATGTTTGGAACCATTTTTATATTTCCTGGGATATTTCAGGTGTACCCAGGTTGAGGATCTTGTAAGCAGTGCAGCCCTCAATTTGGGGGTGGCTCTGTCTTATGGATTTTCAGTTTTCCCAAGGTATATTCCCTGGACCGGAAGTGCCCTTGGCTCTGTAGCTCTGTTGTTTACTTGTTTTAGGGAACACAATGCACTCCTCCAGTGAGGCAGTTGGCAACTTACATCCCGCCCATCAGCATAACAAGGCTCCCTGTTCTCCAGGGCCTGTCTTGCCTTTCTGGTTTTTACACATTTTGTGGATGTCCCTTTTGACCGGTGGGAAGTGATACTTCTTTGTAGTGCAGATTTGCATTGCCCGCTTGCTTGCTTGGCCAAAAAGGGCGTATTCGTTTTCTCCTGAATATATTCAGGAGAAAACGCATACGCCCTTTTTGGCCAAGTGCATCATTGTTGAAGTTGTGCCCCTCTTCCTGTGCTTTACAGGCGATTCCAACGTACCTCTTGAAATCTGTTTCCTGCTATTCTGCCTCGCTTTCAAGTCCGCCTCGCTGCCTTCCCTCAACAGATTTTTGGACGATAGTTGGCCTTGATTACTCTGCCAGTTTGTGAATTGCTGTGCCCCTGAGCTCCATTTTTCAACTCGTTTCTTGTGAGCTGAACGCAAGTCCAAACTTTTGGTTCAGGACCTATACTGGTTCCCGGTGGGTGGCTGAGACTTTGGTTCATTCTTCTTCCTGCCGGGAAATTAGAGTGACATGTGCCCATCCAAATGCCTAACAGCTACTCTCTCATTGGTTCTCCCTCTTCCCTGTCATCCTCTGCCAAATTGGCAACCTGTGCGAACCAGGAGCTTAAAGGGGCTGTCTCTCCAAGTTGGGAGATTGATAGAAAAGCAGTTGGAAAGTCAAACCGGAGCACCAGGAGAGGGGCTCTTCGTTGAGTTTTAGAAACCTTTCGTATTCACAGTGTGTCCATTCTCTAGGTTTCCCGTACACGTTATAGCTGTAGTAATATTCCCTTCCACCTGGAGAGCTGGGACCCATGGAATGGGTGCCATGCATTATTGCTTTAAAGGGTCTGCATTTGCTCACCCAATCTCACCAATCCTCTCAGTCCCAAGTGTCCAGCCTTATGCCACATCCAGCTGTCATTGTAGATAGGGTCATTGCAGGTTGCATCAGAGACCCTGAAGGAATTGTAAAGAATTTCCCTGTTTCTTTGTTCTGTTTGTGAAATTCCTTTTTAGAGTGGGTTTGAGCTGATTCTCGCTGCCATGTTTATGCCAGTCTAAACACACTTGATTCCCTTACGCAGACATATCAACCCATAGGTTTTAAGATTCTTACTAGTCAGATCGATTCCTCTGCGGGAAATATGGGGTTTTGAGTCCCTTTGACTGAGGAAGGTGTAGGTCTTGTCTATTCCATAGTTGGTTTTTGGAACGGTACCTGTGCTTATATCAAACTCTGGTTTGATGCATCACCCCACCTCTCCTTCCCCCTTAAGCAGGCATAAGAGTGTTTTCTAAATGTGAGACTCTGTTCTCTTGCCTAACTCAGTTCATGTGTAGCCATGTTTACAGGATCTTCCTAAGTGATATCTTATGATAAGTTTCTTTTCCTGTGTGACTTCTTTCACTTAGAATCATCGTACCTGAATCCATTCATTTTGCTGCTACTGGTCTTATGACATTGATTTCATGGCTGAGGGATATTCCATCGTACGTATGTTCCACAATGTTTGGAACCATTTTTATATTTCCTGGGATATTTCAGGTGTACCCAGGTTGAGGTTCCTGTAAGCAGTGCAGCCCTCAATTTGGGGGTGGCTCTGTCTTATGGATTTTCAGTTTTCCCAAGGTATATTCCCTAGACCGGAAGTGCCCTTGGCTCTGTAGCTCTGTTGTTTACTTGTTTTAGGGAACACAATGCACTCCTCGAGTGAGGCAGTTGGCAACTTACATCCCGCCCATCAGCATAACAAGGCTCCCTGTTCTCCAGGGCCTGTCTTGCCTTTCTGGTTTTTACACATTTTGTGGATGTCCCTTTTGACCGGTGGGAAGTGATACTTCTTTGTAGTGCAGATTTGCATTGCCCGCTTGCTTGCTTGGCCAAAAAGGGCGTATGCGTTTTCTCCTGAATATATTCAGGAGAAAACGCATACGCCCTTTTTGGCCAAGTGCATCATTGTCGAAGTTGTGCCCCTCTTCCTGTGCTTTACAGGCGATTCCAACTTACCTTTTGAAATCTGTTTCCTGCTATTCTGCCTCGCTTTCAAGTCCGCCTCGTTGCCTTCCCTCAACAGATTTTTGGACGATAGTTGGCCTTGATTACTCTGCCAGTTTGTGTATTGCTGTGCCCCTGAGCTCCATTTTTCAACTCGTTTCTTGTGAGCTGTACGCAAGTACAAACTTTTGGTTCAGGACCTATACTGGTTCCCGGTGGGTGGCTGAGACTTTGGTTAATTCTTCTTCCTGCCGGGAAATTAGAGTGACATGTGCCCATCCAAATGCCTAACAGCTACTCTCTCATTGGTTCTCCCTCTTCCCTGTCATCCTCTGGCAAATTGGCAACCTGTGCGAACCAGGAGCTTAAAGGGGCTGTCTCTCCAAGTTGGGAGATTGATAGAAAAGCAGTTGGAAAGTCAAACCGGAGCACCAGGAGAGGGTCTCTTCGTTGAGGTTTAGAAACCTTTCGTATTCACAGTGTGTCCATTCTCTAGGTTTCCCGTACACGTTATAGCTGTAGTAATATTCCCTTCAACCTGGAGAGCTGGGACCCATGGAATGGGTGCCATGCATTATTGCTTTAAAGGGTCTGCATTTGCTCACCCAATCTCACCAATCCTCTCAGTCCCAAGTGTCCAGCCTTATGCCACATCCAGCTGTCATTGTAGATAGGGTCATTCCAGGTTGCATCAGAGACCCTGAAGGAATTGTAAAGAATTTCCCTGTTTCTTTGTTCTGTTTTTGAAATTCCTTTTTAGAGTGGGTTTGAGCTGATTCTCGCTGCCATGTTTATGCCAGTCTAGACACACTTGATTCCCTTACGCAGACATATCAACACATAGGTTTTAAGATTCTTACTAGTCAGATCGATTCCTCTGCGGGAAATATGGTGTTTTGAGTCCCTTTGACTGAGGAAGGTGTAGGTCTTGTCTATTCCATAGTTGGTTTTTGGAACGGTACCTGTGCTTATATCAAACTCTGGTTTGATGCATCACCCCACCTCTCCTTCCCCCTTAAGCAGGCATAAGAGTGTTTTCTAAATGTGAGACTCTGTTCTCTTGCCTAACTCAGTTCATGTGTAGCCATGTTTACAGGATCTTCCTAAGTGATATCTTATGATAAGTTTCTTTTCCTGTGTGACTTCTTTCACTTAGAATCATCGTACCTGAATCCACTCATTTTGCTGCTACTGGTCTTATGACATTAATTTCGTGGCTGAGGGATATTCCATCGTACGTAAGTTCCACAATGTTTGGAACCATTTTTATATTTCCTGGGATATTTCAGGTGTACCCAGGTTGAGGTTCCTGTAAGCAGTGCAGCCCTCAATTTGGGGGTGCCTCTGTCTTATGGATTTTCAGTTTTCCCAAGGTATATTCCCTAGACTGGAAGTGCCCTTGGCTCTGTAGCTCTGTTGTTTACTTGTTTTAGGGAACACAATGCACTCCTCCAGTGAGGCAGTTGGCAACTTACATCCCGCCCATCAGCATAACAAGGCTCCCTGTTCTCCAGGGCCTGTCTTGCCTTTCTGGTTTTTACACATTTTGTGGATGTCCCTTTTGACCGGTGGGAAGTGATACTTCTTTGTAGTGCAGATTTGCATTGCCCGCTTGCTTGCTTGGCCAAAAAGGGCGTATGCGTTTTCTCCTGAATATATTCAGGAGAAAACGCATACGCCCTTTTTGGCCAAGTGCATCATTGTTGAAGTTGTGCCCCTCTTCCTGTGCTTTACAGGCGATTCCAACGTACCTCTTGAAATCTGTTTCCTGCTATTCTGCCTCGCTTTCAAGTCCGCCTCGTTGCCTTCCCTCAACAGATTTTTGGACGATAGTTGGCCTTGATTACTCTGCCAGTTTGTGAATTGCTGTGCCCCTGAGCTCCATTTTTCAACTCGTTTCTTGTGAGCTGAACGCAAGTCCAAACTTTTGGTTCAGGACCTATACTGGTTCCCGGTGGGTGGCTGAGACTTTGGTTCATTCTTCTTCCTGCCGGGAAATTAGAGTGACATGTGCCCATCCAAATGCCTAACAGCTACTCTCTCATTGGTTCTCCCTCTTCCCTGTCATCCTCTGCCAAATTGGCAACCTGTGCGAACCAGGAGCTTAAAGGGGCTGTCTCTCCAAGTTGGGAGATTGATAGAAAAGCAGTTGGAAAGTCAAACCGGAGCACCAGGAGAGGGGCTCTTCGTTGAGTTTTAGAAACCTTTCGTATTCACAGTGTGTCCATTCTCTAGGTTTCCCGTACACGTTATAGCTGTAGTAATATTCCCTTCAACCTGGAGAGCTGGGACCCATGGAATGGGTGCCATGCATTATTGCTTTAAAGGGTCTGCATTTGCTCACCCAATCTCACCAATCCTCTCAGTCCCAAGTGTCCAGCCTTATGCCACATCCAGCTCTCATTGTAGATAGGGTCATTCCAGGTTGCATCAGAGACCCTGAAGGAATTGTAAAGAATTTCCCTGTTTCTTTGTTCTGTTTTTGAAATTCCTTTTTAGAGTGGGTTTGAGCTGATTCTCGCGGCCATGTTTATGCCAGTCTAGACACACTTGATTCCCTTACGCAGACATATCAACCCATAGGTTTTAAGATTCTTACTAGTCAGATCGATTCCTCTGCGGGAAATATGGGGTTTTGAGTCCCTTTGACTGAGGAAGGTGTAGGTCTTGTCTATTCCATAGTTGGTTTTTGGAACGGTACCTGTGCTTATATCAAACTCTGGTTTGATGCATCACCCCACCTCTCCTTCCCCCTTAAGCAGGCATAAGAGTGTTTTCTAAATGTGAGACTCTGTTCTCTTGCCTAACTCAGTTCATGTGTAGCCATGTTTACAGGATCTTCCTAAGTGATATCTTATGATAAGTTTCTTTTCCTGTGTGACTTCTTTCACTTAGAATCATCGTACCTGAATCCACTCATTTTGCTGCTACTGGTCTTATGACATTGATTTCATGGCTGAGGGATATTCCATCGTACATAAGTTCCACAATGTTTGGAACCATTTTTATATTTCCTGGGATATTTCAGGTGTACCCAGGTTGAGGTTCTTGTAAGCAGTGCAGCCCTCAATTTGGGGGTGGCTCTGTCTTATGGATTTTCAGTTTTCCCAAGGTATATTCCCTAGACTGGAAGTGCCCTTGGCTCTGTAGCTCTGTTGTTTACTTGTTTTAGGGAACACAATGCACTCCTCCAGTGAGGCAGTTGGCAACTTACATCCCGCCCATCAGCATAACAAGGCTCCCTGTTCTCCAGGGCCTGTCTTGCCTTTCTGGTTTTTACACATTTTGTGGATGTCCCTTTTGACCGGTGGGAAGTGACACTTCTTTGTAGTGCAGATTTGCATTGCCCGCTTGCTTGCTTGGCCAAAAAGGGCGTATGCGTTTTCTCCTGAATATATTCAGGAGAAAACGCATACGCCCTTTTTGGCCAAGTGCATCATTGTCGAAGTTGTGCCCCTCTTCCTGTGCTTTACAGGCGATTCCAACGTACCTCTTGAAATCTGTTTCCTGCTATTCTGCCTCGCTTTCAAGTCCGCCTCGTTGCCTTCCCTCAACAGATTTTTGGACGATAGTTGGCCTTGATTACTCTGCCAGTTTGTGAATTGCTGTGCCCCTGAGCTCCATTTTTCAACTCGTTTTTTGTGAGCTGAACGCAAGTCCAAACTTTTGGTTCAGGACCTATACTGGTTCCCGGTGGGTGGCTGAGACATTGGTTAATTCTTCTTCCTGCCGGGAAATTAGAGTGACATGTGCCCATCCAAATGCCTAGCAGCTACTCTCTCATTGGTTCTCCCTCTTCCCTTTCATCCTCTGACAAATTGGCAACCTGTGCGAACCATGAGCTTAAAGGGGCTGTCTCTCCAAGTTTGGAGATTGATAGGAAAGCAGTTGGAAAGTCAAACCGGAGCACCAGGAGAGGGGCTCTTCATTCAGTTTTAGAAACCTTTCGTATTCACAGTGTGTCCATTCTCTAGGTTTCCCGTACACGTTATAGCTGTAGTAATATTCCCTTCAACCTGGAGAGCTGGGACCCATGGAATGGGTTCCATGCATTATTGCTTTAAAGGGTCTGCATTTGCTCACCCAATCTCACCAATCCTCTCAGTCCCAAGTGTCCAGCCTCATGCCACATCCAGCTGTCATTGTAGATAGGGTCATCCCAGGTTGCATCCGAGACCCTGAAGGAATTGTAAAGAATTTCCCTGTTTCTTTGTTCTCTTTTTGAAATTCCTTTTTAGAGTGGGTTTGAGCTGATTCTCGCTGCCATGTTTATGCCAGTCTAGACACACTTGATTCCCTTACGCAGACATATCAACCCATAGGTTTTAAGATTCTTACTAGTCAGATCGATTCCTCTGCGGGAAATATGGTTTTTTGAGTCCCTTTGACTGAGGAAGGTGTAGGTCTTGTCTATTCCATAGTTGGTTTTTGGAACGGTACCTGTGCTTATATCAAACTCTGGTTTGATGCATCACCCCACCTCTCCTTCCCCCTTAAGCAGGCATAAGAGTGTTTTCTAAATGTGAGACTCTGTTCTCTTTCCTAACTCAGTTCATGTGTAGCCATGTTTACAGGATCTTCCTAAGTGATATCTTATGATAAGTTTCTTTTCCTGTGTGACTTCTTTCACTTAGAATCATCGTACCTGAATCCACTCATTTTGCTGCTACTGGTCTTATGACATTGATTTCATGGCTGAGGGATATTCCATCGTACGTAAGTTCCACAATGTTTGGAACCATTTTTATATTTCCTGGGATATTTCAGGTGTACCTAGGTTGAGGTTCTTGTAAGCAGTGCAGCCCTCAATTTGGGGGTGGCTCTGTCTTATGGATTTTCAGTTTTCCCAAGGTATATTCCCTAGACTGGAAGTGCCCTTGGCTCTGTAGCTCTGTTGTTTACTTGTTTTAGGGAACACAATGCACTCCTCCATTGAGGCAGTTGGCAACTTACATCCCGCCCATCAGCATAACAAGGCTCCCTGTTCTCCAGGGCCTGTCTTGCCTTTCTGGTTTTTACACATTTTGTGGATGTCCCTTTTGACCGGTGGGAAGTGATACTTCTTTGTAGTGCAGATTTGCATTGCCCGCTTGCTTGCTTGGCCAAAAAGGGCGTATGCGTTTTCTCCTGAATATATTCAGGAGAAAACGCATACGCCTTTTTTGGCCAAGTGCATCATTGTCGAAGTTGTGCCCCTCTTCCTGTGCTTTACAGGCGATTCCAACGTACCTCTTGAAATCTCTTTCCTGCTATTCTGCCTCGCTTTCAAGTCCGCCTCGTTGCCTTCCCTCAACAGATTTTTGGACGATAGTTGGCCTTGATTACTCTGCCAGTTTGTGAATTGCTGTGCCCCTGAGCTCCATTTTTCAACTCGTTTCTTGTGAGCTGAACGCAAGTCCAAACTTTTGGTTCAGGACCTATACTGGTTCCCGGTGGGTGGCTGAGACTTTGGTTCATTCTTCTTCCTGCCGGGAAATTAGAGTGACATGTGCCCATCCAAATGCCTAACAGCTACTCTCTCATTGGTTCTCCCTCTTCCCTTTCATCCTCTGCCAAATTGGCAACCTGTGCGAACCAGGAGCTTAAAGGGGCTGTCTCTCCAAGTTGGGAGATTGATAGGAAAGCAGTTGGAAAGTCAAACCGGAGCACCAGGAGAGGGGCTCTTCGTTGAGTTTTAGAAACCTTTCGTATTCACAGTGTGTCCATTCTCTAGGTTTCCCGTACACGTTATAGCTGTAGTAATATTCCCTTCAACCTGGAGAGCTGGGACCCATGGAATGGGTGCCATGCATTATTGCTTTAAAGGGTCTGCATTTGCTCACCCAATCTCACCAATCCTCTCAGTCCCAAGTGTCCAGCCTTATGCCACATCCAGCTGTCATTGTAGATAGGGTCATTCCAGGTTGCATCAGAGACCCTGAAGGAATTGTAAAGAATTTCCCTGTTTCTTTGTTCTGTTTTTGAAATTCCTTTTTAGAGTGGGTTTGAGCTGATTCTCGCTGCCATGTTTATGCCAGTCTAGACACACTTGATTCCCTTACGCAGACATATCAACACATAGGTTTTAAGCTTCTTACTAGTCAGATCGATTCCTCTGCTGGAAATATGGGGTTTTGAGTCCCTTTGACTGAGGAAGGTGGAGGTCTTGTCTATTCCATAGTTGGTTTTTGGAACGGTACCTGTGCTTATATCAAACTCTGGTTTGATGCATCACCCCACCTCTCCTGCCCCCTTAAGCAGGCATAAGAGTGTTTTCTAAATGTGAGACTCTGTTCTCTTGCCTAACTCAGTTCATGTGTAGCCATGTTTACAGGATCTTCCTAAGTGATATCTTATGATAAGTTTCTTTTCCTGTGTGACTTCTTTCACTTAGAATCATCGTACCTGAATCCACTCATTTTGCTGCTACTGGTCTTATGACATTGATTTCATGGCTGAGGGATATTCCATCGTACGTAAGTTCCACAATGTTTGGAACCATTTTTATATTTCCTGGGATATTTCAGGTGTACCCAGGTTGAGGTTCTTGTAAGCAGTGCAGCCCTCAATTTGGGGGTGGCTCTGTCTTATGGATTTTCAGTTTTCCCAAGGTATATTCCCTAGACTGGAAGTGCCCTTGGCTCTGTAGCTCTGTCGTTTACTTTTTTTAGGGAACACAATGCACTCCTCCAGTGAGGCAGTTGGCAACTTACATCCCGCCCATCAGCATAACAATGCTCCCTGTTCTCCAGGGCCTGTCTTGCCATTCTGGTTTTTACACATTTTGTGGATGTCCCTTTTGACCGGTGGGAAGTGATACTTCTTTGTAGTGCAGATTTGCAATGCCCGCTTGCTTGCTTGGCCAAAAAGGGCGTATGCGTTTTCTCCTGAATATATTCAGGAGAAAACGCATACGCCCTTTTTGGCCAAGTGCATCATTGTCGAAGTTGTGCCCCTCTTCCTGTGCTTTACAGGCGATTCCAACGTACCTCTTGAAATCTGTTTCCTGCTATTCTGCCTCGCTTTCAAGTCCGCCTCGTTGCCTTCCCTCAACAGATTTTTGGACGATAGTTGGCCTTGATTACTCTGCCAGTTTGTGAATTGCTGTGCCCCTGAGCTCCATTTTTCAACTCGTTTTTTGTGAGCTGAACGCAAGTCCAAACTTTTGGTTCAGGACCTATACTGGTTCCCGGTGGGTGGCTGAGACATTGGTTAATTCTTCTTCCTGCCGGGAAATTAGAGTGACATGTGCCCATCCAAATGCCTAACAGCTACTCTCTCATTGGTTCTCCCTCTTCTCTTTCATCCTCTGCCAAATTGGCAACCTGTGCGAACCAGGAGCTTAAAGGGGCTGTCTCTCCAAGTTGGGAGATTGATAGGAAAGCAGTTGGAAAGTCAAACCGGAGCACCAGGAGAGGGGCTCTTCGTTGAGTTTTAGAAACCTTTCGTATTCACAGTGATTCCATTCTCTTGGTTTCCCGTACACGTTATAGCTGTAGTAATATTCCCTTCAACCTGGAGAGCTGGGACCCATGGAATGGGTGCCATGCATTATTGCTTTAAAGGGTCTGCATTTGCTCACCCAATCTCACCAATCCTCTCAGTCCCAAGTGTCCAGCCTCATGCCAAATCCAGCTGTCATTGTAGATAGGGTCATCCCAGGTTGCATCCGAGACCCTGAAGGAATTGTACAGAATTTCCCTGTTTCTTTGTTCTGTTTTTGAAAATCCTTTTTAGAGTGGGTTTGAGCTGATTCTCGCTGCCATGTTTATGCCAGTCTAGACACACTTGATTCCCTTACGCAGACATATCAACACATAGGTTTTAAGATTCTTACTAGTCAGATCGATTCCTCTGCGGGAAATATGGGGTTTTGAGTCCCTTTGACTTTGGAAGGTGTAGGTCTTGTCTATTCCATAGTTGGTTTTTGGAAAGGTACCTGTGCTTATATCAAACTCTGGTTTGATGCATCACCCCACCTCTCCTTCCCCCTTAAGCAGGCATAAGAGTGTTTTCTAAATGTGAGACTCTGTTCTCTTGCCTAACTCAGTTCATGTGTAGCCATGTTTACAGGATCTTCCTAAGTGATATCTTATGATAAGTTTCTTTTCCTGTGTGACTTCTTTCACTTAGAATCATCGTACCTGAATCCACTCATTTTGCTGCTACTGGTCTTATGACATTGATTTCATGGCTGAGGGATATTCCATCGTACGTAAGTTCCACAATGTTTGGAACCATTTTTATATTTCCTGGGATATTTCAGGTGTACCCAGGTTGAGGTTCTTGTAAGCAGTGCAGCCCTCAATTTGGGGGTGGCTCTGTCTTATGGATTTTCAGTTTTCCCAAGGTATATTCCCTAGACTGGAAGTGCCCTTGGCTCTGTAGCTCTGTTGTTTACTTGTTTTAGGGAACACAATGCACTCCTCCAGTGAGGCAGTTGGCAACTTACATCCCGCCCATCAGCATAACAAGGCTCCCTGTTCTCCAGGGCCTGTCTTGCCTTTCTGGTTTTTACACATTTTGTGGATGTCCCTTTTGACCGGTGGGAAGTGACACTTCTTTGTAGTGCAGATTTGCATTGCCCGCTTGCTTGCTTGGCCAAAAAGGGCGTATGCGTTTTCTCCTGAATATATTCAGGAGAAAACGCATACGCCCTTTTTGGCCAAGTGCATCATTGTCGAAGTTGTGCCCCTCTTCCTGTGCTTTACAGGCGATTCCAACGTACCTCTTGAAATCTGTTTCCTGCTATTCTGCCTCGCTTTCAAGTCCGCCTCGTTGCCTTCCCTCAACAGATTTTTGGACGATAGTTGGCCTTGATTACCTTGCCAGTTTGTGAATTGCTGTGCCCCTGAGCTCCATTTTTCAACTCGTTTTTTGTGAGCTGAACGCAAGTCCAAACTTTTGGTTCAGGACCTATACTGGTTCCCGGTGGGTGGCTGAGACATTGGTTAATTCTTCTTCCTGCCGGGAAATTAGAGTGACATGTGCCCATCCAAATGCCTAACAGCTACTCTCTCATTGGTTCTCCCTCTTCTCTTTCATCCTCTGCCAATTTGGCAACCTGTGCGAACCAGGAGCTTAAAGGGGCTGTCTCTCCAAGTTGGGAGATTGATAGGAAAGCAGTTGGAAAGTCAAACCGGAGCACCAGGAGAGGGGCTCTTCGTTGAGTTTTAGAAACCTTTCGTATTCACAGTGTGTCCATTCTCTAGGTTTCCCGTACACGTTATAGCTGTAGTAATATTCCCTTCAACCTGGAGAGCTGGGACCCATGGAATGGGTGCCATGCATTATTGCTTTAAAGGGTCTACATTTGCTCACCCAATCTCACCAATCCTCTCAGTCCCAAGTGTCCAGCCTCATGCCACATCCAGCTGTCATTGTAGATAGGGTCATCCCAGGTTGCATCCGAGACCCTGAAGGAATTGTACAGAATTTCCCTGTTTCTTTGTTCTGTTTTTGAAATTCCTTTTTAGAGTGGGTTTGAGCTGATTCTCGCTGCCCTGTTTATGCCAGTCTAGACACACTTGATTCCCTTACGCAGACATATCAACACATAGGTTTTAAGATTCTTACTAGTCAGATCGATTCCTCTGCGGGAAATATGGGGTTTTGAGTCCCTTTGACTTTGGAAGGTGTAGGTCTTGTCTATTCCATAGTTGGTTTTTGGAACGGTACCTGTGCTTATATCAAACTCTGGTATGATGCATCACCCCACCTCTCCTTCCCCCTTAAGCAGGCATAAGAGTGTTTTCTAAATGTGAGACTCTGTTCTCTTGCCTAACTCAGTTCATGTGTAGCCATGTTTACAGGATCTTCCTAAGTGATATCTTATGATAAGTTTCTTTTCCTGTGTGACTACTTTCACTTAGAATCATCGTACCTGAATCCACTCATTTTGCTGCTACTGGTCTTATGACATTGATTTCATGGCTGAGGGATATTCCATCGTACGTAAGTTCCACAATATTTGGAACCATTTTTATATTTCCTGGGATATTTCAGGTGTACCCAGGTTGAGGTTCTTGTAAGCAGTGCAGCCCTCAATTTGGGGGTGGCTCTGTCTTATGGATTTTCAGTTTTCCCAAGGTATATTCCCTAGACTGGAAGTGCCCTTGGCTCTGTAGCTCTGTTGTTTACTGGTTTTAGGGAACACAATGCACTCCTCCAGTGAGGCAGTTGGCAACTTACATCCCGCCCATCAGCATAACAAGGCTCCCTGTTCTCCAGGGCCTGTCTTGCCTTTCTGGTTTTTACACATTTTGTGGATGTCCCTTTTGACTGGTGGGAAGTGATACTTCTTTGTAGTGCAGATTTGCATTGCCCGCTTGCTTGCTTGGCCAAAAAGGGCGTATGCGTTTTCTCCTGAATATATTCAGGAGAAAACGCATACACCCTTTTTGGCCAAGTGCATCATTGTCGAAGTTGTGCCCCTCTTCCTGTGCTTTACAGGCGATTCCAACGTACCTCTTGAAATCTGTTTCCTGCTATTCTGCCTCGCTTTCAAGTCCGCCTCGTTGCCTTCCCTCAACAGATTTTTGGACGATAGTTGGCCTTGATTACTCTGCCAGTTTGTGAATTGCTGTGCCCCTGAGCTCCATTTTTCAACTCGTTTTTTGTGAGCTGAACGCAAGTCCAAACTTTTGGTTCAGGACCTATACTAGTTCCCGGTGGGTGGCTGAGACTTTGGTTAATTCTTCTTCCTGCCGGGAAATTAGAGTGACATGTGCCCATCCAAATGCCTAACAGCTACTCTCTCATTGGTTCTCCCTCTTCCCTTTCATCCTCTGCCAAATTGGCAACCTGTGCGAACCAGGAGCTTAAAGGGGCTGTCTCTCCAAGTTGGGAGATTGATAGGAAAGCAGTTGGAAAGTCAAACCGGAGCACCAGGAGAGGGGCTCTTCGTTGAGTTTTAGAAACCTTTCGTATTCACAGTGTGTCCATTCTCTAGGTTTCCCGTACACGTTATAGCTGTAGTAATATTCCCTTCAACCTGGAGAGCTGGGACCTATGGAATGGGTGCCATGCATTATTGCTTTAAAGGGTCTGCATTTGCTCACCCAATCTCACCAATCCTCTCAGTCCCAAGTGTCCAGCCTTATGCCATATCCAGCTGTCATTGTAGATAGGGTCATTCCAGGTTGCATCAGAGACCCTGAAGGAATTGTACAGAATTTCCCTGTTTCTTTATTCTGTTTTTGAAATTCTTTTTAGAGTGGGTTTGAGCTGATTCTCGCTGCCATGTTTATGCCAGTCTAGACACACTTGATTCCCTTACGCAGACATATCAACACATAGGATTTAAGCTTCTTACTAGTCAGATCGATTCCTCTGCGGGAAATATGGGGTTTTGAGTCCCTTTGACTGAGGAAGGTGTAGGTCTTGTCTATTCCATAGTTGGTTTTTGGAACGGTACCTGTGCTTATATCAAACTCTGGTTTGATGCATCACCCCACCTCTCCTTCCCCCTTAAGCAGGCATAAGAGTGTTTTCTAAATGTGAGACTCTGTTCTCTTGCCTAACTCAGTTCATGTGTAGCCATGTTTACAGGATCTTCCTAAGTGATATCTTATGATAAGTTTCTTTTCCTGTGTGACTTCTTTCACTTAGAATCATCGTACCTGAATCCACTCATTTTGCTGCTACTGGTCTTATGACATTGATTTCATGGCTGAGGGATATTCCATCGTACGTAAGTTCCACAATGTTTGGAACCATTTTTATATTTCCTGGGATATTTCAGGTGTACCCAGGTTGAGGTTCTTGTAAGCAGTGCAGCCCTCAATTTGGGGGTGGCTCTGTCTTATGGATTTTCAGTTTTCCCAAGGTATATTCCCTAGACTGGAAGTGCCCTTGGCTCTGTAGCTCTGTCGTTTACTTGTTTTAGGGAACACAATGCACTCCTCCAGTGAGGGAGTTGGCAACTTACATCCCGCCCATCAGCATAACAATGCTCCCTGTTCTCCAGGGCCTGTCTTGCCTTTCTGGTTTTTACACATTTTGTGGATGTCCCTTTTGACCGGTGGGAAGTGATACTTCTTTGTAGTGCAGATTTGCATTGCCCGCTTGCTTGCTTGGCCAAAAAGGGCGTATGCGTTTTCTCCTGAATATATTCAGGAGAAAACGCATACGCCCTTTTTGGCCAAGTGCATCATTGTCGAAGTTGTGCCCCTCTTCCTGTGCTTTACAGGCGATTCCAACGTACCTCTTGAAATCTGTTTCCTGCTATTCTGCCTCGCTTTCAAGTCCGCCTCGTTGCCTTCCCTCAACAGATTTTTGGACGATAGTTGGCCTTGATTACTCTGCCAGTTTGTGAATTGCTGTGCCCCTGAGCTCCATTTTTCAACTCGTTTTTTGTGAGCTGAACGCAAGTCCAAACTTTTGGTTCAGGACCTATACTGGTTCCCGGTGGGTGGCTGAGACATTGGTTAATTCTTCTTCCTGCCGGGAAATTAGAGTGACATGTGCCCATCCAAATGCCTAACAGCTACTCTCTCATTGGTTCTCCCTCTTCTCTTTCATCCTCTGCCAAATTGGCAACCTGTGCGAACCAGGAGCTTAAAGGGGCTGTCTCTCCAAGTTGGGAGATTGATAGGAAAGCAGTTGGAAAGTCAAACCGGAGCACCAGGAGAGGGGCTCTTCGTTGAGTTTTAGAAACCTTTCGTATTCACAGTGTGTCCATTCTCTAGGTTTCGCATACACGTTATAGCTGTAGTAATATTCCCTTCAACCTGGAGAGCTGGGACCCATGGAATGGGTGCCATGCATTATTGCTTTAAAGGGTCTGCATTTGCTCACCCAATCTCACCAATCCTCTCAGTCCCAAGTGTCCAGCCTCATGCCACATCCAGCTGTCATTGTAGATAGGGTCATCCCAGGTTGCATCCGAGACCCTGAAGGAATTGTACAGAATTTCCCTGTTTCTTTGTTCTGTTTTTGAAATTCCTTTTTAGAGTGGGTTTGAGCTGATTCTCGCTGCCATGTTTATGCCAGTCTAGACACACTTGATTCCCTTATGCAGACATATCAACACATAGGTTTTAAGATTCTTACTAGTCAGATCGATTCCTCTGCGGGAAATATGGGGTTTTGAGTCCCTTTGACTTTGGAAGGTGTAGGTCTTGTCTATTCCATAGTTGGTTTTTGGAACGGTACCTGTGCTTATATCAAACTCTGGTATGATGCATCACCCCACCTCTCATTCCCCCTTAAGCAGGCATAAGAGTGTTTTCTAAATGTGAGACTCTGTTCTCTTGCCTAACTCAGTTCATGTGTAGCCATGTTTACAGGATCTTCCTAAGTGATATCTTATGATAAGTTTCTTTTCCTGTGTGACTTCTTTCACTTAGAATCATCGTACCTGAATCCACTCATTTTGCTGCTACTGGTCTTATGACATTGATTTCATGGCTGAGGGATATTCCATCGTACGTAAGTTCCACAATATTTGGAACCATTTTTATATTTCCTGGGATATTTCAGGTGTACCCAGGTTGAGGTTCTTGTAAGCAGTGCAGCCCTCAATTTGGGGGTGGCTCTGTCTTATGGATTTTCAGTTTTCCCAAGGTATATTCCCTAGACTGGAAGTGCCCTTGGCTCTGTAGCTCTGTTGTTTACTGGTTTTAGGGAACACAATGCACTCCTCCAGTGAGGCAGTTGGCAACTTACATCCCGCCCATCAGCATAACAAGGCTCCCTGTTCTCCAGGGCCTGTCTTGCCTTTCTGGTTTTTACACATTTTGTGGATGTCCCTTTTGACTGGTGGGAAGTGATACTTCTTTGTAGTGCAGATTTGCATTGCCCGCTTGCTTGCTTGGCCAAAAAGGGCGTATGCGTTTTCTCCTGAATATATTCAGGAGAAAACGCATACGCCCTTTTTGGCCAAGTGCATCATTGTCGAAGTTGTGCCCCTCTTCCTGTGCTTTACAGGCGATTCCAACGTACCTCTTGAAATCTGTTTCCTGCTATTCTGCCTCGCTTTCAAGTCCGCCTCGTTGCCTTCCCTCAACAGATTTTTGGACGATAGATGGCCTTGATTACTCTGCCAGTTTGTGAATTGCTGTGCCCCTGAGCTCCATTTTTCAACTCGTTTTTTGTGAGCTGAACGCAAGTCCAAACTTTTGGTTCAGAACCTATACTGGTTCCCGGTGGGTGGCTGAGACTTTGGTTAATTCTTCTTCCTGCCGGGAAATTAGAGTGACATGTGCCCATCCAAATGCCTAACAGCTACTCTCTCATTGGTTCTCCCTCTTCCCTTTCATCCTCTCCCAAATTGGCAACCTGTGCGAACCAGGAGCTTAAAGGGGCTGTCTCTCCAAGTTGGGAGATTGATAGGAAAGCAGTTGGAAAGTCAAACCGGAGCACCAGGAGAGGGGCTCTTCGTTGAGTTTTAGAAACCTTTCGTATTCACAGTGTGTCCATTCTCTAGGTTTCCCGTACACGTTATAGCTGTAGTAATATTCCCTTCAACCTGGAGAGCTGGGACCCATGGAATGGGTGCCATGCATTATTGCTTTAAAGGGTCTGCATTTGCTCACCCAATCTCACCAATCCTCTCAGTCCCAAATGTCCAGCCTCATGCCACATCCAGCTGTCATTGTAGATAGGGTCATCCCAGGTTGCATCCGAGACCCTGAAGGAATTGTACAGAATTTCCCTGTTTCTTTGTTCTGTTTTTGAAATTCCTTTTTAGAGTGGGTTTGAGCTGATTCTCGCTGCCATGTTTATGCCAGTCTAGACACACTTGATTCCCTTACGCAGACATATCAACACATAGGTTTTAACTTTCTTACTAGTCAGATCGATTCCTCTGCGGGAAATATGGGGTTTTGAGTCCCTTTGACTGAGGAAGGTGTAGGTCTTGTCTATTCCATAGTTGGTTTTTGGAACGGTACCTGTGCTTATATCAAACTCTGGTTTGATGCATCACCCCACCTCTCCTTTCCCCTTAAGCAGGCATAAGAGTGTTTTCTAAATGTGAGACTCTGTTCTCTTGCCTAACTCAGTTCATGTGTAGCCATGTTTACAGGATCTTCCTAAGTGATATCTTATGATAAGTTTCTTTTCCTGTGTGACTTCTTTCACTTAGAATCATCGTACCTGAATCCACTCATTTTGCTGCTACTGGTCTTATGACATTGATTTCATGGCTGAGGGATATTCCATCGTACGTAAGTTCCACAATGTTTGGAACCATTTTTATATTTCCTGGGATATTTCAGGTGTACCCAGGTTGAGGTTCTTGTAAGCAGTGCAGCCCTCAATTTGGGGGTGGCTCTGTCTTATGGATTTTCAGTTTTCCCAAGGTATATTCCCTAGACTGGAAGTGCCCTTGGCTCTGTAGCTCTGTTGTTTACTTGTTTTAGGGAACACAATGCACTCCTCCAGTGAGGCAGTTGGCAACTTACATCCCGCCCATCAGCATAACAAGGCTCCCTGTTCTCCAGGGCCTGTCTTGCCTTTCTGGTTTTTACACATTTTGTGGATGTCCCTTTTGACCGGTGGGAAGTGACACTTCTTTGTAGTGCAGATTTGCATTGCCCGCTTGCTTGCTTGGCCAAAAAGGGCGTATGCGTTTTCTCCTGAATATATTCAGGAGAAAACGCATACGCCCTTTTTGGCCAAGTGCATCATTGTCGAAGTTGTGCCCCTCTTCCTGTGCTTTACAGGCCATTCCAACGTACCTCTTGAAATCTGTTTCCTGCTATTCTGCCTCGCTTTCAAGTCCGCCTCGTTGCCTTCCCTCAACAGATTTTTGGACGATAGTTGGCCTTGATTACTCTGCCAGTTTGTGAATTGCTGTGCCCCTGAGCTCCATTTTTCAACTCGTTTTTTGTGAGCTGAACGCAAGTCCAAACTTTTGGTTCAGGACCTATACTGGTTCCCGGTGGGTGGCTGAGACATTGGTTAATTCTTCTTCCTGCCGGGAAATTAGAGTGACATGTGCCCATCCAAATGCCTAACAGCTACTCTCTCATTGGTTCTCCCTCTTCTCTTTCATCCTCTGCCAAATTGGCAACCTGTGCGAACCAGGAGCTTAAAGGGTCTGTCTCTCCAAGTTGGGAGATTGATAGGAAAGCAGTTGGAAAGTCAAACCGGAGCACCAGGAGAGGGGCTCTTCGTTGAGTTTTAGAAACCTTTCGTATTCACAGTGTGTCCATTCTCTAGGTTTCCCGTACACGTTATAGCTGTAGTAATATTCCCTTCAACCTGGAGAGCTGGGACCCATGGAATGGGTGCCATGCATTATTGCTTTAAAGGGTCTGCATTTGCTCACCCAATCTCACCAATCCTCTCAGTCCCAAGTGTCCAGCCTCATGCCACATCCAGCTGTCATTGTAGATAGGGTCATTCCAGGTTGCATCAGAGACCCTGAAGGAATTGTAAAGTATTTCCCTGTTTCTTTGTTCTGTTTTTGAAATTCCTTTTTAGAGTGGGTTTGAGCTGATTCTCGCTGCCATGTTTATGCCAGTCTAGACACACTTGATTCCCTTACGCAGACATATCAACACATAGGTTTTAAGATTCTTACTAGTCAGATCGATTCCTCTGCGGGAAATATGGGGTTTTGAGTCCCTTTGACTTTGGAAGGTGTAGGGCTTGTCTATTCCATAGTTGGTTTTTGGAACGGTACCTGTGCTTATATCAAACTCTGGTATGATGCATCACCCCACCTCTCATTCCCCCTTAAGCAGGCATAAGAGTGTTTTCTAAATGTGAGACTCTGTTCTCTTGCCTAACTCAGTTCATGTGTAGCCATGTTTACAGGATCTTCCTAAGTGATATCTTATGATAAGTTTCTTTTCCTGTGTGACTTCTTTCACTTAGAATCATCGTACCTGAATCCACTCATTTTGCTGCTACTGGTCTTATGACATTGATTTCATGGCTGAGGGATATTCCATCGTACGTAAGTTCCACAATATTTGGAACCATTTTTATATTTCCTGGGATATTTCAGGTGTACCCAGGTTGAGGTTCTTGTAAGCAGTGCAGCCCTCAATTTGGGGGTGGCTCTGTCTTATGGATTTTCAGTTTTCCCAAGGTATATTCCCTAGACTGGAAGTGCCCTTGGCTCTGTAGCTCTGTTGTTTACTGGTTTTAGGGAACACAATGCACTCCTCCAGTGAGGCAGTTGGCAACTTACATCCCGCCCATCAGCATAACAATGCTCCCTGTTCTCCAGGGCCTGTCTTGCCTTTCTGGTTTTTACACATTTTGTGGATGTCCCTTTTGACCGGTGGGAAGTGATACTTCTTTGTAGTGCAGATTTGCATTGCCCGCTTGCTTGCTTGGCCAAAAAGGGCGTATGCGTTTTCTCCTGAATATATTCAGGAGAAAACGCATACGCCCTTTTTGGCCAAGTGCATCATTGTCGAAGTTGTGCCCCTCTTCCTGTGCTTTACAGGCGATTCCAACGTTCCTCTTGAAATCTGTTTCCTGCTATTCTGCCTCGCTTTCAAGTCCGCCTCGTTGCCTTCCCTCAACAGATTTTTGGACGATAGTTGGCCTTGATTACTCTGCCAGTTTGTGAATTGCTGTGCCCCTGAGCTCCATTTTTCAACTCGTTTTTTGTGAGCTGAACGCAAGTCCAAACTTTTGGTTCAGGACCTATACTGGTTCCCGGTGGGTGGCTGAGACATTGGTTAATTCTTCTTCCTGCCGGGAAATTAGAGTGACATGTGCCCATCCAAATGCCTAACAGCTACTCTCTCATTGGTTCTCCCTCTTCTCTTTCATCCTCTGCCAAATTGGCAACCTGTGCGAACCAGGAGCTTAAAGGGGCTGTCTCTCCAAGTTGGGAGATTGATAGGAAAGCAGTTGGAAAGTCAAACCGGAGCACCAGGAGAGGGGCTCTTCGTTGAGTTTTAGAAACCTTTCGTATTCACAGTGTGTCCATTCTCTAGGTTTCCCGTACACGTTATAGCTGTAGTAATATTCCCTTCAACCTGGAGAGCTGGGACCCATGGAATGGGTGCCATGCATTATTGCTTTAAAGGGTCTGCATTTGCTCACCCAATCTCACCAATCCTCTCAGTCCCAAGTGTCCAGCCTCATGCCACATCCAGCTGTCATTGTAGATAGGGTCATCCCAGGTTGCATCCGAGACCCTGAAGGAATTGTACAGAATTTCCCTGTTTCTTTGTTCTGTTTTTGAAATTCCTTTTTAGAGTGGGTTTGAGCTGATTCTCGCTGCCATGTTTATGCCAGTCTAGACACACTTGATTCCCTTACGCAGACATATCAACCATAGGTTTTAAGATTCTTACTAGTCAGATCGATTCCTCTGCGGGAAATATGGGGTTTTGAGTCCCTTTGACTTTGGAAGGTGTAGGTCTTGTCTATTCCATAGTTGGTTTTTGGAACGGTACCTGTGCTTATATCAAACTCTGGTATGATGCATCACCCCACCTCTCCTTCCCCCTTAAGCAGGCATAAGAGTGTTTTCTAAATGTGAGACTCTGTTCTCTTGCCTAACTCAGTTCATGTGTAGCCATGTTTACAGGATCTTCCTAAGTGATATCTTATGATAAGTTTCTTTTCCTGTGTGACTTCTTTCACTTAGAATCATCGTACCTGAATCCACTCATTTTGCTGCTACTGGTCTTATGACATTGATTTCATGGCTGAGGGATATTCCATCGTACGTAAGTTCCACAATATTTGGAACCATTTTTATATTTCCTGGGATATTTCAGGTGTACCCAGGTTGAGGTTCTTGTAAGCAGTGCAGCCCTCAATTTGGGGGTGGCTCTGTCTTATGGATTTTCAGTTTTCCCAAGGTATATTCCCTAGACTGGAAGTGCCCTTGGCTCTGTAGCTCTGTTGTTTACTGGTTTTAGGGAACACAATGCACTCCTCCAGTGAGGCAGTTGGCAACTTACATCCCGCCCATCAGCATAACAAGGCTCCCTGTTCTCCAGGGCCTGTCTTGCCTTTCTGGTTTTTACACATTTTGTGGATGTCCCTTTTGACTGGTGGGAAGTGATACTTCTTTGTAGTGCAGATTTGCATTGCCCGCTTGCTTGCTAGGCCAAAAAGGGTGTATGCGTTTTCTCCTGAATATATTCAGGAGAAAACGCATACGCCCTTTTTGGCCAAGTGCATCATTGTCGAAGTTGTGCCCCTCTTCCTGTGCTTTACAGGCGATTCCAACGTACCTCTTTAAATCTGTTTCCTGCTATTCTGCCTCGCTTTCAAGTCCGCCTCGTTGCCTTCCCTCAACAGATTTTTGGACGATAGTTGGCCTTGATTACTCTGCCAGTTTGTGAATTGCTGTGCCCCTGAGCTCCATTTTTCAACTCGTTTTTTGTGAGCTGAACGCAAGTCCAAACTTTTGGTTCAGGACCTATACTGGTTCCCGGTGGGTGGCTGAGACTTTGGTTAATTCTTCTTCCTGCCGGGAAATTAGAGTGACATGTGCCCATCCAAATGCCTAACAGCTACTCTCTCATTGGTTCTCCCTCTTCCCTTTCATCCTCTGCCAAATTGGCAACCTGTGCGAACCAGGAGCTTAAAGGAGCTGTCTCTCCAAGTTGGGAGATTGATAGGAAAGCAGTTGGAAAGTCAAACCGGAGCACCAGGAGAGGGGCTCTTCGTTGAGTTTTAGAAACCTTTCGTATTCACAGTGTGTCCATTCTCTAGGTTTCCTGTACACGTTATAGCTGTAGTAATATTCCCTTCAACCTGGAGAGCTGGGACCCATGGAATGGGTGCCATGCATTATTGCTTTAAAGGGTCTGCATTTGCTCACCCAATCTCACCAATCCTCTCAGTCCCAAGTGTCCAGCCTTATGCCATATCCAGCTGTCATTGTAGATAGGGTCATTCCAGGTTGCATCAGAGACCCTGAAGGAATTGTAAAGAATTTCCCTGTTTCTTTGTTCTGTTTTTGAAATTCCTTTTTAGAGTGGGTTTGAGCTGATTCTCGCTGCCATGTTTATGCCAGTCTAGACACACTTGATTCCCTTACGCAGACATATCAACACATAGGTTTTAAGATTCTTACTAGTCAGATCGATTCCTCTGCGGGAAATATGGGGTTTTGAGTCCCTTTGACTTTGGAAGGTGTAGGTCTTGTCTATTCCATAGTTGGTTTTTGGAACGGTACCTGTGCTTATATCAAACTCTGGTATGATGCATCACCCCACCTCTCATTCCCCCTTAAGCAGGCATAAGAGTGTTTTCTAAATGTGAGACTCTGTTCTCTTGCCTAACTCAGTTCATGTGTAGCCATGTTTACAGGATCTTCCTAAGTGATATCTTATGATAAGTTTCTTTTCCTGTGTGACTTCTTTCACTTAGAATCATCGTACCTGAATCCACTCATTTTGCTGCTACTGGTCTTATGACATTGATTTCATGGCTGAGGGATATTCCATCGTACGTAAGTTCCACAATATTTGGAACCATTTTTATATTTCCTGGGATATTTCAGGTGTACCCAGGTTGAGGTTCTTGTAAGCAGTGCAGCCCTCAATTTGGGGGTGGCTCTGTCTTATGGATTTTCAGTTTTCCCAAGGTATATTCCCTAGACTGGAAGTGCCCTTGGCTCTGTAGCTCTGTTGTTTACTGGTTTTAGGGAACACAATGCACTCCTCCAGTGAGGCAGTTGGCAACTTACATCCCGCCCATCAGCATAACAAGGCTCCCTGTTCTCCAGGGCCTGTCTTGCCTTTCTGGTTTTTACACATTTTGTGGATGTCCCTTTTGACTGGTGGGAAGTGATACTTCTTTGTAGTGCAGATTTGCATTGCCCGCTTGCTTGCTTGGCCAAAAAGGGCGTATGCGTTTTCTCCTGAATATATTCAGGAGAAAACGCATACACCCTTTTTGGCCAAGTGCATCATTGTCGAAGTTGTGCCCCTCTTCCTGTGCTTTACAGGCGATTCCAACGTACCTCTTGAAATCTGTTTCCTGCTATTCTGCCTCGCTTTCAAGTCCGCCTCGTTGCCTTCCCTCAACAGATTTTTGGACGATAGTTGGCCTTGATTACTCTGCCAGTTTGTGAATTGCTGTGCCCCTGAGCTCCATTTTTCAACTCGTTTTTTGTGAGCTGAACGCAAGTCCAAACTTTTGGTTCAGAACCTATACTGGTTCCCGGTGGGTGGCTGAGACTTTGGTTAATTCTTCTTCCTGCCGGGAAATTAGAGTGACATGTGCCCATCCAAATGCCTAACAGCTACTCTCTCATTGGTTCTCCCTCTTCCCTTTCATCCTCTCCCAAATTGGCAACATGTGCGAACCAGGAGCTTAAAGGGGCTGTCTCTCCAAGTTGGGAGATTGATAGGAAAGCAGTTGGAAAGTCAAACCGGAGCACCAGGAGAGGGGCTCTTCGTTGAGTTTTAGAAACCTTTCGTATTCACAGTGTGTCCATTCTCTAGGTTTCCCGTACACGTTATAGCTGTAGTAATATTCCCTTCAACCTGGAGAGCTGGGACCCATGGAATGGGTGCCATGCATTATTGCTTTAAAGGGTCTGCATTTGCTCACCCAATCTCACCAATCCTCTCAGTCCCAAGTGTCCAGCCTCATGCCACATCCAGCTGTCATTGTAGATAGTGTCATCCCAGGTTGCATCCGAGACCCTGAAGGAATTGTACAGAATTTCCCTGTTTCTTTGTTCTGTTTTTGAAATTCCTTTTTAGAGTGGGTTTGAGCTGATTCTCGCTGCCATGTTTATGCCAGTCTAGACACACTTGATTCCCTTACGCAGACATATCAACACATAGGTTTTAACTTTCTTACTAGTCAGATCGATTCCTCTGCGGGAAATATGGGGTTTTGAGTCCCTTTGACTGAGGAAGGTGTAGGTCTTGTCTATTCCATAGTTGGTTTTTGGAACGGTACCTGTGCTTATATCAAACTCTGGTTTGATGCATCACCCCACCTCTCCTTTCCCCTTAAGCAGGCATAAGAGTGTTTTCTAAATGTGAGACTCTGTTCTCTTGCCTAACTCAGTTCATGTTTAGCCATGTTTACAGGATCTTCCTAAGTGATATCTTATGATAAGTTTCTTTTCCTGTGTGACTTCTTTCACTTAGAATCATCGTACCTGAATCCACTCATTTTGCTGCTACTGGTCTTATGACATTGATTTCATGGCTGAGGGATATTCCATCGTACGTAAGTTCCACAATGTTTGGAACCATTTTTATATTTCCTGGGATATTTCAGGTGTACCCAGGTTGAGGTTCTTGTAAGCAGTGCAGCCCTCAATTTGGGGGTGGCTCTGTCTTATGGATTTTCAGTTTTCCCAAGGTATATTCCCTAGACTGGAAGTGCCCTTGGCTCTGTAGCTCTGTCGTTTACTTGTTTTAGGGAACACAATGCACTCCTCCAGTGAGGCAGTTGGCAACTTACATCCCGCCCATCAGCATAACAAGGCTCCCTGTTCTCCAGGGCCTGTCTTGCCTTTCTGGTTTTTACACATTTTGTGGATGTCCCTTTTGACCGGTGGGAAGTGACACTTCTTTGTAGTGCAGATTTGCATTGCCCGCTTGCTTGCTTGGCCAAAAAGGGCGTATGCGTTTTCTCCTGAATATATTCAGGAGAAAACGCATACGCCCTTTTTGGCCAAGTGCATCATTGTCGAAGTTGTGCCCCTCTTCCTGTGCTTTACAGGCCATTCCAACGTACCTCTTGAAATCTGTTTCCTGCTATTCTGCCTCGCTTTCAAGTCCGCCTCGTTGCCTTCCCTCAACAGATTTTTGGACGATAGTTGGCCTTGATTACTCTGCCAGTTTGTGAATTGCTGTGCCCCTGAGCTCCATTTTTCAACTCGTTTTTTGTGAGCTGAACGCAAGTCCAAACTTTTGGTTCAGGACCTATACTGGTTCCCGGTGGGTGGCTGAGACATTGGTTAATTCTTCTTCCTGCCGGGAAATTAGAGTGACATGTGCCCATCCAAATGCCTAACAGCTACTCTCTCATTGGTTCTCCCTCTTCCCTTTCATCCTCTGCCAAATTGGCAACCTGTGCGAACCAGGAGCTTAAAGGGGCTGTCTCTCCAAGTTGGGAGATTGATAGGAAAGCAGTTGGAAAGTCAAACCGGAGCACCAGGAGAGGGGCTCTTCGTTGAGTTTTAGAAACCTTTCGTATTCACAGTGTGTCCATTCTCTAGGTTTCCCGTACACGTTATAGCTGTAGTAATATTCCCTTCAACCTGGAGAGCTGGGACCCATGGAATGGGTGCCATGCATTATTGCTTTAAAGGGTCTGCATTTGCTCACCCAATCTCACCAATCCTCTCAGTCCCAAGTGTCCAGCCTCATGCCACATCCAGCTGTCATTGTAGATAGGGTCATCCCAGGTTGCATCCGAGACCCTGAAGGAATTGTAAAGAATTTCCCTGTTTCTTTGTTCTGTTTTTGAAATTCCTTTTTAGAGTGGGTTTGAGCTGATTCTCGCTGCCATGTTTATGCCAGTCTAGACACACTTGATTCCCTTACGCAGACATATCAACACATAGGTTTTAAGATTCTTACTAGTCAGATCGATTCCTCTGCGGGAAATATGGGGTTTTGAGTCCCTTTGACTGAGGAAGGTGGAGGTCTTGTCTATTCCATAGTTGGTTTTTGGAACGGTACCTGTGCTTATATCAAATTCTGGTTTGATGCATCACCCCACCTCTCCTTCCCCCTTAAGCAGGCATAAGAGTGTTTTCTAAATGTGAGACTCTGCTCTCTTGCCTAACTCAGTTCATGTGTAGCCATGTTTACAGGATCTTCCTAAGTGATATCTTATGATAAGTTTCTTTTCCTGTGTGACTTCTTTCACTTAGAATCATCGTACCTGAATCCACTCATTTTGCTGCTACTGGTCTTATGACATTGATTTCATGGCTGAGGGATATTCCATCGTACGTAAGTTCCACAATATTTGGAACCATTTTTATATTTCCTGGGATATTTCAGGTGTACCCAGGTTGAGGTTCTTGTAAGCAGTGCAGCCCTCAATTTGGGGGTGGCTCTGTCTTATGGATTTTCAGTTTTCCCAAGGTATATTCCCTAGACTGGAAGTGCCCTTGGCTCTGTAGCTCTGTTGTTTACTGGTTTCAGGGAACACAATGCACTCCTCCAGTGAGGCAGTTGGCAACTTACATCCCGCCCATCAGCATAACAAGGCTCCCTGTTCTCCAGGGCCTGTCTTGCCTTTCTGGTTTTTACACATTTTGTGGATGTCCCTTTTGACCGGTGGGAAGCGATACTTCTTTGTAGTGCAGATTTGCATTGCCCGCTTGCTTGCTTGGCCAAAAAGGGTGTATGCGTTTTCCCCTGAATATATTCAGGAGAAAACGCATACGCCCTTTTTGGCCAAGTGCATCATTGTCGAAGTTGTGCCCCTCTTCCTGTGCTTTACAGGCGATTCCAACGTACCTCTTTAAATCTGTTTCCTGCTATTCTGCCTCGCTTTCAAGTCCGCCTCGTTGCCTTCCCTCAACAGATTTTTGGACGATAGTTGGCCTTGATTACTCTGCCAGTTTGTGAATTGCTGTGCCCCTGAGCTCCATTTTTCAACTCGTTTTTTGTGAGCTGAACGCAAGTCCAAACTTTTGGTTCAGGACCTATACTGGTTCCCGGTGGGTGGCTGAGACTTTGGTTAATTCTTCTTCCTGCCGGGAAATTAGAGTGACATGTGCCCATCCAAATGCCTAACAGCTACTCTCTCATTGGTTCTCCCTCTTCCCTTTCATCCTCTGCCAAATTGGCAACCTGTGCGAACCAGGAGCTTAAAGGGGCTGTCTCTCCAAGTTGGGAGATTGATAGGAAAGCAGTTGGAAAGTCAAACCGGAGCACCAGGAGAGGGGCTCTTCGTTGAGTTTTAGAAACCTTTCGTATTCACAGTGTGTCCATTCTCTAGGTTTCCCGTACACGTTATAGCTGTAGTAATATTCCCTTCAACCTGGAGAGCTGGGACCCATGGAATGGGTGCCATGCATTATTGCTTTAAAGGGTCTGCATTTGCTCACCCAATCTCACCAATCCTCTCAGTCCCAAGTGTCCAGCCTTATGCCATATCCAGCTGTCATTGTAGATAGGGTCATTCCAGGTTGCATCAGAGACCCTGAAGGAATTGTACAGAATTTCCCTGTTTCTTTGTTCTGTTTTTGAAATTCCTTTTTAGAGTGGGTTTGAGCTGATTCTCGCTGCCATGTTTATGCCAGTCTAGACACACTTGATTCCCTTACGCAGACATATCAACACATAGGTTTTAAGCTTCTTACTAGTCAGATCGATTCCTCTGCGGGAAATATGGGGTTTTGAGTCCCTTTGACTGAGGAAGGTGTAGGTCTTGTCTATTCCATAGTTGGTTTTTGGAACGGTACCTGTGCTTATATCAAACTCTGGTTTGATGCATCACCCCACCTCTCCTTCCCCCTTAAGCAGGCATAAGAGTGTTTTCTAAATGTGAGACTCTGTTCTCTTGCCTAACTCAGTTCATGTGTAGCCATGTTTACAGGATCTTCCTAAGTGATATCTTATGATAAGTTTCTTTTCCTGTGTGACTTCTTTCACTTAGAATCATCGTACCTGAATCCACTCATTTTGCTGCTACTGGTCTTATGACATTGATTTCATGGCTGAGGGATATTCCATCGTACGTAAGTTCCACAATGTTTGGAACCATTTTTATATTTCCTGGGATATTTCAGGTGTACCCAGGTTGAGGTTCTTGTAAGCAGTGCAGCCCTCAATTTGGGGGTGGCTCTGTCTTATGGATTTTCAGTTTTCCCAAGGTATATTCCCTAGACTGGAAGTGCCCTTGGCTCTGTAGCTCTGTCGTTTACTTGTTTTAGGGAACACAATGCACTCCTCCAGTGAGGCAGTTGGCAACTTACATCCCGCCCATCAGCATAACAATGCTCCCTGTTCTCCAGGGCCTGTCTTGCCTTTCTGGTTTTTACGCATTTTGTGGATGTCCCTTTTGACCGGTGGGAAGTGATACTTCTTTGTAGTGCAGATTTGCATTGCCCGCTTGCTTGCTTGGCCAAAAAGGGCGTATGCGTTTTCTCCTGAATATATTCAGGAGAAAACGCATACGCCCTTTTTGGCCAAGTGCATCATTGTCGAAGTTGTGCCCCTCTTCCTGTGCTTTACAGGCGATTCCAACGTACCTCTTGAAATCTGTTTCCTGCTATTCTGCCTCGCTTTCAAGTCCGCCTCGTTGCCTTCCCTCAACAGATTTTTGGACGATAGTTGGCCTTGATTACTCTGCCAGTTTGTGAATTGCTGTGCCCCTGAGCTCCATTTTTCAACTCGTTTTTTGTGAGCTGAACGCAAGTCCAAACTTTTGGTTCAGGACCTATACTGGTTCCCGGTGGGTGGCTGAGACTTTGGTTAATTCTTCTTCCTGCCGGGAAATTAGAGTGACATGTGCCCATCCAAATGCCTAACAGCTACTCTCTCATTGGTTCTCCCTCTTCCCTTTCATCCTCTCCCAAATTGGCAACCTGTGCGAACCAGGAGCTTAAAGGGGCTGTCTCTCCAAGTTGGGAGATTGATAGGAAAGCAGTTGGAAAGTCAAACCGGAGCACCAGGAGAGGGGCTCTTCGTTGAGTTTTAGAAACCTTTCGTATTCACAGTGTGTCCATTCTCTAGGTTTCCCGTACACGTTATAGCTGTAGTAATATTCCCTTCAACCTGGAGAGCTGGGACCCATGGAATGGGTGCCATGCATTATTGCTTTAAAGGGTCTGCATTTGCTCACCCAATCTCACCAATCCTCTCAGTCCCAAGTGTCCAGCCTCATGCCACATCCAGCTGTCATTGTAGATAGGGTCATCCCAGGTTGCATCCGAGACCCTGAAGGAATTGTACAGAATTTCCCTGTTTCTTTGTTCTGTTTTTGAAATTCCTTTTTAGAGTGGGTTTGAGCTGATTCTCGCTGCCATGTTTATGCCAGTCTAGACACACTTGATTCCCTTACGCAGACATATCAACACATAGGTTTTAACCTTCTTACTAGTCAGATCGATTCCTCTGCGGGAAATATGGGGTTTTGAGTCCCTTTGACTGAGGAAGGTGTAGGTCTTGTCTATTCCATAGTTGGTTTTTGGAACGGTACCTGTGCTTATATCAAACTCTGGTTTGATGCATCACCCCACCTCTCCTTTCCCCTTAAGCAGGCATAAGAGTGTTTTCTAAATGTGAGACTCTGTTCTCTTGCCTAACTCAGTTCATGTGTAGCCATGTTTACAGGATCTTCCTAAGTGATATCTTATGATAAGTTTCTTTTCCTGTGTGACTTCTTTCACTTAGAATCATCGTACCTGAATCCACTCATTTTGCTGCTACTGGTCTTATGACATTGATTTCATGGCTGAGGGATATTCCATCGTACGTAAGTTCCACAATGTTTGGAACCATTTTTATATTTCCTGGGATATTTCAGGTGTACCCAGGTTGAGGTTCTTGTAAGCAGTGCAGCCCTCAATTTGGGGGTGGCTCTGTCTTATGGATTTTCAGTTTTCCCAAGGTATATTCCCTAGACTGGAAGTGCCCTTGGCTCTGTAGCTCTGTTGTTTACTTGTTTTAGGGAACACAATGCACTCCTCCAGTGAGGCAGTTGGCAACTTACATCCCGCCCATCAGCATAACAAGGCTCCCTGTTCTCCAGGGCCTGTCTTGCCTTTCTGGTTTTTACACATTTTGTGGATGTCCCTTTTGACCGGTGGGAAGTGGTACTTCTTTGTAGTGCAGATTTGCATTGCCCGCTTGCTTGCTTGGCCAAAAAGGGCGTATGCGTTTTCTCCTGAATATATTCAGGAGAAAACGCATACACCCTTTTTGGCCAAGTGCATCATTGTCGAAGTTGTGCCCCTCTTCCTGTGCTTTACAGGCGATTCCAACGTACCTCTTGAAATCTGTTTCCTGCTATTCTGCCTCGCTTTCAAGTCCGCCTCGTTGCCTTCCCTCAACAGATTTTTGGACGATAGTTGGCCTTGATTACTCTGCCAGTTTGTGAATTGCTGTGCCCCTGAGCTCCATTTTTCAACTCGTTTTTTGTGAGCTGAACGCAAGTCCAAACTTTTGGTTCAGGACCTATACTGGTTCCCGGTGGGTGGCTGAGACATTGGTTAATTCTTCTTCCTGCCGGGAAATTAGAGTGACATGTGCCCATCCAAATGCCTAACAGCTACTCTCTCATTGGTTCTCCCTCTTCCCTTTCATCCTCTGCCAAATTGGCAACCTGTGCGAACCAGGAGCTTAAAGGGGCTGTCTCTCCAATTTGGGAGATTGATAGGAAAGCAGTTGGAAAGTCAAACCGGAGCACCAGGAGAGGGGCTCTTCGTTGAGTTTTAGAAACCTTTCGTATTCACAGTGTGTCCATTCTCTAGGTTTCCCGTACACGTTATAGCTGTAGTAATATTCCCTTCAACCTGGAGAGCTGGGACCCATGGAATGGGTGCCATGCATTATTGCTTTAAAGGGTCTGCATTTGCTCACCCAATCTCACCAATCCTCTCAGTCCCAAGTGTCCAGCCTCATGCCACATCCAGCTGTCATTGTAGATAGGGTCATCCCAGGTTGCATCCGAGACCCTGAAGGAATTGTAAAGAATTTCCCTGTTTCTTTGTTCTGTTTTTGAAATTCCTTTTTAGAGTGGGTTTGAGCTGATTCTCGCTGCCATGTTTATGCCAGTCTAGACACACTTGATTCCCTTACGCAGACATATCAACACATAGGTTTTAAGATTCTTACTAGTCAGATCGATTCCTCTGCGGGAAATATGGGGTTTTGAGTCCCTTTGACTGAGGAAGGTGTAGGTCTTGTCTATTCCATAGTTGGTTTTTGGAACGGTACCTGTGCTTATATCAAACTCTGGTTTAATGCGTCACCCCACCTCTCCTTCCCCCTTAAGCAGGCATAAGAGTGTTTTCTAAATGTGAGACTCTGCTCTCTTGCCTAACTCAGTTCATGTGTAGCCATGTTTACAGGATCTTCCTAAGTGATATCTTATGATAAGTTTCTTTTCCTGTGTGACTTCTTTCACTTAGAATCATCGTACCTGAATCCACTCATTTTGCTGAACTGGTCTTATGACATTGATTTCATGGCTGAGGGATATTCCATCGTACGTAAGTTCCACAATGTTTGGAACCATTTTTATATTTCCTGGGATATTTCAGGTGTACCCAGGTTGAGGTTCTTGTAAGCAGTGCAGCCCTCAATTTGGGGGTGGCTCTGTCTTATGGATTTTCAGTTTTCCCAAGGTATATTCCCTAGACTGGAAGTGCCCTTGGCTCTGTAGCTCTGTTGTTTACTTGTTTTAGGGAACACAATGCACTCCTCCAGTGAGGCAGTTGGCAACTTACATCCCGCCCATCAGCATAACAAGGCTCCCTGTTCTCCAGGGCCTGTCTTGCCTTTCTGGTTTTTACACATTTTGTGGATGTCCCTTTTGACCGGTGGGAAGTGACACTTCTTTGTAGTGCAGATTTGCATTGCCCGCTTGCTTGCTTGGCCAAAAAGGGCGTATGCGTTTTCTCCTGAATATATTCAGGAGAAAACGCATACGCCCTTTTTGGCCAAGTGCATCATTGTCGAAGTTGTGCCCCTCTTCCTGTGCTTTACAGGCCATTCCAACGTACCTCTTGAAATCTGTTTCCTGCTATTCTGCCTCGCTTTCAAGTCCACCTCGTTGCCTTCCCTCAACAGATTTTTGGACGATAGTTGGCCTTGATTACTCTGCCAGTTTGTGAATTGCTGTGCCCCTGAGCTCCATTTTTCAACTCGTTTTTTGTGAGCTGAACGCAAGTCCAAACTTTTGGTTCAGGACCTATACTGGTTCCCGGTGGGTGGCTGAGACTTTGGTTCATTCTTCTTCCTGCCGGGAAATTAGAGTGACATGTGCCCATCCAAATGCCTAACAGCTACTCTCTCATTGGTTCTCCCTCTTCCCTTTCATCCTCTGCCAAATTGGCAACCTGTGCGAACCAGGAGCTTAAAGGGGCTGTCTCTCCAAGTTGGGAGATTGATAGGAAAGCAGTTGGAAAGTCAAACCGGAGCACCAGGAGAGGGGCTCTTCGTTGAGTTTTAGAAACCTTTCGTATTCACAGTGTGTCCATTCTCTAGGTTTCCCGTACACGTTATAGCTGTAGTAATATTCCCTTCAACATGGAGAGCTGGGACCCATGGAATGGGTGCCATGCATTATTGCTTTAAAGGGTCTGCATTTGCTCACCCAATCTCACCAATCCTCTCAGTCCCAAGTGACCAGCCTTATGCCACATCCAGCTGTCATTGTAGATAGGGTCATTCCAGGTTGCATCAGAGACCCTGAAGGAATTGTACAGAATTTCCCTGTTTCTTTGTTCTGTTTTTGAAATTCCTTTTTAGAGTGGGTTTGAGCTGATTCTCGCTGCCATGTTTATGCCAGTCTAGACACACTTGATTCCCTTACGCAGACATATCAACACATAGGTTTTAAGATTCTTACTAGTCAGATCGATTCCTCTGCGGGAAATATGGGGTTTTGAGTCCCTTTCACTGAGGAAGGTGTAGGTCTTGTCTATTCCATAGTTGGTTTTTGGAACGGTACCTGTGCTTATATCAAACTCTGGTTTGATGCATCACCCCACCTCTCCTTCCCCCTTAAGCAGGCATAAGAGTGTTTTCTAAATGTGAGACTCTGTTCTCTTGCCTAACTCAGTTCATGTGTAGCCATGTTTACAGGATCTTCCTAAGTGATATCTTATGATAAGTTTCTTTTCCTGTGTGACTTCTTTCACTTAGAATCATCGTACCTGAATCCACTCATTTTGCTGCTACTGGTCTTATGACATTGATTTCATGGCTGAGGGATATTCCATCGTACGTAAGTTCCACAATGTTTGGAACCATTTTTATATTTCCTGGGATATTTCAGGTGTACCCAGGTTGAGGTTCTTGTAAGCAGTGCAGCCCTCAATTTGGGGGTGGCTCTGTCTTATGGATTTTCAGTTTTCCCAAGGTATATTCCCTAGACTGGAAGTGCCCTTGGCTCTGTAGCTCTGTCGTTTACTTGTTTTAGGGAACACAATGCACTCCTCCAGTGAGGCAGTTGGCAACTTACATCCCGCCCATCAGCATAACAATGCTCCCTGTTCTCCAGGGCCTGTCTTGCCTTTCTGGTTTTTACACATTTTGTGGATGTCCCTTTTGACCGGTGGGAAGTGATACTTCTTTGTAGTGCAGATTTGCATTGCCCGCTTGCTTGCTTGGCCAAAAAGGGCGTATGCGTTTTCTCCTGAATATATTCAGGAGAAAACGCATACGCCCTTTTTGGCCAAGTGCATCATTGTCGAAGTTGTGCCCCTCTTCCTGTGCTTTACAGGCGATTCCAACGTACCTCTTGAAATCTGTTTCCTGCTATTCTGCCTCGCTTTCAAGTCCGCCTCGTTGCCTTCCCTCAACAGATTTTTGGACGATAGTTGGCCTTGATTACTCTGCCAGTTTGTGAATTGCTGTGCCCCTGAGCTCCATTTTTCAACTCGTTTTTTGTGAGCTGAACGCAAGTCCAAACTTTTGGTTCAGGACCTATACTGGTTCCCGGTGGGTGGCTGAGACTTTGGTTAATTCTTCTTCCTGCCGGGAAATTAGAGTGACATGTGCCCATCCAAATGCCTAACAGCTACTCTCTCATTGGTTCTCCCTCTTCCCTTTCATCCTCTGCCAAATTGGCAACCTGTGCGAACCAGGAGCTTAAAGGGGCTGTCTCTCCAAGTTGGGAGATTGATAGGAAAGCAGTTGGAAAGTCAAACCGGAGCACCAGGAGAGGGGCTCTTCGTTGAGTTTTAGAAACCTTTCGTATTCACAGTGTGTCCATTCTCTAGGTTTCCCGTACACGTTATAGCTGTAGTAATATTCCCTTCAACCTGGAGAGCTGGGACCCATGGAATGGGTGCCATGCATTATTGCTTTAAAGGGTCTGCATTTGCTCACCCAATCTCACCAATCCTCTCAGTCCCAAGTGTCCAGCCTTATGCCACATCCAGCTGTCATTGTAGATAGGGTCATTCCAGGTTGCATCAGAGACCCTGAAGGAATTGTAAAGAATTTCCCTGTTTCTTTGTTCTGTTTTTGAAATTCCTTTTTAGAGTGGGTTTGAGCTGATTCTCGCTGCCATGTTTATGCCAGTCTAGACACACTTGATTCCCTTACGCAGACATATCAACACATAGGTTTTAAGATTCTTACTAGTCAGATCGATTCCTCTGCGGGAAATATGGGGTTTTGAGTCCCTTTCACTGAGGAAGGTGTAGTTCTTGTCTATTCCATATTTGGTTTTTGGAACGGTACCTGTGCTTATATCAAACTCTGGTTTGATGCATCACCCCACCTCTCCTTCCCCCTTAAGCAGGCATAAGAGTGTTTTCTAAATATGAGACTCTGCTCTCTTGCCTAACTCAGTTCATGTGTAGCCATGTTTACAGGATCTTCCTAAGTGATATCTTATGATAAGTTTCTTTTCCTGTGTGACTTCTTTCACTTAGAATCATCGTACCTGAATCCACTCATTTTGCTGCTACTGGTCTTATGACATTGATTTCATGGCTGAGGGATATTCCATCGTACGTAAGTTCCACAATGTTTGGAACCATTTTTATATTTCCTGGGATATTTCAGGTGTACCCAGGTTGAGGTTCTTGTAAGCAGTGCAGCTCTCAATTTGGGGGTGGCTCTGTCTTATGGATTTTCAGTTTTCCCAAGGTATATTCCCTAGACTGGAAGTGCCCTTGGCTCTGTAGCTCTGTTGTTTACTTGTTTTAGGGAACACAATGCACTCCTCCAGTGAGGCAGTTGGCAACTTACATCCCGCCCATCAGCATAACAAGGCTCCCTGTTCTCCAGGGCCTGTCTTGCCTTTCTGGTTTTTACACATTTTGTGGATGTCCCTTTTGACCGGTGGGAAGTGGTACTTCTTTGTAGTGCAGATTTGCATTGCCCGCTTGCTTGCTTGGCCAAAAAGGGCGTATGCGTTTTCTCCTGAATATATTCAGGAGAAAACGCATACACCCTTTTTGGCCAAGTGCATCATTGTCGAAGTTGTGCCCCTCTTCCTGTGCTTTACAGGCGATTCCAACGTACCTCTTGAAATCTGTTTCCTGCTATTCTGCCTCGCTTTCAAGTCCGCCTCGTTGCCTTCCCTCAACAGATTTTTGGACGATAGTTGGCCTTGATTACTCTGCCAGTTTGTGAATTGCTGTGCCCCTGAGCTCCATTTTTCAACTCGTTTTTTGTGAGCTGAACGCAAGTCCAAACTTTTGGTTCAGGACCTATACTGGTTCCCGGTGGGTGGCTGAGACTTTGGTTAATTCTTCTTCCTGCCGGGAAATTAGAGTGACATGTGCCCATCCAAATGCCTAACAGCTACTCTCTCATTGGTTCTCCCTCTTCCCTTTCATCCTCTGCCAAATTGGCAACCTGTGCGAACCAGGAGCTTAAAGGGGCTGTCTCTCCAAGTTGGGAGATTGATAGGAAAGCAGTTGGAAAGTCAAACCGGAGCACCAGGAGAGGGGCTCTTCGTTGAGTTTTAGAAACCTTTCGTATTCACAGTGTGTCCATTCTCTAGGTTTCCCGTACACGTTATAGCTGTAGTAATATTCCCTTCAACCTGGAGAGCTGGGACCCATGGAATGGGTGCCATGCATTAATGCTTTAAAGGGTCTGCATTTGCTCACCCAATCTCACCAATCCTCTCAGTCCCAAGTGTCCAGCCTTATGCCATATCCAGCTGTCATTGTAGATAGGGTCATTCCAGGTTGCATCAGAGACCCTGAAGGAATTGTACAGAATTTCCCTGTTTCTTTGTTCTGTTTTTGAAATTCCTTTTTAGAGTGGGTTTGAGCTGATTCTCGCTGCCATGTTTATGCCAGTCTAGACACACTTGATTCCCTTATGCAGACATACCAACACATAGGTTTTAAGCTTCTTACTAGTCAGATCGATTCCTCTGCGGGAAATATGGGGTTTTGAGTCCCTTTGACTGAGGAAGGTGTAGGTCTTGTCTATTCCATAGTTGGTTTTTGGAACGGTACCTGTGCTTATATCAAACTCTGGTTTGATGCATCACCCCACCTCTCCTTCCCCCTTAAGCAGGCATAAGAGTGTTTTCTAAATGTGAGACTCTGTTCTCTTGCCTAACTCAGTTCATGTGTAGCCATGTTTACAGGATCTTCCTAAGTGTTATCTTATGATAAGTTTCTTTTCCTGTGTGACTTCTTTCACTTAGAATCATCGTACCTGAATCCACTCATTTTGCTGCTACTGGTCTTATGACATTGATTTCATGGCTGAGGGATATTCCATCGTACGTAAGTTCCACAATGTTTGGAACCATTTTTATATTTCCTGGGATATTTCAGGTGTACCCAGGTTGAGGTTCTTGTAAGCAGTGCAGCCCTCAATTTGGGGGTGGCTCTGTCTTATGGATTTTCAGTTTTCCCAAGGTATATTCCCTCGACTGGAAGTGCCCTTGGCTCTGTAGCTCTGTCGTTTACTTGTTTTAGGGAACACAATGCACTCCTCCAGTGAGGCAGTTGGCAACTTACATCCCGCCCATCAGCATAACAATGCTCCCTGTTCTCCAGGGCCTGTCTTGCCTTTCTGGTTTTTACACATTTTGTGGATGTCCCTTTTGACCGGTGGGAAGTGATACTTCTTTGTAGTGCAGATTTGCATTGCCCGCTTGCTTGCTTGGCCAAAAAGGGCGTATGCGTTTTCTCCTGAATATATTCAGGAGAAAACGCATACGCCCTTTTTGGCCAAGTGCATCATTGTCGAAGTTGTGCCCCTCTTCCTGTGCTTTACAGGCGATTCCAACGTACCTCTTGAAATCTGTTTCCTGCTATTCTGCCTCGCTTTCAAGTCCGCCTCGTTGCCTTCCCTCAACAGATTTTTGGACGATAGTTGGCCTTGATTACTCTGCCAGTTTGTGAATTGCTGTGCCCCTGAGCTCCATTTTTCAACTCGTTTTTTGTGAGCTGAACGCAAGTCCAAACTTTTGGTTCAGGACCTATACTGGTTCCCGGTGGGTGGCTGAGACATTGGTTAATTCTTCTTCCTGCCGGGAAATTAGAGTGACATGTGCCCATCCAAATGCCTAACAGCTACTCTCTCATTGGTTCTCCCTCTTCTCTTTCATCCTCTGCCAAATTGGCAACCTGTGCGAACCAGGAGCTTAAAGGGGCTGTCTCTCCAAGTTGGGAGATTGATAGGAAAGCAGTTGGAAAGTCAAACCGGAGCACCAGGAGAGGGGCTCTTCGTTGAGTTTTAGAAACCTTTCGTATTCACAGTGTGTCCATTCTCTAGGTTTCCCGTACACGTTATAGCTGTAGTAATATTCCCTTCAACCTGGAGAGCTGGGACCCATGGAATGGGTGCCATGCATTATTGCTTTAAAGGGTCTGCATTTGCTCACCCAATCTCACCAATCCTCTCAGTCCCAAGTGTCCAGCCTCATGCCACATCCAGCTGTCATTGTAGATAGGGTCATCCCAGGTTGCATCCGAGACCCTGAAGGAATTGTAAAGAATTTCCCTGTTTCTTTGTTCTGTTTTTGAAATTCCTTTTTAGAGTGGGTTTGAGCTGATTCTCGCTGCCATGTTTATGCCAGTCTAGACACACTTGATTCCCTTACGCAGACATATCAACACATAGGTTTTAAGATTCTTACTAGTCAGATCGATTCCTCTGCGGGAAATATGGGGTTTTGAGTCCCTTTGACTTTGGAAGGTGTAGGTCTTGTCTATTCCATAGTTGGTTTTTGGAACGGTACCTGTGCTTATATCAAACTCTGGTATGATGCATCACCCCACCTCTCCTTCCCCCTTAAGCAGGCATAAGAGTGTTTTCTAAATGTGAGACTCTGTTCTCTTGCCTAACTCAGTTCATGTGTAGCCATGTTTACAGGATCTTCCTAAGTGATATCTTATGATAAGTTTCTTTTCCTGTGTGACTTCTTTCACTTAGAATCATCGTACCTGAATCCACTCATTTTGCTGCTACTGGTCTTATGACATTGATTTCATGGCTGAGGGATATTCCATCGTACGTAAGTTCCACAATATTTGGAACCATTTTTATATTTCCTGGGATATTTCAGGTGTACCCAGGTTGAGGTTCTTGTAAGCAGTGCAGCCCTCAATTTGGGGGTGGCTCTGTCTTATGGATTTTCAGTTTTCCCAAGGTATATTCCCTAGACTGGAAGTGCCCTTGGCTCTGTAGCTCTGTCGTTTACTGGTTTTAGGGAACACAATGCACTCCTCCAGTGAGCCAGTTGGCAACTTACATCCCGCCCATCAGCATAACAATGCTCCTTGTTCTCCTGGGCCTGTCTTGCCTTTCTGGTTTTTACACATTTTGTGGATGTCCCTTTTGACCGGTGGGAAGTGATACTTCTTTGTAGTGCAGATTTGCATTGCCTGCTTGCTTGCTTGGCCAAAAAGGGCGTATGCGTTTTCTCCTGAAAATATTCAGGAGAAAACGCATACGCCCTTTTTGGCCAAGTGCATCATTGTCGAAGTTGTGCCCCTCTTCCTGTGCTTTACAGGCGATTCCAACGTACCTCTTGAAATCTGTTTCCTGATATTCTGCCTCGCTTTCAAGTCTGCCTCGATGCCTTCCCTCAACAGATTTTTGGACGATAGTTGGCCTTGATTACTCTGCCAGTTTGTGAATTGCTGTGCCCCTGAGCTCCATTTTTCAACTCGTTTTTTGTGAGCTGAACGCAAGTCCAAACTTTTGGTTCAGGACCTATACTGGTTCCCGGTGGG
Source organism: Mesoplodon mirus (assembly GCF_964341445.2). Classification (NCBI taxonomy): domain Eukaryota; kingdom Metazoa; phylum Chordata; class Mammalia; order Artiodactyla; family Ziphiidae; genus Mesoplodon; species Mesoplodon mirus. The sequence goes on along the minus strand of NW_028295801.1, from coordinate 1,104,623 downwards.
TGGCTGAGACATTGGTTAATTCTTCTTCCTGCCGGGAAATTAGAGTGACATGTGCCCATCCAAATGCCTAACAGCTACTCTCTCATTGGTTCTCCCTCTTCCCTTTCATCCTCTGCCAAACTGGCAACCGGTGCGAACCAGGAGCTTAAAGGGGCTGTCTCTCCAAGTTGGGAGATTGATAGGAAAGCAGTTGGAAAGTCAAACTGGAGCACCAGGAGAGGGGCTCTTCGTTGAGTTTTAGAAACCTTTCGTATTCACAGTGTGTCCATTCTCTAGGTTTCCCGTACACGTTATAGCTGTAGTAATATTCCCTTCAACCTGGAGAGCTGGGACCCATGGAATGGGTGCCATGCATTATTGCTTTAAAGGGTCTGCATTTGCTCACCCAATCTCACCAATCCTCTCAGTCCCAAGTGTCCAGCCTTATGCCACATCCAGCTGTCATTGTAGATAGGGTCATTCCAGGTTGCATCAGAGACCCTGAAGGAATTGTAAAGAATTTCCCTGTTTCTTTGTTCTGTTTTTGAAATTCCTTTTTAGAGTGGGTTTGAGCTGATTCTCGCTGCCATGTTTATGCCAGTCTAGACACACTTGATTCCCTTACGCAGACATATCAACACATAGGTTTTAAGATTCTTACTAGTCAGATCGATTCCTCTGCGGGAAATATGGGGTTTTGAGTCCCTTTCACTGAGGAAGGTGTAGGTCTTGTCTATTCCATAGTTGGTTTTTGGAACGGTACCTGTGCTTATATCAAACTCTGGTTTGATGCATCACCCCACCTCTCCTTCCCCCTTAAGCAGGCATAAGAGTGTTTTCTAAATATGAGACTCTGCTCTCTTGCCTAACTCAGTTCATGTGTAGCCATGTTTACAGGATCTTCCTAAGTGATATCTTATGATAAGTTTCTTTTCCTGTGTGACTTCTTTCACTTAGAATCATCGTACCTGAATCCACTCATTTTGCTGCTACTGGTCTTATGACATTGATTTCATGGCTGAGGGATATTCCATCGTACGTAAGTTCCACAATGTTTGGAACCATTTTTATATTTCCTGGGATATTTCAGGTGTACCCAGGTTGAGGTTCTTGTAAGCAGTGCAGCCCTCAATTTGGGGGTGGCTCTGTCTTATGGATTTTCAGTTTTCCCAAGGTATATTCCCTCGACTGGAAGTGCCCTTGGCTCTGTAGCTCTGTTGTTTACTTGTTTTAGGGAACACAATGCACTCCTCCAGTGAGGCAGTTGGCAACTTACATCCCGCCCATCAGCATAACAAGGCTCCCTGTTCTCCAGGGCCTGTCTTGCCTTTCTGGTTTTTACACATTTTGTGGATGTCCCTTTTGACCGGTGGGAAGTGGTACTTCTTTGTAGTGCAGATTTGCATTGCCCGCTTGCTTGCTTGGCCAAAAAGGGCGTATGCGTTTTCTCCTGAATATATTCAGGAGAAAACGCATACACCCTTTTTGGCCAAGTGCAACATTGTCGAAGTTGTGCCCCTCTTCCTGTGCTTTACAGGCGATTCCAACGTACCTCTTGAAATCTGTTTCCTGCTATTCTGCCTCGCTTTCAAGTCCGCCTCGTTGCCTTCCCTCAACAGATTTTTGGACGATAGTTGGCCTTGATTACTCTGCCAGTTTGTGAATTGCTGTGCCCCTGAGCTCCATTTTTCAACTCGTTTTTTGTGAGCTGAACGCAAGTCCAAACTTTTGGTTCAGGACCTATACTGGTTCCCGGTGGGTGGCTGAGACTTTGGTTAATTCTTCTTCCTGCCGGGAAATTAGAGTGACATGTGCCCATCCAAATGCCTAACAGCTACTCTCTCATTGGTTCTCCCTCTTCCCTTTCATCCTCTCCCAAATTGGCAACCTGTGCGAACCAGGAGCTTAAAGGGGCTGTCTCTCCAAGTTGGGAGATTGATAGGAAAGCAGTTGGAAAGTCAAACCGGAGCACCAGGAGAGGGGCTCTTCGTTGAGTTTTAGAAACCTTTCGTATTCACAGTGTGTCCATTCTCTAGGTTTCCCGTACACGTTATAGCTGTAGTAATATTCCCTTCAACCTGGAGAGCTGGGACCCATGGAATGGGTGCCATGCATTATTGCTTTAAAGGGTCTGCATTTGCTCACCCAATCTCACCAATCCTCTCAGTCCCAAGTGTCCAGCCTTATGCCATATCCAGCTGTCATTGTAGATAGGGTCATTCCAGGTTGCATCAGAGACCCTGAAGGAATTGTACAGAATTTCCCTGTTTCTTTGTTCTGTTTTTGAAATTCCTTTTTAGAGTGGGTTTGAGCTGATTCTCGCTGCCATGTTTATGCCAGTCTAGACACACTTGATTCCCTTATGCAGACATATCAACACATAGGTTTTAAGCTTCTTACTAGTCAGATCGATTCCTCTGCGGGAAATATGGGGTTTTGAGTCCCTTTGACTGAGGAAGGTGTAGGTCTTGTCTATTCCATAGTTGGTTTTTGGAACGGTACCTGTGCTTATATCAAACTCTGGTTTGATGCATCACCCCACCTCTCCTTCCCCCTTAAGCAGGCATAAGAGTGTTTTCTAAATGTGAGACTCTGTTCTCTTGCCTAACTCAGTTCATGTGTAGCCATGTTTACAGGATCTTCCTAAGTGTTATCTTATGATACGTTTCTTTTCCTGTGTGACTTCTTTCACTTAGAATCATCGTACCTGAATCCACTCATTTTGCTGCTACTGGTCTTATGACATTGATTTCATGGCTGAGGGATATTCCATCGTACGTAATTTCCACAATGTTTGGAACCATTTTTATATTTCCTGGGATATTTCAGGTGTACCCAGGTTGAGGTTCTTGTAAGCAGTGCAGCCCTCAATTTGGGGGTGGCTCTGTCTTATGGATTTTCAGTTTTCCCAAGGTATATTCCCTAGACTGGAAGTGCCCTTGGCTCTGTAGCTCTGTTGTTTACTTGTTTTAGGGAACACAATGCACTCCTCCAGTGAGGCAGTTGGCAACTTACATCCCGCCCATCAGCATAACAAGGCTCCCTGTTCTCCAGGGCCTGTCTTGCCTTTCTGGTTTTTACACATTTTGTGGATGTCCCTTTTGACCGGTGGGAAGTGATACTTCTTTGTAGTGCAGATTTGCATTGCCCGCTTGCTTGCTTGGCCAAAAAGGGCGTATGCGTTTTCTCCTGAATATATTCAGGAGAAAACGCATACGCCCTTTTTGGCCAAGTGCATCATTGTCGAAGTTGTGCCCCTCTTCCTGTGCTTTACAGGCGATTCCAACGTACCTCTTGAAATCTGTTTCCTGCTATTCTGCCTCGCTTTCAAGTCCGCCTCGTTGCCTTCCCTCAACAGATTTTTGGACGATAGTTGGCCTTGATTACTCTGCCAGTTTGTGAATTGCTGTGCCCCTGAGCTCCATTTTTCAACTCGTTTTTTGTGAGCTGAACGCAAGTCCAAACTTTTGGTTCAGGACCTATACTGGTTCCCGGTGGGTGGCTGAGACATTGGTTAATTCTTCTTCCTGCCGGGAAATTAGAGTGACATGTGCCCATCCAAATGCCTAACAGCTACTCTCTCATTGGTTCTCCCTCTTCTCTTTCATCCTCTGCCAAATTGGCAACCTGTGCGAACCAGGAGCTTAAAGGGGCTGTCTCTCCAAGTTGGGAGATTGATAGGAAAGCAGTTGGAAAGTCAAACCGGAGCACCAGGAGAGGGGCTCTTCGTTGAGTTTTAGAAACCTTTCGTATTCACAGTGTGTCCATTCTCTAGGTTTCCCGTACACGTTATAGCTGTAGTAATATTCCCTTCAACCTGGAGAGCTGGGACCCATGGAATGGGTGCCATGCATTATTGCTTTAAAGGGTCTGCATTTGCTCACCCAATCTCACCAATCCTCTCAGTCCCAAGTGTCCAGCCTCATGCCACATCCAGCTGTCATTGTAGATAGGGTCATCCCAGGTTGCATCCGAGACCCTGAAGGAATTGTACAGAATTTCCCTGTTTCTTTGTTCTGTTTTTGAAATTCCTTTTTAGAGTGGGTTTGAGCTGATTCTCGCTGCCATGTTTATGCCAGTCTAGACACACTTGATTCCCTTACGCAGACATATCAACACATAGGTTTTAAGATTCTTACTAGTCAGATCGATTCCTCTGCGGGAAATATGGGGTTTTGAGTCCCTTTGACTTTGGAAGGTGTAGGTCTTGTCTATTCCATAGTTGGTTTTTGGAACGGTACCTGTGCTTATATCAAACTCTGGTATGATGCATCACCCCACCTCTCATTCCCCCTTAAGCAGGCATAAGAGTGTTTTCTAAATGTGAGACTCTGTTCTCTTGCCTAACTCAGTTCATGTGTAGCCATGTTTACAGGATCTTCCTAAGTGATATCTTATGATAAGTTTCTTTTCCTGTGTGACTTCTTTCACTTAGAATCATCGTACCTGAATCCACTCATTTTGCTGCTACTGGTCTTATGACATTGATTTCATGGCTGAGGGATATTCCATCGTACGTAAGTTCCACAATATTTGGAACCATTTTTATATTTCCTGGGATATTTCAGGTGTACCCAGGTTGAGGTTCTTGTAAGCAGTGCAGCCCTCAATTTGGGGGTGGCTCTGTCTTATGGATTTTCAGTTTTCCCAAGGTATATTCCCTAGACTGGAAGTGCCCTTGGCTCTGTAGCTCTGTCGTTTACTGGTTTTAGGGAACACAATGCACTCCTCCAGTGAGGCAGTTGGCAACTTACATCCCGCCCATCAGCATAACAATGCTCCCTGTTCTCCAGGGCCTGTCTTGCCTTTCTGGTTTTTACACATTTTGTGGATGTCCCTTTTGACCGGTGGGAAGTGATACTTCTTTGTAGTGCAGATTTGCATTGCCCGCTTGCTTGCTTGGCCAAAAAGGGCGTATGCGTTTTCTCCTGAATATATTCAGGAGAAAACGCATACGCCCTTTTTGGCCAAGTGCATCATTGTCGAAGTTGTGCCCCTCTTCCTGTGCTTTACAGGCGATTCCAACGTACCTCTTGAAATCTGTTTCCTGCTATTCTGCCTCGCTTTCAAGTCCGCCTCGTTGCCTTCCCTCAACAGATTTTTGGACGATAGTTGGCCTTGATTACTCTGCCAGTTTGTGAATTGCTGTGCCCCTGAGCTCCATTTTTCAACTCGTTTTTTGTGAGCTGAACGCAAGTCCAAACTTTTGGTTCAGGACCTATACTGGTTCCCGGTGGGTGGCTGAGACATTGGTTAATTCTTCTTCCTGCCGGGAAATTAGAGTGACATGTGCCCATCCAAATGCCTAACAGCTACTCTCTCATTGGTTCTCCCTCTTCTCTTTCATCCTCTGCCAAATTGGCAACCTGTGCGAACCAGGAGCTTAAAGGGGCTGTCTCTCCAAGTTGGGAGATTGATAGGAAAGCAGTTGGAAAGTCAAACCGGAGCACCAGGAGAGGGGCTCTTCGTTGAGTTTTAGAAACCTTTCGTATTCACAGTGTGTCCATTCTCTAGGTTTCCCGTACACGTTATAGCTGTAGTAATATTCCCTTCAACCTGGAGAGCTGGGACCCATGGAATGGGTGCCATGCATTATTGCTTTAAAGGGTCTGCATTTGCTCACCCAATCTCACCAATCCTCTCAGTCCCAAGTGTCCAGCCTCATGCCACATCCAGCTGTCATTGTAGATAGGGTCATCCCAGGTTGCATCCGAGACCCTGAAGGAATTGTACAGAATTTCCCTGTTTCTTTGTTCTGTTTTTGAAATTCCTTTTTAGAGTGGGTTTGAGCTGATTCTCGCTGCCATGTTTATGCCAGTCTAGACACACTTGATTCCCTTATGCAGACATATCAACACATAGGTTTTAACCTTCTTACTAGTCAGATCGATTCCTCTGCGGGAAATATGGGGTTTTGAGTCCCTTTGACTGAGGAAGGTGTAGGTCTTGTCTATTCCATAGTTGGTTTTTGGAACGGTACCTGTGCTTATATCAAACTCTGGTTTGATGCATCACCCCACCTCTCCTTTCCCCATAAGCAGGCATAAGAGTGTTTTCTAAATGTGAGACTCTGTTCTCTTGCCTAACTCAGTTCATGTGTAGCCATGTTTACAGGATCTTCCTAAGTTATATCTTATGATAAGTTTCTTTTCCTGTGTGACTTCTTTCACTTAGAATCATCGTACCTGAATCCACTCATTTTGCTGCTACTGGTCTTATGACATTGATTTCATGGCTGAGGGATATTCCATCGTACGTAAGTTCCACAATGTTTGGAACCATTTTTATATTTCCTGGGATATTTCAGGTGTACCCAGGTTGAGGTTCTTGTAAGCAGTGCAGCCCTCAATTTGGGGGTGGCTCTGTCTTATGGATTTTCAGTTTTCCCAAGGTATATTCCCTAGACTGGAAGTGCCCTTGGCTCTGTAGCTCTGTCGTTTACTTGTTTTAGGGAACACAATGCACTCCTCCAGTGAGGCAGTTGGCAACTTACATCCCGCCCATCAGCATAACAATGCTCCCTGTTCTCCAGGGCCTGTCTTGCCTTTCTGGTTTTTACACATTTTGTGGATGTCCCTTTTGACCGGTGGGAAGTGGTACTTCTTTGTAGTGCAGATTTGCATTGCCCGCTTGCTTGCTTGGCCAAAAAGGGCGTATGCGTTTTCTCCTGAATATATTCAGGAGAAAACGCATACACCCTTTTTGGCCAAGTGCATCATTGTCGAAGTTGTGCCCCTCTTCCTGTGCTTTACAGGCGATTCCAACGTACCTCTTGAAATCTGTTTCCTGCTATTCTGCCTCGCTTTCAAGTCCGCCTCGTTGCCTTCCCTCAACAGATTTTTGGACGATAGTTGGCCTTGATTACTCTGCCAGTTTGTGAATTGCTGTGCCCCTGAGCTCCATTTTTCAACTCGTTTTTTGTGAGCTGAACGCAAGTCCAAACTTTTGGTTCAGGACGTCTACTGGTTCCCGGTGGGTGGCTGAGACTTTGGTTCATTCTTCTTCCTGCCGGGAAATTAGAGTGACATGTGCCCATCCAAATGCCTAACAGCTACTCTCTCATTGGTTCTCCCTCTTCCCTTTCATCCTCTGCCAAATTGGCAACCTGTGCGAACCAGGAGCTTAAAGGGGCTGTCTCTCCAAGTTGGGAGATTGATAGGAAAGCAGTTGGAAAGTCAAACCGGAGCACCAGGAGAGGGGCTCTTCGTTGAGTTTTAGAAACCTTTCGTATTCACAGTGTGTCCATTCTCTAGGTTTCCCGTACACGTTATAGCTGTAGTAATATTCCCTTCAACCTGGAGAGCTGGGACCCATGGAATGGGTGCCATGCATTATTGCTTTAAAGGGTCTGCATTTGCTCACCCAATCTCACCAATCCTCTCAGTCCCAAGTGTCCAGCCTCATGCCACATCCAGCTGTCATTGTAGATAGGGTCATTCCAGGTTGCATCAGAGACCCTGAAGGAATTGTAAAGAATTTCCCTGTTTCTTTGTTCTGTTTTTGAAATTCCTTTTTAGAGTGGGTTTGAGCTGATTCTCGCTGCCATGTTTATGCCAGTCTAGACACACTTGATTCCCTTACGCAGACATATCAACACATAGGTTTTAAGATTCTTACTAGTCAGATCGATTCCTCTGCGGGAAATATGGGGTTTTGAGTCCCTTTGACTGAGGAAGGTGGAGGTCTTGTCTATTCCATAGTTGGTTTTTGGAACGGTACCTGTGCTTATATCAAACTCTGGTTTGATGCATCACCCCACCTCTCCTTCCCCCTTAAGCAGGCATAAGAGTGTTTTCTAAATGTGAGACTCTGTTCTCTTGCCTAACTCAGTTCATGTGTAGCCATGTTTACAGGATCTTCCTAAGTGATATCTTATGATAAGTTTCTTTTCCTGTGTGACTTCTTTCACTTAGAATCATCGTACCTGAATCCACTCATTTTGCTGCTACTGGTCTTATGACATTGATTTCATGGCTGAGGGATATTCCATCGTACGTAAGTTCCACAATGTTTGGAACCATTTTTATATTTCCTGGGATATTTCAGGTGTACCCAGGTTGAGGTTCTTGTAAGCAGTGCAGCCCTCAATTTGGGGGTGGCTCTGTCTTATGGATTTTCAGTTTTCCCAAGGTATATTCCCTAGACTGGAAGTGCCCTTGGCTCTGTAGCTCTGTTGTTTACTTGTTTTAGGGAACACAATGCACTCCTCCAGTGAGGCAGTTGGCAACTTACATCCCGCCCATCAGCAAAACAAGGCTCCCTGTTCTCCAGGGCCTGTCTTGCCTTTCTGGTTTTTACACATTTTGTGGATGTCCCTTTTGACCGGTGGGAAGTGACACTTCTTTGTAGTGCAGATTTGCATTGCCCGCTTGCTTGCTTGGCCAAAAAGGGCGTATGCGTTTTCTCCTGAATATATTCAGGAGAAAACGCATACGCCCTTTTTGGCCAAGTGCATCATTGTCGAAGTTGTGCCCCTCTTCCTGTGCTTTACAGGCGATTCCAACGTACCTCTTGAAATCTGTTTCCTGCTATTCTGCCTCGCTTTCAAGTCCGCCTCGTTGCCTTCCCTCAACAGATTTTTGGACGATAGTTGGCCTTGATTACTCTGCCAGTTTGTGAATTGCTGTGCCCCTGAGCTCCATTTTTCAACTCGTTTTTTGTGAGCTGAACGCAAGTCCAAACTTTTGGTTCAGGACCTATACTGGTTCCCGGTGGGTGGCTGAGACATTGGTTAATTCTTCTTCCTGCCGGGAAATTAGAGTGACATGTGCCCATCCAAATGCCTAACAGCTACTCTCTCATTGGTTCTCCCTCTTCCCTTTCATCCTCTGCCAAACTGGCAACCGGTGCGAACCAGGAGCTTAAAGGGGCTGTCTCTCCAAGTTGGGAGATTGATAGGAAAGCAGTTGGAAAGTCAAACCGGAGCACCAGGAGAGGGGCTCTTCGTTGAGTTTTAGAAACCTTTCGTATTCACAGTGTGTCCATTCTCTAGGTTTCCCGTACACGTTATAGCTGTAGTAATATTCCCTTCAACCTGGAGAGCTGGGACCCATGGAATGGCTGCCATGCATTATTGCTTTAAAGGGTCTGCATTTGCTCACCCAATCTCACCAATCCTCTCAGTCCCAAGTGTCCAGCCTCATGCCACATCCAGCTGTCATTGTAGATATGGTCATCCCAGGTTGCATCCGAGACCCTGAAGGAATTGTAAAGAATTTCCCTGTTTCTTTGTTCTGTTTTTGAAATTCCTTTTTAGAGTGGGTTTGAGCTGATTCTCGCTGCCATGTTTATGCCAGTCTAGACACACTTGATTCCCTTACGCAGACATATCAACACATAGGTTTTAAGATTCTTACTAGTCAGATCGATTCCTCTGCGGGAAATATGGGGTTTTGAGTCCCTTTGACTGAGGAAGGTGTAGGTCTTGTCTATTCCATAGTTGGTTTTTGGAACGGTACCTGTGCTTATATCAAACTCTGGTTTGATGCATCACCCCACCTCTCCTTCCCCCTTAAGCAGGCATAAGAGTGTTTTCTAAATGTGAGACTCTGCTCTCTTGCCTAACTCAGTTCATGTGTAGCCATGTTTACAGGATCTTCCTAAGTGATATCTTATGATAAGTTTCTTTTCCTGTGTGACTTCTTTCACTTAGAATCATCGTACCTGAATCCACTCATTTTGCTGCTACTGGTCTTATGACATTGATTTCATGGCTGAGGGATATTCCATCGTACGTAAGTTCCACAATGTTTGGAACCATTTTTATATTTCCTGGGATATTTCAGGTGTACCCAGGTTGAGGTTCTTGTAAGCAGTGCAGCCCTCAATTTGGGGGTGGCTCTGTCTTATGGATTTTCAGTTTTCCCAAGGTATATTCCCTAGACTGGAAGTGCCCTTGGCTCTGTAGCTCTGTTGTTTACTTGTTTTAGGGAACACAATGCACTCCTCCAGTGAGGCAGTTGGCAACTTACATCCCGCCCATCAGCATAACAAGGCTCCCTGTTCTCCAGGGCCTGTCTTGCCTTTCTGGTTTTTACACATTTTGTGGATGTCCCTTTTGACCGGTGGGAAGTGACACTTCTTTGTAGTGCAGATTTGCATTGCCCGCTTGCTTGCTTGGCCAAAAAGGGTGTATGCGTTTTCTCCTGAATATATTCAGGAGAAAATGCATACGCCCTTTTTGGCCAAGTGCATCATTGTCGAAGTTGTGCCCCTCTTCCTGTGCTTTACAGGCCATTCCAACGTACCTCTTGAAATCTGTTTCCTGCTATTCTGCCTCGCTTTCAAGTCCGCCTCGTTGCCTTCCCTCAACAGATTTTTGGACGATAGTTGGCCTTGATTACTCTGCCAGTTTGTGAATTGCTGTGCCCCTGAGCTCCATTTTTCAACTCGTTTCTTGTGAGCTGAACGCAAGTCCAAACTTTTGGTTCAGGACCTATACTGGTTCCCGGTGGGTGGCTGAGACTTTGGTTCATTCTTCTTCCTGCCGGGAAATTAGAGTGACATGTGCCCATCCAAATGCCTAACAGCTACTCTCTCATTGGTTCTCCCTCTTCCCTTTCATCCTCTGCCAAATTGGCAACCTGTGCGAACCAGGAGCTTAAAGGGGCTGTCTCTCCAAGTTGGGAGATTGATAGGAAAGCAGTTGGAAAGTCAAACCGGAGCACCAGGAGAGGGGCTCTTCGTTGAGTTTTAGAAACCTTTCGTATTCACAGTGTGTCCATTCTCTAGGTTTCCCGTACATGTTATAGCTGTAGTAATATTCCCTTCAACCTGGAGAGCTGGGACCCATGGAATGGGTGCCATGCATTATTGCTTTAAAGGGTCTGCATTTGCTCACCCAATCTCACCAATCCTCTCAGTCCCAAGTGTCCAGCCTTATGCCACATCCAGCTGTCATTGTAGATAGGGTCATTCCAGGTTGCATCAGAGACCCTGAAGGAATTGTAAAGAATTTCCCTGTTTCTTTGTTCTGTTTTTGAAATTCCTTTTTAGAGTGGGTTTGAGCTGATTCTCGCTGCCATGTTTATGCCAGTCTAGACACACTTGATTCCCTTACGCAGACATATCAACACATAGGTTTTAAGATTCTTACTAGTCAGATCGATTCCTCTGCGGGAAATATGGGGTTTTGAGTCCCTTTCACTGAGGAAGGTGTAGGTCTTGTCTATTCCATAGTTGGTTTTTGGAACGGTACCTGTGCTTATATCAAACTCTGGTTTGATGCATCACCCCACCTCTCCTTCCCCCTTAAGCAGGCATAAGAGTGTTTTCTAAATGTGAGACTCTGTTCTCTTGCCTAACTCAGTTCATGTGTAGCCATGTTTACAGGATCTTCCTAAGTGATATCTTATGATAAGTTTCTTTTCCTGTGTGACTTCTTTCACTTAGAATCATCGTACCTGAATCCACTCATTTTGCTGCTACTGGTCTTATGACATTGATTTCGTGGCTGAGGGATATTCCATCGTACGTAAGTTCCACAATGTTTGGAACCATTTTTATATTTCCTGGGATATTTCAGGTGTACCCAGGTTGAGGTTCTTGTAAGCAGTGCAGCCCTCAATTTGGGGCTGGCTCTGTCTTATGGATTTTCAGTTTTCCCAAGGTATATTCCCTAGACTGGAAGTGCCCTTGGCTCTGTAGCTCTGTTGTTTACTTGTTTTAGGGAACACAATGCACTCCTCCAGTGAGGCAGTTGGCAACTTACATCCCGCCCATCAGCATAACAAGGCTCCCTGTTCTCCAGGGCCTGTCTTGCCTTTCTGGTTTTTACACATTTTGTGGATGTCCCTTTTGACCGGTGGGAAGTGATACTTCTTTGTAGTGCAGATTTGCATTGCCCGCTTGCTTGCTTGGCCAAAAAGGGCGTATGCGTTTTCTCCTGAATATATTCAGGAGAAAACGCATACGCCCTTTTTGGCCAAGTGCATCATTGTCGAAGTTGTGCCCCTCTTCCTGTGCTTTACAGGCCATTCCAACGTACCTCTTGAAATCTGTTTCCTGCTATTCTGCCTCGCTTTCAAGTCCGCCTCGTTGCCTTCCCTCAACAGATTTTTGGACGATAGTTGGCCTTGATTACTCTGCCAGTTTGTGAATTGCTGTGCCCCTGAGCTCCATTTTTCAACTCGTTTTTTGTGAGCTGAACGCAAGTCCAAACTTTTGGTTCAGGACCTATACTGGTTCCCGGTGGGTGGCTGAGACTTTGGTTCATTCTTCTTCCTGCCGGGAAATTAGAGTGACATGTGCCCATCCAAATGCCTAACAGCTACTCTCTCATTGGTTCTCCCTCTTCCCTTTCATCCTCTGCCAAATTGGCAACCTGTGCGAACCAGGAGCTTAAAGGGGCTGTCTCTCCAAGTTGGGAGATTGATAGGAAAGCAGTTGGAAAGTCAAACCGGAGCACCAGGAGAGGGGCTCTTCGTTGAGTTTTAGAAACCTTTCGTATTCACAGTGTGTCCATTCTCTAGGTTTCCCGTACACGTTATAGCTGTAGTAATATTCCCTTCAACCTGGAGAGCTGGGACCCATGGAATGGGTGCCATGCATTATTGCTTTAAAGGGTCTGCATTTGCTCACCCAATCTCACCAATCCTCTCAGTCCCAAGTGTCCAGCCTTATGCCACATCCAGCTGTCATTGTAGATAGGGTCATTCCAGGTTGCATCAGAGACCCTGAAGGAATTGTAAAGAATTTCCCTGTTTCTTTGTTCTGTTTTTGAAATTCCTTTTTAGAGTGGGTTTGAGCTGATTCTCGCTGCCATGTTTATGCCAGTCTAGACACACTTGATTCCCTTACGCAGACATATCAACACATAGGTTTTAAGATTCTTACTAGTCAGATCGATTCCTCTGCGGGAAATATGGGGTTTTGAGTCCCTTTGACTGAGGAAGGTGGAGGTCTTGTCTATTCCATAGTTGGTTTTTGGAACGGTACCTGTGCTTATATCAAACTCTGGTTTGATGCATCACCCCACCTCTCCTTCCCCCTTAAGCAGCATAAGAGTGTTTTCTAAATGTGAGACTCTGTTCTCTTGCCTAACTCAGTTCATGTGTAGCCATGTTTACAGGATCTTCCTAAGTGATATCTTATGATAAGTTTCTTTTCCTGTGTGACTTCTTTCACTTAGAATCATCGTACCTGAATCCACTCATTTTGCTGCTACTGGTCTTATGACATTGATTTCATGGCTGAGGGATATTCCATCCTACGTAAGTTCCACAATGTTTGGAACCATTTTTATATTTCCTGGGATATTTCAGGTGTACCCAGGTTGAGGTTCTTGTAAGCAGTGCAGCCCTCAATTTGGGGGTGGCTCTGTCTTATGGATTTTCAGTTTTCCCAAGGTATATTCCCTAGACTGGAAGTGCCCTTGGCTCTGTAGCTCTGTTGTTTACTTGTTTTAGGGAACACAATGCACTCCTCCAGTGAGGCAGTTGGCAACTTACATCCCGCCCATCAGCATAACAAGGCTCCCTGTTCTCCAGGGCCTGTCTTGCCTTTCTGGTTTTTACACATTTTGTGGATGTCCCTTTTGACCGGTGGGAAGTGATACTTCTTTGTAGTGCAGATTTGCATTGCCCGCTTGCTTGCTTGGCCAAAAAGGGCGTATGCGTTTTCTCCTGAATATATTCAGGAGAAAACACATACGCCCTTTTTGGCCAAGTGCATCATTGTCGAAGTTGTGCCCCTCTTCCTGTGCTTTACAGGCCATTCCAACGTACCTCTTGAAATCTGTTTCCTGCTATTCTGCCTCGCTTTCAAGTCCGCCTCGTTGCCTTCCCTCAACAGATTTTTGGACGATAGTTGGCCTTGATTACTCTGCCAGTTTGTGAATTGCTGTGCCCCTGAGCTCCATTTTTCAACTCGTTTTTTGTGAGCTGAACGCAAGTCCAAACTTTTGGTTCAGGACCTATACTGGTTCCCGGTGGGTGGCTGAGACTTTGGTTCATTCTTCTTCCTGCCGGGAAATTAGAGTGACATGTGCCCATCCAAATGCCTAACAGCTACTCTCTCATTGGTTCTCCCTCTTCCCTTTCATCCTCTCCCAAATTGGCAACCTGTGCGAACCAGGAGCTTAAAGGGGCTGTCTCTCCAAGTTGGGAGATTGATAGGAAAGCAGTTGGAAAGTCAAACCGGAGCACCAGGAGAGGGGCTCTTCGTTGAGTTTTAGAAACCTTTCGTATTCACAGTGTGTCCATTCTCTAGGTTTCCCGTACACGTTATAGCTGTAGTAATATTCCTTTCAACCTGGAGAGCTGGGACCCATGGAATGGGTGCCATGCATTATTGCTTTAAAGGGTCTGCATTTGCTCACCCAATCTCACCAATCCTCTCAGTCCCAAGTGTCCAGCCTTATGCCACATCCAGCTGTCATTGTAGATAGGGTCATTCCAGGTTGCATCAGAGACCCTGAAGGAATTGTAAAGAATTTCCCTGTTTCTTTGTTCTGTTTTTGAAATTCCTTTTTAGAGTGGGTTTGAGCTGATTCTCGCTGCCATGTTTATGCCAGTCTAGACACACTTGATTCCCTTACGCAGACATATCAACACATAGGTTTTAAGCTTCTTACTAGTCAGATCGATTCCTCTGCGGGAAATATGGGGTTTTGAGTCCCTTTCACTGAGGAAGGTGTAGGTCTTGTCTATTCCATAGTTGGTTTTTGGAACGGTACCTGTGCTTATATCAAACTCTGGTTTGATGCATCACCCCACCTCTCCTTCCCCCTTAAGCAGGCATAAGAGTGTTTTCTAAATATGAGACTCTGCTCTCTTGCCTAACTCAGTTCATGTGTAGCCATGTTTACAGGATCTTCCTAAGTGATATCTTATGATAAGTTTCTTTTCCTGTGTGACTTCTTTCACTTAGAATCATCGTACCTGAATCCACTCATTTTGCTGCTACTGGTCTTATGACATTGATTTCATGGCCGAGGGATATTCCATCGTACGTAAGTTCCACAATGTTTGGAACCATTTTTATACTTCCTGGGATATTTCAGGTGTACCCAGGTTGAGGTTCTTGTAAGCAGTGCAGCCCTCAATTTGGGGGTGCCTCTGTCTTATGGGTATTCAGTTTTCCCAAGGTATATTCCCTAGACTGGAAGTGCCCTTGGCTCTGTAGCTCTGTTGTTTACTTGTTTTAGGGGACACAATGCACTCCTCCAGTGAGGCAGTTGGCAACTTACATCCCGCCCATCAGCATAACAAGGCTCCCTGTTCTCCAGGGCCTGTCTTGCCTTTCTGGTTTTTACACATTTTGTGGATGTCCCTTTTGACCGGTGGGAAGTGACACTTCTTTGTAGTGCAGATTTGCATTGCCCGCTTGCTTGCTTGGCCAAAAAGGGCGTATACGTTTTCTCCTGAATATATTCAGGAGAAAACGCATACGCCCTTTTTGGCCAAGTGCATCATTGTCGAAGTTGTGCCCCTCTTCCTGTGCTTTACAGGCGATTCCAACGTACCTCTTGAAATCTGTTTCCTGCTATTCTGCCTCGCTTTCAAGTCCGCCTCGTTGCCTTCCCTCAACAGATTTTTGGACGATAGTTGGCCTTGATTACTCTGCCAGTTTGTGAATTGCTGTGCCCCTGAGCTCCATTTTTCAACTCGTTTTTTGTGAGCTGAACGCAAGTCCAAACTTTTGGTTCAGGACCTATACTGGTTCCCGGTGGGTGGCTGAGACATTGGTTAATTCTTCTTCCTGCCGGGAAATTAGAGTGACATGTGCCCATCCAAATGCCTAACAGCTACTCTCTCATTGGTTCTCCCTCTTCCCTTTCATCCTCTGCCAAACTGGCAACCGGTGCGAACCAGGAGCTTAAAGGGGCTGTCTCTCCAAGTTGGGAGATTGATAGGAAAGCAGTTGGAAAGTCAAACCGGAGCACCAGGAGAGGGGCTCTTCGTTGAGTTTTAGAAACCTTTCGTATTCACAGTGTGTCCATTCTCTAGGTTTCCCGTACACGTTATAGCTGTAGTAATATTCCCTTCAACCTGGAGAGCTGGGACCCATGGAATGGGTGCCATGCATTATTGCTTTAAAGGGTCTGCATTTGCTCACCCAATCTCACCAATCCTCTCAGTCCCAAGTGTCCAGCCTCATGCCACATCCAGCTGTCATTGTAGATATGGTCATCCCAGGTTGCATCCGAGACCCTGAAGGAATTGTAAAGAATTTCCCTGTTTCTTTGTTCTGTTTTTGAAATTCCTTTTTAGAGTGGGTTTGAGCTGATTCTCGCTGCCATGTTTATGCCAGTCTAGACACACTTGATTCCCTTACGCAGACATATCAACACATAGGTTTTAAGATTCTTACTAGTCAGATCGATTCCTCTGCGGGAAATATGGGGTTTTGAGTCCCTTTCACTGAGGAAGGTGTAGGTCTTGTCTATTCCATAGTTGGTTTTTGGAACGGTACCTGTGCTTATATCAAACTCTGGTTTGATGCATCACCCCACCTCTCCTTCCCCCTTAAGCAGGCATAAGAGTGTTTTCTAAATGTGAGACTCTGTTCTCTTGCCTAACTCAGTTCATGTGTAGCCATGTTTACAGGATCTTCCTAAGTGATATCTTATGATAAGTTTCTTTTCCTGTGTGACTTCTTTCACTTAGAATCATCGTACCTGAATCCACTCATTTTGCTGCTACTGGTCTTATGACATTGATTTCGTGGCTGAGGGATATTCCATCGTACGTAAGTTCCACAATGTTTGGAACCATTTTTATATTTCCTGGGATATTTCAGGTGTACCCAGGTTGAGGTTCTTGTAAGCAGTGCAGCCCTCAATTTGGGGCTGGCTCTGTCTTATGGATTTTCAGTTTTCCCAAGGTATATTCCCTAGACTGGAAGTGCCCTTGGCTCTGTAGCTCTGTTGTTTACTTGTTTTAGGGAACACAATGCACTCCTCCAGTGAGGCAGTTGGCAACTTACATCCCGCCCATCAGCATAACAAGGCTCCCTGTTCTCCAGGGCCTGTCTTGCCTTTCTGGTTTTTACACATTTTGTGGATGTCCCTTTTGACCGGTGGGAAGTGATACTTCTTTGTAGTGCAGATTTGCATTGCCCGCTTGCTTGCTTGGCCAAAAAGGGCGTATGCGTTTTCTCCTGAATATATTCAGGAGAAAACGCATACGCCCTTTTTGGCCAAGTGCATCATTGTCGAAGTTGTGCCCCTCTTCCTGTGCTTTACAGGCCATTCCAACGTACCTCTTGAAATCTGTTTCCTGCTATTCTGCCTCGCTTTCAAGTCCGCCTCGTTGCCTTCCCTCAACAGATTTTTGGACGATAGTTGGCCTTGATTACTCTGCCAGTTTGTGAATTGCTGTGCCCCTGAGCTCCATTTTTCAACTCGTTTTTTGTGAGCTGAACGCAAGTCCAAACTTTTGGTTCAGGACCTATACTGGTTCCCGGTGGGTGGCTGAGACTTTGGTTCATTCTTCTTCCTGCCGGGAAATTAGAGTGACATGTGCCCATCCAAATGCCTAACAGCTACTCTCTCATTGGTTCTCCCTCTTCCCTTTCATCCTCTGCCAAATTGGCAACCTGTGCGAACCAGGAGCTTAAAGGGGCTGTCTCTCCAAGTTGGGAGATTGATAGGAAAGCAGTTGGAAAGTCAAACCGGAGCACCAGGAGAGGGGCTCTTCGTTGAGTTTTAGAAACCTTTCGTATTCACAGTGTGTCCATTCTCTAGGTTTCCCGTACACGTTATAGCTGTAGTAATATTCCCTTCAACCTGGAGAGCTGGGACCCATGGAATGGGTGCCATGCATTATTGCTTTAAAGGGTCTGCATTTGCTCACCCAATCTCACCAATCCTCTCAGTCCCAAGTGTCCAGCCTTATGCCACATCCAGCTGTCATTGTAGATAGGGTCATTCCAGGTTGCATCAGAGACCCTGAAGGAATTGTAAAGAATTTCCCTGTTTCTTTGTTCTGTTTTTGAAATTCCTTTTTAGAGTGGGTTTGAGCTGATTCTCGCTGCCATGTTTATGCCAGTCTAGACACACTTGATTCCCTTACGCAGACATATCAACACATAGGTTTTAAGATTCTTACTAGTCAGATCGATTCCTCTGCGGGAAATATGGGGTTTTGAGTCCCTTTGACTGAGGAAGGTGGAGGTCTTGTCTATTCCATAGTTGGTTTTTGGAACGGTACCTGTGCTTATATCAAACTCTGGTTTGATGCATCACCCCACCTCTCCTTCCCCCTTAAGCAGCATAAGAGTGTTTTCTAAATGTGAGACTCTGTTCTCTTGCCTAACTCAGTTCATGTGTAGCCATGTTTACAGGATCTTCCTAAGTGATATCTTATGATAAGTTTCTTTTCCTGTGTGACTTCTTTCACTTAGAATCATCGTACCTGAATCCACTCATTTTGCTGCTACTGGTCTTATGACATTGATTTCATGGCTGAGGGATATTCCATCCTACGTAAGTTCCACAATGTTTGGAACCATTTTTATATTTCCTGGGATATTTCAGGTGTACCCAGGTTGAGGTTCTTGTAAGCAGTGCAGCCCTCAATTTGGGGGTGGCTCTGTCTTATGGATTTTCAGTTTTCCCAAGGTATATTCCCTAGACTGGAAGTGCCCTTGGCTCTGTAGCTCTGTTGTTTACTTGTTTTAGGGAACACAATGCACTCCTCCAGTGAGGCAGTTGGCAACTTACATCCCGCCCATCAGCATAACAAGGCTCCCTGTTCTCCAGGGCCTGTCTTGCCTTTCTGGTTCTTACACATTTTGTGGATGTCCCTTTTGACCGGTGGGAAGTGATACTTCTTTGTAGTGCAGATTTGCATTGCCCGCTTGCTTGCTTGGCCAAAAAGGGCGTATGCGTTTTCTCCTGAATATATTCAGGAGAAAACACATACGCCCTTTTTGGCCAAGTGCATCATTGTCGAAGTTGTGCCCCTCTTCCTGTGCTTTACAGGCCATTCCAACGTACCTCTTGAAATCTGTTTCCTGCTATTCTGCCTCGCTTTCAAGTCCGCCTCGTTGCCTTCCCTCAACAGATTTTTGGACGATAGTTGGCCTTGATTACTCTGCCAGTTTGTGAATTGCTGTGCCCCTGAGCTCCATTTTTCAACTCGTTTTTTGTGAGCTGAACGCAAGTCCAAACTTTTGGTTCAGGACCTATACTGGTTCCCGGTGGGTGGCTGAGACTTTGGTTCATTCTTCTTCCTGCCGGGAAATTAGAGTGACATGTGCCCATCCAAATGCCTAACAGCTACTCTCTCATTGGTTCTCCCTCTTCCCTTTCATCCTCTCCCAAATTGGCAACCTGTGCGAACCAGGAGCTTAAAGGGGCTGTCTCTCCAAGTTGGGAGATTGATAGGAAAGCAGTTGGAAAGTCAAACCGGAGCACCAGGAGAGGGGCTCTTCGTTGAGTTTTAGAAACCTTTCGTATTCACAGTGTGTCCATTCTCTAGGTTTCCCGTACACGTTATAGCTGTAGTAATATTCCTTTCAACCTGGAGAGCTGGGACCCATGGAATGGGTGCCATGCATTATTGCTTTAAAGGGTCTGCATTTGCTCACCCAATCTCACCAATCCTCTCAGTCCCAAGTGTCCAGCCTTATGCCACATCCAGCTGTCATTGTAGATAGGGTCATTCCAGGTTGCATCAGAGACCCTGAAGGAATTGTAAAGAATTTCCCTGTTTCTTTGTTCTGTTTTTGAAATTCCTTTTTAGAGTGGGTTTGAGCTGATTCTCGCTGCCATGTTTATGCCAGTCTAGACACACTTGATTCCCTTACGCAGACATATCAACACATAGGTTTTAAGCTTCTTACTAGTCAGATCGATTCCTCTGCGGGAAATATGGGGTTTTGAGTCCCTTTCACTGAGGAAGGTGTAGGTCTTGTCTATTCCATAGTTGGTTTTTGGAACGGTACCTGTGCTTATATCAAACTCTGGTTTGATGCATCACCCCACCTCTCCATCCCCCTTAAGCAGGCATAAGAGTGTTTTCTAAATATGAGACTCTGCTCTCTTGCCTAACTCAGTTCATGTGTAGCCATGTTTACAGGATCTTCCTAAGTGATATCTTATGATAAGTTTCTTTTCCTGTGTGACTTCTTTCACTTAGAATCATCGTACCTGAATCCACTCATTTTGCTGCTACTGGTCTTATGACATTGATTTCATGGCCGAGGGATATTCCATCGTACGTAAGTTCCACAATGTTTGGAACCATTTTTATATTTCCTGGGATATTTCAGGTGTACCCAGGTTGAGGTTCTTGTAAGCAGTGCAGCCCTCAATTTGGGGGTGGCTCTGTCTTATGGATTTTCAGTTTACCCAAGGTATATTCCCTAGACTGGAAGTGCCCTTGGCTCTGTAGCTCTGTTGTTTACTTGTTTTAGGGAACACAATGCACTCCTCCAGTGAGGCAGTTGGCAACTTACATCCCGCCCATCAGCATAACAAGGCTCCCTGTTCTCCAGGGCCTGTCTTGCCTTTCTGGTTTTTACACATTTTGTGGATGTCCCTTTTGACCGGTGGGAAGTGACACTTCTTTGTAGTGGAGATTTGCATTGCCCGCTTGCTTGCTTGGCCAAAAAGGGCGTATGCGTTTTCTCCTGAATATATTCAGGAGAAAACGCATACGCCCTTTTTGGCCAAGTGCATCATTGTCGAAGTTGTGCCCCTCTTCCTGTGCTTTACAGGCCATTCCAACGTACCTCTTGAAATCTGTTTCCTGCTATTCTGCCTCGCTTTCAAGTCTGCCTCGTTGCCTTCCCTCAACAGATTTTTGGACGATAGTTGGCTTTGATTACTCTGCCAGTTTGTGAATTGCTGTGCCCCTGAGCTCCATTTTTCAACTCGTTTTTTGTGAGCTGAACGCAAGTCCAAACTTTTGGTTCAGGACCTATACTGGTTCCCGGTGGGTGGCTGAGACATTGGTTAATTCTTCTTCCTGCCGGGAAGTTAGAGTGACATGTGCCCATCCAAATGCCTAACAGCTACTCTCTCATTGGTTCTCCCTCTTCCCTTTCATCCTCTGCCAAATTGGCAACCTGTGCGAACCAGGAGCTTAAAGGGGCTGTCTCTCCAAGTTGGGAGATTGATAGGAAAGCAGTTGGAAAGTCAAACCGGAGCACCAGGAGAGGGGCTCTTCGTTGAGTTTTAGAAACCTTTCGTATTCACAGTGTGTCCATTCTCTAGGTTTCCCGTACACGTTATAGCTGTAGTAATATTCCCTTCCACCTGGAGAGCTGGGACCCATGGAATGGGTGCCATGCATTATTGCTTTAAAGGGTCTGCATTTGCTCACCCAATCTCACCAATCCTCTCAGTCCCAAGTGTCCAGCCTTATGCCACATCCAGCTGTCATTGTAGATAGGGTCATTCCAGGTTGCATCAGAGACCCTGAAGGAATTGTAAAGAATTTCCCTGTTTCTTTGTTCTGTTTTTGAAATTCCTTTTTAGAGTGGGTTTGAGCTGATTCTCGCTGCCATGTTTATGCCAGTCTAGACACACTTGATTCCCTTACGCAGACATATCAACACATAGGTTTTAAGATTCTTACTAGTCAGATCGATTCCTCTGCGGGAAATATGGGGTTTTGAGTCCCTTTCACTGAGGAAGGTGTAGGTCTTGTCTATTCCATAGTTGGTTTTTGGAACGGTACCTGTGCTTATATCAAACTCTGGTTTGATGCATCACCCCACCTCTCCTTCCCCCTTAAGCAGCATAAGAGTGTTTTCTAAATGTGATACTCTGTTCTCTTGCCTAACTCAGTTCATGTGTAGCCATGTTTACAGGATCTTCCTAAGTGATATCTTATGATAAGTTTCTTTTCCTGTGTGACTTCTTTCACTTAGAATCATCGTACCTGAATCCACTCATTTTGCTGCTACTGGTCTTATGACATTGATTTCATGGCTGAGGGATATTCCATCGTACGTAAGTTCCACAATGTTTGGAACCATTTTTATATTTCCTGGGATATTTCAGGTGTACCCAGGTTGAGGTTCTTGTAAGCAGTGCAGCCCTCAATTTGGGGGTGCCTCTGTCTTATGGATTTTCAGTTTTCCCAAGGTATATTCCCTAGACTGGAAGTGCCCTTGGCTCTGTAGCTCTGTTGTTTACTTGTTTTAGGGAACACAATGCACTCCTCCAGTGAGGCAGTTGGCAACTTACATCCCGCCCATCAGCATAACAAGGCTCCCTGTTCTCCAGGGCCTGTCTTGCCTTTCTGGTTTTTACACATTTTGTGGATGTCCCTTTTGACCGGTGGGAAGTGATACTTCTTTGTAGTGCAGATTTGCATTGCCCGCTTGCTTGCTTGGCCAAAAAGGGCGTATGCGTTTTCTCCTGAATATATTCAGGAGAAAACACATACGCCCTTTTTGGCCAAGTGCATCATTGTCGAAGTTGTGCCCCTCTTCCTGTGCTTTACAGGCGATTCCAACGTACCTCTTGAAATCTGTTTCCTGCTATTCTGCCTCGCTTTCAAGTCCGCCTCGTTGCCTTCCCTCAACAGATTTTTGGACGATAGTTGGCCTTGATTACTCTGCCAGTTTGTGAATTGCTGTGCCCCTGAGCTCCATTTTTCAACTCGTTTTTTGTGAGCTGAACGCAAGTCCAAACTTTTGGTTCAGGACCTATACTGGTTCCCGGTGGGTGGCTGAGACTTTGGTTAATTCTTCTTCCTGCCGGGAAATTAGAGTGACATGTGCCCATCCAAATGCCTAACAGCTACTCTCTCATTGGTTCTCCCTCTTCCCTTTCATCCTCTGCCAAATTGGCAACCTGTGCGAACCAGGAGCTGAAAGGGGCTGTCTCTCCAAGTTGGGAGATTGATAGGAAAGCAGTTGGAAAGTCAAACCGGAGCACCAGGAGAGGGGCTCTTCGTTGAGTTTTAGAAACCTTTCGTATTCACAGTGTGTCCATTCTCTAGGTTTCCCGTACACGTTATAGCTGTAGTAATATTCCCTTCCACCTGGAGAGCTGGGACCCATGGAATGGGTGCCATGCATTATTGCTTTAAAGGGTCTGCATTTGCTCACCCAATCTCACCAATCCTCTCAGTCCCAAGTGTCCAGCCTTATGCCACATCCAGCTGTCATTGTAGATAGGGTCATTCCAGGTTGCATCAGAGACCCTGAAGGAATTGTAAAGAATTTCCCTGTTTCTTTGTTCTGTTTTTGAAATTCCTTTTTAGAGTGGGTTTGAGCTGATTCTCGCTGCCATGTTTATGCCAGTCTAGACACACTTGATTCCCTTACGCAGACATATCAACACATAGGTTTTAAGATTCTTACTAGTCAGATCGATTCCTCTGCGGGAAATATGGGGTTTTGAGTCCCTTTGACTGAGGAAGGTGTAGGTCTTGTCTATTCCATAGTTGGTTTTTGGAACGGTACCTGTGTTATATCAAACTCTGGTTTGATGCATCTCCCCACCACTCCTTCCCCCTTAAGCAGGCATAAGAGTGTTTTCTAAATGTGAGACTCTGTTCTCTTGCCTAACTCAGTTCATGTGTAGCCATGTTTACAGGATCTTCCTAAGTGATATCTTATGATAAGTTTCTTTTCCTGTGTGACTTCTTTCACTTAGAATCATCGTACCTGAATCCACTCATTTTGCTGCTACTGGTCTTCTGATATTGATTTCATGGCTGAGGGATATTCCATCGTACGTAAGTTCCACAATGTTTGGAACCATTTTTATATTTCCTGGGATATTTCAGGTGTACCCAGGTTGAGGTTCTTGTAAGCAGTGCAGCCCTCAATTTGGGGGTGCCTCTGTCTTATGGGTATTCAGTTTTCCCAAGGTATATTCCCTAGACTGGAAGTGCCCTTGGCTCTGTAGCTCTGTTGTTTACTTGTTTTAGGGAACACAATGCACTCCTCCAGTGAGGCAGTTGGCAACTTACATCCCGCCCATCAGCATAACAAGGCTCCCTGTTCTCCAGGGCCTGTCTTGCCTTTCTGGTTTTTACACATTTTGTGGATGTCCCTTTTGACCGGTGGGAAGTGATACTTCTTTGTAGTGCAGATTTGCATTGCCCGCTTGCTTGCTTGGCCAAAAAGGGCGTATGCGTTTTCTCCTGAATATATTCAGGAGAAAACGCATACGCCCTTTTTGGCCAAGTGCATCATTGTCGAAGTTGTGCCCCTCTTCCTGTGCTTTACAGGCGATTCCAACGTACCTCTTGAAATCTGTTTCCTGCTATTCTGCCTCGCTTTCAAGTCCGCCTCGTTGCCTTCCCTCAACAGATTTTTGGACGATAGTTGGCCTTGATTACTCTGCCAGTTTGTGAATTGCTGTGCCCCTGAGCTCCATTTTTCAACTCGTTTTTTGTGAGCTGAACGCAAGTCCAAACTTTTGGTTCAGGACCTATACTGGTTCCCGGTGGGTGGCTGAGACATTGGTTCATTCTTCTTCCTGCCGGGAAATTAGAGTGACATGTGCCCATCCAAATGCCTAACAGCTACTCTCTCATTGGTTCTCCCTCTTCCCTTTCATCCTCTGCCAAATTGGCAACCTGTGCGAACCAGGAGCTTAAAGGGGCTGTCTCTCCAAGTTGGGAGATTGATAGGAAAGCAGTTGGAAAGTCAAACCGGAGCACCACGAGAGGGGCTCTTCGTTGAGTTTTAGAAACCTTTCGTATTCACAGTGTGTCCATTCTCTAGGTTTCCCGTACACGTTATAGCTGTAGTAATATTCCCTTCAACCTGGAGAGCTGGGACCCATGGAATGGGTGCCATGCATTATTGCTTTAAAGGGTCTGCATTTGCTCACCCAATCTCACCAATCCTCTCAGTCCCAAGTGACCAGCCTTATGCCACATCCAGCTGTCATTGTAGATAGGGTCATTCCAGGTTGCATCAGAGACCCTGAAGGAATTGTAAAGAATTTCCCTGTTTCTTTGTTCTGTTTTTGAAATTCCTTTTTAGAGTGGGTTTGAGCTGATTCTCGCTGCCATGTTTATGCCAGTCTAGACACACTTGATTCCCTTACGCAGACATATCAACACATAGGTTTTAAGATTCTTACTAGTCAGATCGATTCCTCTGCGGGAAATATGGGGTTTTGAGTCCCTTTGACTGAGGAAGGTGTAGGTCTTGTCTATTCCATAGTTGGTTTTTGGAACGGTACCTGTGCTTATATCAAACTCTGGTTTGATGCATCACCCCACCTCTCCTTCCCCCTTAAGCAGGCATAAGAGTGTTTTCTAAATGTGAGACTCTGTTCTCTTGCCTAACTCAGTTCATGTGTAGCCATGTTTACAGGATCTTCCTAAGTGATATCTTATGATAAGTTTCTTTTCCTGTGTGACTTCTTTCACTTAGAATCATCGTACCTGAATCCACTCATTTTGCTGCTACTGGTCTTATGACATTGATTTCATGGCTGAGGGATATTCCATCGTACCTAAGTTCCACAATGTTTGGAACCATTTTTATATTTCCTGGGATATTTCAGGTGTACCCAGGTTGAGGTTCTTGTAAGCAGTGCAGCCCTCAATTTGGGGGTGGCTCTGTCTTATGGATTTTCAGTTTTCCCAAGGTATATTCCCTAGACTGGAAGTGCCCTTGGCTCTGTAGCTCTGTTGTTTACTTGTTTTAGGGAACACAATGCACTCCTCCAGTGAGGCAGTTGGCAACTTACATCCCGCCCATCAGCATAACAAGGCTCCCTGTTCTCCAGGGCCTGTCTTGCCTTTCTGGTTTTTACACATTTTGTGGATGTCCCTTTTGACCGGTGGGAAGTGATACTTCTTTGTAGTGCAGATTTGCATTGCCCGCTTGCTTGCTTGGCCAAAAAGGGCGTATGCGTTTTCTCCTGAATATATTCAGGAGAAAACGCATATGCCCTTTTTGGCCAAGTGCATCATTGTCGAAGTTGTGCCCCTCTTCCTGTGCTTTACAGGCGATTCCAACGTACCTCTTGAAATCTGTTTCCTGCTATTCTGCCTCGCTTTCAAGTCCACCTCGTTGCCTTCCCTCAACAGATTTTTGGACGATAGTTGGCCTTGATTACTCTGCCAGTTTGTGAATTGCTGTGCCCCTGAGCTCCATTTTTCAACTCGTTTTTTGTGAGCTGAACGCAAGTCCAAACTTTTGGTTCAGGACCTATACTGGTTCCCGGTGGGTGGCTGAGACTTTGGTTCATTCTTCTTCCTGCCGGGAAATTAGAGTGACATGTGCCCATCCAAATGCCTAACAGCTACTCTCTCATTGGTTCTCCCTCTTCCCTTTCATCCTCTGCCAAATTGGCAACCTGTGCGAACCAGGAGCTTAAAGGGGCTGTCTCTCCAAGTTGGGAGATTGATAGGAAAGCAGTTGGAAAGTCAAACCGGAGCACCAGGAGAGGGGCTCTTCGTTGAGTTTTAGAAACCTTTCGTATTCACATTGTGTCCATTCTCTAGGTATCCCGTACACGTTATAGCTGTAGTAATATTCCCTTCAACCTGGAGAGCTGGGACCCATGGAATGGGTGCCATGCATTATTGCTTTAAAGGGTCTGCATTTGCTCACCCAATCTCACCAATCCTCTCAGTCCCAAGTGTCCAGCCTTATGCCACATCCAGCTGTCATTGTAGATAGGGTCATTCCAGGTTGCATCAGAGACCCTGAAGGAATTGTAAAGAATTTCCCTGTTTCTTTGTTCTGTTTTTGAAATTCCTTTTTAGAGTGGGTTTGAGGTGATTCTCGCTGCCATGTTTAAGCCAGTCTAGACACACTTGATTCCCTTACGGAGACATATCAAAACATAGGTTTTAAGATTCTTACTAGTCAGATCTATTCCTCTGCGGGAAATATGGGGTTTTGAGTCCCTTTGACTGAGGAAGGTGTAGGTCTTGTCTATTCCATAGTTGGTTTTTGGAACGGTACCTGTGCTTATATCAAACTCTGGTTTGATGCATCACCCCACCTCTCCTTCCCCCTTAAGCAGGCATAAGAGTGTTTTCTAAATGTGAGACTCTGTTCTCTTTGCTAACTCAGTTCATGTGTAGCCATGTTTACAGGATCTTCCTAAGTGATATCTTATGATAAGTTTCTTTTCCTGTGTGACTTCTTTCCCTTAGAATCATCGTACCTGAATCCACTCATTTTGCTGCTACTGGTCTTCTGATATTGATTTCATGGCTGAGGGATATTCCATCGTACGTAAGTTCCACAATGTTTGGAACCATTTTTATATTTCCTGGGATATTTCAGGTGTACCCAGGTTGAGGTTCTTGTAAGCAGTGCAGCCCTCAATTTGGGGGTGGCTCTGTCTTATGGATTTTCAGTTTTCCCAAGGTATATTCCCTAGACTGGAAGTGCCCTTGGCTCTGTAGCTCTGTTGTTTACTTGTTTTAGGGAACACAATGCACTCCTCCAGTGAGGCAGTTGGCAACTTACATCCCGCCCATCAGCATAACAAGGCTCCCTGTTCTCCAGGGCCTGTCTTGCCTTTCTGGTTTTTACACATTTTGTGGATGTCCCTTTTGACCGGTGGGAAGTGATACTTCTTTGTAGTGCAGATTTGCATTGCCCGCTTGCTTGCTTGGCCAAAAAGGGCGTATGCGTTTTCTCCTGAATATATTCAGGAGAAAATGCATACGCCCTTTTTGGCCAAGTGCATCATTGTCGAAGTTGTGCCCCTCTTCCTGTGCTTTACAGGCCATTCCAACGTACCTCTTGAAATCTGTTTCCTGCTATTCTGCCTCGCTTTCAAGTCCGCCTCGTTGCCTTCCCTCAACAGATTTTTGGACGATAGTTGGCCTTGATTACTCTGCCAGTTTGTGAATTGCTGTGCCCCTGAGCTCCATTTTTCAACTCGTTTTTTGTGAGCTGAACGCAAGTCCAAACTTTTGGTTCAGGACCTATACTGGTTCCCGGTGGGTGGCTGAGACTTTGGTTAATTCTTCTTCCTGCCGGGAAATTAGAGTGACATGTGCCCATCCAAATGCCTAACAGCTACTCTCTCATTGGTTCTCCCTCTTCCCTTTCATCCTCTGCCAAATTGGCAACCTGTGCGAACCAGGAGCTTAAAGGGGCTGTCTCTCCAAGTTGGGAGATTGATAGGAAAGCAGTTGGAAAGTCAAACCGGAGCACCAGGAGAGGGGCTCTTCGTTGAGTTTTAGAAACCTTTCGTATTCACAGTGTGTCCATTCTCTAGGTTTCCCGTACACGTTATAGCTGTAGTAATATTCCCTTCAACCTGGAGAGCTGGGACCCATGGAATGGGTGCCATGCATTATTGCTTTAAAGGGTCTGCATTTGCTCACCCAATCTCACCAATCCTCTCAGTCCCAAGTGACCAGCCTTATGCCACATCCAGCTGTCATTGTAGATAGGGTCATTCCAGGTTGCATCAGAGACCCTGAAGGAATTGTAAAGAATTTCCCTGTTTCTTTGTTCTGTTTTTGAAATTCCTTTTTAGAGTGGGTTTGAGCTGATTCTCGCTGCCATGTTTATGCCAGTCTAGACACACTTGATTCCCTTACGCAGACATATCAACACATAGGTTTTAAGATTCTTACTAGTCAGATCGATTCCTCTGCGGGAAATATGGGGTTTTGAGTCCCTTTGACTGAGGAAGGTGTAGGTCTTGTCTATTCCATAGTGGTTTTTGGAACGGTACCTGTGCTTATATCAAACTCTGGTTTGATGCATCTCCCCACCTCTCCTTCCCCCTTAAGCAGGCATAAGAGTGTTTTCTAAATGTGAGACTCTGTTCTCTTGCCTAACTCAGTTCATGTGTAGCCATGTTTACAGGATCTTCCTAAGTGATATCTTATGATAAGTTTCTTTTCCTGTGTGACTTCTTTCACTTAGAATCATCGTACCTGAATCCACTCATTTTGCTGCTACTGGTCTTCTGATATTGATTTCATGGCTGAGGGATATTCCATCGTACGTAAGTTCCACAATGTTTGGAACCATTTTTATATTTCCTGGGATATTTCAGGTGTACCCAGGTTGAGGTTCTTGTAAGCAGTGCAGCCCTCAATTTGGGGGTGGCTCTGTCTTATGGATTTTCAGTTTTCCCAAGGTATATTCCCTAGACTGGAAGTGCCCTTGGCTCTGTAGCTCTGTTGTTTACTTGTTTTAGGGAACACAATGCACTCCTCCAGTGAGGCAGTTGGCAACTTACATCCCGCCCATCAGCATAACAATGCTCCCTGTTCTCCAGGGCCTGTCTTGCCTTTCTGGTTTTTACACATTTTGTGGATGTCCCTTTTGACCGGTGGGAAGTGATACTTCTTTGTAGTGCAGATTTGCATTGCCCGCTTGCTTGCTTGGCCAAAAAGGGCGTATGCGTTTTCTCCTGAATATATTCAGGAGAAAACGCATACGCCCTTTTTGGCCAAGTGCATCATTGTCGAAGTTGTGCCCCTCTTCCTGTGCTTTACAGGCGATTCCAACGTACCTCTTGAAATCTGTTTCCTGCTATTCTGCCTCGCTTTCCAGTCCGCCTCGTTGCCTTCCCTCAACAGATTTTTGGACGATAGTTGGCCTTGATTACTCTGCCAGTTTGTGAATTGCTGTGCCCCTGAGCTCCATTTTTCAACTCGTTTTTTGTGAGCTGAACGCAAGTCCAAACTTTTGGTTCAGGACCTATACTGGTTCCCGGTGGGTGGCTGAGACTTTGGTTCATTCTTCTTCCTGCCGGGAAATTAGAGTGACATGTGCCCATCCAAATGCCTAACAGCTACTCTCTCATTGGTTCTCCCTCTTCCCTTTCATCCTCTGCCAAATTGGCAACCTGTGCGAACCAGGAGCTTAAAGGGGCTGTCTCTCCAAGTTGGGAGATTGATAGGAAAGCAGTTGGAAAGTCAAACCGGAGCACCAGGAGAGGGGCTCTTCGTTGAGTTTTAGAAACCTTTCGTATTCACAGTGTGTCCATTCTCTAGGTTTCCCGTACACGTTATAGCTGTAGTAATATTCCCTTCAACCTGGAGAGCTGGGACCCATGGAATGGGTGCCATGCATTATTGCTTTAAAGGGTCTGCATTTGCTCACCCAATCTCACCAATCCTCTCAGTCCCAAGTGACCAGCCTTATGCCACATCCAGCTGTCATTGTAGATAGGGTCATTCCAGGTTGCAGCAGAGACCCTGAAGGAATTGTAAAGAATTTCCCTGTTTCTTTGTTCTGTTTTTGAAATTCCTTTTTAGAGTGGGTTTGAGCTGATTCTCGCTGCCATGTTTATGCCAGTCTAGACACACTTGATTCCCTTACGCAGACATATCAACACATAGGTTTTAAGATTCTTACTAGTCAGATCGATTCCTCTGCGGGAAATATGGGGTTTTGAGTCCCTTTGACTGAGGAAGGTGTAGGTCTTGTCTATTCCATAGTTGGTTTTTGCAACGGTACCTGTGCTTATATCAAACTCTGGTTTGATGCATCTCCCCACCTCTCCTTCCCCCTTAAGCAGGCATAAGAGTGTTTTCTAAATGTGAGACTCTGTTCTCTTGCCTAACTCAGTTCATGTGTAGCCATGTTTACAGGATCTTCCTAAGTGATATCTTATGATAAGTTTCTTTTCCTGTGTGACTTCTTTCACTTAGAATCATCGTACCTGAATCCACTCATTTTGCTGCTACTGGTCTTCTGATATTGATTTCATGGCTGAGGGATATTCCATCGTACGTAAGTTCCACAATGTTTGGAACCATTTTTATATTTCCTGGGATATTTCAGGTGTACCCAGGTTGAGGTTCTTGTAAGCAGTGCAGCCCTCAATTTGGGGGTGGCTCTGTCTTATGGATTTTCAGTTTTCCCAAGGTATATTCCCTAGACTGGAAGTGCCCTTGGCTCTGTAGCTCTGTTGTTTACTTGTTTTAGGGAACACAATGCACTCCTCCAGTGAGGCAGTTGGCAACTTACATCCCGCCCATCAGCATAACAATGCTCCCTGTTCTCCAGGGCCTGTCTTGACTTTCTGGTTTTTACACATTTTGTGGATGTCCCTTTTGACCGGTGGGAAGTGATACTTCTTTGTAGTGCAGATTTGCATTGCCCGCTTGCTTGCTTGGCCAAAAAGGGCGTATGCGTTTTCTCCTGAATATATTCAGGAGAAAACGCATACGCCCTTTTTGGCCAAGTGCATCATTGTCGAAGTTGTGCCCCTCTTCCTGTGCTTTACAGGCGATTCCAACGTACCTCTTGAAATCTGTTTCCTGCTATTCTGCCTCGCTTTCCAGTCCGCCTCGTTGCCTTCCCTCAACAGATTTTTGGACGATAGTTGGCCTTGATTACTCTGCCAGTTTGTGAATTGCTGTGCCCCTGAGCTCCATTTTTCAACTCGTTTTTTGTGAGCTGAACGCAAGTCCAAACTTTTGGTTCAGGACCTATACTGGTTCCCGGTGGGTGGCTGAGACTTTGGTTCATTCTTCTTCCTGCCGGGAAATTAGAGTGACATGTGCCCATCCAAATGCCTAACAGCTACTCTCTCATTGGTTCTCCCTCTTCCCTTTCATCCTCTGCCAAATTGGCAACCTGTGCGAACCAGGAGCTTAAAGGGGCTGTCTCTCCAAGTTGGGAGATTGATAGGAAAGCAGTTGGAAAGTCAAACCGGAGCACCAGGAGAGGGGCTCTTCGTTGAGTTTTAGAAACCTTTCGTATTCACAGTGTGTCCATTCTCTAGGTTTCCCGTACACGTTATAGCTGTAGTAATATTCCCTTCAACCTGGAGAGCTGGGACCCATGGAATGGGTACCATGCATTATTGCTTTAAAGGGTCTGCATTTGCTCACCCAATCTCACCAATCCTCTCAGTCCCAAGTGACCAGCCTTATGCCACATCCAGCTGTCATTGTAGATAGGGTCATTCCAGGTTGCATCAGAGACCCTGAAGGAATTGTAAAGAATTTCCCTGTTTCTTTGTTCTGTTTTTGAAATTCCTTTTTAGAGTGGGTTTGAGCTGATTCTCGCTGCCATGTTTATGCCAGTCTAGACACACTTGATTCCCTTACGGAGACATATCAATACATAGGTTTTAAGATTCTTACTAGTCAGATAGATTCCTCTGCGGGAAATATGGGTTTTTGAGTCCCTTTCACTGAGGAAGGTGGAGGTCTTGTCTATTCCATAGTTGGGTTTTGGAACGGTACCTGTGCTTATATCAAACTCTGGTTTGATGCATCACCCCACCTCTCCTTCCCCCTTAAGCAGGCATAAGAGTGTTTTCTAAATGTGAGACTCTGTTCTCTTTCCTAACTCAGTTCATGTGTAGCCATGTTTACAGGATCTTCCTAAGTGATATCTTATGATAAGTTTCTTTTCCTGTGTGACTTCTTTCCCTTAGAATCATCGTACCTGAATCCACTCATTTTGCTGCTACTGGTCTTCTGATATTGATTTCATGGCTGAGGGATATTCCATCGTACGTAAGTTCCACAATGTTTGGAACCATTTTTATATTTCCTGGGATATTTCAGGTGTACCCAGGTTGAGGTTCTTGTAAGCAGTGCAGCCCTCAATTTGGGGGTGCCTCTGTCTTATGGATTTTCAGTTTTCCCAAGGTATATTCCCTAGACTGGAAGTGCCCTTGGCTCTGTAGCTCTGCTGTTTACTTGTTTTAGGGAACACAATGCACTCCTCCAGTGAGGCAGTTGGCAACTTACATCCCGCCCATCAGCATAACAAGGCTCCCTGTTCTCCAGGGCCTGTCTTGCCTTTCTGGTTTTTACACATTTTGTGGATGTCCCTTTTGACCGGTGGGAAGTGATACTTCTTTGTAGTGCAGATTTGCTTTGCCCGCTTGCTTGCTTGGCCAAAAAGGGCGTATGCGTTTTCTCCTGAATATATTCAGGAGAAAATGCATACGCCCTTTTTGGCCAAGTGCATCATTGTCGAAGTTGTGCCCCTCTTCCTGTGCTTTACAGGCGATTCCAACGTACCTCTTGAAATCTGTTTCCTGCTATTCTGCCTCGCTTTCAAGTCCGCCTCGTTGCCTTCCCTCAACAGATTTTTGGACGATAGTTGGCCTTGATTACTCTGCCAGTTTGTGAATTGCTGTGCCCCTGAGCTCCATTTTTCAACTCGTTTTTTGTGAGCTGAACGCAAGTCCAAACTTTTGGTTCAGGACCTATACTGGTTCCCGGTGGGTGGCTGAGACTTTGGTTAATTCTTCTTCCTGCCGGGAAATTAGAGTGACATGTGCCCATCCAAATGCCTAACAGCTACTCTCTCATTGGTTCTCCCTCTTCCCTTTCATCCTCTGCCAAATTGGCAACCTGTGCGAACCAGGAGCTTAAAGGGGCTGTCTCTCCAAGTTGGGAGATTGATAGGAAAGCAGTTGGAAAGTCAAACCGGAGCACCAGGAGAGGGGCTCTTCGTTGAGTTTTAGAAACCTTTCGTATTCACAGTGTGTCCATTCTCTAGGTTTCCCGTACACGTTATAGCTGTAGTAATATTCCCTTCAACCTGGAGAGCTGGGACCCATGGAATGGGTGCCATGCATTATTGCTTTAAAGGGTCTGCATTTGCTCACCCAATCTCACCAATCCTCTCAGTCCCAAGTGACCAGCCTTATGCCACATCCAGCTGTCATTGTAGATAGGGTCATTCCAGGTTGCATCAGAGACCCTGAAGGAATTGTAAAGAATTTCCCTGTTTCTTTGTTCTGTTTTTGAAATTCCTTTTTAGAGTGGGTTTGAGCTGATTCTCGCTGCCATGTTTATGCCAGTCTAGACACACTTGATTCCCTTACGCAGACATATCAACACATAGGTTTTAAGATTCTTACTAGTCAGATCGATTCCTCTGCGGGAAATATGGGGTTTTGAGTCCCTTTGACTGAGGAAGGTGTAGGTCTTGTCTATTCCATAGTGGTTTTTGGAACGGTACCTGTGCTTATATCAAACTCTGGTTTGATGCATCTCCCCACCTCTCCTTCCCCCTTAAGCAGGCATAAGAGTGTTTTCTAAATGTGAGACTCTGTTCTCTTGCCTAACTCAGTTCATGTGTAGCCATGTTTACAGGATCTTCCTAAGTGATATCTTATGATAAGTTTCTTTTCCTGTGTGACTTCTTTCACTTAGAATCATCGTACCTGAATCCACTCATTTTGCTGCTACTGGTCTTCTGATATTGATTTCATGGCTGAGGGATATTCCATCGTACGTAAGTTCCACAATGTTTGGAACCATTTTTATATTTCCTGGGATATTTCAGGTGTACCCAGGTTGAGGTTCTTGTAAGCAGTGCAGCCCTCAATTTGGGGGTGGCTCTGTCTTATGGATTTTCAGTTTTCCCAAGGTATATTCCCTAGACTGGAAGTGCCCTTGGCTCTGTAGCTCTGTTGTTTACTTGTTTTAGGGAACACAATGCACTCCTCCAGTGAGGCAGTTGGCAACTTACATCCCGCCCATCAGCATAACAATGCTCCCTGTTCTCCAGGGCCTGTCTTGACTTTCTGGTTTTTACACATTTTGTGGATGTCCCTTTTGACCGGTGGGAAGTGATACTTCTTTGTAGTGCAGATTTGCATTGCCCGCTTGCTTGCTTGGCCAAAAAGGGCGTATGCGTTTTCTCCTGAATATATTCAGGAGAAAACGCATACGCCCTTTTTGGCCAAGTGCATCATTGTCGAAGTTGTGCCCCTCTTCCTGTGCTTTACAGGCGATTCCAACGTACCTCTTGAAATCTGTTTCCTGCTATTCTGCCTCGCTTTCCAGTCCGCCTCGTTGCCTTCCCTCAACAGATTTTTGGACGATAGTTGGCCTTGATTACTCTGCCAGTTTGTGAATTGCTGTGCCCCTGAGCTCCATTTTTCAACTCGTTTTTTGTGAGCTGAACGCAAGTCCAAACTTTTGGTTCAGGACCTATACTGGTTCCCGGTGGGTGGCTGAGACTTTGGTTCATTCTTCTTCCTGCCGGGAAATTAGAGTGACATGTGCCCATCCAAATGCCTAACAGCTACTCTCTCATTGGTTCTCCCTCTTCCCTTTCATCCTCTGCCAAATTGGCAACCTGTGCGAACCAGGAGCTTAAAGGGGCTGTCTCTCCAAGTTGGGAGATTGATAGGAAAGCAGTTGGAAAGTCAAACCGGAGCACCAGGAGAGGGGCTCTTCGTTGAGTTTTAGAAACCTTTCGTATTCACAGTGTGTCCATTCTCTAGGTTTCCCGTACACGTTATAGCTGTAGTAATATTCCCTTCAACCTGGAGAGCTGGGACCCATGGAATGGGTACCATGCATTATTGCTTTAAAGGGTCTGCATTTGCTCACCCAATCTCACCAATCCTCTCAGTCCCAAGTGACCAGCCTTATGCCACATCCAGCTGTCATTGTAGATAGGGTCATTCCAGGTTGCATCAGAGACCCTGAAGGAATTGTAAAGAATTTCCCTGTTTCTTTGTTCTGTTTTTGAAATTCCTTTTTAGAGTGGGTTTGAGCTGATTCTCGCTGCCATGTTTATGCCAGTCTAGACACACTTGATTCCCTTACGGAGACATATCAATACATAGGTTTTAAGATTCTTACTAGTCAGATAGATTCCTCTGCGGGAAATATGGGTTTTTGAGTCCCTTTCACTGAGGAAGGTGGAGGTCTTGTCTATTCCATAGTTGGGTTTTGGAACGGTACCTGTGCTTATATCAAACTCTGGTTTGATGCATCACCCCACCTCTCCTTCCCCCTTAAGCAGGCATAAGAGTGTTTTCTAAATGTGAGACCCTGTTCTCTTTCCTAACTCAGTTCATGTGTAGCCATGTTTACAGGATCTTCCTAAGTGATATCTTATGATAAGTTTCTTTTCCTGTGTGACTTCTTTCCCTTAGAATCATCGTACCTGAATCCACTCATTTTGCTGCTACTGGTCTTCTGATATTGATTTCATGGCTGAGGGATATTCCATCGTACGTAAGTTCCACAATGTTTGGAACCATTTTTATATTTCCTGGGATATTTCAGGTGTACCCAGGTTGAGGTTCTTGTAAGCAGTGCAGCCCTCAATTTGGGGGTGGCTCTGTCTTATGGATTTTCAGTTTTCCCAAGGTATATTCCCTAGACCGGAAGTGCCCTTGGCTCTGTAGCTCTGTTGTTTACTTGTTTTAGGGAACACAATGCACTCCTCCAGTGAGGCAGTTGGCAACTTACATCCCGCCCATCAGCATAACAAGGCTCCCTGTTCTCCAGGGCCTGTCTTGCCTTTCTGGTTTTTACACATTTTGTGGATGTCCCTTTTGACCGGTGGGAAGTGATACTTCTTTGTAGTGCAGATTTGCATTGCCCGCTTGCTTGCTTGGCCAAAAAGGGCGTATGCGTTTTCTCCTGAATATATTCAGGAGAAAATGCATACGCCCTTTTTGGCCAAGTGCATCATTGTCGAAGTTGTGCCCCTCTTCCTGTGCTTTACAGGCGATTCCAACGTACCTCTTGAAATCTGTTTCCTGCTATTCTGCCTCGCTTTCAAGTCCGCCTCGTTGCCTTCCCTCAACAGATTTTTGGACGATAGTTGGCCTTGATTACTCTGCCAGTTTGTGAATTGCTGTGCCCCTGAGCTCCATTTTTCAACTCGTTTTTTGTGAGCTGAACGCAAGTCCAAACTTTTGGTTCAGGACCTATACTGGTTCCCGGTGGGTGGCTGAGACTTTGGTTAATTCTTCTTCCTGCCGGGAAATTAGAGTGACATGTGCCCATCCAAATGCCTAACAGCTACTCTCTCATTGGTTCTCCCTCTTCCCTTTCATCCTCTGCCAAATTGGCAACCTGTGCGAACCAGGAGCTTAAAGGGGCTGTCTCTCCAAGTTGGGAGATTGATAGGAAAGCAGTTGGAAAGTCAAACCGGAGCACCAGGAGAGGGGCTCTTCGTTGAGTTTTAGAAACCTTTCGTATTCACAGTGTGTCCATTCTCTAGGTTTCCCGTACACGTTATAGCTGTAGTAATATTCCCTTCAACCTGGAGAGCTGGGACCCATGGAATGGGTGCCATGCATTATTGCTTTAAAGGGTCTGCATTTGCTCACCCAATCTCACCAATCCTCTCAGTCCCAAGTGACCAGCCTTATGCCACATCCAGCTGTCATTGTAGATAGGGTCATTCCAGGTTGCATCAGAGACCCTGAAGGAATTGTAAAGAATTTCCCTGTTTCTTTGTTCTGTTTTTGAAATTCCTTTTTAGAGTGGGTTTGAGCTGATTCTCGCTGCCATGTTTATGCCAGTCTAGACACACTTGATTCCCTTACGCAGACATATCAACACATAGGTTTTAAGATTCTTACTAGTCAGATCGATTCCTCTGCGGGAAATATGGGGTTTTGAGTCCCTTTGACTGAGGAAGGTGTAGGTCTTGTCTATTCCATAGTGGTTTTTGGAACGGTACCTGTGCTTATATCAAACTCTGGTTTGATGCATCTCCCCACCTCTCCTTCCCCCTTAAGCAGGCATAAGAGTGTTTTCTAAATGTGAGACTCTGTTCTCTTGCCTAACTCAGTTCATGTGTAGCCATGTTTACAGGATCTTCCTAAGTGATATCTTATGATAAGTTTCTTTTCCTGTGTGACTTCTTTCACTTAGAATCATCGTACCTGAATCCACTCATTTTGCTGCTACTGGTCTTCTGATATTGATTTCATGGCTGAGGGATATTCCATCGTACGTAAGTTCCACAATGTTTGGAACCATTTTTATATTTCCTGGGATATTTCAGGTGTACCCAGGTTGAGGTTCTTGTAAGCAGTGCAGCCCTCAATTTGGGGGTGGCTCTGTCTTATGGATTTTCAGTTTTCCCAAGGTATATTCCCTAGACTGGAAGTGCCCTTGGCTCTGTAGCTCTGTTGTTTACTTGTTTTAGGGAACACAATGCACTCCTCCAGTGAGGCAGTTGGCAACTTACATCCCGCCCATCAGCATAACAATGCTCCCTGTTCTCCAGGGCCTGTCTTGCCTTTCTGGTTTTTACACATTTTGTGGATGTCCCTTTTGACCGGTGGGAAGTGATACTTCTTTGTAGTGCAGATTTGCATTGCCCGCTTGCTTGCTTGGCCAAAAAGGGCGTATGCGTTTTCTCCTGAATATATTCAGGAGAAAACGCATACGCCCTTTTTGGCCAAGTGCATCATTGTCGAAGTTGTGCCCCTCTTCCTGTGCTTTACAGGCGATTCCAACGTACCTCTTGAAATCTGTTTCCTGCTATTCTGCCTCGCTTTCCAGTCCGCCTCGTTGCCTTCCCTCAACAGATTTTTGGACGATAGTTGGCCTTGATTACTCTGCCAGTTTGTGAATTGCTGTGCCCCTGAGCTCCATTTTTCAACTCGTTTTTTGTGAGCTGAACGCAAGTCCAAACTTTTGGTTCAGGACCTATACTGGTTCCCGGTGGGTGGCTGAGACTTTGGTTCATTCTTCTTCCTGCCGGGAAATTAGAGTGACATGTGCCCATCCAAATGCCTAACAGCTACTCTCTCATTGGTTCTCCCTCTTCCCTTTCATCCTCTGCCAAATTGGCAACCTGTGCGAACCAGGAGCTTAAAGGGGCTGTCTCTCCAAGTTGGGAGATTGATAGGAAAGCAGTTGGAAAGTCAAACCGGAGCACCAGGAGAGGGGCTCTTCGTTGAGTTTTAGAAACCTTTCGTATTCACAGTGTGTCCATTCTCTAGGTTTCCCGTACACGTTATAGCTGTAGTAATATTCCCTTCAACCTGGAGAGCTGGGACCCATGGAATGGGTGCCATGCATTATTGCTTTAAAGGGTCTGCATTTGCTCACCCAATCTCACCAATCCTCTCAGTCCCAAGTGACCAGCCTTATGCCACATCCAGCTGTCATTGTAGATAGGGTCATTCCAGGTTGCAGCAGAGACCCTGAAGGAATTGTAAAGAATTTCCCTGTTTCTTTGTTCTGTTTTTGAAATTCCTTTTTAGAGTGGGTTTGAGCTGATTCTCGCTGCCATGTTTATGCCAGTCTAGACACACTTGATTCCCTTACGCAGACATATCAACACATAGGTTTTAAGATTCTTACTAGTCAGATCGATTCCTCTGCGGGAAATATGGGGTTTTGAGTCCCTTTGACTGAGGAAGGTGTAGGTCTTGTCTATTCCATAGTTGGTTTTTGCAACGGTACCTGTGCTTATATCAAACTCTGGTTTGATGCATCTCCCCACCTCTCCTTCCCCCTTAAGCAGGCATAAGAGTGTTTTCTAAATGTGAGACTCTGTTCTCTTGCCTAACTCAGTTCATGTGTAGCCATGTTTACAGGATCTTCCTAAGTGATATCTTATGATAAGTTTCTTTTCCTGTGTGACTTCTTTCACTTAGAATCATCGTACCTGAATCCACTCATTTTGCTGCTACTGGTCTTCTGATATTGATTTCATGGCTGAGGGATATTCCATCGTACGTAAGTTCCACAATGTTTGGAACCATTTTTATATTTCCTGGGATATTTCAGGTGTACCCAGGTTGAGGTTCTTGTAAGCAGTGCAGCCCTCAATTTGGGGGTGGCTCTGTCTTATGGATTTTCAGTTTTCCCAAGGTATATTCCCTAGACTGGAAGTGCCCTTGGCTCTGTAGCTCTGTTGTTTACTTGTTTTAGGGAACACAATGCACTCCTCCAGTGAGGCAGTTGGCAACTTACATCCCGCCCATCAGCATAACAATGCTCCCTGTTCTCCAGGGCCTGTCTTGACTTTCTGGTTTTTACACATTTTGTGGATGTCCCTTTTGACCGGTGGGAAGTGATACTTCTTTGTAGTGCAGATTTGCATTGCCCGCTTGCTTGCTTGGCCAAAAAGGGCGTATGCGTTTTCTCCTGAATATATTCAGGAGAAAACGCATACGCCCTTTTTGGCCAAGTGCATCATTGTCGAAGTTGTGCCCCTCTTCCTGTGCTTTACAGGCGATTCCAACGTACCTCTTGAAATCTGTTTCCTGCTATTCTGCCTCGCTTTCCAGTCCGCCTCGTTGCCTTCCCTCAACAGATTTTTGGACGATAGTTGGCCTTGATTACTCTGCCAGTTTGTGAATTGCTGTGCCCCTGAGCTCCATTTTTCAACTCGTTTTTTGTGAGCTGAACGCAAGTCCAAACTTTTGGTTCAGGACCTATACTGGTTCCCGGTGGGTGGCTGAGACTTTGGTTCATTCTTCTTCCTGCCGGGAAATTAGAGTGACATGTGCCCATCCAAATGCCTAACAGCTACTCTCTCATTGGTTCTCCCTCTTCCCTTTCATCCTCTGCCAAATTGGCAACCTGTGCGAACCAGGAGCTTAAAGGGGCTGTCTCTCCAAGTTGGGAGATTGATAGGAAAGCAGTTGGAAAGTCAAACCGGAGCACCAGGAGAGGGGCTCTTCGTTGAGTTTTAGAAACCTTTCGTATTCACAGTGTGTCCATTCTCTAGGTTTCCCGTACACGTTATAGCTGTAGTAATATTCCCTTCAACCTGGAGAGCTGGGACCCATGGAATGGGTACCATGCATTATTGCTTTAAAGGGTCTGCATTTGCTCACCCAATCTCACCAATCCTCTCAGTCCCAAGTGACCAGCCTTATGCCACATCCAGCTGTCATTGTAGATAGGGTCATTCCAGGTTGCATCAGAGACCCTGAAGGAATTGTAAAGAATTTCCCTGTTTCTTTGTTCTGTTTTTGAAATTCCTTTTTAGAGTGGGTTTGAGCTGATTCTCGCTGCCATGTTTATGCCAGTCTAGACACACTTGATTCCCTTACGGAGACATATCAATACATAGGTTTTAAGATTCTTACTAGTCAGATAGATTCCTCTGCGGGAAATATGGGTTTTTGAGTCCCTTTCACTGAGGAAGGTGGAGGTCTTGTCTATTCCATAGTTGGGTTTTGGAACGGTACCTGTGCTTATATCAAACTCTGGTTTGATGCATCACCCCACCTCTCCTTCCCCCTTAAGCAGGCATAAGAGTGTTTTCTAAATGTGAGACTCTGTTCTCTTTCCTAACTCAGTTCATGTGTAGCCATGTTTACAGGATCTTCCTAAG
Source organism: Mesoplodon mirus (assembly GCF_964341445.2). Taxonomy (NCBI): domain Eukaryota; kingdom Metazoa; phylum Chordata; class Mammalia; order Artiodactyla; family Ziphiidae; genus Mesoplodon; species Mesoplodon mirus. The sequence goes on along the minus strand of NW_028295801.1, from coordinate 1,063,745 downwards.
TGATATCTTATGATAAGTTTCTTTTCCTGTGTGACTTCTTTCACTTAGAATCATCGTACCTGAATCCACTCATTTTGCTGCTACTGGTCTTCTGATATTGATTTCATGGCTGAGGGATATTCCATCGTACGTAAGTTCCACAATGTTTGGAACCATTTTTATATTTCCTGGGATATTTCAGGTGTACCCAGGTTGAGGTTCTTGTAAGCAGTGCAGCCCTCAATTTGGGGGTGCCTCTGTCTTATGGATTTTCAGTTTTCCCAAGGTATATTCCCTAGACTGGAAGTGCCCTTGGCTCTGTAGCTCTGCTGTTTACTTGTTTTAGGGAACACAATGCACTCCTCCAGTGAGGCAGTTGGCAACTTACATCCCGCCCATCAGCATAACAAGGCTCCCTGTTCTCCAGGGCCTGTCTTGCCTTTCTGGTTTTTACACATTTTGTGGATGTCCCTTTTGACCGGTGGGAAGTGATACTTCTTTGTAGTGCAGATTTGCTTTGCCCGCTTGCTTGCTTGGCCAAAAAGGGCGTATGCGTTTTCTCCTGAATATATTCAGGAGAAAACGCATACGCCCTTTTTGGCCAAGTGCATCATTGTCGAAGTTGTGCCCCTCTTCCTGTGCTTTACAGGCGATTCCAACGTACCTCTTGAAATCTGTCTCCTGCTATTCTGCCTCGCTTTCAAGTCCGCCTCGTTGCCTTCCCTCAACAGATTTTTGGACGATAGTTGGCCTTGATTACTCTGCCAGTTTGTGAATTGCTGTGCCCCTGAGCTCCATTTTTCAACTCGTTTTTTGTGAGCTGAACGCAAGTCCAAACTTTTGGTTCAGGACCTATACTGGTTCCCGGTGGGTGGCTGAGACTTTGGTTCATTCTTCTTCCTGCCGGGAAATTAGAGTGACATGTGCCCATCCAAATGCCTAACAGCTACTCTCTCATTGGTTCTCCCTCTTCCCTTTCATCCTCTGCCAAATTGGCAACCTGTGCGAACCAGGAGCTTAAAGGGGCTGTCTCTCCAAGTTGGGAGATTGATAGGAAAGCAGTTGGAAAGTCAAACCGGAGCACCAGGAGAGGGGCTCTTCGTTGAGTTTTAGAAACCTTTCGTATTCACAGTGTGTCCATTCTCTAGGTTTCCCGTACACGTTATAGCTGTAGTAATATTCCCTTCAACCTGGAGAGCTGGGACCCATGGAATGGGTACCATGCATTATTGCTTTAAAGGGTCTGCATTTGCTCACCCAATCTCACCAATCCTCTCAGTCCCAAGTGACCAGCCTTATGCCACATCCAGCTGTCATTGTAGATAGGGTCATTCCAGGTTGCATCAGAGACCCTGAAGGAATTGTAAAGAATTTCCCTGTTTCTTTGTTCTGTTTTTGAAATTCCTTTTTAGAGTGGGTTTGAGCTGATTCTCGCTGCCATGTTTATGCCAGTCTAGACACACTTGATTCCCTTACGCAGACATATCAATACATAGGTTTTAAGATTCTTACTAGTCAGATCGATTCCTCTGCGGGAAATATGGGGTTTTGAGTCCCTTTCACTGAGGAAGGTGGAGGTCTTGTCTATTCCATAGTTGGGTTTTGGAACGGTACCTGTGCTTATATCAAACTCTGGTTTGATGCATCACCCCACCTCTCCTTCCCCCTTAAGCAGGCATAAGAGTGTTTTCTAAATGTGAGACTCTGTTCTCTTTCCTAACTCAGTTCATGTGTAGCCATGTTTACAGGATCTTCCTAAGTGATATCTTATGATAAGTTTCTTTTCCTGTGTGACTTCTTTCACTTAGAATCATCGTACCTGAATCCACTCATTTTGCTGCTACTGGTCTTCTGATATTGATTTCATGGCTGAGGGATATTCCATCGTACGTAAGTTCCACAATGTTTGGAACCATTTTTATATTTCCTGGGATATTTCAGGTGTACCCAGGTTGAGGTTCTTGTAAGCAGTGCAGCCCTCAATTTGGGGGTGCCTCTGTCTTATGGATTTTCAGTTTTCCCAAGGTATATTCCCTAGACTGGAAGTGCCCTTGGCTCTGTAGCTCTGCTGTTTACTTGTTTTAGGGAACACAATGCACTCCTCCAGTGAGGCAGTTGGCAACTTACATCCCGCCCATCAGCATAACAAGGCTCCCTGTTCTCCAGGGCCTGTCTTGCCTTTCTGGTTTTTACACATTTTGTGGATGTCCCTTTTGACCGGTGGGAAGTGATACTTCTTTGTAGTGCAGATTTGCATTGCCCGCTTGCTTGCTTGGCCAAAAAGGGCGTATGCGTTTTCTCCTGAATATATTCAGGAGAAAACGCATACGCCCTTTTTGGCCAAGTGCATCATTGTCGAAGTTGTGCCCCTCTTCCTGTGCTTTACAGGCGATTCCAACGTACCTCTTGAAATCTGTCTCCTGCTATTCTGCCTCGCTTTCAAGTCCGCCTCGTTGCCTTCCCTCAACAGATTTTTGGACGATAGTTGGCCTTGATTACTCTGCCAGTTTGTGAATTGCTGTGCCCCTGAGCTCCATTTTTCAACTCGTTTTTTGTGAGCTGAACGCAAGTCCAAACTTTTGGTTCAGGACCTATACTGGTTCCCGGTGGGTGGCTGAGACTTTGGTTCATTCTTCTTCCTGCCGGGAAATTAGAGTGACATGTGCCCATCCAAATGCCTAACAGCTACTCTCTCATTGGTTCTCCCTCTTCCCTTTCATCCTCTGCCAAATTGGCAACCTGTGCTAACCAGGAGCTTAAAGGGGCTGTCTCTCCAAGTTGGGAGATTGATAGGAAAGCAGTTGGAAAGTCAAACCGGAGCACCAGGAGAGGGGCTCTTCGTTGAGTTTTAGAAACCTTTCGTATTCACAGTGTGTCCATTCTCTAGGTTTCCCGTACACGTTATAGCTGTAGTAATATTCCCTTCAACCTGGAGAGCTGGGACCCATGGAATGGGTACCATGCATTATTGCTTTAAAGGGTCTGCATTTGCTCACCCAATCTCACCAATCCTCTCAGTCCCAAGTGACCAGCCTTATGCCACATCCAGCTGTCATTGTAGATAAGGTCATTCCAGGTTGCATCAGAGACCCTGAAGGAATTGTAAAGAATTTCCCTGTTTCTTTGTTCTGTTTTTGAAATTCCTTTTTAGAGTGGGTTTGAGCTGATTCTCGCTGCCATGTTTATGCCAGTCTAGACACACTTGATTCCCTTACGGAGACATATCAATACATAGGTTTTAAGATTCTTACTAGTCAGATCGATTCCTCTGCGGGAAATATGGGGTTTTGAGTCCCTTTCACTGAGGAAGGTGGAGGTCTTGTCTATTCCATAGTTGGGTTTTGGAACGGTACCTGTGCTTATATCAAACTCTGGTTTGATGCATCACCCCACCTCTCCTTCCCCCTTAAGCAGGCATAAGAGTGTTTTCTAAATGTGAGACTCTGTTCTCTTTCCTAACTCAGTTCATGTGTAGCCATGTTTACAGGATCTTCCTAAGTGATATCTTATGATAAGTTTCTTTTCCTGTGTGACTTCTTTCACTTAGAATCATCGTACCTGAATCCACTCATTTTGCTGCTACTGGTCTTCTGATATTGATTTCATGGCTGAGGGATATTCCATCGTACGTAAGTTCCACAATGTTTGGAACCATTTTTATATTTCCTGGGATATTTCAGGTGTACCCAGGTTGAGGTTCTTGTAAGCAGTGCAGCCCTCAATTTGGGGGTGCCTCTGTCTTATGGATTTTCAGTTTTCCCAAGGTATATTCCCTAGACTGGAAGTGCCCTTGGCTCTGTAGCTCTGCTGTTTACTTGTTTTAGGGAACACAATGCACTCCTCCAGTGAGGCAGTTGGCACCTTACATCCCGCCCATCAGCATAACAAGGCTCCCTGTTCTCCAGGGCCTGTCTTGCCTTTCTGGTTTTTACACATTTTGTGGATGTCCCTTTTGACCGGTGGGAAGTGATACTTCTTTGTAGTGCAGATTTGCATTGCCCGCTTGCTTGCTTGGCCAAAAAGGGCGTATGCGTTTTCTCCTGAATATATTTAGGAGAAAACGCATACGCCCTTTTTGGCCAAGTGCATCATTGTCGAAGTTGTGCCCCTCTTCCTGTGCTTTACAGGCCATTCCAACATACCTCTTGAAATCTGTTTCCTGCTATTCTGCCTCGCTTTCAAGTCCGCCTCGTTGCCTTCCCTCAACAGATTTTTGGACGATAGTTGGCCTTGATTACTCTGCCAGTTTGTGAATTGCTGTGCCCCTGAGCTCCATTTTTCAACTCGTTTTTTGTGAGCTGAACGCAAGTCCAAACTTTTGGTTCAGGACCTATACTGGTTCCCGGTGGGTGGCTGAGACATTGGTTAATTCCTCTTCCTGCCGGGAAATTAGAGTGACATGTGCCCATCCAAATGCCTAACAGCTACTCTCTCATTGGTTCCCCCTCTTCCCTTTCATCCTCTGCCAAATTGGCAACCTGTGCGCACCAGGAGCTTAAAGGGGCTGTCTCTCCAAGTTGGGAGATTGATAGGAAAGCAGTTGGAAAGTCAAACCGGAGCACCAAAAGAGGGGCACTTCGTTGAGTTTTAGAAACCTTTCGTATTCACAGTGTGTCCATTCTCTAGGTTTCCCGTACACGTTATAGCTGTAGTAATATTCCCTTCAACATGGAGAGCTGGGACCCATGGAATGGGTGCCATGCATTATTGCTTTAAAGGGTCTGCATTTGCTCACCCAATCTCACCAATCCTCTCAGTCCCAAGTGTCCAGCCTTATGCCACATCCAGCTGTCATTGTAGATAGGGTCATTCCAGGTTGCATCAGAGACCCTGAAGGAATTGTGAAGAATTTCCCTGTTTCTTTGTTCTGTTTTTGAAATTCCTTTTTAGAGTGGGTTTGAGCTGATTCTCGCTGCCATGTTTAAGCCAGTCTAGACACACTTGATTCCCTTACGCAAACATATCAATACATAGGTTTTAAGATTCTTACTAGTCAGATCGATTCCTCTGTGGGAAATATAGGGTTTTGAGTCCCTTTGACTGAGGAAGGTGTAGGTCTTGTCTATTCCATAGTTGGTTTTTGGAACGGTACCTTTGCTTATATCAAACTCTGGTTTGATGCATCACCCCACCTCTCCTTCCCCCTTAAGCAGGCATAAGGGTGTTTTCTAAATGTGAGACTCTGTTCTCTTTCCTAACTCAGTTCATGTGTAGCCATGTTTACAGGATCTTCCTAAGTGATATCTTATGATAAGTTTCTTTTCCTGTGTGACTTCTTTCACTTAGAATCATCGTACCTGAATCCACTCATTTTGCTGCTACTGGTCTTATGACATTGATTTCATGGCTGAGGGATATTCCATCGTACGTAAGTTCCACAATGTTTGGAACCATTTTTATATTTCCTGGGATATTTCAGGTGTACCCAGGTTGAGGTTCTTGTAAGCAGTGCAGCCCTCAATTTGGGGGTGGCTCTGTCTTATGGATTTTCAGTTTTCCCAAGGTATATTCCCTAGACTGGAAGTGCCCTTGGCTCTGTAGCTCTGTTGTTTACTTGTTTTAGGGAACACAATGCACTCCTCCAGTGAGGCAGTTGGCAACTTACATCCCGCCCATCAGCATAACAAGGCTCCCTGTTCTCCAGGGCCTGTCTTGCCTTTCTGGTTTTTACACATTTTGTGGATGTCCCTTTTGACCGGTGGGAAGTGATACTTCTTTGTAGTGCAGATTTGCATTGCCCGCTTGCTTGCTTGGCCAAAAAGGACGTATGCGTTTTCTCCTGAATATATTCAGGAGAAAACGCATACGCCCTTTTTGGCCAAGTGCATCATTGTCGAAGTTGTGCCCCTCTTCCTGTGCTTTACAGGCGATTCCAATGTACCTCTTGAAATCTGTTACCTGCTATTCTGCCTCGCTTTCAAGTCCGCCTCGTTGCCTTCCCTCAACAGATTTTTGGACGATAGTTGGCCTTGATTACTCTGCCAGTTTGTGAATTGCTGTGCCCCTGAGCTCCATTTTTCAACTCGTTTTTTGTGAGCTGAACGCAAGTCCAAACTTTTGGTTCAGGACCTATACTTGTTCCCGGTTGGTGGCTGAGACTTTGGTTAATTCTTCTTCCTGCCGGGAAATTAGAGTGACATGTGCCCATCCAAATGCCTAACAGCTACTCTCTCATTGGTTCTCCCTCTTCCCTTTCATCCTCTGCCAAATTGGCAACCTGTGCGAACCAGGAGCTTAAAGGGGCTGTCTCTCCAAGTTGGGAGATTGATAGGAAAGCAGTTGGAAAGTCAAACCGGAGCACCAGGAGAGGGGCTCTTCGTTGAGTTTTAGAAACCTTTCGTATTCACAGTGTGTCCATTCTCTAGGTTTCCCGTACACGTTATAGCTGTAGTAATATTCTCTTCAACATGGAGAGCTGGGACCCATGGAATGGGTGCCATGCATTATTGCTTTAAAGGGTCTGCATTTGCTCACCCAATCTCACCAATCCTCTCAGTCCCAAGTGTCCAGACTTATGCCACATCCAGCTGTCATTGTAGATAGGGTCATTCCAGGTTGCATCAGAGACCCTGAAGGAATTGTAATGAATTTCCCTGTTTCTTTGTTCTGTCTTTGAAATTCCTTTTTAGAGTGGGTTTGAGCTGATTCTCGCTGCCATGTTTATGCCAGTCTAGACACACTTGATTCCCTTACGCAGACATATCAACACATAGGTTTTAAGATTCTTACTAGTCAGATCGATTCCTCTGCGGGAAATATGGGGTTTTGAGTCCCTTTGACTGAGGAAGGTGTAGGTCTTGTCTATTCCATAGTTGGTTTTTGGAACGGTACCTGTGCTTATATCAAACTCTGGTTTGATGCATCACCCCACCTCTCCTTCCCCCTTAAGCAGGCATAAGAGTGTTTTCTAAATGTGAGACTCTGTTCTCTTGCCTAACTCAGTTCATGTGTAGCCATGTTTACAGGATCGTCCTAAGTGATATCTTATGATAAGTTTCTTTTCCTGTGTGACTTCTTTCACTTAGAATCATTGTACCTGAATCCACTCATTTTGCTGCTACTGGTCTTATGACATTGATTTCGTGGCTGAGGGATATTCCATCGTACGTAAGTTCCACAATGTTTGGAACCATTTTTATATTTCCTGGGATATTTCAGGTGTACCCAGGTTGAGGTTCCTGTAAGCAGTGCAGCCCTCAATTTGGGGGTGGCTCTGTCTTATGGATTTTCATTTTTCCAAAGGTATATTCCCTAGACTGGAAGTGCCCTTGGCTCTGTAGCTCTGTTGTTTACTTGTTTTAGGGAACACAATGCACTCCTCCAGTGAGGCAGTTGGCACCTTACATCCCGCCCATCAGCATAACAAGGCTCCCTGTTCTCCAGGGCCTGCCTTGCCTTTCTGGTTTTTACACATTTTGTGGATGTCCCTTTTGACCGGTGGGAAGTGATACTTCTTTGTAGTGCAGATTTGCATTGCCCGCTTGCTTGCTTGGCCAAAAAGGGCGTATGCGTTTTCTCCTGAATATATTCAGGAGAAAACGCATACGCCCTTTTTGGCCAAGTGCATCATTGTCGAAGTTGTGCCCCTCTTCCTGTGCTTTACAGGCGATTCCAACGTACCTCTTGAAATCTGTTACCTGCTATTCTGCCTCGCTTTCAAGTCCGCCTCTTTGCCTTCCCTCAACAGATTTTTGGACGATAGCTGGCCTTGATTACTCTGCCAATTTGTGAATTGCTGTGCCCCTGAGCTCCATTTTTCAACTCGTTTTTTGTGAGCTGAACGCAAGTCCAAACTTTTGGTTCAGGACCTATACTGGTTCCCGGTGGGTGGCTGAGACTTTGGTTCATTCTTCTTCCTGCCGGGAAATTAGAGTGACATGTGCCCATCCAAATGCCTAACAGCTACTCTCTCATTGGTTCTCCCTCTTCCCTTTCATCCTCTGCCAAATTGGCAACCTGTGCGAACCAGGAGCTTAAAGGGGCTGTCTCTCCAAGCTGGGAGATTGATAGGAAAGCAGTTGGAAAGTCAAACCGGAGCACCAGGAGAGGGGCTCTTCGTTGAGTTTTAGAAACCTGTCGTATTCACAGTGTGTCCATTCTCTAGGTTTCCCGTACACGTTATAGCTGTAGTAATATTCCCTTCAACCTGGAGAGCTGGGACCCATGGAATGGGTGCCATGCATTAATGCTTTAAAGGGTCTGCATTTGCTCACCCCATCTCACCAATCCTCTCAGTCCCAAGTGTCCAGCCTTATGCCACATCCAGCTGTCATTGTAGATAGGGTCATTCCAGGTTGCATCAGAGACCCTGAAGGAATTGTAAAGAATTTCCCTGTTTCTTTGTTCTGTTTTTGAAATTCCTTTTTAGAGTGGGTTTGAGCTGATTCTCGCTGCCATGTTTATGCCAGTCTAGACACACTTGATTCCCTTACGGAGACATATCAACACATAGGTTTTAAGATTCTTACTAGTCAGATCGATTCCTCTGCGGGAAATATGGGGTTTTGAGTCCCTTTCACTGAGGAAGGTGTAGGTCTTTTCTATTCCATAGTTGGTTTTTGGAACGGTACCTGTGCTTATATCAAACTCTGGTTTGATGCATCACCCCACCTCTCCTTCCCCCTTAAGCAGGCATAAGAGTGTTTTCTAAATGTGAGACTCTGTTCTCTTGCCTAACTCAGTTCATGTGTAGCCATGTTTACAGGATCTTCCTAAGTGATATCTTATGATAAGTTTCTTTTCCTGTGTGACTTCTTTCACTTAGAATCATCGTACCTGAATCCACTCATTTTGCTGCTACTGGTCTTATGACATTGATTTCATGGCTGAGGGATATTCCATCGTACGTAAGTTCCACAATGTTTGGAACCATTTTTATATTGCCTGGGATATTTCAGGTGTACCCAGGTTGAGGTTCTTGTAAGCAGTGCAGCCCTCAATTTGGGGGTGGCTCTGTCTTATGGATTTTCAGTTTTCCCAAGGTATATTCCCTAGACTGGAAGTGCCCTTGGCTCTGTAGCTCTGTTGTTTACTTGTTTTAGGGAACACAATGCACTCCTCCTGTGAGGCAGTTGGCAACTTACATCCCGCCCATCAGCATAACAAGGCTCCCTGTTCTCCAGGGCCTGTCTTGCCTTTCTGGTTTTTACACATTTTGTGGATGTCCCTTTTGACCGGTGGGAAGTGATACTTCTTTGTAGTGCAGATTTGCATTGCCCGCTTGCTTGCTTGGCCAAAAAGGGCGTATGCGTTTTCTCCTGAATATATTCAGGAGAAAACGCATACGCCCTTTTTGGCCAAGTGCATCATTGTCGAAGTTGTGCCCCTCTTCCTGTGCTTTACAGGCGATTCCAACGTACCTCTTGAAATCTGTTTCCTGCTATTCTGCCTCGCTTTCCAGTCCGCCTCGTTGCCTTCCCTCAACAGATTTTTGGACGATAGTTGGCCTTGATTACTCTGCCAGTTTGTGAATTGCTGTGCCCCTGAGCTCCATTTTTCAACTCGTTTTTAGTGAGCTGAACGCAAGTCCAAACTTTTGGTTCAGGACCTCTACTGGTTCCCGGTGGGTGGCTGAGACTTTGGTTCATTCTTCTTCCTGCCGGGAAATTAGAGTGACATGTGCCCATCCAAATGCCTAACAGCTACTCTCTCATTGGTTCTCCCTCTTCCCTTTCATCCTCTGCCAAATTGGCAACCTGTGCGAACCAGGAGCTTAAAGGGGCTGTCTCTCCAAGTTGGGAGATTGATAGGAAAGCAGTTGGAAAGTCAAACCGGAGCACCAGGAGAGGGGCTCTTCGTTGAGTTTTAGAAACCTTTCGTATTCACAGTGTGTCCATTCTCTAGGTTTCCCGTACACGTTATAGCTGTAGTAATATTCCCTTCAACCTGGAGAGCTGGGACCCATGGAATGGGTGCCATGCATTATTGCTTTAAAGGGTCTGCATTTGCTCACCCAATCTCACCAATCCTCTCAGTCCCAAGTGTCCAGCCTTATGCCACATCCAGCTGTCATTGTAGATAGGGTCATTCCAGGTTGCATCAGAGACCCTGAAGGAATTGTAAAGAATTTCCCTGTTTCTTTGTTCTGTTTTTGAAATTCCTTTTTAGAGTGGGTTTGAGCTGATTCTCGCTGCCATGTTTATGCCAGTCTAGACACACTTGATTCCCTTACGGAGACATATCAACACATAGGTTTTAAGATTCTTACTAGTCAGATCGATTCCTCTGCGGGAAATATGGGGTTTTGAGTCCCTTTCACTGAGGAAGGTGTAGGTCTTTTCTATTCCATAGTTGGTTTTTGGAACGGTACCTGTGCTTATATCAAACTCTGGTTTGATGCATCACCCCACCTCTCCTTCCCCCTTAAGCAGGCATAAGAGTGTTTTCTAACTGTGAGACTCTGTTCTCTTGCCTAACTCAGTTCATGTGTAGCCATGTTTACAGGATCTTCCTAAGTGATATCTTATGATAAGTTTCTTTTCCTGTGTGACTTCTTTCACTTAGAATCATCGTACCTGAATCCACTCATTTTGCTGCTACTGGTCTTATGACATTGATTTCATGGCTGAGGGATATTCCATCGTACGTAAGTTCCACAATGTTTGGAACCATTTTTATATTTCCTGGGATATTTCAGGTGTACCCAGGTTGAGGTTCTTGTAAGCAGTGCAGCCCTCAATTTGGGGGTGGCTCTGTCTTATGGATTTTCAGTTTTCCCAAGGTATATTCCCTAGACTGGAAGTGCCCTTGGCTCTGTAGCTCTGTTGTTTACTTGTTTTAGGGAACACAATGCACTCCTCCAGTGAGGCAGTTGGCAACTTACATCCCGCCCATCAGCATAACAAGGCTCCCTGTTCTCCAGGGCCTGTCTTGCCTTTCTGGTTTTTACACATTTTGTGGATGTCCCTTTTGACCGGTGGGAAGTGATACTTCTTTGTAGTGCAGATTTGCATTGCCCGCTTGCTTGCTTGGCCAAAAAGGACGTATGCGTTTTCTCCTGAAGGAGAAAACGCATACGCCCTTTTTGGCCAAGTGCATCATTGTCGAAGTTGTGCCCCTCTTCCTGTGCTTTACAGGCGATTCCAATGTACCTCTTGAAATCTGTTACCTGCTATTCTGCCTCGCTTTCAAGTCCGCCTCGTTGCCTTCCCTCAACAGATTTTTGGACGATAGTTGGCCTTGATTACTCTGCCAGTTTGTGAATTGCTGTGCCCCTGAGCTCCATTTTTCAACTCGTTTTTTGTGAGCTGAACGCAAGTCCAAACTTTTGGTTCAGGACCTATACTTGTTCCCGGTTGGTGGCTGAGACTTTGGTTAATTCTTCTTCCTGCCGGGAAATTAGAGTGACATGTGCCCATCCAAATGCCTAACAGCTACTCTCTCATTGGTTCTCCCTCTTCCCTTTCATCCTCTGCCAAATTGGCAACCTGTGCGAACCAGGAGCTTAAAGGGGCTGTCTCTCCAAGTTGGGAGATTGATAGGAAAGCAGTTGGAAAGTCAAACCGGAGCACCAGGAGAGGGGCTCTTCGTTGAGTTTTAGAAACCTTTCGTATTCACAGTGTGTCCATTCTCTAGGTTTCCCGTACACGTTATAGCTGTAGTAATATTCTCTTCAACATGGAGAGCTGGGACCCATGGAATGGGTGCCATGCATTATTGCTTTAAAGGGTCTGCATTTGCTCACCCAATCTCACCAATCCTCTCAGTCCCAAGTGTCCAGACTTATGCCACATCCAGCTGTCATTGTAGATAGGGTCATTCCAGGTTGCATCAGAGACCCTGAAGGAATTGTAATGAATTTCCCTGTTTCTTTGTTCTGTCTTTGAAATTCCTTTTTAGAGTGGGTTTGAGCTGATTCTCGCTGCCATGTTTATGCCAGTCTAGACACACTTGATTCCCTTACGCAGACATATCAACACATAGGTTTTAAGATTCTTACTAGTCAGATCGATTCCTCTGCGGGAAATATGGGGTTTTGAGTCCCTTTGACTGAGGAAGGTGTAGGTCTTGTCTATTCCATAGTTGGTTTTTGGAACGGTACCTGTGCTTATATCAAACTCTGGTTTGATGCATCACCCCACCTCTCCTTCCCCCTTAAGCAGGCATAAGAGTGTTTTCTAAATGTGAGACTCTGTTCTCTTGCCTAACTCAGTTCATGTGTAGCCATGTTTACAGGATCGTCCTAAGTGATATCTTATGATAAGTTTCTTTTCCTGTGTGACTTCTTTCACTTAGAATCATTGTACCTGAATCCACTCATTTTGCTGCTACTGGTCTTATGACATTGATTTCGTGGCTGAGGGATATTCCATCGTACGTAAGTTCCACAATGTTTGGAACCATTTTTATATTTCCTGGGATATTTCAGGTGTACCCAGGTTGAGGTTCCTGTAAGCAGTGCAGCCCTCAATTTGGGGGTGGCTCTGTCTTATGGATTTTCATTTTTCCAAAGGTATATTCCCTAGACTGGAAGTGCCCTTGGCTCTGTAGCTCTGTTGTTTACTTGTTTTAGGGAACACAATGCACTCCTCCAGTGAGGCAGTTGGCACCTTACATCCCGCCCATCAGCATAACAAGGCTCCCTGTTCTCCAGGGCCTGCCTTGCCTTTCTGGTTTTTACACATTTTGTGGATGTCCCTTTTGACCGGTGGGAAGTGATACTTCTTTGTAGTGCAGATTTGCATTGCCCGCTTGCTTGCTTGGCCAAAAAGGGCGTATGCGTTTTCTCCTGAATATATTCAGGAGAAAACGCATACGCCCTTTTTGGCCAAGTGCATCATTGTCGAAGTTGTGCCCCTCTTCCTGTGCTTTACAGGCGATTCCAACGTACCTCTTGAAATCTGTTTCCTGCTATTCTGCCTCGCTTTCAAGTCCGCCTCTTTGCCTTCCCTCAACAGATTTTTGGACGATAGCTGGCCTTGATTACTCTGCCAATTTGTGAATTGCTGTGCCCCTGAGCTCCATTTTTCAACTCGTTTTTTGTGAGCTGAACGCAAGTCCAAACTTTTGGTTCAGGACCTATACTGGTTCCCGGTGGGTGGCTGAGACTTTGGTTCATTCTTCTTCCTGCCGGGAAATTAGAGTGACATGTGCCCATCCAAATGCCTAACAGCTACTCTCTCATTGGTTCTCCCTCTTCCCTTTCATCCTCTGCCAAATTGGCAACCTGTGCGAACCAGGAGCTTAAAGGGGCTGTCTCTCCAAGCTGGGAGATTGATAGGAAAGCAGTTGGAAAGTCAAACCGGAGCACCAGGAGAGGGGCTCTTCGTTGAGTTTTAGAAACCTTTCGTATTCACAGTGTGTCCATTCTCTAGGTTTCCCGTACACGTTATAGCTGTAGTAATATTCCCTTCAACCTGGAGAGCTGGGACCCATGGAATGGGTGCCATGCATTAATGCTTTAAAGGGTCTGCATTTGCTCACCCCATCTCACCAATCCTCTCAGTCCCAAGTGTCCAGCCTTATGCCACATCCAGCTGTCATTGTAGATAGGGTCATTCCAGGTTGCATCAGAGACCCTGAAGGAATTGTAAAGAATTTCCCTGTTTCTTTGTTCTGTTTTTGAAATTCCTTTTTAGAGTGGGTTTGAGCTGATTCTCGCTGCCATGTTTATGCCAGTCTAGACACACTTGATTCCCTTACGGAGACATATCAACACATAGGTTTTAAGATTCTTACTAGTCAGATCGATTCCTCTGCGGGAAATATGGGGTTTTGAGTCCCTTTCACTGAGGAAGGTGTAGGTCTTTTCTATTCCATAGTTGGTTTTTGGAACGGTACCTGTGCTTATATCAAACTCTGGTTTGATGCATCACCCCACCTCTCCTTCCCCCTTAAGCAGGCATAAGAGTGTTTTCTAAATGTGAGACTCTGTTCTCTTGCCTAACTCAGTTCATGTGTAGCCATGTTTACAGGATCTTCCTAAGTGATATCTTATGATAAGTTTCTTTTCCTGTGTGACTTCTTTCACTTAGAATCATCGTACCTGAATCCACTCATTTTGCTGCTACTGGTCTTATGACATTGATTTCATGGCTGAGGGATATTCCATCGTACGTAAGTTCCACAATGTTTGGAACCATTTTTATATTGCCTGGGATATTTCAGGTGTACCCAGGTTGAGGTTCTTGTAAGCAGTGCAGCCCTCAATTTGGGGGTGGCTCTGTCTTATGGATTTTCAGTTTTCCCAAGGTATATTCCCTAGACTGGAAGTGCCCTTGGCTCTGTAGCTCTGTTGTTTACTTGTTTTAGGGAACACAATGCACTCCTCCTGTGAGGCAGTTGGCAACTTACATCCCGCCCATCAGCATAACAAGGCTCCCTGTTCTCCAGGGCCTGTCTTGCCTTTCTGGTTTTTACACATTTTGTGGATGTCCCTTTTGACCGGTGGGAAGTGATACTTCTTTGTAGTGCAGATTTGCATTGCCCGCTTGCTTGCTTGGCCAAAAAGGGCGTATGCGTTTTCTCCTGAATATATTCAGGAGAAAACGCATACGCCCTTTTTGGCCAAGTGCATCATTGTCGAAGTTGTGCCCCTCTTCCTGTGCTTTACAGGCGATTCCAACGTACCTCTTGAAATCTGTTTCCTGCTATTCTGCCTCGCTTTCCAGTCCGCCTCGTTGCCTTCCCTCAACAGATTTTTGGACGATAGTTGGCCTTGATTACTCTGCCAGTTTGTGAATTGCTGTGCCCCTGAGCTCCATTTTTCAACTCGTTTTTAGTGAGCTGAACGCAAGTCCAAACTTTTGGTTCAGGACCTCTACTGGTTCCCGGTGGGTGGCTGAGACTTTGGTTCATTCTTCTTCCTGCCGGGAAATTAGAGTGACATGTGCCCATCCAAATGCCTAACAGCTACTCTCTCATTGGTTCTCCCTCTTCCCTTTCATCCTCTGCCAAATTGGCAACCTGTGCGAACCAGGAGCTTAAAGGGGCTGTCTCTCCAAGTTGGGAGATTGATAGGAAAGCAGTTGGAAAGTCAAACCGGAGCACCAGGAGAGGGGCTCTTCGTTGAGTTTTAGAAACCTTTCGTATTCACAGTGTGTCCATTCTCTAGGTTTCCCGTACACGTTATAGCTGTAGTAATATTCCCTTCAACCTGGAGAGCTGGGACCCATGGAATGGGTGCCATGCATTATTGCTTTAAAGGGTCTGCATTTGCTCACCCAATCTCACCAATCCTCTCAGTCCCAAGTGTCCAGCCTTATGCCACATCCAGCTGTCATTGTAGATAGGGTCATTCCAGGTTGCATCAGAGACCCTGAAGGAATTGTAAAGAATTTCCCTGTTTCTTTGTTCTGTTTTTGAAATTCCTTTTTAGAGTGGGTTTGAGCTGATTCTCGCTGCCATGTTTATGCCAGTCTAGACACACTTGATTCCCTTACGGAGACATATCAACACATAGGTTTTAAGATTCTTACTAGTCAGATCGATTCCTCTGCGGGAAATATGGGGTTTTGAGTCCCTTTCACTGAGGAAGGTGTAGGTCTTTTCTATTCCATAGTTGGTTTTTGGAACGGTACCTGTGCTTATATCAAACTCTGGTTTGATGCATCACCCCACCTCTCCTTCCCCCTTAAGCAGGCATAAGAGTGTTTTCTAACTGTGAGACTCTGTTCTCTTGCCTAACTCAGTTCATGTGTAGCCATGTTTACAGGATCTTCCTAAGTGATATCTTATGATAAGTTTCTTTTCCTGTGTGACTTCTTTCACTTAGAATCATCGTACCTGAATCCACTCATTTTGCTGCTACTGGTCTTATGACATTGATTTCATGGCTGAGGGATATTCCATCGTACGTAAGTTCCACAATGTTTGGAACCATTTTTATATTTCCTGGGATATTTCAGGTGTACCCAGGTTGAGGTTCTTGTAAGCAGTGCAGCCCTCAATTTGGGGGTGGCTCTGTCTTATGGATTTTCAGTTTTCCCAAGGTATATTCCCTAGACTGGAAGTGCCCTTGGCTCTGTAGCTCTGTTGTTTACTTGTTTTAGGGAACACAATGCACTCCTCCAGTGAGGCAGTTGGCAACTTACATCCCGCCCATCAGCATAACAAGGCTCCCTGTTCTCCAGGGCCTGTCTTGCCTTTCTGGTTTTTACACATTTTGTGGATGTCCCTTTTGACCGGTGGGAAGTGATACTTCTTTGTAGTGCAGATTTGCATTGCCCGCTTGCTTGCTTGGCCAAAAAGGGCGTATGCGTTTTCTCCTGAATATATTCAGGAGAAAACGCATACGCCCTTTTTGGCCAAGTGCATCATTGTTGACGTTGTGCCCCTCTTCCTGTGCTTTACTGGCGATTCCAACGTACCTCTTGAAATCTGTTTCCTGCTATTCTGCCTCGCTTTCCAGTCCGCCTCGTTGCCTTCCCTCAACAGATTTTTGGACGATAGTTGGCCTTGATTACTCTGCCAGTTTGTGAATTGCTGTGCCCCTGAGCTCCATTTTTCAACTCGTTTTTTGTGAGCTGAACGCAAGTCCAAACTTTTGGTTCAGGACCTATACTGGTTCCCGGTGGGTGGCTGAGACTTTGGTTCATTCTTCTTCCTGCCGGGAAATTAGAGTGACATGTGCCCATCCAAATGCCTAACAGCTACTCTCTCATTGGTTCTCCCTCTTCCCTTTCATCCTCTGCCAAATTGGCAACCTGTGCGAACCAGGAGCTTAAAGGGGCTGTCTCTCCAAGCTGGGAGATTGATAGGAAAGCAGTTGGAAAGTCAAACCGGAGCACCAGGAGAGGGGCTCTTCGTTGAGTTTTAGAAACCTTTCGTATTCACAGTGTGTCCATTCTCTAGGTTTCCCGTACACGTTATAGATGTAGTAATATTCCCTTCACCTGGAGAGCTGGGACCCATGGAATGGGTGCCATGCATTATTGCTTTAAAGGGTCTGCATTTGCTCACCCAATCTCACCAATCCTCTCAGTCCCAAGTGTCCAGCCTTATGCCACATCCAGCTGTTATTGTAGATAGGGTCATTCCAGGTTGCATCAGAGACCCTGAAGGAATTGTAAAGAATTTCCCTGTTTCTTTGTTCTGTTTTTGAAATTCCTTTTTAGAGTGGGTTTGAGCTGATTCTCGCTGCCATGTTTATGCCAGTCTAGACACACTTGATTCCCTTACGGAGACATATCAACACATAGGTTTTAAGATTCTTACTAGTCAGATCGATTCCTCTGCGGGAAATATGGGGTTTTGAGTCCCTTTCACTGAGGAAGGTGTAGGTCTTTTCTATTCCATAGTTGGTTTTTGGAACGGTACCTGTGCTTATATCAAACTCTGGTTTGATGCATCACCCCACCTCTCCTTCCCCCTTAAGCAGGCATAAGAGTGTTTTCTAAATGTGAGACTCTGTTCTCTTGCCTAACTCAGTTCATGTGTAGCCATGTTTACAGGATCTTCCTAAGTGATATCTTATGATAAGTTTCTTTTCCTGTGTGACTTCTTTCACTTAGAATCATCGTACCTGAATCCACTCATTTTGCTGCTACTGGTCTTATGACATTGATTTCATGGCTGAGGGATATTCCATCGTACGTAAGTTCCACAATGTTTGGAACCATTTTTATATTGCCTGAGATATTTCAGGTGTACCCAGGTTGAGGTTCTTGTAAGCAGTGCAGCCCTCAATTTGGGGGTGGCTCTGTCTTATGGATTTTCAGTTTTCCCAAGGTATATTCCCTAGACTGGAAGTGCCCTTGGCTCTGTAGCTCTGTTGTTTACTTGTTTTAGGGAACACAATGCACTCCTCCAGTGAGGCAGTTGGCAACTTACATCCCGCCCATCAGCATAACAAGGCTCCCTGTTCTCCAGGGCCTGTCTTGCCTTTCTGGTTTTTACACATTTTGTGGATGTCCCTTTTGACCGGTGGGAAGTGATACTTCTTTGTAGTGCAGATTTGCATTGCCCGCTTGCTTGCTTGGCCAAAAAGGGCGTATGCGTTTTCTCCTGAATATATTCAGGAGAAAACGCATACGCCCTTTTTGGCCAAGTGCATCATTGTCGAAGTTGTGCCCCTCTTCCTGTGCTTTACAGGCGATTCCAACGTACCTCTTGAAATCTGTTTCCTGCTATTCTGCCTCGCTTTCAAGTCCGCCTCGTTGCCTTCCCTCAACAGATTTTTGGACGATAGTTGGCCTTGATTACTCTGCCAGTTTGTGAATTGCTGTGCCCCTGAGCTCCATTTTTCAACTCGTTTTTTGTGAGCTGAACGCAAGTCCAAACTTTTGGTTCAGGACCTCTACTGGTTCCCGGTGGGTGGCTGAGACTTTGGTTCATTCTTCTTCCTGCCGGGAAATTAGAGTGACATGTGCCCATCCAAATGCCTAACAGCTACTCTCTCATTGGTTCTCCCTCTTCCCTTTCATCCTCTGCCAAATTGGCAACCTGTGCGAACCAGGAGCTTAAAGGGTCTGTCTCTCCAAGTTGGGAGATTGATAGGAAAGCAGTTGGAAAGTCAAACCGGAGCACCAGGAGAGGGGCTCTTCGTTGAGTTTTAGAAACCTTTCGTATTCACAGTGTGTCCATTCTCTAGGTTTCCCGTACACGTTATAGATGTAGTAATATTCCCTTCAACCTGGAGAGCTGGGACCCATGGAATGGGTGCCATGCATTATTGCTTTAAAGGGTCTGCATTTGCTCACCCAATCTCACCAGTCCTCTCAGTCCCAAGTGACCAGCCTTATGCCACATCCAGCTGTCATTGTAGATAGGGACATTCCAGGTTGCATCAGAGACCCTGAAGGAATTGTAAAGAATTTCCCTGTTTCTTTGTTCTGTTTTTGAAATTCATTTTTAGAGTGGGTTTGAGCTGATTCTCGCTGCCATGTTTATGCCAGTCTAGACACACTTGATTCCCTTACGGAGACATATCAACACATAGGTTTTAAGATTCTTACTAGTCAGATCGATTTCTCTGCGGGAAATATGGGGTTTTGAGTCCCTTTCACTGAGGAAGGTGTAGGTCTTGTCTATTCCATAGTTGGTTTTTGGAACGGTACCTGTGCTTATATCAAACTCTGGTTTGATGCATCACCCCACCTCTCCTTCCCCCTTAAGCAGGCATAAGAGTGTTTTCTAAATGTGAGACTCTGTTCTCTTGCCTAACTCAGTTCATGTGTAGCCATGTTTACAGGATCTTCCTAAGTGATATCTTATGATAAGTTTCTTTTCCTGTGTGACTTCTTTCACTTAGAATCATCGTACCTGAATCCACTCATTTTGCTGCTACTGGTCTTATGACATTGATTTCATGGCTGAGGGATATTCCATCGTACGTAAGTTCCACAATGTTTGGAACCATTTTTATATTTCCTGGGATATTTCAGGTGTACCCAGGTTGAGGTTCTTGTAAGCAGTGCAGCCCTCAATTTGGGGGTGGCTCTGTCTTATGGATTTTCAGTTTTCCCAAGGTATATTCCCTAGACTGGAAGTGCCCTTGGCTCTGTAGCTCTGTTGTTTACTTGTTTTAGGGAACACAATGCACTCCTCCAGTGAGGCAGTTGGCAACTTACATCCCGCCCATCAGCATAACAAGGCTCCCTGTTCTCCAGGGCCTGTCTTGCCTTTCTGGTTTTTACACATTTTGTGGATGTTCCTTTTGACCGGTGGGAAGTGATACTTCTTTGTAGTGCAGATTTGCATTGCCCGCTTGCTTGCTTGGTCAAAAAGGGCGTATGCGTTTTCTCCTGAATATATTCAGGAGAAAACGCATACGCCCTTTTTGGCCAAGTGCATCATTGTCGAAGTTGTGCCCCTCTTCCTGTGCTTTACAGGCGATTCCAACGTACCTCTTGAAATCTGTTTCCTGCTATTCTGCCTCGCTTTCAAGTCCGCCTCGTTGCCTTCCCTCAACAGATTTTTGGACGATAGTTGGCCTTGATTACTCTGCCAGTTTGTGAATTGCTGTGCCCCTGAGCTCCATTTTTCAACTCGTTTTTTCTGAGCTGAACGCAAGTCCAAACTTTTGGTTCAGGACCTCTACTGGTTCCCCGTGGGTGGCTGAGACTTTGGTTCATTCTTCTTCCTGCCGGGAAATTAGAGTGACATGTGCCCATCCAAATGCCTAACAGCTACTCTCTCATTGGTTCTCCCTCTTCCCTTTCATCCTCTGCCAAATTGGCAACCTGTGCGAACCAGGAGCTTAAAGGGGCTGTCTCTCCAAGTTGGGAGATTGATAGGAAAGCAGTTGGAAAGTCAAACCGGAGCACCAGGAGAGGGGCTCTTCGTTGAGTTTTAGAAACCTTTCGTATTCACAGTGTGTCCATTCTCTAGGTTTCCCGTACACGTTATAGCTGTAGTAATATTCCCTTCAACCTGGAGAGCTGGGACCCATGGAATGGGTGCCATGCATTATTGCTTTAAAGGGTCTGCATTTGCTCACCCAATCTCACCAATCCTCTCAGTCCCAAGTGTCCAGCCTTATGCCACATCCAGCTGTCATTGTAGATAGGGTCATTCCAGGTTGCATCAGAGACCCTGAAGGAATTGTAAAGAATTTCCCTGTTTCTTTGTTCTGTTTTTGAAATTCCTTTTTAGAGTGGGTTTGAGCTGATTCTCGCTGCCATGTTTATGCCAGTCTAGACACACTTGATTCCCTTACGGAGACATATCAACACATAGGTTTTAAGATTCTTACTAGTCAGATCGATTCCTCTGCGGGAAATATGGGGTTTTGAGTCCCTTTGACTGAGGAAGGTGTAGGTCTTTTCTATTCCATAGTTGGTTTTTGGAACGGTACCTGTGCTTATATCAAACTCTGGTTTGATGCATCACCCCACCTCTCCTTCCCCCTTAAGCAGGCATAAGAGTGTTTTCTAAATGTGAGACTCTGTTCTCTTGCCTAACTCAGTTCATGTGTAGCCATGTTTACAGGATCTTCCTAAGTGATATCTTATGATAAGTTTCTTTTCCTGTGTGACTTCTTTCACTTAGAATCATCGTACCTGAATCCACTCATTTTGCTGCTACTGGTCTTATGACATTGATTTCATGGCTGAGGGATATTCCATCGTACGTAAGTTCCACAATGTTTGGAACCATTTTTATATTTCCTGGGATATTTCAGGTGTACCCAGGTTGAGGTTCTTGTAAGCAGTGCAGCCCTCAATTTGGGGGTGGCTCTGTCTTATGGATTTTCAGTTTTCCCAAGGTATATTCCCTAGACTGGAAGTGCCCTTGGCTCTGTCGCTCTGTTGTTTACTTGTTTTAGGGAACACAATGCACTCCTCCAGTGAGGCAGTTGGCAACTTACATCCCGCCCATCAGCATAACAAGGCTCCCTGTTCTCCAGGGCCTGTCTTGCCTTTCTGGTTTTTACACATTTTGTGGATGTTCCTTTTGACCGGTGGGAAGTGATACTTCTTTGTAGTGCAGATTTGCATTGCCCGCTTGCTTGCTTGGTCAAAAAGGGCGTATGCGTTTTCTCCTGAATATATTCAGGAGAAAACGCATACGCCCTTTTTGGCCAAGTGCATCATTGTCGAAGTTGTGCCCCTCTTCCTGTGCTTTACAGGTGATTCCAACGTACCTCTTGAAATCTGTTTCCTGCTATTCTGCCTCGCTTTCAAGTCCGCCTCGTTGCCTTCCCTCAACAGATTTTTGGACGATAGTTGGCCTTGATTACTCTGCCAGTTTGTGAATTGCTGTGCCCCTGAGCTCCATTTTTCAACTCGTTTTTTGTGAGCTGAACGCAAGTCCAAACTTTTGGTTCAGGACCTCTACTGGTTCCCCGTGGGTGGCTGAGACTTTGGTTCATTCTTCTTCCTGCCGGGAAATTAGAGTGACATGTGCCCATCCAAATG
Source organism: Mesoplodon mirus (assembly GCF_964341445.2). Lineage (NCBI taxonomy): Eukaryota > Metazoa > Chordata > Mammalia > Artiodactyla > Ziphiidae > Mesoplodon > Mesoplodon mirus. The sequence continues at coordinate 1,041,969 of NW_028295801.1, read as the reverse complement.
CCTAACAGCTACTCTCTCATTGGTTCTCCCTCTTCCCTTTCATCCTCTGCCAAATTGGCAACCTGTGCGAACCAGGAGCTTAAAGGGGCTGTCTCTCCAAGTTGGGAGATTGATAGGAAAGCAGTTGGAAAGTCAAACCGGAGCACCAGGAGAGGGGCTCTTCGTTGAGTTTTAGAAACCTTTCGTATTCACAGTGTGTCCATTCTCTAGGTTTCCCGTACACGTTATAGCTGTAGTAATATTCCCTTCAACCTGGAGAGCTGGGACCCATGGAATGGGTGCCATGCATTATTGCTTTAAAGGGTCTGCATTTGCTCACCCAATCTCACCAATCCTCTCAGTCCCAAGTGTCCAGCCTTATGCCACATCCAGCTGTCATTGTAGATAGGGTCATTCCAGGTTGCATCAGAGACCCTGAAGGAATTGTAAAGAATTTCCCTGTTTCTTTGTTCTGTTTTTGAAATTCCTTTTTAGAGTGGGTTTGAGCTGATTCTCGCTGCCATGTTTATGCCAGTCTAGACACACTTGATTCCCTTACGGAGACATATCAACACATAGGTTTTAAGATTCTTACTAGTCAGATCGATTCCTCTGCGGGAAATATGGGGTTTTGAGTCCCTTTCACTGAGGAAGGTGTAGGTCTTTTCTATTCCATAGTTGGTTTTTGGAACGGTACCTGTGCTTATATCAAACTCTGGTTTGATGCATCACCCCACCTCTCCTTCCCCCTTAAGCAGGCATAAGAGTGTTTTCTAAATGTGAGACTCTGTTCTCTTGCCTAACTCAGTTCATGTGTAGCCATGTTTACAGGATCTTCCTAAGTGATATCTTATGATAAGTTTCTTTTCCTGTGTGACTTCTTTCACTTAGAATCATCGTACCTGAATCCACTCATTTTGCTGCTACTGGTCTTATGACATTGATTTCATGGCTGAGGGATATTCCATCGTACGTAAGTTCCACAATGTTTGGAACCATTTTTATATTGCCTGGGATATTTCAGGTGTACCCAGGTTGAGGTTCTTGTAAGCAGTGCAGCCCTCAATTTGGGGGTGGCTCTGTCTTATGGATTTTCAGTTTTCCCAAGGTATATTCCCTAGACTGGAAGTGCCCTTGGCTCTGTAGCTCTGTTGTTTACTTGTTTTAGGGAACACAATGCACTCCTCCAGTGAGGCAGTTGGCAACTTACATCCCGCCCATCAGCATAACAAGGCTCCCTGTTCTCCAGGGCCTGTCTTGCCTTTCTGGTTTTTACACATTTTGTGGATGTCCCTTTTGACCGGTGGGAAGTGATACTTCTTTGTAGTGCAGATTTGCATTGCCCGCTTGCTTGCTTGGCCAAAAAGGGCGTATGCGTTTTCTCCTGAATATATTCAGGAGAAAACGCATACGCCCTTTTTGGCCAAGTGCATCATTGTCGAAGTTGTGCCCCTCTTCCTGTGCTTTACAGGCGATTCCAACGTACCTCTTGAAATCTGTTTCCTGCTATTCTGCCTCGCTTTCAAGTCCGCCTCGTTGCCTTCCCTCAACAGATTTTTGGACGATAGTTGGCCTTGATTACTCTGCCAGTTTGTGAATTGCTGTGCCCCTGAGCTCCATTTTTCAACTCGTTTTTTGTGAGCTGAACGCAAGTCCAAACTTTTGGTTCAGGACCTCTACTGGTTCCCGGTGGGTGGCTGAGACTTTGGTTCATTCTTCTTCCTGCCGGGAAATTAGAGTGACATGTGCCCATCCAAATGCCTAACAGCTACTCGCTCATTGGTTCTCCCTCTTCCCTTTCATCCTCTGCCAAATTGGCAACCTGTGCGAACCAGGAGCTTAAAGGGTCTGTCTCTCCAAGTTGGGAGATTGATAGGAAAGCAGTTGGAAAGTCAAACCGGAGCACCAGGAGAGGGGCTCTTCGTTGAGTTTTAGAAACCTTTCGTATTCACAGTGTGTCCATTCTCTAGGTTTCCCGTACACGTTATAGATGTAGTAATATTCCCTTCAACCTGGAGAGCTGGGACCCATGGAATGGGTGCCATGCATTATTGCTTTAAAGGGTCTGCATTTGCTCACCCAATCTCACCAGTCCTCTCAGTCCCAAGTGACCAGCCTTATGCCACATCCAGCTGTCATTGTAGATAGGGACATTCCAGGTTGCATCAGAGACCCTGAAGGAATTGTAAAGAATTTCCCTGTTTCTTTGTTCTGTTTTTGAAATTCCTTTTTAGAGTGGGTTTGAGCTGATTCTCGCTGCCATGTTTATGCCAGTCTAGACACACTTGATTCCCTTACGGAGACATATCAACACATAGGTTTTAAGATTCTTACTAGTCAGATCGATTTCTCTGCGGGAAATATGGGGTTTTGAGTCCCTTTCACTGAGGAAGGTGTAGGTCTTGTCTATTCCATAGTTGGTTTTTGGAACGGTACCTGTGCTTATATCAAACTCTGGTTTGATGCATCACCCCACCTCTCCTTCCCCCTTAAGCAGGCATAAGAGTGTTTTCTAAATGTGAGACTCTGTTCTCTTGCCTAACTCAGTTCATGTGTAGCCATGTTTACAGGATCTTCCTAAGTGATATCTTATGATAAGTTTCTTTTCCTGTGTGACTTCTTTCACTTAGAATCATCGTACCTGAATCCACTCATTTTGCTGCTACTGGTCTTATGACATTGATTTCATGGCTGAGGGATATTCCATCGTACGTAAGTTCCACAATGTTTGGAACCATTTTTATATTTCCTGGGATATTTCAGTTGTACCCAGGTTGAGGTTCTTGTAAGCAGTGCAGCCCTCAATTTGGGGGTGGCTCTGTCTTATGGATTTTCAGTTTTCCCAAGGTATATTCCCTAGACTGGAAGTGCCCTTGGCTCTGTAGCTCTGTTGTTTACTTGTTTTAGGGAACACAATGCACTCCTCCAGTGAGGCAGTTGGCAACTTACATCCCGCCCATCAGCATAACAAGGCTCCCTGTTCTCCAGGGCCTGTCTTGCCTTTCTGGTTTTTACACATTTTGTGGATGTTCCTTTTGACCGGTGGGAAGTGATACTTCTTTGTAGTGCAGATTTGCATTGCCCGCTTGCTTGCTTGGTCAAAAAGGGCGTATGCGTTTTCTCCTGAATATATTCAGGAGAAAACGCATACGCCCTTTTTGGCCAAGTGCATCATTGTCGAAGTTGTGCCCCTCTTCCTGTGCTTTACAGGCGATTCCAACGTACCTCTTGAAATCTGTTTCCTGCTATTCTGCCTCGCTTTCAAGTCCGCCTCGTTGCCTTCCCTCAACAGATTTTTGGACGATAGTTGGCCTTGATTACTCTGCCAGTTTGTGAATTGCTGTGCCCCTGAGCTCCATTTTTCAACTCGTTTTTTGTGAGCTGAACGCAAGTCCAAACTTTTGGTTCAGGACCTCTACTGGTTCCCGGTGGGTGGCTGAGACTTTGGTTCATTCTTCTTCCTGCCGGGAAATTAGAGTGACATGTGCCCATCCAAATGCCTAACAGCTACTCTCTCATTGGTTCTCCCTCTTCCCTTTCATCCTCTGCCAAATTGGCAACCTGTGCGAACCAGGAGCTTAAAGGGGCTGTCTCTCCAAGTTGGGAGATTGATAGGAAAGCAGTTGGAAAGTCAAACCGGAGCACCAGGAGAGGGGCTCTTCGTTGAGTTTTAGAAACCTTTCGTATTCACAGTGTGTCCATTCTCTAGGTTTCCCGTACACGTTATAGCTGTAGTAATATTCCCTTCAACCTGGAGAGCTGGGACCCATGGAATGGGTGCCATGCATTATTGCTTTAAAGGGTCTGCATTTGCTCACCCAATCTCACCAGTCCTCTCAGTCCCAAGTGACCAGCCTTATGCCACATCCAGCTGTCATTGTAGATAGGGACATTCCAGGTTGCATCAGAGACCCTGAAGGAATTGTAAAGAATTTCCCTGTTTCTTTGTTCTGTTTTTGAAATTCCTTTTTAGAGTGGGTTTGAGCTGATTCTCGCTGCCATGTTTATGCCAGTCTAGACACACTTGATTCCCTTACGCAGACATATCAACACATAGGTTTTAAGATTCTTACTAGTCAGATCGATTTCTCTGCGGGAAATATGGGGTTTTGAGTCCCTTTCACTGAGGAAGGTGTAGGTCTTGTCTATCCCATAGTTGGTTTTTGGAACGGTACCTGTGCTTATATCAAACTCTGGTTTGATGCATCACCCCACCTCTCCTTCCCCCTTAAGCAGGCATAAGAGTGTTTTCTAAATGTGAGACTCTGTTCTCTTGCCTAACTCAGTTCATGTGTAGCCATGTTTACAGGATCTTCCTAAGTGATATCTTATGATAAGTTTCTTTTCCTGTGTGACTTCTTTCACTTAGAATCATCGTACCTGAATCCACTCATTTTGCTGCTACTGGTCTTATGACATTGATTTCATGGCTGAGGGATATTCCATCGTACGTAAGTTCCACAATGTTTGGAACCATTTTTATATTTCCTGGGATATTTCAGGTGTACTCAGGATGAGGTTCTTGTAAGCAGTGCAGCCCTCAATTTGGGGGTGGCTCTGTCTTATGGATTTTCAGTTTTCCCAAGGTATATTCCCTAGACTGGAAGTGCCCTTGGCTCTGTAGCTCTGTTGTTTACTTGTTTTAGGGAACACAATGCACTCCTCCAGTGAGGCAGTTGGCAACTTACATCCCGCCCATCAGCATAACAAGGCTCCCTGTTCTCCAGGGCCCGTCTTGCCTTTCTGGTTTTTACACATTTTGTGGATGTTCCTTTTGACCGGTGGGAAGTGATACTTCTTTGTAGTGCAGATTTGCATTGCCCGCTTGCTTGCTTGGCCAAAAAGGGCGTATGCGTTTTCTCCTGAATATATTCAGGAGAAAACGCATACGCCCTTTTTGGCCAAGTGCATCATTGTCGACGTTGTGCCCCTCTTCCTGCGCTTTACAGGCGATTCCAACGTACCTCTTGAAATCTGTTTCCTGCTATTCTGCCTCGCTTTCAAGTCCGCCTCGTTGCCTTCCCTCAACAGATTTTTGGACGATAGTTGGCCTTGATTACTCTGCCAGTTTGTGAATTGCTGTGCCCCTGAGCTCCATTTTTCAACTCGTTTTTTGTGAGCTGAACGCAAGTCCAAACTTTTGGTTCAGGACCTCTACTGGTTCCCGGTGGGTGGCTGAGACTTTGGTTCATTCTTCTTCCTGCCGGGAAATTAGAGTGACATGTGCCCATCCAAATGCCTAACAGCTACTCTCTCATTGGTTCTCCCTCTTCCCTTTCATCCTCTGCCAAATTGGCAACCTGTGCGAACCAGGAGCTTAAAGGGGCTGTCTCTCCAAGTTGGGAGATTGATAGGAAAGCAGTTGGAAAGTCAAACCGGAGCACCAGGAGAGGGGCTCTTCGTTGAGTTTTAGAAACCTTTCGTATTCACAGTGTGTCCATTCTCTAGGTTTCCCGTACACGTTATAGATGTAGTAATATTCCCTACAACCTGGAGAGCTGGGACCCATGGAATGGGTGCCATGCATTATTGCTTTAAAGGGTCTGCATTTGCTCACCCAATCTCACCAATCCTCTCAGTCCCAAGTGTCCAGCCTTATGCCACATCCAGCTGTCATTGTAGATAGGGTCATTCCAGGTTGCATCAGAGACCCTGAAGGAATTGTAAAGAATTTCCCTGTTTCTTTGTTCTGTTTTTGAAATTCCTTTTTAGAGTGGGTTTGAGCTGATTCTCGCTGCCATGTTTATGCCAGTCTAGACACACTTGATTCCCTTACGGAGACATATCAACACATAGGTTTTAAGATTCTTACTAGTCAGATCGATTCCTCTGCGGGAAATATGGGGTTTTGAGTCCCTTTCACTGAGGAAGGTGTAGGTCTTTTCTATTCCATAGTTGGTTTTTGGAACGGTACCTGTGCTTATATCAAACTCTGGTTTGATGCATCACCCCACCTCTCCTTCCCCCTTAAGCAGGCATAAGAGTGTTTTCTAAATGTGAGACTCTGTTCTCTTGCCTAACTCAGTTCATGTGTAGCCATGTTTACAGGATCTTCCTAAGTGATATCTTATGATAAGTTTCTTTTCCTGTGTGACTTCTTTCACTTAGAATCATCGTACCTGAATCCACTCATTTTGCTGCTACTGGTCTTATGACATTGATTTCATGGCTGAGGGATATTCCATCGTACGTAAGTTCCACAATGTTTGGAACCATTTTTATATTTCCTGGGATATTTCAGGTGTACCCAGGTTGAGGTTCTTGTAAGCAGTGCAGCCCTCAATTTGGGGGTGGCTCTGTCTTATGGATTTTCAGTTTTCCCAAGGTATATTCCCTAGACTGGAAGTGCCCTTGGCTCTGTAGCTCTGTTGTTTACTTGTTTTAGGGGACACAATGCACTCCTCCAGTGAGGCAGTTGGCAACTTACATCCCGCCCATCAGCATAACAAGGCTCCCTGTTCTCCAGGGCCTGTCTTGCCTTTCTGGTTTTTACACATTTTGTGGATGTCCCTTTTGACTGGTGGGAAGTGATACTTCTTTGTAGTGCAAATTTGCATTGCCCGCTTGCTTGCTTGGCCAAAAAGGGCGTATGCGTTTTCTCCTGAATATATTCAGGAGAAAACGCATACGCCCTTTTTGGCCAAGTGCATCATTGTCGAAGTTGTGCCCCTCTTCCTGTGCTTTACAGGCGATTCCAACGTACCTCTTGAAATCTGTTTCCTGCTATTCTGCCTCGCTTTCAAGTCCGCCTCGTTGCCTTCCCTCAACAGATTTTTGGACGATAGTTGGCCTTGATTACTCTGCCAGTTTGTGAATTGCTGTGCCCCTGAGCTCCATTTTTCAACTCGTTTCTTGTGAGCTGAACGCAAGTCCAAACTTTTGGTTCAGGACCTCTACTGGTTCCCGGTGGGTGGCTGAGACTTTGGTTCATTCTTCTTCCTGCCGGGAAATTAGAGTGACATGTGCCCATCCAAATGCCTAACAGCTACTCTCTCATTGGTTCTCCCTCTTCCCTTTCATCCTCTGCCAAATTGGCAACCTGTGCGAACCAGGAGCTTAAAGGGGCTGTCTCTCCAAGTTGGGAGATTGATAGGAAAGCAGTTGGAAAGTCAAACCGGAGCACCAGGAGAGGGGCTCTTCGTTGAGTTTTAGAAACCTTTCGTATTCACAGTGTGTCCATTCTCTAGGTTTCCCGTACACGTTATAGCTGTAGTTATATTCCCTTCCACCTGGAGAGCTGGGACCCATGGAATGGGTGCCATGCATTATTGCTTTAAAGGGTCTGCATTTGCTCACCCAATCTCACCAATCCTCTCAGTCCCAAGTGTCCAGCCTTATGCCACATCCAGCTGTCATTGTAGATAGGGTCATTCCAGGTTGCATCAGAGACCCTGAAGGAATTGTAAAGAATTTCCCTGTTTCTTTGTTCTGTTTTTGAAATTCCTTTTTAGAGTGGGTTTGAGCTGATTCTCGCTGCCATGTTTATGCCAGTCTAGACACACTTGATTCCCTTACGGAGACATATCAATACATAGGTTTTAATATTCTTACTAGTCAGATCGATTCCTCTGTGGGAAATATGGGGTTTTGAGTCCCTTTCACTGAGGAAGGTGTAGGTCTTGTCTATTCCATAGTTGGTTTTTGGAACGGTACCTGTGCTTATTTCAAACTCTGGTTTGATGCATCACCCCACCTCTCCTTCCCCCTTAAGCAGGCATAAGAGTGTTTTCTAAATGTGAGACTCTGTTCTCTTGCCTAACTCAGTTCATGTGTAGCCATGCTTACAGGATCTTCCTAAGTGATATCTTATGATAAGTTTCTTTTCCTGTGTGACATCTTTCACTTAGAATCATCGTACCTGAATCCACTCATTTTGCTGCTACTGCTCTTATGACATTGATTTCATGGCTGAGAGATATTCCATCATACGTAAGTTCCACAATGTTTTGAACCATTTTTATATTTCCTGGGATATTTCAGGTGTACCCAGGTTGAGGTTCTGGTAAGCAGTGCCGCCCTCAATTTGAGGGTGGCTCTGTCTTATGGATTTTCAGTTTTCCCAAGGTATATTCCCTAGACTGGACATGCCCTTGGCTCTGTAGCTCTGTTGTTTACTTGTTTTAGGGAACACAATGCACTCCTCCAGTGAGGCAGTTGGCAACTTACATCCCGCCCATCAGCATAACAAGGCTCCCTGTTCTCCAGGGCCTGTCTTGCCTTTCTGGTTTTTACACATTTTGTGGATGTCCCTTTTGACCGGTGGGAAGTGATACTTCTTTGTAGTGCAGATTTGCATTGCCCGCTTGCTTGCTTGGCCAAAAAGGGCGTATGCGTTTTCTCCTGAATATATTCAGGAGAAAACGCATACGCCCTTTTTGGCCAAGTGCATCATTGTCGAAGTTGTGCCCCTCTTCCTGTGCTTTACAGGCGATTCCAACGTACCTCTTGAAATCTGTTTCCTGCTATTCTGCCTCGCGTTCAAGTCCGCCTCGTTGCCTTCCCTCAACAGATTTCTGGACGATAGTTGGCCTTGATTACTCTGCCAGTTTGTGAATTGCTGTGCCCCTGAGCTCCATTTTTCAACTCGTTTTTTGTGAGCTGAACGCAAGTCCAAACTTTTGGTTCAGGACCTATATTGGTTCCCGGTGGGTGGCTGAGACTTTGGTTCATTCTTCTTCCTGCCGGGAAATTAGAGTGACATGTGCCCATCCAAATGCCTAGCAGCTACTCTCTCATTGGTTCTCCTCTTCCCTTTCATCCTCTGCCAAATTGGCAACCTGTGCGAACCAGGAGCTTAAAGGGGCTGTCTCTCCAAGTTGGGAGATTGATAGGAAAGCAGTTGGAAAGTCAAACCGGAGCACCAGGAGAGGGGCTCTTCGTTGAGTTTTAGAAACCTTTCGTATTCACAGTGTGTCCATTCTCTAGGTTTCCCGTACACGTTATAGCTGTAGTAATATTCCCTTCAACCTGGAGAGCTGGGACCCATGGAATGGGTGCCATGCATTATTGCTTTAAAGGGTCTGCATTTGCTCACCCAATCTCACCAATCCTCTCAGTCCCAAGTGTCCAGTCTTATGCCACATCCAGCTGTCATTGTAGATAGGGTCATTCCAGGTTGCATCAGAGACCCTGAAGGAATTGTAAAGAATTTCCCTGTTTCTTTGTTCTGTTTTTGAAATTCCTTTTTAGAGTGGGTTTGAGCTGATTCTCGCTGCCATGTTTATGCCAGTCTAGACACACTTGATTCCCTTACGGAGACATATCAATGCATAGGTTTTAAGATTCTTACTAGTCAGATCTATTCCTCTGCGGGAAATATGGGGTTTTGAGTCCCTTTCACTGAGGAAGGTGGAGGTCTTGTCTATTCCATAGTTGGTTTTTGGAACGGTACCTGTGCTTATATCAAACTCTGGTTTGATGCATCACCCCACCTCTCCTTCCCCCTTAAGCAGGCATAAGAGTGTTTTCTAAATGTGAGACTCTGTTCTCTTGCCTAACTCAGTTCATGTGTAGCCATGTTTACAGGATCTTCCTAAGTGATATCTTATGATAAGGTTCTTTTCCTGTGTGACTTCTTTCACTTAGAATCATCGTACCTGAATCCACTCATTTTGCTGCTACTGGTCTTATGACATTGATTTCGTGGCTGAGGGATATTCCATCGTACGTAAGTTCCACAATGTTTGGAACCATTTTTATATTTCCTGGGATATTTCAGGTGTACCCAGGTTGAGGTTCTTGTAAGCAGTGCAGCCCTCAATTTGGGGGTGGCTCTGTCTTATGGATTTTCAGTTTTCCCAAGGTATATTCCCTAGACTGGAAGTGCCCTTGGCTCTGTAGCTCTGTTGTTTACTTGTTTTAGGGAACACAATGCACTCCTCCAGTGAGGCAGTTGGCACCTTACATCCCGCCCATCAGCATAACAAGGCTCCCTGTTCTCCAGGGCCTGTCTTGCCTTTCTGGTTTTTACACATTTTGTGGATGTCCCTTTTGACCGGTGGGAAGTGATACTTCTTTGTAGTGCAGATTTGCATTGCCCACTTGCTTGCTTGGCCAAAAAGGGCGTATGCGTTTTCTCCTGAATATATTCAGGAGAAAACGCATATGCCCTTTTTGGCCAAGTGCATCATTGTCGAAGTTGTGCCCCTCTTCCTGTGCTTTACAGGCGATTCCAATGTACCTCTTGAAATCTGTTTCCTGCTATTCTGCCTCGCTTTCAAGTCTGCCTCGTTGCCTTCCCTCAACAGATTTTTGGACGATAGTTGGCCTTGATTACTCTGCCAGGTTGTGAATTGCTGTGCCCCTGAGCTCCATTTTTAAACTCGTTTTTTGTGAGCTGAACGCAAGTCCAAACTTTTGGTTCAGGACCTATACTGGTTCCCGGTGGGTGGCTGAGACTTTGGTTAATTCTTCTTCCTGCCGGGAAATTAGAGTGACATGTGCCCATCCAAATGCCTAGCAGCTACTCTCTCATTGGTTCTCCCTCTTCCCTTTCATCCTCTGCCAAATTGGCAACCTGTGAGAACCAGGAACTTAAAGGGGCTATCTCTCCAAGTTGGGAGATTGATAGGAAAGCAGTTGGAAAGTCAAACCGGAGCACCAGGAGAGGGGCTCTTCGTTGAGTTTTAGAAACCTTTCGTATTCACAGTGTGTCCATTCTCTAGGTTTCCCGTACACGTTATAGCTGTAGTAATATTCCCTTCAACCTGGAGAGCTGGGACCCATGGAATGGGTGCCATGCATTATTGCTTTAAAGGGTCTGCATTTGCTCACCCAATCTCACCAATCCTCTCAGTCCCAAGTGTCCAGCCTTATGCCACATCCAGCTGTCATTGTAGATAGGGTCATTCCAGGTTGCATCAGAGACCCTGAAGGAATTGTAAAGAATTTCCCTGTTTCTTTGTTCTGTTTTTGAAATTCCTTTTTAGAGTGGGTTTGAGCTGATTCTCGCTGCCATGTTTAAGCCAGTCTAGACACACTTGATTCCCTTACGGAGACATATCAATACATAGGTTTTAAGATTCTTACTAGTCAGATCTATTCCTCTGCGGGAAATATGGGGTTTTGAGTCCCTTTCACTGAGGAAGGTGTAGGTCTTGTCTATTCCATAGTTGGTTTTTGGAACGGTACCTGTGCTTATATCAAACTCGGGTTTGATGCATCACCCCACCTCTCCTTCCCCCTTAAGCAGGCATAAGAGTGTTTTCTAAATGTGAGACTCTGTTCTCTTGCCTAACTCAGTTCATGTGTAGCCATGTTTACAGGATCTTCCTAAGTGATATCTTATGATAAGTTTATTTTCCTGTGTGACTTCTTTCACTTAGAATCATCGTACCTGAATCCACTCATTTTGCTGCGACTGGTCTTATGACCTTGATTTCGTGGCTGAGGGATATTCCATCGTACGTAAGTTCCACAATGTTTGGAACCATTTTTATATTTCCTGGGATATTTCAGGTGTACCCAGGTTGAGGTTCTTGTAAGCAGTGCAGCCCTCAATTTGGGGGTGGCTCTGTCTTATGGATTTTCAGTTTTCCCAAGGTATATTCCCTAGACTGGAAGTGCCCTTGGCTCTGTAGCTCTGTTGTTTACTTGTTTTAGGGGACACAATGCACTCCTCCAGTGAGGCAGTTGGCACCTTACATCCCGCCCATCAGCATAACAAGGCTCCCTGTTCTCCAGGGCCTGTCTTGCCTTTCTGGTTTTTACACATTTTGTGGATGTCCCTTTTGACCGCTGGGAAGTGATACTCCTTTGTAGTGCAGATTTGCATTGCCCGCTTGCTTGCTTGGCCAAAAAGGGCGTATGCGTTTTCTCCTGAATATATTCAGGAGAAAACGCATACGCCCTTTTTGGCCAAGTGCATCATTGTCGAAGTTGTGCCCCTCTTCCTGTGCTTTACAGGCGATTCCAACGTACCTCTTGAAATCTGTTTCCTGCTATTCTGCCTCGCTTTCAAGTCCGCCTCGTTGCCTTCCCTCAACAGATTTTTGGACGATAGTTGGCCTTGATTACTCTGCCAGTTTGTGAATTGCTGTGCCCCTGAGCTCCATTTTTCAACTCGTTTTTTGTGAGCTGAACGCAAGTCCAAACTTTTGGTTCAGGACCTCTACTGGTTCCCGGTGGGTGGCTGAGACTTTGGTTCATTCTTCTTCCTGCCGGGAAATTAGAGTGACATGTGCCCATCCAAATGCCTAACAGCTACTCTCTCATTGGTTCTCCCTCTTCCCTTTCATCCTCTGCCAAATTGGCAACCTGTGCGAACCAGGAGCTTAAAGGGGCTGTCTCTCCAAGTTGGGAGATTGATAGGAAAGCAGTTGGAAAGTCAAACCGGAGCACCAGGAGAGGGGCTCTTCGTTGAGTTTTAGAAACCTTTCGTATTCACAGTGTGTCCATTCTCTAGGTTTCCCGTACACGTTATAGCTGTAGTAATATACCCTTCAACCTGGAGAGCTGGGACCCATGGAATGGGTGCCATGCATTAATGCTTTAAAGGGTCTGCATTTGCTCACCCAATCTCACCAATCCTCTCAGTCCCAAGTGTCCAGCCTTATGCCACATCCAGCTGTCATTGTAGATAGGGTCATTCCAGGTTGCATCAGAGACCCTGAAGGAATTGTAAAGAATTTCCCTGTTTCTTTGTTCTGTTTTTGAAATTCCTTTTTAGAGTGGGTTTGAGCTGATTCTCGCAGCCATGTTTATGCCAGTCTAGACACACTTGATTCCCTTACGGAGACATATCAATACATAGGTTTTAAGATTCTTACTAGTCAGATCTATTCCTCTGCGGGAAATATGGGGTTTTGAGTCCCTTTCACTGAGGAAGGTGTAGGTCTTGTCTATTCCATAGTTGGTTTTTGGAACGGTACCTGTGCTTATATCAAACTCTGGTTTGATGCATCACCCCACCTCTCCTTCCCCCTTAAGCAGGCATAAGAGTGTTTTCTAAATGTGAGACTCTGTTCTCTTGCCTAACTCAGTTCATGTGTAGCCATGTTTACAGGATCTTCCTAAGTGATATCTTATGATAAGGTTCTTTTCCTGTGTGACTTCTTTCACTTAGAATCATCGTACCTGAATCCACTCATTTTGCTGCTACTTGTCTTATGACATTTATTTCGTGGCTGAGGGATATTCCATCGTACGTAAGTTCCACAATGTTTGGAACCATTTTTATATTTCCTGGGATATTTCAGGTGTACCCAGGTTGAGGTTCCTGTAAGCAGTGCAGCCCTCAATTTGGGGGTGGCTCTGTCTTATGGATTTTCAGTTTTCCCAAGGTATATTCCCTAGACTGGAAGTGCCCTTGGCTCTGTAGCTCTGTTGTTTACTTGTTTTAGGGAACACAATGCACTCCTCCAGTGAGGCAGTTGGCACCTTACATCCCGCCCATCAGCATAACAAGGCTCCCTGTTCTCCAGGGCCTGTCTTGCCTTTCTGGTTTTTACACATTTTGTGGATGTCCCTTTTGACCGGTGGGAAGTGATACTTCTTTGTAGTGCAGATTTGCATTGCCCGCTTGCTTGCTTGGCCAAAAAGGGCGTATGCGTTTTCTCCTGAATATATTCAGGAGAAAACGCATATGCCCTTTTTGGCCAAGTGCATCATTGTCGAAGTTGTGCCCCTCTTCCTGTGCTTTACAGGCGATTCCAACGTACCTCTTGAAATCTGTTTCCTGCTATTCTGCCTCGCTTTCAAGTCCGCCTCGTTGCCTTCCCTCAACAGATTTTTGGACGATAGTTGGCCTTGATTACTCTGCCAGTTTGTGAATTGCTGTGCCCCTGAGCTCCATTTTTCAACTCGTTTTTTGTGAGCTGAACGCAAGTCCAAACTTTTGGTTCAGGACCTATACTGGTTCCCGGTGGGTGGCTGAGACTTTGGTTAATTCTTCTTCCTGCCGGGAAATTAGAGTGACATGTGCCCATCCAAATGCCTAACAGCTACTCTCTCATTGGTTCTCCCTCTTCCCTTTCATCCTCTGCCAAATTGGCAACCTGTGCGAACCAGGAGCTTAAAGGGGCTGTCTCTCCAAGTTGGGAGATTGATAGGAAAGCAGTTGGAAAGTCAAACCGGAGCACCAGGAGAGGGGCTCTTCGTTGAGTTTTAGAAACCTTTCGTATTCACAGTGTGTCCATTCTCTAGGTTTCCCGTACACGTTATAGCTGTAGTAATATTCCCTTCCACCTGGAGAGCTGGGACCCATGGAATGGGTGCCATGCATTATTGCTTTAAAGGGTCTGCATTTGCTCACCCAATCTCACCAATCCTCTCAGTCCCAAGTGTCCAGCCTTATGCCACATCCAGCTGTCATTGTAGATAGGGTCATTCCAGGTTGCATCAGAGACCCTGAAGGAATTGTAAAGAATTTCCCTGTTTCTTTGTTCTGTTTTTGAAATTCCTTTTTAGAGTGGGTTTGAGCTGATTCTCGCTGCCATGTTTATGCCAGTCTAGACACACTTGATTCCCTTACGGAGACATATCAATACATAGGTTTTAAGATTTTTACTAGTCAGATCTATTCCTCTGCGGGAAATATGGGGTTTTGAGTCCCTTTCACTGAGGAAGGTGTAGGTCTTGTCTATTCCATAGTTGGTTTTGGGAACGGTACCTGTGCTTATATCAAACTCGGGTTTGATGCATCACCCCACCTCTCCTTCCCCCTTAAGCAGGCATAAGAGTGTTTTCTAAATGTGAGACTCTGTTCTCTTGCCTAACTCAGTTCATGTGTAGCCATGTTTACAGGATCTTCCTAAGTGATATCTTATGATAAGTTTATTTTCCTGTGTGACTTCTTTCACTTAGAATCATCGTACCTGAATCCACTCATTTTGCTGCGACTGGTCTTATGACCTTGATTTCGTGGCTGAGGGATATTCCATCGTACGTAAGTTCCACAATGTTTGGAACCATTTTTATATTTCCTGGGATATTTCAGGTGTACCCAGGTTGAGGTTATTGTAAGCAGTGCAGCCCTCAATTTGGGGGTGGCTCTGTCTTATGGATTTTCAGTTTTCCCAAGGTATATTCCCTAGACTGGAAGTGCCCTTGGCTCTGTAGCTCTGTTGTTTACTTGTTTTAGGGGACACAATGCACTCCTCCAGTGAGGCAGTTGGCAACTTACATCCCGCCCATCAGCATAACAAGGCTCCCTGTTCTCCAGGGCCTGTCTTGCCTTTCTGGTTTTTACACATTTTGTGGATGTCCCTTTTGACCGGTGGGAAGTGATACTCCTTTGTAGTGCAGATTTGCATTGCCCGCTTGCTTGCTTGGCCAAAAAGGGCGTATGCGTTTTCTCCTGAATATATTCAGGAGAAAACACATACGCCCTTTTTGACCAAATGCATCATTGTCGAAGTTGTGCCCCTCTTCCTGTGCTTTACAGGCGATTCCAACGTACCTCTTGAAATCTGTTTCCTGCTATTCTGCCTCGCTTTCAAGTCCGCCTCGTTGCCTTCCCTCAACAGATTTTTGGACGATAGTTGGCCTTGATTACTCTGCCAGTTTGTGAATTGCTGTGCCCCTGAGCTCCATTTTTCAACTCGTTTTTTGTGAGCTGAACGCAAGTCCAAACTTTTGGTTCAGGACCTCTACTGGTTCCCGGTGGGTGGCTGAGACTTTGGTTCATTCTTCTTCCTGCCGGGAAATTAGAATGACATGTGCCCATCCAAATGCCTAACAGCTACTCTCTCATTGGTTCTCCCTCTTCCCTTTCATCCTCTGCCAAATTGGCAACCTGTGCGAATCAGGAGCTTAAAGGGGCTGTCTCTCCAAGTTGGGAGATTGATAGGAAAGCAGTTGGAAAGTCAAACCGGAGCACCAGGAGAGGGGCTCTTCGTTGAGTTTTAGAAACCTTTCGTATTCACAGTGTGTCCATTCTCTAGGTTTCCCGTACACGTTATAGCTGTAGTAATATTCCCTTCAACCTGGAGAGCTGGGACCCATGGAATGGGTGCCATGCATTAATGCTTAAAGGGTCTGCATTTGCTCACCCAATCTCACCAATCCTCTCAGTCCCAAGTGTCCAGCCTTATGCCACATCCAGCTGTCATTGTAGATAGGGTCATTCCAGGTTGCATCAGAGACCCTGAAGGAATTGTAAA
Organism: Mesoplodon mirus; assembly: GCF_964341445.2. Lineage (NCBI taxonomy): Eukaryota > Metazoa > Chordata > Mammalia > Artiodactyla > Ziphiidae > Mesoplodon > Mesoplodon mirus. Next base: position 1,025,890 of record NW_028295801.1, on the reverse strand, counting down.
GAATTTCCCTGTTTCTCTGTTCTGTTTTTGAAATTCCTTTTTAGAGTGGGTTTGAGCTGATTCTCACGGCCATGTTTATGCCAGTCTAGACACACTTGATTCCCTTACGGAGACATATCAATACATAGGTTTTAAGATTCTTACTAGTCAGATCTATTCCTCTGTGGGAAATATTGGGTTTTGAGTCCCTTTGACTGAGGAAGGTGTAGGTCTTGTCTATTCCATAGTTGGTTTTTGGAACGGTACCTGTGCTTATATCAAACTCGGGTTTGATGCATCACCCCACCTCTCCTTCCCCCTTAAGCAGGCATAAGAGTGTTTTCTAAATGTGAGACTCTGTTCTCTTGCCTAACTCAGTTCATGTGTAGCCATGTTTACAGGATCTTCCTAAGTGATATCTTATGATAAGTTTATTTTCCTGTGTGACTTCTTTCACTTAGAATCATCGTACCTGAATCCACTCATTTTGCTGCGACTGGTCTTATGACCTTGATTTCGTGGCTTAGGGATATTCCATCGTACGTAAGTTCCACAATGTTTGGAACCATTTTTATATTTCCTGGGATATTTCAGGTGTACCCAGGTTGAGGTTCCTGTAAGCAGTGCAGCCCTCAATTTGGGGGTGGCTCTGTCTTATGGATTTTCAGTTTTCCCAAGGTATATTCCCTAGACTGGAAGTGCCCTTGGCTCTGTAGCTCTGTTGTTTACTTGTTTTAGGGGACACAATGCACTCCTCCAGTGAGGCAGTTGGCAACTTACATCCCGCCCATCAGCATAACAAGGCTCCCTGTTCTCCAGGGCCTGTCTTGCCTTTCTGGTTTTTACACATTTTGTGGATGTCCCTTTTGACCGGTGGGAAGTGATACTCCTTTGTAGTGCAGATATGCATTGCCCGCTTGCTTGCTTGGCCAAAAAGGGCGTATGCGTTTTCTCCTGAATATATTCAGGAGAAAACGCATACGCCCTTTTTGGCCAAGTGCATCATTGTCGAAGTTGTGCCCCTCTTCCTGTGCTTTACAGGCGATTCCAACGTACCTCTTGAAATCTGTTTCCTGCTATTCTGCCTCGCTTTCAAGTCCGCCTCGTTGCCTTCCCTCAACAGATTTTTGGACGATAGTTGGCCTTGATTACTCTGCCAGTTTGTGAATTGCTGTGCCCCTGAGCTCCATTTTCCAACTCGTTTTTTGTGAGCTGAACGCAAGTCCAAACGTTTGGTTCAGGACCTCTACTGGTTCCCGGTGGGTGGCTGAGACTTTGGTTCATTCTTCTTCCTGCCGGGAAATTAGAGTGACATGTGCCCATCCAAATGCCTAACAGCTACTCTCTCATTGGTTCTCCCTCTTCCCTTTCATCCTCTGCCAAATTGGCAACCTGTGCGAACCAGGAGCTTAAAGGGGCTGTCTCTCCAAGTTGGGAGATTGATAGGAAAGCAGTTGGAAAGTGAAACCGGAGCACCAGGAGAGGGGCTCTTCGTTGAGTTTTAGAAACCTTTCGTATTCACAGTGTGTCCATTCTCTAGGTTTCCCGTACACGTTATAGCTGTAGTAATATTCCCTTCAACCTGGAGAGCTGGGACCCATGGAATGGGTGCCATGCATTAATGCTTTTAAGGGTCTGCATTTGCTCACCCAATCTCACCAATCCTCTCAGTCCCAAGTGTCCAGCCTTATGCCATATCCAGCTGTAATTGAAGATAGGGTCATTCCAGGTTGCAGCAGAGACCCTGAAGGAATTGTAAAGAATTTCCCTGTTTCTTTGTTCTGTTTTTGAAATTCCTTTTTAGAGTGGGTTTGAGCTGATTCTCGCGGCCATGTTTATGCCAGTCTAGACACACTTGATTCCCTTACGGAGACATATCAATACATAGGTTTTAAGATTCTTACTAGTCAGATCTATTCCTCTGCGGGAAATATGGGGTTTTGAGTCCCTTTCACTGAGGAAGGTGTAGGTCTTGTCTATTCCATAGTTGGTTTTTGGAACGGTACCTGTGCTTATATCAAACTCGGGTTTGATGCATCACCCCACCTCTCCTTCCCCCTTAAGCAGGCATAAGAGTGTTTTCTAAATGTGAGACTCTGTTCTCTTGCCTAACTCAGTTCATGTGTAGCCATGTTTACAGGATCTTCCTAAGTGATATCTTATGATAAGTTTCTTTTCCTGTGTGACTTCTTTCACTTAGAATCATCATACCTGAATCCACTCATTTTGCTGCTACTGGTCTTATGACCTTGATTTCGTGGCTGAGGGATATTCCATCGTACGTAAGTTCCACAATGTTTGGAACCATTTTTATATTTCCTGGGATATTTCAGGTGTACCCAGGTTGAGGTTCCTGTAAGCAGTGCAGCCCTCAATTTGGGGGTGGCTCTGTCTTATGGATTTTCAGTTTTCCCAAGGTATATTCCCTAGACTGGAAGTGCCCTTGGCTCTGTAGCTCTGTTGTTTACTTGTTTTAGGGGACACAATGCACTCCTCCAGTGAGGCAGTTGGCAACTTATATCCCGCCCATCAGCATAACAAGGCTCCCTGTTCTCCAGGGCCTGTCTTGCCTTTCTGGTTTTTACACATTTTGTGGATGTCCCTTTTGACCGGTGGGAAGTGATACTTCTTTGTAGTGCAGATTTGCATTGCCCGCTTGCTTGCTTGGCCAAAAAGGGCGTATGCGTTTTCTCCTGAATATATTCAGGAGAAAACACATACGCCCTTTTTGGCCAAGTGCATCATTGTCGAAGTTGTGCCCCTCTTCCTGTGCTTTACAGGCGATTCCAACGTACCTCTTGAAATCTGTTTCCTGCTATTCTGCCTCGCTTTCAAGTCCGCCTCGTTGCCTTCCCTCAACAGATTTTTGGACGATAGTTGGCCTTGATTACTCTGCCAGTTTGTGAATTGCTGTGCCCCTGAGCTCCATTTTCCAACTCGTTTTTTGTGAGCTGAACGCAAGTCCAAACTTTTGGTTCAGGACCTCTACTGGTTCCCGGTGGGTGGCTGAGACTTTGGTTCATTCTTCTTCCTGCCGGGAAATTAGAGTGACATGTGCCCATCCAAATGCCTAACAGCTACTCTCTCATTGGTTCTCTCTCTTCCCTTTCATCCTCTGCCAAATTGGCAACCTGTGCGAACCAGGAGCTTAAAGGGGCTGTCTCTCCAAGTTGGGAGATTGATAGGAAAGCAGTTGGAAAGTCAAACCGGAGCAGCAGGAGAGGGGCTCTTCGTTGAGTTTTAGAAACCTTTCGTATTCACAGTGTGTCCATTCTCTAGGTTTCCCGTACACGTTATAGCTGTAGTAATATACCCTTCAACCTGGAGAGCTGGGACCCATGGAATGGGTGCCATGCATTAATGCTTTAAAGGGTCTGCATTTGCTCACCCAATCTCACCAATCCTCTCAGTCCCAAGTGTCCAGCCTTATGCCACATCCAGCTGTCATTGTAGATAGGGTCATTCCAGGTTGCATCAGAGACCCTGAAGGAATTGTGAAGAATTTCCCTGTTTCTTTGTTCTGTTTTTGAAATTCCTTTTTAGAGTGGGTTTGAGCTGATTCTCGCGGCCATGTTTATGCCAGTCTAGACACACTTGATTCCCTTACAGAGACATATCAATACATAGGTTTTAAGATTCTTACTAGTCAGATCTATTCCTCTGCGGGAAATATGGGGTTTTGAGTCCCTTTCACTGAGGAAGGTGTAGGTCTTGTCTATTCCATAGTTGGTTTTTGGAACGGTACCTGTGCTTATATCAAACTCGGGTTTGATGCATCACCCCACCTCTCCTTCCCCCTTAAGCAGGCATAAGAGTGTTTTCTAAATGTGAGACTCTGTTCTCTTGCCTAACTCAGTTCATGTGTAGCCATGTTTACAGGATCTTCCTAAGTGATATCTTATGATAAGTTTCTTTTCCTGTGTGACTTCTTTCACTTAGAATCATCATACCTGAATCCACTCATTTTGCTGCTACTGGTCTTATGACCTTGATTTCGTGGCTGAGGGATATTCCATCGTACGTAAGTTCCACAATGTTTGGAACCATTTTTATATTTCCTGGGATATTTCAGGTGTACCCAGGTTGAGGTTCCTGTAAGCAGTGCAGCCCTCAATTTGGGGGTGGCTCTGTCTTATGGATTTTCAGTTTTCCCAAGGTATATTCCCTAGACTGGAAGTGCCCTTGGCTCTGTAGCTCTGTTGTTTACTTGTTTTAGGGGACACAATGCACTCCTCCAGTGAGGCAGTTGGCAACTTACATCCCGCCCATCAGCATAACAAGGCTCCCTGTTCTCCAGGGCCTGTCTTGCCTTTCTGGTTTTTACACATTTTGTGGATGTCCCTTTTGACCGGTGGGAAGTGATACTTCTTTGTAGTGCAGATTTGCATTGCCCGCTTGCTTGCTTGGCCAAAAAGGGCGTATGCGTTTTCTCCTGAATATATTCAGGAGAAAACACATACGCCCTTTTTGGCCAAGTGCATCATTGTCGAAGTTGTGCCCCTCTTCCTGTGCTTTACAGGCGATTCCAACGTACCTCTTGAAATCTGTTTCCTGCTATTCTGCCTCGCTTTCAAGTCCGCCTCGTTGCCTTCCCTCAACAGATTTTTGGACGATAGTTGGCCTTGATTACTCTGCCAGTTTGTGAATTGCTGTGCCCCTGAGCTCCATTTTCCAACTCGTTTTTTGTGAGCTGAACGCAAGTCCAAACTTTTGGTTCAGGACCTCTACTGGTTCCCGGTGGGTGGCTGAGACTTTGGTTCATTCTTCTTCCTGCCGGGAAATTAGAGTGACATGTGCCCATCCAAATGCCTAACAGCTACTCTCTCATTGGTTCTCTCTCTTCCCTTTCATCCTCTGCCAAATTGGCAACCTGTGCGAACCAGGAGCTTAAAGGGGCTGTCTCTCCAAGTTGGGAGATTGATAGGAAAGCAGTTGGAAAGTCAAACCGGAGCAGCAGGAGAGGGGCTCTTCGTTGAGTTTTAGAAACCTTTCGTATTCACAGTGTGTCCATTCTCTAGGTTTCCCGTACACGTTATAGCTGTAGTAATATACCCTTCAACCTGGAGAGCTGGGACCCATGGAATGGGTGCCATGCATTAATGCTTTAAAGGGTCTGCATTTGCTCACCCAATCTCACCAATCCTCTCAGTCCCAAGTGTCCAGCCTTATGCCACATCCAGCTGTCATTGTAGATAGGGTCATTCCAGGTTGCATCAGAGACCCTGAAGGAATTGTAAAGAATTTCCCTGTTTCTTTGTTCTGTTTTTGAAATTCCTTTTTAGAGTGGGTTTGAGCTGATTCTCGCTGCCATGTTTATGCCAGTCTAGACACACTTGATGCCCTTATGGAGACATATCAATACATAGGTTTTAAGATTCTTACTAGTCAGATCTATTCCTCTGCGGGAAATATTGGGTTTTGAGTCCCTTTCACTGAGGAAGGTGTAGGTCTTGTCTATTCCATAGTTGGTTTTTGGAACGGTACCTGTGCTTATATCAAACTCGGGTTTGATGCATCACCCCACCTCTCCTTCCCCCTTAAGCAGGCATAAGAGTGTTTTCTAAATGTGAGACTCTGTTCTCTTGCCTAACTCAGTTCATGTGTAGCCATGTTTACAGGATCTTCCTAAGTGATATCTTATGATAAGTTTCTTTTCCTGTGTGACTTCTTTCACTTAGAATCATCGTACCTGAATCCACTCATTTTGCTGCGACTGGTCTTATGACCTTGATTTCGTGGCTGAGGGATATTCCATCGTACGTAATTTCCACAATGTTTGGAACCATTTTTATATTTCCTGGGATATTTCAGGTGTACCCAGGTTGAGGTTCCTGTAAGCAGTGCAGCCCTCAATTTGGGGGTGGCTCTGTCTTATGGATTTTCAGTTTTCCCAAGGTATATTCCCTAGACTGGAAGTGCCCTTGGCTCTGTAGCTCTGTTGTTTACTTGTTTTAGGGGACACAATGCACTCCTCCAGTGAGGCAGTTGGCAACTTACATCCCGCCCATCAGCATAACAAGGCTCCCTGTTCTCCAGGGCCTGTCTTGCCTTTCTGGTTTTTACACATTTTGTGGATGTCCCTTTTGACCGGTGGGAAGTGATACTCCTTTGTAGTGCAGATTTGCATTGCCCGCTTGCTTGCTTGGCCAAAAAGGGCGTATGCGTTTTCTCCTGAATATATTCAGGAGAAAACGCATACGCCCTTTTTGGCCAAGTGCATCATTGTCGAAGTTGTGCCCCTCTTCCTGTGCTTTACAGGCGATTCCAACGTACCTCTTGAAATCTGTTTCCTGCTATTCTGCCTCGCTTTCAAGTCTGCCTCGTTGCCTTCCCTCAACAGATTTTTGGACGATAGTTGGCCTTGATTACTCTGCCAGTTTGTGAAATGCTGTGCCCCTGAGCTCCATTCTCCAACTCGTTTTTTGTGAGCTGAACGCAAGTCCAAACTTTTGGTTCAGGACCTCTACTGGTTCCCGGTGTGTGGCTGAGACTTTGGTTCATTCTTCTTCCTGCCGGGAAATTAGAGTGACATGTGCCCATCCAAATGCCTAACAGCTACTCTCTCATTGGTTCTCCCTCTTCCCTTTCATCCTCTGCCAAATTGGCAACCTGTGCGAACCAGGAGCTTAAAGGGGCTGTCTCTCCAAGTTGGGAGATTGATAGGAAAGCAGTTGGAAAGTCAAACCGGAGCACCAGGAGAGGGGCTCTTCGTTGAGTTTTAGAAACCTTTCGTATTCACAGTGTGTCCATTCTCTAGGTTTCCCGTACACGTTATAGCTGTAGTAATATACCCTTCAACCTGGAGAGCTGGGACCCATGGAATGGGTGCCATGCATTAATGCTTTAAAGGGTCTGCATTTGCTCACCCAATCTCACCAATCCTCTCAGTCCCAAGTGTCCAGCCTTATGCCACATCCAGCTGTCATTGTAGATAGGGTCATTCCAGGTTGCATCAGAGACCCTGAAGGAATTGTAAAGAATTTCCCTGTTTCTTTGTTCTGTTTTTGAAATTCCTTTTTAGAGTGGGTTTGAGCTGATTCTCGCGGCCATGTTTATGCCAGTCTACACACACTTGATTCCCTTATGGAGACATATCAATACATAGGTTTTAAGATTCTTACTAGTCAGATCTATTCCTCTGCGGGAAATATGGGGTTTTGAGTCCCTTTCACTGAGGAAGGTGTAGGTCTTGTCTATTCCATAGTTGGTTTTTGGAACGGTACCTGTGCTTATATCAAACTCGGGTTTGATGCATCACCCCACCTCTCCTTCCCCCTTAAGCAGGCATAAGAGTGTTTTCTAAATGTGAGACTCTGTTCTCTTGCCTAACTCAGTTCATGTGTAGCCATGTTTACAGGATCTTCCTAAGTGATATCTTATGATAAGTTTCTTTTCCTGTGTGACTTCTTTCACTTAGAATCATCATACCTGAATCCACTCATTTTGCTGCTACTGGTCTTATGACCTTGATTTCGTGGCTGAGGGATATTCCATCGTACGTAAGTTCCACAATGTTTGGAACCATTTTTATATTTCCTGGGATATTTCAGGTGTACCCAGGTTGAGGTTCCTGTAAGCAGTGCAGCCCTCAATTTGGGGGTGGCTCTGTCTTATGGATTTTCAGTTTTCCCAAGGTATATTCCCTAGACTGGAAGTGCCCTTGGCTCTGTAGCTCTGTTGTTTACTTGTTTTAGGGGACACAATGCACTCCTCCAGTGAGGCAGTTGGCAACTTACATCCCGCCCATCAGCATAACAAGGCTCCCTGTTCTCCAGGGCCTGTCTTGCCTTTCTGGTTTTTACACATTTTGTGGATGTCCCTTTTGACCGGTGGGAAGTGATACTCCTTTGTAGTACAGATTTGCATTGCCCGCTTGCTTGCTTGGCCAAAAAGGGCGTATGCGTTTTCTCCTGAATATATTCAGGAGAAAACGCATACGCCCTTTTTGGCCAAGTGCATCACTGTCGAAGTTGTGCCCCTCTTCCTGTGCTTTACAGGCGATTCCAACGTACCTCTTGAAATCTGTTTCCTGCTATTCTGCCTCGCTTTCAAGTCCGCCTCGTTGCCTTCCCTCAACAGATTTTTGGACGATAGTTGGCCTTGATTACTCTGCCAGTTTGTGAATTGCTGTGCCCCTGAGCTCCATTTTCCAACTCGTTTTTTGTGAGCTGAACGCAAGTCCAAACGTTTGGTTCAGGACCTCTACTGGTTCCCGGTGGGTGGCTGAGACTTTGGTTCATTCTTCTTCCTGCCGGGAAATTAGAGTGACATGTGCCCATCCAAATGCCTAACAGCTACTCTCTCATTGGTTCTCCCTCTTCCCTTTCATCCTCTGCCAAATTGGCAACCTGTGCGAACCAGGAGCTTAAAGGGGCTGTCTCTCCAAGTTGGGAGATTGATAGGAAAGCAGTTGGAAAGTCAAACCGGAGCACCAGGAGAGGGGCTCTTCGTTGAGTTTTAGAAACCTTTCGTATTCACAGTGTGTCCATTCTCTAGGTTTCCCGTACACGTTATAGCTGTAGTAATATTCCCTTCAACCTGGAGAGCTGGGACCCATGGAATGGGTGCCATGCATTAATGCTTTTAAGGGTCTGCATTTGCTCACCCAATCTCACCAATCCTCTCAGTCCCAAGTGTCCAGCCTTATGCCATATCCAGCTGTCATTGTAGATAGGGTCATTCCAGGTTGCAGCAGAGACCCTGAAGGAATTGTAAAGAATTTCCCTGTTTCTTTGTTCTGTTTTTGAAATTCCTTTTTAGAGTGGGTTTGAGCTGATTCTCGCGGCCATGTTTATGCCAGTCTAGACACACTTGATTCCCTTACGGAGACATATCAATACATAGGTTTTAAGATTCTTACTAGTCAGATCTATTCCTCTGCGGGAAATATGGGGTTTTGAGTCCCTTTCACTGAGGAAGGTGTAGGTCTTGTCTATTCCATAGTTGGTTTTTGGAACGGTACCTGTGCTTATATCAAACTCGGGTTTGATGCATCACCCCACCTCTCCTTCCCCCTTAAGCAGGCATAAGAGTGTTTTCTAAATGTGAGACTCTGTTCTCTTGCCTAACTCAGTTCATGTGTAGCCATGTTTACAGGATCTTCCTAAGTGATATCTTATGATAAGTTTCTTTTCCTGTGTGACTTCTTTCACTTAGAATCATCATACCTGAATCCACTCATTTTGCTGCGACTGGTCTTATGACCTTGATTTCGTGGCTGAGGGATATTCCATCGTACGTAAGTTCCACAATGTTTGGAACCATTTTTATATTTCCTGGGATATTTCAGGTGTACCCAGGTTGAGGTTCCTGTAAGCAGTGCAGCCCTCAATTTGGGGGTGGCTCTGTCTTATGGATTTTCAGTTTTCCCAAGGTATATTCCCTAGACTGGAAGTGCCCTTGGCTCTGTAGCTCTGTTGTTTACTTGTTTTAGGGGACACAATGCACTCCTCCAGTGAGGCAGTTGGCACCTTACATCCCGCCCATCAGCATAACAAGGCTCCCTGTTCTCCAGGGCCTGTCTTGCCTTTCTGGTTTTTACACATTTTGTGGATGTCCCTTTTGACCGGTGGGAAGTTATACTTCTTTGTAGTGCAGATTTGCATTGCCCGCTTGCTTGCTTGGCCAAAAAGGGCGTATGCGTTTTCTCCTGAATATATTCAGGAGAAAACACATACGCCCTTTTTGGCCAAGTGCATCATTGTCGAAGTTGTGCCCCTCTTCCTGTGCTTTACAGGCGATTCCAACGTACCTCTTGAAATCTGTTTCCTGCTATTCTGCCTCGCTTTCAAGTCCGCCTCGTTGCCTTCCCTCAACAGATTTTTGGACGATAGTTGGCCTTGATTACTCTGCCAGTTTGTGAATTGCTGTGCCCCTGAGCTCCATTTTCCAACTCGTTTTTTGTGAGCTGAACGCAAGTCCAAACTTTTGGTTCAGGACCTCTACTGGTTCCCGGTGGGTGGCTGAGACTTTGGTTCATTCTTCTTCCTGCCGGGAAATTAGAGTGACATGTGCCCATCCAAATGCCTAACAGCTACTCTCTCATTGGTTCTCTCTCTTCCCTTTCATCCTCTGCCAAATTGGCAACCTGTGCGAACCAGGAGCTTAAAGGGGCTGTCTCTCCAAGTTGGGAGATTGATAGGAAAGCAGTTGGAAAGTCAAACCGGAGCAGCAGGAGAGGGGCTCTTCGTTGAGTTTTAGAAACCTTTCGTATTCACAGTGTGTCCATTCTCTAGGTTTCCCGTACACGTTATAGCTGTAGTAATATACCCTTCAACCTGGAGAGCTGGGACCCATGGAATGGGTGCCATGCATTAATGCTTTAAAGGGTCTGCATTTGCTCACCCAATCTCACCAATCCTCTCAGTCCCAAGTGTCCAGCCTTATGCCATATCCAGCTGTCATTGTAAATAGGGTCATTCCAGGTTGCAGCAGAGACCCTGAAGGAATTGTAAAGAATTTCCCTGTTTCTTTGTTCTGTTTTTGAAATTCCTTTTTAGAGTGGGTTTGAGCTGATTCTCGCTGCCCTGTTTATGCCAGTCTAGACACACTTGATTCCCTTACGGAGACATATCAATACATAGGTTTTAAGATTCTTACTAGTCAGATCTATTCCTCTGCGGGAAATATGGGGTTTTGAGTCCCTTTCACTGAGGAAGGTGTAGGTCTTGTCTATTCCATAGTTGGTTTTTGGAACGGTACCTGTGCTTATATCAAACTCGGGTTTGATGCATCACCCCACCTCTCCTTCCCCCTTAAGCAGGCATAAGAGTGTTTTCTAAATGTGAGACTCTGTTCCCTTGCCTAACTCAGTTCATGTGTAGCCATGTTTACAGGATCTTCCTAAGTGATATCTTATGATAAGTTTCTTTTCCTGTGTGACTTCTTTCACTTAGAATCATCGTACCTGAATCCACTCATTTTGCTGCGACTGGTCTTATAACCTTGATTTCGTGGCTGAGGGATATTCCATCGTACGTAAGTTCCACAATGTTTGGAACCATTTTTATATTTCCTGGGATATTTCAGGTGTACCCAGGTTGAGGTTCCTGTAAGCAGTGCAGCCCTCAATTTGGGGGTGGCTCTGTCTTATGGATTTTCAGTTTTCCCAAGGTATATTCCCTAGACTGGAAGTGCCCTTGGCTCTGTAGCTCTGTTGTTTACTTGTTTTAGGGGACACAATGCACTCCTCCAGTGAGGCAGTTGGCAACTTACATCCCGCCCATCAGCATAACAAGGCTCCCTGTTCTCCAGGGCCTGTCTTGCCTTTCTGGTTTTTACACATATGGTGGATGTCCCTTTTGACCGGTGGGAAGTGATACTCCTTTGTAGTGCAGATTTGCATTGCCCGCTTGCTTGCTTGGCCAAAAAGGGCGTATGCGTTTTCTCCTGAATATATTCAGGAGAAAACGCATACGCCCTTTTTGGCCAAGTGCATCATTGTCGAAGTTGTGCCCCTCTTCCTGTGCTTTACAGGCGATTCCAACGTACCTCTTGAAATCTGTTTCCTGCTTTTCTGCCTCGCTTTCAAGTCTGCCTCGTTGCCTTCCCTCAACAGATTTTTGGACGATAGTTGGCCTTGATTAATCTGCCAGTTTGTGAAATGCTGTGCCCCTGAGCTCCATTCTCCAACTCGTTTTTTGTGAGCTGAACGCAAGTCCAAACTTTTGGTTCAGGACCTCTACTAGTTCCCGGTGTGTGGCTGAGACTTTGGTTCATTCTTCTTCCTGCCGGGAAATTAGAGTGACATGTGCCCATCCAAATGCCTAACAGCTACTCTCTCATTGGTTCTCCCTCTTCCCTTTCATCCTCTGCCAAATTGGCAACCTGTGCGAACCAGGAGCTTAAAGGGGCTGTCTCTCCAAGTTGGGAGATTGATAGGAAAGCAGTTGGAAAGTCAAACCGGAGCACCAGGAGAGGGGCTCTTCGTTGAGTTTTAGAAACCTTTCGTATTCACAGTGTGTCCATTCTCTAGGTTTCCCGTACACGTTATATCTGTAGTAATATACCCTTCAACCTGGAGAGCTGGGACCCATGGAATGGGTGCCATGCATTAATGCTTTAAAGGGTCTGCATTTGCTCACCCCATCTCACCAATCCTCTCAGTCCCAAGTGTCCAGCCTTATGCCACATCCAGCTGTCATTGTAGATAGGGTCATTCCAGGTTGCATCAGAGACCCTGAAGGAATTGTAAAGAATTTCCCTGTTTCTTTGTTCTGTTTTTGAAATTCCTTTTTAGAGTGGGTTTGAGCTGATTCTCGCGGCCATGTTTATGCCAGTCTAGACACACTTGATTCCCTTATGGAGACATATCAATACATAGGTTTTAAGATTCTTACTAGTCAGATCTATTCCTCTGCGGGAAATATGGGGTTTTGAGTCCCTTTCACTGAGGAAGGTGTAGGTCTTGTCTATTCCATAGTTGGTTTTTGGAACGGTACCTGTGCTTATATCAAACTCGGGTTTGATGCATCACCCCACCTCTCCTTCCCCCTTAAGCAGGCATAAGAGTGTTTTCTAAATGTGAGACTCTGTTCTCTTGCCTAACTCAGTTCATGTGTAGCCATGTTTACAGGATCTTCCTAAGTGATATCTTATGATAAGTTTCTTTTCCTGTTTGACTTCTTTCACTTAGAATCATCATACCTGAATCCACTCATTTTGCTGCTACTGGTCTTATGACCTTGATTTCGTGGCTGAGGGATATTCCATCGTACGTAAGTTCCACAATGTTTGGAACCATTTTTATATTTCCTGGGATATTTCAGGTGTACCCAGGTTGAGGTTCCTGTAAGCAGTGCAGCCCTCAATTTGGGGGTGGCTCTGTCTTATGGATTTTCAGTTTTCCCAAGGTATATTCCCTAGACTGGAAGTGCCCTTGGCTCTGTAGCTCTGTTGTTTACTTGTTTTAGGGGACACAATGCACTCCTCCAGTGAGGCAGTTGGCAACTTACATCCCGCCCATCAGCATAACAAGGCTCCCTGTTCTCCAGGGCCTGTCTTGCCTTTCTGGTTTTTACACATTTTGTGGATGTCCCTTTTGACCGGTGGGAAGTGATACTTCTTTGTAGTGCAGATTTGCATTGCCCGCTTGCTTGCTTGGCCAAAAAGGGCGTATGCGTTTTCTCCTGAATATATTCAGGAGAAAACGCATACGCCCTTTTTGGCCAAGTGCATCATTGTCGAAGTTGTGCCCCTCTTCCTGTGCTTTACAGGCGATTCCAACGTACCTCTTGAAATCTCTTTCCTGCTATTCTGCCTCGCTTTCAAGTCCGCCTCGTTGCCTTCCCTCAACAGATTTTTGGACGATAGTTGGCCTTGATTACTCTGCCAGTTTGTGAATTGCTGTGCCCCTGAGCTCCATTTTTCAACTCGTTTTTTGTGAGCTGAACGCAAGTCCAAACTTTTGGTTCAGGACCTCTACTGGTTCCCGGTGGGTGGCTGAGACTTTGGTTCATTCTTCTTCCTGCCGGGAAATTAGAGTGACATGTGCCCATCCAAATGCCTAACAGCTACTCTCTCATTGGTTCTCCCTCTTCCCTTTCATCCTCTGCCAAATTGGCAACCTGTGCGAACCAGGAGCTTAAAGGGGCTGTCTCTCCAAGTTGGGAGATTGATAGGAAAGCAGTTGGAAAGTCAAACCGGAGCACCAGGAGAGGGGCTCTTCGTTGAGTTTTAGAAACCTTTCGTATTCACAGTGTGTCCATTCTCTAGGTTTCCCGTACACGTTATAGCTGTAGTAATATTCCCTTCAACCTGGAGAGCTGGGACCCATGGAATGGGTGCCATGCATTAATGCTTTAAAGGGTCTGCATTTGCTCACCCCATCTCACCAATCCTCTCAGTCCCAAGTGTCCAGCCTTATGCCACATCCAGCTGTCATTGTAGATAGGGTCATTCCAGGTTGCATCAGAGACCCTGAAGGAATTGTAAAGAATTTCCCTGTTTCTCTGTTCTGTTTTTGAAATTCCTTTTTAGAGTGGGTTTGAGCTGATTCTTGCGGCCATGTTTATGCCAGTCTAGACACACTTGATTCCCTTACGGAGACATATCAATACATAGGTTTTAAGATTCTTACTAGTCAGATATATTCCTCTGCAGGAAATATTGGGTTTTGAGTCCCTTTCACTGAGGAAGGTGTAGGTCTTGTCTATTCCATAGTTGGTTTTTGGAACGGTACCTGTGCTTATATCAAACTCTGGTTTGATGCATCACCCCACCTCTCCTTCCCCCTTAAGCAGGCATAAGAGTGTTTTCTAAATGTGAGACTCTGTTCTCTTGCCTAACTCAGTTCATGTGTAGCCATGTTTACAGGATCTTCCTAAGTGATATCTTATGATAAGTTTCTTTTCCTGTGTGACTTCTTTCACTTAGAATCATCGTACCTGAATCCACTCATTTTGCTGCTACTGGTCTTATGACATAGATTTCGTGGCTGAGGGATATTCCATCGTACGTAAGTTCCACAATGTTTGGAACCATTTTTATATTTCCTGGGATATTTCAGGTGTACCCAGGTTGAGGTTCCTGTAAGCAGTGCAGCCCTCAATTTGGGGGTGGCTCTGTCTTATGGATTTTCAGTTTTCCCAAGGTATATTCCCTAGACTGGAAGTGCCCTTGGCTCTGTAGCTCTGTTGTTTACTTGTATTAGGGGACACAATGCACTCCTCCTGTGAGGCAGTTGGCAACTTACATCCCGCCCATCAGCATAACAAGGCTCCCTGTTCTCCAGGGCCTGTCTTGCCTTTCTGGTTTTTACACATTTTGTGGATGTCCCTTTTGACCGGTGGGAAGTGATACTCCTTTGTAGTGCAGATTTGCATTGCCCGCTTGCTTGCTTGGCCAAAAAGGGCGTATGCGTTTTCTCCTGAATATATTCAGGAGAAAACGCATACGCCCTTTTTGGCCAAGTGCATCATTGTCGAAGTTGTGCCCCTCTTCCTGTGCTTTACAGGCGATTCCAACGTACCTCTTGAAATCTGTTTCCTGCTATTCTGCCTCGCTTTCAAGTCCGCCTCGTTGCCTTCCCTCAACAGATTTTTGGACGATAGTTGGCCTTGATTACTCTGCCAGTTTGTGAATTGCTCTGCCCCTGAGCTCCATTTTCCAACTCGTTTTTTGTGAGCTGAACGCAAGTCCAAACTTTTGGTTCAGGACCTCTACTGGTTCCCGGTGGGTGGCTGAGACTTTGGTTCATTCATCTTCCTGCCGGGAAATTAGAGTGACTTGTGCCCATCCAAATGCCTAACAGCTACTCTCTCATTGGTTCTCCCTCTTCCCTTTCATCCTCTGCCAAATTGGCAACCTGTGCGAACCAGGAGCTTAAAGGGGCTGTCTCTCCAAGTTGGGAGATTGATAGGAAAGCAGTTGGAAAGTCAAACCGGAGCACCAGGAGAGGGGCTCTTCGTTGAGTTTTAGAAACCTTTCGTATTCACAGTGTGTCCATTCTCTAGGTTTCCCGTACACGTTATAGCTGTAGTAATATTCCCTTCAACCTGGAGAGCTGGGACCCATGGAATGGGTGCCATGCATTAATGCTTTAAAGGGTCTGCATTTGCTCACCCAATCTCACCAATCCTCTCAGTCCCAAGTGTCCAGCCTTATGCCACATCCAGCTGTCATTGTAGATAGGGTCATTCCAGGTTGCAGCAGAGACCCTGAAGGAATTGTAAAGAATTTCCCTGTTTCTTTGTTCTGTTTTTGAAATTCCTTTTTAGAGTGGGTTTGAGCTGATTCTCGCGGCCATGTTTATGCCAGTCTAGACACACTTGATTCCCTTACGGAGACATATCAATACATAGGTTTTAAGATTCTTACTAGTCAGATCTATTCCTCTGCGGGAAATATGGGGTTTTGAGTCCCTTTCACTGAGGAAGGTGTAGGTCTTGTCTATTCCATAGTTGGTTTTTGGAACGGTACCTGTGCTTATATCAAACTCTGGTTTGATGCATCACCCCACCTCTCCTTCCCCCTTAAGCAGGCATAAGAGTGTTTTCTAAATGTGAGACTCTGTTCTCTTGCCTAACTCAGTTCATGTGTAGCCATGTTTACAGGATCTTCCTAAGTGATATCTTATGATAAGTTTCTTTTCCTGTGTGACTTCTTTCACTTAGAATCATCGTACCTGAATCCACTCATTTTGCTGCGACTGGTCTTATGACCTTGATTTCGTGGCTGAGGGATATTCCATCGTACGTAAGTTCCACAATGTTTGGAACCATTTTTATATTTCCTGGGATATTTCAGGTGTACCCAGGTTGAGGTTCCAGTAAGCAGTGCAGCCCTCAATTTGGGGGTGGCTCTGTCTTATGGATTTTCAGTTTTCCCAAGGTATATTCCCTAGACTGGAAGTGCCCTTGGCTCTGTAGCTCTGTTGTTTACTTGTTTTAGGGGACACAATGCACTCCTCCAGTGAGGCAGTTGGCAACTTACATCCCGCCCATCAGCATAACAAGGCTCCCTGTTCTCCAGGGCCTGTCTTGCCTTTCTGGTTTTTACACGTTTTGTGGATGTCCCTTTTGACCGGTGGGAAGTGATACTCCTTTGTAGTGCAGATTTGCATTGCCCGCTTGCTTGCTTGGCCAAAAAGGGCGTATGCGTTTTCTCCTGAATATATTCAGGAGAAAACGCATACGCCCTTTTTGGCCAAGTGCATCATTGTCAAAGTTGTGCCCCTCTTCCTGTGCTTTACAGGCGATTCCAACGTGCCTCTTGAAATCTCTTTCCTGCTATTCTGCCTCTCTTTCAAGTCCGCCTCGTTGCCTTCCCTCAACAGATTTTTGGACGATAGTTGGCCTTGATTACTCTGCCAGTTTGTGAATTGCTGTGCCCCTGAGCTCCATTTTTCAACTCGTTTTTTGTGAGCTGAACGCAAGTCCAAACTTTTGGTTCAGGACCTCTACTGGTTCCCGGTGGGTGGCTGAGACTTTGGTTCATTCTTCTTCCTGCCGGGAAATTAGAGTGACATGTGCCCATCCAAATGCCTAACAGCTACTCTCTCATTGGTTCTCCCTCTTCCCTTTCATCCTCTGCCAAATTGGCAACCTGTGCGTACCAGGAGCTTAAAGGGGCTGTCTCTCCAAGTTGGGAGATTGATAGGAAAGCAGTTGGAAAGTCAAACCGGAGCACCAGGAGAGGGGCTCTTCGTTGAGTTTTAGAAACCTTTCGTATTCACAGTGTGTCCATTCTCTAGGTTTCCCGTACACGTTATAGCTGTAGTAATATTCCCTTCAACCTGGAGAGCTGGGACCCATGGAATGGGTGCCATGCATTAATGCTTTAAAGGGTCTGCATTTGCTCACCCAATCTCACCAATCCTCTCAGTCCCAAGTGTCCAGCCTTATGCCACATCCAGCTGTCATTGTAGATAGGGTCATTCCAGGTTGCATCAGAGACCCTGAAGGAATTGTAAAGAATTTCCCTGTTTCTTTGTTCTGTTTTTGAAATTCCTTTTTAGAGTGGGTTTGAGCTGATTCTCGCGGCCATGTTTATGCCAGTCTAGACACACTTGATTCCCTTACGGAGACATATCAATACATAGGTTTTAAGATTCTTACTAGTCAGATCTATTCCTCTGCCGGAAATATTGGGTTTTGAGTCCCTTTCACTGAGGAAGGTGTAGGTCTTGTCTATTCCATAGTTGGTTTTTGGAACGGTACCTGTGCTTATATCAAACTCGGGTTTGATGCATCACCCCACCTCTCCTTCCCCCTTAAGCAGGCATAAGAGTGTTTTGTAAATGTGAGACTCTGTTCTCTTGCCTAACTCAGTTCATGTGTAGCCATGTTTACAGGATCTTCCTAAGTGATATCTTATGATAAGTTTCTTTTCCTGTGTGACTTCTTTCACTTAGAATCATCGTACCTGAATCCACTCATTTTGCTGCTACTGGTCTTATGACCTTGATTTCATGGCTGAGGGATATTCCATCGTACGTAAGTTCCACAATGTTTGGAACCATTTTTATATTTCCTGGGATATTTCAGGTGTACCCAGGTTGAGGTTCCTGTAAGCAGTGCAGCCCTCAATTTGGGGGTGGCTCTGTCTTATGGATTTTCAGTTTTCCCAAGGTATATTCCCTAGACTGGAAGTGCCCTTGGCTCTGTAGCTCTGTTGTTTACTTGTTTTAGGGGACACAATGCACTCCTCCAGTGAGGCAGTTGGCAACTTACATCCCGCCCATCAGCATAACAAGGCTCCCTGTTCTCCAGGGCCTGTCTTGCCTTTCTGGTTTTTACACATTTTGTGGATGTCCCTTTTGACCGGTGGGAAGTGATACTCCTTTGTAGTGCAGATTTGCATTGCCCGCTTGCTTGCTTGGCCAAAAAGGGCGTATGCGTTTTCTCCTGAATATATTCAGGAGAAAACGCATACGCCCTTTTTGGCCAAGTGCATCATTGTCGCAGTTGTGCCCCTCTTCCTGTGCTTTACAGGCGATTCCAACGTACCTCTTGAAATCTGTTTCCTGCTATTCTGCCTCGCTTTCAAGTCCGCCTCGTTGCCTTCCCTCAACAGATTTTTGGACGATAGTTGGCCTTGATTACTCTGCCAGTTTGTGAATTGCTGTGCCCCTGAGCTCCATTTTTCAACTCGTTTTTTGTGAGCTGAACGCAAGTCCAAACTTTTGGTTCAGGACCTCTACTGGTTCCCGGTGGGTGGCTGAGACTTTGGTTCATTCTTCTTCCTGCCGGGAAATTAGAGTGACATGTGCCCATCCAAATGCCTAACAGCTACTCTCTCATTGGTTCTCCCTCTTCCCTTTCATCCTCTGCCAAATTGGCAACCTGTGCGAACCAGGAGCTTAAAGGGGCTGTCTCTCCAAGTTGGGAGATTGATAGGAAAGCAGTTGGAATGTCAAACCGGAGCACCAGGAGAGGGGCTCTTCGTTGAGTTTTAGAAACCTTTCGTATTCACAGTGTGTCCATTCTCTAGGTTTCCCGTACACGTTATAGCTGTAGTAATATTCCCTTCAACCTGGAGAGCTGGGACCCATGGAATGGGTGCCATGCATTAATGCTTTAAAGGGTCTGCATTTGCTCACCCAATCTCACCAATCCTCTCAGTCCCAAGTGTCCAGCCTTATGCCACATCCAGCTGTCATTGTAGATAGGGTCATTCCAGGTTGCATCAGAGACCCTGAAGGAATTGTAAAGAATTTCCCTGTTTCTTTGTTCTGTTTTTGAAATTCCTTTTTAGAGTGGGTTTGAGCTGATTCTCGCGGCCATGTTTATGCCAGTCTAGACACACTTGATTCCCTTACGGAGACATATCAATACATAGGTTTTAAGATTCTTACTAGTCAGATCTATTCCTCTGCGGGAAATATGGGGTTTAGAGTCCCTTTCACTGAGGAAGGTGTAGGTCTTGTCTATTCCATAGTTGGTTTTTGGAACGGTACCTGTGCTTATATCAAACTCGGGTTTGATGCATCACCCCACCTCTCCTTCCCCCTTAAGCAGGCATAAGAGTGTTTTCTAAATGTGAGACTCTGTTCTCTTGCCTAACTCAGTTCATGTGTAGCCATGTTTACAGGATCTTCCTAAGTGATATCTTATGATAAGTTTCTTTTCCTGTGTGACTTCTTTCACTTAGAATCATCGTACCTGAATCCACTCATTTTGCTGCGACTGGTCTTATGACCTTGATTTCGTGGCTGAGGGATATTCCATCGTACGTAAGTTCCACAATGTTTGGAACCATTTTTATATTTCCTGGGATATTTCAGGTGTACCCAGGTTGAGGTTCCTGTAAGCAGTGCAGCCCTCAATTTGGGGGTGGCTCTGTCTTATGGATTTTCAGTTTTCCCAAGGTATATTCCCTAGACTGGAAGTGCCCTTGGCTCTGTAGCTCTGTTGTTTACTTGTTTTAGGGGACACAATGCACTCCTCCAGTGAGGCAGTTGGCAACTTACATCCCGCCCATCAGCATAACAAGGCTCCCTGTTCTCCAGGGCCTGTCTTGCCTTTCTGGTTTTTACACATTTTGTGGATGTCCCTTTTGACCGGTGGGAAGTGATACTCCTTTGTAGTGCAGATTTGCATTGCCCGCTTGCTTGCTTGGCCAAAAAGTGCGTATGCGTTTTCTCCTGAATATATTCAGGAGAAAACGCATACGCCCTTTTTGGCCAAGTGCATCATTGTCGAAGTTGTGCCCCTCTTCCTGTGCTTTACAGGCGATTCCAACGTACCTCTTGAAATCTGTTTCCTGCTATTCTGCCTCGCTTTCAAGTCCGCCTCGTTGCCTTCCCTCAACAGATTTTTGGACGATAGTTGGCCTTGATTACTCTGCCAGTTTGTGAATTGCTGTGCCCCTGAGCTCCATTTTTCAACTCGTTTTTTGTGAGCTGAACGCAAGTCCAAACTTTTGGTTCAGGACCTCTACTGTTTCCCGGTGGGTGGCTGAGACTTTGGTTCATTCTTCTTCCTGCCGGGAAATTAGAGTGACATGTGCCCATCCAAATGCCTAACAGCTACTCTCTCATTGGTTCTCCCTCTTCCCTTTCATCCTCTGCCAAATTGGCAACCTGTACGAACCAGGAGCTTAAAGGGGCTGTCTCTCCAAGTTGGGAGATTGATAGGAAAGCAGTTGGAAATTCAAACCGGAGCACCAGGAGAGGGGCTCTTCGTTGAGTTTTAGAAACCTTTCGTATTCACAGTGTGTCCATTCTCTAGGTTTCCCGTACACGTTATAGCTGTAGTAATATTCCCTTCAACCTGGAGAGCTGGGACCCATGGAATGGGTGCCATGCATTAATGCTTTAAAGGGTCTGCATTTGCTCACCCAATCTCACCAATCCTCTCAATTCCAAGTGTCCAGCCTTATGCCACATCCAGCTGTCATTGTAGATAGGGTCATTCCAGGTTGCATCAGAGACCCTGAAGGAATTGTAAAGAATTTCCCTGTTTCTTTGTTCTGTTTTTGAAATTCCTTTTTAGAGTGGGTTTGAGCTGATTCTCGCGGCCATGTTTATGCCAGTCTAGACACACTTGATTCCCTTACGGAGACATATCAATACATAGGTTTTAAGATTCTTACTAGTCAGATCTATTCCTCTGCCGGAAATATTGGGTTTTGAGTCCCTTTCACTGAGGAAGGTGTAGGTCTTGTCTATTCCATAGTTGGTTTTTGGAACGGTACCTGTGCTTATATCAAACTCGGGTTTGATGCATCACCCCACCTCTCCTTCCCCCTTAAGCAGGCATAAGAGTGTTTTGTAAATGTGAGACTCTGTTCTCTTGCCTAACTCAGTTCATGTGTAGCCATGTTTACAGGATCTTCCTAAGTGATATCTTATGATAAGTTTCTTTTCCTGTGTGACTTCTTTCACTTAGAATCATCGTACCTGAATCCACTCATTTTGCTGCGACTGGTCTTATGACCTTGATTTCGTGGCTGAGGGATATTCCATCGTACGTAAGTTCCACAATGTTTGGAACCATTTTTATATTTCCTGGGATATTTCAGGTGTACCCAGGTTGAGGTTCCTGTAAGCAGTGCAGCCCTCAATTTGGGGGTGGCTCTGTCTTATGGATTTTCAGTTTTCCCAAGGTATATTCCCTAGACTGGAAGTGCCCTTGGCTCTGTAGCTCTGTTGTTTACTTGTTTTAGGGGACACAATGCACTCCTCCAGTGAGGCAGTTGGCAACTTACATCCCGCCCATCAGCATAACAAGGCTCCCTGTTCTCCAGGGCCTGTCTTGCCTTTCTGGTTTTTACACATTTTGTGGATGTCCCTTTTGACCGGTGGGAAGTGACACTCCTTTGTAGTGCAGATTTGCATTGCCCGCTTGCTTGCTTGGCCAAAAAGGGCGTATGCGTTTTCTCCTGAATATATTCAGGAGAAAAGGCATACGCCCTTTTTGGCCAAGTGCATCATTGTCGCAGTTGTGCCCCTCTTCCTGTGCTTTACAGGCGATTCCAACGTACCTCTTGAAATCTGTTTCCTGCTATTCTGCCTCGCTTTCAAGTCCGCCTCGTTGCCTTCCCTCAACAGATTTTTGGACGATAGTTGGCCTTGATTACTCTGCCAGTTTGTGAATTGCTGTGCCCCTGAGCTCCATTTTTCAACTCGTTTTTTGTGAGCTGAACGCAAGTCCAAACTTTTGGTTCAGGACCTCTACTGGTTCCCGGTGGGTGGCTGAGACTTTGGTTCATTCTTCTTCCTGCCGGGAAATTAGAGTGACATGTGCCCATCCAAATGCCTAACAGCTACTCTCTCATTGGTTCTCCCTCTTCCCTTTCATCCTCTGCCAAATTGGCAACCTGTGCGAACCAGGAGCTTAAAGGGGCTGTCTCTCCAAGTTGGGAGATTGATAGGAAAGCAGTTGGAAAGTCAAACCGGAGCACCAGGAGAGGGGCTCTTCGTTGAGTTTTAGAAACCTTTCGTATTCACAGTGTGTCCATTCTCTAGGTTTCCCGTACACGTTATAGCTGTAGTAATATACCCTTCAACCTGGAGTGCTGGGACCCATGGAATGGGTGCCATGCATTAATGCTTTAAAGGGTCTGCATTTGCTCACCCAATCTCACCAATCCTCTCAGTCCCAAGTGTCCAGCCTTATGCCACATCCAGCTGTCATTGTAGATAGGGTCATTCCAGGTTGCAGCAGAGACCCTGAAGGAATTGTAAAGAATTTCCCTGTTTCTTTGTTCTGTTTTTGAAATTCCTTTTTAGAGTGGGTTTGAGCTGATTCTCGCGGCCATGTTTATGCCAGTCTAGACACACTTGATTCCCTTACGGAGACATATCAATACATAGGTTTTAAGATTCTTACTAGTCAGATCTATTCCTCTGCGGGAAATATGGGGTTTTGAGTCCCTTTCACTGAGGAAGGTGTAGTTCTTGTCTATTCCATAGTTGGTTTTTGGAACGGTACCTGTGCTTATATCAAACTCTGGTTTGATGCATCACCCCACCTCTCCTTCCCCCTTAAGCAGGCATAAGAGTGTTTTCTAAATGTGAGACTCTGTTCTCTTGCCTAACTCAGTTCATGTGTAGCCATGTTTACAGGATCTTCCTAAGTGATATCTTATGATAAGTTTCTTTTCCTGTGTGACTTCTTTCACTTAGAATCATCGTACCTGAATCCACTCATTTTGCTGCTACTGGTCTTATGACATTGATTTCGTAGCTGAGGGATAGTCCATCGTACGTAAGTTCCACAATGTTTGAATCATTTTTATATTTCCTGGCATATTTCAGGTGTACCCAGGTTGAGGTTCCTGCAAGCAGTGCAGCCCTCAATTTGGGGGTGGCTCTGTCTTATGGATTTTCAGTTTTCCCAAGGTATATTCCCTAGACTTGAAGTGCCCTTGGCTCTGTAGCTCTGTTGTTTACTTGTTTTAGGGGACACAATGCACTCCTCCAGTGAGGCAGTTGGCAACTTACATCCCGCCCATCAGCATAACAAGGCTCCCTGTTCTCCAGGGCCTGTCTTGCCTTTCTGGTTTTTACACATTTTGTGGATGTCCCTTTTGACCGGTGGGAAGTGATACTCCTTTGTAGTGCAGATTTGCATTGCCCGCTTGCTTGCTTGGCCAAAAAGGGCGTATGCGTTTTCTCGTGAATATATTCAGGAGAAAACGCATACGCCCTTTTTGTCCAAGTGCATCATTGTCGAAGTTGTGCCCCTCTTCCTGTGCTTTACAGGCGATTCCAACGTACCTCTTGAAATCTGTTTCCTGCTATTCTGCCTCGCTTTCAAGTCCGCCTCGTTGCCTTCCCTCAACAGATTTTTGGACGATAGTTGGCCTTGATTACTCTGCCAGTTTGTGAATTGCTGTGCCCCTGAGCTCCATTTTTCAACTCGTTTTTTGTGAGCTGAACGCAAGTCCAAACTTTTGGTTCAGGACCTCTACTGGTTCCCAGTGGCTGGCTGAGACTTTGATTCATTCTTCTTCCTGCCGGGAAATTAGAGTGACATGTGCCCATCCAAATGCCTAACAGCTACTCTCTCATTGGTTCTCCCTCTTCCCTTTCATCCTCTGCCAAATTGGCAACCTGTGCGAACCAGGAGCTTAAAGGGGCTGTCTCTCCAAGTTGGGAGATTGATAGGAAAGCAGTTGGGAAGTCAAACCGGAGCACCAGGAGAGGGGCTCTTCGTTGAGTTTTAGAAACCTTTCGTATTCACAGTGTGTCCATTCTCTAGGTTTCCCGTACACGTTATAGCTGTAGTAATATACCCTTCAACCTGGAGAGCTGGGACCCATGGAATGGGTGCCATGCATTAATGCTTTAAAGGGTCTGCATTTGCTCACCCAATCTCACCAATCCTCTCAGTCCCAAGTGTCCAGCCTTATGCCACATCCAGCTGTCATTGTAGATAGGGTCATTCCAGGTTGCAGCAGAGACCCTGAAGGAATTGTAAAGAATTTCCCTGTTTCTTTGTTCTGTTTTTGAAATTCCTTTTTTGAGTGGGTTTGAGCTGATTCTCGCGGCCATGTTTATGCCAGTCTAGACACACTTGATTCCCTTACAGAGACATATCAATACATAGGTTTTAAGATTCTTACTAGTCAGATCTATTCCTCTGCGGGAAATATGGGGTTTTGAGTCCCTTTCACTGAGGAAGGTGTAGGTCTTGTCTATTCCATAGTTGGTTTTTGGAACGGTACCTGTGCTTATATCAAACTCTGGTTTGATGCATCACCCCACCTCTCCTTCCCCCTTAAGCAGGCATAAGAGTGTTTTCTAAATGTGAGACTCTGTTCTCTTGCCTAACTCAGTTCATGTGTAGCCATGTTTATAGGATCTTCCTAAGTGATATCTTATGATAAGTTTCTTTTCCTGTGTGACTTCTTTCACTTAGAATCATCGTACCTGAATCCACTCATTTTGCTGCGACTGGTCTTATGACCTTGATTTCGTGGCTGAGGGATATTCCATCGTACGTAAGTTCCACAATGTTTGGAACCATTTTTATATTTCCTGGGATATTTCAGGTGTACCCAGGTTGAGGTTCCTGTAAGCAGTGCAGCCCTCAATTTGGGGGTGGCTCTGTCTTATGGATTTTCAGTTTCCCCAAGGTATATTCCCTAGACTGGAAGTGCCCTTGACTCTGTAGCTCTGTTGTTTACTTGTTTTAGGGGACACAATGCACTCCTCCAGTGAGGCAGTTGGCAACTTACATCCCGCCCATCAGCATAACAAGGCTCTCTGTTCTCCAAGGCCTGTCTTGCCTTTCTGGTTTTTACACATTTTGTGGATGTCCCTTTTGACCGGTGGGAAGTGATACTCCTTTGTAGTGCAGATTTGCATTGCCCGCTTGCTTGCTTGGCCAAAAAGGGCGTATGCGTTTTCTCCTGAATATATTCAGGAGAAAACGCATACGCCCTTTTTGGCCAAGTGCATCATTGTCGAAGTTGTGCCCCTCTTCCTGTGCTTTACAGGCGATTCCAACGTACCTCTTGAAATCTGTTTCCTGCTATTCTGCCTCGCTTTCAAGTCCGCCTCGTTGCCTTCCCTCAACAGATTTTTGGACGATAGTTGGCCTTGATTACTCTGCCAGTTTGTGAATTGCTGTGCCCCTGAGCTCCATTTTTCAACTCGTTTTTTGTGAGCTGAACGCAAGTCCAAACTTTTGGTTCAGGACCTCTACTGGTTCCCGGTGGGTGGCTGAGACTTTGGTTCATTCTTCTTCCTGCCGGGAAATTAGAGTGACATGTGCCCATCCAAATGCCTAACAGCTACTCTCTCATTGGTTCTCCCTCTTCCCTTTCATCCTCTGCCAAATTGGCAACCTGTGCGAACCAGGAGCTTAAAGGGGCTGTCTCTCCAAGTTGGGAGATTGATAGGAAAGCAGTTGGAAAGTCAAACCGGAGCACCAGGAGAGGGGCTCTTCGTTGAGTTTTAGAAACCTTTCGTATTCACAGTGTGTCCATTCTCTAGGTTTCCCGTACACGTTATAGCTGTAGTAATATACCCTTCAACCTGGAGAGCTGGGACCCATGGAATGGGTGCCATGCATTAATGCTTTAAAGGGTCTGCATTTGCTCACCCCATCTCACCAATCCTCTCAGTCCCAAGTGTCCAGCCTTATGCCACATCCAGCTGTCATTGTAGATAGGGTCATTCCAGGTTGCAGCAGAGACCCTGAAGGAATTGTAAAGAATTTCCCTGTTTCTTTGTTCTGTTTTTGAAATTCCTTTTTAGAGTGGGTTTGAGCTGATTCTCGTGGCCATGTTTATGCCAGTCTAGACACACTTGATTCCCTTACAGAGACATATCAATACATAGGTTTTAAGATTCTTACTAGTCAGATCTATTCCTCTGCGGGAAATATGGGGTTTTGAGTCCCTTTCACTGAGGAAGGTGTAGTTCTTGTCTATTCCATAGTTGGTTTTTGGAACGGTACCTGTGCTTATATCAAACTCTGGTTTGATGCATCACCCCACCTCTCCTTCCCCCTTAAGCAGGCATAAGAGTGTTTTCTAAATGTGAGACTCTGTTCTCTTGCCTAACTCAGTTCATGTGTAGCCATGTTTATAGGATCTTCCTAAGTGATATCTTATGATAAGTTTCTTTTCCTGTGTGACTTCTTCCACTTAGAATCATCGTACCTGAATCCACTCATTTTGCTGCGACTGGTCTTATGACCTTGATTTCGTGGCTGAGGGATATTCCATCGTACGTAAGTTCCACAATGTTTGGAACCATTTTTATATTTCCTGGGATATTTCAGGTGTACCCAGGTTGAGGTTCCTGTAAGCAGTGCAGCCCTCAATTTGGGGGTGGCTCTGTCTTATGGATTTTCAGTTTCCCCAAGGTATATTCCCTAGACTGGAAGTGCCCTTGGCTCTGTAGCTCTGTTGTTTACTTGTTTTAGGGGACACAATGCACTCCTCCTGTGAGGCAGTTGGCAACTTACATCCCGCCCATCAGCATAACAAGGCTCCCTGTTCTCCAGGGCCTGTCTTGCCTTTCTGTTTTTTACACATTTTGTGGATGTCCCTTTTGACCGGTGGGAAGTGATACTCCTTTGTAGTGCAGATTTGCATTGCCCGCTTGCTTGCTTGGCCAAAAAGGGCGTATGCGTTTTCTCCTGAATATATTCAGGAGAAAACGCATACGCCCTTTTTGGCCAAGTGCATCATTGTCGAAGTTGTGCCCCTCTTCCTGTGCTTTACAGGCGATTCCAACGTACCTCTTGAAATCTGTTTCCTGCTATTCTGCCTCGCTTTCAAGTCCGCCTCGTTGCCTTCCCTCAACAGATTTTTGGACGATAGTTGGCCTTGATTACTCTGCCAGTTTGTGAATTGCTGTGCCCCTGAGCTCCATTTTTCAACTCGTTTTTTGTGAGCTGAACGCAAGTCCAAACTTTTGGTTCAGGACCTCTACTGGTTCCCCGTGGGTGGCTGAGACTTTGGTTCATTCTTCTTCCTGCCGGGAAATTAGAGTGACATGTGCCCATCCAAATGCCTAACAGCTACTCTCTCATTGGTTCTCCCTCTTCCCTTTCATCCTCTGCCAAATTGGCAACCTGTGCGAACCAGGAGCTTAAAGGGGCTGTCTCTCCAAGTTGGGAGATTGATAGGAAAGCAGTTGGAAAGTCAAACCGGAGCACCAGGTGAGGGGCTCTCCGTTGAGTTTTAGAAACCTTTCGTATTCACAGTGTGTCCATTCTCTAGGTTTCCCGTACACGTTATAGCTGTAGTAATATTCCCTTCCACCTGGAGAGCTGGGACCCATGGAATGGGTGCCATGCATTAATGCTTTAAAGGGTCTGCATTTGCTCACCCAATCTCACCAATCCTCTCAGTCTCAAGTGTCCAGCCTTATGCCACATCCAGCTGTCATTGTAGATAGGGTCATTCCAGGTTGCAGCAGAGACCCTGAAGGAATTGTACAGAATTTCCCTGTTTCTTTGTTCTGTTTTTGAAATTCCTTTTTAGAGTGGGTTTGAGCTGATTCTCGCTGCCATGTTTATGCCAGTCTAGACACACTTGATTCCCTTACGGAGACATATCAATACATAGGTTTTAAGATTCTTACTAGTCAGATCTATTCCTCTGCGGGAAATATGGGGTTTTGAGTCCCTTTCACTGAGGAAGGTGTAGGTCTTGTCTATTCCATAGTTGGTTTTTGGAACGGTACCTGTGCTTATATCAAACTCGGGTTTGATGCATCACCCCACCTCTCCTTCCCCCTTAAGCAGGCATAAGAGTGTTTTCTAAATGTGAGACTCTGTTCTCTTGCCTAACTCAGTTCATGTGTAGCCATGTTTACAGGATCATCCTAAGTGATATCTTATGATAAGTTTCTTTTCCTGTGTGACTTCTTTCACTTAGAATCATCGTACCTCAATCCACTCATTTTGCTGCTACTGGTCTTATGACCTTGATTTCGTGGCTGAGGGATATTCCATCGTACGTAAGTTCCACAATGTTTGGAACCATTTTTATATTTCCTGGGATATTTCAGGTGTACCCAGGTTGAGGTTCCTGTAAGCAGTGCAGCCCTCAATTTGGGGGTGGCTCTGTCTTATGGATTTTCAGTTTTCCCAAGGTATATTCCCTAGACTGGAAGTGCCCTTGGCTCTGGAGCTCTGTTGTTTACTTGTTTTAGGGAACACAATGCACTCCTCCTGTGAGGCAGTTGGCAACTTACATCCCGCCCATCAGCATAACAAGGCTCCCTGTTCTCCAGGGCCTGTCTTGCCTTTCTGTTTTTTACACATTTTGTGGATGTCCCTTTTGACCGGTGGGAAGTGATACTCCTTTGTAGTGCAGATTTGCATTGCCCGCTTGCTTGCTTGGCCAAAAAGGGCGTATGCGTTTTCTCCTGAATATATTCAGGAGAAAACGCATACGCCCTTTTTGGCCAAGTGCATCATTGTCGAAGTTGTGCCCCTCTTCCTGTGCTTTACAGGCGATTCCAACGTACCTCTTGAAATCTCTTTCCTGCTATTCTGCCTCGGTTTCAAGTCCGCCTCGTTGCCTTCCCTCAACAGATTTTTGGACGATAGTTGGCCTTGATTACTCTGCCAGTTTGTGAATTGCTGTGCCCCTGAGCTCCATTTTTCAACTCGTTTTTTGTGAGCTGAACGCAAGTCCAAACTTTTGGTTCAGGACCTCTACTGGTTCCCGGTGGGTGGCTGAGACTTTGGTTCATTCTTCTTCCTGCCGGGAAATTAGAGTGACATGTGCCCATCCAAATGCCTAGCAGCTACTCTCTCATTGGTTCTCCCTCTTCCCTTTCATCCTCTGCCAAATTGGCAACCTGTGCGAACCAGGAGCTTAAAGGGGCTGTCTCTCCAAGTTGGAAGATTGATAGGAAAGCAGTTGGGAAGTCAAACCGGAGCGCCAGGAGAGGGGCTCTTCGTTGAGTTTTAGAAACCTTTCGTATTCACAGTGTGTCCATTCTCTAGGTTTCCCGTACACGTTATAGATGTAGTAATATTCCCTTCAACCTGGAGAGCTGCGACCCATGGAATGGGTGCCATGCATTAATGCTTTAAAGGGTCTGCATTTGCTCACCCAATCTCACCAATCCTCTCAGTCCCAAGTGTCCAGCCTTATGCCACATCCAGCTGTCATTGTAGATAGGGTCATTCCAGGTTGCATCAGAGACCCTGAAGGAATTGTAAAGAATTTCCCTGTTTCTTTGTTCTGTTTTTGAAATTCCTTTTTAGAGTGGGTTTGAGCTGATTCTCGCGGCCATGTTTATGCCAGTCTAGACACACTTGATTCCCTTACGGAGACATATCAATACATAGGTTTTAAGATTCTTACTAGTCAGATCTATTCCTCTGCGGGAAATATGGGGTTTTGAGTCCCTTTCACTGAGGAAGTTGTAGGTCTTGTCCATTCCATAGTTGGTTTTTGGAACGGTACCTGTGCTTATATCAAACTCGGGTTTGATGCATCACCCCACCTCTCCTTCCCCCTTAAGCAGGCATAAGTGTGTTTTCTAAATGTGAGACTCTGTTCTCTTGCCTAACTCAGTTCATGTGTAGCCATGTTTACAGGATCTTCCTAAGTGATATCTTATGATAAGTTTCTTTTCCTGTGTGACTTCTTTCACTTAGAATCATCGTACCTGAATCCACTCATTTTGCTGCTACTGGTCTTATGACCTTGATTTCGTGGCTGAGGGATATTCCATCGTACGTAAGTTCCACAATGTTTGGAACCATTTTTATATTTCCTGGGATATTTCAGGTGTACCCAGGTTGAGGTTCCTGTAAGAAGTGCAGCCCTCAATTTGGGGGTGGCTCTGTCGTATGGATTTTCAGTTTTCCCAAGGTATATTCCCTAGACTGGAAGTGCCCTTGGCTCTGGAGCTCTGTTGTTTACTTGTTTTAGGGGACACAATGCACTCCTCCAGTGAGGCAGTTGGCAACTTACATCCCGCCCATCAGCATAACAAGGCTCCCTGTTCTCCAGGGCCTGTCTTGCCTTTCTGGTTTTTACACATTTTGTGGATGTCCCTTTTGACCGGTGGGAAGTGATACTCCTTTGTAGTGCAGATTTGCATTGCCCGCTTGCTTGCTTGGCCAAAAAGGGCGTATGCGTTTTCTCCTGAATATATTCAGGAGAAAACGCATACGCCCTTTTTGGCCAAGTGCATCATTGTCGAAGTTGTGCCCCTCTTCCTGTGCTTTACAGGCGATTCCAACGTACCTCTTGAAATCTGTTTCCTGTTATTCTGCCTCGCTTTCAAGTCCGCCTCGTTGCCTTCCCTCAACAGATTTTTGGACGATAGTTGGCCTTGATTACTCTGCCAGTTTGTGAATTGCTGTGCCCCTGAGCTCCATTTTTCAACTCGTTTTTTGTGAGCTGAACGCAAGTCCAAACTTTTGGTTCAGGACCTCTACTGGTTCCCGGTGGGTGGCTGAGACTTTGGTTCATTCTTCTTCCTGCCGGGAAATTAGAGTGACATGTGCCCATCCAAATGCCTAGCAGCTACTCTCTCATTGGTTCTCCCTCTTCCCTTTCATCCTCTGCCAAATTGGCAACCTGTGCGAACCAGGAGCTTAAAGGGGCTGTCTCTCCAAGTTGGGAGATTGATAGGAAAGCAGTTGGGAAGTCAAACTGGAGCACCAGGAGAGGGGCTCTTCGTTGAGTTTTAGAAACCTTTCGTATTCACAGTGTGTCCATTCTCTAGGTTTCCCGTACACGTTATAGCTGTAGTAATATTCCCTTCAACCTGGAGAGCTGGGACCCATGGAATGGGTGCCATGCATTAATGCTTTAAAGGGTCTGCATTTGCTCACCCAATCTCACCAATCCTCTCAGTCCCAAGTGTCCAGCCTTATGCCACATCCAGCTGTCATTGTAGATAGGGTCATTCCAGGTTGCATCAGAGACCCTGAAGGAATTGTAAAGAATTTCCCTGTTTCTTTGTTCTGTTTTTGAAATTCCTTTTTAGAGTGGGTTTGAGCTGATTCTCGCGGCCATGTTTATGCCAGTCTAGACACACTTGATTCCCTTACGGAGACATATCAATACCTAGGTTTTAAGATTCTTACTAGTCAGATCTATTCCTCTGCGGGAAATATGGGGTTTTGAGTCCCTTTCACTGAGGAAGGTGTAGGTCTTGTCTATTCCATAGTTGGTTTCTGGAACGGTACCTGTGCTTATATCAAACTCGGGTTTGATGCATCACCCCACCTCTCCTTCCCCCTTAAGCAGGCATAAGAGTGTTTTCTAAATGTGAGACTCTGTTCTCTTGCCTAACTCAGTTCATGTGTAGCCATGTTTACAGGATCTTCCTAAGTGATATCTTATGATAAGTTTCTTTTCCTGTGTGACTTCTTTCACTTAGAATCATCGTACCTGAATCCACTCATTTTGCTGCTACTGGTCTTATGACCTTGATTTCGTGGCTGAGGGATATTCCATCGTACGTAAGTTCCACAATGTTTGGAACCATTTTTATATTTCCTGGGATATTTCAGGTGTACCCAGGTTGAGGTTCCTGTAAGCAGTGCAGCCCTCAATTTGGGGGTGGCTCTGTCTTATGGATTTTCAGTTTTCCCAAGGTATATTCCCTAGACTGGAAGTGCCCTTGGCTCTGTAGCTCTGTTGTTTACTTGTTTTAGGGGACACAATGCACTCCTCCAGTGAGGCAGTTGGCAACTTACATCCCGCCCATCAGCATAACAAGGCTCCCTGTTCTCCAGGGCCTGTCTTGCCTTTCTGGTTTTTACACATTTTGTGGATGTCCCTTTTGACCGGTGGGAAGTGATACTCCTTTGTAGTGCAGATTTGCATTGCCCGCTTGCTTGCTTGGCCAAAAAGGGCGTATGCGTTTTCTCCTGAATATATTCAGGAGAAAACGCATACGCCCTTTTTGGCCAAGTGCATCATTGTCGAAGTTGTGCCCCTCTTCCTGTGCTTTACAGGCGATTCCAACGTACCTCTTGAAATCTGTTTCCTGCTATTCTGCCTCGCTTTCAAGTCCGCCTCGTTGCCTTCCCTCAACAGATTTTTGGACGATAGTTGGCCTTGATTACTCTGCCAGTTTGTGAATTGCTGTGCCCCTGAGCTCCATTTTTCAACTCGTTTTTTGTGAGCTGAACGCAAGTCCAAACTTTTGGTTCAGGACCTCTACTGGTTCCCGGTGGGTGGCTGAGACTTTGGTTCATTCTTCTTCCTGCCGGGAAATTAGAGTGACATGTGCCCATCCAAATGCCTAGCAGCTACTCTCTCATTGGTTCTCCCTCTTCCCTTTCATCCTCTGCCAAATTGGCAACCTGTGCGAACCAGGAGCTTAAAGGGGCTGTCTCTCCAAGTTGGGAGATTGATAGGAAAGCAGTTGGGAAGTCAAACCGTAGCACCAGGAGAGGGGCTCTTCGTTGAGTTTTAGAAACCTTTCGTATTCACAGTGTGTCCATTCTCTAGGTTTCCCGTACACGTTATAGCTGTAGTAATATTCCCTTCAACCTGGAGAGCTGGGACCCATGGAATGGGTGGCATGCATTAATGCTTTAAAGGGTCTGCATTTGCTCACCCAATCTCACCAATCCTCTCAGTCCCAAGTGTCCAGCCTTATGCCACATCCAGCTGTCATTGTAGATAGGGTCATTCCAGGTTGCATCAGAGACCCTGAAGGAATTGTAAAGAATTTCCCTGTTTCTTTGTTCTGTTTTTGAAATTCCTTTTTAGAGTGGGTTTGAGCTGATTCTCGCGGCCATGTTTATGCCAGTCTAGACACACTTGATTCCCTTACGGAGACATATCAATACATAGGTTTTAAGATTCTTACTACTCAGATCTATTCCTCTGCGGGAAATATGGGGTTTTGAGTCCCTTTCACTGAGGAAGGTGTAGGTCTTGTCTATTCCATAGTTGGTTTTTGGAACGGTACCTGTGCTTATATCAAACTCGGGTTTGATGCATCACCCCACCTCTCCTTCCCCCTTAAGCAGGCATAAGAGTGTTTTCTAAATGTGAGACTCTGTTCTCTTGCCTAACTCAGTTCATGTGTAGCCATGTTTACAGGATCTTCCTAAGTGATATCTTATGATAAGTTTCTTTTCCTGTGTGACTTCTTTCACTTAGAATCATCGTACCTGAATCCACTCATTTTGCTGCTACTGGTCTTATGACCTTGATTTCGTGGCTGAGGGATATTCCATCGTACGTAAGTTCCACTATGTTTGGAACCATTTTTATATTTCCTGGGATATTTCAGGTGTACCCAGGTTGAGGTTCCTGTAAGCAGTGCAGCCCTCAATTTGGGGGTGGCTCTGTCTTATGGATTTTCAGTTTTCCCAAGGTATATTCCCTAGACTGGAAGTGCCCTTGGCTCTGTAGCTCTGTTGTTTACTTGTTTTAGGGGACACAATGCACTCCTCCAGTGAGGCAGTTGGCAACTTACATCCCGCCCATCAGCATAACAAGGCTCCCTGTTCTCCAGGGCCTGTCTTGCCTTTCTGGTTTTTACACATTTTGTGGATGTCCCTTTTGACCGGTGGGAAGTGATACTCCTTTGTAGTGCAGATTTGCATTGCCCGCTTGCTTGCTTGGCCAAAAAGGGCGTATGCGTTTTCTCCTGAATATATTCAGGAGAAAACGCATACGCCCTTTTTGGCCAAGTGCATCATTGTCGCAGTTGTGCCCCTCTTCCTGTGCTTTACAGGCGATTCCAATGTACCTCTTGAAATCTGTTTCCTGCTATTCTGCCTCGCTTTCAAGTCCGCCTCGTTGCCTTCCCTCAACAGATTTTTGGACGATAGTTGGCCTTGATTACTCTGCCAGTTTGTGAATTGCTGTGCCCCTGAGCTCCATTTTTCAACTCGTTTTTTGTGAGCTGAACGCAAGTCCAAACTTTTGGTTCAGGACCTCTACTGGTTCCCCGTGGGTGGCTGAGACTTTGGTTCATTCTTCTTCCTGCCGGGAAATTAGAGTGACATGTGCCCATCCAAATGCCTAACAGCTACTCTCTCATTGGTTCTCCCTCTTCCCTTTCATCCTCTGCCAAATTGGCAACCTGTGCGAACCAGGAGCTTAAAGGGGCTGTCTCTCCAAGTTGGGAGATTGATAGGAAAGCAGTTGGAAAGTCAAACCGGAGCACCAGGAGAGGGGCTCTTCGTTGAGTTTTAGAAACCTTTCGTATTCACAGTGTGTCCATTCTCTAGGTTTCCCGTACACGTTATAGCTGTAGTAATATTCCCTTCAACCTGGAGAGCTGGGACCCATGGAATGGGTGCCATGCATTAATGCTTTAAAGGGTCTGCATTTGCTCACCCCATCTCACCAATCCTCTCAGTCCCAAGTGTCCAGCCTTATGCCACATCCAGCTGTCATTGTAGATAGGGTCATTCCAGGTTGCATCAGAGACCCTGAAGGAATTGTAAAGAATTTCCCTGTTTCTTTGTTCTGTTTTTGAAATTCCTTTTTAGAGTGGGTTTGAGCTGATTCTCACGGCCATGTTTATGCCAGTCTAGACACACTTGATTCCCTTACGGAGACATATCAATACATAGGTTTTAAGATTCTTACTAGTCAGATCTATTCCTCTGCGGGAAATATGGGGTTTTGAGTCCCTTTCACTGAGGAAGGTGTAGGTCTTGTCCATTCCATAGTTGGTTTTTGGAACGGTACCTGTGCTTATATCAAACTCGGGTTTGATGCATCACCCCACCTCTCCTTCCCCCTTAAGCAGGCATAAGAGTGTTTTGTAAATGTGAGACTCTGTTCTCTTGCCTAACTCAGTTCATGTGTAGCCATGTTTACAGGATCTTCCTAAGTGATATCTTATGATAAGTTCCTTTTCCTGTGTGACTTCTTTCACTTAGAATCATCGTACCTGAATCCACTCATTTTGCTGCTACTGGTCTTATGACCTTGATTTCATGGCTGAGGGATATTCCATCGTACGTAAGTTCCACAATGTTTGGAACCATTTTTATATTTCCTGGGATATTTCAGGTGTACCCAGGTTGAGGTTCCTGTAAGCAGTGTAGCCCTCAATTTGGGGGTGGCTCTGTCTTATGGATTTTCAGTTTTCCCAAGGTATATTCCCTAGACTGGAAGTGCCCTTGGCTCTGTAGCTCTGTTGTTTACTTGTTTTAGGGGACACAATGCACTCCTCCAGTGAGGCAGTTGGCAACTTACATCCCGCCCATCAGCATAACAAGGCTCCCTGTTCTCCAGGGCCTGTCTTGCCTTTCTGGTTTTTACACATTTTGTGGATGTCCCTTTTGACCGGTGGGAAGTGATACTCCTTTGTAGTGCAGATTTGCATTGCCCGCTTGCTTGCTTGGCCAAAAAGGGCGTATGCGTTTTCTCCTGAATATATTCAGGAGAAAACGCATACGCCCTTTTTGGCCAAGTGCATCATTGTCGCAGTTGTGCCCCTCTTCCTGTGCTTTACAGGCGATTCCAATGTACCTCTTGAAATCTGTTTCCTGCTATTCTGCCTCGCTTTCAAGTCCGCCTCGTTGCCTTCCCTCAACAGATTTTTGGACGATAGTTGGCCTTGATTACTCTGCCAGTTTGTGAATTGCTGTGCCCCTGAGCTCCATTTTTCAACTCGTTTTTTGTGAGCTGAACGCAAGTCCAAACTTTTGGTTCAGGACCTCTACTGGTTCCCGGTGGGTGGCTGAGACTTTGGTTCATTCTTCTTCCTGCCGGGAAATTAGAGTGACATGTGCCCATCCAAATGCCTAACAGCTACTCTCTCATTGGTTCTCCCTCTTCCCTTTCATCCTCTGCCAAATTGGCAACCTGTGCGAACCAGGAGCTTAAAGGGGCTGTCTCTCCAAGTTGGGAGATTGATAGGAAAGCAGTTGGAAAGTCAAACCGGAGCACCAGGAGAGGGGCTCTTCGTTGAGTTTTAGAAACCTTTCGTATTCACAGTGTGTCCATTCTCTAGGTTTCCCGTACACGTTATAGCTGTAGTAATATTCCCTTCCACCTGGAGAGCTGGGACCCATGGAATGGGTGCCATGCATTAATGCTTTAAAGGGTCTGCATTTGCTCACCCAATCTCACCAATCCTCTCAGTCCCAAGTGTCCAGCCTTATGCCACATCCAGCTGTCATTGTAGATAGGGTCATTCCAGGTTGCAGCAGAGACCCTGAAGGAATTGTACAGAATTTCCCTGTTTCTTTGTTCTGTTTTTGAAATTCCTTTTTAGAGTGGGTTTGAGCTGATTCTCGCGGCCATGTTTATGCCAGTCTAGACACACTTGATTCCCTTACGGAGACATATCAATACATAGGTTTTAAGATTCTTACTAGTCAGATCTATTCCTCTGCGGGAAATATGGGGTTTTGAGTCCCTTTCACTGAGGAAGGTGTAGGTCTTGTCTATTCCATAGTTGGTTTTTGGAACGGTACCTGTGCTTATATCAAACTCGGGTTTGATGCATCACCCCACCTCTCCTTCCCCCTTAAGCAGGCATAAGAGTGTTTTCTAAATGTGAGACTCTGTTCTCTTGCCTAACTCAGTTCATGTGTAGCCATGTTTACAGGATCATCCTAAGTGATATCTTATGATAAGTTTCTTTTCCTGTGTGACTTCTTTCACTTAGAATCATCGTACCTGAATCCACTCATTTTGCTGCTACTGGTCTTATGACCTTGATTTCGTGGCTGAGGGATATTCCATCGTACGTAAGTTCCACAATGTTTGGAACCATTTTTATATTTCCTGGGATATTTCAGGTGTACCCAGGTTGAGGTTCCTGTAAGCAGTGCAGCCCTCAATTTGGGGGTGGCTCTGTCTTATGGATTTTCAGTTTTCCCAAGGTATATTCCCTAGACTGGAAGTGCCCTTGGCTCTGGAGCTCTGTTGTTTACTTGTTTTAGGGGACACAATGCACTCCTCCTGTGAGGCAGTTGGCAACTTACATCCCGCCCATCAGCATAACAAGGCTCCCTGTTCTCCAGGGCCTGTCTTGCCTTTCTGTTTTTTACACATTTTGTGGATGTCCCTTTTGACCGGTGGGAAGTGATACTCCTTTGTAGTGCAGATTTGCATTGCCCGCTTGCTTGCTTGGCCAAAAAGGGCGTATGCGTTTTCTCCTGAATATATTCAGGAGAAAACGCATACGCCCTTTTTGGCCAAGTGCATCATTGTCGAAGTTGTGCCCCTCTTCCTGTGCTTTACAGGCGATTCCAACGTACCTCTTGAAATCTCTTTCCTGCTATTCTGCCTCGGTTTCAAGTCCGCCTCGTTGCCTTCCCTCAACAGATTTTTGGACGATAGTTGGCCTTGATTACTCTGCCAGTTTGTGAATTGCTGTGCCCCTGAGCTCCATTTTTCAACTCGTTTTTTGTGAGCTGAACGCAAGTCCAAACTTTTGGTTCAGGACCTCTACTGGTTCCCGGTGGGTGGCTGAGACTTTGGTTCATTCTTCTTCCTGCCGGGAAATTAGAGTGACATGTGCCCATCCAAATGCCTAGCAGCTACTCTCTCATTGGTTCTCCCTCTTCCCTTTCATCCTCTGCCAAATTGGCAACCTGTGCAAACCAGGAACTTAAAGGGGCTGTCTCTCCAAGTTGGAAGATTGATAGGAAAGCAGTTGGGAAGTCAAACCGGAGCACCAGGAGAGGGGCTCTTCGTTGAGTTTTAGAAACCTTTCGTATTCACAGTGTGTCCATTCTCTAGGTTTCCCGTACACGTTATAGCTGTAGTAATATTCCCTTCAACCTGGAGAGCTGCGACCCATGGAATGGGTGCCATGCATTAATGCTTTAAAGGGTCTGCATTTGCTCACCCAATCTCACCAATCCTCTCAGTCCCAAGTGTCCAGCCTTATGCCACATCCAGCTGTCATTGTAGATAGGGTCATTCCAGGTTGCATCAGAGACCCTGAAGGAATTGTAAAGAATTTCCCTGTTTCTTTGTTCTGTTTTTGAAATTCCTTTTTAGAGTGGGTTTGAGCTGATTCTCGCGGCCATGTTTATGCCAGTCTAGACACACTTGATTCCCTTACGGAGACATATCAATACATAGGTTTTAAGATTCTTACTAGTCAGATCTATTCCTCTGCGGGAAATATGGGGTTTTGAGTCCCTTTCACTGAGGAAGTTGTAGGTCTTGTCCATTCCATAGTTGGTTTTTGGAACGGTACCTGTGCTTATATCAAACTCGGGTTTGATGCATCACCCCACCTCTCCTTCCCCCTTAAGCAGGCATAAGTGTGTTTTCTAAATGTGAGACTCTGTTCTCTTGTCTAACTCAGTTCATGTGTAGCCATGTTTACAGGATCTTCCTAAGTGATATCTTATGATAAGTTTCTTTTCCTGTGTGACTTCTTTCACTTAGAATCATCGTACCTGAATCCACTCATTTTGCTGCTACTGGTCTTATGACCTTGATTTCGTGGCTGAGGGATATTCCATCGTACGTAAGTTCCACAATGTTTGGAACCATTTTTATATTTCCTGGGATATTTCAGGTGTACCCAGGTTGAGGTTCCTGTAAGAAGTGCAGCCCTCAATTTGGGGGTGGCTCTGTCGTATGGATTTTCAGTTTTCCCAAGGTATATTCCCTAGACTGGAAGTGCCCTTGGCTCTGGAGCTCTGTTGTTTACTTGTTTTAGGGGACACAATGCACTCCTCCAGTGAGGCAGTTGGCAACTTACATCCCGCCCATCAGCATAACAAGGCTCCCTGTTCTCCAGGGCCTGTCTTGCCTTTCTGGTTTTTACACATTTTGTGGATGTCCCTTTTGACCGGTGGGAAGTGATACTCCTTTGTAGTGCAGATTTGCATTGCCCGCTTTCTTGCTTGGCCAAAAAGGGCGTATGCGTTTTCTCCTGAATATATTCAGGAGAAAACGCATACGCCCTTTTTGGCCAAGTGCATCATTGTCGAAGTTGTGCCCCTCTTCCTGTGCTTTACAGGCGATTCCAACGTACCTCTTGAAATCTGTTTCCTGCTATTCTGCCTCGCTTTCAAGTCCGCCTCGTTGCCTTCCCTCAACAGATTTTTGGACGATAGTTGGCCTTGATTACTCTGCCAGTTTGTGAATTGCTGTGCCCCTGAGCTCCATTTTTCAACTCGTTTTTTGTGAGCTGAACGCAAGTCCAAACTTTTGGTTCAGGACCTCTACTGGTTCCCGGTGGGTGGCTGAGACTTTGGTTCATTCTTCTTCCTGCCGGGAAATTAGAGTGACATGTGCCCATCCAAATGCCTAGCAGCTACTCTCTCATTGGTTCTCCCTCTTCCCTTTCATCCTCTGCCAAATTGGCAACCTGTGCGAACCAGGAGCTTAAAGGGGCTGTCTCTCCAAGTTGGGAGATTGATAGGAAAGCAGTTGGGAAGTCAAACTGGAGCACCAGGAGAGGGGCTCTTCGTTGAGTTTTAGAAACCTTTCGTATTCACAGTGTGTCCATTCTCTAGGTTTCCCGTACACGTTATAGCTGTAGTAATATTCCCTTCAACCTGGAGAGCTGGGACCCATGGAATGGGTGCCATGCATTAATGCTTTAAAGGGTCTGCATTTGCTCACCCAATCTCACCAATCCTCTCAGTCCCAAGTGTCCAGCCTTATGCCACATCCAGCTGTCATTGTAGATAGGGTCATTCCAGGTTGCATCAGAGACCCTGAAGGAATTGTAAAGAATTTCCCTGTTTCTTTGTTCTGTTTTTGAAATTCCTTTTTAGAGTGGGTTTGAGCTGATTCTCGCGGCCATGTTTATGCCAGTCTAGACACACTTGATTCCCTTACGGAGACATATCAATACCTAGGTTTTAAGATTCTTACTAGTCAGATCTATTCCTCTGCGGGAAATATGGGGTTTTGAGTCCCTTTCACTGAGGAAGGTGTAGGTCTTGTCTATTCCATAGTTGGTTTCTGGAACGGTACCTGTGCTTATATCAAACTCGGGTTTGATGCATCACCCCACCTCTCCTTCCCCCTTAAGCAGGCATAAGAGTGTTTTCTAAATGTGAGACTCTGTTCTCTTGCCTAACTCAGTTCATGTGTAGCCATGTTTACAGGATCTTCCTAAGTGATATCTTATGATAAGTTTCTTTTCCTGTGTGACTTCTTTCACTTAGAATCATCGTACCTGAATCCACTCATTTTGCTGCTACTGGTCTTATGACCTTGATTTCGTGGCTGAGGGATATTCCATCGTACGTAAGTTCCACAATGTTTGGAACCATTTTTATATTTCCTGGGATATTTCAGGTGTACCCAGGTTGAGGTTCCTGTAAGCAGTGCAGCCCTCAATTTGGGGGTGGCTCTGTCTTATGGATTTTCAGTTTTCCCAAGGTATATTCCCTAGACTGGAAGTGCCCTTGGCTCTGTAGCTCTGTTGTTTACTTGTTTTAGGGGACACAATGCACTCCTCCAGTGAGGCAGTTGGCAACTTACATCCCGCCCATCAGCATAACAAGGCTCCCTGTTCTCCAGGGCCTGTCTTGCCTTTCTGTTTTTTACACATTTTGTGGATGTCCCTTTTGACCGGTGGGAAGTGATACTCCTTTGTAGTGCAGATTTGCATTGCCCGCTTGCTTGCTTGGCCAAAAAGGGCGTATGCGTTTTCTCCTGAATATATTCAGGAGAAAACGCATACGCCCTTTTTGGCCAAGTGCATCATTGTCGAAGTTGTGCCCCTCTTCCTGTGCTTTACAGGCGATTCCAACGTAC
Source organism: Mesoplodon mirus (assembly GCF_964341445.2). NCBI lineage: Eukaryota > Metazoa > Chordata > Mammalia > Artiodactyla > Ziphiidae > Mesoplodon > Mesoplodon mirus. The sequence goes on along the minus strand of NW_028295801.1, from coordinate 984,859 downwards.
CTCTTGAAATCTCTTTCCTGCTATTCTGCCTCGGTTTCAAGTCCGCCTCGTTGCCTTCCCTCAACAGATTTTTGGACGATAGTTGGCCTTGATTACTCTGCCAGTTTGTGAATTGCTGTGCCCCTGAGCTCCATTTTTCAACTCGTTTTTTGTGAGCTGAACGCAAGTCCAAACTTTTGGTTCAGGACCTCTACTGGTTCCCGGTGGGTGGCTGAGACTTTGGTTCATTCTTCTTCCTGCCGGGAAATTAGAGTGACATGTGCCCATCCAAATGCCTAGCAGCTACTCTCTCATTGGTTCTCCCTCTTCCCTTTCATCCTCTGCCAAATTGGCAACCTGTGCAAACCAGGAACTTAAAGGGGCTGTCTCTCCAAGTTGGAAGATTGATAGGAAAGCAGTTGGGAAGTCAAACCGGAGCACCAGGAGAGGGGCTCTTCGTTGAGTTTTAGAAACCTTTCGTATTCACAGTGTGTCCATTCTCTAGGTTTCCCGTACACGTTATAGCTGTAGTAATATTCCCTTCAACCTGGAGAGCTGCGACCCATGGAATGGGTGCCATGCATTAATGCTTTAAAGGGTCTGCATTTGCTCACCCAATCTCACCAATCCTCTCAGTCCCAAGTGTCCAGCCTTATGCCACATCCAGCTGTCATTGTAGATAGGGTCATTCCAGGTTGCATCAGAGACCCTGAAGGAATTGTAAAGAATTTCCCTGTTTCTTTGTTCTGTTTTTGAAATTCCTTTTTAGAGTGGGTTTGAGCTGATTCTCGCGGCCATGTTTATGCCAGTCTAGACACACTTGATTCCCTTACGGAGACATATCAATACATAGGTTTTAAGATTCTTACTAGTCAGATCTATTCCTCTGCGGGAAATATGGGGTTTTGAGTCCCTTTCACTGAGGAAGTTGTAGGTCTTGTCCATTCCATAGTTGGTTTTTGGAACGGTACCTGTGCTTATATCAAACTCGGGTTTGATGCATCACCCCACCTCTCCTTCCCCCTTAAGCAGGCATAAGTGTGTTTTCTAAATGTGAGACTCTGTTCTCTTGCCTAACTCAGTTCATGTGTAGCCATGTTTACAGGATCTTCCTAAGTGATATCTTATGATAAGTTTCTTTTCCTGTGTGACTTCTTTCACTTAGAATCATCGTACCTGAATCCACTCATTTTGCTGCTACTGGTCTTATGACCTTGATTTCGTGGCTGAGGGATATTCCATCGTACGTAAGTTCCACAATGTTTGGAACCATTTTTATATTTCCTGGGATATTTCAGGTGTACCCAGGTTGAGGTTCCTGTAAGAAGTGCAGCCCTCAATTTGGGGGTGGCTCTGTCGTATGGATTTTCAGTTTTCCCAAGGTATATTCCCTAGACTGGAAGTGCCCTTGGCTCTGGAGCTCTGTTGTTTACTTGTTTTAGGGGACACAATGCACTCCTCCAGTGAGGCAGTTGGCAACTTACATCCCGCCCATCAGCATAACAAGGCTCCCTGTTCTCCAGGGCCTGTCTTGCCTTTCTGGTTTTTACACATTTTGTGGATGTCCCTTTTGACCGGTGGGAAGTGATACTCCTTTGTAGTGCAGATTTGCATTGCCCGCTTGCTTGCTTGGCCAAAAAGGGCGTATGCGTTTTCTCCTGAATATATTCAGGAGAAAACGCATACGCCCTTTTTGGCCAAGTGCATCATTGTCGAAGTTGTGCCCCTCTTCCTGTGCTTTACAGGCGATTCCAACGTACCTCTTGAAATCTGTTTCCTGCTATTCTGCCTCGCTTTCAAGTCCGCCTCGTTGCCTTCCCTCAACAGATTTTTGGACGATAGTTGGCCTTGATTACTCTGCCAGTTTGTGAATTGCTGTGCCCCTGAGCTCCATTTTTCAACTCGTTTTTTGTGAGCTGAACGCAAGTCCAAACTTTTGGTTCAGGACCTCTACTGGTTCCCGGTGGGTGGCTGAGACTTTGGTTCATTCTTCTTCCTGCCGGGAAATTAGAGTGACATGTGCCCATCCAAATGCCTAGCAGCTACTCTCTCATTGGTTCTCCCTCTTCCCTTTCATCCTCTGCCAAATTGGCAACCTGTGCGAACCAGGAGCTTAAAGGGGCTGTCTCTCCAAGTTGGGAGATTGATAGGAAAGCAGTTGGGAAGTCAAACTGGAGCACCAGGAGAGGGGCTCTTCGTTGAGTTTTAGAAACCTTTCGTATTCACAGTGTGTCCATTCTCTAGGTTTCCCGTACACGTTATAGCTGTAGTAATATTCCCTTCAACCTGGAGAGCTGGGACCCATGGAATGGGTGCCATGCATTAATGCTTTAAAGGGTCTGCATTTGCTCACCCAATCTCACCAATCCTCTCAGTCCCAAGTGTCCAGCCTTATGCCACATCCAGCTGTCATTGTAGATAGGGTCATTCCAGGTTGCATCAGAGACCCTGAAGGAATTGTAAAGAATTTCCCTGTTTCTTTGTTCTGTTTTTGAAATTCCTTTTTAGAGTGGGTTTGAGCTGATTCTCGCGGCCATGTTTATGCCAGTCTAGACACACTTGATTCCCTTACGGAGACATATCAATACCTAGGTTTTAAGATTCTTACTAGTCAGATCTATTCCTCTGCGGGAAATATGGGGTTTTGAGTCCCTTTCACTGAGGAAGGTGTAGGTCTTGTCTATTCCATAGTTGGTTTCTGGAACGGTACCTGTGCTTATATCAAACTCGGGTTTGATGCATCACCCCACCTCTCCTTCCCCCTTAAGCAGGCATAAGAGTGTTTTCTAAATGTGAGACTCTGTTCTCTTGCCTAACTCAGTTCATGTGTAGCCATGTTTACAGGATCTTCCTAAGTGATATCTTATGATAAGTTTCTTTTCCTGTGTGACTTCTTTCACTTAGAATCATCGTACCTGAATCCACTCATTTTGCTGCTACTGGTCTTATGACCTTGATTTCGTGGCTGAGGGATATTCCATCGTACGTAAGTTCCACAATGTTTGGAACCATTTTTATATTTCCTGGGATATTTCAGGTGTACCCAGGTTGAGGTTCCTGTAAGCAGTGCAGCCCTCAATTTGGGGGTGGCTCTGTCTTATGGATTTTCAGTTTTCCCAAGGTATATTCCCTAGACTGGAAGTGCCCTTGGCTCTGTAGCTCTGTTGTTTACTTGTTTTAGGGGACACAATGCACTCCTCCAGTGAGGCAGTTGGCAACTTACATCCCGCCCATCAGCATAACAAGGCTCCCTGTTCTCCAGGGCCTGTCTTGCCTTTCTGGTTTTTACACATTTTGTGGATGTCCCTTTTGACCGGTGGGAAGTGATACTCCTTTGTAGTGCAGATTTGCATTGCCCGCTTGCTTGCTTGGCCAAAAAGGGCGTATGCGTTTTCTCCTGAATATATTCAGGAGAAAACGCATACGCCCTTTTTGGCCAAGTGCATCATTGTCGAAGTTGTGCCCCTCTTCCTGTGCTTTACAGGCGATTCCAACGTACCTCTTGAAATCTCTTTCCTGCTATTCTGCCTCGGTTTCAAGTCCGCCTCGTTGCCTTCCCTCAACAGATTTTTGGACGATAGTTGGCCTTGATTACTCTGCCAGTTTGTGAATTGCTGTGCCCCTGAGCTCCATTTTTCAACTCGTTTTTTGTGAGCTGAACGCAAGTCCAAACTTTTGGTTCAGGACCTCTACTGGTTCCCGGTGGGTGGCTGAGACTTTGGTTCATTCTTCTTCCTGCCGGGAAATTAGAGTGACATGTGCCCATCCAAATGCCTAGCAGCTACTCTCTCATTGGTTCTCCCTCTTCCCTTTCATCCTCTGCCAAATTGGCAACCTGTGCGAACCAGGAACTTAAAGGGGCTGTCTCTCCAAGTTGGAAGATTGATAGGAAAGCAGTTGGGAAGTCAAACCGGAGCACCAGGAGAGGGGCTCTTCGTTGAGGTTTAGAAACCTTTCGTATTCACAGTGTGTCCATTCTCTAGGTTTCCCGTACACGTTATAGCTGTAGTAATATTCCCTTCAACCTGGAGAGCTGCGACCCATGGAATGGGTGCCATGCATTAATGCTTTAAAGGGTCTGCATTTGCTCACCCAATCTCACCAATCCTCTCAGTCCCAAGTGTCCAGCCTTATGCCACATCCAGCTGTCATTGTAGATAGGGTCATTCCAGGTTGCATCAGAGACCCTGAAGGAATTGTAAAGAATTTCCCTGTTTCTTTGTTCTGTTTTTGAAATTCCTTTTTAGAGTGGGTTTGAGCTGATTCTCGCGGCCATGTTTATGCCAGTCTAGACACACTTGATTCCCTTACGGAGACATATCAATACATAGGTTTTAAGATTCTTACTAGTCAGATCTATTCCTCTGCGGGAAATATGGGGTTTTGAGTCCCTTTCACTGAGGAAGTTGTAGGTCTTGTCCATTCCATAGTTGGTTTTTGGAACGGTACCTGTGCTTATATCAAACTCGGGTTTGATGCATCACCCCACCTCTCCTTCCCCCTTAAGCAGGCATAAGTGTGTTTTCTAAATGTGAGACTCTGTTCTCTTGCCTAACTCAGTTCATGTGTAGCCATGTTTACAGGATCTTCCTAAGTGATATCTTATGATAAGTTTCTTTTCCTGTGTGACTTCTTTCACTTAGAATCATCGTACCTGAATCCACTCATTTTGCTGCTACTGGTCTTATGACCTTGATTTCGTGGCTGAGGGATATTCCATCGTACGTAAGTTCCACAATGTTTGGAACCATTTTTATATTTCCTGGGATATTTCAGGTGTACCCAGGTTGAGGTTCCTGTAAGAAGTGCAGCCCTCAATTTGGGGGTGGCTCTGTCGTATGGATTTTCAGTTTTCCCAAGGTATATTCCCTAGACTGGAAGTGCCCTTGGCTCTGGAGCTCTGTTGTTTACTTGTTTTAGGGGACACAATGCACTCCTCCAGTGAGGCAGTTGGCAACTTACATCCCGCCCATCAGCATAACAAGGCTCCCTGTTCTCCAGGGCCTGTCTTGCCTTTCTGGTTTTTACACATTTTGTGGATGTCCCTTTTGACCGGTGGGAAGTGATACTCCTTTGTAGTGCAGATTTGCATTGCCCGCTTGCTTGCTTGGCCAAAAAGGGCGTATGCGTTTTCTCCTGAATATATTCAGGAGAAAACGCATACGCCCTTTTTGGCCAAGTGCATCATTGTCGAAGTTGTGCCCCTCTTCCTGTGCTTTACAGGCGATTCCAACGTACCTCTTGAAATCTGTTTCCTGCTATTCTGCCTCGCTTTCATGTCCGCCTCGTTGCCTTCCCTCAACAGATTTTTGGACGATAGTTGGCCTTGATTACTCTGCCAGTTTGTGAATTGCTGTGCCCCTGAGCTCCATTTTTCAACTCGTTTTTTGTGAGCTGAACGCAAGTCCAAACTTTTGGTTCAGGACCTCTACTGGTTCCCGGTGGGTGGCTGAGACTTTGGTTCATTCTTCTTCCTGCCGGGAAATTAGAGTGACATGTGCCCATCCAAATGCCTAGCAGCTACTCTCTCATTGGTTCTCCCTCTTCCCTTTCATCCTCTGCCAAATTGGCAACCTGTGCGAACCAGGAGCTTAAAGGGGCTGTCTCTCCAAGTTGGGAGATTGATAGGAAAGCAGTTGGGAAGTCAAACTGGAGCACCAGGAGAGGGGCTCTTCGTTGAGTTTTAGAAACCTTTCGTATTCACAGTGTGTCCATTCTCTAGGTTTCCCGTACACGTTATAGCTGTAGTAATATTCCCTTCAACCTGGAGAGCTGGGACCCATGGAATGGGTGCCATGCATTAATGCTTTAAAGGGTCTGCATTTGCTCACCCAATCTCACCAATCCTCTCAGTCCCAAGTGTCCAGCCTTATGCCACATCCAGCTGTCATTGTAGATAGGGTCATTCCAGGTTGCATCAGAGACCCTGAAGGAATTGTAAAGAATTTCCCTGTTTCTTTGTTCTGTTTTTGAAATTCCTTTTTAGAGTGGGTTTGAGCTGATTCTCGCGGCCATGTTTATGCCAGTCTAGACACACTTGATTCCCTTACGGAGACATATCAATACATAGGTTTTAAGATTCTTACTAGTCAGATCTATTCCTCTGCGGGAAATATGGGGTTTTGAGTCCCTTTCACTGAGGAAGGTGTAGGTCTTGTCTATTCCATAGTTGGTTTCTGGAACGGTACCTGTGCTTATATCAAACTCGGGTTTGATGCATCACCCCACCTCTCCTTCCCCCTTAAGCAGGCATAAGAGTGTTTTCTAAATGTGAGACTCTGTTCTCTTGCCTAACTCAGTTCATGTGTAGCCATGTTTACAGGATCTTCCTAAGTGATATCTTATGATAAGTTTCTTTTCCTGTGTGACTTCTTTCACTTAGAATCATCGTACCTGAATCCACTCATTTTGCTGCTACTGGTCTTATGACCTTGATTTCGTGGCTGAGGGATATTCCATCGTACGTAAGTTCCACAATGTTTGGAACCATTTTTATATTTCCTGGGATATTTCAGGTGTACCCAGGTTGAGGTTCCTGTAAGCAGTGCAGCCCTCAATTTGGGGGTGGCTCTGTCTTATGGATTTTCAGTTTTCCCAAGGTATATTCCCTAGACTGGAAGTGCCCTTGGCTCTGTAGCTCTGTTGTTTACTTGTTTTAGGGGACACAATGCACTCCTCCAGTGAGGCAGTTGGCAACTTACATCCCGCCCATCAGCATAACAAGGCTCCCTGTTCTCCAGGGCCTGTCTTGCCTTTCTGTTTTTTACACATTTTGTGGATGTCCCTTTTGACCGGTGGGAAGTGATACTCCTTTGTAGTGCAGATTTGCATTGCCCGCTTGCTTGCTTGGCCAAAAAGGGCGTATGCGTTTTCTCCTGAATATATTCAGGAGAAAACGCATACGCCCTTTTTGGCCAAGTGCATCATTGTCGAAGTTGTGCCCCTCTTCCTGTGCTTTACAGGCGATTCCAACGTACCTCTTGAAATCTGTTTCCTGCTATTCTGCCTCGCTTTCAAGTCCGCCTCGTTGCCTTCCCTCAACAGATTTTTGGACGATAGTTGGCCTTGATTACTCTGCCAGTTTGTGAATTGCTGTGCCCCTGAGCTCCATTTTTCAACTCGTTTTTTGTGAGCTGAACGCAAGTCCAAACTTTTGGTTCAGGACCTCTACTGGTTCCCGGTGGGTGGCTGAGACTTTGGTTCATTCTTCTTCCTGCCGGGAAATTAGAGTGACATGTGCCCATCCAAATGCCTAGCAGCTACTCTCTCATTGGTTCTCCCTCTTCCCTTTCATCCTCTGCCAAATTGGCAACCTGTGCGAACCAGGAGCTTAAAGGGGCTGTCTCTCCAAGTTGGGAGATTGATAGGAAAGCAGTTGGAAAGTCAAACCGGAGCACCAGGAGAGGGGCTCTTCGTTGAGTTTTAGAAACCTTTCGTATTCACAGTGTGTCCATTCTCTAGGTTTCCCGTACACGTTATAGCTGTAGTAATATTCCCTTCAACCTGGAGAGCTGGGACCCATGGAATGGGTGCCATGCATTAATGCTTTAAAGGGTCTGCATTTGCTCACCCCATCTCACCAATCCTCTCAGTCCCAAGTGTCCAGCCTTATGCCACATCCAGCTGTCATTGTAGATAGGGTCATTCCAGGTTGCATCAGAGACCCTGAAGGAATTGTAAAGAATTTCCCTGTTTCTTTGTTCTGTTTTTGAAATTCCTTTTTAGAGTGGGTTTGAGCTGATTCTCACGGCCATGTTTATGCCAGTCTAGACACACTTGATTCCCTTACGGAGACATATCAATACATAGGTTTTAAGATTCTTACTAGTCAGATCTATTCCTCTGCGGGAAATATGGGGTTTTGAGTCCCTTTCACTGAGGAAGGTGTAGGTCTTGTCCATTCCATAGTTGGTTTTTGGAACGGTACCTGTGCTTATATCAAACTCGGGTTTGATGCATCACCCCACCTCTCCTTCCCCCTTAAGCAGGCATAAGAGTGTTTTGTAAATGTGAGACTCTGTTCTCTTGCCTAACTCAGTTCATGTGTAGCCATGTTTACAGGATCTTCCTAAGTGATATCTTATGATAAGTTTCTTTTCCTGTGTGACTTCTTTCACTTAGAATCATCGTACCTGAATCCACTCATTTTGCTGCTACTGGTCTTATGACATTGATTTCATGGCTGAGGGATATTCCATCGTACGTAAGTTCCACAATGTTTGGAACCATTTTTATATTTCCTGGGATATTTCAGGTGTACCCAGGTTGAGGTTCCTGTAAGCAGTGTAGCCCTCAATTTGGGGGTGGCTCTGTCTTATGGATTTTCAGTTTTCCCAAGGTATATTCCCTAGACTGGAAGTGCCCTTGGCTCTGTAGCTCTGTTGTTTACTTGTTTTAGGGAACACAATGCACTCCTCCAGTGAGGCAGTTGGCAACTTACATCCCGCCCATCAGCATAACAAGGCTCCCTGTTCTCCAGGGCCTGTCTTGCCTTTCTGGTTTTTACACATTTTGTGGATGTCCCTTTTGACCGGTGGGAAGTGATACTCCTTTGTAGTGCAGATTTGCATTGCCCGCTTGCTTGCTTGGCCAAAAAGGGCGTATGCGTTTTCTCCTGAATATATTCAGGAGAAAACGCATACGCCCTTTTTGGCCAAGTGCATCATTGTCGCAGTTGTGCCCCTCTTCCTGTGCTTTACAGGCGATTCCAATGTACCTCTTGAAATCTGTTTCCTTCTATTCTGCCTCGCTTTCAAGTCCGCCTCGTTGCCTTCCCTCAACAGATTTTTGGACGATAGTTGGCCTTGATTACTCTGCCAGTTTGTGAATTGCTGTGCCCCTGAGCTCCATTTTTCAACTCGTTTTTTGTGAGCTGAACGCAAGTCCAAACTTTTGGTTCAGGACCTCTACTGGTTCCCGGTGGGTGGCTGAGACTTTGGTTCATTCTTCTTCCTGCCGGGAAATTAGAGTGACATGTGCCCATCCAAATGCCTAACAGCTACTCTCTCATTGGTTCTCCCTCTTCCCTTTCATCCTCTGCCAAATTGGCAACCTGTGCGAACCAGGAGCTTAAAGGGGCTGTCTCTCCAAGTTGGGAGATTGATAGGAAAGCAGTTGGGAAGTCAAACCGTAGCACCAGGAGAGGGGCTCTTCGTTGAGTTTTAGAAACCTTTCGTATTCACAGTGTGTCCATTCTCTAGGTTTCCCGTACACGTTATAGCTGTAGTAATATTCCCTTCAACCTGGAGAGCTGGGACCCATGGAATGGGTGGCATGCATTAATGCTTTAAAGGGTCTGCATTTGCTCACCCAATCTCACCAATCCTCTCAGTCCCAAGTGTCCAGCCTTATGCCACATCCAGCTGTCATTGTAGATAGGGTCATTCCAGGTTGCATCAGAGACCCTGAAGGAATTGTAAAGAATTTCCCTGTTTCTTTGTTCTGTTTTTGAAATTCCTTTTTAGAGTGGGTTTGAGCTGATTCTCGCGGCCATGTTTATGCCAGTCTAGACACACTTGATTCCCTTACGGAGACATATCAATACATAGGTTTTAAGATTCTTACTAGTCAGATCTATTCCTCTGCGGGAAATATGGGGTTTTGAGTCCCTTTCACTGAGGAAGGTGTAGGTCTTGTCTATTCCATAGTTGGTTTTTGGAACGGTACCTGTGCTTATATCAAACTCGGGTTTGATGCATCACCCCACCTCTCCTTCCCCCTTAAGCAGGCATAAGAGTGTTTTCTAAATGTGAGACTCTGTTCTCTTGCCTAACTCAGTTCATGTGTAGCCATGTTTACAGGATTTTCCTAAGTGATATCTTATGATAAGTTTCTTTTCCTGTGTGACTTCTTTCACTTAGAATCATCGTACCTGAATCCACTCATTTTGCTGCTACTGGTCTTATGACCTTGATTTCGTGGCTGAGGGATATTCCATCGTACGTAAGTTCCACTATGTTTGGAACCATTTTTATATTTCCTGGGATATTTCAGGTGTACCCAGGTTGAGGTTCCTGTAAGCAGTGCAGCCCTCAATTTGGGGGTGGCTCTGTCTTATGGATTTTCAGTTTTCCCAAGGTATATTCCCTAGACTGGAAGTGCCCTTGGCTCTGTAGCTCTGTTGTTTACTTGTTTTAGGGGACACAATGCACTCCTCCAGTGAGGCAGTTGGCAACTTACATCCCGCCCATCAGCATAACAAGGCTCCCTGTTCTCCAGGGCCTGTCTTGCCTTTCTGGATTTTACACATTTTGTGGATGTCCCTTTTGACCGGTGGGAAGTGATACTCCTTTGTAGTGCAGATTTGCACTGCCCGCTTGCTTGCTTGGCCAAAAAGGGCGTATGTGTTTTCTCCTGAATATATTCAGGAGAAAACGCATACGCCCTTTTTGGCCAAGTGCATCATTGTCGAAGTTGTGCCCCTCTTCCTGTGCTTTACAGGCGATTCCAACGTACATCTTGAAATCTGTTTCCTGCTATTCTGCCTCGCTTTCAAGTCCGCCTCGTTGCCTTCCCTCAACAGATTTTGACGATAGTTGTCCTTGATTACTCTGCCAGTTTGTGAATTGCTGTGCCCCTGAGCTCCATTTTTCAACTCGTTTTTTGTGAGCTGAACGCAAGTCCAAACTTTTGGTTCAGGACCTCTACTGGTTCCCGGTGGGTGGCTGAGACTTTGGTTCATTCTTCTTCCTGCCGGGAAATTAGAGTGACATGTGCCCATCCAAATGCCTAACAGCTACTCTCTCATTGGTTCTCCCTCTTCCCTTTCATCCTCTGCCAAATTGGCAACCTGTGCGAACCAGGAGCTTAAAGGGGCTGTCTCTCCAAGTTGGGAGATTGATAGGAAAGCAGTTGGGAAGTCAAACCGTAGCACCAGGAGAGGGGCTCTTCGTTGAGTTTTAGAAACCTTTCGTATTCACAGTGTGTCCATTCTCTAGGTTTCCCGTACACGTTATAGCTGTAGTAATATTCCCTTCAACCTGGAGAGCTGGGACCCATGGAATGGGTGGCATGCATTAATGCTTTAAAGGGTCTGCATTTGCTCACCCAATCTCACCAATCCTCTCAGTCCCAAGTGTCCAGCCTTATGCCACATCCAGCTGTCATTGTAGATAGGGTCATTCCAGGTTGCATCAGAGACCCTGAAGGAATTGTAAAGAATTTCCCTGTTTCTTTGTTCTGTTTTTGAAATTCCTTTTTAGAGTGGGTTTGAGCTGATTCTCGCGGCCATGTTTATGCCAGTCTAGACACACTTGATTCCCTTACGGAGACATATCAATACATAGGTTTTAAGATTCTTACTAGTCAGATCTATTCCTCTGCGGGAAATATGGGGTTTTGAGTCCCTTTCACTGAGGAAGGTGTAGGTCTTGTCTATTCCATAGTTGGTTTTTGGAACGGTACCTGTGCTTATATCAAACTCGGGTTTGATGCATCACCCCACCTCTCCTTCCCCCTTAAGCAAGCATAAGAGTGTTTTCTAAATGTGAGACTCTGTTCTCTTGCCTAACTCAGTTCATGTGTAGCCATGTTTACAGGATTTTCCTAAGTGATATCTTATGATAAGTTTCTTTTCCTGTGTGACTTCTTTCACTTAGAATCATCGTACCTGAATCCACTCATTTTGCTGCTACTGGTCTTATGACCTTGATTTCGTGGCTGAGGGATATTCCATCGTACGTAAGTTCCACTATGTTTGGAACCATTTTTATATTTCCTGGGATATTTCAGGTGTACCCAGGTTGAGGTTCCTGTAAGCAGTGCAGCCCTCAATTTGGGGGTGGCTCTGTCTTATGGATTTTCAGTTTTCCCAAGGTATATTCCCTAGACTGGAAGTGCCCTTGGCTCTGTAGCTCTGTTGTTTACTTGTTTTAGGGGACACAATGCACTCCTCCAGTGAGGCAGTTGGCAACTTACATCCCGCCCATCAGCATAGCAAGGCTCCCTGTTCTCCAGGTCCTGTCTTGCCTTTCTGGTTTTTACACATTTTGTGGATGTCCCTTTTGACCGGTGGGAAGTGATACTCCTTTGTAGTGCAGATTTGCATTGCCCGCTTGCTTGCTTGGCCAAAAAGGGCGTATGTGTTTTCTCCTGAATATATTCAGGAGAAAACGCATACGCCCTTTTTGGCCAAGTGCATCATTGTCGAAGTTGTGCCCCTCTTCCTGTGCTTTACAGGCGATTCCAACGTACCTCTTGAAATATGTTTCCTGCTATTCTGCCTCGCTTTCAAGTCCGCCTCGTTGCCTTCCCTCAACAGATTTTGACGATAGTTGTCCTTGATTACTCTGCCAGTTTGTGAATTGCTGTGCCCCTGAGCTCCATTTTTCAACTCGTTTTTTGTGAGCTGAACGCAAGTCCAAACTTTTGGTTCAGGACCTCTACTGGTTCCCGGTGGGTGGCTGAGACTTTGGTTCATTCTTCTTCCTGCCGGGAAATTAGAGTGACATGTGCCCATCCAAATGCCTAACAGCTACTCTCTCATTGGTTCTCCCTCTTCCCTTTCATCCTCTGCCAAATTGGCAACCTGTGCGAACCAGGAGCTTAAAGGGGCTGTCTCTCCAAGTTGGGAGATTGATAGGAAAGCAGTTGGAAAGTCAAACCGGAGCACCAGGAGAGGGGCTCTTCGTTGAGTTTTAGAAACCTTTCGTATTCACAGTGTGTCCATTCTCTAGGTTTCCCGTACACGTTATAGCTGTAGTAATATTCCCTTCAACCTGGAGAGCTGGGACCCATGGAATGGGTGCCATGCATTAATGCTTTAAAGGGTCTGCATTTGCTCACCCCATCTCACCAATCCTCTCAGTCCCAAGTGTCCAGCCTTATGCCACATCCAGCTGTCATTGTAGATAGGGTCATTCCAGGTTGCATCAGAGACCCTGAAGGAATTGTAAAGAATTTCCCTGTTTCTTTGTTCTGTTTTTGAAATTCCTTTTTAGAGTGGGTTTGAGCTGATTCTCACGGCCATGTTTATGCCAGTCTAGACACACTTGATTCCCTTACGGAGACATATCAATACATAGGTTTTAAGATTCTTACTAGTCAGATCTATTCCTCTGCGGGAAATATGGGGTTTTGAGTCCCTTTCACTGAGGAAGGTGTAGGTCTTGTCCATTCCATAGTTGGTTTTTGGAACGGTACCTGTGCTTATATCAAACTCGGGTTTGATGCATCACCCCACCTCTCCTTCCCCCTTAAGCAGGCATAAGAGTGTTTTGTAAATGTGAGACTCTGTTCTCTTGCCTAACTCAGTTCATGTGTAGCCATGTTTACAGGATCTTCCTAAGTGATATCTTATGATAAGTTTCTTTTCCTGTGTGACTTCTTTCACTTAGAATCATCGTACCTGAATCCACTCATTTTGCTGCTACTGGTCTTATGACCATGATTTCATGGCTGAGGGATATTCCATCGTACGTAAGTTCCACAATGTTTGGAACCATTTTTATATTTCCTGGGATATTTCAGGTGTACCCAGGTTGAGGTTCCTGTAAGCAGTGTAGCCCTCAATTTGGGGGTGGCTCTGTCTTATGGATTTTCAGTTTTCCCAAGGTATATTCCCTAGACTGGAAGTGCCCTTGGCTCTGTAGCTCTGTTGTTTACTTGTTTTAGGGAACACAATGCACTCCTCCAGTGAGGCAGTTGGCAACTTACATCCCGCCCATCAGCATAACAAGGCTCCCTGTTCTCCAGGGCCTGTCTTGCCTTTCTGGTTTTTACACATTTTGTGGATGTCCCTTTTGACCGGTGGGAAGTGATACTCCTTTGTAGTGCAGATTTGCATTGCCCGCTTGCTTGCTTGGCCAAAAAGGGCGTATGCGTTTTCTCCTGAATATATTCAGGAGAAAACGCATACGCCCTTTTTGGCCAAGTGCATCATTGTCGCAGTTGTGCCCCTCTTCCTGTGCTTTACAGGTGATTCCAACGTACCTCTTGAAATCTGTTTCCTGCTATTCTGCCTCGCTTTCAAGTCCGCCTCGTTGCCTTCCCTCAACAGATTTTTGGACGATAGTTGGCCTTGATTACTCTGCCAGTTTGTGAATTGCTGTGCCCCTGAGCTCCATTTTTCAACTCGTTTTTTGTGAGCTGAACGCAAGTCCAAACTTTTGGTTCAGGACCTCTACTGGTTCCCGGTGGGTGGCTGAGACTTTGGTTCATTCTTCTTCCTGCCGGGAAATTAGAGTGACATGTGCCCATCCAAATGCCTAACAGCTACTCTCTCATTGGTTCTCCCTCTTCCCTTTCATCCTCTGCCAAATTGCCAACCTGTGCGAACCAGGAGCTTAAAGGGGCTGTCTCTCCAAGTTGGGAGATTGATAGGAAAGCAGTTGGAAAGTCAAACCGGAGCACCAGGAGAGGGGCTCTTCGTTGAGTTTTAGAAACCTTTCGTATTCACAGTGTGTCCATTCTCTAGGTTTCCCGTACACGTTATAGCTGTAGTAATATTCCCTTCAACCTGGAGAGCTGGGACCCATGGAATGGGTGCCATGCATTAATGCTTTAAAGGGTCTGCATTTGCTCACCCCATCTCACCAATCCTCTCAGTCCCAAGTGTCCAGCCTTATGCCACATCCAGCTGTCATTGTAGATAGGGTCATTCCAGGTTGCATCAGAGACCCTGAAGGAATTGTAAAGAATTTCCCTGTTTCTTTGTTCTGTTTTTGAAATTCCTTTTTAGAGTGGGTTTGAGCTGATTCTCACGGCCATGTTTATGCCAGTCTAGACACACTTGATTCCCTTACAGAGACATATCAATACATAGGTTTTAAGATTCTTACTAGTCAGATCTATTCCTCTGCGGGAAATATGGGGTTTTGAGTCCCTTTCACTGAGGAAGGTGTAGGTCTTTTCTATTCCATAGTTGGTTTTTGGAACGGTACCTGTGCTTATATCAAACTCGGGTTTGATGCATCACCCCACCTCTCCTTCCCCCTTAAGCAGGCATAAGAGTGTTTTCTAAATGTGAGACTCTGTTCTCTTGCCTAACTCAGTTCATGTGTAGCCATGTTTACAGGATCTTCCTAAGTGATATCTTATGATAAGTTTCTTTTCCTGTGTGACTTCTTTCACTTAGAATCATCGTACCTGAATCCACTCATTTTGCTGCTACTGGTCTTATGACATTGATTTCATGGCTGAGGGATATTCCATCGTACGTAAGTTCCACAATGTTTGGAACCATTTTTATATTTCCTGGGATATTTCAGGTGTACCCAGGTTGAGGTTCCTGTAAGCAGTGCAGCCCTCAATTTGGGGGTGGCTCTGTCTTATGGATTTTCAGTTTTCCCAAGGTATATTCCCTAGATTGGACGTGCCCTTGGCTCTGTAGCTCTGTTGTTTACTTGTTTTAGGGAACACAATGCACTCCTCCAGTGAGGCAGTTGGCAACTTACATCCCGCCCATCAGCATAACAAGGCTCCCTGTTCTCCAGGGCCTGCCTTGCCTTTCTGGTTTTTACACATTTTGTGGATGTCCCTTTTGACCGGTGGGAAGTGATACTTCTTTGTAGGGCAGATTTGCATTGCCCGCTTGCTTGCTTGGCCAAAAAGGGCGTATGCGTTTTCTCCTGAATATATTCAGGAGAAAACGCATACGCCCTTTTTGGCCAAGTGCATCATTGTCGAAGTTGTGCCCCTCTTCCTGTGCTTTACAGGCGATTCCAACGTACCTCTTGAAATCTGTTTCCTGCTATTCTGCCTCGCTTTCAAGTCCGCCTCGTTGCCTTCCCTCAACAGATTTTTGGACGATAGTTGGCCTTGATTGCTCTGCCAGTTTGTGAATTGCTGTGCCCCTGAGCTCCATTTTTCAACTCGTTTTTTGTGAGCTGAACGCAAGTCCAAACTTTTGGTTCAGGACCTCTACTGGTTCCCGGTGGGTGGCTGAGACTTTGGTTCATTCTTCTTCCTGCCGGGAAATTAGAGTGACATGTGCCCATCCAAATGCCTAACAGCTACTCTCTCATTGGTTCTCCCTCTTCCCTTTCATCCTCTGCCAAATTGCCAACCTGTGCGAACCAGGAGCTTAAAGGGGCTGTCTCTCCAAGTTGGGAGATTGATAGGAAAGCAGTTGGAAAGTCAAACCGGAGCACCAGGAGAGGGGCTCTTCGTTGAGTTTTAGAAACCTTTCGTATTCACAGTGTGTCCATTCTCTAGGTTTCCCGTACACGTTATAGCTGTAGTAATATTCCCTTCAACCTGGAGAGCTGGGACCCATGGAATGGGTGCCATGCATTAATGCTTTAAAGGGTCTGCATTTGCTCACCCCATCTCACCAATCCTCTCAGTCCCAAGTGTCCAGCCTTATGCCACATCCAGCTGTCATTGTAGATAGGGTCATTCCAGGTTGCATCAGAGACCCTGAAGGAATTGTAAAGAATTTCCCTGTTTCTTTGTTCTGTTTTTGAAATTCCTTTTTAGAGTGGGTTTGAGCTGATTCTCACGGCCATGTTTATGCCAGTCTAGACACACTTGATTCCCTTACAGAGACATATCAATACATAGGTTTTAAGATTCTTACTAGTCAGATCTATTCCTCTGCGGGAAATATGGGGTTTTGAGTCCCTTTCACTGAGGAAGGTGTAGGTCTTGTCTATTCCATAGTTGGTTTTTGGAACGGTACCTGTGCTTATATCAAACTCGGGTTTGATGCATCACCCCACCTCTCCTTCCCCCTTAAGCAGGCATAAGAGTGTTTTCTAAATGTGAGACTCTGTTCTCTTGCCTAACTCAGTTCATGTGTAGCCATGTTTACAGGATCTTCCTAAGTGATATCTTATGATAAGTTTCTTTTCCTGTGTGACTTCTTTCACTTAGAATCATCGTACCTGAATCCACTCATTTTGCTGCTACTGGTCTTATGACATTGATTTCATGGCTGAGGGATATTCCATCGTACGTAAGTTCCACAATGTTTGGAACCATTTTTATATTTCCTGGGATATTTCAGGTGTACCCAGGTTGAGGTTCCTGTAAGCAGTGCAGCCCTCAATTTGGGGGTGGCTCTGTCTTATGGATTTTCAGTTTTCCCAAGGTATATTCCCTAGATTGGACGTGCCCTTGGCTCTGTAGCTCTGTTGTTTACTTGTTTTAGGGAACACAATGCACTCCTCCAGTGAGGCAGTTGGCAACTTACATCCCGCCCATCAGCATAACAAGGCTCCCTGTTCTCCAGGGCCTGCCTTGCCTTTCTGGTTTTTACACATTTTGTGGATGTCCCTTTTGACCGGTGGGAAGTGATACTTCTTTGTAGGGCAGATTTGCATTGCCCGCTTGCTTGCTTGGCCAAAAAGGGCGTATGCGTTTTCTCCTGAATATATTCAGGAGAAAACGCATACGCCCTTTTTGGCCAAGTGCATCATTGTCGAAGTTGTGCCCCTCTTCCTGTGCTTTACAGGCGATTCCAACGTACCTCTTGAAATCTGTTTCCTGCTATTCTGCCTCGCTTTCAAGTCCGCCTCGTTGCCTTCCCTCAACAGATTTTTGGACGATAGTTGGCCTTGATTGCTCTGCCAGTTTGTGAATTGCTGTGCCCCTGAGCTCCATTTTTCAACTCGTTTTTTGTGAGCTGAACGCAAGTCGAAACTTTTGGTTCAGGACCTATACTGGTTCCCGGTGGGTGGCTGAGACTTTGGTTAATTCTTCTTCCGGCCGGGAAATTAGAGTGACCTGTGCCCATCCAAATGCCTAACAGCTACTCTCTCATTGGTTCTCCCTCTTCCCTTTCATCCTCTGCCAAATTGGCAACCTGTGCGAACCAGGAGCTTAAAGGGGCTGTCTCTCCAAGTTGGGAGATTGATAGGAAAGCAGTTGGAAAGTCAAACCGGAGCACCAGGAGAGGGGCTCTTCGTTGAGTTTTAGAAACCTTTCGTATTCACAGTGTGTCCATTCTCTAGGTTTCCCGTACACGTTATAGCTGTAGTAATATTCCCTTCAACCTGGAGAGCTGGGACCCATGGAATGGGTGCCATGCATTATTGCTTTAAAGGGTCTGCATTTGCTCACCCAATCTCACCAATCCTCTCAGTCCCAAGTGTCCAGCCTTATGCCACATCCAGCTGTCATTGTAGATAGGGTCATTCCAGGTTGCATCAGAGACCCTGAAGGAATTGTAAAGAATTTCCCTGTTTCTTTGTTCTGTTTTTGAAATTCCTTTTTAGAGTGGGTTTGAGCTGATTCTCGCTGCCATGTTTATGCCAGTCTAGACACACTTGATTCCCTTACGCAGACATATCAATACATAGGTTTTAAGATTCTTACTAGTCAGATCGATTCCTCTGCGGGAAATATGGGGTTTTGAGTCCCTTTGACTGAGGAAGGTGTAGGTCTTGTCTATTCCATAGTTGGTTTTTGGAACGGTACCTGTGCTTATATCAAACTCGGGTTTGATGCATCACCCCACCTCTCCTTCCCCCTTAAGCAGGCATAAGAGTGTTTTCTAAATGTGAGACTCTGTTCCCTTGCCTAACTCAGTTCATGTGTAGCCATGTTTACAGGATCTTCCTAAGTGATATCTTATGATAAGTTTCTTTTCCTGTGTGACTTGTTTCACTTAGAATCATCGTACCTGAATCCACTCATTTTGCTGCTACTGGTCTTATGACATTAATTTCATGGCTGAGGGATATTCCATCGTACGTAAGTTCCACAATGTTTGGAACCATTTTTATATTTCCTGGGATATTTCAGGTGTACCCAGGTTGAGGTTCCTGTAAGCAGTGTAGCCCTCAATTTGGGGGTGGCACTGTCTTATGGATTTTCAGTTTTCCCAAGGTATATTCCCTAGACTGGAAGTGCCCTTGGCTCTGTAGCTCTGTTGTTTACTTGTTTTAGGGAACACAATGCACTCCTCCAGTGAGGCAGTTGGCAACTTACATCCCGCCCATCAGCATAACAAGGCTCCCTGTTCTCCAGGGCCTGTCTTGCCTTTCTGGTTTTTACACATTTTGTGGATGTCCCTTTTGACCGGTGGGAAGTGATACTCCTTTGTAGTGCAGATTTGCATTGCCCGCTTGCTTGCTTGGCCAAAAAGGGCGTATGCGTTTTCTCCTGAATATATTCAGGAGAAAACGCATACGCCCTTTTTGGCCAAGTGCATCATTGTCGCAGTTGTGCCCCTCTTCCTGTGCTTTACAGGCGATTCCAATGTACCTCTTGAAATCTGTTTCCTGCTATTCTGCCTCGCTTTCAAGTCCGCCTCGTTGCCTTCCCTCAACAGATTTTTGGACGATAGTTGGCCTTGATTACTCTGCCAGTTTGTGAATTGCTGTGCCCCTGAGCTCCATTTTTCAACTCGTTTTTTGTGAGCTGAACGCAAGTCCAAACTTTTGGTTCAGGACCTCTACTGGTTCCCGGTGGGTGGCTGAGACTTTGGTTCATTCTTCTTCCTGCCGGGAAATTAGAGTGACATGTGCCCATCCAAATGCCTAACAGCTACTCTCTCATTGGTTCTCCCTCTTCCCTTTCATCCTCTGCCAAATTGGCAACCTGTGCGAACCAGGAGCTTAAAGGGGCTGTCTCTCCAAGTTGGGAGATTGATAGGAAAGCAGTTGGAAAGTCAAACCGGAGCACCAGGAGAGGGGCTCTTCGTTGAGTTTTAGAAACCTTTCGTATTCACAGTGTGTCCATTCTCTAGGTTTCCCGTACACGTTATAGCTGTAGTAATATTCCCTTCAACCTGGAGAGCTGGGACCCATGGAATGGGTGCCATGCATTAATGCTTTAAAGGGTCTGCATTTGCTCACCCCATCTCACCAATCCTCTCAGTCCCAAGTGTCCAGCCTTATGCCACATCCAGCTGTCATTGTAGATAGGGTCATTCCAGGTTGCATCAGAGACCCTGAAGGAATTGTAAAGAATTTCCCTGTTTCTTTGTTCTGTTTTTGAAATTCCTTTTTAGAGTGGGTTTGAGCTGATTCTCACGGCCATGTTTATGCCAGTCTAGACACACTTGATTCCCTTACAGAGACATATCAATACATAGGTTTTAAGATTCTTACTAGTCAGATCTATTCCTCTGCGGGAAATATGGGGTTTTGAGTCCCTTTCACTGAGGAAGGTGTAGGTCTTGTCTATTCCATAGTTGGTTTTTGGAACGGTACCTGTGCTTATATCAAACTCGGGTTTGATGCATCACCCCACCTCTCCTTCCCCCTTAAGCAGGCATAAGAGTGTTTTCTAAATGTGAGACTCTGTTCTCTTGCCTAACTCAGTTCATGTGTAGCCATGTTTACAGGATATTCCTAAGTGATATCTTATGATAAGTTTCTTTTCCTGTGTGACTTCTTTCACTTAGAATCATCGTACCTGAATCCACTCATTTTGCTGCTACTGGTCTTATGACATTGATTTCATGGCTGAGGGATATTCCATCGTACGTAAGTTCCACAATGTTTGGAACCATTTTTATATTTCCTGGGATATTTCAGGTGTACCCAGGTTGAGGTTCCTGTAAGCAGTGCAGCCCTCAATTTGGGGGTGGCTCTGTCTTATGGATTTTCAGTTTTCCCAAGGTATATTCCCTAGATTGGACGTGCCCTTGGCTCTGTAGCTCTGTTGTTTACTTGTTTTAGGGAACACAATGCACTCCTCCAGTGAGGCAGTTGGCAACTTACATCCCGCCCATCAGCATAACAAGGCTCCCTGTTCTCCAGGGCCTGCCTTGCCTTTCTGGTTTTTACACATTTTGTGGATGTCCCTTTTGACCGGTGGGAAGTGATACTTCTTTGTAGGGCAGATTTGCATTGCCCGCTTGCTTGCTTGGCCAAAAAGGGCGTATGCGTTTTCTCCTGAATATATTCAGGAGAAAACGCATACGCCCTTCTTGGCCAAGTGCATCATTGTCGAAGTTGTGCCCCTCTTCCTGTGCTTTACAGGCGATTCCAACGTACCTCTTGAAATCTGTTTCCTGCTATTCTGCCTCGCTTTCAAGTCCGCCTCGTTGCCTTCCCTCAACAGATTTTTGGACGATAGTTGGCCTTGATTGCTCTGCCAGTTTGTGAATTGCTGTGCCCCTGAGCTCCATTTTTCAACTCGTTTTTTGTGAGCTGAACGCAAGTCGAAACTTTTGGTTCAGGACCTATACTGGTTCCCGGTGGGTGGCTGAGACTTTGGTTAATTCTTCTTCCTGCCGGGAAATTAGAGTGACATGTGCCCATCCAAATGCCTAACAGCTACTCTCTCATTGGTTCTCCCTCTTCCCTTTCATCCTCTGCCAAATTGGCAACCTGTGCGAACCAGGAGCTTAAAGGGGCTGTCTCTCCAAGTTGGGAGATTGATAGGAAAGCAGTTGGAAAGTCAAACCGGAGCACCAGGAGAGGGGCTCTTCGTTGAGTTTTAGAAACCTTTCGTATTCACAGTGTGTCCATTCTCTAGGTTTCCCGTACACGTTATAGCTGTAGTAATATTCCCTTCAACCTGTAGAGCTGGGACCCATGGAATGGGTGCCATGCATTATTGCTTTAAAGGGTCTGCATTTGCTCACCCCATCTCACCAATCCTCTCAGTCCCAAGTGTCCAGCCTTATGCCACATCCAGCTGTCATTGTAGATAGGGTCATTCCAGGTTGCATCAGAGACCCTGAAGGAATTGTAAAGAATTTCCCTGTTTCTTTGTTCTGTTTTTGAAATTCCTTTTTAGAGTGGGTTTGAGCTGATTCTCGCTGCCATGTTTATGCCAGTCTAGACACACTTGATTCCCTTACGCAGACATATCAATACATAGGTTTTAAGATTCTTACTAGTCAGATCGATTCCTCTGCGGGAAATATGGGGTTTTGAGTCCCTTTGACTGAGGAAGGTGTAGGTCTTGTCTAATCCATAGTTGGTTTTTGGAACGGTACCTGTGCTTATATCAAACTCGGGTTTGATGCATCACCCCACCTCTCCTTCCCCCTTAAGCAGGCATAAGAGTGTTTTCTAAATGTGAGACTCTGTTCCCTTGCCTAACTCAGTTCATGTGTAGCCATGTTTACAGGATCTTCCTAAGTGATATCTTATGATAAGTTTCTTTTCCTGTGTGACTTGTTTCACTTAGAATCATCGTACCTGAATCCACTCATTTTGCTGCTACTGGTCTTATGACATTGATTTCATGGCTGAGGGATATTCCATCGTACGTAAGTTCCACAATGTTTGGAACCATTTTTATATTTCCTGGGATATTTCAGGTGTACCCAGGTTGAGGTTCCTGTAAGCAGTGCAGCCCTCAATTTGGGGGTGGCTCTGTCTTATGGATTTTCAGTTTTCCCAAGGTATATTCCCTAGATTGGACGTGCCCTTGGCTCTGTAGCTCTGTTGTATACTTGTTTTAGGGAACACAATGCACTCCTCCAGTGAGGCATTTGGCAACTTACATCCCGCCCATCAGAATAACAAGGCTCCCTGTTCTCCAGGGCCTGCCTTGCCTTTCTGGTTTTTACACATTTTGTGGATGTCCCTTTTGACCGGTGGGAAGTGATACTTCTTTGTAGTGCAGATTTGCATTGCCCGCTTGCTTGCTTGGCCAAAAAGGGCATATGCGTTTTCTCCTGAATATATTCAGGAGAAAACGCATACGCCCTTTTTGGCCAAGTGCATCATTGTCGCAGTTGTGCCCCTCTTCCTGTGCTTTACAGGCAATTCCAATGTACCTCTTGAAATCTGTTTCCTGCTATTCTGCCTCGCTTTCAAGTCCGCCTCGTTGCCTTCCCTCAACAGATTTTTGGACGATAGTTGGCCTTGATTACTCTGCCAATTTGTGAATTGCTGTGCCCCTGAGCTCCATTATTCAACTCGTTTTTTGTGAGCTGAACGCAAGTCCAAACTTTTGGTTCAGGACCTCTACTGGTTCCCGGTGGGTGGCTGAGACTTTGGTTCATTCTTCTTCCTGCCGGGAAATTAGAGTGACATGTGCCCATCCAAATGCCTAACAGCTACTCTCTCATTGGTTCTCCCTCTTCCCTTTCATCCTCTGCCAAATTGGCAACCTGTGCGAACCAGGAGCTTAAAGGGGCTGTCTCTCCAAGTTGGGAGATTGATAGGAAAGCAGTTGGAAAGTCAAACCGGAGCACCAGGAGAGGGGCTCTTCGTTGAGTTTTAGAAACCTTTCGTATTCACAGTGTGTCCATTCTCTAGGTTTCCCGTACACGTTATAGCTGTAGTAATATTCCCTTCAACCTGGAGAGCTGGGACCCATGGAATGGGTGCCATGCATTAATGGTTTAAAGGGTCTGCATTTGCTCACCCCATCTCACCAATCCTCTCAGTCCCAAGTGTCCAGCCTTATGCCACATCCAGCTGTCATTGTAGATAGGGTCATTCCAGGTTGCATCAGAGACCCTGAAGGAATTGTAAAGAATTTCCCTGTTTCTTTGTTCTGTTTTTGAAATTCCTTTTTAGAGTGGGTTTGAGCTGATTCTCACGGCCATGTTTATGCCAGTCTAGACACACTTGATTCCCTTTCGGAGACATATCAATACATAGGTTTTAAGATTCTTACTAGTCAGATCTATTCCTCTGCGGGAAATATGGGGTTTTGAGTCCCTTTCACTGAGGAAGGTGTAGGTCTTGTCTATTCCATAGTTGGTTTTTGGAACGGTACCTGTGCTTATATCAAACTCGGGTTTGATGCATCACCCCACCTCTCCTTCCCCCTTAAGCAGGCATAAGAGTGTTTTCTAAATGTGAGACTCTGTTCTCTTGCCTAACTCAGTTCATGTGTAGCCATGTTTACAGGATCTTCCTAAGTGATATCTTATGATAAGTTTCTTTTCCTGTGTGACTTCTTTCACTTAGAATCATCGTACCTGAATCCACTCATTTTGCTGCTACTGGTCTTATGACCTTGATTTCATGGCTGAGGGATATTCCATCGTACGTAAGTTCCACAATGTTTGGAACCATTTTTATATTTCCTGGGATATTTCAGGTGTACCCAGGTTGAGGTTCCTGTAAGCAGTGCAGCCCTCAATTTGGGGGTGGCTCTGTCTTATGGATTTTCAGTTTAACCAAGGTATATTCCCTAGATTGGACGTGCCCTTGGCTCTGTAGCTCTGTTGTTTACTTGTTTTAGGGAACACAATGCACTCCTCCAGTGAGGCAGTTGGCAACTTACATCCCGCCCATCAGCATAACAAGGCTCCCTGTTCTCCAGGGCCTGCCTTGCCTTTCTGGTTTTTACACATTTTGTGGATGTCCCTTTTGACCGGTGGGAAGTGATACTTCTTTGTAGTGCAGATTTGCATTGCCCGCTTGCTTGCTTGGCCAAAAAGTGCGTATGCGTTTTCTCCTGAATATATTCAGGAGAAAACGCATACGCCCTTTTTGGCCAAGTGCATCATTGTCGAAGTTGTGCCCCTCTTCCTGTGCTTTACAGGCGATTCCAACGCACCTCTTGAAATCTGTTTCCTGCTATTCTGCCTCGCTTTCAAGTCCGCCTCGTTGCCTTCCCTCAACAGATTTTTGGACGATAGTTGGCCTTGATTGCTCTGCCAGTTTGTGAATTGCTGTGCCCCTGAGCTCCATTTTTCAACTCGTTTTTTGTGAGCTGAACGCAAGTCGAAACTTTTGGTTCAGGACCTATACTGGTTCTCGGTGGGTGGCTGAGACTTTGGTTAATTCTTCTTCCTGCCGGGAAATTAGAGTGACATGTGCCCATCCAAATGCCTAACAGCTACTCTCTCATTGGTTCTCCCTCTTCCCTTTCATCCTCTGCCAAATTGGCAACCTGTGCGAACCAGGAGCTTAAAGGGGCTGTCTCTCCAAGTTGGGAGATTGATAGGAAAGCAGTTGGAAAGTCAAACCGGAGCACCAGGAGAGGGGCTCTTCGTTGAGTTTTAGAAACCTTTCGTATTCACAGTGTGTCCATTCTCTAGGTTTCCCGTACACGTTATAGCTGTAGTAATATTCCCTTCAACCTGGAGAGCTGGGACCCATGGAATGGGTGCCATGCATTATTGCTTTAAAGGGTCTGCATTTGCTCACCCCATCTCACCAATCCTCTCAGTCCCAAGTGTCCAGCCTTATGCCACATCCAGCTGTCATTGTAGATAGGGTCATTCCAGGTTGCATCAGAGACCCTGAAGGAATTGTAAAGAATTTCCCTGTTTCTTTGTTCTGTTTTTGAAATTCCTTTTTAGAGTGGGTTTGAGCTGATTCTCGCTGCCATGTTTATGCCAGTCTAGACACACTTGATTCCCTTACGCAGACATATCAACACATAGGTTTTAAGATTCTTACTAGTCAGATCGATTCCTCTGCAGGAAATATGGGGTTTTGAGTCCCTTTCACTGAGGAAGGTGTAGGTCTTGTCTATTCCATAGTTGGTTTTTGGAACGGTACCTGTGCTTATATCAAACTCGGGTTTGATGCATCACCCCACCTCTCCTTCCCCCTTAAGCAGGCATAAGAGTGTTTTCTAAATGTGAGACTCTGTTCCCTTGCCTAACTCAGTTCATGTGTAGCCATGTTTACAGGATTTTCCTAAGTGATATCTTATGATAAGTTTCTTTTCCTGTGTGACTTCTTTCACTTAGAATCATCGTACCTGAATCCACTCATTTTGCTGCTACTGGTCTTATGACCTTGATTTCATGGCTGAGGGATATTCCATCGTACGTAAGTTCCACAATGTTTGGAACCATTTTTATATTTCCTGGGATATTTCAGGTGTACCCAGGTTGAGGTTCCTGTAAGCAGTGTAGCCCTCAATTTGGGGGTGGCT
This sequence comes from Mesoplodon mirus, assembly GCF_964341445.2. NCBI lineage: Eukaryota > Metazoa > Chordata > Mammalia > Artiodactyla > Ziphiidae > Mesoplodon > Mesoplodon mirus. Next base: position 959,185 of record NW_028295801.1, on the reverse strand, counting down.
CTGTCTTATGGATTTTCAGTTTTCCCAAGGTATATTCCCTAGACTGGAAGTGCCCTTGGCTCTGTAGCTCTGTTGTTTACTTGTTTTAGGGAACACAATGCACTCCTCCAGTGAGGCAGTTGGCAACTTACATCCCGCCCATCAGCATAACAAGGCTCCCTGTTCTCCAGGGCCTGTCTTGCCTTTCTGGTTTTTACACATTTTGTGGATGTCCCTTTTGACCGGTGGGAAGTGATACTCCTTTGTAGTGCAGATTTGCATTGCCCGCTTGCTTGCTTGGCCAAAAAGGGCGTATGCGTTTTCTCCTGAATATATTCAGGAGAAAACGCATACGCCCTTTTTGGCCAAGTGCATCATTGTCGCAGTTGTGCCCCTCTTCCTGTGCTTTACAGGCGATTCCAATGTACCTCTTGAAATCTGTTTCCTGCTATTCTGCCTCGCTTTCAAGTCCGCCTCGTTGCCTTCCCTCAACAGATTTTTGGACGATAGTTGGCCTTGATTACTCTGCCAATTTGTGAATTGCTGTGCCCCTGAGCTCCATTTTTCAACTCGTTTTTTGTGAGCTGAACGCAAGTCCAAACTTTTGGTTCAGGACCTCTACTGGTTCCCGGTGGGTGGCTGAGACTTTGGTTCATTCTTCTTCCTGCCGGGAAATTAGAGTGACATGTGCCCATCCAAATGCCTAACAGCTACTCTCTCATTGGTTCTCCCTCTTCCCTTTCATCCTCTGCCAAATTGGCAACCTGTGCGAACCAGGAGATTAAAGGGGCTGTCTCTCCAAGTTGGGAGATTGATAGGAAAGCAGTTGGAAAGTCAAACCGGAGCACCAGGAGAGGGGCTCTTCGTTGAGTTTTAGAAACCTTTCGTATTCACAGTGTGTCCATTCTCTAGGTTTCCCGTACACGTTATAGCTGTAGTAATATTCCCTTCAACCTGGAGAGCTGGGACCCATGGAATGGGTGCCATGCATTAATGCTTTAAAGGGTCTGCATTTGCTCACCCCATCTCACCAATCCTCTCAGTCCCAAGTGTCCAGCCTTATGCCACATCCAGCTGTCATTGTAGATAGGGTCATTCCAGGTTGCATCAGAGACCCTGAAGGAATTGTAAAGAATTTCCCTGTTTCTTTGTTCTGTTTTTGAAATTCCTTTTTAGAGTGGGTTTGAGCTGATTCTCACGGCCATGTTTATGCCAGTCTAGACACACTTGATTCCCTTACAGAGACATATCAATACATAGGTTTTAAGATTCTTACTAGTCAGATCTATTCCTCTGCGGGAAATATGGGGTTTTGAGTCCCTTTCACTGAGGAAGGTGTAGGTCTTGTCTATTCCATAGTTGGTTTTTGGAACGGTACCTGTGCTTATATCAAACTCGGGTTTGATGCATCACCCCACCTCTCCTTCCCCCTTAAGCAGGCATAAGAGTGTTTTCTAAATGTGAGACTCTGTTCTCTTGCCTAACTCAGTTCATGTGTAGCCATGTTTACAGGATCTTCCTAAGTGATATCTTATGATAAGTTTCTTTTCCTGTGTGACTTCTTTCACTTAGAATCATCGTACCTGAATCCACTCATTTTGCTGCTACTGGTCTTATGACATTGATTTCATGGCTGAGGGATATTCCATCGTACGTAAGTTCCACAATGTTTGGAACCATTTTTATATTTCCTGGGATATTTCAGGTGTACCCAGGTTGAGGTTCCTGTAAGCAGTGCAGCCCTCAATTTGGGGGTGGCTCTGTCTTATGGATTTTCAGTTTTCCCAAGGTATATTCCCTAGATTGGACGTGCCCTTGGCTCTGTAGCTCTGTTGTTTACTTGTTTTAGGGAACACAATGCACTCCTCCAGTGAGGCAGTTGGCAACTTACATCCCGCCCATCAGCATAACAAGGCTCCCTGTTCTCCAGGGCCTGCCTTGCCTTTCTGGTTTTTACACATTTTGTGGATGTCCCTTTTGACCGGTGGGAAGTGATACTTCTTTGTAGGGCAGATTTGCATTGCCCGCTTGCTTGCTTGGCCAAAAAGGGCGTATGCGTTTTCTCCTGAATATATTCAGGAGAAAACGCATACGCCCTTTTTGGCCAAGTGCATCATTGTCGAAGTTGTGCCCCTCTTCCTGTGCTTTACAGGCGATTCCAACGTACCTCTTGAAATCTGTTTCCTGCTATTCTGCCTCGCTTTCAAGTCCGCCTCGTTGCCTTCCCTCAACAGATTTTTGGACGATAGTTGGCCTTGATTGCTCTGCCAGTTTGTGAATTGCTGTGCCCCTGAGCTCCATTTTTCAACTCGTTTTTTGTGAGCTGAACGCAAGTCGAAACTTTTGGTTCAGGACCTATACTGGTTCCCGGTGGGTGGCTGAGACTTTGGTTAATTCTTCTTCCGGCCGGGAAATTAGAGTGACCTGTGCCCATCCAAATGCCTAACAGCTACTCTCTCATTGGTTCTCCCTCTTCCCTTTCATCCTCTGCCAAATTGGCAACCTGTGCGAACCAGGAGCTTAAAGGGGCTGTCTCTCCAAGTTGGGAGATTGATAGGAAAGCAGTTGGAAAGTCAAACCGGAGCACCAGGAGAGGGGCTCTTCGTTGAGTTTTAGAAACCTTTCGTATTCACAGTGTGTCCATTCTCTAGGTTTCCCGTACACGTTATAGCTGTAGTAATATTCCCTTCAACCTGGAGAGCTGGGACCCATGGAATGGGTGCCATGCATTATTGCTTTAAAGGGTCTGCATTTGCTCACCCAATCTCACCAATCCTCTCAGTCCCAAGTGTCCAGCCTTATGCCACATCCAGCTGTCATTGTAGATAGGGTCATTCCAGGTTGCATCAGAGACCCTGAAGGAATTGTAAAGAATTTCCCTGTTTCTTTGTTCTGTTTTTGAAATTCCTTTTTAGAGTGGGTTTGAGCTGATTCTCGCTGCCATGTTTATGCCAGTCTAGACACACTTGATTCCCTTACGCAGACATATCAATACATAGGTTTTAAGATTCTTACTAGTCAGATCGATTCCTCTGCGGGAAATATGGGGTTTTGAGTCCCTTTGACTGAGGAAGGTGTAGGTCTTGTCTATTCCATAGTTGGTTTTTGGAACGGTACCTGTGCTTATATCAAACTCGGGTTTGATGCATCACCCCACCTCTCCTTCCCCCTTAAGCAGGCATAAGAGTGTTTTCTAAATGTGAGACTCTGTTCCCTTGCCTAACTCAGTTCATGTGTAGCCATGTTTACAGGATCTTCCTAAGTGATATCTTATGATAAGTTTCTTTTCCTGTGTGACTTGTTTCACTTAGAATCATCGTACCTGAATCCACTCATTTTGCTGCTACTGGTCTTATGACATTAATTTCATGGCTGAGGGATATTCCATCGTACGTAAGTTCCACAATGTTTGGAACCATTTTTATATTTCCTGGGATATTTCAGGTGTACCCAGGTTGAGGTTCCTGTAAGCAGTGTAGCCCTCAATTTGGGGGTGGCACTGTCTTATGGATTTTCAGTTTTCCCAAGGTATATTCCCTAGACTGGAAGTGCCCTTGGCTCTGTAGCTCTGTTGTTTACTTGTTTTAGGGAACACAATGCACTCCTCCAGTGAGGCAGTTGGCAACTTACATCCCGCCCATCAGCATAACAAGGCTCCCTGTTCTCCAGGGCCTGTCTTGCCTTTCTGGTTTTTACACATTTTGTGGATGTCCCTTTTGACCGGTGGGAAGTGATACTCCTTTGTAGTGCAGATTTGCATTGCCCGCTTGCTTGCTTGGCCAAAAAGGGCGTATGCGTTTTCTCCTGAATATATTCAGGAGAAAACGCATACGCCCTTTTTGGCCAAGTGCATCATTGTCGCAGTTGTGCCCCTCTTCCTGTGCTTTACAGGCGATTCCAATGTACCTCTTGAAATCTGTTTCCTGCTATTCTGCCTCGCTTTCAAGTCCGCCTCGTTGCCTTCCCTCAACAGATTTTTGGACGATAGTTGGCCTTGATTACTCTGCCAGTTTGTGAATTGCTGTGCCCCTGAGCTCCATTTTTCAACTCGTTTTTTGTGAGCTGAACGCAAGTCCAAACTTTTGGTTCAGGACCTCTACTGGTTCCCGGTGGGTGGCTGAGACTTTGGTTCATTCTTCTTCCTGCCGGGAAATTAGAGTGACATGTGCCCATCCAAATGCCTAACAGCTACTCTCTCATTGGTTCTCCCTCTTCCCTTTCATCCTCTGCCAAATTGGCAACCTGTGCGAACCAGGAGCTTAAAGGGGCTGTCTCTCCAAGTTGGGAGATTGATAGGAAAGCAGTTGGAAAGTCAAACCGGAGCACCAGGAGAGGGGCTCTTCGTTGAGTTTTAGAAACCTTTCGTATTCACAGTGTGTCCATTCTCTAGGTTTCCCGTACACGTTATAGCTGTAGTAATATTCCCTTCAACCTGGAGAGCTGGGACCCATGGAATGGGTGCCATGCATTAATGCTTTAAAGGGTCTGCATTTGCTCACCCCATCTCACCAATCCTCTCAGTCCCAAGTGTCCAGCCTTATGCCACATCCAGCTGTCATTGTAGATAGGGTCATTCCAGGTTGCATCAGAGACCCTGAAGGAATTGTAAAGAATTTCCCTGTTTCTTTGTTCTGTTTTTGAAATTCCTTTTTAGAGTGGGTTTGAGCTGATTCTCACGGCCATGTTTATGCCAGTCTAGACACACTTGATTCCCTTACAGAGACATATCAATACATAGGTTTTAAGATTCTTACTAGTCAGATCTATTCCTCTGCGGGAAATATGGGGTTTTGAGTCCCTTTCACTGAGGAAGGTGTAGGTCTTGTCTATTCCATAGTTGGTTTTTGGAACGGTACCTGTGCTTATATCAAACTCGGGTTTGATGCATCACCCCACCTCTCCTTCCCCCTTAAGCAGGCATAAGAGTGTTTTCTAAATGTGAGACTCTGTTCTCTTGCCTAACTCAGTTCATGTGTAGCCATGTTTACAGGATATTCCTAAGTGATATCTTATGATAAGTTTCTTTTCCTGTGTGACTTCTTTCACTTAGAATCATCGTACCTGAATCCACTCATTTTGCTGCTACTGGTCTTATGACATTGATTTCATGGCTGAGGGATATTCCATCGTACGTAAGTTCCACAATGTTTGGAACCATTTTTATATTTCCTGGGATATTTCAGGTGTACCCAGGTTGAGGTTCCTGTAAGCAGTGCAGCCCTCAATTTGGGGGTGGCTCTGTCTTATGGATTTTCAGTTTTCCCAAGGTATATTCCCTAGATTGGACGTGCCCTTGGCTCTGTAGCTCTGTTGTTTACTTGTTTTAGGGAACACAATGCACTCCTCCAGTGAGGCAGTTGGCAACTTACATCCCGCCCATCAGCATAACAAGGCTCCCTGTTCTCCAGGGCCTGCCTTGCCTTTCTGGTTTTTACACATTTTGTGGATGTCCCTTTTGACCGGTGGGAAGTGATACTTCTTTGTAGGGCAGATTTGCATTGCCCGCTTGCTTGCTTGGCCAAAAAGGGCGTATGCGTTTTCTCCTGAATATATTCAGGAGAAAACGCATACGCCCTTCTTGGCCAAGTGCATCATTGTCGAAGTTGTGCCCCTCTTCCTGTGCTTTACAGGCGATTCCAACGTACCTCTTGAAATCTGTTTCCTGCTATTCTGCCTCGCTTTCAAGTCCGCCTCGTTGCCTTCCCTCAACAGATTTTTGGACGATAGTTGGCCTTGATTGCTCTGCCAGTTTGTGAATTGCTGTGCCCCTGAGCTCCATTTTTCAACTCGTTTTTTGTGAGCTGAACGCAAGTCGAAACTTTTGGTTCAGGACCTATACTGGTTCCCGGTGGGTGGCTGAGACTTTGGTTAATTCTTCTTCCTGCCGGGAAATTAGAGTGACATGTGCCCATCCAAATGCCTAACAGCTACTCTCTCATTGGTTCTCCCTCTTCCCTTTCATCCTCTGCCAAATTGGCAACCTGTGCGAACCAGGAGCTTAAAGGGGCTGTCTCTCCAAGTTGGGAGATTGATAGGAAAGCAGTTGGAAAGTCAAACCGGAGCACCAGGAGAGGGGCTCTTCGTTGAGTTTTAGAAACCTTTCGTATTCACAGTGTGTCCATTCTCTAGGTTTCCCGTACACGTTATAGCTGTAGTAATATTCCCTTCAACCTGTAGAGCTGGGACCCATGGAATGGGTGCCATGCATTATTGCTTTAAAGGGTCTGCATTTGCTCACCCCATCTCACCAATCCTCTCAGTCCCAAGTGTCCAGCCTTATGCCACATCCAGCTGTCATTGTAGATAGGGTCATTCCAGGTTGCATCAGAGACCCTGAAGGAATTGTAAAGAATTTCCCTGTTTCTTTGTTCTGTTTTTGAAATTCCTTTTTAGAGTGGGTTTGAGCTGATTCTCGCTGCCATGTTTATGCCAGTCTAGACACACTTGATTCCCTTACGCAGACATATCAATACATAGGTTTTAAGATTCTTACTAGTCAGATCGATTCCTCTGCGGGAAATATGGGGTTTTGAGTCCCTTTGACTGAGGAAGGTGTAGGTCTTGTCTAATCCATAGTTGGTTTTTGGAACGGTACCTGTGCTTATATCAAACTCGGGTTTGATGCATCACCCCACCTCTCCTTCCCCCTTAAGCAGGCATAAGAGTGTTTTCTAAATGTGAGACTCTGTTCCCTTGCCTAACTCAGTTCATGTGTAGCCATGTTTACAGGATCTTCCTAAGTGATATCTTATGATAAGTTTCTTTTCCTGTGTGACTTGTTTCACTTAGAATCATCGTACCTGAATCCACTCATTTTGCTGCTACTGGTCTTATGACATTGATTTCATGGCTGAGGGATATTCCATCGTACGTAAGTTCCACAATGTTTGGAACCATTTTTATATTTCCTGGGATATTTCAGGTGTACCCAGGTTGAGGTTCCTGTAAGCAGTGCAGCCCTCAATTTGGGGGTGGCTCTGTCTTATGGATTTTCAGTTTTCCCAAGGTATATTCCCTAGATTGGACGTGCCCTTGGCTCTGTAGCTCTGTTGTATACTTGTTTTAGGGAACACAATGCACTCCTCCAGTGAGGCATTTGGCAACTTACATCCCGCCCATCAGAATAACAAGGCTCCCTGTTCTCCAGGGCCTGCCTTGCCTTTCTGGTTTTTACACATTTTGTGGATGTCCCTTTTGACCGGTGGGAAGTGATACTTCTTTGTAGTGCAGATTTGCATTGCCCGCTTGCTTGCTTGGCCAAAAAGGGCATATGCGTTTTCTCCTGAATATATTCAGGAGAAAACGCATACGCCCTTTTTGGCCAAGTGCATCATTGTCGCAGTTGTGCCCCTCTTCCTGTGCTTTACAGGCAATTCCAATGTACCTCTTGAAATCTGTTTCCTGCTATTCTGCCTCGCTTTCAAGTCCGCCTCGTTGCCTTCCCTCAACAGATTTTTGGACGATAGTTGGCCTTGATTACTCTGCCAATTTGTGAATTGCTGTGCCCCTGAGCTCCATTATTCAACTCGTTTTTTGTGAGCTGAACGCAAGTCCAAACTTTTGGTTCAGGACCTCTACTGGTTCCCGGTGGGTGGCTGAGACTTTGGTTCATTCTTCTTCCTGCCGGGAAATTAGAGTGACATGTGCCCATCCAAATGCCTAACAGCTACTCTCTCATTGGTTCTCCCTCTTCCCTTTCATCCTCTGCCAAATTGGCAACCTGTGCGAACCAGGAGCTTAAAGGGGCTGTCTCTCCAAGTTGGGAGATTGATAGGAAAGCAGTTGGAAAGTCAAACCGGAGCACCAGGAGAGGGGCTCTTCGTTGAGTTTTAGAAACCTTTCGTATTCACAGTGTGTCCATTCTCTAGGTTTCCCGTACACGTTATAGCTGTAGTAATATTCCCTTCAACCTGGAGAGCTGGGACCCATGGAATGGGTGCCATGCATTAATGCTTTAAAGGGTCTGCATTTGCTCACCCCATCTCACCAATCCTCTCAGTCCCAAGTGTCCAGCCTTATGCCACATCCAGCTGTCATTGTAGATAGGGTCATTCCAGGTTGCATCAGAGACCCTGAAGGAATTGTAAAGAATTTCCCTGTTTCTTTGTTCTGTTTTTGAAATTCCTTTTTAGAGTGGGTTTGAGCTGATTCTCACGGCCATGTTTATGCCAGTCTAGACACACTTGATTCCCTTACAGAGACATATCAATACATAGGTTTTAAGATTCTTACTAGTCAGATCTATTCCTCTGCGGGAAATATGGGGTTTTGAGTCCCTTTCACTGAGGAAGGTGTAGGTCTTGTCTATTCCATAGTTGGTTTTTGGAACGGTACCTGTGCTTATATCAAACTCGGGTTTGATGCATCACCCCACCTCTCCTTCCCCCTTAAGCAGGCATAAGAGTGTTTTCTAAATGTGAGACTCTGTTCTCTTGCCTAACTCAGTTCATGTGTAGCCATGTTTACAGGATCTTCCTAAGTGATATCTTATGATAAGTTTCTTTTCCTGTGTGACTTCTTTCACTTAGAATCATCGTACCTGAATCCACTCATTTTGCTGCTACTGGTCTTATGACCTTGATTTCATGGCTGAGGGATATTCCATCGTACGTAAGTTCCACAATGTTTGGAACCATTTTTATATTTCCTGGGATATTTCAGGTGTACCCAGGTTGAGGTTCCTGTAAGCAGTGCAGCCCTCAATTTGGGGGTGGCTCTGTCTTATGGATTTTCAGTTTAACCAAGGTATATTCCCTAGATTGGACGTGCCCTTGGCTCTGTAGCTCTGTTGTTTACTTGTTTTAGGGAACACAATGCACTCCTCCAGTGAGGCAGTTGGCAACTTACATCCCGCCCATCAGCATAACAAGGCTCCCTGTTCTCCAGGGCCTGCCTTGCCTTTCTGGTTTTTACACATTTTGTGGATGTCCCTTTTGACCGGTGGGAAGTGATACTTCTTTGTAGTGCAGATTTGCATTGCCCGCTTGCTTGCTTGGCCAAAAAGTGCGTATGCGTTTTCTCCTGAATATATTCAGGAGAAAACGCATACGCCCTTTTTGGCCAAGTGCATCATTGTCGAAGTTGTGCCCCTCTTCCTGTGCTTTACAGGCGATTCCAACGCACCTCTTGAAATCTGTTTCCTGCTATTCTGCCTCGCTTTCAAGTCCGCCTCGTTGCCTTCCCTCAACAGATTTTTGGACGATAGTTGGCCTTGATTGCTCTGCCAGTTTGTGAATTGCTGTGCCCCTGAGCTCCATTTTTCAACTCGTTTTTTGTGAGCTGAACGCAAGTCGAAACTTTTGGTTCAGGACCTATACTGGTTCTCGGTGGGTGGCTGAGACTTTGGTTAATTCTTCTTCCTGCCGGGAAATTAGAGTGACATGTGCCCATCCAAATGCCTAACAGCTACTCTCTCATTGGTTCTCCCTCTTCCCTTTCATCCTCTGCCAAATTGGCAACCTGTGCGAACCAGGAGCTTAAAGGGGCTGTCTCTCCAAGTTGGGAGATTGATAGGAAAGCAGTTGGAAAGTCAAACCGGAGCACCAGGAGAGGGGCTCTTCGTTGAGTTTTAGAAACCTTTCGTATTCACAGTGTGTCCATTCTCTAAGTTTCCCGTACACGTTATAGCTGTAGTAATATTCCCTTCAACCTGGAGAGCTGGGACCCATGGAATGGGTGCCATGCATTATTGCTTTAAAGGGTCTGCATTTGCTCACCCCATCTCACCAATCCTCTCAGTCCCAAGTGTCCAGCCTTATGCCACATCCAGCTGTCATTGTAGATAGGGTCATTCCAGGTTGCATCAGAGACCCTGAAGGAATTGTAAAGAATTTCCCTGTTTCTTTGTTCTGTTTTTGAAATTCCTTTTTAGAGTGGGTTTGAGCTGATTCTCGCTGCCATGTTTATGCCAGTCTAGACACACTTGATTCCCTTACGCAGACATATCAACACATAGGTTTTAAGATTCTTACTAGTCAGATCGATTCCTCTGCAGGAAATATGGGGTTTTGAGTCCCTTTCACTGAGGAAGGTGTAGGTCTTGTCTATTCCATAGTTGGTTTTTGGAACGGTACCTGTGCTTATATCAAACTCGGGTTTGATGCATCACCCCACCTCTCCTTCCCCCTTAAGCAGGCATAAGAGTGTTTTCTAAATGTGAGACTCTGTTCCCTTGCCTAACTCAGTTCATGTGTAGCCATGTTTACAGGATTTTCCTAAGTGATATCTTATGATAAGTTTCTTTTCCTGTGTGACTTCTTTCACTTAGAATCATCGTACCTGAATCCACTCATTTTGCTGCTACTGGTCTTATGACCTTGATTTCATGGCTGAGGGATATTCCATCGTACGTAAGTTCCACAATGTTTGGAACCATTTTTATATTTCCTGGGATATTTCAGGTGTACCCAGGTTGAGGTTCCTGTAAGCAGTGTAGCCCTCAATTTGGGGGTGGCTCTGTCTTATGGATTTTCAGTTTTCCCAAGGTATATTCCCTAGACTGGAAGTGCCCTTGGCTCTGTAGCTCTGTTGTTTACTTGTTTTAGGGAACACAATGCACTCCTCCAGTGAGGCAGTTGGCAACTTACATCCCGCCCATCAGCATAACAAGGCTCCCTGTTCTCCAGGGCCTGTCTTGCCTTTCTGGTTTTTACACATTTTGTGGATGTCCCTTTTGACCGGTGGGAAGTGATACTCCTTTGTAGTGCAGATTTGCATTGCCCGCTTGCTTGCTTGGCCAAAAAGGGCGTATGCGTTTTCTCCTGAATATATTCAGGAGAAAACGCATACGCCCTTTTTGGCCAAGTGCATCATTGTCGCAGTTGTGCCCCTCTTCCTGTGCTTTACAGGCGATTCCAATGTACCTCTTGAAATCTGTTTCCTGCTATTCTGCCTCGCTTTCAAGTCCGCCTCGTTGCCTTCCCTCAACAGATTTTTGGACGATAGTTGGCCTTGATTACTCTGCCAATTTGTGAATTGCTGTGCCCCTGAGCTCCATTTTTCAACTCGTTTTTTGTGAGCTGAACGCAAGTCCAAACTTTTGGTTCAGGACCTCTACTGGTTCCCGGTGGGTGGCTGAGACTTTGGTTCATTCTTCTTCCTGCCGGGAAATTAGAGTGACATGTGCCCATCCAAATGCCTAACAGCTACTCTCTCATTGGTTCTCCCTCTTCCCTTTCATCCTCTGCCAAATTTGCAACCTGTGCGAACCAGGAGATTAAAGGGGCTGTCTCTCCAAGTTGGGAGATTGATAGGAAAGCAGTTGGAAAGTCAAACCGGAGCACCAGGAGAGGGGCTCTTCGTTGAGTTTTAGAAACCTTTCGTATTCACAGTGTGTCCATTCTCTAGGTTTCCCGTACACGTTATAGCTGTAGTAATATTCCCTTCAACCTGGAGAGCTGGGACCCATGGAATGGGTGCCATGCATTAATGCTTTAAAGGGTCTGCATTTGCTCACCCCATCTCACCAATCCTCTCAGTCCCAAGTGTCCAGCCTTATGCCACATCCAGCTGTCATTGTAGATAGGGTCATTCCAGGTTGCATCAGAGACCCTGAAGGAATTGTAAAGAATTTCCCTGTTTCTTTGTTCTGTTTTTGAAATTCCTTTTTAGAGTGGGTTTGAGCTGATTCTCACGGCCATGTTTATGCTAGTCTAGACACACTTGATTCCCTTACGGAGACATATCAATACATAGGTTTTAAGATTCTTACTAGTCAGATCTATTCCTCTGCGGGAAATATGGGGTTTTGAGTCCCTTTCACTGAGGAAGGTGTAGGTCTTGTCTATTCCATAGTTGGTTTTTGGAACGGTACCTGTGCTTATATCAAACTCGGGTTTGATGCATCACCCCACCTCTCCTTCCCCCTTAAGCAGGCATAAGAGTGTTTTCTAAATGTGAGACTCTGTTCTCTTGCCTAACTCAGTTCATGTGTAGCCATGTTTACAGGATCTTCCTAAGTGATATCTTATGATAAGTTTCTTTTCCTGTGTGACTTCTTTCACTTAGAATCATCGTACCTGAATCCACTCATTTTGCTGCTACTGGTCTTATGACCTTGATTTCATGGCTGAGGGATATTCCATCGTACGTAAGTTCCACAATGTTTGGAACCATTTTTATATTTCCTGGGATATTTCAGGTGTACCCAGGTTGAGGTTCCTGTAAGCAGTGCAGCCCTGAATTTGGGGGTGGCTCTGTCTTATGGATTTTCAGTTTTCCCAAGGTATATTCCCTAGACTGGAAGTGCCCTTGGCTCTGTAGCTCTGTTGTTTACTTGTTTTAGGGGACACAATGCACTCCTCCAGTGAGGCAGTTGGCAACTTACATCCCGCCCATCAGCATAACAAGGCTCCCTGTTCTCCAGGGCCTGTCTTGCCTTTCTGGTTTTTACACATTTTGTGGATGTCCCTTTTGACCGGTGGGAAGTGATACTTCTTTGTAGTGCAGATTTGCATTGCCCGCTTGCTTGCTTGGCCTAAAAGGGCGTATGCGTTTTCTCCTGAATATATTCAGGAGAAAACGCATACGCCCTTTTTGGCCAAGTGCATCATTGTCGAAGTTGTGCCCCTCTTCCTGTGCTTTACAGGCGATTCCAACGTACCTCTTGAAATCTGTTTCCTGCTATTCTGCCTCGCTTTCAAGTCCGCCTCGTTGCCTTCCCTCAACAGATTTTTTGATGATAGTTGTCCTTGATTACTCTGCCAGTTTGTGAATTGTTGTGCCCCTGAGCTCCATTTTTCAACTCGTTTTTTGTGAGCTGAACGCAAGTCCAAACTTTTGGTTCAGGACCTCTACTGGTTCCCGTGGGTGGCTGAGACTTTGGTTAATTCTTCTTCCTGCCGGGAAATTAGAGTGACATGTGCCCATCCAAATGCCTAACAGCTACTCTCTCATTGGTTCTCCCTCTTCCCTTTCATCCTCTGCCAAATTGGCAACCTGTGCGAACCAGGAGCTTAAAGGGGCTGTCTCTCCAAGTTGGGAGATTGATAGGAAAGCAGTTGGAAAGTCAAACCGGAGCACCAGGAGAGGGGCTCTTCGTTGAGTTTTAGAAACCTTTCGTATTCACAGTGTGTCCATTCTCTAGGTTTCCCGTACACGTTATAGCTGTAGTAATATTCCCTTCAACCTGGAGAGCTGGGACCCATGGAATGGGTGCCATGCATTAATGCTTTAAAGGGTCTGCATTTGCTCACCCCATCTCACCAATCCTCTCAGTCCCAAGTGTCCAGCCTTATGCCACATCCAGCTGTCATTGTAGATAGGGTCATTCCAGGTTGCATCAGAGACCCTGAAGGAATTGTAAAGAATTTCCCTGTTTCTTTGTTCTGTTTTTGAAATTCCTTTTTAGAGTGGGTTTGAGCTGATTCTCGCTGCCATGTTTATGCCAGTCTAGACACACTTGATTCCCTTACGGAGACATAACAACACATAGGTTTTAAGATTCTTACTAGTCAGATCGATTCCTCTGCGGGAAATATGGGGTTTTGAGTCCCTTTCACTGAGGAAGGTGTAGGTCTTGTCTATTCCATAGTTGGTTTTTGGAACGGTACCTGTGCTTATATCAAACTCGGGTTTGATGCATCACCCCACCTCTCCTTCCCCCTTAAGCAGGCATAAGAGTGTTTTCTAAATGTGAGACTCTGTTCTCTTGCCTAACTCAGTTCATGTGTAGCCATGTTTACAGGATCTTCCTAAGTGATATCTTATGATAAGTTTCTTTTCCTGTGTGACTTCTTTCACTTAGAATCATCGTACCTGAATCCACTCATTTTGCTGCTACTGGTCTTATGACCTTGATTTCATGGCTGAGGGATATTCCATCGTACGTAAGTTCCACAATGTTTGGAACCATTTTTATATTTCCTGGGATATTTCAGGTGTACCCAGGTTGAGGTTCCTGTAAGCAGTGTAGCCCTCAATTTGGGGGTGGCTCTGTCTTATGGATTTTCAGTTTTCCCAAGGTATATTCCCTAGACTGGAAGTGCCCTTGGCTCTGTAGCTCTGTTGTTTACTTGTTTTAGGGAACACAATGCACTCCTCCAGTGAGGCAGTTGGCAACTTACATCCCGCCCATCAGCATAACAAGGCTCCCTGTTCTCCAGGGCCTGTCTTGCCTTTCTGGTTTTTACACATTTTGTGGATGTCCCTTTTGACCGGTGGGAAGTGATACTCCTTTGTAGTGCAGATTTGCATTGCCCGCTTGCTTGCTTGGCCAAAAAGGGCGTATGCGTTTTCTCCTGAATATATTCAGGAGAAAACGCATACGCCCTTTTTGGCCAAGTGCATCATTGTCGCAGTTGTGCCCCTCTTCCTGTGCTTTACAGGCGATTCCAATGTACCTCTTGAAATCTGTTTCCTGCTATTCTGCCTCGCTTTCAAGTCCGCCTCGTTGCCTTCCCTCAACAGATTTTTGGACGATAGTTGTCCTTGATTACTCTGCCAGTTTGTGAATTGCTGTGCCCCTGAGCTCCATTTTTCAACTCGTTTTTTGTGAGCTGAACGCAAGTCCAAACTTTTGGTTCAGGACCTCTACTGGTTCCCGTGGGTGGCTGAGACTTTGGTTAATTCTTCTTCCTGCCGGGAAATTAGAGTGACATGTGCCCATCCAAATGCCTAACAGCTACTCTCTCATTGGTTCTCCCTCTTCCCTTTCATCCTCTGCCAAATTGGCAACCTGTGCGAACCAGGAGCTTAAAGGGGCTGTCTCTCCAAGTTGGGAGATTGATAGGAAAGCAGTTGGAAAGTCAAACCGGAGCACCAGGAGAGGGGCTCTTCGTTGAGTTTTAGAAACCTTTCGTATTCACAGTGTGTCCATTCTCTAGGTTTCCCGTACACGTTATAGCTGTAGTAATATTCCCTTCAACCTGGAGAGCTGGGACCCATGGAATGGGTGCCATGCATTAATGCTTTAAAGGGTCTGCATTTGCTCACCCCATCTCACCAATCCTCTCAGTCCCAAGTGTCCAGCCTTATGTCACATCCAGCTGTCATTGTAGATAGGGTCATTCCAGGTTGCATCAGAGACCCTGAAGGAATTGTAAAGAATTTCCCTGTTTCTTTGTTCTGTTTTTGAAATTCCTTTTTAGAGTGGGTTTGAGCTGATTCTCGCTGCCATGTTTATGCCAGTCTAGACACACTTGATTCCCTTACGGAGACATAACAACACATAGGTTTTAAGATTCTTACTAGTCAGATCGATTCCTCTGCGGGAAATATGGGGTTTTGAGTCCCTTTCACTGAGGAAGGTGTAGGTCTTGTCTATTCCATAGTTGGTTTTTGGAACGGTACCTGTGCTTATATCAAACTCGGGTTTGATGCATCACCCCACCTCTCCTTCCCCCTTAAGCAGGCATAAGAGTGTTTTCTAAATGTGAGACTCTGTTCTCTTGCCTAACTCAGTTCATGTGTAGCCATGTTTACAGGATCTTCCTAAGTGATATCTTATGATAAGTTTCTTTTCCTGTGTGACTTCTTTCACTTAGAATCATCGTACCTGAATCCACTCATTTTGCTGCTACTGGTCTTATGACCTTGATTTCATGGCTGAGGGATATTCCATCGTACGTAAGTTCCACAATGTTTGGAACCATTTTTATATTTCCTGGGATATTTCAGGTGTACCCAGGTTGAGGTTCCTGTAAGCAGTGTAGCCCTCAATTTGGGGGTGGCTCTGTCTTATGGATTTTCAGTTTTCCCAAGGTATATTCCCTAGACTGGAAGTGCCCTTGGCTCTGTAGCTCTGTTGTTTACTTGTTTTAGGGAACACAATGCACTCCTCCAGTGAGGCAGTTGGCAACTTACATCCCGCCCATCAGCATAACAAGGCTCCCTGTTCTCCAGGGCCTGTCTTGCCTTTCTGGTTTTTACACATTTTGTGGATGTCCCTTTTGACCGGTGGGAAGTGATACTCCTTTGTAGTGCAGATTTGCATTGCCCGCTTGCTTGCTTGGCCAAAAAGGGCGTATGCGTTTTCTCCTGAATATATTCAGGAGAAAACGCATACGCCCTTTTTGGCCAAGTGCATCATTGTCGCAGTTGTGCCCCTCTTCCTGTGCTTTACAGGCGATTCCAATGTACCTCTTGAAATCTGTTTCCTGCTATTCTGCCTCGCTTTCAAGTCCGCCTCGTTGCCTTCCCTCAACAGATTTTTGGACGATAGTTGTCCTTGATTACTCTGCCAGTTTGTGAATTGCTGTGCCCCTGAGCTCCATTTTTCAACTCGTTTTTTGTGAGCTGAACGCAAGTCCAAACTTTTGGTTCAGGACCTCTACTGGTTCCCGTGGGTGGCTGAGACTTTGGTTAATTCTTCTTCCTGCCGGGAAATTAGAGTGACATGTGCCCATCCAAATGCCTAACAGCTACTCTCTCATTGGTTCTCCCTCTTCCCTTTCATCCTCTGCCAAATTGGCAACCTGTGCGAACCAGGAGCTTAAAGGGGCTGTCTCTCCAAGTTGGGAGATGGATAGGAAAGCAGTTGGAAAGTCAAACCGGAGCACCAGGAGAGGGGCTCTTCGTTGAGTTTTAGAAACCTTTCGTATTCACAGTGTGTCCATTCTCTAGGTTTCCCGTACACGTTATAGCTGTTGTAATATTCCCTTCAACCTGGAGAGCTGGGACCCATGGAATGGGTGCCATGCATTATTGCTTTAAAGGGTCTGCATTTGCTCACCCCATCTCACCAATCCTCTCAGTCCCAAGTGTCCAGCCTTATGTCACATCCAGCTGTCATTGTAGATAGGGTCATTCCAGGTTGCATCAGAGACCCTGAAGGAATTGTAAAGAATTTCCCTGTTTCTTTGTTCTGTTTTTGAAATTCCTTTTTAGAGTGGGTTTGAGCTGATTCTCGCTGCCATGTTTATGCCAGTCTAGACACACTTGATTCCCTTACGGAGACATAACAACACATAGGTTTTAAGATTCTTACTAGTCAGATCGATTCCTCTGCGGGAAATATGGGGTTTTGAGTCCCTTTCACTGAGGAAGGTGTAGGTCTTGTCTATTCCATAGTTGGTTTTTGGAACGGTACCTGTGCTTATATCAAACTCGGGTTTGATGCATCACCCCACCTCTCCTTCCCCCTTAAGCAGGCATAAGAGTGTTTTCTAAATGTGAGACTCTGTTCTCTTGCCTAACTCAGTTCATGTGTAGCCATGTTTACAGGATCTTCCTAAGTGATATCTTATGATAAGTTTCTTTTCCTGTGTGACTTCTTTCACTTAGAATCATCGTACCTGAATCCACTCATTTTGCTGCTACTGGTCTTATGACCTTGATTTCATGGCTGAGGGATATTCCATCGTACGTAAGTTCCACAATGTTTGGAACCATTTTTATATTTCCTGGGATATTTCAGGTGTACCCAGGTTGAGGTTCCTGTAAGCAGTGTAGCCCTCAATTTGGGGGTGGCTCTGTCTTATGGATTTTCAGTTTTCCCAAGGTATATTCCCTAGACTGGAAGTGCCCTTGGCTCTGTAGCTCTGTTGTTTACTTGTTTTAGGGAACACAATGCACTCCTCCAGTGAGGCAGTTGGCAACTTACATCCCGCCCATCAGCATAACAAGGCTCCCTGTTCTCCAGGGCCTGTCTTGCCTTTCTGGTTTTTACACATTTTGTGGATGTCCCTTTTGACCGGTGGGAAGTGATACTCCTTTGTAGTGCAGATTTGCATTGCCCGCTTGCTTGCTTGGCCAAAAAGGGCGTATGCGTTTTCTCCTGAATATATTCAGGAGAAAACGCATACGCCCTTTTTGGCCAAGTGCATCATTGTCGCAGTTGTGCCCCTCTTCCTGTGCTTTACAGGCGATTCCAATGTACCTCTTGAAATCTGTTTCCTGCTATTCTGCCTCGCTTTCAAGTCCGCCTCGTTGCCTTCCCTCAACAGATTTTTGGACGATAGTTGTCCTTGATTACTCTGCCAGTTTGTGAATTGCTGTGCCCCTGAGCTCCATTTTTCAACTCGTTTTTTGTGAGCTGAACGCAAGTCCAAACTTTTGGTTCAGGACCTCTACTGGTTCCCGGTGGGTGGCTGAGACTTTGGTTCATTCTTCTTCCTGCCGGGAAATTAGAGTGACATGTGCCCATCCAAATGCCTAACAGCTACTCTCTAATTGGTTCTCCCTCTTCCCTTTCATCCTCTGCCAAATTGGCAACCTGTGCAAACCAGGAGCTTAAAGGGGCTGTCTCTCCAAGTTGGGAGATTGATAGGAAAGCAGTTGGAAAGTCAAACCGGAGCACCAGGAGAGGGGCTCTTCGTTGAGTTTTAGAAACCTTTCGTATTCACAGTGTGTCCATTCTCTAGGTTTCCCGTACACGTTATAGCTGTAGTAATATTCCCTTCAACCTGGAGAGCTGGGACCCATGGAATGGGTGCCATGCATTAATGCTTTAAAGGGTCTGCATTTGCTCACCCCATCTCACCAATCCTCTCAGTCCCAAGTGTCCAGCCTTATGTCACATCCAGCTGTCATTGTAGATAGGGTCATTCCAGGTTGCATCAGAGACCCTGAAGGAATTGTAAAGAATTTCCCTGTTTCTTTGTTCTGTTTTTGAAATTCCTTTTTAGAGTGGGTTTGAGCTGATTCTCGCTGCCATGTTTATGCCAGTCTAGACACACTTGATTCCCTTACGGAGACATAACAACACATAGGTTTTAAGATTCTTACTAGTCAGATCGATTCCTCTGCGGGAAATATGGGGTTTTGAGTCCCTTTCACTGAGGAAGGTGTAGGTCTTGTCTATTCCATAGTTGGTTTTTGGAACGGTACCTGTGCTTATATCAAACTCGGGTTTGATGCATCACCCCACCTCTCCTTCCCCCTTAAGCAGGCATAAGAGTGTTTTCTAAATGTGAGACTCTGTTCTCTTGCCTAACTCAGTTCATGTGTAGCCATGTTTACAGGATCTTCCTAAGTGATATCTTATGATAAGTTTCTTTTCCTGTGTGACTTCTTTCACTTAGAATCATCGTACCTGAATCCACTCATTTTGCTGCTACTGGTCTTATGACCTTGATTTCATGGCTGAGGGATATTCCATCGTACGTAAGTTCCACAATGTTTGGAACCATTTTTATATTTCCTGGGATATTTCAGGTGTACCCAGGTTGAGGTTCCTGTAAGCAGTGTAGCCCTCAATTTGGGGGTGGCTCTGTCTTATGGATTTTCAGTTTTCCCAAGGTATATTCCCTAGACTGGAAGTGCCCTTGGCTCTGTAGCTCTGTTGTTTACTTGTTTTAGGGAACACAATGCACTCCTCCAGTGAGGCAGTTGGCAACTTACATCCCGCCCATCAGCATAACAAGGCTCCCTGTTCTCCAGGGCCTGTCTTGCCTTTCTGGTTTTTACACATTTTGTGGATGTCCCTTTTGACCGTTGGGAAGTGATACTCCTTTGTAGTGCAGATTTGCATTGCCCGCTTGCTTGCTTGGCCAAAAAGGGCGTATGCGTTTTCTCCTGAATATATTCAGGAGAAAACGCATACGCCCTTTTTGGCCAAGTGCATCATTGTCGCAGTTGTGCCCCTCTTCCTGTGCTTTACAGGCGATTCCAATGTACCTCTTGAAATCTGTTTCCTGCTATTCTGCCTCGCTTTCACGTCCGCCTCGTTGCCTTCCCTCAACAGATTTTTGGACGATAGTTGTCCTTGATTACTCTGCCAGTTTGTGAATTGCTGTGCCCCTGAGCTCCATTTTTCAACTCGTTTTTTGTGAGCTGAACGCAAGTCCAAACTTTTGGTTCAGGACCTCTACTGGTTCCCGTGGGTGGCTGAGACTTTGGTTAATTCTTCTTCCTGCCGGGAAATTAGAGTGACATGTGCCCATCCAAATGCCTAACAGCTACTCTCTCATTGGTTCTCCCTCTTCCCTTTCATCCTCTGCCAAATTGGCAACCTGTGCGAACCAGGAGCTTAAAGGGGCTGTCTCTCCAAGTTGGGAGATTGATAGGAAAGCAGTTGGAAAGTCAAACCGGAGCACCAGGAGAGGGGCTCTTCGTTGAGTTTTAGAAACCTTTCGTATTCACAGTGTGTCCATTCTCTAGGTTTCCCGTACACGTTATAGCTGTTGTAATATTCCCTTCAACCTGGAGAGCTGGGACCCATGGAATGGGTGCCATGCATTAATGCTTTAAAGGGTCTGCATTTGCTCACCCCATCTCACCAATCCTCTCAGTCCCAAGTGTCCAGCCTTATGTCACATCCAGCTGTCATTGTAGATAGGGTCATTCCAGGTTGCATCAGAGACCCTGAAGGAATTGTAAAGAATTTCCCTGTTTCTTTGTTCTGTTTTTGAAATTCCTTTTTAGAGTGGGTTTGAGCTGATTCTCGCTGCCATGTTTATGCCAGTCTAGACACACTTGATTCCCTTACGGAGACATAACAACACATAGGTTTTAAGATTCTTACTAGTCAGATCGATTCCTCTGCGGGAAATATGGGGTTTTGAGTCCCTTTCACTGAGGAAGGTGTAGGTCTTGTCTATTCCATAGTTGGTTTTTGGAACGGTACCTGTGCTTATATCAAACTCGGGTTTGATGCATCACCCCACCTCTCCTTCCCCCTTAAGCAGGCATAAGAGTGTTTTCTAAATGTGAGACTCTGTTCTCTTGCCTAACTCAGTTCATGTGTAGCCATGTTTACAGGATCTTCCTAAGTGATATCTTATGATAAGTTTCTTTTCCTGTGTGACTTCTTTCACTTAGAATCATCGTACCTGAATCCACTCATTTTGCTGCTACTGGTCTTATGACCTTGATTTCATGGCTGAGGGATATTCCATCGTACGTAAGTTCCACAATGTTTGGAACCATTTTTATATTTCCTGGGATATTTCAGGTGTACCCAGGTTGAGGTTCCTGTAAGCAGTGTAGCCCTCAATTTGGGGGTGGCTCTGTCTTATGGATTTTCAGTTTTCCCAAGGTATATTCCCTAGACTGGAAGTGCCCTTGGCTCTGTAGCTCTGTTGTTTACTTGTTTTAGGGAACACAATGCACTCCTCCAGTGAGGCAGTTGGCAACTTACATCCCGCCCATCAGCATAACAAGGCTCCCTGTTCTCCAGGGCCTGTCTTGCCTTTCTGGTTTTTACACATTTTGTGGATGTCCCTTTTGACCGGTGGGAAGTGATACTCCTTTGTAGTGCAGATTTGCATTGCCCGCTTGCTTGCTTGGCCAAAAAGGGCGTATGCGTTTTCTCCTGAATATATTCAGGAGAAAACGCATACGCCCTTTTTGGCCAAGTGCATCATTGTCGCAGTTGTGCCCCTCTTCCTGTGCTTTACAGGCGATTCCAATGTACCTCTTGAAATCTGTTTCCTGCTATTCTGCCTCGCTTTCAAGTCCGCCTCGTTGCCTTCCCTCAACAGATTTTTGGACGATAGTTGTCCTTGATTACTCTGCCAGTTTGTGAATTGCTGTGCCCCTGAGCTCCATTTTTCAACTCGTTTTTTGTGAGCTGAACGCAAGTCCAAACTTTTGGTTCAGGACCTCTACTGGTTCCCGGTGGGTGGCTGAGACTTTGGTTCATTCTTCTTCCTGCCGGGAAATTAGAGTGACATGTGCCCATCCAAATGCCTAAAAGCTACTCTCTCATTGGTTCTCCCTCTTCCCTTTCATCCTCTGCCAAATTGGCAACCTGTGCGAACCAGGAGCTTAAAGGGGCTGTCTCTCCAAGTTGGGAGATTGATAGGAAAGCAGTTGGAAAGTCAAACAGGAGCACCAGGAGAGGGGCTCTTCGTTGAGTTTTAGAAACTTTTCGTATTCACAGTGTGTCCATTCTCTAGGTTTCCCGTACACGTTATAGCTGTAGTAATATTCCCTTCAACCTGGAGAGCTGGGACCCATGGAATGGGTGCCATGCATTAATGCTTTAAAGGGTCTGCATTTGCTCACCCCATCTCACCAATCCTCTCAGTCCCAAGTGTCCAGCCTTATGCCACATCCAGCTGTCATTGTAGATAGGGTCATTCCAGGTTGCATCAGAGACCCTGAAGGAATTGTAAAGAATTTCCCTGTTTCTTTGTTCTGTTTTTGAAATTCCTTTTTAGAGTGGGTTTGAGCTGATTCTCGCTGCCATGTTTATGCCAGTCTAGACACACTTGATTCCCTTACGGAGACATAACAACACATAGGTTTTAAGATTCTTACTAGTCAGATCGATTCCTCTGCGGGAAATATGGGGTTTTGAGTCCCTTTCACTGAGGAAGGTGTAGGTCTTGTCTATTCCATAGTTGGTTTTTGGAACGGTACCTGTGCTTATATCAAACTCGGGTTTGATGCATCACCCCACCTCTCCTTCCCCCTTAAGCAGGCATAAGAGTGTTTTCTAAATGTGAGACTCTGTTCTCTTGCCTAACTCAGTTCATGTGTAGCCATGTTTACAGGATCTTCCTAAGTGATATCTTATGATAAGTTTCTTTTCCTGTGTGACTTCTTTCACTTAGAATCATCGTACCTGAATCCACTCATTTTGCTGCTACTGGTCTTATGACCTTGATTTCATGGCTGAGGGATATTCCATCGTACGTAAGTTCCACAATGTTTGGAACCATTTTTATATTTCCTGGGATATTTCAGGTGTACCCAGGTTGAGGTTCCTGTAAGCAGTGTAGCCCTCAATTTGGGGGTGGCTCTGTCTTATGGATTTTCAGTTTTCCCAAGGTATATTCCCTAGACTGGAAGTGCCCTTGGCTCTGTAGCTCTGTTGTTTACTTGTTTTAGGGAACACAATGCACTCCTCCAGTGAGGCAGTTGGCAACTTACATCCCGCCCATCAGCATAACAAGGCTCCCTGTTCTCCAGGGCCTGTCTTGCCTTTCTGGTTTTTACACATTTTGTGGATGTCCCTTTTGACCGGTGGGAAGTGATACTCCTTTGTAGTGCAGATTTGCATTGCCCGCTTGCTTGCTTGGCCAAAAAGGGCGTATGCGTTTTCTCCTGAATATATTCAGGAGAAAACGCATACGCCCTTTTTGGCCAAGTGCATCATTGTCGCAGTTGTGCCCCTCTTCCTGTGCTTTACAGGCGATTCCAATGTACCTCTTGAAATCTGTTTCCTGCTATTCTGCCTCGCTTTCAAGTCCGCCTCGTTGCCTTCCCTCAACAGATTTTTGGACGATAGTTGTCCTTGATTACTCTGCCAGTTTGTGAATTGCTGTGCCCCTGAGCTCCATTTTTCAACTCGTTTTTTGTGAGCTGAACGCAAGTCCAAACTTTTGGTTCAGGACCTCTACTGGTTCCCGTGGGTGGCTGAGACTTTGGTTAATTCTTCTTCCTGCCGGGAAATTAGAGTGACATGTGCCCATCCAAATGCCTAACAGCTACTCTCTCATTGGTTCTCCCTCTTCCCTTTCATCCTCTGCCAAATTGGCAACCTGTGCGAACCAGGAGCTTAAAGGGGCTGTCTCTCCAAGTTGGGAGATTGATAGGAAAGCAGTTGGAAAGTCAAACCGGAGCACCAGGAGAGGGGCTCTTCGTTGAGTTTTAGAAACCTTTCGTATTCACAGTGTGTCCATTCTCTAGGTTTCCCGTACACGTTATAGCTGTTGTAATATTCCCTTCAACCTGGAGAGCTGGGACCCATGGAATGGGTGCCATGCATTAATGCTTTAAAGGGTCTGCATTTGCTCACCCCATCTCACCAATCCTCTCAGTCCCAAGTGTCCAGCCTTATGTCACATCCAGCTGTCATTGTAGATAGGGTCATTCCAGGTTGCATCAGAGACCCTGAAGGAATTGTAAAGAATTTCCCTGTTTCTTTGTTCTGTTTTTGAAATTCCTTTTTAGAGTGGGTTTGAGCTGATTCTCGCTGCCATGTTTATGCCAGTCTAGACACACTTGATTCCCTTACGGAGACATAACAACACATAGGTTTTAAGATTCTTACTAGTCAGATCGATTCCTCTGCGGGAAATATGGGGTTTTGAGTCCCTTTCACTGAGGAAGGTGTAGGTCTTGTCTATTCCATAGTTGGTTTTTGGAACGGTACCTGTGCTTATATCAAACTCGGGTTTGATGCATCACCCCACCTCTCCTTCCCCCTTAAGCAGGCATAAGAGTGTTTTCTAAATGTGAGACTCTGTTCTCTTGCCTAACTCAGTTCATGTGTAGCCATGTTTACAGGATCTTCCTAAGTGATATCTTATGATAAGTTTCTTTTCCTGTGTGACTTCTTTCACTTAGAATCATCGTACCTGAATCCACTCATTTTGCTGCTACTGGTCTTATGACCTTGATTTCATGGCTGAGGGATATTCCATCGTACGTAAGTTCCACAATGTTTGGAACCATTTTTATATTTCCTGGGATATTTCAGGTGTACCCAGGTTGAGGTTCCTGTAAGCAGTGTAGCCCTCAATTTGGGGGTGGCTCTGTCTTATGGATTTTCAGTTTTCCCAAGGTATATTCCCTAGACTGGAAGTGCCCTTGGCTCTGTAGCTCTGTTGTTTACTTGTTTTAGGGAACACAATGCACTCCTCCAGTGAGGCAGTTGGCAACTTACATCCCGCCCATCAGCATAACAAGGCTCCCTGTTCTCCAGGGCCTGTCTTGCCTTTCTGGTTTTTACACATTTTGTGGATGTCCCTTTTGACCGGTGGGAAGTGATACTCCTTTGTAGTGCAGATTTGCATTGCCCGCTTGCTTGCTTGGCCAAAAAGGGCGTATGCGTTTTCTCCTGAATATATTCAGGAGAAAACGCATACGCCCTTTTTGGCCAAGTGCATCATTGTCGCAGTTGTGCCCCTCTTCCTGTGCTTTACAGGCGATTCCAATGTACCTCTTGAAATCTGTTTCCTGCTATTCTGCCTCGCTTTCAAGTCCGCCTCGTTGCCTTCCCTCAACAGATTTTTGGACGATAGTTGTCCTTGATTACTCTGCCAGTTTGTGAATTGCTGTGCCCCTGAGCTCCATTTTTCAACTCGTTTTTTGTGAGCTGAACGCAAGTCCAAACTTTTGGTTCAGGACCTCTACTGGTTCCCGTGGGTGGCTGAGACTTTGGTTAATTCTTCTTCCTGCCGGGAAATTAGAGTGACATGTGCCCATCCAAATGCCTAACAGCTACTCTCTCATTGGTTCTCCCTCTTCCCTTTCATCCTCTGCCAAATTGGCAACCTGTGCGAACCAGGAGCTTAAAGGGGCTGTCTCTCCAAGTTGGGAGATTGATAGGAAAGCAGTTGGAAAGTCAAACCGGAGCACCAGGAGAGGGGCTCTTCGTTGAGTTTTAGAAACCTTTCGTATTCACAGTGTGTCCATTCTCTAGGTTTCCCGTACACGTTATAGCTGTTGTAATATTCCCTTCAACCTGGAGAGCTGGGACCCATGGAATGGGTGCCATGCATTATTGCTTTAAAGGGTCTGCATTTGCTCACCCCATCTCACCAATCCTCTCAGTCCCAAGTGTCCAGCCTTATGTCACATCCAGCTGTCATTGTAGATAGGGTCATTCCAGGTTGCATCAGAGACCCTGAAGGAATTGTAAAGAATTTCCCTGTTTCTTTGTTCTGTTTTTGAAATTCCTTTTTAGAGTGGGTTTGAGCTGATTCTCGCTGCCATGTTTATGCCAGTCTAGACACACTTGATTCCCTTACGGAGACATAACAACACATAGGTTTTAAGATTCTTACTAGTCAGATCGATTCCTCTGCGGGAAATATGGGGTTTTGAGTCCCTTTCACTGAGGAAGGTGTAGGTCTTGTCTATTCCATAGTTGGTTTTTGGAACGGTACCTGTGCTTATATCAAACTCGGGTTTGATGCATCACCCCACCTCTCCTTCCCCCTTAAGCAGGCATAAGAGTGTTTTCTAAATGTGAGACTCTGTTCTCTTGCCTAACTCAGTTCATGTGTAGCCATGTTTACAGGATCTTCCTAAGTGATATCTTATGATAAGTTTCTTTTCCTGTGTGACTTCTTTCACTTAGAATCATCGTACCTGAATCCACTCATTTTGCTGCTACTGGTCTTATGACCTTGATTTCATGGCTGAGGGATATTCCATCGTACGTAAGTTCCACAATGTTTGGAACCATTTTTATATTTCCTGGGATATTTCAGGTGTACCCAGGTTGAGGTTCCTGTAAGCAGTGTAGCCCTCAATTTGGGGGTGGCTCTGTCTTATGGATTTTCAGTTTTCCCAAGGTATATTCCCTAGACTGGAAGTGCCCTTGGCTCTGTAGCTCTGTTGTTTACTTGTTTTAGGGAACACAATGCACTCCTCCAGTGAGGCAGTTGGCAACTTACATCCCGCCCATCAGCATAACAAGGCTCCCTGTTCTCCAGGGCCTGTCTTGCCTTTCTGGTTTTTACACATTTTGTGGATGTCCCTTTTGACCGGTGGGAAGTGATACTCCTTTGTAGTGCAGATTTGCATTGCCCGCTTGCTTGCTTGGCCAAAAAGGGCGTATGCGTTTTCTCCTGAATATATTCAGGAGAAAACGCATACGCCCTTTTTGGCCAAGTGCATCATTGTCGCAGTTGTGCCCCTCTTCCTGTGCTTTACAGGCGATTCCAATGTACCTCTTGAAATCTGTTTCCTGCTATTCTGCCTCGCTTTCAAGTCCGCCTCGTTGCCTTCCCTCAACAGATTTTTGGACGATAGTTGTCCTTGATTACTCTGCCAGTTTGTGAATTGCTGTGCCCCTGAGCTCCATTTTTCAACTCGTTTTTTGTGAGCTGAACGCAAGTCCAAACTTTTGGTTCAGGACCTCTACTGGTTCCCGGTGGGTGGCTGAGACTTTGGTTCATTCTTCTTCCTGCCGGGAAATTAGAGTGACATGTGCCCATCCAAATGCCTAACAGCTACTCTCTAATTGGTTCTCCCTCTTCCCTTTCATCCTCTGCCAAATTGGCAACCTGTGCAAACCAGGAGCTTAAAGGGGCTGTCTCTCCAAGTTGGGAGATTGATAGGAAAGCAGTTGGAAAGTCAAACCGGAGCACCAGGAGAGGGGCTCTTCGTTGAGTTTTAGAAACCTTTCGTATTCACAGTGTGTCCATTCTCTAGGTTTCCCGTACACGTTATAGCTGTAGTAATATTCCCTTCAACCTGGAGAGCTGGGACCCATGGAATGGGTGCCATGCATTAATGCTTTAAAGGGTCTGCATTTGCTCACCCCATCTCACCAATCCTCTCAGTCCCAAGTGTCCAGCCTTATGTCACATCCAGCTGTCATTGTAGATAGGGTCATTCCAGGTTGCATCAGAGACCCTGAAGGAATTGTAAAGAATTTCCCTGTTTCTTTGTTCTGTTTTTGAAATTCCTTTTTAGAGTGGGTTTGAGCTGATTCTCGCTGCCATGTTTATGCCAGTCTAGACACACTTGATTCCCTTACGGAGACATAACAACACATAGGTTTTAAGATTCTTACTAGTCAGATCGATTCCTCTGCGGGAAATATGGGGTTTTGAGTCCCTTTCACTGAGGAAGGTGTAGGTCTTGTCTATTCCATAGTTGGTTTTTGGAACGGTACCTGTGCTTATATCAAACTCGGGTTTGATGCATCACCCCACCTCTCCTTCCCCCTTAAGCAGGCATAAGAGTGTTTTCTAAATGTGAGACTCTGTTCTCTTGCCTAACTCAGTTCATGTGTAGCCATGTTTACAGGATCTTCCTAAGTGATATCTTATGATAAGTTTCTTTTCCTGTGTGACTTCTTTCACTTAGAATCATCGTACCTGAATCCACTCATTTTGCTGCTACTGGTCTTATGACCTTGATTTCATGGCTGAGGGATATTCCATCGTACGTAAGTTCCACAATGTTTGGAACCATTTTTATATTTCCTGGGATATTTCAGGTGTACCCAGGTTGAGGTTCCTGTAAGCAGTGTAGCCCTCAATTTGGGGGTGGCTCTGTCTTATGGATTTTCAGTTTTCCCAAGGTATATTCCCTAGACTGGAAGTGCCCTTGGCTCTGTAGCTCTGTTGTTTACTTGTTTTAGGGAACACAATGCACTCCTCCAGTGAGGCAGTTGGCAACTTACATCCCGCCCATCAGCATAACAAGGCTCCCTGTTCTCCAGGGCCTGTCTTGCCTTTCTGGTTTTTACACATTTTGTGGATGTCCCTTTTGACCGGTGGGAAGTGATACTCCTTTGTAGTGCAGATTTGCATTGCCCGCTTGCTTGCTTGGCCAAAAAGGGCGTATGCGTTTTCTCCTGAATATATTCAGGAGAAAACGCATACGCCCTTTTTGGCCAAGTGCATCATTGTCGCAGTTGTGCCCCTCTTCCTGTGCTTTACAGGCGATTCCAATGTACCTCTTGAAATCTGTTTCCTGCTATTCTGCCTCGCTTTCAAGTCCGCCTCGTTGCCTTCCCTCAACAGATTTTTGGACGATAGTTGTCCTTGATTACTCTGCCAGTTTGTGAATTGCTGTGCCCCTGAGCTCCATTTTTCAACTCGTTTTTTGTGAGCTGAACGCAAGTCCAAACTTTTGGTTCAGGACCTCTACTGGTTCCCGTGGGTGGCTGAGACTTTGGTTAATTCTTCTTCCTGCCGGGAAATTAGAGTGACATGTGCCCATCCAAATGCCTAACAGCTACTCTCTCATTGGTTCTCCCTCTTCCCTTTCATCCTCTGCCAAATTGGCAACCTGTGCGAACCAGGAGCTTAAAGGGGCTGTCTCTCCAAGTTGGGAGATTGATAGGAAAGCAGTTGGAAAGTCAAACCGGAGCACCAGGAGAGGGGCTCTTCGTTGAGTTTTAGAAACCTTTCGTATTCACAGTGTGTCCATTCTCTAGGTTTCCCGTACACGTTATAGCTGTTGTAATATTCCCTTCAACCTGGAGAGCTGGGACCCATGGAATGGGTGCCATGCATTATTGCTTTAAAGGGTCTGCATTTGCTCACCCCATCTCACCAATCCTCTCAGTCCCAAGTGTCCAGCCTTATGTCACATCCAGCTGTCATTGTAGATAGGGTCATTCCAGGTTGCATCAGAGACCCTGAAGGAATTGTAAAGAATTTCCCTGTTTCTTTGTTCTGTTTTTGAAATTCCTTTTTAGAGTGGGTTTGAGCTGATTCTCGCTGCCATGTTTATGCCAGTCTAGACACACTTGATTCCCTTACGGAGACATAACAACACATAGGTTTTAAGATTCTTACTAGTCAGATCGATTCCTCTGCGGGAAATATGGGGTTTTGAGTCCCTTTCACTGAGGAAGGTGTAGGTCTTGTCTATTCCATAGTTGGTTTTTGGAACGGTACCTGTGCTTATATCAAACTCGGGTTTGATGCATCACCCCACCTCTCCTTCCCCCTTAAGCAGGCATAAGAGTGTTTTCTAAATGTGAGACTCTGTTCTCTTGCCTAACTCAGTTCATGTGTAGCCATGTTTACAGGATCTTCCTAAGTGATATCTTATGATAAGTTTCTTTTCCTGTGTGACTTCTTTCACTTAGAATCATCGTACCTGAATCCACTCATTTTGCTGCTACTGGTCTTATGACCTTGATTTCATGGCTGAGGGATATTCCATCGTACGTAAGTTCCACAATGTTTGGAACCATTTTTATATTTCCTGGGATATTTCAGGTGTACCCAGGTTGAGGTTCCTGTAAGCAGTGTAGCCCTCAATTTGGGGGTGGCTCTGTCTTATGGATTTTCAGTTTTCCCAAGGTATATTCCCTAGACTGGAAGTGCCCTTGGCTCTGTAGCTCTGTTGTTTACTTGTTTTAGGGAACACAATGCACTCCTCCAGTGAGGCAGTTGGCAACTTACATCCCGCCCATCAGCATAACAAGGCTCCCTGTTCTCCAGGGCCTGTCTTGCCTTTCTGGTTTTTACACATTTTGTGGATGTCCCTTTTGACCGGTGGGAAGTGATACTCCTTTGTAGTGCAGATTTGCATTGCCCGCTTGCTTGCTTGGCCAAAAAGGGCGTATGCGTTTTCTCCTGAATATATTCAGGAGAAAACGCATACGCCCTTTTTGGCCAAGTGCATCATTGTCGCAGTTGTGCCCCTCTTC
The DNA here is from genome assembly GCF_964341445.2 of Mesoplodon mirus. Classification (NCBI taxonomy): domain Eukaryota; kingdom Metazoa; phylum Chordata; class Mammalia; order Artiodactyla; family Ziphiidae; genus Mesoplodon; species Mesoplodon mirus. The sequence continues at coordinate 929,250 of NW_028295801.1, read as the reverse complement.
CTGTGCTTTACAGGCGATTCCAATGTACCTCTTGAAATCTGTTTCCTGCTATTCTGCCTCGCTTTCAAGTCCGCCTCGTTGCCTTCCCTCAACAGATTTTTGGACGATAGTTGTCCTTGATTACTCTGCCAGTTTGTGAATTGCTGTGCCCCTGAGCTCCATTTTTCAACTCGTTTTTTGTGAGCTGAACGCAAGTCCAAACTTTTGGTTCAGGACCTCTACTGGTTCCCGGTGGGTGGCTGAGACTTTGGTTCATTCTTCTTCCTGCCGGGAAATTAGAGTGACATGTGCCCATCCAAATGCCTAACAGCTACTCTCTAATTGGTTCTCCCTCTTCCCTTTCATCCTCTGCCAAATTGGCAACCTGTGCAAACCAGGAGCTTAAAGGGGCTGTCTCTCCAAGTTGGGAGATTGATAGGAAAGCAGTTGGAAAGTCAAACCGGAGCACCAGGAGAGGGGCTCTTCGTTGAGTTTTAGAAACCTTTCGTATTCACAGTGTGTCCATTCTCTAGGTTTCCCGTACACGTTATAGCTGTAGTAATATTCCCTTCAACCTGGAGAGCTGGGACCCATGGAATGGGTGCCATGCATTAATGCTTTAAAGGGTCTGCATTTGCTCACCCCATCTCACCAATCCTCTCAGTCCCAAGTGTCCAGCCTTATGTCACATCCAGCTGTCATTGTAGATAGGGTCATTCCAGGTTGCATCAGAGACCCTGAAGGAATTGTAAAGAATTTCCCTGTTTCTTTGTTCTGTTTTTGAAATTCCTTTTTAGAGTGGGTTTGAGCTGATTCTCGCTGCCATGTTTATGCCAGTCTAGACACACTTGATTCCCTTACGGAGACATAACAACACATAGGTTTTAAGATTCTTACTAGTCAGATCGATTCCTCTGCGGGAAATATGGGGTTTTGAGTCCCTTTCACTGAGGAAGGTGTAGGTCTTGTCTATTCCATAGTTGGTTTTTGGAACGGTACCTGTGCTTATATCAAACTCGGGTTTGATGCATCACCCCACCTCTCCTTCCCCCTTAAGCAGGCATAAGAGTGTTTTCTAAATGTGAGACTCTGTTCTCTTGCCTAACTCAGTTCATGTGTAGCCATGTTTACAGGATCTTCCTAAGTGATATCTTATGATAAGTTTCTTTTCCTGTGTGACTTCTTTCACTTAGAATCATCGTACCTGAATCCACTCATTTTGCTGCTACTGGTCTTATGACCTTGATTTCATGGCTGAGGGATATTCCATCGTACGTAAGTTCCACAATGTTTGGAACCATTTTTATATTTCCTGGGATATTTCAGGTGTACCCAGGTTGAGGTTCCTGTAAGCAGTGTAGCCCTCAATTTGGGGGTGGCTCTGTCTTATGGATTTTCAGTTTTCCCAAGGTATATTCCCTAGACTGGAAGTGCCCTTGGCTCTGTAGCTCTGTTGTTTACTTGTTTTAGGGAACACAATGCACTCCTCCAGTGAGGCAGTTGGCAACTTACATCCCGCCCATCAGCATAACAAGGCTCCCTGTTCTCCAGGGCCTGTCTTGCCTTTCTGGTTTTTACACATTTTGTGGATGTCCCTTTTGACCGTTGGGAAGTGATACTCCTTTGTAGTGCAGATTTGCATTGCCCGCTTGCTTGCTTGGCCAAAAAGGGCGTATGCGTTTTCTCCTGAATATATTCAGGAGAAAACGCATACGCCCTTTTTGGCCAAGTGCATCATTGTCGCAGTTGTGCCCCTCTTCCTGTGCTTTACAGGCGATTCCAATGTACCTCTTGAAATCTGTTTCCTGCTATTCTGCCTCGCTTTCACGTCCGCCTCGTTGCCTTCCCTCAACAGATTTTTGGACGATAGTTGTCCTTGATTACTCTGCCAGTTTGTGAATTGCTGTGCCCCTGAGCTCCATTTTTCAACTCGTTTTTTGTGAGCTGAACGCAAGTCCAAACTTTTGGTTCAGGACCTCTACTGGTTCCCGTGGGTGGCTGAGACTTTGGTTAATTCTTCTTCCTGCCGGGAAATTAGAGTGACATGTGCCCATCCAAATGCCTAACAGCTACTCTCTCATTGGTTCTCCCTCTTCCCTTTCATCCTCTGCCAAATTGGCAACCTGTGCGAACCAGGAGCTTAAAGGGGCTGTCTCTCCAAGTTGGGAGATTGATAGGAAAGCAGTTGGAAAGTCAAACCGGAGCACCAGGAGAGGGGCTCTTCGTTGAGTTTTAGAAACCTTTCGTATTCACAGTGTGTCCATTCTCTAGGTTTCCCGTACACGTTATAGCTGTTGTAATATTCCCTTCAACCTGGAGAGCTGGGACCCATGGAATGGGTGCCATGCATTAATGCTTTAAAGGGTCTGCATTTGCTCACCCCATCTCACCAATCCTCTCAGTCCCAAGTGTCCAGCCTTATGTCACATCCAGCTGTCATTGTAGATAGGGTCATTCCAGGTTGCATCAGAGACCCTGAAGGAATTGTAAAGAATTTCCCTGTTTCTTTGTTCTGTTTTTGAAATTCCTTTTTAGAGTGGGTTTGAGCTGATTCTCGCTGCCATGTTTATGCCAGTCTAGACACACTTGATTCCCTTACGGAGACATAACAACACATAGGTTTTAAGATTCTTACTAGTCAGATCGATTCCTCTGCGGGAAATATGGGGTTTTGAGTCCCTTTCACTGAGGAAGGTGTAGGTCTTGTCTATTCCATAGTTGGTTTTTGGAACGGTACCTGTGCTTATATCAAACTCGGGTTTGATGCATCACCCCACCTCTCCTTCCCCCTTAAGCAGGCATAAGAGTGTTTTCTAAATGTGAGACTCTGTTCTCTTGCCTAACTCAGTTCATGTGTAGCCATGTTTACAGGATCTTCCTAAGTGATATCTTATGATAAGTTTCTTTTCCTGTGTGACTTCTTTCACTTAGAATCATCGTACCTGAATCCACTCATTTTGCTGCTACTGGTCTTATGACCTTGATTTCATGGCTGAGGGATATTCCATCGTATGTAAGTTCCACAATGTTTGGAACCATTTTTATATTTCCTGGGATATTTCAGGTGTACCCAGGTTGAGGTTCCTGTAAGCAGTGTAGCCCTCAATTTGGGGGTGGCTCTGTCTTATGGATTTTCAGTTTTCCCAAGGTATATTCCCTAGACTGGAAGTGCCCTTGGCTCTGTAGCTCTGTTGTTTACTTGTTTTAGGGAACACAATGCACTCCTCCAGTGAGGCAGTTGGCAACTTACATCCCGCCCATCAGCATAACAAGGCTCCCTGTTCTCCAGGGCCTGTCTTGCCTTTCTGGTTTTTACACATTTTGTGGATGTCCCTTTTGACCGGTGGGAAGTGATACTCCTTTGTAGTGCAGATTTGCATTGCCCGCTTGCTTGCTTGGCCAAAAAGGGCGTATGCGTTTTCTCCTGAATATATTCAGGAGAAAACGCATACGCCCTTTTTGGCCAAGTGCATCATTGTCGCAGTTGTGCCCCTCTTCCTGTGCTTTACAGGCGATTCCAATGTACCTCTTGAAATCTGTTTCCTGCTATTCTGCCTCGCTTTCAAGTCCGCCTCGTTGCCTTCCCTCAACAGATTTTTGGACGATAGTTGTCCTTGATTACTCTGCCAGTTTGTGAATTGCTGTGCCCCTGAGCTCCATTTTTCAACTCGTTTTTTGTGAGCTGAACGCAAGTCCAAACTTTTGGTTCAGGACCTCTACTGGTTCCCGGTGGGTGGCTGAGACTTTGGTTCATTCTTCTTCCTGCCGGGAAATTAGAGTGACATGTGCCCATCCAAATGCCTAAAAGCTACTCTCTCATTGGTTCTCCCTCTTCCCTTTCATCCTCTGCCAAATTGGCAACCTGTGCGAACCAGGAGCTTAAAGGGGCTGTCTCTCCAAGTTGGGAGATTGATAGGAAAGCAGTTGGAAAGTCAAACAGGAGCACCAGGAGAGGGGCTCTTCGTTGAGTTTTAGAAACTTTTCGTATTCACAGTGTGTCCATTCTCTAGGTTTCCCGTACACGTTATAGCTGTAGTAATATTCCCTTCAACCTGGAGAGCTGGGACCCATGGAATGGGTGCCATGCATTAATGCTTTAAAGGGTCTGCATTTGCTCACCCCATCTCACCAATCCTCTCAGTCCCAAGTGTCCAGCCTTATGCCACATCCAGCTGTCATTGTAGATAGGGTCATTCCAGGTTGCATCAGAGACCCTGAAGGAATTGTAAAGAATTTCCCTGTTTCTTTGTTCTGTTTTTGAAATTCCTTTTTAGAGTGGGTTTGAGCTGATTCTCACGGCCATGTTTATGCCAGTCTAGACACACTTGATTCCCTTACGGAGACATATCAATACATAGGTTTTAAGATTCTTACTAGTCAGATCTATTCCTCTGCGGGAAATATGGGGTTTTGAGTCCCTTTCACTGAGGAAGGTGTATGTCTTGTCTATTCCATAGTTGGTTTTTGGAACGGTACCTGTGCTTATATCAAACTCGGGTTTGATGCATCACCCCACCTCTCCTTCCCCCTTAAGCAGGCATAAGAGTGTTTTCTAAATGTGAGACTCTGTTCTCTTGCCTAACTCAGTTCATGTGTAGCCATGTTTACAGGATTTTCCTAAGTGATATCTTATGATAAGTTTCTTTTCCTGTGTGACTTCTTTCACTTAGAATCATCGTACCTGAATCCACTCATTTTGCTGCTACTGGTCTTATGACCTTGATTTCATGGCTGAGGGATATTCCATTGTACGTAAGTTCCACAATGTTTGGAACCATTTTTATATTTCCTGGGATATTTCAGGTGTACCCAGGTTGAGGTTCCTGTAAGCAGTGCAGCCCTCAATTTGGGGGTGGCTCTGTCTTATGGATTTTCAGTTTTCCCTAGGTATATTCCCTAGACTGGAAGTGCCCTTGGCTCTGTAGCTCTGTTGTTTACTTGTTTTAGGGGACACAATGCACTCCTCCAGTGAGGCAGTTGGCAACTTACATCCCGCCCATCAGCATAACAAGGCTCCCTGTTCTCCAGGGCCTGTCTTGCCTTTCTGGTTTTTACACATTTTGTGGATGTCCCTTTTGACCGGTGGGAAGTGATACTTCTTTGTAGTGCAGATTTGCATTGCCCGCTTGCTTGCTTGGCCTAAAAGGGCGTATGCGTTTTCTCCTGAATATATTCAGGAGAAAACGCATACGCCCTTTTTGGCCAAGTGCATCATTGTCGAAGTTGTGCCCCTCTTCCTGTGCTTTACAGGCGATTCCAACGTACCTCCTGAAATCTGTTTCCTGCTATTCTGCCTCGCTTTCAAGTCCGCCTCGTTGCCTTCCCTCAACAGATTTTTTGATGATAGTTGTCCTTGATTACTCTGCCAGTTTGTGAATTGCTGTGCCCCTGAGCTCCATTTTTCAACTCGTTTTTTGTGAGCTGAACGCAAGTCCAAACTTTTGGTTCAGGACCTCTACTGGTTCCCGTGGGTGGCTGAGACTTTGGTTAATTCTTCTTCCTGCCGGGAAATTAGAGTGACATGTGCCCATCCAAATGCCTAACAGCTACTCTCTCATTGGTTCTCCCTCTTCCCTTTCATCCTCTGCCAAATTGGCAACCTGTGCGAACCAGGAGCTTAAAGGGGCTGTCTCTCCAAGTTGGGAGATTGATAGGAAAGCAGTTGGAAAGTCAAACCGGAGCACCAGGAGAGGGGCTCTTCGTTGAGTTTTAGAAACCTTTCGTATTCACAGTGTGTCCATTCTCTAGGTTTCCCGTACACGTTATAGCTGTAGTAATATTCCCTTCAACCTGGAGAGCTGGGACCCATGGAATGGGTGCCATGCATTAATGCTTTAAAGGGTCTGCATTTGCTCACCCCATCTCACCAATCCTCTCAGTCCCAAGTGTCCAGCCTTATGTCACATCCAGCTGTCATTGTAGATAGGGTCATTCCAGGTTGCATCAGAGACCCTGAAGGAATTGTAAAGAATTTCCCTGTTTCTTTGTTCTGTTTTTGAAATTCCTTTTTAGAGTGGGTTTGAGCTGATTCTCGCTGCCATGTTTATGCCAGTCTAGACACACTTGATTCCCTTACGGAGACATAACAACACATAGGTTTTAAGATTCTTACTAGTCAGATCGATTCCTCTGCGGGAAATATGGGGTTTTGAGTCCCTTTCACTGAGGAAGGTGTAGGTCTTGTCTATTCCATAGTTGGTTTTTGGAACGGTACCTGTGCTTATATCAAACTCGGGTTTGATGCATCACCCCACCTCTCCTTCCCCCTTAAGCAGGCATAAGAGTGTTTTCTAAATGTGAGACTCTGTTCTCTTGCCTAACTCAGTTCATGTGTAGCCATGTTTACAGGATCTTCCTAAGTGATATCTTATGATAAGTTTCTTTTCCTGTGTGACTTCTTTCACTTAGAATCATCGTACCTGAATCCACTCATTTTGCTGCTACTGGTCTTATGACCTTGATTTCATGGCTGAGGGATATTCCATCGTACGTAAGTTCCACAATGTTTGGAACCATTTTTATATTTCCTGGGATATTTCAGGTGTACCCAGGTTGAGGTTCCTGTAAGCAGTGCAGCCCTCAATTTGGGGGTGGCTCTGTCTTATGGATTTTCAGTTTTCCCAAGGTATATTCCCTAGACTGGAAGTGCCCTTGGCTCTGTAGCTCTGTTGTTTACTTGTTTTAGGGGACACAATGCACTCCTCCAGTGAGGCAGTTGGCAACTTACATCCCGCCCATCAGCATAACAAGGCTCCCTGTTCTCCAGGGCCTGTCTTGCCTTTCTGGTTTTTACACATTTTGTGGATGTCCCTTTTGACCGGTGGGAAGTGATACTTCTTTGTAGTGCAGATTTGCATTGCCCGCTTGCTTGCTTGGCCTAAAAGGGCGTATGCGTTTTCTCCTGAATATATTCAGGAGAAAACGCATACGCCCTTTTTGGCCAAGTGCATCATTGTCGAAGTTGTGCCCCTCTTCCTGTGCTTTACAGGCGATTCCAACGTACCTCTTGAAATCTGTTTCCTGCTATTCTGCCTCGCTTTCAAGTCCGCCTCGTTGCCTTCCCTCAACAGATTTTTTGATGATAGTTGTCCTTGATTACTCTGCCAGTTTGTGAATTGCTGTGCCCCTGAGCTCCATTTTTCAACTCGTTTTTTGTGAGCTGAACGCAAGTCCAAACTTTTGGTTCAGGACCTCTACTGGTTCCCGGTGGGTGGCTGAGACTTTGGTTCATTCTTCTTCCTGCCGGGAAATTAGAGTGACATGTGCCCATCCAAATGCCTAACAGCTACTCTCTCATTGGTTCTCCCTCTTCCCTTTCATCCTCTGCCAAATTGGCAACCTGTGCGAACCAGGAGCTTAAAGGGGCTGTCTCTCCAAGTTGGGAGATTGATAGGAAAGCAGTTGGAAAGTCAAACCGGAGCACCAGGAGAGGGGCTCTTCGTTGAGTTTTAGAAACCTTTCGTATTCACAGTGTGTCCATTCTCTAGGTTTCCCGTACACGTTATAGCTGTAGTAATATTCCCTTCAACCTGGAGAGCTGAGACCCATGGAATGGGTGCCATGCATTAATGGTTTAAAGGGTCTGCATTTGCTCACCCCATCTCACCAATCCTCTCAGTCCCAAGTGTCCAGCCTTATGTCACATCCAGCTGTCATTGTAGATAGGGTCATTCCAGGTTGCATCAGAGACCCTGAAGGAATTGTAAAGAATTTCCCTGTTTCTTTGTTCTGTTTTTGAAATTCCTTTTTAGAGTGGGTTTGAGCTGATTCTCACGGCCATGTTTATGCCAGTCTAGACACACTTGATTACCTTACAGAGACATATCAATACATAGGTTTTAAGATTCTTACTAGTCAGATCTATTCCTCTGCGGGAAATATGGGGTTTTGAGTCCGTTTCACTGAGGAAGGTGTAGGTCTTGTCTATTCCATAGTTGGTTTTTGGAACGGTACCTGTGCTTATATCAAACTCGGGTTTGATGCATCCCCCCACCTCTCCTTCCCCCTTAAGCAGGCATAAGAGTGTTTTCTAAATGTGAGACTCTGTTCTCTTGCCTAACTCAGTTCATGTGTAGCCATGTTTACAGGATCTTCCTAAGTGATATCTTATGATAAGTTTCTTTTCCTGTGTGACTTCTTTCACTTAGAATCATCGTACCTGAATCCACTCATTTTGCTGCTACTGGTCTTATGACCTTGATTTCATGGCTGAGGGATATTCCATCGTACGTAAGTTCCACAATGTTTGGAACCATTTTTATATTTCCTGGGATATTTCAGGTGTACCCAGGTTGAGGTTCCTGTAAGCAGTGCAGCCCTCAATTTGGGGGTGGCTCTGTCTTATGGATTTTCAGTTTTCCCAAGGTATATTCCCTAGACTGGAAGTGCCCTTGGCTCTGTAGCTCTGTTGTTTACTTGTTTTAGGGAACACAATGCACTCCTCCAGTGAGGCAGTTGGCAACTTACATCCCGCCCATCAGCATAACAAGGCTCCCTGTTCTCCAGGGCCTGTCTTGCCTTTCTGGTTTTTACACATTTTGTGGATGTCCCTTTTGACCGGTGGGAAGTGATACTTCTTTGTAGTGCAGATTTGCATTGCCCGCTTGCTTGCTTGGCCTAAAAGGGCGTATGCGTTTTCTCCTGAATATATTCAGGAGAAAACGCATACGCCCTTTTTGGCCAAGTGCATCATTGTCGAAGTTGTGCCCCTCTTCCTGTGCTTTACAGGCGATTCCAACGTACCTCTTGAAATCTGTTTCCTGCTATTCTGCCTCGCTTTCAAGTCCGCCTCGTTGCCTTCCCTCAACAGATTTTTTGATGATAGTTGTCCTTGATTACTCTGCCAGTTTGTGAATTGCTGTGCCCCTGAGCTCCATTTTTCAACTCGTTTTTTGTGAGCTGAACGCAAGTCCAAACTTTTGGTTCAGGACCTCTACTGGTTCCCGTGGGTGGCTGAGACTTTGGTTAATTCTTCTTCCTGCCGGGAAATTAGAGTGACATGTGCCCATCCAAATGCCTAACAGCTACTCTCTCATTGGTTCTCCCTCTTCCCTTTCATCCTCTGCCAAATTGGCAACCTGTGCGAACCAGGAGCTTAAAGGGGCTGTCTCTCCAAGTTGGGAGATTGATAGGAAAGCAGTTGGAAAGTCAAACCGGAGCACCAGGAGAGGGGCTCTTCGTTGAGTTTTAGAAACCTTTCGTATTCACAGTGTGTCCATTCTCTAGGTTTCCCGTACACGTTATAGCTGTAGTAATATTCCCTTCAACCTGGAGAGCTGGGACCCATGGAATGGGTGCCATGCATTAATGCTTTAAAGGGTCTGCATTTGCTCACCCCATCTCACCAATCCTCTCAGTCCCAAGTGTCCAGCCTTATGCCACATCCAGCTGTCATTGTAGATAGGGTCATTCCAGGTTGCATCAGAGACCCTGAAGGAATTGTAAAGAATTTCCCTGTTTCTTTGTTCTGTTTTTGAAATTCCTTTTTAGAGTGGGTTTGAGCTGATTCTCACGGCCATGTTTATGCCAGTCTAGACACACTTGATTCCCTTACAGAGACATATCAATACATAGGTTTTAAGATTCTTACTAGTCAGATCTATTCCTCTGCGGGAAATATGGGGTTTTGAGTCCCTTTGACTGAGGAAGGTGTAGGTCTTGTCTATTCCATAGTTGGTTTTTGGAACGGTACCTGTGCTTATATCAAACTCGGGTTTGATGCATCACCCCACCTCTCCTTCCCCCTTAAGCAGGCATAAGAGTGTTTTCTAAATGTGAGACTCTGTTCTCTTGCCTAACTCAGTTCATGTGTAGCCATGTTTACAGGATCTTCCTAAGTGATATCTTATGATAAGTTTCTTTTCCTGTGTGACTTCTTTCACTTAGAATCATCGTACCTGAATCCACTCATTTTGCTGCTACTGGTCTTATGACATTGATTTCATGGCTGAGGGATATTCCATCGTACGTAAGTTCCACAATGTTTGGAACCATTTTTATATTTCCTGGGATATTTCAGGTGTACCCAGGTTGAGGTTCCTGTAAGCAGTGCAGCCCTCAATTTGGGGGTGGCTCTGTCTTATGGATTTTCAGTTTTCCCAAGGTATATTCCCTAGATTGGACGTGCCCTTGGCTCTGTAGCTCTGTTGTTTACTTGTTTTAGGGAACACAATGCACTCCTCCAGTGAGGCAGTTGGCAACTTACATCCCGCCCATCAGCATAACAAGGCTCCCTGTTCTCCAGGGCCTGCCTTGCCTTTCTGGTTTTTACACATTTTGTGGATGTCCCTTTTGACCGGTGGGAAGTGATACTTCTTTGTAGTGCAGATTTGCATTGCCCGCTTGCTTGCTTGGCCAAAAAGGGCGTATGCGTTTTCTCCTGAATATATTCAGGAGAAAACGCATACGCCCTTTTTGGCCAAGTGCATCATTGTCGAAGTTGTGCCCCTCTTCCTGTGCTTTACAGGCGATTCCAACGCACCTCTTGAAATCTGTTTCCTGCTATTCTGCCTCGCTTTCAAGTCCGCCTCGTTGCCTTCCCTCAACAGATTTTTGGACGATAGTTGGCCTTGATTGCTCTGCCAGTTTGTGAATTGCTGTGCCCCTGAGCTCCATTTTTCAACTCGTTTTTTGTGAGCTGAACGCAAGTCGAAACTTTTGGTTCAGGACCTATACTGGTTCCCGGTGGGTGGCTGAGACTTTGGTTCATTCTTCTTCCTGCCGGGAAATTAGAGTGACATGTGCCCATCCAAATGCCTAACAGCTACTCTCTCATTGGTTCTCCCTCTTCCCTTTCATCCTCTGCCAAATTGGCAACCTGTGCGAACCAGGAGCTTAAAGGGGCTGTCTCTCCAAGTTGGGAGATTGATAGGAAAGCAGTTGGAAAGTCAAACCGGAGCACCAGGAGAGGGGCTCTTCGTTGAGTTTTAGAAACCTTTCGTATTCACAGTGTGTCCATTCTCTAGGTTTCCCGTACACGTTATAGCTGTAGTAATATTCCCTTCAACCTGGAGAGCTGGGACCCATGGAATGGGTGCCATGCATTATTGCTTTAAAGGGTCTGCATTTGCTCACCCAATCTCACCAATCCTCTCAGTCCCAAGTGTCCAGCCTTATGCCACATCCAGCTGTCATTGTAGATAGGGTCATTCCAGGTTGCATCAGAGACCCTGAAGGAATTGTAAAGAATTTCCCTGTTTCTTTGTTCTGTTTTTGAAATTCCTTTTTAGAGTGGGTTTGAGCTGATTCTCGCTGCCATGTTTATGCCAGTCTAGACACACTTGATTCCCTTACGCAGACATATCAACACATAGGTTTTAAGATTCTTACTAGTCAGATCGATTCCTCTGCAGGAAATATGGGGTTTTGAGTCCCTTTCACTGAGGAAGGTGTAGGTCTTGTCTATTCCATAGTTGGTTTTTGGAACGGTACCTGTGCTTATATCAAACTCGGGTTTGATGCATCACCCCACCTCTCCTTCCCCCTTAAGCAGGCATAAGAGTGTTTTCTAAATGTGAGACTCTGTTCTCTTGCCTAACTCAGTTCATGTGTAGCCATGTTTACAGGATCTTCCTAAGTGATATCTTATGATAAGTTTCTTTTCCTGTGTGACTTCTTTCACTTAGAATCATCGTACCTGAATCCACTCATTTTGCTGCTACTGGTCTTATGACCTTGATTTCATGGCTGAGGGATATTCCATCGTACGTAAGTTCCACAATGTTTGGAACCATTTTTATATTTCCTGGGATATTTCAGGTGTACCCAGGTTGAGGTTCCTGTAAGCAGTGTAGCCCTCAATTTGGGGTGGCTCTGTCTTATGGATTTTCAGTTTTCCCAAGGTATATTCCCTAGACTGGAAGTGCCCTTGGCTCTGTAGCTCTGTTGTTTACTTGTTTTAGGGAACACAATGCACTCCTCCAGTGAGGCAGTTGGCAACTTACATCCCGCCCATCAGCATAACAAGGCTCCCTGTTCTCCAGGGCCTGTCTTGCCTTTCTGGTTTTTACACATTTTGTGGATGTCCCTTTTGACCGGTGGGAAGTGATACTCCTTTGTAGTGCAGATTTGCATTGCCCGCTTGCTTGCTTGGCCAAAAAGGGCGTATGCGTTTTCTCCTGAATATATTCAGGAGAAAACGCATACGCCCTTTTTGGCCAAGTGCATCATTGTCGCAGTTGTGCCCCTCTTCCTGTGCTTTACAGGCGATTCCAATGTACCTCTTGAAATCTGTTTCCTGCTATTCTGCCTCGCTTTCAAGTCCGCTTCGTTGCCTTCCCTCAACAGATTTTTGGACGATAGTTGTCCTTGATTACTCTGCCAGTTTGTGAATTGCTGTGCCCCTGAGCTCCATTTTTCAACTCGTTTTTTGTGAGCTGAACGCAAGTCCAAACTTTTGGTTCAGGACCTATACTGGTTCCCGGTGGGTGGCTGAGACTTTGGTTCATTCTTCTTCCTGCCGGGAAATTAGAGTGACATGTGCCCATCCAAATGCCTAACAGCTACTCTCTCATTGGTTCTCCCTCTTCCCTTTCATCCTCTGCCAAATTGGCAACCTGTGCGAACCAGGAGCTTAAAGGGGCTGTCTCTCCAAGTTGGGAGATTGATAGGAAAGCAGTTGGAAAGTCAAACAGGAGCACCAGGAGAGGGGCTCTTCGTTGAGTTTTAGAAACCTTTCGTATTCACAGTGTGTCCATTCTCTAGGTTTCCCGTACACGTTATAGCTGTAGTAATATTCCCTTCAACCTGGAGAGCTGGGACCCATGGAATGGGTGCCATGCATTAATGCTTTAAAGGGTCTGCATTTGCTCACCCCATCTCACCAATCTTCTCAGTACCAAGTGTCCAGCCTTATGCCACATCCAGCTGTCATTGTAGATAGGGTCATTCCAGGTTGCATCAGAGACCCTGAAGGAATTGTAAAGAATTTCCCTGTTTCTTTGTTCTGTTTTTGAAATTCCTTTTTAGAGTGGGTTTGAGCTGATTCTCACGGCCATGTTTATGCCAGTCTAGACACACTTGATTCCCTTACAGAGACATATCAATACATAGGTTTTAAGATTCTTACTAGTCAGATCTATTCCTCTGCGGGAAATATGGGGTTTTGAGTCCCTTTGACTGAGGAAGGTGTAGGTCTTGTCTATTCCATAGTTGGTTTTTGGAACGGTACCTGTGCTTATATCAAACTCGGGTTTGATGCATCACCCCACCTCTCCTTCCCCCTTAAGCAGGCATAAGAGTGTTTTCTAAATGTGAGACTCTGTTCTCTTGCCTAACTCAGTTCATGTGTAGCCATGTTTACAGGATATACCTAAGTGATATCTTATGATAAGTTTCTTTTCCTGTGTGACTTCTTTCACTTAGAATCATCGTACCTGAATCCACTCATTTTGCTGCTACTGGTCTTATGACATTGATTTCATGGCTGAGGGATATTCCATCGTACGTAAGTTCCACAATGTTTGGAACCATTTTTATATTTCCTGGGATATTTCAGGTGTACCCAGGTTGAGGTTCCTGTAAGCAGTGCAGCCCTCAATTTGGGGGTGGCTCTGTCTTATGGATTTTCAGTTTTCCCAAGGTATATTCCCTAGATTGGACGTGCCCTTGGCTCTGTAGCTCTGTTGTTTACTTGTTTTAGGGAACACAATGCACTCCTCCAGTGAGGCAGTTGGCAACTTACATCCCGCCCATCAGCATAACAAGGCTCCCTGTTCTCCAGGGCCTGCCTTGCCTTTCTGGTTTTTACACATTTTGTGGATGTCCCTTTTGACCGGTGGGAAGTGATACTTCTTTGTAGTGCAGATTTGCATTGCCCGCTTGCTTGCTTGGCCAAAAAGTGCGTATGCGTTTTCTCCTGAATATATTCAGGAGAAAACGCATACGCCCTTTTTGGCCAAGTGCATCATTGTCGAAGTTGTGCCCCTCTTCCTGTGCTTTACAGGCGATTCCAACGCACCTCTTGAAATCTGTTTCCTGCTATTCTGCCTCGCTTTCAAGTCCGCCTCGTTGCCTTCCCTCAACAGATTTTTGGACGATAGTTGGCCTTGATTGCTCTGCCAGTTTGTGAATTGCTGTGCCCCTGAGCTCCATTTTTCAACTCGTTTTTTGTGAGCTGAACGCAAGTCGAAACTTTTGGTTCAGGACCTATACTGGTTCCCGGTGGGTGGCTGAGACTTTGGTTAATTCTTCTTCCTGCCGGGAAATTAGAGTGACATGTGCCCATCCAAATGCCTAACAGCTACTCTCTCATTGGTTCTCCCTCTTCCCTTTCATCCTCTGCCAAATTGGCAACCTGTGCGAACCAGGAGCTTAAAGGGGCTGTCTCTCCAAGTTGGGAGATTGATAGGAAAGCAGTTGGAAAGTCAAACCGGAGCACCAGGAGAGGGGCTCTTCGTTGAGTTTTAGAAACCTTTCGTATTCACAGTGTGTCCATTCTCTAGGTTTCCCGTACACGTTATAGCTGTAGTAATATTCCCTTCAACCTGGAGAGCTGGGACCCATGGAATGGGTGCCATGCATTATTGCTTTAAAGGGTCTGCATTTGCTCACCCAATCTCACCAATCCTCTCAGTCCCAAGTGTCCAGCCTTATGCCACATCCAGCTGTCATTGTAGATAGGGTCATTCCAGGTTGCATCAGAGACCCTGAAGGAATTGTAAAGAATTTCCCTGTTTCTTTGTTCTGTTTTTGAAATTCCTTTTTAGAGTGGGTTTGAGCTGATTCTCGCTGCCATGTTTATGCCAGTCTAGACACACTTGATTCCCTTACGCAGACATATCAACACATAGGTTTTAAGATTCTTACTAGTCAGATCGATTCCTCTGCAGGAAATATGGGGTTTTGAGTCCCTTTCACTGAGGAAGGTGTAGGTCTTGTCTATTCCATAGTTGGTTTTTGGAACGGTACCTGTGCTTATATCAAACTCGGGTTTGATGCATCACCCCACCTCTCCTTCCCCCTTAGGCAGGCATAAGAGGGTTTTCTAAATGTGAGACTCTGTTCTCTTGCCTAACTCAGTTCATGTGTAGCCATGTTTACAGGATTTTCCTAAGTGATATCTTATGATAAGTTTCTTTTCCTGTGTGACTTCTTTCACTTAGAATCATCGTACCTGAATCCACTCATTTTGCTGCTACTGGTCTTATGACCTTGATTTCATGGCTGAGGGATATTCCATCGTACGTAAGTTCCACAATGTTTGGAACCATTTTTATATTTCCTGGGATATTTCAGGTGTACCCAGGTTGAGGTTCCTGTAAGCAGTGTAGCCCTCAATTTGGGGGTGGCTCTGTCTTATGGATTTTCAGTTTTCCCAAGGTATATTCCCTAGACTGGAAGTGCCCTTGGCTCTGTAGCTCTGTTGTTTACTTGTTTTAGGGAACACAATGCACTCCTCCAGTGAGGCAGTTGGCAACTTACATCCCGCCCATCAGCATAACAAGGCTCCCTGTTCTCCAGGGCCTGTCTTGCCTTTCTGGTTTTTACACATTTTGTGGATGTCCCTTTTGACCGGTGGGAAGTGATACTCCTTTGTAGTGCAGATTTGCATTGCCCGCTTGCTTGCTTGGCCAAAAAGGGCGTATGCGTTTTCTCCTGAATATATTCAGGAGAAAACGCATACGCCCTTTTTGGCCAAGTGCATCATTGTCGCAGTTGTGCCCCTCTTCCTGTGCTTTACAGGCGATTCCAATGTACCTCTTGAAATCTGTTTCCTGCTATTCTGCCTCGCTTTCAAGTCCGCCTCGTTGCCTTCCCTCAACAGATTTTTGGACGATAGTTGGCCTTGATTACTCTGCCAATTTGTGAATTGCTGTGCCCCTGAGCTCCATTTTTCAACTCGTTTTTTGTGAGCTGAACGCAAGTCCAAACTTTTGGTTCAGGACCTCTACTGGTTCCCGGTGGGTGGCTGAGACTTTGGTTCATTCTTCTTCCTGCCGGGAAATTAGAGTGACATGTGCCCATCCAAATGCCTAACAGCTACTCTCTCATTGGTTCTCCCTCTTCCCTTTCATCCTCTGCCAAATTGGCAACCTGTGCGAACCAGGAGATTAAAGGGGCTGTCTCTCCAAGTTGGGAGATTGATAGGAAAGCAGTTGGAAAGTCAAACCGGAGCACCAGGAGAGGGGCTCTTCGTTGAGTTTTAGAAACCTTTCGTATTCACAGTGTGTCCATTCTCTAGGTTTCCCGTACACGTTATAGCTGTAGTAATATTCCCTTCAACCTGGAGAGCTGGGACCCATGGAATGGGTGCCATGCATTAATGCTTTAAAGGGTCTGCATTTGCTCACCCCATCTCACCAATCCTCTCAGTACCAAGTGTCCAGCCTTATGCCACATCCAGCTGTCATTGTAGATAGGGTCATTCCAGGTTGCATCAGAGACCCTGAAGGAATTGTAAAGAATTTCCCTGTTTCTTTGTTCTGTTTTTGAAATTCCTTTTTAGAGTGGGTTTGAGCTGATTCTCACGGCCATGTTTATGCCAGTCTAGACACACTTGATTCCCTTACAGAGACATATCAATACATAGGTTTTAAGATTCTTACTAGTCAGATCTATTCCTCTGCGGGAAATATGGGGTTTTGAGTCCCTTTGACTGAGGAAGGTGTAGGTCTTGTCTATTCCATAGTTGGTTTTTGGAACGGTACCTGTGCTTATATCAAACTCGGGTTTGATGCATCACCCCACCTCTCCTTCCCCCTTAAGCAGGCATAAGAGTGTTTTCTAAATGTGAGACTCTGTTCTCTTGCCTAACTCAGTTCATGTGTAGCCATGTTTACAGGATATACCTAAGTGATATCTTATGATAAGTTTCTTTTCCTTTGTGACTTCTTTCACTTAGAATCATCGTACCTGAATCCACTCATTTTGCTGCTACTGGTCTTATGACATTGATTTCATGGCTGAGGGATATTCCATCGTACGTAAGTTCCACAATGTTTGGAACCATTTTTATATTTCCTGGGATATTTCAGGTGTACCCAGGTTGAGGTTCCTGTAAGCAGTGCAGCCCTCAATTTGGGGGTGGCTCTGTCTTATGGATTTTCAGTTTTCCCAAGGTATATTCCCTAGATTGGACGTGCCCTTGGCTCTGTAGCTCTGTTGTTTACTTGTTTTAGGGAACACAATGCACTCCTCCAGTGAGGCAGTTGGCAACTTACATCCCGCCCATCAGCATAACAAGGCTCCCTGTTCTCCAGGGCCTGCCTTGCCTTTCTGGTTTTTACACATTTTGTGGATGTCCCTTTTGACCGGTGGGAAGTGATACTTCTTTGTAGTGCAGATTTGCATTGCCCGCTTGCTTGCTTGGCCAAAAAGTGCGTATGCGTTTTCTCCTGAATATATTCAGGAGAAAACGCATACGCCCTTTTTGGCCAAGTGCATCATTGTCGAAGTTGTGCCCCTCTTCCTGTGCTTTACAGGCGATTCCAACGCACCTCTTGAAATCTGTTTCCTGCTATTCTGCCTCGCTTTCAAGTCCGCCTCGTTGCCTTCCCTCAACAGATTTTTGGACGATAGTTGGCCTTGATTGCTCTGCCAGTTTGTGAATTGCTGTGCCCCTGAGCTCCATTTTTCAACTCGTTTTTTGTGAGCTGAACGCAAGTCGAAACTTTTGGTTCAGGACCTATACTGGTTCCCGGTGGGTGGCTGAGACTTTGGTTAATTCTTCTTCCTGCCGGGAAATTAGAGTGACATGTGCCCATCCAAATGCCTAACAGCTACTCTCTCATTGGTTCTCCCTCTTCCCTTTCATCCTCTGCCAAATTGGCAACCTGTGCGAACCAGGAGCTTAAAGGGGCTGTCTCTCCAAGTTGGGAGATTGATAGGAAAGCAGTTGGAAAGTCAAACCGGAGCACCAGGAGAGGGGCTCTTCGTTGAGTTTTAGAAACCTTTCGTATTCACAGTGTGTCCATTCTCTAGGTTTCCCGTACACGTTATAGCTGTAGTAATATTCCCTTCAACCTGGAGAGCTGGGACCCATGGAATGGGTGCCATGCATTATTGCTTTAAAGGGTCTGCATTTGCTCACCCAATCTCACCAATCCTCTCAGTCCCAAGTGTCCAGCCTTATGCCACATCCAGCTGTCATTGTAGATAGGGTCATTCCAGGTTGCATCAGAGACCCTGAAGGAATTGTAAAGAATTTCCCTGTTTCTTTGTTCTGTTTTTGAAATTCCTTTTTAGAGTGGGTTTGAGCTGATTCTCGCTGCCATGTTTATGCCAGTCTAGACACACTTGATTCCCTTACGCAGACATATCAACACATAGGTTTTAAGATTCTTACTAGTCAGATCGATTCCTCTGCAGGAAATATGGGGTTTTGAGTCCCTTTCACTGAGGAAGGTGTAGGTCTTGTCTATTCCATAGTTGGTTTTTGGAACGGTACCTGTGCTTATATCAAACTCGGGTTTGATGCATCACCCCACCTCTCCTTCCCCCTTAGGCAGGCATAAGAGTGTTTTCTAAATGTGAGACTCTGTTCTCTTGCCTAACTCAGTTCATGTGTAGCCATGTTTACAGGATTTTCCTAAGTGATATCTTATGATAAGTTTCTTTTCCTGTGTGACTTCTTTCACTTAGAATCATCGTACCTGAATCCACTCATTTTGCTGCTACTGGTCTTATGACCTTGATTTCATGGCTGAGGGATATTCCATCGTACGTAAGTTCCACAATGTTTGGAACCATTTTTATATTTCCTGGGATATTTCAGGTGTACCCAGGTTGAGGTTCCTGTAAGCAGTGTAGCCCTCAATTTGGGGGTGGCTCTGTCTTATGGATTTTCAGTTTTCCCAAGGTATATTCCCTAGACTGGAAGTGCCCTTGGCTCTGTAGCTCTGTTGTTTACTTGTTTTAGGGAACACAATGCACTCCTCCAGTGAGGCAGTTGGCAACTTACATCCCGCCCATCAGCATAACAAGGCTCCCTGTTCTCCAGGGCCTGTCTTGCCTTTCTGGTTTTTACACATTTTGTGGATGTCCCTTTTGACCGGTGGGAAGTGATACTCCTTTGTAGTGCAGATTTGCATTGCCCGCTTGCTTGCTTGGCCAAAAAGGGCGTATGCGTTTTCTCCTGAATATATTCAGGAGAAAACGCATACGCCCTTTTTGGCCAAGTGCATCATTGTCGCAGTTGTGCCCCTCTTCCTGTGCTTTACAGGCGATTCCAATGTACCTCTTGAAATCTGTTTCCTGCTATTCTGCCTCGCTTTCAAGTCCGCCTCGTTGCCTTCCCTCAACAGATTTTTGGACGATAGTTGGCCTTGATTACTCTGCCAATTTGTGAATTGCTGTGCCCCTGAGCTCCATTTTTCAACTCGTTTTTTGTGAGCTGAACGCAAGTCCAAACTTTTGGTTCAGGACCTCTACTGGTTCCCGGTGGGTGGCTGAGACTTTGGTTCATTCTTCTTCCTGCCGGGAAATTAGAGTGACATGTGCCCATCCAAATGCCTAACAGCTACTCTCTCATTGGTTCTCCCTCTTCCCTTTCATCCTCTGCCAAATTGGCAACCTGTGCGAACCAGGAGATTAAAGGGGCTGTCTCTCCAAGTTGGGAGATTGATAGGAAAGCAGTTGGAAAGTCAAACCGGAGCACCAGGAGAGGGGCTCTTCGTTGAGTTTTAGAAACCTTTCGTATTCACAGTGTGTCCATTCTCTAGGTTTCCCGTACACGTTATAGCTGTAGTAATATTCCCTTCAACCTGGAGAGCTGGGACCCATGGAATGGGTGCCATGCATTAATGCTTTAAAGGGTCTGCATTTGCTCACCCCATCTCACCAATCCTCTCAGTCCCAAGTGTCCAGCCTTATGCCACATCCAGCTGTCATTGTAGATAGGGTCATTCCAGGTTGCATCAGAGACCCTGAAGGAATTGTAAAGAATTTCCCTGTTTCTTTGTTCTGTTTTTGAAATTCCTTTTTAGAGTGGGTTTGAGCTGATTCTCGCTGCCATGTTTATGCCAGTCTAGACACACTTGATTCCCTTACGGAGACATAACAACACATAGGTTTTAAGATTCTTACTAGTCATATCGATTCCTCTGCGGGAAATATGGGGTTTTGAGTCCCTTTCACTGAGGAAGGTGTAGGTCTTGTCTATTCCATAGTTGGTTTTTGGAACGGTACCTGTGCTTATATCAAACTCGGGTTTGATGCATCACCCCACCTCTCCTTCCCCCTTAAGCAGGCATAAGAGTGTTTTCTAAATGTGAGACTCTGTTCTCTTGCCTAACTCAGTTCATGTGTAGCCATGTTTACAGGATCTTCCTAAGTGATATCTTATGATAAGTTTCTTTTCCTGTGTGACTTCTTTCACTTAGAATCATCGTACCTGAATCCACTCATTTTGCTGCTACTGGTCTTATGACATTGATTTCATGGCTGAGGGATATTCCATCGTACGTAAGTTCCACAATGTTTGGAACCATTTTTATATTTCCTGGGATATTTCAGGTGTACCCAGGTTGAGGTTCCTGTAAGCAGTGTAGCCCTCAATTTGGGGGTGGCTCTGTCTTATGGATTTTCAGTTTTCCCAAGGTATATTCCCTAGACTGGAAGGGCCCTTGGCTCTGTAGCTCTGTTGTTTACTTGTTTTAGGGAACACAATGCACTCCTCCAGTGAGGCAGTTGGCAACTTACATCCCGCCCATCAGCATAACAAGGCTCCCTGTTCTCCAGGGCCTGTCTTGCCTTTCTGGTTTTTACACATTTTGTGGATGTCCCTTTTGACCGGTGGGAAGTGATACTCCTTTGTAGTGCAGATTTGCATTGCCCGCTTGCTTGCTTGGCCAAAAAGGGCGTATGCGTTTTCTCCTGAATATATTCAGGAGAAAACGCATACGCCCTTTTTGGCCAAGTGCATCATTGTCGCAGTTGTGCCCCTCTTCCTGTGCTTTACAGGCGATTCCAATGTACCTCTTGAAATCTGTTTCCTGCTATTCTGCCTCGCTTTCAAGTCCGCCTCGTTGCCTTCCCTCAACAGATTTTTGGACGATAGTTGTCCTTGATTACTCTGCCAGTTTGTGAATTGCTGTGCCCCTGAGCTCCATTTTTCAACTCGTTTTTTGTGAGCTGAACGCAAGTCCAAACTTTTGGTTCAGGACCTCTACTGGTTCCCGGTGGGTGGCTGAGACTTTGGTTCATTCTTCTTCCTGCCGGGAAATTAGAGTGACATGTGCCCATCCAAATGCCTAACAGCTACTCTCTAATTGGTTCTCCCTCTTCCCTTTCATCCTCTGCCAAATTGGCAACCTGTGCAAACCAGGAGCTTAAAGGGGCTGTCTCTCCAAGTTGGGAGATTGATAGGAAAGCAGTTGGAAAGTCAAACCGGAGCACCAGGAGAGGGGCTCTTCGTTGAGTTTTAGAAACCTTTCGTATTCACAGTGTGTCCATTCTCTAGGTTTCCCGTACACGTTATAGCTGTAGTAATATTCCCTTCAACCTGGAGAGCTGGGACCCATGGAATGGGTGCCATGCATTAATGCTTTAAAGGGTCTGCATTTGCTCACCCCATCTCACCAATCCTCTCAGTCCCAAGTGTCCAGCCTTATGTCACATCCAGCTGTCATTGTAGATAGGGTCATTCCAGGTTGCATCAGAGACCCTGAAGGAATTGTAAAGAATTTCCCTGTTTCTTTGTTCTGTTTTTGAAATTCCTTTTTAGAGTGGGTTTGAGCTGATTCTCGCTGCCATGTTTATGCCAGTCTAGACACACTTGATTCCCTTACGGAGACATAACAACACATAGGTTTTAAGATTCTTACTAGTCAGATCGATTCCTCTGCGGGAAATATGGGGTTTTGAGTCCCTTTCACTGAGGAAGGTGTAGGTCTTGTCTATTCCATAGTTGGATTTTGGAACGGTACCTGTGCTTATATCAAACTCGGGTTTGATGCATCACCCCACCTCTCCTTCCCCCTTAAGCAGGCATAAGAGTGTTTTCTAAATGTGAGACTCTGTTCTCTTGCCTAACTCAGTTCATGTGTAGCCATGTTTACAGGATCTTCCTAAGTGATATCTTATGATAAGTTTCTTTTCCTGTGTGACTTCTTTCACTTAGAATCATCGTACCTGAATCCACTCATTTTGCTGCTACTGGTCTTATGACCTTGATTTCATGGCTGAGGGATATTCCATCGTACGTAAGTTCCACAATGTTTGGAACCATTTTTATATTTCCTGGGATATTTCAGGTGTACCCAGGTTGAGGTTCCTGTAAGCAGTGTAGCCCTCAATTTGGGGGTGGCTCTGTCTTATGGATTTTCAGTTTTCCCAAGGTATATTCCCTAGACTGGAAGTGCCCTTGGCTCTGTAGCTCTGTTGTTTACTTGTTTTAGGGAACACAATGCACTCCTCCAGTGAGGCAGTTGGCAACTTACATCCCGCCCATCAGCATAACAAGGCTCCCTGTTCTCCAGGGCCTGTCTTGCCTTTCTGGTTTTTACACATTTTGTGGATGTCCCTTTTGACCGGTGGGAAGTGATACTTCTTTGTAGTGCAGATTTGCATTGCCCGCTTGCTTGCTTGGCCAAAAAGGGCGTATGCGTTTTCTCCTGAATATATTCAGGAGAAAACGCATACGCCCTTTTTGGCCAAGTGCATCATTGTCGAAGTTGTGCCCCTCTTCCTGTGCTTTACAGGCGATTCCAACGCACCTCTTGAAATCTGTTTCCTGCTATTCTGCCTCGCTTTCAAGTCCGCCTCGTTGCCTTCCCTCAACAGATTTTTGGACGATAGTTGGCCTTGATTGCTCTGCCAGTTTGTGAATTGCTGTGCCCCTGAGCTCCATTTTTCAACTCGTTTTTTGTGAGCTGAACGCAAGTCGAAACTTTTGGTTCAGGACCTATACTGGTTCCCGGTGGGTGGCTGAGACTTTGGTTAATTCTTCTTCCTGCCGGGAAATTAGAGTGACATGTGCCCATCCAAATGCCTAACAGCTACTCTCTCATTGGTTCTCCCTCTTCCCTTTCATCCTCTGCCAAATTGGCAACCTGTGCGAACCAGGAGCTTAAAGGGGCTGTCTCTCCAAGTTGGGAGATTGATAGGAAAGCAGTTGGAAAGTCAAACCGGAGCACCAGGAGAGGGGCTCTTCGTTGAGTTTTAGAAACCTTTCGTATTCACAGTGTGTCCATTCTCTAGGTTTCCCGTACACGTTATAGCTGTAGTAATATTCCCTTCAACCTGGAGAGCTGGGACCCATGGAATGGGTGCCATGCATTATTGCTTTAAAGGGTCTGCATTTGCTCACCCAATCTCACCAATCCTCTCAGTCCCAAGTGTCCAGCCTTATGCCACATCCAGCTGTCATTGTAGATAGGGTCATTCCAGGTTGCATCAGAGACCCTGAAGGAATTGTAAAGAATTTCCCTGTTTCTTTGTTCTGTTTTTGAAATTCCTTTTTAGAGTGGGTTTGAGCTGATTCTCGCTGCCATGTTTATGCCAGTCTAGACACACTTGATTCCCTTACGCAGACATATCAACACATAGGTTTTAAGATTCTTACTAGTCAGATCGATTCCTCTGCAGGAAATATGGGGTTTTGAGTCCCTTTCACTGAGGAAGGTGTAGGTCTTGTCTATTCCATAGTTGGTTTTTGGAACGGTACCTGTGCTTATATCAAACTCGGGTTTGATGCATCACCCCACCTCTCCTTCCCCCTTAGGCAGGCATAAGAGTGTTTTCTAAATGTGAGACTCTGTTCTCTTGCCTAACTCAGTTCATGTGTAGCCATGTTTACAGGATTTTCCTAAGTGATATCTTATGATAAGTTTCTTTTCCTGTGTGACTTCTTTCACTTAGAATCATCGTACCTGAATCCACTCATTTTGCTGCTACTGGTCTTATGACCTTGATTTCATGGCTGAGGGATATTCCATCGTACGTAAGTTCCACAATGTTTGGAACCATTTTTATATTTCCTGGGATATTTCAGGTGTACCCAGGTTGAGGTTCCTGTAAGCAGTGTAGCCCTCAATTTGGGGGTGGCTCTGTCTTATGGATTTTCAGTTTTCCCAAGGTATATTCCCTAGACTGGAAGTGCCCTTGGCTCTGTAGCTCTGTTGTTTACTTGTTTTAGGGAACACAATGCACTCCTCCAGTGAGGCAGTTGGCAACTTACATCCCGCCCATCAGCATAACAAGGCTCCCTGTTCTCCAGGGCCTGTCTTGCCTTTCTGGTTTTTACACATTTTGTGGATGTCCCTTTTGACCGGTGGGAAGTGATACTCCTTTGTAGTGCAGATTTGCATTGCCCGCTTGCTTGCTTGGCCAAAAAGGGCGTATGCGTTTTCTCCTGAATATATTCAGGAGAAAACGCATACGCCCTTTTTGGCCAAGTGCATCATTGTCGCAGTTGTGCCCCTCTTCCTGTGCTTTACAGGCGATTCCAATGTACCTCTTGAAATCTGTTTCCTGCTATTCTGCCTCGCTTTCAAGTCCGCCTCGTTGCCTTCCCTCAACAGATTTTTGGACGATAGTTGGCCTTGATTACTCTGCCAATTTGTGAATTGCTGTGCCCCTGAGCTCCATTTTTCAACTCGTTTTTTGTGAGCTGAACGCAAGTCCAAACTTTTGGTTCAGGATCTCTACTGGTTCCCGGTGGGTGGCTGAGACTTTGGTTCATTCTTCTTCCTGCCGGGAAATTAGAGTGACATGTGCCCATCCAAATGCCTAACAGCTACTCTCTCATTGGTTCTCCCTCTTCCCTTTCATCCTCTGCCAAATTGGCAACCTGTGCGAACCAGGAGATTAAAGGGGCTGTCTCTCCAAGTTGGGAGATTGATAGGAAAGCAGTTGGAAAGTCAAACCGGAGCACCAGGAGAGGGGCTCTTCGTTGAGTTTTAGAAACCTTTCGTATTCACAGTGTGTCCATTCTCTAGGTTTCCCGTACACGTTATAGCTGTAGTAATATTCCCTTCAACCTGGAGAGCTGGGACCCATGGAATGGGTGCCATGCATTAATGCTTTAAAGGGTCTGCATTTGCTCACCCCATCTCACCAATCCTCTCAGTCCCAAGTGTCCAGCCTTATGCCACATCCAGCTGTCATTGTAGATAGGGTCATTCCAGGTTGCATCAGAGACCCTGAAGGAATTGTAAAGAATTTCCCTGTTTCTTTGTTCTGTTTTTGAAATTCCTTTTTAGAGTGGGTTTGAGCTGATTCTCGCTGCCATGTTTATGCCAGTCTAGACACACTTGATTCCCTTACGGAGACATAACAACACATAGGTTTTAAGATTCTTACTAGTCAGATCGATTCCTCTGCGGGAAATATGGGGTTTTGAGTCCCTTTCACTGAGGAAGGTGTAGGTCTTGTCTATTCCATAGTTGGTTTTTGGAACGGTACCTGTGCTTATATCAAACTCGGGTTTGATGCATCACCCCACCTCTCCTTCCCCCTTAAGCAGGCATAAGAGTGTTTTCTAAATGTGAGACTCTGTTCTCTTGCCTAACTCAGTTCATGTGTAGCCATGTTTACAGGATCTTCCTAAGTGATATCTTATGATAAGTTTCTTTTCCTGTGTGACTTCTTTCACTTAGAATCATCGTACCTGAATCCACTCATTTTGCTGCTACTGGTCTTATGACATTGATTTCATGGCTGAGGGATATTCCATCGTACGTAAGTTCCACAATGTTTGGAACCATTTTTATATTTCCTGGGATATTTCAGGTGTACCCAGGTTGAGGTTCCTGTAAGCAGTGTAGCCCTCAATTTGGGGGTGGCTCTGTCTTATGGATTTTCAGTTTTCCCAAGGTATATTCCCTAGACTGGAAGTGCCCTTGGCTCTGTAGCTCTGTTGTTTACTTGTTTTAGGGAACACAATGCACTCCTCCAGTGAGGCAGTTGGCAACTTACATCCCGCCCATCAGCATAACAAGGCTCCCTGTTCTCCAGGGCCTGTCTTGCCTTTCTGGTTTTTACACATTTTGTGGATGTCCCTTTTGACCGGTGGGAAGTGATACTCCTTTGTAGTGCAGATTTGCATTGCCCGCTTGCTTGCTTGGCCAAAAAGGGCGTATGCGTTTTCTCCTGAATATATTCAGGAGAAAACGCATACGCCCTTTTTGGCCAAGTGCATCATTGTCGCAGTTGTGCCCCTCTTCCTGTGCTTTACAGGCGATTCCAATGTACCTCTTGAAATCTGTTTCCTGCTATTCTGCCTCGCTTTCAAGTCCGCCTCGTTGCCTTCCCTCAACAGATTTTTGGACGATAGTTGTCCTTGATTACTCTGCCAGTTTGTGAATTGCTGTGCCCCTGAGCTCCATTTTTCAACTCGTTTTTTGTGAGCTGAACGCAAGTCCAAACTTTTGGTTCAGGACCTCTACTGGTTCCCGGTGGGTGGCTGAGACTTTGGTTCATTCTTCTTCCTGCCGGGAAATTAGAGTGACATGTGCCCATCCAAATGCCTAACAGCTACTCTCTAATTGGTTCTCCCTCTTCCCTTTCATCCTCTGCCAAATTGGCAACCTGTGCAAACCAGGAGCTTAAAGGGGCTGTCTCTCCAAGTTGGGAGATTGATAGGAAAGCAGTTGGAAAGTCAAACCGGAGCACCAGGAGAGGGGCTCTTCGTTGAGTTTTAGAAACCTTTCGTATTCACAGTGTGTCCATTCTCTAGGTTTCCCGTACACGTTATAGCTGTAGTAATATTCCCTTCAACCTGGAGAGCTGGGACCCATGGAATGGGTGCCATGCATTAATGCTTTAAAGGGTCTGCATTTGCTCACCCCATCTCACCAATCCTCTCAGTCCCAAGTGCCCAGCCTTATGTCACATCCAGCTGTCATTGTAGATAGGGTCATTCCAGGTTGCATCAGAGACCCTGAAGGAATTGTAAAGAATTTCCCTGTTTCTTTGTTCTGTTTTTGAAATTCCTTTTTAGAGTGGGTTTGAGCTGATTCTCGCTGCCATGTTTATGCCAGTCTAGACACACTTGATTCCCTTACGGAGACATAACAACACATAGGTTTTAAGATTCTTACTAGTCAGATCGATTCCTCTGCGGGAAATATGGGGTTTTGAGTCCCTTTCACTGAGGAAGGTGTAGGTCTTGTCTATTCCATAGTTGGTTTTTGGAACGGTACCTGTGCTTATATCAAACTCGGGTTTGATGCATCACCCCACCTCTCCTTCCCCCTTAAGCAGGCATAAGAGTGTTTTCTAAATGTGAGACTCTGTTCTCTTGCCTAACTCAGTTCATGTGTAGCCATGTTTACAGGATCTTCCTAAGTGATATCTTATGATAAGTTTCTTTTCCTGTGTGACTTCTTTCACTTAGAATCATCGTACCTGAATCCACTCATTTTGCTGCTACTGGTCTTATGACCTTGATTTCATGGCTGAGGGATATTCCATCGTACGTAAGTTCCACAATGTTTGGAACCATTTTTATATTTCCTGGGATATTTCAGGTGTACCCAGGTTGAGGTTCCTGTAAGCAGTGTAGCCCTCAATTTGGGGGTGGCTCTGTCTTATGGATTTTCAGTTTTCCCAAGGTATATTCCCTAGACTGGAAGTGCCCTTGGCTCTGTAGCTCTGTTGTTTACTTGTTTTAGGGAACACAATGCACTCCTCCAGTGAGGCAGTTGGCAACTTACATCCCGCCCATCAGCATAACAAGGCTCCCTGTTCTCCAGGGCCTGTCTTGCCTTTCTGGTTTTTACACATTTTGTGGATGTCCCTTTTGACCGGTGGGAAGTGATACTCCTTTGTAGTGCAGATTTGCATTGCCCGCTTGCTTGCTTGGCCAAAAAGGGCGTATGCGTTTTCTCCTGAATATATTCAGGAGAAAACGCATACGCCCTTTTTGGCCAAGTGCATCATTGTCGCAGTTGTGCCCCTCTTCCTGTGCTTTACAGGCGATTCCAATGTACCTCTTGAAATCTGTTTCCTGCTATTCTGCCTCGCTTTCAAGTCCGCCTCGTTGCCTTCCCTCAACAGATTTTTGGACGATAGTTGTCCTTGATTACTCTGCCAGTTTGTGAATTGCTGTGCCCCTGAGCTCCATTTTTCAACTCGTTTTTTGTGAGCTGAACGCAAGTCCAAACTTTTGGTTCAGGACCTATACTGGTTCCCGGTGGGTGGCTGAGACTTTGGTTCATTCTTCTTCCTGCCGGGAAATTAGAGTGACATGTGCCCATCCAAATGCCTAACAGCTACTCTCTAATTGGTTCTCCCTCTTCCCTTTCATCCTCTGCCAAATTGGCAACCTGTGCAAACCAGGAGCTTAAAGGGGCTGTCTCTCCAAGTTGGGAGATTGATAGGAAAGCAGTTGGAAAGTCAAACCGGAGCACCAGGAGAGGGGCTCTTCGTTGAGTTTTAGAAACCTTTCGTATTCACAGTGTGTCCATTCTCTAGGTTTCCCGTACACGTTATAGCTGTAGTAATATTCCCTTCAACCTGGAGAGCTGGGACCCATGGAATGGGTGCCATGCATTAATGCTTTAAAGGGTCTGCATTTGCTCACCCCATCTCACCAATCCTCTCAGTCCCAAGTGTCCAGCCTTATGTCACATCCAGCTGTCATTGTAGATAGGGTCATTCCAGGTTGCATCAGAGACCCTGAAGGAATTGTAAAGAATTTCCCTGTTTCTTTGTTCTGTTTTTGAAATTCCTTTTTAGAGTGGGTTTGAGCTGATTCTCGCTGCCATGTTTATGCCAGTCTAGACACACTTGATTCCCTTACGGAGACATAACAACACATAGGTTTTAAGATTCTTACTAGTCAGATCGATTCCTCTGCGGGAAATATGGGGTTTTGAGTCCCTTTCACTGAGGAAGGTGTAGGTCTTGTCTATTCCATAGTTGGTTTTTGGAACGGTACCTGTGCTTATATCAAACTCGGGTTTGATGCATCACCCCACCTCTCCTTCCCCCTTAAGCAGGCATAAGAGTGTTTTCTAAATGTGAGACTCTGTTCTCTTGCCTAACTCAGTTCATGTGTAGCCATGTTTACAGGATCTTCCTAAGTGATATCTTATGATAAGTTTCTTTTCCTGTGTGACTTCTTTCACTTAGAATCATCGTACCTGAATCCACTCATTTTGCTGCTACTGGTCTTATGACCTTGATTTCATGGCTGAGGGATATTCCATCGTACGTAAGTTCCACAATGTTTGGAACCATTTTTATATTTCCTGGGATATTTCAGGTGTACCCAGGTTGAGGTTCCTGTAAGCAGTGTAGCCCTCAATTTGGGGGTGGCTCTGTCTTATGGATTTTCAGTTTTCCCAAGGTATATTCCCTAGACTGGAAGTGCCCTTGGCTCTGTAGCTCTGTTGTTTACTTGTTTTAGGGAACACAATGCACTCCTCCAGTGAGGCAGTTGGCAACTTACATCCCGCCCATCAGCATAACAAGGCTCCCTGTTCTCCAGGGCCTGTCTTGCCTTTCTGGTTTTTACACATTTTGTGGATGTCCCTTTTGACCGGTGGGAAGTGATACTCCTTTGTAGTGCAGATTTGCATTGCCCGCTTGCTTGCTTGGCCAAAAAGGGCGTATGCGTTTTCTCCTGAATATATTCAGGAGAAAACGCATACGCCCTTTTTGGCCAAGTGCATCATTGTCGCAGTTGTGCCCCTCTTCCTGTGCTTTACAGGCGATTCCAATGTACCTCTTGAAATCTGTTTCCTGCTATTCTGCCTCGCTTTCAAGTCCGCCTCGTTGCCTTCCCTCAACAGATTTTTGGACGATAGTTGTCCTTGATTACTCTGCCAGTTTGTGAATTGCTGTGCCCCTGAGCTCCATTTTTCAACTCGTTTTTTGTGAGCTGAACGCAAGTCCAAACTTTTGGTTCAGGACCTCTACTGGTTCCCGTGGGTGGCTGAGACTTTGGTTAATTCTTCTTCCTGCCGGGAAATTAGAGTGACATGTGCCCATCCAAATGCCTAACAGCTACTCTCTCATTGGTTCTCCCTCTTCCCTTTCATCCTCTGCCAAATTGGCAACCTGTGCGAACCAGGAGCTTAAAGGGGCTGTCTCTCCAAGTTGGGAGATTGATAGGAAAGCAGTTGGAAAGTCAAACCGGAGCACCAGGAGAGGGGCTCTTCGTTGAGTTTTAGAAACCTTTCGTATTCACAGTGTGTCCATTCTCTAGGTTTCCCGTACACGTTATAGCTGTTGTAATATTCCCTTCAACCTGGAGAGCTGGGACCCATGGAATGGGTGCCATGCATTAATGCTTTAAAGGGTCTGCATTTGCTCACCCCATCTCACCAATCCTCTCAGTCCCAAGTGTCCAGCCTTATGTCACATCCAGCTGTCATTGTAGATAGGGTCATTCCAGGTTGCATCAGAGACCCTGAAGGAATTGTAAAGAATTTCCCTGTTTCTTTGTTCTGTTTTTGAAATTCCTTTTTAGAGTGGGTTTGAGCTGATTCTCGCTGCCATGTTTATGCCAGTCTAGACACACTTGATTCCCTTACGGAGACATAACAACACATAGGTTTTAAGATTCTTACTAGTCAGATCGATTCCTCTGCGGGAAATATGGGGTTTTGAGTCCCTTTCACTGAGGAAGGTGTAGGTCTTGTCTATTCCATAGTTGGTTTTTGGAACGGTACCTGTGCTTATATCAAACTCGGGTTTGATGCATCACCCCACCTCTCCTTCCCCCTTAAGCAGGCATAAGAGTGTTTTCTAAATGTGAGACTCTGTTCTCTTGCCTAACTCAGTTCATGTGTAGCCATGTTTACAGGATCTTCCTAAGTGATATCTTATGATAAGTTTCTTTTCCTGTGTGACTTCTTTCACTTAGAATCATCGTACCTGAATCCACTCATTTTGCTGCTACTGGTCTTATGACCTTGATTTCATGGCTGAGGGATATTCCATCGTACGTAAGTTCCACAATGTTTGGAACCATTTTTATATTTCCTGGGATATTTCAGGTGTACCCAGGTTGAGGTTCCTGTAAGCAGTGTAGCCCTCAATTTGGGGGTGGCTCTGTCTTATGGATTTTCAGTTTTCCCAAGGTATATTCCCTAGACTGGAAGTGCCCTTGGCTCTGTAGCTCTGTTGTTTACTTGTTTTAGGGAACACAATGCACTCCTCCAGTGAGGCAGTTGGCAACTTACATCCCGCCCATCAGCATAACAAGGCTCCCTGTTCTCCAGGGCCTGTCTTGCCTTTCTGGTTTTTACACATTTTGTGGATGTCCCTTTTGACCGGTGGGAAGTGATACTCCTTTGTAGTGCAGATTTGCATTGCCCGCTTGCTTGCTTGGCCAAAAAGGGCGTATGCGTTTTCTCCTGAATATATTCAGGAGAAAACGCATACGCCCTTTTTGGCCAAGTGCATCATTGTCGCAGTTGTGCCCCTCTTCCTGTGCTTTACAGGCGATTCCAATGTACCTCTTGAAATCTGTTTCCTGCTATTCTGCCTCGCTTTCAAGTCCGCCTCGTTGCCTTCCCTCAACAGATTTTTGGACGATAGTTGGCCTTGATTACTCTGCCAGTTTGTGAATTGCTGTGCCCCTGAGCTCCATTTTTCAACTCGTTTTTTGTGAGCTGAACGCAAGTCCAAACTTTTGGTTCAGGACCTCTACTGGTTCCCGGTGGGTGGCTGAGACTTTGCTTCATTCTTCTTCCTGCCGGGAAATTAGAGTGACATGTGCCCATCCAAATGCCTAAAAGCTACTCTCTCATTGGTTCTCCCTCTTCCCTTTCATCCTCTGCCAAATTGGCAACCTGTGCGAACCAGGAGCTTAAAGGGGCTGTCTCTCCAAGTTGGGAGATTGATAGGAAAGCAGTTGGAAAGTCAAACCAGAGCACCAGGAGAGGGGCTCTTCGTTGAGTTTTAGAAACCTTTCGTATTCACAGTGTGTCCATTCTCTAGGTTTCCCGTACACGTTATAGCTGTAGTAATATTCCCTTCAACCTGGAGAGCTGGGACCCATGGAATGGGTGCCATGCATTAATGCTTTAAAGGGTCTGCATTTGCTCACCCCATCTCACCAATCCTCTCAGTCCCAAGTGTCCAGCCTTATGCCACATCCAGCTGTCATTGTAGATAGGGTCATTCCAGGTTGCATCAGAGACCCTGAAGGAATTGTAAAGAATTTCCCTGTTTCTTTGTTCTGTTTTTGAAATTCCTTTTTAGAGTGGGTTTGAGCTGATTCTCACGGCCATGTTTATGCCAGTCTAGACACACTTGATTCCCTTATGGAGACATATCAATACATAGGTTTTAAGATTCTTACTAGTCAGATCTATTCCTCTGCGGGAAATATGGGGTTTTGTGTCCCTTTCACTGAGGAAGGTGTATGTCTTGTCTATTCCATAGTTGGTTTTTGGAACGGTACCTGTGCTTATATCAAACTCGGGTTTGATGCATCACCCCACCTCTCCTTCCCCCTTAAGCAGGCATAAGAGTGTTTTCTAAATGTGAGACTCTGTTCTCTTGCCTAACTCAGTTCATGTGTAGCCATGTTTACAGGATTTTCCTAAGTGATATCTTATGATAAGTTTCTTTTCCTGTGTGACTTCTTTCACTTAGAATCATCGTACCTGAATCCACTCATTTTGCTGCTACTGGTCTTATGACCTTGATTTCATGGCTGAGGGATATTCCATCGTACGTAAGTTCCACAATGTTTGGAACCATTTTTATATTTCCTGGGATATTTCAGGTGTACCCAGGTTGAGGTTCCTGTAAGCAGTGCAGCCCTCAATTTGGGGGTGGCTCTGTCTTATGGATTTTCAGTTTTCCCAAGGTATATTCCCTAGACTGGAAGTGCCCTTGGCTCTGTAGCTCTGTTGTTTACTTGTTTTAGGGGACACAATGCACTCCTCCAGTGAGGCAGTTGGCAACTTACATCCCGCCCATCAGCATAACAAGGCTCCCTGTTCTCCAGGGCCTGTCTTGCCTTTCTGGTTTTTACACATTTTGTGGATGTCCCTTTTGACCGGTGGGAAGTGATACTTCTTTGTAGTGCAGATTTGCATTGCCCGCTTGCTTGCTTGGCCTAAAAGGGCGTATGCGTTTTCTCCTGAATATATTCAGGAGAAAACGCATACGCCCTTTTTGGCCAAGTGCATCATTGTCGAAGTTGTGCCCCTCTTCCTGTGCTTTACAGGCGATTCCAACGTACCTCCTGAAATCTGTTTCCTGCTATTCTGCCTCGCTTTCAAGTCCGCCTCGTTGCCTTCCCTCAACAGATTTTTTGATGATAGTTGTCCTTGATTACTCTGCCAGTTTGTGAATTGCTGTGCCCCTGAGCTCCATTTTTCAACTCGTTTTTTGTGAGCTGAACGCAAGTCCAAACTTTTGGTTCAGGACCTATACAGGTTCCCGTGGGTGGCTGAGACTTTGGTTAATTCTTCTTCCTGCCGGGAAATTAGAGTGACATGTGCCCATCCAAATGCCTAACAGCTACTCTCTCATTGGTTCTCCCTCTTCCCTTTCATCCTCTGCCAAATTGGCAACCTGTGCGAACCAGGAGCTTAAAGGGGCTGTCTCTCCAAGTTGGGAGATTGATAGGAAAGCAGTTGGAAAGTCAAACCGGAGCACCAGGAGAGGGGCTCTTCGTTGAGTTTTAGAAACCTTTCGTATTCACAGTGTGTCCATTCTCTAGGTTTCCCGTACACGTTATAGCTGTAGTAATATTCCCTTCAACCTCGAGAGCTGGGACCCATGGAATGGGTGCCATGCATTAATGCTTTAAAGGGTCTGCATTTGCTCACCCCATCTCACCAATCCTCTCAGTCCCAAGTGTCCAGCCTTATGCCACATCCAGCTGTCATTGTAGATAGGGTCATTCCAGGTTGCATCAGAGACCCTGAAGGAATTGTAAAGAATTTCCCTGTTTCTTTGTTCTGTTTTTGAAATTCCTTTTTAGAGTGGGTTTGAGCTGATTCTCGCTGCCATGTTTATGCCAGTCTAGACACACTTGATTCCCTTACGGAGACATAACAACACATAGGTTTTAAGATTCTTACTAGTCAGATCGATTCCTCTGCGGGAAATATGGGGTTTTGAGTCCCTTTGACTGAGGAAGGTGTAGGTCTTGTCTATTCCATAGTTGGTTTTTGGAACGGTACCTGTGCTTATATCAAACTCTGGTTTGATGCATCACCCCACCTCTCCTTCCCCCTTAAGCAGGCATAAGAGTGTTTTCTAAATGTGAGACTCTGTTCTCTTGCCTAACTCAGTTCATGTGTAGCCATGTTTACAGGATATTCCTAAGTGATATCTTATGATAAGTTTCTTTTCCTGTGTGACTTCTTTCACTTAGAATCATCGTACCTGAATCCACTCATTTTGCTGCTACTGGTCTTATGACATTGATTTCATGGCTGAGGGATATTCCATCGTACGTAAGTTCCACAATGTTTGGAACCATTTTTATATTTCCTGGGATATTTCAGGTGTACCCAGGTTGAGGTTCCTGTAAGCAGTGCAGCCCTCAATTTGGGGTTGGCTCTGTCTTATGGATTTTCAGTTTTCCCAAGGTATATTCCCTAGATTGGACGTGCCCTTGGCTCTGTAGCTCTGTTGTTTACTTGTTTTAGGGAACACAATGCACTCCTCCAGTGAGGCAGTTGGCAACTTACATCCCGCCCATCAGCATAACAAGGCTCCCTGTTCTCCAGGGCCTGCCTTGCCTTTCTGGTTTTTACACATTTTGTGGATGTCCCTTTTGACCGGTGGGAAGTGATACTTCTTTGTAGTGCAGATTTGCATTGCCCGCTTGCTTGCTTGGCCAAAAAGGGCGTATGCGTTTTCTCCTGAATATATTCAGGAGAAAACGCATACGCCCTTTTTGGCCAAGTGCATCATTGTCGAAGTTGTGCCCCTCTTCCTGTGCTTTACAGGCGATTCCAACGTACCTCTTGAAATCTGTTTCCTGCTATTCTGCCTCACTTTCAAGTCCGCCTCGTTGCCTTCCCTCAACAGATTTTTGGACGATAGTTGGCCTTGATTGCTCTGCCAGTTTGTGAATTGCTGTGCCTCTGAGCTCCATTTTTCAACTCGTTTTTTGTGAGCTGAACGCAAGTCGAAACTTTTGGTTCAGGACCTATACTGGTTCCCGGTGGGTGGCTGAGACTTTGGTTAATTCTTCTTCCTGCCGGGAAATTAGAGTGACCTGTGCCCATCCAAATGCCTAACAGCTACTCTCTCATTGGTTCTCCCTCTTCCCTTTCATCCTCTGCCAAATTGGCAACCTGTGCGAACCAGGAGCTTAAAGGGGCTGTCTCTCCAAGTTGGGAGATTGATAGGAAAGCAGTTGGAAAGTCAAACCGGAGCACCAGGAGAGGGGCTCTTCGTTGAGTTTTAGAAACCTTTCGTATTCACAGTGTGTCCATTCTCTAGGTTTCCCGTACACGTTATAGCTGTAGTAATATTCCCTTCAACCTGGAGAGCTGGGACCCATGGAATGGGTGCCATGCATTATTGCTTTAAAGGGTCTGCATTTGCTCACCCAATCTCACCAATCCTCTCAGTCCCAAGTGTCCAGCCTTATGCCACATCCAGCTGTCATTGTAGATAGGGTCATTCCAGGTTGCATCAGAGACCCTGAAGGAATTGTAAAGAATTTCCCTGTTTCTTTGTTCTGTTTTTGAAATTCCTTTTTAGAGTGGGTTTGAGCTGATTCTCGCTGCCATGTTTATGCCAGTCTAGACACACTTGATTCCCTTACACAGACATATCAATACATAGGTTTTAAGATTCTTACTAGTCAGATCGATTCCTCTGCGGGAAATATGGGGTTTTGAGTCCCTTTGACTGAGGAAGGTGTAGGTCTTGTCTATTCCATAGTTGGTTTTTGGAACGGTACCTGTGCTTATATCAAACTCTGCTTTGATGCATCACCCCACCTCTCCTTCCCCCTTAAGCAGGCATAAGAGTGTTTTCTAAATGTGAGACTCTGTTCCCTTGCCTAACTCAGTTCATGTGTAGCCATGTTTACAGGATCTTCCTAAGTGATATCTTATGATAAGTTTCTTTTCCTGTGTGACTTGTTTCACTTAGAATCATCGTACCTGAATCCACTCATTTTGCTGCTACTGGTCTTATGACATTGATTTCATGGCTGAGGGATATTCCATCGTACGTAACTTCCACAATGTTTGGAACCATTTTTATATTTCCTGGGATATTTCAGGTGTACCCAGGTTGAGGTTCCTGTAAGCAGTGCAGCCCTCAATTTGGGGGTGCCTCTGTCTTATGGATTTTCATTTTTCTCAAGGTATATTCCCTAGATTGGACGTGCCCTTGGCTCTGTAGCTCTGTTGTATACTTGTTTTAGGGAACACAATGCACTCCTCCAGTGAGGCAGTTGGCAACTTACATCCCGCCCATCAGCATAACAAGGCTCCCTGTTCTCCAGGACCTGCCTTGCCTTTCTGGTTTTTACACATTTTGTGGATGTCCCTTTTGACCGGTGGGAAGTGATACTTATTTGTAGTGCAGATTTGCATTGCCCGCTTGCTTGCTTGGCCAAAAAGGGCGTATGCGTTTTCTCCTGAATATATTCAGGAGAAAACGCATACGCCCTTTTTGGCCAAGTGCATCATTGTCGAAGTTGTGCCCCTCTTCCTGTGCTTTACAGGCGATTCCAACGTACCTCTTGAAATCTGTTTCCTGCTATTCTGCCTCGCTTTCAAGTCCGCCTCATGGCCTTGCCTCAACAGATTTTTGGACGATAGTTGGCCTTGATTGCTCTGCCAGTTTGTGAATTGCTGTGCCCCTGAGCTCCATTTTTCAACTCGTTTTTTGTGAGCTGAACTCAAGTCCAAACTTTTGGTTCAGGACCTATACTGGTTCCCGGTGGGTGGCTGAGACTTTGGTTAATTCTTCTTCCTGCTGGGAAATTAGAGTGACATGTGCCCATCCAAATGCCTAACAGCTACTCTCTCATTGGTTCTCCCTCTTCCCTTTCATCCTCTGCCAAATTGGCAACCTGTGCGAACCAGGAGCTTAAAGGGGCTGTCTCTCCAAGTTGGGAGATTGATAGGAAAGCAGTTGGAAAGTCAAACCGGAGCACCAGGAGAGGGGCTCTTCGTTGAGTTTTAGAAACCTTTCGTATTCACAGTGTGTCCATTCTCTAGGTTTCCCGTACACGTTATAGCTGTAGTAATATTCCCTTCAACCTGGAGAGCTGGGACCCATGGAATGGGTGCCATGCATTAATGCTTTAAAGGGTCTGCATTTGCTCACCCCATCTCACCAATCCTCTCAGTCCCAAGTGTCCAGCCTTATGCCACATCCAGCTGTCATTGTAGATAGGGTCATTCCAGGTTGCATCAGAGACCCTGAAGGAATTGTAAAGAATTTCCCTGTTTCTTTGTTCTGTTTTTGAAATTCCTTTTTAGAGTGGGTTTGAGCTGATTCTCGCTGCCATGTTTAAGCCAGTCTAGACACACTTGATTCCCTTACGGAGACATATCAACACATAGGTTTTAAGATTCTTACTAGTCAGATCGATTCCTCTGCGGGAAATATGGGGTTTTGAGTCCCTTTCACTGAGGAAGGTGTAGGTCTTGTCTATTCCGTAGTTGGTTTTTGGAACGGTACCTGTGCTTATATCAAACTCGGGTTTGATGCATCACCCCACCTCTCCTTCCCCCTTAAGCAGGCATAAGAGTGTTTTCTAAATGTGAGACTCTGTTCTTTTGCCTAACTCAGTTTATGTGTAGCCATGATTACAGGATCTTCCTAAGTGATATCTTATGATAAGTTTCTTTTCCTGTGTGACTTCTTTCACTTAGAATCATCGTACCTGAATCCACTCATTTTGCTGCTACTGGTCTTATGACATTGATTTCATGGCTGAGGGATATTCCATCCTACGTAAGTTCCACAATGTTTGGAACCATTTTTATATTTCCTGGGATATTTCAGGTGTACCCAGGTTGAGGTTTTTGTAAGCAGTGCAGCCCTCAATTTGGGGGTGGCTCTGTCTTATGGATTTTCAGTTTTCCCAAGGTATATTCCCTAGACCGGAAGTGCCCTTGGCTCTGTAGCTCTGTTGTTTACTTATTTTAGGGAACACAATGCACTCCTCCAGTGAAGCAGTTGGCAACTTACATCCCGCCCATCAGCATAACAGGGCTCCCTGTTCTCCAGGGCCTGTCTTGCCTTTCTGGTTTTTACACATTTTGTGGAGGTCCCTTTTGACCGGTGGGAAGTGATACTTCTTTGTAGTGCAGATTTGCATTGCCCGCTTGCTTGCTTGGCCAAAAAGGGCGTATGCGTTTTCTCCTGAATATATTCAGGAGAAAACGCATAAGCCCTTTTTGGCCAAGTGCATCAATGTCGAAGTTGTGCCCCTCTTCCTGTGCTTTACAGGCGATTCCAACATACCTCTTGAAATCTGTTTCCTGCTATTCTGCCTCGCTTTCAAGTCCACCTCGTTGACTTCCCTCAACAGATTTTTGGACGATAGTTCGCCTTGATTACTCTGCCTGTTTGTGAATTGCTGCACCCCTGAACTCCATATTTCAACTCGTTTTTTGTGAGCTGAACGCAAGTCCAAACTTTTGGTTCAGGACCTATACTGGTTCCCGGTGGGTGGCTGAGACTTTGGTTCATTCTTCTTCCTGCCGGGAAATTAGAGTGACATGTGCCCATCCAAATGCCTAACAGCTACTCTCTCATTGATTCTCCCTCTTCCCTTTCATCCTCTGCCAAATTGGCAACCTGTGCGAACCAGGAGCTTAAAGGGGCTGTCTCTCCAAGTTGGGAGATTGATAGGCAAGCAGTTGGAAAGTCAAACCGGAGCACCAGGAGAGGGGCTCTTCGTTGAGTTTTAGAAACCTTTCGTATTCACAGTGTGTCCATTCTCTAGGTTTCCCGTACACGTTATAGCTGTAGTAATATTCCCTTCAACCTGGAGAGCTGGGACCCATGGAATGGGTGCCATGCATTATTGCTTTAAAGGGTCTGCATTTGCTCACCCAATCTCACCAATCCTCTCAGTCCCAAGTGTCCAGCCTTATGCCACATCCAGCTGTCATTGTAGATAGGGTCATTCCAGGTTGCATCAGAGACCCTGAAGGAATTGTAAAGAATTTCCCTGTTTCTTTGTTCTCTTTTTGAAATTCCTTTTTAGAGTGGGTTTGAGCTGATTCTCGCTGCCATGTTTATGCCAGTCTAGACACACTTGATTCCCTTACGCAGACATAACAACACATAGGTTTTAAGATTCTTACTAGTCAGATCTATTCCTCTGCGGGAAATATGGGGTTTTGAGTCCCTTTCACTGAGGAAGGTGTAGGTCTTGTCTATTCCATAGTTGGTTTTTGGAACGGTACCTGTGCTTATATCAAACTCGGGTTTGATGCATCACCCCACCTCTCCTTCCCCCTTAAGCAGGCATAAGAGTGTTTTCTAAATGTGAGACTCTGTTCTCTTGCCTAACTCAGTTCATGTGTAGCCATGTTTACAGGATCTTCCTAAGTGATATCTTATGATAAGTTTCTTTTCCTGTGTGACTTGTTTCACTTAGAATCATCGTACCTGAATCCACTCATTTTGCTGCTACTGGTCTTATGACCTTGATTTCATGGCTGAGGGATATTCCATCGTACGTAAGTTCCACAATGTTTGGAACCATTTTTATATTTCCTGGGATATTTCAGGTGTACCCAGGTTGAGGTTCCTGTAAGCAGTGTAGCCCTCAATTTGGGGGTGGCTCTGTCTTATGGATTTTCAGTTTTCCCAAGGTATATTCCCTAGACTGGAAGTGCCCTTGGCTCTGTAGCTCTGTTGTTTACTTGTTTTAGGGAACACAATGCACTCCTCCAGTGAGGCAGTTGGCAACTTACATCCCGCCCATCAGCATAACAAGGCTCCCTGTTCTCCAGGGCCTGTCTTGCCTTTCTGGTTTTTACACATTTTGTGGATGTCCCTTTTGACCGGTGGGAAGTGACACTCCTTTGTAGTGCAGATTTGCATTGCCCGCTTGCTTGCTTGGCCAAAAAGGGCGTATGCGTTTTCTCCTGAATATATTCAGGAGAAAACACATACGCCCTTTTTGGCCAAGTGCATCATTGTCGCAGTTGTGCCCCTCTTCCTGTGCTTTACAGGCGATTCCAATGTACCTCTTGAAATCTGTTTCCTGCTATTCTGCCTCGCTTTCAAGTCCGCCTCGTTGCCTTCCCTCAACAGATTTTTGGACGATAGTTGTCCTTGATTACTCTGCCAGTTTGTGAATTGCTGTGCCCCTGAGCTCCATTTTTCAACTCGTTTTTTGTGAGCTGAACGCAAGTCCAAACTTTTGGTTCAGGACCTCTACTGGTTCCCGGTGGGTGGCTGAGACTTTGGTTAATTCTTCTTCCTGCCGGGAAATTAGAGTGACATGTGCCCATCCAAATGCCTAACAGCTACTCTCTCATTGGTTCTCCCTCTTCCCTTTCATCCTCTGCCAAATTGGCAACCTGTGCGAACCAGGAGCTTAAAGGGGCTGTCTCTCCAAGTTGGGAGATTGATAGGCAAGCAGTTGGAAAGTCAAACCGGAGCACCAGGAGAGGGGCTCTTCGTTGAGTTTTAGAAACCTTTCGTATTCACAGTGTGTCCATTCTCTAGGTTTCCCGTACACGTTATAGCTGTAGTAATATTCCCTTCAACCTGGAGAGCTGGGACCCATGGAATGGGTGCCATGCATTAATGCTTTAAAGGGTCTGCATTTGCTCACCCCATCTCACCAATCCTCTCAGTCCCAAGTGTCCAGCCTTATGCCACATCCAGCTGTCATTGTAGATAGGGTCATTCCAGGTTGCATCAGAGACCCTGAAGGAATTGTAAAGAATTTCCCTGTTTCTTTGTTCTGTTTTTGAAATTCCTTTTTAGAGTGGGTTTGAGCTGATTCTCACGGCCATGTTTATGCCAGTCTAGACACACTTGATTCCCTTACGGAGACATATCAATACATAGGTTTTAAGATTCTTACTAGTCAGATCTATTCCTCTGCGGGAAATATGGGGTTTTGAGTCCCTTTCACTGAGGAAGGTGTAGGTCTTGTCTATTCCATAGTTGGTTTTTGGAACGGTACCTGTGCTTATATCAAACTCGGGTTTGATGCATCACCCCACCTCTCCTTCCCCCTTAAGCAGGCATAAGAGTGTTTTCTAAATGTGAGACTCTGTTCTCTTGCCTAACTCAGTTCATGTGTAGCCATGTTTACAGGATCTTCCTAAGTGATATCTTATGATAAGTTTCTTTTCCTGTGTGACTTCTTTCACTTAGAATCATCGTCCCTGAATCCACTCATTTTGCTGCTACTGGTCTTATGACCTTGATTTCATGGCTGAGGGATATTCCATCGTACGTAAGTTCCACAATGTTTGGAACCATTTTTATATTTCCTGGGATATTTCAGGTGTACCCAGGTTGAGGTTCCTGTAAGCAGTGCAGCCCTCAATTTGGGGGTGGCTCTGTCTTATGGATTTTCAGTTTTCCCAAGGTATATTCCCTAGACTGGAAGTGCCCTTGGCTCTGTAGCTCTGTTGTTTACTTGTTTTAGGGGACACAATGCACTCCTCCAGTGAGGCAGTTGGCAACTTACATCCCGCCCATCAGTATAACAAGGCTCCCTGTTCTCCAGGGCCTGTCTTGCCTTTCTGGTTTTTACACATTTTGTGGATGTCCCTTTTGACCGGTGGGAAGTGATACTTCTTTGTAGTGCAGATTTGCATTGCCCGCTTGCTTGCTTGGCCTAAAAGGGCGTATGCGTTTTCTCCTGAATATATTCAGGAGAAAACGCATACGCCCTTTTTGGTCAAGTGCATCATTGTCGAAGTTGTGCCCCTCTTCCTGTGCTTTACAGGCGATTCCAACGTACCTCTTGAAATCTGTTTCCTGCTATTCTGCCTCGCTTTCAAGTCCGCCTCGTTGCCTTCCCTCAACAGATTTTTTGATGATAGTTGGCCTTGATTACTCTGCCAGTTTGTGAATTGCTGTGCCCCTGAGCTCCATTTTTCAACTCGTTTTTTGTGAGCTGAACGCAAGTCCAAACTTTTGGTTCAGGACCTCTACTGGTTCCCGTGGGTGGCTGAGACTTTGGTTAATTCTTCTTCCTGCCGGGAAATTAGAGTGACATGTGCCCATCCAAATGCCTAACAGCTACTCTCTCATTGGTTCTCCCTCTTCCCTTTCATCCTCTGCCAAATTGGCAACCTGTGCGAACCAGGAGCTTAAAGGGGCTGTCTCTCCAAGTTGGGAGATTGATAGGAAAGCAGTTGGAAAGTCAAACCGGAGCACCAGGAGAGGGGCTCTTCGTTGAGTTTTAGAAAACTTTCGTATTCACAGTGTGTCCATTCTCTAGGTTTCCCGTACACGTTATAGCTGTAGTAATATTCCCTTCAACCTGGAGAGCTGGGACCCATGGAATGGGTGCCATGCATTAATGCTTTAAAGGGTCTGCATTTGCTCACCCCATCTCACCAATCCTCTCAGTCCCAAGTGTCCAGCCTTATGCCACATCCAGCTGTCATTGTAGATAGGGTCATTCCAGGTTGCATCAGAGACCCTGAAGGAATTGTAAAGAATTTCCCTGTTTCTTTGTTCTGTTTTTGAAATTCCTTTTTAGAGTGGGTTTGAGCTGATTCTCACGGCCATGTTTATGCCAGTCTAGACACACTTGATTCCCTTACGGAGACATATCAATACATAGGTTTTAAGATTCTTACTAGTCAGATCTATTCCTCTGCGGGAAATATGGGGTTTTGAGTCCCTTTCACTGAGGAAGGTGTAGGTCTTGTCTATTCCATAGTTGGTTTTTGGAACGGTACCTGTGCTTATATCAAACTCGGGTTTGATGCATCACCCCACCTCTCCTTCCCCCTTAAGCAGGCATAAGAGTGTTTTCTAAATGTGAGACTCTGTTCTCTTGCCTAACTCAGTTCATGTGTAGCCATGTTTACAGGATCTTCCTAAGTGATATCTTATGATAAGTTTCTTTTCCTGTGTGACTTCTTTCACTTAGAATCATCGTCCCTGAATCCACTCATTTTGCTGCTACTGGTCTTATGACCTTGATTTCATGGCTGAGGGATATTCCATCGTACGTAAGTTCCACAATGTTTGGAACCATTTTTATATTTCCTGGGATATTTCAGGTGTACCCAGGTTGAGGTTCCTGTAAGCAGTGCAGCCCTCAATTTGGGGGTGGCTCTGTCTTATGGATTTTCAGTTTTCCCAAGGTATATTCCCTAGACTGGAAGTGCCCTTGGCTCTGTAGCTCTGTTGTTTACTTGTTTTAGGGGACACAATGCACTCCTCCAGTGAGGCAGTTGGCAACTTACATCCCGCCCATCAGTATAACAAGGCTCCCTGTTCTCCAGGGCCTGTCTTGCCTTTCTGGTTTTTACACATTTTGTGGATGTCCCTTTTGACCGGTGGGAAGTGATACTTCTTTGTAGTGCAGATTTGCATTGCCCGCTTGCTTGCTTGGCCTAAAAGGGCGTATGCGTTTTCTCCTGAATATATTCAGGAGAAAACGCATACGCCCTTTTTGGTCAAGTGCATCATTGTCGAAGTTGTGCCCCTCTTCCTGTGCTTTACAGGCGATTCCAACGTACCTCTTGAAATCTGTTTCCTGCTATTCTGCCTCGCTTTCAAGTCCGCCTCGTTGCCTTCCCTCAACAGATTTTTTGATGATAGTTGGCCTTGATTACTCTGCCAGTT
This sequence comes from Mesoplodon mirus, assembly GCF_964341445.2. Lineage (NCBI taxonomy): Eukaryota > Metazoa > Chordata > Mammalia > Artiodactyla > Ziphiidae > Mesoplodon > Mesoplodon mirus. The sequence continues at coordinate 885,648 of NW_028295801.1, read as the reverse complement.
TGTGAATTGCTGTGCCCCTGAGCTCCATTTTTCAACTCGTTTTTTGTGAGCTGAACGCAAGTCCAAACTTTTGGTTCAGGACCTCTACTGGTTCCCGTGGGTGGCTGAGACTTTGGTTAATTCTTCTTCCTGCCGGGAAATTAGAGTGACATGTGCCCATCCAAATGCCTAACAGCTACTCTCTCATTGGTTCTCCCTCTTCCCTTTCATCCTCTGCCAAATTGGCAACCTGTGCGAACCAGGAGCTTAAAGGGGCTGTCTCTCCAAGTTGGGAGATTGATAGGAAAGCAGTTGGAAAGTCAAACCGGAGCACCAGGAGAGGGGCTCTTCGTTGAGTTTTAGAAAACTTTCGTATTCACAGTGTGTCCATTCTCTAGGTTTCCCGTACACGTTATAGCTGTAGTAATATTCCCTTCAACCTGGAGAGCTGGGACCCATGGAATGGGTGCCATGCATTAATGCTTTAAAGGGTCTGCATTTGCTCACCCCATGTCACCAATCCTCTCAGTCCCAAGTGTCCAGCCTTATGCCACATCCAGCTGTCATTGTAGATAGGGTCATTCCAGGTTGCATCAGAGACCCTGAAGGAATTGTAAAGAATTTCCCTGTTTCTTTGTTCTGTTTTTGAAATTCCTTTTTAGAGTGGGTTTGAGCTGATTCTCGCTGCCATGTTTATGCCAGTCTAGACACACTTGATTCCCTTACGGAGACATAACAACACATAGGTTTTAAGATTCTTACTAGTCAGATCGATTCCTCTGCGGGAAATATGGGGTTTTGAGTCCCTTTCACTGAGGAAGGTGTAGGTCTTGTCTATTCCATAGTTGGTTTTTGGAACGGTACCTGTGCTTATATCAAACTCGGGTTTGATGCATCACCCCACCTCTCCTTCCCCCTTAAGCAGGCATAAGAGTGTTTTCTAAATGTGAGACTCTGTTCTCTTGCCTAACTCAGTTCATGTGTAGCCATGTTTACAGGATCTTCCTAAGTGATATCTTATGATAAGTTTCTTTTCCTGTGTGACTTCTTTCACTTAGAATCATCGTACCTGAATCCACTCATTTTGCTGGTACTGGTCTTATGACATTGATTTCGTGGCTGAGGGATATTCCATCGTACGTAAGTTCCACAATGTTTGGAACCATTTTTATATTTCCTGGGATATTTCAGGTGTACCCAGGTTGAGGTTCTTGTAAGCAGTGCAGCCCTCAATTTGGGGGTGGCTCTGTCTTATGGATTTTCAGTTTTCCCAAGGTATATTCCCTAGACTGGAAGTGCCCTTGGCTCTGTAGCTCTGTTGTTTACTTCTTTTAGGGAACACAATGCACTCCTCCAGTGAGGCAGTTGGCAACTTACATCCCGCCCATCAGCATAACAAGGCTCCCTGTTCTCCAGGGCCTGTCTTGCCTTTCTGGTTTTTACACATTTTGTGGATGTCCCTTTTGACCAGTGGGAAGTGATACTTCTTTGTAGTGCAGATTTGCATTGCCCGCTTGCTTGCTTGGCCTAAAAGGGCCTATGCGTTTTCTCCTGAATATATTCAGGAGAAAACGCATACGCCCTTTTTGGCCAAGTGCATCATTGTCGAAGTTGTGCCCCTCTTCCTGTGCTTTACAGGCGATTCCAACGTACCTCTTGAAATCTGTTTCCTGCTATTCTGCCTCGCTTTCAAGTCCGCCTCGTTGCCTTCCCTCAACAGATTTTTGGACGATAGATGGCCTTGATTGCTCTGCCAGTTTGTGAATTGCTGTGCCCCTGAGCTCCATTTTTCAACTCGTTTTTTGTGAGCTGAACGCAAGTCCAAACTTTTGGTTCAGGACCTATACTGGTTCCCGGTGGGTGGCTGAGACTTTGGTTAATTCTTCTTCCTGCCGGGAAATTAGAGTGACATGTGCCCATCCAAATGCCTAACATCTACTCTCTCATTGGTTCGCCCTCTTCCCTTTCATCCTCTGCCAAATTGGCAACCTGTGCGAACCAGGAGCTTAAAGGGGCTGTCTCTCCAAGTTGGGAGATTGATAGGCAAGCAGTTGGAAAGTCAAACCGGAGCACCAGGAGAGGGGCTCTTCGTTGAGTTTTAGAAACCTTTCGTATTCACAGTGTGTCCATTCTCTAGGTTTCCCGTACACGTTATAGCTGTAGTAATATTCCCTTCAACCTGGAGAGCTGGGACCCATGGAATGGGTGCCATGCATTATTGCTTTAAAGGGTCTGCATTTGCTCACCCAATCTCACCAATCCTCTCAGTCCCAAGTGTCCAGCCTTATGCCACATCCAGCTGTCATTGTAGATAGGGTCATTCCAGGTTGCATCAGAGACCCTGAAGGAATTGTAAAGAATTTCCCTGTTTCTTTGTTCTGTTTTTGAAATTCCTTTTTAGAGTGGGTTTGAGCTGATTCTCGCTGCCATGTTTATGCCAGTCTAGACACACTTGATTCCCTTACGCAGACATATCAATACATATGTTTTAAGATTCTTACTAGTCAGATCGATTCCTCTGCGGGAAATATGGGGTTTTGAGTCCCTTTGACTGAGGAAGGTGTAGGTCTTGTCTATTCCATAGTTGGTTTTTGGAACGGTACCTGTGCTTATATCAAACTCTGCTTTGATGCATCACCCCACCTCTCCTTCCCCCTTAAGCAGGCATAAAAGTGTTTTCTAAATGTGAGACTCTGTTCTCTTGCCTAACTCAGTTCATGTGTAGCCATGTTTACAGGATATTCCTAAGTGATATCTTATGATAAGTTTCTTTTCCTGTGTGACTTCTTTCACTTAGAATCATCGTACCTGAATCCACTCATTTTGCTGCTACTGGTCTTATGACATTGATTTCATGGCTGAGGGATATTCCATCGTACGTAAGTTCCACAATGTTTGGAACCATTTTTATATTTCCTGGGATATTTCAGGTGTACCCAGGTTGAGGTTCCTGTAAGCAGTGCAGCCCTCAATTTGGGGGTGGCTCTGTCTTATGGATTTTCAGTTTTCCCAAGGTATATTCCCTAGATTGGACGTGCCCTTGGCTCTGTAGCTCTGTTGTTTACTTGTTTTAGGGAACACAATGCACACCTCCAGTGAGGCAGTTGGCAACTTACATCCCGCCCATCAGCATAACAAGGCTCCCTGTTCTCCAGGGCCTGCCTTGCCTTTCTGGTTTTTACACATTTTGTGGATGTCCCTTTTGACCGGTGGGAAGTGATACTTCTTTGTAGTGCAGATTTGCATTGCCCGCTTGCTTGCTTGGCCAAAAAGGGCGTATGCGTTTTCTCCTGAATATATTCAGGAGAAAACGCATACGCCCTTTTTGGCCAAGTGCATCATTGTCGAAGTTGTGCCCCTCTTCCTGTGCTTTACAGGCGATTCCAACGTACCTCTTGAAATCTGTTTCCTGCTATTCTGCCTCGCTTTCAAGTCCGCCTCGTTGCCTTCCCTCAACAGATTTTTGGACGATAGTTGGCCTTGATTGCTCTGCCAGTTTGTGAATTGCTGTGCCCCTGAGCTCCATTTTTCAACTCGTTTTTTGTGAGCTGAACGCAAGTCGAAACTTTTGGTTCAGGACCTATACTGGTTCCCGGTGGGTGGCTGAGACTTTGGTTAATTCTTCTTCCTGCCGGGAAATTAGAGTGACCTGTGCCCATCCAAATGCCTAACAGCTACTCTCTCATTGGTTCTCCCTCTTCCCTTTCATCCTCTGCCAAATTGGCAACCTGTGCGAACCAGGAGCTTAAAGGGGCTGTCTCTCCAAGTTGGGAGATTGATAGGAAAGCAGTTGGAAAGTCAAACCGGAGCACCAGGAGAGGGGCTCTTCGTTGAGTTTTAGAAACCTTTCGTATTCACAGTGTGTCCATTCTCTAGGTTTCCCGTACACGTTATAGCTGTAGTAATATTCCCTTCAACCTGGAGAGCTGGGACCCATGGAATGGGTGCCATGCATTATTGCTTTAAAGGGTCTGCATTTGCTCACCCAATCTCACCAATCCTCTCAGTCCCAAGTGTCCAGCCTTATGCCACATCCAGCTGTCATTGTAGATAGGGTCATTCCAGGTTGCATCAGAGACCCTGAAGGAATTGTAAAGAATTTCCCTGTTTCTTTGTTCTGTTTTTGAAATTCCTTTTTAGAGTGGGTTTGAGCTGATTCTCACGGCCATGTTTATGCCAGTCTAGACACACTTGATTCCCTTACGGAGACATAACAATACATAGGTTTTAAGATTCTTACTAGTCAGATCGATTCCTCTGCGGGAAATATGGGGTTTTGAGTCCCTTTGACTGAGGAAGGTGTAGGTCTTGTCTATTCCATAGTTGGTTTTTGGAACGGTACCTGTGCTTATATCAAACTCTGCTTTGATGCATCACCCCACCTCTCCTTCCCCCTTAAGCAGGCATAAGAGTGTTTTCTAAATGTGAGACTCTGTTCTCTTGCCTAACTCAGTTCATGTGTAGCCATGTTTACAGGATATTCCTAAGTGATATCTTATGATAAGTTTCTTTTCCTGTGTGACTTCTTTCACTTAGAATCATCGTACCTGAATCCACTCATTTTGCTGCTACTGGTCTTATGACATTGATTTCATGGCTGAGGGATATTCCATCGTACGTAAGTTCCACAATGTTTGGAACCATTTTTATATTTCCTGGGATATTTCAGGTGTACCCAGGTTGAGGTTCCTGTAAGCAGTGCAGCCCTCAATTTGGGGTTGGCTCTGTCTTATGGATTTTCAGTTTTCCCAAGGTATATTCCCTAGATTGGACGTGCCCTTGGCTCTGTAGCTCTGTTGTTTACTTGTTTTAGGGAACACAATGCACTCCTCCAGTGAGGCAGTTGGCAACTTACATCCCGCCCATCAGCATAACAAGGCTCCCTGTTCTCCAGGGCCTGCCTTGCCTTTCTGGTTTTTACACATTTTGTGGATGTCCCTTTTGACCGGTGGGAAGTGATACTTCTTTGTAGTGCAGATTTGCATTGCCCGCTTGCTTGCTTGGCCAAAAAGGGCGTATGCGTTTTCTCCTGAATATATTCAGGAGAAAACGCATACGCCCTTTTTGGCCAAGTGCATCATTGTCGAAGTTGTGCCCCTCTTCCTGTGCTTTACAGGCGATTCCAACGTACCTCTTGAAATCTGTTTCCTGCTATTCTGCCTCACTTTCAAGTCCGCCTCGTTGCCTTCCCTCAACAGATTTTTGGACGATAGTTGGCCTTGATTGCTCTGCCAGTTTGTGAATTGCTGTGCCCCTGAGCTCCATTTTTCAACTCGTTTTTTGTGAGCTGAACGCAAGTCGAAACTTTTGGTTCAGGACCTATACTGGTTCCCGGTGGGTGGCTGAGACTTTGGTTAATTCTTCTTCCTGCCGGGAAATTAGAGTGACCTGTGCCCATCCAAATGCCTAACAGCTACTCTCTCATTGGTTCTCCCTCTTCCCTTTCATCCTCTGCCAAATTGGCAACCTGTGCGAACCAGGAGCTTAAAGGGGCTGTCTCTCCAAGTTGGGAGATTGATAGGAAAGCAGTTGGAAAGTCAAACCGGAGCACCAGGAGAGGGGCTCTTCGTTGAGTTTTAGAAACCTTTCGTATTCACAGTGTGTCCATTCTCTAGGTTTCCCGTACACGTTATAGCTGTAGTAATATTCCCTTCAACCTGGAGAGCTGGGACCCATGGAATGGGTGCCATGCATTATTGCTTTAAAGGGTCTGCATTTGCTCACCCAATCTCACCAATCCTCTCAGTCCCAAATGTCCAGCCTTATGCCACATCCAGCTGTCATTGTAGATAGGGTCATTCCAGGTTGCATCAGAGACCCTGAAGGAATTGTAAAGAATTTCCCTGTTTCTTTGTTCTGTTTTTGAAATTCCTTTTTAGAGTGGGTTTGAGCTGATTCTCGCTGCCATGTTTATGCCAGTCTAGACACACTTGATTCCCTTACACAGACATATCAATACATAGGTTTTAAGATTCTTACTAGTCAGATCGATTCCTCTGCGGGAAATATGGGGTTTTGAGTCCCTTTGACTGAGGAAGGTGTAGGTCTTGTCTATTCCATAGTTGGTTTTTGGAACGGTACCTGTGCTTATATCAAACTCTGCTTTGATGCATCACCCCACCTCTCCTTCCCCCTTAAGCAGGCATAAGAGTGTTTTCTAAATGTGAGACTCTGTTCTCTTGCCTAACTCAGTTCATGTGTAGCCATGTTTACAGGATATTCCTAAGTGATATCTTATGATAAGTTTCTTTTCCTGTGTGACTTCTTTCACTTAGAATCATCGTACCTGAATCCACTCATTTTGCTGCTACTGGTCTTATGACATTGATTTCATGGCTGAGGGATATTCCATCGTACGTAAGTTCCACAATGTTTGGAACCATTTTTATATTTCCTGGGATATTTCAGGTGTACCCAGGTTGAGGTTCCTGTAAGCAGTGCAGCCCTCAATTTGGGGGTGGCTCTGTCTTATGGATTTTCAGTTTTCCCAAGGTATATTCCCTAGATTGGACGTGCCCTTGGCTCTGTAGCTCTGTTGTTTACTTGTTTTAGGGAACACAATGCACTCATCCAGTGAGGCAGTTGGCAACTTACATCCCGCCCATCAGCATAACAAGGCTCCCTGTTCTCCAGGGCCTGCCTTGCCTTTCTGGTTTTTACACATTTTGTGGATGTCCCTTTTGACCGGTGGGAAGTGATACTTCTTTGTAGTGCAGATTTGCATTGCCCGCTTGCTTGCTTGGCCAAAAAGGGCGTATGCGTTTTCTCCTGAATATATTCAGGAGAAAACGCATACGCCCTTTTTGGCCAAGTGCATCATTGTCGAAGTTGTGCCCCTCTTCCTGTGCTTTACAGGCGATTCCAACGTACCTCTTGAAATCTGTTTCCTGCTATTCTGCCTCGCTTTCAAGTCCGCCTCGTTGCCTTCCCTCAACAGATTTTTGGACGATAGTTGGCCTTGATTGCTCTGCCAGTTTGTGAATTGCTGTGCCCCTGAGCTCCATTTTTCAACTCGTTTTTTGTGAGCTGAACGCAAGTCGAAACTTTTGGTTCAGGACCTATACTGGTTCCCGGTGGGTGGCTGAGACTTTGGTTAATTCTTCTTCCTGCCGGGAAATTAGAGTGACCTGTGCCCATCCAAATGCCTAACAGCTACTCTCTCATTGGTTCTCCCTCTTCCCTTTCATCCTCTGCCAAATTGGCAACCTGTGCGAACCAGGAGCTTAAAGGGGCTGTCTCTCCAAGTTGGGAGATTGATAGGAAAGCAGTTGGAAAGTCAAACCGGAGCACCAGGAGAGGGGCTCTTCGTTGAGTTTTAGAAACCTTTCGTATTCACAGTGTGTCCATTCTCTAGGTTTCCCGTACACGTTATAGCTGTAGTAATATTCCCTTCAACCTGGAGAGCTGGGACCCATGGAATGGGTGCCATGCATTATTGCTTTAAAGGGTCTGCATTTGCTCACCCAATCTCACCAATCCTCTCAGTCCCAAGTGTCCAGCCTTATGCCACATCCAGCTGTCATTGTAGATAGGGTCATTCCAGGTTGCATCAGAGACCCTGAAGGAATTGTAAAGAATTTCCCTGTTTCTTTGTTCTGTTTTTGAAATTCCTTTTTAGAGTGGGTTTGAGCTGATTCTCGCTGCCATGTTTATGCCAGTCTAGACACACTTGATTCCCTTACGCAGACATATCAATACATAGGATTTAAGATTCTTACTAGTCAGATCGATTCCTCTGCGGGAAATATGGGGTTTTGAGTCCCTTTGACTGAGGAAGGTGTAGGTCTTGTCTATTCCATAGTTGGTTTTTGGAACGGTACCTGTGCTTATATCAAACTCTGCTTTGATGCATCACCCCACCTCTCCTTCCCCCTTAAGCAGGCATAAAAGTGTTTTCTAAATGTGAGACTCTGTTCTCTTGCCTAACTCAGTTCATGTGTAGCCATGTTTACAGGATATTCCTAAGTGATATCTTATGATAAGTTTCTTTTCCTGTGTGACTTCTTTCACTTAGAATCATCGTACCTGAATCCACTCATTTTGCTGCTACTGGTCTTATGACATTGATTTCATGGCTGAGGGATATTCCATCGTACGTAAGTTCCACAATGTTTGGAACCATTTTTATATTTCCTGGGATATTTCAGGTGTACCCAGGTTGAGGTTCCTGTAAGCAGTGCAGCCCTCAATTTGGGGTTGGCTCTGTCTTATGGATTTTCAGTTTTCCCAAGGTATATTCCCTAGATTGGACGTGCCCTTGGCTCTGTAGCTCTGTTGTTTACTTGTTTTAGGGAACACAATGCACTCCTCCAGTGAGGCAGTTGGCAACTTACATCCCGCCCATCAGCATAACAAGGCTCCCTGTTCTCCAGGGCCTGCCTTGCCTTTCTGGTTTTTACACATTTTGTGGATGTCCCTTTTGACCGGTGGGAAGTGATACTTCTTTGTAGTGCAGATTTGCATTGCCCGCTTGCTTGCTTGGCCAAAAAGGGCGTATGCGTTTTCTCCTGAATATATTCAGGAGAAAACGCATACGCCCTTTTTGGCCAAGTGCATCATTGTCGAAGTTGTGCCCCTCTTCCTGTGCTTTACAGGCGATTCCAACGTACCTCTTGAAATCTGTTTCCTGCTATTCTGCCTCACTTTCAAGTCCGCCTCGTTGCCTTCCCTCAACAGATTTTTGGACGATAGTTGGCCTTGATTGCTCTGCCAGTTTGTGAATTGCTGTGCCCCTGAGCTCCATTTTTCAACTCGTTTTTTGTGAGCTGAACGCAAGTCGAAACTTTTGGTTCAGGACCTATACTGGTTCCCGGTGGGTGGCTGAGACTTTGGTTAATTCTTCTTCCTGCCGGGAAATTAGAGTGACCTGTGCCCATCCAAATGCCTAACAGCTACTCTCTCATTGGTTCTCCCTCTTCCCTTTCATCCTCTGCCAAATTGGCAACCTGTGCGAACCAGGAGCTTAAAGGGGCTGTCTCTCCAAGTTGGGAGATTGATAGGAAAGCAGTTGGAAAGTCAAACCGGAGCACCAGGAGAGGGGCTCTTCGTTGAGTTTTAGAAACCTTTCGTATTCACAGTGTGTCCATTCTCTAGGTTTCCCGTACACGTTATAGCTGTAGTAATATTCCCTTCAACCTGGAGAGCTGGGACCCATGGAATGGGTGCCATGCATTATTGCTTTAAAGGGTCTGCATTTGCTCACCCAATCTCACCAATCCTCTCAGTCCCAAATGTCCAGCCTTATGCCACATCCAGCTGTCATTGTAGATAGGGTCATTCCAGGTTGCATCAGAGACCCTGAAGGAATTGTAAAGAATTTCCCTGTTTCTTTGTTCTGTTTTTGAAATTCCTTTTTAGAGTGGGTTTGAGCTGATTCTCGCTGCCATGTTTATGCCAGTCTAGACACACTTGATTCCCTTACACAGACATATCAATACATAGGTTTTAAGATTCTTACTAGTCAGATCGATTCCTCTGCGGGAAATATGGGGTTTTGAGTCCCTTTGACTGAGGAAGGTGTAGGTCTTGTCTATTCCATAGTTGGTTTTTGGAACGGTACCTGTGCTTATATCAAACTCTGCTTTGATGCATCACCCCACCTCTCCTTCCCCCTTAAGCAGGCATAAGAGTGTTTTCTAAATGTGAGACTCTGTTCCCTTGCCTAACTCAGTTCATGTGTAGCCATGTTTACAGGATCTTCCTAAGTGATATCTTATGATAAGTTTCTTTTCCTGTGTGACTTGTTTCACTTAGAATCATCGTACCTGAATCCACTCATTTTGCTGCTACTGGTCTTATGACATTGATTTCATGGCTGAGGGATATTCCATCGTACGTAAGTTCCACAATGTTTGGAACCATTTTTATATTTCCTGGGATATTTCAGGTGTACCCAGGTTGAGGTTCCTGTAAGCAGTGCAGCCCTCAATTTGGGGGTGCCTCTGTCTTATGGATTTTCAGTTTTCCCAAGGTATATTCCCTAGATTGGACGTGCCCTTGGCTCTGTAGCTCTGTTGTATACTTGTTTTTGGGAACACAATGCACTCCTCCAGTGAGGCAGTTGGCAACTTACATCCCGCCCATCAGCATAACAAGGCTCCCTGTTCTCCAGGGCCTGCCTTGCCTTTCTGGTTTTTACACATTTTGTGGATGTCCCTTTTGACCGGTGGGAAGTGATACTTATTTGTAGTGCAGATTTGCATTGCCCGCTTGCTTGCTTGGCCAAAAAGGGCGTATGCGTTTTCTCCTGAATATATTCAGGAGAAAACGCATACGCCCTTTTTGGCCAAGTGCATCATTGTCGAAGTTGTGCCCCTCTTCCTGTGCTTTACAGGCGATTCCAACGTACCTCTTGAAATCTGTTTCCTGCTATTCTGCCTCGCTTTCAAGTCCGCCTCATTGCCTTGCCTCAACAGATTTTTGGACGATAGTTGGCCTTGATTGCTCTGCCAGTTTGTGAATTGCTGTGCCCCTGAGCTCCATTTTTCAACTCGTTATTTGTGAGCTGAACTCAAGTCCAAACTTTTGGTTCAGGACCTATACTGGTTCCCGGTGGGTGGCTGAGACTTTGGTTAATTCTTCTTCCTGCTGGGAAATTAGAGTGACATGTGCCCATCCAAATGCCTAACAGCTACTCTCTCATTGGTTCTCCCTCTTCCCTTTCATCCTCTGCCAAATTGGCAACCTGTGCGAACCAGGAGCTTAAAGGGGCTGTCTCTCCAAGTTGGGAGATTGATAGGAAAGCAGTTGGAAAGTCAAACCGGAGCACCAGGAGAGGGGCTCTTCGTTGAGTTTTAGAAACCTTTCGTATTCACAGTGTGTCCATTCTCTAGGTTTCCCGTACACGTTATAGCTGTAGTAATATTCCCTTCAACCTGGAGAGCTGGGACCCATGGAATGGGTGCCATGCATTAATGCTTTAAAGGGTCTGCATTTGCTCACCCCATCTCACCAATCCTCTCAGTCCCAAGTGTCCAGCCTTATGCCACATCCAGCTGTCATTGTAGATAGGGTCATTCCAGGTTGCATCAGAGACCCTGAAGGAATTGTAAAGAATTTCCCTGTTTCTTTGTTCTGTTTTTGAAATTCCTTTTTAGAGTGGGTTTGAGCTGATTCTCGCTGCCATGTTTAAGCCAGTCTAGACACACTTGATTCCCTTACGGAGACATATCAACACATAGGTTTTAAGATTCTTACTAGTCAGATCGATTCCTCTGCGGGAAATATGGGGTTTTGAGTCCCTTTCACTGAGGAAGGTGTAGGTCTTGTCTATTCCGTAGTTGGTTTTTGGAACGGTACCTGTGCTTATATCAAACTCGGGTTAGATGCATCACCCCACCTCTCCTTCCCCCTTAAGCAGGCATAAGAGTGTTTTCTAAATGTGAGACTCTGTTCTCTTGCCTAACTCAGTTTATGTGTAGCCATGATTACAGGATCTTCCTAAGTGATATCTTATGATAAGTTTCTTTTCCTGTGTGACTTCTTTCACTTAGAATCATCGTACCTGAATCCACTCATTTTGCTGCTACTGGTCTTATGACATTGATTTCATGGCTGAGGGATATTCCATCGTACGTAAGTTCCACAATGTTTGGAACCATTTTTATATTTCCTGGGATATTTCAGGTGTACCCAGGTTGAGGTTCCTGTAAGCAGTGCAGCCCTCAATTTGGGGGTGCCTCTGTCTTATGGATTTTCAGTTTTCCCAAGGTATATTCCCTAGACTGGAAGTGCCCTTGGCTCTGTAGCTCTGTTGTTTACTTCTTTTAGGGAACACAATGCACTCCTCCAGTGAGGCAGTTGGCAACTTACATCCCGCCCATCAGCATAACAAGGCTCCCTGTTCTCCAGGGCCTGTCTTGCCTTTCTGGTTATTACACATTTTGTGGATGTCCCTTTTGACCGGTGGGAAGTGATACTTCTTTGTAGTGCAGATTTGCATTGCCCGCTTGCTTGCTTGGCCAAAAAGGGCATATGCGTTTTCTACTGAATATATTCAGGAGAAAACGCATACGCCCTTTTTGGCCAAGTGCATCATTGTCGAAGTTGTGCCCCTCTTCCTGTGCTTTACAGGCGATTCCAACGTACCTCTTGAAATCTGTTTCCTGCTATTCTGCCTCGCTTTCAAGTCCACCTCGTTGCCTTCCCTCAACAGATTTTTGGACGATAGTTGTCCTTGATTACTCTGCCAGTTTGTGAATTGCTGTGCCCCTGAGCTCCATTATTCAACTCGTTTTTTGTGAGCTGAACGCAAGTCCAAACTTTTGGTTCAGGACCTATACTGGTTCCCGGTGGGTGGCTGAGACTTTGGTTCATTCTTCTTCCTGCCGGGAAATTAGAGTGACATGTGCCCATCCAAATGCCTAACAGCTACTCTCTCATTGGTTCTCCCTCATCCCTTTCATCCTCTGCCAAATTGGCAACCTGTGCGAACCAGGAGCTTAAAGGGGCTGTCTCTCCAAGTTGGGAGATTGATAGGAAAGCAGTTGGAAAGTCAAAGCGGAGCACCAGGAGAGGGGCTCTTCATTGAGTTTTAGAAACCATTCGTATTCACAGTGTGTCCATTCTCTAGGTTTCCCGTACACGTTATAGCTGTAGTAATATTTCCTTCAACCTGGAGAGCTGGGACCCATGGAATGGGTGCCATGCATTATTGCTTTAAAGGGTCTGCATTTGCTCACCCAATCTCACCAATCCTCTCAGTCCCAAGTGTCCAGCCTTATGCCACATCCAGCTGTCATTGTAGATAGTGTCATTCCAGGTTGCATCAGAGACCCTGAAGGAATTGTAAAGAATTTCCCTGTTTCTTTGTTCTGTTTTTGAAATTCCTTTTTAGAGTGGGTTTGAGCTGATTCTCGCTGCCATGTTTAAGCCAGTCTAGACACACTTGATTCCCTTACGGAGACATATCAACACATAGGTTTTAAGATTCTTACTAGTCAGATCTATTCCTCTGCGGGAAATATGGGGTTTTGAGTCCCTTTGACTGAGGAAGGTGTAGGTCTTGTCTATTCCATAGTTGGTTTTTGGAACGGTACCTGTGCTTATATCAAACTCTGGTTTGATGCATCTCCCCACCTCTCCTTCCCCTTAAGCAGGCATAAGAGTGTTTTCTAAATGTGAGACTCTGTTCTCTTTCCTAACTCAGTTCATGTGTACCCATGTTTACAGGATCTTCCTAAGTGATATCTTATGATAAGTTTCTTTTCCTGTGTGACTTCTTTCACTTAGAATCATCGTACCTGAATCCACTCATTTTGCTGCTACTGGTCTTATGATATTGATTTCATGGCTGAGGGATATTCCATCGTACGTAAGTTCCACAATGTTTGGAACCATTTTTATATTTCCTGGGATATTTCAGGTGTACCCAGGTTGAGGTTCTTGTAAGCAGTGCAGCCCTCAATTTGGAGGTGCCTCTGTCTTATGGATTTTCAGTTTTCCCAAGGTATATTCCCTAGACTGGAAGTGCCCTTGGCTCTGTAGCTCTGTTGTTTACTTGTTTTAGGGAACACAATGCACTCCTCCAGTGAGGCAGTTGGCAACTTACATCCCGCCCATCAGCATAACAAGGCTCCCTGTTCTCCAGGGCCTGTCTTGCCTTTCTGGTTTTTACACATTTTGTGGATGTCCCTTTTGACCGGTGGGAAGTGATACTTCTGTGTAGTGCATTTTTGCATTGCCCGCTTGCTTGCTTGGCCAAAAAGGGCGTATGCGTTTTCTCCTGAATATATTCAGGAGAAAACGCATACGCCCTTTTTGGCCAAGTGCATCATTGTCGAAGTTGTGCCCCTCTTCCTGTGCTTTACAGGCGATTCCAACATACCTCTTGAAATCTGTTTCCTGCAATTCTGCCTCGCTTTCAAGTCCGCCTCGTTGCCTTCCCTCAACAGATTTTTGGACGATAGTTGGCCTTGATTACTCTGCCAGTTTGTGAATTGCTGTGCCCCTGAGCTCCATTTTTCAACTCGTTTATTGTGAGCTACGCAATTCCAAACTTTTGGTTCAGGACCTATACTGGTTCCCGGTGGGTGGCTGAGACTTTGGTTAATTTTTCTTCCTGCCGGGAAATTAGAGTGACATGTGCCCATCCAAATGCCTAACAGCTACTCTCTCATTGGTTCTCCCTCTTCCCTTTCATCCTCTGCCAAATTGGCAACCTGTGCGAACCAGGAGCTTAAAGGGGCTGTCTCTCCAAGTTGGGAGATTGATAGGAAAGCAGTTGGAAAGTCAAACCGGAGCACCAGGAGAGGGGCTCTTCGTTGAGTTTTAGAAACCTTTCGTATTCACAGTGTGTCCATTCTCTAGGTTTCCCGTACACGTTATAGCTGTAGTAATATTCCCTTCAACCTGGAGAGCTGGGACCCATGGAATGGGTGCCATGCATTATTGCTTTAAAGGGTCTGCATTTGCTCACCCAATCTCACCAATCCTCTCAGTCCCAAGTGTCCAGCCTTATGCCACATCCAGCTGTCATTGTAGATAGGGTCATTCCATGTTGCATCAGAAACCCTGAAGGAATTGTAAAGAATTTCCCTGTTTCTCTGTTCTGTTTTTGAAATTCCTTTTTAGAGTGGGTTTGAGCTGATTCTCGCTGCCATGTTTATGCCAGTCTAGACACACTTGATTCCCTTACAGAGACATAACAACACATAGGTTTTAAGATTCTTACTAGTCAGATCGATTCCTCTGCGGGAAATATGGGGTTTTGAGTCCCTTTCACTGAGGAAGGTGTAGGTCTTGTCTATTCCATAGTTGGTTTTTGGAACGGTACCTGTGCTTATATAAAACTCGGGTTTGATGCATCACCCCACCTCTCCTTCCCCCTTAAGCAGGCATAAGAGTGTTTTCTAAATGTGAGACTCTGTTCTCTTGCCTAACTCAGTTCATGTGTAGCCATGTTTACAGGATCTTCCTAAGTGATATCTTATGATAAGTTTCTTTTCCTGTGTGACTTCTTTCACTTAGAATCATCGTACCTGAATCCACTCATTTTGCTGCTACTGGTCTTATGATATTGATTTCATGGCTGAGGGATATTCCATCGTACGTAAGTTCCACAATGTTTGGAACCATTTTTATATTTCCTGGGATATTTCAGGTGTACCCAGGTTGAGGTTCTTGTAAGCAGTGCAGCCCTCAATTTGGGGGTGCCTCTGTCTTATGGATTTTCAGTTTTCCCAAGGTATATTCCCTAGACTGGAAGTGCCCTTGGCTCTGTAGCTCTGTTGTTTACTTGTTTTAGGGAACACAATGCACTCCTCCAGTGAGGCAGTTGGCAACTTACATCCCGCCCATCAGCATAACAAGGCTCCCTGTTCTCCAGGGCCTGTCTTGCCTTTCTGGTTTTTACACATTTTGTGGATGTCCCTTTTGACCGGTGGGAAGTGATACTTCTTTGTAGTGCAGATTTGCATTGCCCGCTTGCTTGCTTGGCCAAAAAGGGCATATGCGTTTTCTACTGAATATATTCAGGAGAAAACGCATACGCCCTTTTTGGCCAAGTGCATCATTGTCGAAGTTGTGCCCCTCTTCCTGTGCTTTACAGGCGATTCCAACGTACCTCTTGAAATCTGTTTCCTGCTATTCTGCCTCGCTTTCAAGTCCACCTCGTTGCCTTCCCTCAACAGATTTTTGGACGATAGTTGGCCTTGATTGCTCTGCCAGTTTGTGAATTGCTGTGCCCCTGAGCTCCATTATTCAACTCGTTTTTTGTGAGCTGAACGCAAGTCCAAACTTTTGGTTCAGGACCTATACTGGTTCCCGGTGGGTGGCTGAGACTTTGGTTCATTCTTCTTCCTGCCGGGAAATTAGAGTGACATGTGCCCATCCAAATGCCTAACAGCTACTCTCTCATTGGTTCTCCCTCATCCCTTTCATCCTCTGCCAAATTGGCAACCTGTGCGAACCAGGAGCTTAAAGGGGCTGTCTCTCCAAGTTGGGAGATTGATAGGAAAGCAGTTGGAAAGTCAAACCGGAGCACCAGGAGAGGGGCTCTTCATTGAGTTTTAGAAACCATTCGTATTCACAGTGTGTCCATTCTCTAGGTTTCCCGTACACGTTATAGCTGTAGTAATATTTCCTTCAACCTGGAGAGCTGGGACCCATGGAATGGGTGCCATGCATTATTGCTTTAAAGGGTCTGCATTTGCTCACCCAATCTCACCAATCCTCTCAGTCCCAAGTGTCCAGCCTTATGCCACATCCAGCTGTCATTGTAGATAGTGTCATTCCAGGTTGCATCAGAGACCCTGAAGGAATTGTAAAGAATTTCCCTGTTTCTTTGTTCTGTTTTTGAAATTCCTTTTTAGAGTGGGTTTGAGCTGATTCTCGCTGCCATGTTTAAGCCAGTCTAGACACACTTGATTCCTTTACGGAGACATATCAACACATAGGTTTTAAGATTCTTACTAGTCAGATCTATTCCTCTGCGGGAAATATGGGGTTTTGAGTCCCTTTCACTGAGGAAGGTGTAGGTCTTGTCTATTCCATAGTTGGTTTTTGGAACGGTACCTGTGCTTATATCAAACTCTGGTTTGATGCATCACCCCACCTCTCCTTCCCCCTTAAGCAGGCATAAGAGTGTTTTCTAAATGTGAGACTCTGTTCTCTTTCCTAACTCAGTTCATGTGTAGCCATGTTTACAGGATCTTCCTAAGTGATATCTTATGATAAGTTTCTTTTCCTGTGTGACTTCTTTCACTTAGAATCATCGTACCTGAATCCACTCATTTTGCTGCTACTGGTCTTATGATATTGATTTCATGGCTGAGGGATATTCCATCGTACGTAAGTTCCACAATGTTTGGAACCATTTTTATATTTCCTGGGATATTTCAGGTGTACCCAGGTTGAGGTTCTTGTAAGCAGTGCAGCCCTCAATTTGGAGGTGCCTCTGTCTTATGGATTTTCAGTTTTCCCAAGGTATATTCCCTAGACTGGAAGTGCCCTTGGCTCTGTAGCTCTGTTGTTTACTTGTTTTAGGGAACACAATGCACTCCTCCAGTGAGGCAGTTGGCAACTTACATCCCGCCCATCAGCATAACAAGGCTCCCTGTTCTCCAGGGCCTGTCTTGCCTTTCTGGTTTTTACACATTTTGTGGATGTCCCTTTTGACCGGTGGGATGTGATACTTCTTTGTAGTGCAGATTTGCATTGCCCGCTTGCTTGCTTGGCCAAAAAGGGCGTATGCGTTTTCTCCTGAATATATTCAGGAGAAAACGCATACGCCCTTTTTGGCCAAGTGCATCATTGTCGAAGTTGTGCCCCTCTTCCTGTGCTTTACAGGCGATTCCAACGTACCTCTTGAAATCTGTTTCCTGCTATTCTGCCTCGCTTTCAAGTCCACCTCGTTGCCTTCCCTCAACAGATTTTTGGACGATAGTTGGCCTTGATTACTCTGCCAGTTTGTGAATTGCTGTGCCCCTGAGCTCCATTTTTCAACTCGTTTCTTGTGAGCTGAACGCAAGTCCAAACTTTTGGTTCAGGACCTATACTGGTTCCCGGTGGGTGGCTGAGACTTTGGTTAATTCTTCTTCCTGCCGGGAAATTAGAGTGACATGTGCCCATCCAAATGCCTAACAGCTACTCTCTCATTGGTTCTCCCTCTTCCCTTTCATCCTCTGCCAAATTGGCAACCTGTGCGAACCAGGAGCTTAAAGGGGCTGTCTCTCCAAGTTGGGAGATTGATAGGAAAGCAGTTGGAAAGTCAAACCGGAGCACCAGGAGAGGGGCTCTTCGTTGAGTTTTAGAAACCTTTCGTATTCACAGTGTGTCCATTCTCTAGGTTTCCCGTACACGTTATAGCTGTAGTAATATTCCCTTCAACCTGGAGAGCTGGGACCCATGGAATGGGTGCCATGCATTATTGCTTTAAAGGGTCTGCATTTGCTCACCCAATCTCACCAATCCTCTCAGTCCCAAGTGTCCAGCCTTATGCCATATCCAGCTGTCATTGTAGATAGGGTCATTCCAGGTTGCATCAGAGACCCTGAAGGAATTGTAAAGAATTTCCCTGTTTCTTTGTTCTGTTTTTGAAATTCCTTTTTAGAGTGGGTTTGAGCTGATTCTCGCTGCCATGTTTATGCCAGTCTAGACACACTTGATTCCCTTACGGAGACATATCAACACATAGGTTTTAAGATTCTTACTAGTCAGATCGATTCCTCTGCGGGAAATATGGGGTTTTGAGTCCCTTTCACTGAGGAAGGTGTAGGTCTTGTCTATTCCATATTTGGTTTTTGGAACCGTACCTGTGCTTATATCAAACTCGGGTTTGATGCATCACCCCACCTCTCCTTCCCAATTAAGCAGGCATAAGAGTGTTTTCTAAATATGAGACTCTGTTCTCTTGCCTAACTCAGTTCATGTGTAGCCATGTTTACAGGATCTTCCTAAGTGATATCTTATGATAAGTTTCTTTTCCTGTATGACTTCTTTCACTTAGAATCATCGTACCTGAATCCACTCATTTTGCTGCTACTGGTCTTATGACATTGATTTCATGGCTGAGGGATATTCCATCGTACGTAAGTTCCACAATGTTTGGAACCATTTTTATATTTCCTGGGATATTTCAGGTGTACCCAGGTTGAGGTTCTTGTAAGCAGTGCAGCCCTCAATTTGGGGGTGCCTCTGTCTTATGGATTTTCAGTTTTCCCAAGGTATATTCCCTAGACTGGAAGTGCCCTTGGCTCTGTAGCTCTGTTGTTTGCTTGTTTTAGGGAACACAATGCACTCCTCCAGTGAGGCAGTTGGCAACTTACATCCCGCCCATCAGCATAACAAGGCTCCCTGTTCTCCAGGGCCAGTCTTGACTTTTGAAACGGTCATTTTGAAATATGGACGTCCTTTGAATTTCTTGGTCGATATGTGACCCCAGGATTTGTTATCAGGGCAGGTGTCATTTACAGGCCTGCAATGATTTTGAATATCAACTGACCATTAGCGCTTGGATTAAAGCTGCTGTTGTGTGAAACGGCCACAAGGTGGCAGCAGTTCACCCTTACCAAATCTGGTTACTAGGGCAAGAGAGCCTCAGTGGAAGTGGTGTTCTAGATTGGAGTTTAGAATGGAATGTACCAGGAGAAAGCCGCTCACGTTTGTCTCACTACTTCTTGTTCGTGTTTTTAATTTAATTTTTTATTTTTTATTACAGCAAGTTTGATTACAATGTTTGGCTTGTTGTAGGTGTGGAAGATGTGGTTCTTTTACACATATACAGATGACTGTTCTTCCTGGGATCCTTTTCCCATGTACGTTATGACAGAATGTTGAGTAGTCCTCTCTTGGTATTCTGTAGGTCTTTGGTGATTATATATGTCACCTGTGTTTGTATATGTCTGTTAACCCCGATATCGTAATGAAACCAATCCTCACACCTTTCCATTGGTGAACCATAAGTTTGTTTAATGAATCTGTGATTGCCCTTCTCCGTGGAAATATCTGCCCTGGTATCCATTTTTAGGTAACACCTATAAGTGATATGATATGATATGTGTCTTTCACTTTCTGACTTACTACAAGTCACGTGATTACTTCTAGACTCATCTACAGTGCTGCAAATGGCATTGTGTCCTTTTTTCCCTTGGCTTCTCTTCTGCCTTAGCGGGGTCCATTTTCAACAATGTGATTCCCTGAGGGTTGTGGATTAGCTGACCTGGGCATCCTTACCCTGCCGGCCCGCCCTCCCCAGGTGGGCCTCGTAGAGGTCAATATAAACAGAGCTCCAGGCAGCAATAGCCCCTGAAGCTGTGCCTGACTCCATATTCTCTGCCCCGTCAGCAGACTCGGGGCTGTGCTGGTGGGAGGGAGTGAGGGGCCACAGCTTTGTGGGTGGCCCGGTGTGAGTGGGGTTCTGCTGGCCTTTCTGCAGGAGTTGCCAGGCTGCCGCCTGTAAAGAAGAGGATGTGTCACCCATACCTTCCGCTGGAATTTCTCTCCGGACAGAGGTGAGGAAGGAAAAAAGCAGTGGGGTCCGGGACAGGAGGGGTATCTCAGGCAGGGCAATGGAAAGCTTCTGGAAGAGCGCCCGGGGCCAGGACCACCCTGGCTGGCCTGCAGGCACCAAGTTGGCCTGCGTGCTGTCGCTGGTGTGGCTCCACGGTCCTTCCTCTAGGCTTTCAAGCCCTTGTACATATTCAGGTGTTTTACCTGGAAAGGGTGGGAACAGTTCAGCAGCAGCTGGCCTGGGGCTCAGCTCACGTTTACTCACAGATGCCTCGGCACGGTCCCCCAGCTTTGCAATGAGGACACTCCTTGCGTGGGGGGTGGGTGGCTGGCTGTATGGGAGATGGTTCCCCACCTCTGACCAATTTCAGAATTGTTTACCGCTGGAGCAAGTGGCGTGATAGGGTTTTCCTCTGTATAACTCGTGGGTTCAATTTTTTTTTCTTTTATGGTTCAAGTTAGATTTTATTCCTCTTTTATGTATTTATAAATATAAGCATGGAAATAATTCATTCCTATAAATACATCTGTGTGACGGGAAGAATTTTTATTGTTTTATTTTTAAATTTTATTTTTTAAAATTTTGAAATTTAATTTCATTTATGTTTTTATACAGCAGGTTATTATTAGTTATGTATTTTATGCATATACATGTATACAGGTCAATCCCTATCTCCCAACTCATCCCACCACCACCACCCCATGGCTTCCCACACTTGGTGTCCATACGTTTGTTCTCTACGTCTTTGTCCCTATTTCTTCCCTGCAAACCAGTTCATCTGTACCATTTTTAGGCTCCACATATATGCATTAATATACAATATTTGTTTTCCTCTTTCTGACTTACTTCATTCTGTATGACAGTCTCTCGATCCATCGATGTCTCTACAAATGACCCAGTTTCATTCCTTTTTATGGCCGAGTAATATTCCATTTTATATATGTACCACATCTTTCTCCACTCATCTGTCTGTGGGCATTTAGGTTGCTTCCATTACCTGGCTATTGTAAATAGTGCTGCAACGAACATTGTGCTGAATGTGCCTTTTTGAAATACGGTTTTCTCTGGGTATATGCCCAGAAGTGGGATTGCTGGATCAGATGGTAATTCTATTTCTCATTTTTTTAAGGAAACTCCATACTGTTCTCCATAGTGACTGTATCAATTTACATTCCCACCAATAGTGGAAGAGGGCTCCTTTTGTCCACACCCTCCCCAGAATTGGTTGTTTATAGATTTTCTGATGATTCCGATTTTAACAGGTGTGAGGTGATACCTCATTGTAGTTTTGATTTGCATTTCTCTAATAATTAGTGCTGTTGAGCAGCTTTTCATGTGCGTCTTGGCCATCTCTGTGTCTCCTTTGAAGAAAAGTCTCTTTAGATCTTCTGCCCATTTTTTTGGGTTGTTTGTTTTTTTAATATTAAGCTGCATGAGCTGTTTATATATATATTGGAGATTAAACCTGTGTCCATTGATTCATTTGCAACGATTTTCACCAATCCTGAGGGATGCCTTTTTCCATTCCCGTTTTTTTTAACAAAAAAGGAAAGAAAGGAAAAGAAGCAGAACACTAATGTGCATAAAATATGCCTTTTGAAACGGTCGTTTTGAAATATGGACGTCCTTTGAATTTCTTGGTCGATATGTGACCCCAGGATTTGTTTTCAGAGCAGGTGTCATTTACAGGCATGCAATGATTTTGAATATCAACTGACCATTAGCGTTGGGATTAAAGCTGCTGTTGTGTGAAACGGCCACAAGGTGGCAGCAGTTCACCCTTACCAAATCTGGTTACTAGGGCAAGAGAGCCTCAGTGGAAGTGGTGTTCTAGATTGGAGTTTAGAATGGAATATACCAGGAGAAAGCCACTCACGTTTGTCTCACTACTTCTTGTTCGTGTTTTTAATTTAATTTTTTATTTTTTATTACAGCAAGTTCGATTACAATGTTTGGCTTGTTGTAGGTGTGGAAGATGTGGTTCTTTTACACATATACAGATGACTGTTCTTCCTGGGATTCTTTTCCCATGTACGTTATGACAGAATGTTGAGTAGTCCTCTCTTGGTATTCTGTAGGTCTTTGGTGATTATGTATGTCACCTGTGTTTGTATATGTCTGTTAACCCCGATATCGTAATGAAACCAATCCTCACACCTTTCCATTGGTGAACCATAAGTTTGTTTAATGAATCTGTGATTGCCCTTCTCCGTGGAAATATCTGCCCTGGTATCCATTTTTAGGTAACACCTATAAGTGATATGATAGGATATGTGTCTTTCACTTTCTGACTTACTACAAGTCACGTGATTACTTCTAGACTCATCTACGGTGCTGCAAATGGCATTGTGTCCTTTTTTCCCTTGGCTTCTCTTCTGCCTTAGCGGGGTCCATTTTCAACAATGTGATTCCCTGAGGGTTGTGGATTAGCTGACCTGGGCAGCCTTACCCTGCCGGCCCGCCCTCCCCAAGTGTGCCTCGTTGAGGTCAATATAAACAGAGCTCCAGGCAGCAATAGCCCCTGAAGCTGTGCCTGACTCCATATTCTCTGTCCCGTCAGCAGTCTCGGGGCTGTGCTGGTGGGAGGGAGTGAGGGGCCACAGCTTTGTGGGTGGCCCGGTGTGAGTGAGGTTTTGCTGGCCTTTCTGCAGGAGTTGCCAGGCTGCCGCCTGTAAAGAAGAGGATGTGTCACCCATACCTTCCGCTGGAATTTCTCTCTGGACAGAGGTGAGGAAGGAAAAAAGCAGTGGGGGCCGGGACAGGAGGGGTATCTCAGGCAGGGCAATGGAAAGCTTCTGGAAGAGTGCCAGGGTCCAGGACCAGTGGGCTGGCTGGCCTGCAGGCACCAAGTTGGCCTGCGTGCTGTCGCTTGTGTGGCTCCACGGTCCTTCCTCTAGGCTTTCAAGCCCTTGTACATATTCAGGTGTGTTACCTGGGAAGGGTGGGAACAGTTCAGCAGCAGCTGGCCTGGGGCTCAGCTCACGTTTACTCACAGATGCCTCGGCACGGTCCCCCAGCTTTGCAATGAGGACGCTCCTTGCGTGGGGGGTGGGTGGCTGGCTGTATGGGAGATGCTTCCCCACCTCTGACCAATTTCAGAATTGTTTACCACTGGAGCAAGTGCCCTGATAGGGTTTTCCCCTGTATAACTCGTGGGTTCAGGATTTTTTTTTCTTTTATGGTTCAAGTTAGATTTTATTCCTCTTTTATGTATTTATAGATATAAGCATGGAAATCATTCATTCCTATAAATACATCTGTGTGACGGGAAGAACTTTTTTCTGTTTTATTTTTAAATTTTATTTTTTAAAATTTTGAAATTTAATTTTATTTATTTTTTTATACAGCAGGTTATTATTAGTTATGTATTTTATGCATATACATGTATACAGGTCAATCCCAATCTCCCAACTCATCCCACCACCACCACCCCATGGCTTCCCACACTTGGTGTCCATACGTTTGTTCTCTACGTCTGTGTCTCTATTTCTTCCCTGCAAACCAGTTCATCTGTACCATTTTTAGGCTCCACATATATGCATTAATATACAATATTTGTTTTCCTCTTTCTGACTTACTTCATTCTGTATGACAGTCTCTCGATCCATTGATGTCTCTACAAATGACCCAGTTTCATTCCTTTTTATGGCCGAGTAATATTCCATTTTATATATGTACCACATCTTTCTCCACTCATCTGTCTGTGGGCATTTAGGTTGCTACCATTACCTGGCTATTGTAAATAGTGCTGCAACGAACATTGTGCTGAATGTGCCTTTTTGAAATACGGTTTTCTCTGGGTATATGCCCAGAAGTGGGATTGCTGGATCAGATGGTAATTCTATTTCTCATTTTATTAAGGAAACTCCATACTGTTCTCCATAGTGACTGTATCAATTTACATTCCCACCAATAGTGGAAGAGGGCTCCTTTTGTCCACACCCTCCCCAGAATTGGTTGTTTGTAGATTTTCTGATGATGCCGATTCTAACAGGTGTGAGGTGATACCTCATTGTAATTTTGATTTGCATTTCTCTAATAATTAGTGCTGTTGAGCAGCTTTTCATGTGCGTCTTGGCCATCTCTGTGTCTCCTTTGAAGAAACGTCTCTTTAGATCTTCTGCCCATTTTTTTGGGTTGTTTGCTTTTTAATATTAAGCTGCATGAGCTGTTTATATATATATTGGAGATTAAACCTGTGTCCATTGATTCATTTGCAACGATTTTCACCCATCCTGAGGGATGCCTTTTTCCATTCCCGTTTTTTTTAACAAAAAAGAAAAGAAAGGAAAAGAAGCAGAACACTAATGTGCGTAAAATATGCCTTTTGAAACGGTCGTTTTGAAATATGGACGTCCTTTGAATTTTTTGGTCGATATGTGACCCCAGGATTTGTTTTCAGGGCAGCTGTCATTTACAGGCATGCAATGATTTTGAATATCAACTGACCATTAGCGTTGGGATTAAAGCTGCTGTTGTGTGAAACGGCCACAAGGTGGCAGCAGTTCACCCTTACCAAATCTGGTTACTAGGGCAAGAGAGCCTTAGTGGAAGTGGTGTTCTAGATTGGAGTTTAGAATGGAATGTACCAGGAGAAAGCCGCTCACGTTTGTCTCACTACTTCCTGTTCGTGTTTTTAATTTATTTTTTTATTTTTTATTACAGCAAGTTTGATTACAATGTTTGGCTTGTTGTAGGTGTGGAAGATGTGGTTGTTTTACACATATACAGATGACTGTTCTTCCTGGGATTCTTTTCCCATGTACGTTATGACAGAATGTTGAGTAGTCCTCTCTTGGTATTCTGTAGGTCTTTGGTGATTATATATGTCACCTGTGTTTGTATATGTCTGTTAACCCCGATATCGTAATGAAACCAATCCTCACACCTTTCCATTGGTGAACCATAAGTTTGTTTAATGAATCTGTGATTGCCCTTCTCCGTGGAAATATCTGCCCTGGTATCCATTTTTAGGTAACACCTATAGGTGATATGATATGATATGTGTCTTTCACTTTCTGACTTACTACAAGTCACGTGATTACTTCTAGACTCATCTACGGTGCTGCAAATGGCATTGTGTCCTTTTTTCCCTTGGCTTCTCTTCTGCCTTAGCGGGGTCCATTTTCAACAATGTGATTCCCTGAGGGTTGTGGATTAGCTGACCTGGGCAGCCTTACCCTGCCGGCCCGCCCTCCCCAGGTGTGCCTCGTTGAGGTCAATATAAACAGCGCTCCAGGCAGCAATAGCCCCTGAAGCTGTGCCTGACTCCATATTCTCTGCCCCGTCAGCAGTCTCGGGGCTGTGCTGGTGGGAGGGAGTGAGGGGCCACAGCTTTGTGGGTGGCCCGGTGTGAGTGGGGTTCTGCTGGCCTTTCTGCAGGAGATGCCAGGCTGCCGCCTGTAAAGAAGAGGATGTGTCACCCATACCTTCCGCTGGAATTTCTCTCCGGACAGAGGTGAGGAAGGAAAAAAGCAGTGGGGCCCGGGACAGGAGGGGTATCTCAGGCAGGGCAATGGAAAGCTTCTGGAAGAGCGCCCGGGGCCAGGACCACCCTGGCTGGCCTGCAGGCACCAAGTTGTCCTGCGTGCTGTCGCTGGTGTGGCTCCACGGTCCTTCCTCTAGGCTTTCAAGCCCTTGTACATATTCAGGTGTTTTACCTGGAAAGGGTGGGAACAGTTCAGCAGCAGCTGGCCTGGGGCTCAGCTCACGTTTACTCACAGATGCCTCGGCACGGTCCCCCAGCTTTGCAATGAGGACGCTCCTTGCGTGGGGGGTGGGTGGCTGGCTGTATGGGAGATGGTTCCCCACCTCTGACTAATTTCATAATTGTTTACCGCTGGAGCAAGTGCCGTGATAGGGTTTTCCTCTGTATAACTCGTGGGTTCACTTTTCTTTTAATGGTTCAAGTTAGATTTTATTCCTCTTTTATGTATTTATATATATAAGCATGGAAATAATTCATTCCTATAAATACATCTGTGTGATGGGAAGAATTTTTTCTGTTTTATTTTTAAATTTTATTTTTTAAAATTTTGAAATTTAATTTTATTTATGTTTTTATACAGCAGGTTATTATTAGTTATGTATTTTATGCATATACATGTATACAGGTCAATCCCAATCTCCCAACTCATCCCACCAGCACCACCTCATGACTTACCACACTTGGTGTCCATACGTTTGTTCTCTACCTCTGTGTCTCTATTTCTTCCCTGCAAACCAGTTCATCTGTACCATTTTTAGGCTCCACATATGTGCATTAATATACAATATTTGTTTTCCTCTTTCTGACTTACTTCATTCTGTATGACAGTCTCTCGATCCATCGATGTCTCTACAAATGACCCAGTTTCATTCCTTTTTATGGCCGAGTCATATTCCATTTTATATATGTACCACATCTTTATCCATTCATCTGTCTGTGGGCATTTAGGTTGCTTCAATTACCTGGCTATTGTAAATAGTGCTGCAACGAACATTGTGGTGAATGTGCCTTTTTGAAATACGGTTTTCTCTGGGTATATGCCCGGAAGTGGGATTGCTGGATCAGATGGTAATTCTATTTCTAATTTTTTTAAGGAAACTCCATACTGTTCTCCATAGTGACTGTATCAATTTACATTCCCACCAATAGTGGAAGAGGGCTCCTTTTGTCCACACCCTCCCCAGAATTGGTTGTTTGTAGATTTTCTGATGATGCCGATTCTAACAGGTGTGAGGTGATACCTCATTGTAGTTTTGATTTGCATTTCTCTAATAATTAGTGCGTTGAGCAGCTTTTCATGTGCGTCTTGGCCATCTCTGTGTCTCCTTTGAAGAAACGTCTCTTTAGATCTTCTGCCCATTTTTTTGGGATGTTTGTTTTTTTAATATTAAGCTGCATGAGCTGTTTATATATATTGGAGATTAAACCTCTGTCCATTGATTCGTCTGCAACGATTTTCGCCCATTCTGAGGGATGCCTTTTTCCATTCCCGTGTTTTTTAACAAAAAAGGAAAGAAAGGAAAAGAAGCAGAACACTAATGTGCGTAAAATATGCCTTTTGAAACGGTCGTTTTGAAATATGGACGTCCTTTGAATTTTTTGGTCGATATGTGACCCCAGGATTTTTTTTCAGGGCAGGTGTCATTTACAGGCCTGCAATGATTTTGAATATCAACTGACCATTAGCGCTGGGATTAAAGCTGCTGTTGTGTGAAACGGCCACAAGGTGGCAGCAGTTCACCCTTACCAAATCTGGTTACTAGGGCAAGAGAGCCTCAGTGGAAGTGGTGTTCTAGATTCGAATTTAGAATGGAATGTGCCAGGAGAAAGCCCCTCACGTTTGTCTCACTACATCTTGTTCGTGTTTTTAATTTAATTTTTTTTATTTTTTATTACAGCAAGTTTGATTACAATGTTTGGCTTGTTGTAGGTGTGGAAGATGTGGTTCTTTTACACATATACAGATGTCTGTTCTTCCTGGGATCCTTTTCCCATGTACGTTATGACAGAATGTTGAGTAGTCCTCTCTTGGTATTCTGTAGGTCTTTGGTGATTATAAATGTCACCTGTGTTTGTATATGTCTGTTAACCCCGATATCGTAATGAAACCAATCCTCACACCTTTCCATTGGTGAACCATAAGTTTGTTTAATGAATCTGTGATTGCCCTTCTCCGTGGAAATATCTGCCCTGGTATCCATTTTTAGGTAACACCTCTAAGTGATATGATATGTGTCTTTCACTTTCTGACTTACTACAAGCCACGTGATTACTTCTAGACTCATCTACGGGGCTGCAAATGGCATTTTGTCCTTTTTTCCCTTGGCTTCTCTTCTGCCTTTGCGGGGTCCATTTTCCACAATGTGATTCCCTGAGGGTTGTGGATTAGCTGACCTGGGCAGCCTTACCCTGCCGGCCTGCCCTCCCCAGGTGTGCCTCATTGAGGTCAATATAAACAGCGCTCCAGGCAGCAATAGCCCCTGAAGCTGTGCCTGACTCCATATTCTCTGCCCCGTCAGCAGTCTCGGGGCTGTGCTGGTGGGAGGGAGTGAGGGGCCACAGCTTTGTGGGTGGCCCGGTGTGAGTGGGGTTCTGCTGGCCTTTCTGCAGGAGATGCCAGGCTGCCGCCTGTAAAGAAGTGGATGTGTCACCCATACCTTCCGCTGGAATTTCTCTCCGGACAGAGGTGAGGAAGGAAAAAAGCAGTGGGGCCCGGGACAGGAGGGGTATCTCAGGCAGGGCAATGGAAAGCTTCTGAAAGAGCGCCCGGGGCCAGGACCACCCTGGCTGGCCTGCAGGCACCAAGTTGGCCTGCGTGCTGTCGCTGATGTGGCTCCACGGTCCTTCCTCTAGGCTTTCAAGCCCTTGTACATATTCAGGTGTTTTACCTGGAAAGGGTGGGAACAGTTCAGCAGCAGCCTGCCTGGGGCTCAGCTCACGTTTACTCACAGATGCCTCGGCACGGTCCCCCAGCTTTGCAATGAGGACGCTCCTTGCGTGGGGGGTGGGTTGCTGGCTGTAATGGGAGATGGTTCCCCACCTCTGACCAATTTCAGAATTGTTTACCACTGGAGCAAGTGCCCTGATAGGGTTTTCCTCTGTATAACTCCTGGGTTCAGGTTTTTTTTTTCTTTTATGGTTCAAGTTAGATTTTATTCCCCTTTTATGTATTTATAGATATAAGCATGGAAATAATTCATTCCTATAAATACATCTGTGTGACGGGAAGAATTTTTTCTGTTTTATTTTTAAATTTTATTTTTTAAAATTTTGAAATTTAATTTTATTTATGTTTTTATACAGCAGGTTATTATTAGTTATGTATTTTATGCATATACATGTATACAGGTCAATCCCAATCTCCCAACTCATCCCACCACCACCACCCCATGGCTTCCCACACTTGGTGTCCATACGTTTGTTCTCTACCTCTGTGTCTCTATTTCTTCCCTGCAAACCAGTTCATCTGTATCATTTTTAGGCTCCACATATATGCATTAATATACAATATTTGTTTTCCTCTTTGTGACTTACTTCATTCTGTATGACAGTCTCTCGATCCATCGATGTCTCTACAAATGACCCAGTTTCATTCCTTTTTATGGCCGAGTCATATTCCATTTTATATATGTACCACCTCTTTATCCATTCATCTGTCTGTGGGCATTTCGGTTGCTTCCATTACCTGGCTATTGTAAATAGTGCTGCAACGAACATTGTGGTGAATGTGCCTTGTTGAAATACGGTTTTCTCTGGGTATATGCCCAGAAGTGGGATTGCTGGATCAGATGGTAATTCTATTTCTAATTTTTTTAAGGAAACTCCATACTGTTCTCCATAGTGACTGTATCAATTTACATTCCCACCAATAGTGGAAGAGGGCTCCTTTTGTCCACACCCTCCCCAGAATTGGTTGTTTGTAGATTTTCTGATGATGCCGATTCTAACAGGTGTGAGGTGATACCTCATTGTAGTTTTGATTTGCATTTCTCTAATAATTAGTGCTGTTGAGCAGCTTTTCATGTGCGTCTTGGCCATCTCTGTGTCTCCTTTGAAGAAACGTCTCTTTAGATCTTCTGCCCATTTTTTGGGGGGTTGTTTGTTTTTTTAATATTAAGCTGCATGAGCTGTTTATATATATTGGAGATTAAACCTCTGTCCATTGATTCGTCTGCAACGATTTTCGCCCATTCTGAGGGATGCCTTTTTCCATTCCCGTGTTTTTTAACAAAAAAGGAAAGAAAGGAAAAGAAGCAGAACACTAATGTGCGTAAAATATGCCTTTTGAAACGGTCGTTTTGAAATATGGACGTCCTTTGAATTTTTTGGTCGATATGTGACCCCAGGATTTTTTTTCAGGGCAGGTGTCATTTACAGGCCTGCAATGATTTTGAATATCAACTGACCATTAGCGTTGGGATTAAAGCTGCTGTTGTGTGAAACAGCCACAAGGTGGCAGCAGTTCACCCTTACCAAATCTGGTTACTAGGGCAAGAGAGCCTCAGTGGAAGTGGTGTTCTAGATTCGAATTTAGAATGGAATGTGCCAGGAGAAAGCCCCTCAAGTTTGTCTCACTACATCTTGTTCGTGTTTTTAATTTAATTTTTTTTTATTTTTTATTACAGCAAGTTTGATTACAGTGTTTGGCTTGTTGTAGGTGTGGAAGATGTGGTTCTTTTACACATATACAGATGTCTGTTCTTCCTGGGATCCTTTTCCCATGTACGTTATGACAGAATGTTGAGTAGTCCTCTCTTGGTATTCTGTAGGTCTTTGGTGATTATATATGTCACCTGTGTTTGTATATGTCTGTTAACCCCGATATCGTAATGAAACCAATCCTCACACCTTTCCATTGGTGAACCATAAGTTTGTTTAATGAATCTGTGATTGCCCTTCTCCGTGGAAATATCTGCCCTGGTATCCATTTTTAGGTAACACCTCTATGTGATATGATATGTGTCTTTCACTTTCTGACTTACTACAAGTCACGTGATTACTTCTAGACTCATCTACGGGGCTGCAAATGGCATTTTGTCCTTTTTTCCCTTGGCTTCTCTTCTGCCTTTGCGGGGTCCATTTTCAACAATGTGATTCCCTGAGGGTTGTGGATTAGCTGACCTGGGCAGCCTTACCCTGCCGGCCTGCCCTCCCCAGGTGTGCCTCATTGAGGTCAATATAAACAGCGCTCCAGGCAGCAATAGCCCCTGAAGCTGTGCCTGACTCCATATTCTCTGCCCCGTCAGCAGTCTCGGGGCTGTGCTGGTGGGAGGGAGTGAGGGGCCACAGCTTTGTGGGTGGCCCGGTGTGAGTGGGGTTCTGCTGGCCTTTCTGCAGGAGATGCCAGGCTGCCGCCTGTAAAGAAGTGGATGTGTCACCCATACCTTCCGCTGGAATTTCTCTCCGGACAGAGGTGAGGAAGGAAAAAAGCAGTGGGGCCCGGGACAGGAGGGGTATCTCAGGCAGGGCAATGGAAAGCTTCTGGAAGAGCGCCCGGGGCCAGGACCACCCTGGCTGGCCTGCAGGCACCAAGTTGGCCTGCGTGCTGTCGCTGATGTGGCTCCACGGTCCTTCCTCTAGGCTTTCAAGCCCTTGTACATATTCAGGTGTTTTACCTGGAAAGGGTGGGAACAGTTCAGCAGCAGCCTGCCTGGGGCTCAGCTCACGTTTACTCACAGATGCCTCGGCACGGTCCCCCAGCTTTGCAATGAGGACGCTCCTTGCGTGGGGGGTGGGTTGCTGGCTGTAATGGGAGATGGTTCCCCACCTCTGACCAATTTCAGAATTGTTTACCACTGGAGCAAGTGCCCTGATAGGGTTTTCCTCTGTATAACTCCTGGGTTCAGGTTTTTTTTTTCTTTTATGGTTCAAGTTAGATTTTATTCCCCTTTTATGTATTTATAGATATAAGCATGGAAATAATTCATTCCTATAAATACATCTGTGTGACGGGAAGAATTTTTTCTGTTTTATTTTTAAATTTTATTTTTTAAAATTTTGAAATTTAATTTTATTTATGTTTTTATACAGCAGGTTATTATTAGTTATGTATTTTATGCATATACATGTATACAGGTCAATCCCAATCTCCCAACTCATCCCACCACCACCACCCCATGGCTTCCCACACTTGGTGTCCATACGTTTGTTCTCTACCTCTGTGTCTCTATTTCTTCCCTGCAAACCAGTTCATCTGTATCATTTTTAGGCTCCACATATATGCATTAATATACAATATTTGTTTTCCTCTTTGTGACTTACTTCATTCTGTATGACAGTCTCTCGATCCATCGATGTCTCTACAAATGACCCAGTTTCATTCCTTTTTATGGCCGAGTCATATTCCATTTTATATATGTACCACCTCTTTATCCATTCATCTGTCTGTGGGCATTTCGGTTGCTTCCATTACCTGGCTATTGTAAATAGTGCTGCAACGAACATTGTGGTGAATGTGCCTTGTTGAAATACGGTTTTCTCTGGGTATATGCCCAGAAGTGGGATTGCTGGATCAGATGGTAATTCTATTTCTAATTTTTTTAAGGAAACTCCATACTGTTCTCCATAGTGACTGTATCAATTTACATTCCCACCAATAGTGGAAGAGGGCTCCTTTTGTCCACACCCTCCCCAGAATTGGTTGTTTGTAGATTTTCTGATGATGCCGATTCTAACAGGTGTGAGGTGATACCTCATTGTAGTTTTGATTTGCATTTCTCTAATAATTAGTGCTGTTGAGCAGCTTTTCATGTGCGTCTTGGCCATCTCTGTGTCTCCTTTGAAGAAACGTCTCTTTAGATCTTCTGCCCATTTTTTGGGGGGTTGTTTGTTTTTTTAATATTAAGCTGCATGAGCTGTTTATATATATTGGAGATTAAACCTCTGTCCATTGATTCGTCTGCAACGATTTTCGCCCATTCTGAGGGATGCCTTTTTCCATTCCCGTGTTTTTTAACAAAAAAGGAAAGAAAGGAAAAGAAGCAGAACACTAATGTGCGTAAAATATGCCTTTTGAAACGGTCGTTTTGAAATATGGACGTCCTTTGAATTTTTTGGTCGATATGTGACCCCAGGATTTTTTTTCAGGGCAGGTGTCATTTACAGGCCTGCAATGATTTTGAATATCAACTGACCATTAGCGTTGGGATTAAAGCTGCTGTTGTGTGAAACAGCCACAAGGTGGCAGCAGTTCACCCTTACCAAATCTGGTTACTAGGGCAAGAGAGCCTCAGTGGAAGTGGTGTTCTAGATTCGAATTTAGAATGGAATGTGCCAGGAGAAAGCCCCTCAAGTTTGTCTCACTACATCTTGTTCGTGTTTTTAATTTAATTTTTTTTTATTTTTTATTACAGCAAGTTTGATTACAGTGTTTGGCTTGTTGTAGGTGTGGAAGATGTGGTTCTTTTACACATATACAGATGTCTGTTCTTCCTGGGATCCTTTTCCCATGTACGTTATGACAGAATGTTGAGTAGTCCTCTCTTGGTATTCTGTAGGTCTTTGGTGATTATATATGTCACCTGTGTTTGTATATGTCTGTTAACCCCGATATCGTAATGAAACCAATCCTCACACCTTTCCATTGGTGAACCATAAGTTTGTTTAATGAATCTGTGATTGCCCTTCTCCGTGGAAATATCTGCCCTGGTATCCATTTTTAGGTAACACCTCTAAGTGATATGATATGTGTCTTTCACTTTCTGACTTACTACAAGCCACGTGATTACTTCTAGACTCATCTACGGGGCTGCAAATGGCATTTTGTCCTTTTTTCCCTTGGCTTCTCTTCTGCCTTTGTGGGGTCCATTTTCAACAATGTGATTCCCTGAGGGTTGTGGATTAGCTGACCTGGGCAGCCTTACCCTGCCGGCCTGCCCTCCCCAGGTGTGCCTCATTGAGGTCAATATAAACAGCGCTCCAGGCAGCAATAGCCACTGAAGCTGTGCCTGACTCCATATTCTCTGCCACGTCAGCAGTCTCGGGGCTGTGCTGGTGGGAGGGAGGGAGGGGCCACAGCTTTGTGGGTGGCCCAGTGTGAGTGGGGTTCTGCTGGCCTTTCTGCAGGAGATGCCAGGCTGCCGCCTGTAAAGAAGAGGATGTGTCACCCATACCTTGCGCTGGAATTTCTCTCCGGACAGAGGTGAGGAAGGAAAAAAGCAGTGGGGCCCGGGACAGGAGGGGTATCTCAGGCAGGGCAATGGAAAGCTTCTGGAAGAGCGCCCGGGGCCAGGACCACCCTGGCTGGCCTGCAGGCACCAAGTTGGCCTGCGTGCTGTCGCTGGTGTGGCTCCACGGTCCTTCCTCTAGGCTTTCAAGCCCTTGTACATATTCAGGTGTTTTACCTGGAAAGGGTGGGAACAGTTCAGCAGCAGCTGGCCTGGGGCTCAGCTCACGTTTACTCAGAGATGCCTCGGCACGGTACCCCAGCTTTGCAATGAGGACGCTCCTTGCGTGGGGGGTGGGTTGCTGGCTGTATGGGAGATAGTTCCCCACCTCTGACCAATTACAGAATTGTTTACCGCTGGAGCAAGTGCCCTGATAGGGTTTTCCTCTGTATAACTCGTCGGTTCATGTTTTTTTTTTCTTTTATGGTTCAAGTTAGATTTTATTCCTCTTTTATGTATTTATAGATATAAGCATGGAAATAATTCATTCCTATAAATACATCTGTGTGACGGGAAGAACTTGTTTCTGTTTTATTTTTAAATTTTATTTTTTAAAATTTTGAAATTTAATTTTATTTATTTTTTTATACAGCACGTTATTATTAGTTATGTATTTTATGCATATACATGTATACAGGTCAATCCCAATCTCCCAACTCATCCCACCACCACCACCCCATGGCTTCCCACACTTGGTGTCCATACGTTTGTTCTCTACCTCTGTGTCTCTATTTCTTCCCTGCAAACCAGTTCATCTGTATCATTTTTAGGCTCCACATATATGCATTAATATACAATATTTGTTTTCCTCTTTGTGACTTACTTCATTCTGTATGACAGTCTCTCGATCCATCGATGTCTCTACAAATGACCCAGTTTCATTCCTTTTTATGGCCGAGTCATATTCCATTTTATATATGTACCACCTCTTTATCCATTCATCTGTCTGTGGGCATTTCGGTTGCTTCCATTACCTGGCTATTGTAAATAGTGCTGCAACGAACATTGTGGTGAATGTGCCTTGTTGAAATACGGTTTTCTCTGGGTATATGCCCAGAAGTGGGATTGCTGGATCAGATGGTAATTCTATTTCTAATTTTTTTAAGGAAACTCCATACTGTTCTCCATAGTGACTGTATCAATTTACATTCCCACCAATAGTGGAAGAGGGCTCCTTTTGTCCACACCCTCCCCAGAATTGGTTGTTTGTAGATTTTCTGATGATGCCGATTCTAACAGGTGTGAGGTGATACCTCATTGTAGTTTTGATTTGCATTTCTCTAATAATTAGTGCTGTTGAGCAGCTTTTCATGTGCGTCTTGGCCATGTCTGTGTCTCCTTTGTAGAAACGTCTCTTTAGATCTTCTGCCCATTTTTTTGGGGTTGTTTGTTTTTTTAATATTAAGCTGCATGAGCTGTTTATATATATTGGAGATTAAACCTCTGTCCATTGATTCGTCTGCAACGATTTTCGCCCATTCTGAGGGATGCCTTTTTCCATTCCCGTGTTTTTTAACAAAAAAGGAAAGAAAGGAAAAGAAGCAGAACACTAATGTGCGTAAAATATGCCTTTTGAAACGGTCGTTTTGAAATATGGACGTCCTTTGAATTTTTTGGTCGATATGTGACCCCAGGATTTGTTTTCAGGGCAGGTGTCATTTACAGGCCTGCAATGATTTTGAATATCAACTGACCATTAGCATTGGGATTAAAGCTGCTGTTGTGTGAAACAGCCACAAGGTGGCAGCAGTTCACCCTTACCAAATCTGGTTACTAGGGCAAGAGAGCCTCAGTGGAAGTGGTGTTCTAGATTCGAATTTAGAATGGAATGTGCCAGGAGAAAGCCCCTCACGTTTGTCTCACTACATCTTGTTCGTGTTTTTAATTTAATTTTTTTTTTATTTTTTATTACAGCAAGTTTGATTACAATGTTTGGCTTGTTGTAGGTGTGGAAGATGTGGTTCTTTTACACATATACAGATGTCTGTTCTTCCTGGGATCCTTTTCCAATGTACGTTATGACAGAATGTTGAGTAGTCCTCTCTTGGTATTCTGTAGGTCTTTGGTGATTATATATGTCACCTGTGTTTGTATATGTCTGTTAACCCCGATATCGTAATGAAACCAATCCTCACACCTTTCCATTGGTGAACCATAAGTTTGTTTAATGAATCTGTGATTGCCCTTCTCCGTGGAAATATCTTCCCTGGTATCCATTTTTAGGTAACACCTCTAAGTGATATGATATGTATCTTTCACTTTCTGACTTACTACAAGTCACGTGATTACTTCTAGACTCATCTACGGGGCTGCAAATGGCATTTTGTCCTTTTTTCCCTTGGCTTCTCTTCTGCCTTTGCGGGGTCCATTTTCAACAATGTGATTCCCTGAGGGTTGTGGATTAGCTGACCTGGGCAGCCTTACCCTGCCGGCCTGCCCTCCCCAGGTGTGCCTCATTGAGGTCAATATAAACAGCGCTCCAGGCAGCAATAGCCCCTGAAGCTGTGCCTGACTCCATATTCTCTGCCCCGTCAGCAGTCTCGGGGCTGTGCTGGTGGGAGGGAGTGAGGGGCCACAGCTTTGTGGGTGGCCCGGTGTGAGTGGGGTTCTGCTGGCCTTTCTGCAGGAGATGCCAGGCTGCCGCCTGTAAAGAAGAGGATGTGTCACCCATACCTTCCGCTGGAATTTCTCTCCGGACAGAGGTGAGGAAAGAAAAAAGCAGTGGGGCCCGGGACAGGAGGGGTATCTCAGGCAGGGCAATGGAAAGCTTCTGGAAGAGCGCCCGGGGCCAGGACCACCCTGGCTGGCCTGCAGGCACCAAGTTGGCCTGCGTGCTGTCGCTGGTGTGGCTCCACGGTCCTTCCTCTAGGCTTTCAAGCCCTTGTACATATTCAGGTGTTTTACCTGGAAAGGGTGGGAACAGTTCAGCAGCAGCTGGCCTGGGGCTCAGCTCACGTTTACTCACAGATGCCTCGGCACGGTCCCCCAGCTTTGCAATGAGAACGCTCCTTGCGTGGGGGGTGGGTTGCTGGCTGTAATGGGAGATGGTTCCCCACCTCTGACCAATTTCAGAATTGTTTACCACTGGAGCAAGTGCCCTGATAGGGTTTTCCTCTGTATAACTCCTGGGTTCAGGTTTTTTTTTTCTTTTATGGTTCAAGTTAGATTTTATTCCCCTTTTATGTATTTATAGATATAAGCATGGAAATAATTCATTCCTATAAATACATCTGTGTGACGGGAAGAATTTTTTCTGATTTTAAATTTTATTTTTTAAAATTTTGAAATTCAATTTTATTTATGTTTTTATACAGCAGGTTATTATTAGTTATGTATTTTATGCATATACATGTATACAGGTCAATCCCAATCTCCCAACTCATCCCACCACCACCACCCCATGGCTTCCCACACTTGGTGTCCATACGTTTGTTCTCTACCTCTGTGTCTCTATTTCTTCCCTGCAAACCAGTTCATCTGTATCATTTTTAGGCTCCACATATATGCATTAATATACAATATTTGTTTTCCTCTTTGTGACTTACTTCATTCTGTATGACAGTCTCTCGATCCATCGATGTCTCTACAAATGACCCAGTTTCATTCCTTTTTATGGCCGAGTCATATTCCATTTTATATATGTACCACATCTTTATCCATTCATCTGTCTGTGGGCATTTCGGTTGCTTCCATTACCTGGCTATTGTAAATAGTGCTGCAACGAACATTGTGGTGAATGTGCCTTGTTGAAATACGGTTTTCTCTGGGTATATGCCCAGAAGTGGGATTGCTGGATCAGATGGTAATTCTATTTCTAATTTTTTTAAGGAAACTCCATACTGTTCTCCATAGTGACTGTATCAATTTACATTCCCACCAATAGTGGAAGAGGGCTCCTTTTGTCCACACCCTCCCCAGAATTGGTTGTTTGTAGATTTTCTGATGATGCCGATTCTAACAGGTGTGAGGTGATACCTCATTGTAGTTTTGATTTGCATTTCTCTAATAATTAGTGCTGTTGAGCAGCTTTTCATGTGCGTCTTGGCCATCTCTGTGTCTCCTTTGAAGAAACGTCTCTTTAGATCTTCTGCCCATTTTTTTTGGGTTGTTTGTTTTTTTAATATTAAGCTGCATGAGCTGTTTATATATATTGGAGATTAAACCTCTGTCCATTGATTCGTCTGCAATGATTTTCGCCCATTCTGAGGGATGCCTTTTTCCATTCCCGTGTTTTTTAACAAAAAAGGAAAGAAAGGAAAAGAAGCAGAACACTAATGTGCGTAAAATATGCCTTTTGAAACGGTCGTTTTGAAATATGGACGTCCTTTGAATTTTTTGGTCGATATGTGACCCCAGGATTTGTTTTCAGGGCAGGTGTCATTTACAGGCCTGCAATGATTTTGAATATCAACTGACCATTAGCGTTGGGATTAAAGCTGCTGTTGTGTGAAACGGCCACAAGGTGGCAGCAGTTCACCCTTACCAAATCTGGTTACTAGGGCAAGAGAGCCTCAGTGGAAGTGGTGTTCTAGATTCGAATTTAGAATGGAATGTGCCAGGAGAAAGCCCCTCACGTTTGTCTCACTACTTCTTGTTCGTGTTTTTAATTTAAGTTTTTAATTTTTATTACAGCAAGTTTGATTACAATGTTTGGCTTGTTGTAGGTGTGGAAGATGTGGTTCTTTTACACATATACAGATGACTGTTCTTCTTGGGATCCTTTTCCCATGTACGTTATGACAGAATGTTGAGTAGTCCTCTCTTGGTATTCTGTAGGTCTTTGGTGATTATATATGTCACCTGTGTTTGTATATGTCTGTTAACCCCAATATCGTAAAGAAACCAATCCTCACACCTTTCCATTGGTGAACCATAAGTTTGTTTAATGAATCTGTGATTGCCCTTCTCCGTGGAAATATCTGCCCTGGTATCCATTTTTAGGTAACACCTCTAAGTGATATGATATGTGTCTTTCACTTTCTGACTTACTACAAGCCACGTGATTACTTCTAGCCTCATCTACGGTGCTGCAAATGGCATTTTGTCCTTTTTTCCCTTGGCTTCTCTTCTGCCTTTGCGGGGTCCATTTTCAACAATGTGATTCCCTGAGGGTTGTGGATTAGCTGACCTGCGCAGCCTTACCCTGCCGGCCTGCCCTCCCCAGGTGTGACTCATTGAGGTCAATATAAACAGCGCTCCAGGCAGCAATAGCCCCTGAAGCTGTGCCTGACTCCATATTCTCTGCCCCGTCAGCAGTCTCGGGGCTGTGCTGGTGGGAGGGAGGGAGGGGCCACAGCTTTGTGGGTGACCCGGTGTGAGTGGGGTTCTGCTGGCCTTTCTGCAGGAGATGCCAGGCTGCGGCCTGTAAAGAAGAGGATGTGTCACCCATACCTTCCGCTGGAATTTCTCTCCGGACAGAGTTGAGGAAGGAAAAAAGCAGTGGGGCCCGGGACAGGAGGGGTATCTCAGGCAGGGCAATGGAAAGCTTCTGGAAGAGCGCCCAGGGCCAGGACCACCCTGGCTGGCCTGCAGGCACCAAGTTGGCCTGCGTGCTGTCGCTGGTGTGGCTCCACGGTCCTTCCTCTAGGCTTTCAAGCCCTTGTACATATTCAGGTGTTTTACCTGGAAAGGGTGGGAACAGTTCAGCAGCAGCTGGCCTGGGGCTCAGCTCACGTTTACTCAGAGATGCCTCGGCACGGTACCCCAGCTTTGCAATGAGGACGCTCCTTGCGTGGGGGGTGGGTTGCTGGCTGTAATGGGAGATGGTTCCCCACCTCTGACCAATTTCAGAATTGTTTACCACTGGAGCAAGTGCCCTGATAGGGTTTTCCTCTGTATAACTCCTGGGTTCAGGTTTTTTTTTTCTTTTATGGTTCAAGTTAGATTTTATTCCCCTTTTATGTATTTATAGATATAAGCATGGAAATAATTCATTCCTATAAATACATCTGTGTGACGGGAAGAATTTTTTCTGTTTTATGTTTAAATTTTATTTTTTAAAATTTTGAAATTTAATTTTATTTATGTTTTTATACAGCAGGTTATTATTAGTTATGTATTTTATGCATATACATGTATACAGGTCAATCCCAATCTCCCAACTCATCCCACCACCACCACCCCATGGCTTCCCACACTTGGTGTCCATACGTTTGTTCTCTACCTCTGTGTCTCTATTTCTTCCCTGCAAACCAGTTCATCTGTATCATTTTTAGGCTCCACATATATGCATTAATATACAATATTTGATTTCCTCTTTGTGACTTACTTCATTCTGTATGACAGTCTCTCGATCCATCGATGTCTCTACAAATGACCCAGTTTCATTCCTTTTTATGGCCGAGTCATATTCCATTTTATATATGTACCACCTCTTTATCCATTCATCTGTCTGTGGGCATTTAGGTTGCTTCCATTACCTGGCTATTGTAAATAGTGCTGCAACGAACATTGTGGTGAATGTGCCTTGTTGAAATACGGTTTTCTCTGGGTATATGCCCAGAAGTGGGATTGCTGGATCAGATGGTAATTCTATTTCTAATTTTTTTAAGGAAACTCCATACTGTTCTCCATAGAGACTGTATCAATTTACATTCCCACCAATAGTGGAAGAGGGCTCCTTTTGTACACACCCTCCCCAGAATTGGTTGTTTGTAGATTTTCTGATGATGCCGATTCTAACAGGTGTGAGGTGATACCTCATTGTAGTTTTGATTTGCATTTCTCTAATAATTAGTGCTGTTGAGCAGCTTTTCATGTGCGTCTTGGCCATCTCTGTGTCTCCTTTGAAGAAACGTCTCTTTAGATCTTCTGCCCATTTTTTTGGGGTTGTTTGTTTTTTTAATATTAAGCTGCATGAGCTGTTTATATATATTGGAGATTAAACCTCTGTCCATTGATTCGTCTGCAACGATTTTCGCCCATTCTGAGGGATGCCTTTTTCCATTCCCGTGTTTTTTAACAAAAAAGGAAAGAAAGGAAAAGAAGCAGA
Source organism: Mesoplodon mirus (assembly GCF_964341445.2). NCBI lineage: Eukaryota > Metazoa > Chordata > Mammalia > Artiodactyla > Ziphiidae > Mesoplodon > Mesoplodon mirus. The sequence goes on along the minus strand of NW_028295801.1, from coordinate 845,077 downwards.
ACACTAATGTGCGTAAAATATGCCTTTTGAAACGGTCGTTTTGAAATATGGACGTCCTTTGAATTTTTTGGTCGATATGTGACCCCAGGATTTGTTTTCAGGGCAGGTGTCATTTACAGGCCTGCAATGATTTTGAATATCAACTGACCATTAGCGTTGGGATTAAAGCTGCTGTTGTGTGAAACGGCCACAAGGTGGCAGCAGTTCACCCTTACCAAATCTGGTTACTAGGGCAAGAGAGCCTCAGTGGAAGTGGTGTTCTAGATTCGAATTTAGAATGGAATGTGTCAGGAGAAATCCCCTCACGTTTGTCTCACTACATCTTGTTCGTGTTTTTAATTTATTTTTTTTTTATTTTTTATTACAGCAAGTTTGATTACAATGTTTGGCATGTTGTAGGTGTGGAAGATGTGGTTCTTTTACACATATACAGATGTCTGTTCTTCCTGGGATCCTTTTCCCATGTACGTTATGACAGAATGTTGAGTAGTCCTCTCTTGGTATTCTGTAGGTCTTTGGTGATTATATATGTCACCTGTGTTTGTATATGTCTGTTAACCCCGATATCGTAATGAAACCAATCCTCACACCTTTCCATTGGTGAACCATAAGTTTGTTTAATGAATCTGTGATTGCCCTTCTCCGTGGAAATATCTGCCCTGGTATCCATTTTTAGGTAACACCTCTAAGTGATATGATATGTGTCTTTCACTTTCTGACTTACTACAAGCCACGTGATTACTTCTAGACTCATCTACGGGGCTGCAAATGGCATTTTGTCCTTTTTTCCCTTGGCTTCTCTTCTGCCTTTGTGGGGTCCATTTTCAACAATGTGATTCCCTGAGGGTTGTGGATTAGCTGACCTGGGCAGCCTTACCCTGCCGGCCTGCCCTCCCCAGGTGTGCCTCATTGAGGTCAATATAAACAGCGCTCCAGGCAGCAATAGCCCCTGAAGCTGTGCCTGACTCCATATTCTCTGCCACGTCAGCAGTTTCGGGGCTGTGCTGGTGGGAGGGAGGGAGGGGCCACAGCTTTGTGGGTGGCCCAGTGTGAGTGGGGTTCTGCTGGCCTTTCTGCAGGAGATGCCAGGCTGCCGCCTGTAAAGAAGAGGATGTGTCACCCATACCTTCCGCTGGAATTTCTCTCCGGACAGAGGTGAGGAAGGAAAAAAGCAGTGGGGCCCGGGACAGGAGGGGTATCTCAGGCAGGGCAATGGAAAGCTTCTGGAAGAGCGCCCGGGGCCAGGACCACCCTGGCTGGCCTGCAGGCACCAAGTTGGCCTGCGTGCTGTCGCTGGTGTGGCTCCACTGTCCTTCCTCTAGGCTTTCAAGCCCTTGTACATATTCAGGTGTTTTACCTGGAAAGGGTGGGAACAGTTCAGCAGCAGCTGGCCTGGGGCTCAGCTCACGTTTACTCACAGATGCCTCGGCACGGTCCCCCAGCTTTGCAATGAGGACGCTCCTTGCGTGGGGGGTGGGTTGCTGGCTGTAATGGGAGATGGTTCCCCACCTCTGACCAATTTCAGAATTGTTTACCACTGGAGCAAGTGCCCTGATAGGGTTTTCCTCTGTATAACTCCTGGGTTCAGGTTTTTTTTTTCTTTTATGGTTCAAGTTAGATTTTATTCCCCTTTTATGTATTTATAGATATAAGCATGGAAATAATTCATTCCTATAAATACATCTGTGTGACGGGAAGAATTTTTTCTGTTTTATGTTTAAATTTTATTTTTTAAAATTTTGAAATTTAATTTTATTTATGTTTTTATACAGCAGGTTATTATTAGTTATGTATTTTATGCATATACATGTATACAGGTCAATCCCAATCTCCCAACTCATCCCACCACCACCACCCCATGGCTTCCCACACTTGGTGTCCATACGTTTGTTCTCTACCTCTGTGTCTCTATTTCTTCCCTGCAAACCAGTTCATCTGTATCATTTTTAGGCTCCACATATATGCATTAATATACAATATTTGTTTTCCTCTTTGTGACTTACTTCATTCTGTATGACAGTCTCTCGATCCATCGATGTCTCTACAAATGACCCAGTTTCATTCCTTTTTATGGCCGAGTCATATTCCATTTTATATATGTACCACCTCTTTATCCATTCATCTGTCTGTGGGCATTTCGGTTGCTTCCATTACCTGGCTATTGTAAATAGTGCTGCAACGAACATTGTGGTGAATGTGCCTTGTTGAAATACGGTTTTCTCTGGGTATATGCCCAGAAGTGGGATTGCTGGATCAGATGGTAATTCTATTTCTAATTTTTTTAAGGAAACTCCATACTGTTCTCCATAGTGACTGTATCAATTTACATTCCCACCAATAGTGGAAGAGGGCTCCTTTTGTCCACACCCTCCCCAGAATTGGTTGTTTGTAGATTTTCTGATGATGCCGATTCTAACAGGTGTGAGGTGATACCTCATTGTAGTTTTGATTTGCATTTCTCTAATAATTAGTGCTGTTGAGCAGCTTTTCATGTGCGTCTTGGCCATCTCTGTGTCTCCTTTGAAGAAACGTCTCTTTAGATCTTCTGCCCATTTTTTTTGGGTTGTTTGTTTTTTTAATATTAAGCTGCATGAGCTGTTTATATATATTGGAGATTAAACCTCTGTCCATTGATTCGTCTGCAACGATTTTCGCCCATTCTGAGGGATGCCTTTTTCCATTCCCGTGTTTTTTAACAAAAAAGGAAAGAAAGGAAAAGAAGCAGAACACTAATGTGCGTAAAATATGCCTTTTGAAACGGTCGTTTTGAAATATGGACGTCCTTTGAATTTTTTGGTCGATATGTGACCCCAGGATTTTTTTTCAGGGCAGGTGTCATTTACAGGCCTGCAATGATTTTGAATATCAACTGACCATTAGCGTTGGGATTAAAGCTGCTGTTGTGTGAAACAGCCACAAGGTGGCAGCAGTTCACCCTTACCAAATCTGGTTACTAGGGCAAGAGAGCCTCAGTGGAAGTGGTGTTCTAGATTCGAATTTAGAATGGAATGTGCCAGGAGAAAGCCCCTCAAGTTTGTCTCACTACATCTTGTTCGTGTTTTTAATTTAATTTTTTTTTATTTTTTATTACAGCAAGTTTGATTACAATGTTTGGCTTGTTGTAGGTGTGGAAGATGTGGTTCTTTTACACATATACAGATGTCTGTTCTTCCTGGGATCCTTTTCCAATGTACGTTATGACAGAATGTTGAGTAGTCCTCTCTTGGTATTCTGTAGGTCTTTGGTGATTATATATGTCACCTGTGTTTGTATATGTCTGTTAACCCCGATATCGTAATGAAACCAATCCTCACACCTTTCCATTGGTGAACCATAAGTTTGTTTAATGAATCTGTGATTGCCCTTCTCCGTGGAAATATCTTCCCTGGTATCCATTTTTAGGTAACACCTCTAAGTGATATGATATGTGTCTTTCACTTTCTGACTTACTACAAGTCACGTGATTACTTCTAGACTCATCTACGGGGCTGCAAATGGCATTTTGTCCTTTTTTCCCTTGGCTTCTCTTCTGCCTTAGCGGGCTCCATTTTCAACAATGTGATTCCCTTTGTGGTTGTGGATTAGCTGACCTGGGCAGCCTTACCCTGCCGGCCTGCCCTCCCCAGGTGTGCCTCGTTGAGGTCAATATAAACAGCGCTCCAGGCAGCAATAGCCCCTGAAGCTGTGCCTGACTCCATATTCTCTGCCCCGTCAGCAGTCTCGGGGCTGTGCTGGTGGGAGGGAGTGAGGGGCCACAGCTTTGTGGGTGGCCCGGTGTGAGTGGGGTTCTGCTGGCCTTTCTGCAGGAGATGCCAGGCTGCCGCCTGTAAAGAAGAGGATGTGTCACCCATACCTTCCGCTGGAATTTCTCTCCGGACAGAGGTGAGGAAGGAAAAAAGCAGTGGGGCCCGGGACAGGAGGGGTATCTCAGGCAGGGCAATGGAAAGCTTCTGGAAGAGCGCCCGGGGCCAGGACCACCCTGGCTGGCCTGCAGGCACCAAGTTGGCCTGCGTGCTGTCGCTGGTGTGGCTCCACGGTCCTTCCTCTAGGCTTTCAAGACCTTGTACATATTCAGGTGTTTTACCTGGAAAGGGTGGGAACAGTTCAGCAGCAGCTGGCCTGGGGCTCAGCTCACGTTTACTCACAGATGCCTCGGCACGGTCCCCCAGCTTTGCAATGAGGACGCTCCTTGCGTGGGGGGTGGGTTGCTGGCTGTAATGGGAGATGGTTCCCCACCTCTGACCAAGTTCAGAATTGTTTACCACTGGAGCAAGTGCCCTGATAGGGTTTTCCTCTGTATAACTCCTGGGTTCAGGTTTTTTTTTTTTTCCTTTATGGTTCAAGTTAGATTTTATTCCCCTTTTATGTATTTATAGATATAAGCATGGAAATAATTCATTCCTATAAATACATCTGTGTGACGGGAAGAATTTTTTCTGTTTTATTTTTAAATTTTATTTTTTAAAATTTTGAAATTCAATTTTATTTATGTTTTTATACAGCAGGTTATTATTAGTTATGTATTTTATGCATATACATGTATACAGGTCAATCCCAATCTCCCAACTCATCCCACCACCACCACCCCATGGCTTCCCACACTTGGTGTCCATACGTTTGTTCTCTACCTCTGTGTCTCTATTCCTTCCCTGCAAACCAGTTCATCTGTATCATTTTTAGGCTCCACATATATGCATTAATATACAATATTTGTTTTCCTCTTTGTGACTTACTTCATTCTGTATGACAGTCTCTCGATCCATCGATGTCTCTACAAATGACCCAGTTTCATTCCTTTTTATGGCCGAGTCATATTCCATTTTATATATGTACCACATCTTTATCCATTCATCTGTCTGTGGGCATTTAGGTTGCTTCCATTACCTGGCTATTGTAAATAGTGCTGCAACGAACATTGTGGTGAATGTGCCTTGTTGAAATACGGTTTTCTCTGGGTATATGCCCAGAAGTGGGATTGCTGGATCAGATGGTAATTCTATTTCTAATTTTTTTAAGGAAACTCCATACTGTTCTCCATAGTGACTGTATCAATTTACATTCCCACCAATAGTGGAAGAGGGCTCCTTTTGTCCACACCCTCCCCAGAATTGGTTGTTTGTAGATTTTCTGATGATGCCGATTCTAACAGGTGTGAGGTGATAACTCATTGTAGTTTTGATTTGCATTTCTCTAATAATTAGTGCTGTTGAGCAGCTTTTCATGTGCGTCTTGGCCATCTCTGTGTGTCCTTTGAAGAAACGTCTCTTTAGATCTTCTGCCCATTTTTTTTGGGTTGTTTGTTTTTTTAATATTAAGCTGCATGAGCTGTTTATATATATTGGAGATTAAACCTCTGTCCATTGATTCGTCTGCAACGATTTTCGCCCATTCTGAGGGATGCCTTTTTCCATTCCCGTGTTTTTTAACAAAAAAGGAAAGAAAGGAAAAGAAGCAGAACACTAATGTGCGTAAAATATGCCTTTTGAAACGGTCGTTTTGAAATATGGACGTCCTTTGAATTTTTTGGTCGATATGTGACCCCAGGATTTGTTTTCAGGGCAGGTGTCATTTACAGGCCTGCAATGATTTTGAATATCAACTGACCATTAGCGTTGGGATTAAAGCTGCTGTTGTGTGAAACAGCCACAAGGTGGCAGCAGTTCACCCTTACCAAATCTGGTTACTAGGGCAAGAGAGCCTCAGTGGAAGTGGTGTTCTAGATTCGAATTTAGAATGGAATGTGCCAGGAGAAAGCCCCTCACGTTTGTCTCACTACATCTTGTTCGTGTTTTTAATTTATTTTTTTTTTATTTTTTATTACAGCAAGTTTGATTACAATGTTTGGCTTGTTGTAGGTGTGGAAGATGTGGTTCTTTTACACATATACAGATGTCTGTTCTTCCTGGGATCCTTTTCCCATGTACGTTATGACAGAATGTTGAGTAGTCCTCTCTTGGTATTCTGTAGGTCTTTGGTGATTATATATGTCACCTGTGTTTGTATATGTCTGTTAACCCCGATATCGTAATGAAACCAATCCTCACACCTTTCCATTGGTGAACCATAAGTTTGTTTAATGAATCTGTGATTGCCCTTCTCCGTGGAAATATCTGCCCTGGTATCCATTTTTAGGTAACACCTCTATGTGATATGATATGTGTCTTTCACTTTCTGACTTACTACAAGTCACGTGATTACTTCTAGACTCATCTACGGGGCTGCAAATGGCATTTTGTCCTTTTTTCCCTTGGCTTCTCTTCTGCCTTTGCGGGGTCCATTTTCCACAATGTGATTCCCTGAGGGTTGTGGATTAGCTGACCTGGGCAGCCTTACCCTGCCGGCCTGCCCTCCCCAGGTGTGCCTCGTTGAGGTCAATATAAACAGCGCTCCAGGCAGCAATAGCCCCTGAAGCTGTGCCTGACTCCATATTCTCTGCCCCGTCAGCAGTCTCGGGGCTGTGCTGGTGGGAGGGAGTGAGGGGCCACAGCTTTGTGGGTGGCCCGGTGTGAGTGGGGTTCTGCTGGCCTTTCTGCAGGAGATGCCAGGCTGCCGCCTGTAAAGAAGAGGATGTGTCACCCATACCTTCCGCTGGAATTTCTCTCCGGACAGAGGTGAGGAAGGAAAAAAGCAGTGGGGCCCGGGACAGGAGGGGTATTTCAGGCAGGGCAATGGAAAGCTTCTGGAAGAGCGCCCGGGGCCAGGACCACCCTGGCTGGCCTGCAGGCACCAAGTTGGCCTGCGTGCTGTCGCTGGTGTGGCTCCACGGTCCTTCCTCTAGGCTTTCAAGCCCTTGTACATATTCAGGTGTTTTACCTGGAAAGGGTGGGAACAGTTCAGCAGCAGCTGGCCTGGGGCTCAGCTCACGTTTACTCACAGATGCCTCGGCACGGTCCCCCAGCTTTGCAATGAGGACGCTCCTTGCGTGGGGGGTGGGTTGCTGGCTGTAATGGGAGATGGTTCCCCACCTCTGACCAATTTCAGAATTGTTTACCACTGGAGCAAGTGCCCTGATAGGGTTTTCCTCTGTATAACTCCTGGGTTCAGGTTTTTTTTTTCTTTTATGGTTCAAGTTAGATTTTATTCCCCTTTTATGTATTTATAGATATAAGCATGGAAATAATTCATTCCTATAAATACATCTGTGTGACGGGAAGAATTTTTTCTGTTTTTAAATTTTATTTTTTAAAATTTTGAAATTCAATTTTATTTATGTTTTTATACAGCAGGTTATTATTAGTTATGTATTTTATGCATATACATGTATACAGGTCAATCCCAATCTCCCAACTCATCCCACCACCACCACCCCATGGCTTCCCACACTTGGTGTCCATACGTTTGTTCTCTACCTCTGTGTCTCTATTTCTTCCCTGCAAACCAGTTCATCTGTATCATTTTTAGGCTCCACATATATGCATTAATATACAATATTTGTTTTCCTCTTTGTGACTTACTTCATTCTGTATGACAGTCTCTCGATCCATCGATGTCTCTACAAATGACCCAGTTTCATTCCGTTTTATGGCCGAGTCATATTCCATTTTATATATGTACCACCTCTTTATCCATTCATCTGTCTGTGGGCATTTAGGTTGCTTCCATTACCTGGCTATTGTAAATAGTGCTGCAACGAACATTGTGCTGAATGTGCCTTGTTGAAATACGGTTTTCTCTGGGTATATGCCCAGAAGTGGGATTGCTGGATCAGATGGTAATTCTATTTCTAATTTTTTTAAGGAAACTCCATACTGTTCTCCATAGTGACTGTATCAATTTACATTCCCACCAATAGTGGAAGAGGGCTCCTTTTGTCCACACCCTCCCCAGAATTGGTTGTTTGTAGATTTTCTGATGATGCCGATTCTAACAGGTTTGAGGTGATACCTCATTGTAGTTTTGATTTGCATTTCTCTAATAATTAGTGCTGTTGAGCAGCTTTTCATGTGCGTCTTGGCCATCTCTGTGTGTCCTTTGAAGAAACGTCTCTTTAGATCTTCTGCCCATTTATTTGGGGTTGTTTGTTTTTTTAATATTAAGCTGCATGAGCTGTTTATATATATTGGAGATTAAACCTCTGTCCATTGATTCGTCTGCAACGATTTTCGCCCATTCTGAGGGATGCCTTTTTCCATTCCCGTGTTTTTTAACAAAAAAGGAAAGAAAGGAAAAGAAGCAGAACACTAATGTGCGTAAAATATGCCTTTTGAAACGGTCGTTTTGAAATATGGACGTCCTTTGAATTTTTTGGTCGATATGTGACCCCAGGATTTGTTTTCAGGGCAGGTGTCATTTACAGGCCTGCAATGATTTTGAATATCAACTGACCATTAGCGTTGGGATTAAAGCTGCTGTTGTGTGAAACAGCCACAAGGTGGCAGCAGTTCACCCTTACCAAATCTGGTTACTAGGGCAAGAGAGCCTCAGTGGAAGTGGTGTTCTAGATTCGAATTTAGAATGGAATGTGCCAGGAGAAAGCCCCTCAAGTTTGTCTCACTACATCTTGTTCGTGTTTTTAATTTAATTTTTTTTTATTTTTTATTACAGCAAGTTTGATTACAATGTTTGGCATGTTGTAGGTGTGGAAGATGTGGTTCTTTTACACATATACAGATGTCTGTTCTTCCTGGGATCCTTTTCCCATGTACGTTATGACAGAATGTTCAGTAGTCCTCTCTTGGTATTCTGTAGGTCTTTGGTGATTATATATGTCACCTGTGTTTGTATATGTCTGTTAACCCCGATATCGTAATGAAACCAATCCTCACACCTTTCCATTGGTGAACCATAAGTTTGTTTAATGAATCTGTGATTGCCCTTCTCCGTGGAAATATCTTCCCTGGTATCCATTTTTAGGTAACACCTCTAAGTGATATGATATGTGTCTTTCACTTTCTGACTTACTACAAGTCACGTGATTACTTCTAGACTCATCTACGGGGCTGCAAATGGCATTTTGTCCTTTTTTCCCTTGGCTTCTCTTCTGCCTTAGCGGGCTCCATTTTCAACAATGTGATTCCCTTTGTGGTTGTGGATTAGCTGACCTGGGCAGCCTTACCCTGCCGGCCTGCCCTCCCCAGGTGTGCCTCGTTGAGGTCAATATAAACAGCGCTCCAGGCAGCAATAGCCCCTGAAGCTGTGCCTGACTCCATATTCTCTGCCCCGTCAGCAGTCTCGGGGCTGTGCTGGTGGGAGGGAGTGAGGGGCCACAGCTTTGTGGGTGGCCCGGTGTGAGTGGGGTTCTGCTGGCCTTTCTGCAGGAGATGCCAGGCTGCCGCCTGTAAAGAAGAGGATGTGTCACCCATACCTTCCGCTGGAATTTCTCTCCGGACAGAGGTGAGGAAGGAAAAAAGCAGTGGGGCCCGGGACAGGAGGGGTATCTCAGGCAGGGCAATGGAAAGCTTCTGGAAGAGCGCCCGGGGCCAGGACCACCCTGGCTGGCCTGCAGGCACCAAGTTGGCCTGCGTGCTGTCGCTGGTGTGGCTCCACGGTCCTTCCTCTAGGCTTTCAAGCCCTTGTACATATTCAGGTGTTTTACCTGGAAAGGGTGGGAACAGTTCAGCAGCAGCTGGCCTGGGGCTCAGCTCACGTTTACTCACAGATGCCTCGGCACGGTCCCCCAGCTTTGCAATGAGGACGCTCCTTGCGTGGGGGGTGGGTTGCTGGCTGTAATGGGAGATGGTTCCCCACCTCTGACCAATTTCAGAATTGTTTACCACTGGAGCAAGTGCCCTGATAGGGTTTTCCTCTGTATAACTCCTGGGTTCAGGTTTTTTTTTTTTCTTTTATGGTTCAAGTTAGATTTTATTCCCCTTTTATGTATTTATAGATATAAGCATGGAAATAATTCATTCCTATAAATACATCTGTGTGACGGGAAGAATTTTTTCTGTTTTATTTTTAAATTTTATTTTTTAAAATTTTGAAATTCAATTTTATTTATGTTTTTATACAGCAGGTTATTATTAGTTATGTATTTTATGCATATACATGTATACAGGTCAATCCCAATCTCCCAACTCATCCCACCACCACCACCCCATGGCTTCCCACACTTGGTGTCCATACGTTTGTTCTCTACCTCTGTGTCTCTATTCCTTCCCTGCAAACCAGTTCATCTGTATCATTTTTAGGCTCCACATATATGCATTAATATACAATATTTGTTTTCCTCTTTGTGACTTACTTCATTCTGTATGACAGTCTCTCGATCCATCGATGTCTCTACAAATGACCCAGTTTCATTCCTTTTTATGGCCGAGTCATATTCCATTTTATATATGTACCACATCTTTATCCATTCATCTGTCTGTGGGCATTTAGGTTGCTTCCATTACCTGGCTATTGTAAATAGTGCTGCAACGAACATTGTGGTGAATGTGCCTTGTTGAAATACGGTTTTCTCTGGGTATATGCCCAGAAGTGGGATTGCTGGATCAGATGGTAATTCTATTTCTAATTTTTTTAAGGAAACTCCATACTGTTCTCCATAGTGACTGTATCAATTTACATTCCCACCAATAGTGGAAGAGGGCTCCTTTTGTCCACACCCTCCCCAGAATTGGTTGTTTGTAGATTTTCTGATGATGCCGATTCTAACAGGTGTGAGGTGATAACTCATTGTAGTTTTGATTTGCATTTCTCTAATAATTAGTGCTGTTGAGCAGCTTTTCATGTGCGTCTTGGCCATCTCTGTGTGTCCTTTGAAGAAACGTCTCTTTAGATCTTCTGCCCATTTTTTTTGGGTTGTTTGTTTTTTTAATATTAAGCTGCATGAGCTGTTTATATATATTGGAGATTAAACCTCTGTCCATTGATTCGTCTGCAACGATTTTCGCCCATTCTGAGGGATGCCTTTTTCCATTCCCGTGTTTTTTAACAAAAAAGGAAAGAAAGGAAAAGAAGCAGAACACTAATGTGTGTAAAATATGCCTTTTGAAACGGTCGTTTTGAAATATGGACGTCCTTTGAATTTTTTGGTCGATATGTGACCCCAGGATTTGTTTTCAGGGCAGGTGTCATTTACAGGCCTGCAATGATTTTGAATATCAACTGACCATTAGCGTTGGGATTAAAGCTGCTGTTGTGTGAAACAGCCACAAGGTGGCAGCAGTTCACCCTTACCAAATCTGGTTACTAGGGCAAGAGAGCCTCAGTGGAAGTGGTGTTCTAGATTCGAATTTAGAATGGAATGTGCCAGGAGAAAGCCCCTCAAGTTTGTCTCACTACATCTTGTTCGTGTTTTTAATTTAATTTTTTTTTATTTTTTATTACAGCAAGTTTGATTACAATGTTTGGCATGTTGTAGGTTTGGAAGATGTGGTTCTTTTACACATATACAGATGTCTGTTCTTCCTGGGATCCTTTTCCCATGTACGTTATGACAGAATGTTCAGTAGTCCTCTCTTGGTATTCTGTAGGTCTTTGGTGATTATATATGTCACCTGTGTTTGTATATGTCTGTTAACCCCGATATCGTAATGAAACCAATCCTCACACCTTTCCATTGGTGAACCATAAGTTTGTTTAATGAATCTGTGATTGCCCTTCTCCGTGGAAATATCTGCCCTGGTATCCATTTTTAGGTAACACCTCTATGTGATATGATATGTGTCTTTCACTTTCTGACTTACTACAAGTCACGTGATTACTTCTAGACTCATCTACGGGGCTGCAAATGGCATTTTGTCCTTTTTTCCCTTGGCTTCTCTTCTGCCTTTGCGGGGTCCATTTTCCACAATGTGATTCCCTGAGGGTTGTGGATTAGCTGACCTGGGCAGCCTTACCCTGCCGGCCTGCCCTCCCCAGGTGTGCCTCGTTGAGGTCAATATAAACAGCGCTCCAGGCAGCAATAGCCCCTGAAGCTGTGCCTGACTCCATATTCTCTGCCCCGTCAGCAGTCTCGGGGCTGTGCTGGTGGGAGGGAGTGAGGGGCCACAGCTTTGTGGGTGGCCCGGTGTGAGTGGGGTTCTGCTGGCCTTTCTGCAGGAGATGCCAGGCTGCCGCCTGTAAAGAAGAGGATGTGTCACCCATACCTTCCGCTGGAATTTCTCTCCGGACAGAGGTGAGGAAGGAAAAAAGCAGTGGGGCCCGGGACAGGAGGGGTATTTCAGGCAGGGCAATGGAAAGCTTCTGGAAGAGCGCCCGGGGCCAGGACCACCCTGGCTGGCCTGCAGGCACCAAGTTGGCCTGCGTGCTGTCGCTGGTGTGGCTCCACGGTCCTTCCTCTAGGCTTTCAAGCCCTTGTACATATTCAGGTGTTTTACCTGGAAAGGGTGGGAACAGTTCAGCAGCAGCTGGCCTGGGGCTCAGCTCACGTTTACTCACAGATGCCTCGGCACGGTCCCCCAGCTTTGCAATGAGGACGCTCCTTGCGTGGGGGGTGGGTTGCTGGCTGTAATGGGAGATGGTTCCCCACCTCTGACCAATTTCAGAATTGTTTACCACTGGAGCAAGTGCCCTGATAGGGTTTTCCTCTGTATAACTCCTGGGTTCAGGTTTTTTTTTTCTTTTATGGTTCAAGTTAGATTTTATTCCCCTTTTATGTATTTATAGATATAAGCATGGAAATAATTCATTCCTATAAATACATCTGTGTGACGGGAAGAATTTTTTCTGTTTTTAAATTTTATTTTTTAAAATTTTGAAATTCAATTTTATTTATGTTTTTATACAGCAGGTTATTATTAGTTATGTATTTTATGCATATACATGTATACAGGTCAATCCCAATCTCCCAACTCATCCCACCACCACCACCCCATGGCTTCCCACACTTGGTGTCCATACGTTTGTTCTCTACCTCTGTGTCTCTATTTCTTCCCTGCAAACCAGTTCATCTGTATCATTTTTAGGCTCCACATATATGCATTAATATACAATATTTGTTTTCCTCTTTGTGACTTACTTCATTCTGTATGACAGTCTCTCGATCCATCGATGTCTCTACAAATGACCCAGTTTCATTCCGTTTTATGGCCGAGTCATATTCCATTTTATATATGTACCACCTCTTTATCCATTCATCTGTCTGTGGGCATTTAGGTTGCTTCCATTACCTGGCTATTGTAAATAGTGCTGCAACGAACATTGTGCTGAATGTGCCTTGTTGAAATACGGTTTTCTCTGGGTATATGCCCAGAAGTGGGATTGCTGGATCAGATGGTAATTCTATTTCTAATTTTTTTAAGGAAACTCCATACTGTTCTCCATAGTGACTGTATCAATTTACATTCCCACCAATAGTGGAAGAGGGCTCCTTTTGTCCACACCCTCCCCAGAATTGGTTGTTTGTAGATTTTCTGATGATGCCGATTCTAACAGGTTTGAGGTGATACCTCATTGTAGTTTTGATTTGCATTTCTCTAATAATTAGTGCTGTTGAGCAGCTTTTCATGTGCGTCTTGGCCATCTCTGTGTGTCCTTTGAAGAAACGTCTCTTTAGATCTTCTGCCCATTTTTTTGGGGTTGTTTGTTTTTTTAATATTAAGCTGCATGAGCTGTTTATATATATTGGAGATTAAACCTCTGTCCATTGATTCGTCTGCAACGATTTTCGCCCATTCTGAGGGATGCCTTTTTCCATTCCCGTGTTTTTTAACAAAAAAGGAAAGAAAGGAAAAGAAGCAGAACACTAATGTGCGTAAAATATGCCTTTTGAAACGGTCGTTTTGAAATATGGACGTCCTTTGAATTTTTTGGTCGATATGTGACCCCAGGATTTGTTTTCAGGGCAGGTGTCATTTACAGGCCTGCAATGATTTTGAATATCAACTGACCATTAGCGTTGGGATTAAAGCTGCTGTTGTGTGAAACAGCCACAAGGTGGCAGCAGTTCACCCTTACCAAATCTGGTTACTAGGGCAAGAGAGCCTCAGTGGAAGTGGTGTTCTAGATTCGAATTTAGAATGGAATGTGCCAGGAGAAAGCCCCTCAAGTTTGTCTCACTACATCTTGTTCGTGTTTTTAATTTAATTTTTTTTTATTTTTTATTACAGCAAGTTTGATTACAATGTTTGGCATGTTGTAGGTGTGGAAGATGTGGTTCTTTTACACATATACAGATGTCTGTTCTTCCTGGGATCCTTTTCCCATGTACGTTATGACAGAATGTTGAGTAGTCCTCTCTTGGTATTCTGTAGGTCTTTGGTGATTATATATGTCACCTGTGTTTGTATATGTCTGTTAACCCCAATATCGTAAAGAAACCAATCCTCACACCTTTCCATTGGTGAACCATAAGTTTGTTTAATGAATCTGTGATTGCCCTTCTCCGTGGAAATATCTGCCCTGGTATCCTTTTTTAGGTAACACCTCTATGTGATATGATATGTGTCTTTCACTTTCTGACTTACTACAAGTCACGTGATTACTTCTAGACTCATCTACGGGGCAAATGGCATTTTGTCCTTTTTTCCCTTGGCTTCTCTTCTGCCTTTGCGGGGTCCATTTTCAACAATGTGATTCCCTGAGGGTTGTGGATTAGCTGACCTGGGCAGCCTTACCCTGCCGGCCTGCCCTCCCCAGGTGTGCCTCGTTGAGGTCAATATAAACAGCGCTCCAGGCAGCAATAGCCCCTGAAGCTGTGCCTGACTCCATATTCTCTGCCCCGTCAGCAGTCTCGGGGCTGTGCTGGTGGGAGGGAGTGAGGGGCCACAGCTTTGTGGGTGGCCCGGTGTGAGTGGGGTTCTGCTGGCCTTTCTGCAGGAGATGCCAGGCTGCCGCCTGTAAAGAAGAGGATGTGTCACCCATACCTTCCGCTGGAATTTCTCTCCGGACAGAGGTGAGGAAGGAAAAAAGCAGTGGGGGCCGGGACAGGAGGGGTATCTCAGGCAGGGCAATGGAAAGCTTCTGGAAGAGCGCCCGGGCCCAGGACCACCCTGGCTGGCCTGCAGGCACCAAGTTGGCCTGCGTGCTGTCGCTGGTGTGGCTCCACGGTCCTTCCTCTAGGCTTTCAAGCCCTTGTACATATTCAGGTGTTTTACCTGGAAAGGGTGGGAACAGTTCAGCAGCAGCTGGCCTGGGGCTCAGCTCACGTTTACTCACAGATGCCTCGGCACGGTCCCCCAGCTTTGCAATGAGGACGCTCCTTGAGTGGGGGGTTGGTTGCTGGCTGTAATGGGAGATGGTTCCCCACCTCTGACCAATTTCAGAATTGTTTACCACTGGAGCAAGTGCCCTGATAGGGTTTTCCTCTGTATAACTCCTGGGTTCAGGTTTTTTTTTTTTCTTTTATGGTTCAAGTTAGATTTTATTCCCCTTTTATGTATTTATAGATATAAGCATGGAAATAATTCATTCCTATAAATACATCTGTGTGACGGGAAGAATTTTTTCTGTTTTATTTTTAAATTTTATTTTTTAAAATTTTGAAATTTAATTTTATTTATGTTTTTATACAGCAGGTTATTATTAGTTATGTATTTTATGCATATACATGTATACAGGTCAATCCCAATCTCCCAACGCATCCCACCACCACCACCCCATGGCTTCCCACACTTGGTGTCCATACGTTTGTTCTCTACCTCTGTGTCTCTATTTCTTCCCTGCAAACCAGTTCATCTGTATCATTTTTAGGCTCCACATATATGCATTAATATACAATATTTGTTTTCCTCTTTGTGACTTACTTCATTCTGTATGACAGTCTCTCGATCCATCGATGTCTCTACAAATGACCCAGTTTCATTCTGTTTTATGGCCGAGTAATATTCCATTTTATATATGTACCACATCTTTATCCATTCATCTGTCTGTGGGCATTTAGGTTGCTTCCATTACCTGGCTATTGTAAATAGTGCTGCAACGAATATTGTGGTGAATGTGCCTTTTTGAAATACGGTTTTCTCTGGGTATATGCCCAGAAGTGGGATTGCTGGATCAGATGGTAATTCTATTTCTAATTTTTTTAAGGAAACTCCATACTGTTCTCCATAGTGACTGTATCAATTTACATTCCCACCAATAGTGGAAGAGGGCTCCTTTTGTCCACACCCTCCCCAGAATTGGTTGTTTGTAGATTTTCTGATGATGCCGATTCTAACAGGTGTGAGGTGATACCTCATTGTAGTTTTGATTTGCATTTCTCTAATAATTAGTGCTGTTGAGCAGCTTTTCATGTGCGTCTTGGCCATCTCTGTGTCTCCTTTGAAGAAACGTCTCTTTAGATCTTCTGCCCATTTTTGTATTGGGTTGTTTGTTTTTTTAATATTAAGCTGCATGAGCTGTTTATATATATTGGAGATTAAACCTCTGTCCATTGATTCGTCTGCAACGATTTTCGCCCATTCTGAGGGATGCCTTTTTCCATTCCCGTGTTTTTTAACAAAAAAGGAAAGAAAGGAAAAGAAGCAGAACACTAATGTGCGTAAAATATGCCTTTTGAAACGGTCGTTTTGAAATATGGACGTCCTTTGAATTTTTTGGTCGATATGTGACCCCAGGATTTGTTTTCAGGGCAGGTGTCATTTACAGGCATGCAATGATTTTGAATATCAACTGACCATTAGCGTTGGGATTAAAGCTGCTGTTGTGTGAAACAGCCACAAGGTGGCAGCAGTTCACCCTTACCAAATCTGGTTACTAGGGCAAGAGAGCCTCAGTGGAAGTGGTGTTCTAGATTCGAATTTAGAATGGAATGTGCCAGGAGAAAGCCCCTCAAGTTTGTCTCACTACATCTTGTTCGTGTTTTTAATTTAATTTTTTTTATTTTTTATTACAGCAAGTTTGATTACAATGTTTGGCATGTTGTAGGTGTGGAAGATGTGGTTCTTTTACACATATACAGATGTCCGTTCTTCCTGGGATCCTTTTCCCATGTACGTTATGACAGAATGTTGAGTAGTCCTCTCTTGGTATTCTGTAGGTCTTTGGTGATTATATATGTCACCTGTGTTTGTATATGTCTGTTAACCCCGATATCGTAATGAAACCAATCCTCACACCTTTCCATTGGTGAACCATAAGTTTGTTTAATGAATCTGTGATTGCCCTTCTCCGTGGAAATATCTTCCCTGGTATCCATTTTTAGGTAACACCTCTAAGTGATATGATATGTGTCTTTCACTTTCTGACTTACTACAAGTCACGTGATTACTTCTAGACTCATCTACGGGGCTGCAAATGGCATTTTGTCCTTTTTTCCCTTGGCTTCTCTTCTGCCTTAGCGGGGTCCATTTTCAACAATGTGATTCCCTGAGGGTTGTGGATTAGCTGACCTGGGCAGCCTTACACTGCCGGCCTGCCCTCCCCAGGTGTGCCTCGTTGAGGTCAATATAAACAGCGCTCCAGGCAGCAATAGCCCCTGAAGCTGTGCCTGACTCCATATTCTCTGCCCCGTCAGCAGTCTCGGGGCTGTGCTGGTGGGAGGGAGTGAGGGGCCACAGCTTTGTGGGTGGCCCGGTGTGAGTGGGGTTCTGCTGGCCTTTCTGCAGGAGATGCCAGGCTGCCGCCTGTAAAGAAGAGGATGTGTCACCCATACCTTCCGCTGGAATTTCTCTCCGGACAGAGGTGAGGAAGGAAAAAAGCAGTGGGGCCCGGGACAGGAGGGGTATCTCAGGCAGGGCAATGGAAAGCTTCTGGAAGAGCGCCCGGGGCCAGGACCACCCTGGCTGGCCTGCAGGCACCAAGTTGGCCTGCGTGCTGTCGCTGGTGTGGCTCCACGGTCCTTCCTCTAGGCTTTCAAGACCTTGTACATATTCAGGTGTTTTACCTGGAAAGGGTGGGAACAGTTCAGCAGCAGCTGGCCTGGGGCTCAGCTCACGTTTACTCACAGATGCCTCGGCACGGTCCCCCAGCTTTGCAATGAGGACGCTCCTTGCGTGGGGGGTGGGTTGCTGGCTGTAATGGGAGATGGTTCCCCACCTCTGACCAATTTCAGAATTGTTTACCACTGGAGCAAGTGCCCTGATAGGGTTTTCCTCTGTATAACTCCTGGGTTCAGGTTTTTTTTTTTCTTTTATGGTTCAAGTTAGATTTTATTCCCCTTTTATGTATTTATAGATATAAGCATGGAAATAATTCATTCCTATAAATACATCTGTGTGACGGGAAGAATTTTTTCTGTTTTATTTTTAAATTTTATTTTTTAAAATTTTGAAATTCAATTTTATTTATGTTTTTATACAGCAGGTTATTATTAGTTATGTATTTTATGCATATACATGTATACAGGTCAATCCCAATCTCCCAACTCATCCCACCACCACCACCCCATGGCTTCCCACACTTGGTGTCCATACGTTTGTTCTCTACCTCTGTGTCTCTATTTCTTCCCTGCAAACCAGTTCATCTGTATCATTTTTAGGCTCCACATATATGCATTAATATACAATATTTGTTTTCCTCTTTGTGACTTACTTCATTCTGTATGACAGTCTCTCGATCCATCGATGTCTCTACAAATGACCCAGTTTCATTCCTTTTTATGGCCGAGTCATATTCCATTTTATATATGTACCACATCTTTATCCATTCATCTGTCTGTGGGCATTTAGGTTGCTTCCATTACCTGGCTATTGTAAATAGTGCTGCAACGAACATTGTGGTGAATGTGCCTTGTTGAAATATGGTTTTCTCTGGGTATATGCCCAGAAGTGGGATTGCTGGATCAGATGGTAATTCTATTTCTAATTTTTTTAAGGAAACTCCATACTGTTCTCCATAGTGACTGTATCAATTTACATTCCCACCAATAGTGGAAGAGGGCTCCTTTTGTCCACACCCTCCCCAGAATTGGTTGTTTGTAGATTTTCTGATGATGCCGATTCTAACAGGTGTGAGGTGATACCTCATTGTAGTTTTGATTTGCATTTCTCTAATAATTAGTGCTGTTGAGCAGCTTTTCATGTGCGTCTTGGCCATCTCTGTGTCTCCTTTGAAGAAACGTCTCTTTAGATCTTCTGCCCATTTTTTTGGGGTTGTTTGTTTTTTTAATATTAAGCTGCATGAGCTGTTTATATATATTGGAGATTAAACCTCTGTCCATTGATTCGTCTGCAACGATTTTCGCCCATTCTGAGGGATGCCTTTTTCCATTCCCGTGTTTTTTAACAAAAAAGGAAAGAAAGGAAAAGAAGCAGAACACTAATGTGCGTAAAATATGCCTTTTGAAACGGTCGTTTTGAAATATGGACGTCCTTTGAATTTTTTGGTCGATATGTGACCCCAGGATTTGTTTTCAGGGCAGGTGTCATTTACAGGCCTGCAATGATTTTGAATATCAACTGACCATTAGCGTTGGGATTAAAGCTGCTGTTGTGTGAAACAGCCACAAGGTGGCAGCAGTTCACCCTTACCAAATCTGGTTACTAGGGCAAGAGAGCCTCAGTGGAAGTGGTGTTCTAGATTCGAATTTAGAATGGAATGTGCCAGGAGAAAGCCCCTCAAGTTTGTCTCACTACATCTTGTTCGTGTTTTTAATTTAATTTTTTTTTATTTTTTATTACAGCAAGTTTGATTACAATGTTTGGCATGTTGTAGGTGTGGAAGATGTGGTTCTTTTACACATATACAGATGTCTGTTCTTCCTGGGATCCTTTTCCCATGTACGTTATGACAGAATGTTGAGTAGTCCTCTCTTGGTATTCTGTAGGTCTTTGGTGATTATATATGTCACCTGTGTTTGTATATGTCTGTTAACCCCGATCTCGTAATGAAACCAATCCTCACACCTTTCCATTGGTGAACCATAAGTTTGTTTAATGAATCTGTGATTGCCCTTCTCCGTGGAAATATCTGCCCTGGTATCCATTTTTAGGTAACACTTCTATGTGATATGATATGTGTCTTTCACTTTCTGACTTACTACAAGTCACGTGATTACTTCTAGACTCATCTACGGGGCTGCAAATGGCATTTTGTCCTTTTTTCCCTTGGCTTCTCTTCTGCCTTTGCGGGGTCCATTTTCCACAATGTGATTCCCTGAGGGTTGTGGATTAGCTGACCTGGGCAGCCTTACCCTGCCGGCCTGCCCTCCCCAGGTGTGCCTCGTTGAGGTCAATATAAACAGCGCTCCAGGCAGCAATAGCCCCTGAAGCTGTGCCTGACTCCATATTCTCTGCCCCGTCAGCAGTCTCGGGGCTGTGCTGGTGGGAGGGAGTGAGGGGCCACAGCTTTGTGGGTGGCCCGGTGTGAGTGGGGTTCTGCTGGCCTTTCTGCAGGAGATGCCAGGCTGCCGCCTGTAAAGAAGAGGATGTGTCACCCATACCTTCCGCTGGAATTTCTCTCCGGACAGAGGTGAGGAAGGAAAAAAGCAGTGGGGCCCGGGACAGGAGGGGTATCTCAGGCAGGGCAATGGAAAGCTTCTGGAAGAGCGCCCGGGGCCAGGACCACCCTGGCTGGCCTGCAGGCACCAAGTTGGCCTGCGTGCTGTCGCTGGTGTGGCTCCACGGTCCTTCCTCTAGGCTTTCAAGCCCTTGTACATATTCAGGTGTTTTACCTGGAAAGGGTGGGAACAGTTCAGCAGCAGCTGGCCTGGGGCTCAGCTCACGTTTACTCACAGATGCCTCGGCACGGTCCCCCAGCTTTGCAATGAGGACGCTCCTTGCGTGGGGGGTGGGTTGCTGGCTGTAATGGGAGATGGTTCCCCACCTCTGACCAATTTCAGAATTGTTTACCACTGGAGCAAGTGCCCTGATAGGGTTTTCCTCTGTATAACTCCTGGGTTCAGGTTTTTTTTTTCTTTTATGGTTCAAGTTAGATTTTATTCCCCTTTTATGTATTTATAGATATAAGCATGGAAATAATTCATTCCTATAAATACATCTGTGTGACGGGAAGAATTTTTTCTGTTTTTAAATTTTATTTTTTAAAATTTTGAAATTCAATTTTATTTATGTTTTTATACAGCAGGTTATTATTAGTTATGTATTTTATGCATATACATGTATACAGGTCAATCCCAATCTCCCAACTCATCCCACCACCACCACCCCATGGCTTCCCACACTTGGTGTCCATACGTTTGTTCTCTACCTCTGTGTCTCTATTTCTTCCCTGCAAACCAGTTCATCTGTATCATTTTTAGGCTCCACATATATGCATTAATATACAATATTTGTTTTCCTCTTTGTGACTTACTTCATTCTGTATGACAGTCTCTCGATCCATCGATGTCTCTACAAATGACCCAGTTTCATTCCGTTTTATGGCCGAGTCATATTCCATTTTATATAGGTACCACATCTTTATCCATTCATCTGTCTGTGGGCATTTAGGTTGCTTCCATTACCTGGCTATTGTAAATAGTGCTGCAACGAACATTGTGGTGAATGTGCCTTGTTGAAATACGGTTTTCTCTGGGTATATGCCCAGAAGTGGGATTGCTGGATCAGATGGTAATTCTATTTCTAATTTTTTTAAGGAAACTCCATACTGTTCTCCATAGTGACTGTATCAATTTACATTCCCACCAATAGTGGAAGAGGGCTCCTTTTGTCCACACCCTCCCCAGAATTGGTTGTTTGTAGATTTTCTGATGATGCCGATTCTAACAGGTGTGAGGTGATACCTCATTGTAGTTTTGATTTGCATTTCTCTAATAATTAGTGCTGTTGAGCAGCTTTTCATGTGCGTCTTGGCCATCTCTGTGTCTCCTTTGAAGAAACGTCTCTTTAGATCTTCTGCCCATTTTTTTTGGGTTGTTTGTTTTTTTAATATTAAGCTGCATGAGCTGTTTATATATATTGGAGATTAAACCTCTGTCCATTGATTCGTCTGCAACGATTTTCGCCCATTCTGAGGGATGCCTTTTTCCATTCCCATGTTTTTTAACAAAAAAGGAAAGAAAGGAAAAGAAGCAGAACACTAATGTGCGTAAAATATGCCTTTTGAAACGGTCGTTTTGAAATATGGACGTCCTTTGAATTTTTTGGTCGATATGTGACCCCAGGATTTGTTTTCAGGGCAGGTGTCATTTACAGGCCTGCAATGATTTTGAATATCAACTGACCATTAGCCTTGGGATTAAAGCTGCTGTTGTGTGAAACGGCCACAAGGTGGCAGCAGTTCACCCTTACCAAATCTGGTTACTAGGGCAAGAGAGCCTCAGTGGAAGTGGTGTTCTAGATTCGAATTTAGAATGGAATGTGCCAGGAGAAAGCCCCTCACGTTTGTCTCACTACATCTTTTTCGTGTTTTTAATTTATTTTTTTTTTAATTTTTATTACAGCAAGTTTGATTACAATGTTTGGCTTGTTGTAGGTGTGGAAGATGTGTTTCTTTTACACATATATAGATGACTGTTCTTCTTGGGATCCTTTTCCCATGTACGTTATGACAGAATGTTGAGTAGTCCTCTCTTGGTATTCTGTAGGTCTTTGGTGATTATATATGTCACCTGTGTTTGTATATGTCTGTTAACCCCAATATCGTAAAGAAACCAATCCTCACACCTTTCCATTGGTGAACCATAAGTTTGTTTAATGAATCTGTGATTGCCCTTCTCCGTGGAAATATCTGCCCTGGTATCCTTTTTTAGGTAACACCTCTATGTGATATGATATGTGTCTTTCACTTTCTGACTTACTACAAGTCACGTGATTACTTCTAGACTCATCTACGGGGCTGCAAATGGCATTTTGTCCTTTTTTCCCTTGGCTTCTCTTCTGCCTTTGCGGGGTCCATTTTCAACAATGTGATTCCCTGAGGGTTGTGGATTAGCTGACCTGGGCAGCCTTACACTGCCGGCCTGCCCTCCCCAGGTGTGCCTCGTTGAGGTCAATATAAACAGCACTCCAGGCAGCAATAGCCCCTGAAGCTGTGCCTGACTCCATATTCTCTGCCCCGTCAGCAGTCTCGGGGCTGTGCTGGTGGGAGGGAGTGAGGGGCCACAGCTTTGTGGGTGGCCCGGTGTGAGTGGGGTTCTGCTGGCCTTTCTGCAGGAGATGCAAGGCTGCCGCCTGTAAAGAAGAGGATGTGTCACCCATACCTTCCGCTGGAATTTCTCTCCGGACAGAGGTGAGGAAGGAAAAAAGCAGTGGGGCCCGGGACAGGAGGGGTATCTCAGGCAGGGCAATGGAAAGCTTCTGGAAGAGCGCCCGGGGCCAGGACCACCCTGGCTGGCCTGCAGGCACCAAGTTGGCCTGCGTGCTGTAGCTGGTGTGGCTCCACGGTCCTTCCTCTAGGCTTTCAAGCCCTTGTACATATTCAGGTGTTTTACCTGGAAAGGGTGGGAACAGTTCAGCAGCAGCTGGCCTGGGGCTCAGCTCACGTTTACTCACAGATGCCTCGGCACGGTCCCCCAGCTTTGCAATGAGGACGCTCCTTGAGTGGGGGGTTGGTTGCTGGCTGTAATGGGAGATGGTTCCCCACCTCTGACCAATTTCAGAATTGTTTACCACTGGAGCAAGTGCCCTGATAGGGTTTTCCTCTGTATAACTCCTGGGTTCAGGTTTTTTTTTTTCTTTTATGGTTCAAGTTAGATTTTATTCCCCTTTTATGTATTTATAGATATAAGCATGGAAATAATTCATTCCTATAAATACATCTGTGTGACGGGAAGAATTTTTTCTGTTTTATTTTTAAATTTTATTTTTTAAAATTTTGAAATTTAATTTTATTTATGTTTTTATACAGCAGGTTATTATTAGTTATGTATTTTATGCATATACATGTATACAGGTCAATCCCAATCTCCCAACTCATCCCACCACCACCACCCCATGGCTTCCCACACTTGGTGTCCATACGTTTGTTCTCTACCTCTGTGTCTCTATTTCTTCCCTGCAAACCAGTTCATCTGTATCATTTTTAGGCTCCACATATATGCATTAATATACAATATTTGTTTTCCTCTTTCTGACTTACTTCATTCTGTATGACAGTCTCTCGATCCATCGATGTCTCTACAAATGACCCAGTTTCATTCCTTTTTATGGCCGAGTCATATTCCATTTTATATATGTACCACCTCTTTATCCATTCATCTGTCTGTGGGCATTTAGGTTGCTTCCATTACCTGGCTATTGTAAATAGTGCTGCAACGAACATTGTGGTGAATGTGCCTTGTTGAAATACGGTTTTCTCTGGGTATATGCCCAGAAGTGGGATTGCTGGATCAGATGGTAATTCTATTTCTAATTTTTTTAAGGAAACTCCATACTGTTCTCCATAGTGACTGTATCAATTTACATTCCCACCAATAGTGGAAGAGGGCTCCTTTTGTCCACACCCTCCCCAGAATTGGTTGTTTGTAGATTTTCTGATGATGCCGATTCTAACAGGTGTGAGGTGATACCTCATTGTAGTTTTGATTTGCATTTCTCTAATAATTAGTGCTGTTGAGCAGCTTTTCATGTGCGTCTTGGCCATCTCTGTGTCTCCTTTGAAGAAACGTCTCTTTAGATCTTCTGCCCATTTTTTTGGGTTGTTTGTTTTTTTAATATTAAGCTGCATGAGCTGTTTATATATATTGGAGATTAAACCTCTGTCCATTGATTCGTCTGCAACGATTTTCGCCCATTCTGAGGAATGCCTTTTTCCATTCCCGTGTTTTTTAACAAAAAAGGAAAGAAAGGAAAAGAAGCAGAACACTAATGTGCGTAAAATATGCCTTTTGAAACGGTCGTTTTGAAATATGGACGTCCTTTGAATTTTTTGGTCGATATGTGACCCCAGGATTTGTTTTCAGGGCAGGTGTCATTTACAGGCCTGCAATGATTTTGAATATCAACTGACCATTAGCGTTGGGATTAAAGCTGCTGTTGTGTGAAACGGCCACAAGGTGGCAGCAGTTCACCCTTACCAAATCTGGTTACTAGGGCAAGAGAGCCTCAGTGGAAGTGGTGTTCTAGATTCGAATTTAGAATGGAATGTGCCAGGAGAAAGCCCCTCACGTTTGTCTCACTACATCTTGTTCGTGTTTTTAATTTAATTTTTTTTTTATTTTTTATTACAGCAAGTTTGATTACAATGTTTGGCTTGTTGTAGGTGTGGAAGATGTGGTTCTTTTACACATATACAGATGTCTGTTCTTCCTGGGATCCTTTTCCCATGTACGTTATGACAGAATGTTGAGTAGTCCTCTCTTGGTATTCTGTAGGTCTTTGGTGATTATATATGTCACCTGTGTTTGTATATGTCTGTTAACCCCGATATCGTAATGAAACCAATCCTCACACCTTTCCATTGGTGAACCATAAGTTTGTTTAATGAATCTGTGATTGCCCTTCTCCGTGGAAATATCTGCCCTGGTATCCATTTTTAGGTAACACCTCTAAGTGATATGATATGTGTCTTTCACTTTCTGACTTACTACAAGCCACGTGATTACTTCTAGACTCATCTACGGGGCTGCAAATGGCATTTTGTCCTTTTTTCCCTTGGCTTCTCTTCTGCCTTTGCGGGGTCCATTTTCAACAATGTGATTCCCTGAGGGTTGTGGATTAGCTGACCTGGGCAGCCTTACCCTGCCGGCCTGCCCTCCCCAGGTGTGCCTCGTTGAGGTCAATATAAACAGCGCTCCAGGCAGCAATAGCCCCTGAAGCTGTGCCTGACTCCATATTCTCTGCCCCGTCAGCAGTCTCGGGGCTGTGCTGGTGGGAGGGAGTGAGGGGCCACAGCTTTGTGGGTGGCCCGGTGTGAGTGGGGTTCTGCTGGCCTTTCTGCAGGAGATGCCAGGCTGCCGCCTGTAAAGAAGAGGATGTGTCACCCATACCTTCCGCTGGAATTTCTCTCCGGACAGAGGTGAGGAAGGAAAAAGCAGTGGGGGCCGGGACAGGAGGGGTATCTCAGGCAGGGCAATGGAAAGCTTCTGGAAGAGCGCCCGGGGCCAGGACCACCCTGGCTGGCCTGCAGGCACCAAGTTGGCCTGCGTGCTGTCGCTGGTGTGGCTCCACGGTCCTTCCTCTAGGCTTTCAAGCCCTTGTACATATTCAGGTGTTTTACCTGGAAAGGGTGGGAACAGTTCAGCAGCAGCTGGCCTGGGGCTCAGCTCACGTTTACTCACAGATGCCTCGGCATGGTCCCCCAGCTTTGCAATGAGGACGCTCCTTGAGTGGGGGGTTGGTTGCTGGCTGTAATGGGAGATGGTTCCCCACCTCTGACCAATTTCAGAATTGTTTACCACTGGAGCAAGTGCCCTGATAGGGTTTTCCTCTGTATAACTCCTGGGTTCAGGTTTTTTTTTTCTTTTATGGTTCAAGTTAGATTTTATTCCCCTTTTATGTATTTATAGATATAAGCATGGAAATAATTCATTCCTATAAATACATCTGTGTGACGGGAAGATTTTTTTCTGTTTTATTTTTAAATTTTATTTTTTAAAATTTTGAAATTTAATTTTATTTATGTTTTTATACAGCAGGTTATTATTAGTTATGTATTTTATGCATATACATGTATACAGGTCAATCCCAATCTCCCAACTCATCCCACCACCACCACCCCATGGCTTCCCACACTTGGTGTCCATACGTTTGTTCTCTACCTCTGTGTCTCTATTTCTTCCCTGCAAACCAGTTCATCTGTATCATTTTTAGGCTCCACATATATGCATTAATATACAATATTTGTTTTCCTCTTTCTGACTTACTTCATTCTGTATGACAGTCTCTCGATCCATCGATGTCTCTACAAATGACCCAGTTTCATTCCTTTTTATGGCCGAGTCATATTCCATTTTATATATGTACCACATCTTTATCCATTCATCTGTCTGTGGGCATTTAGGTTGCTTCCATTACCTGGCTATTGTAAATAGTGCTGCAACGAACATTGTGGTGAATGTGCCTTGTTGAAATACGGTTTTCTCTGGGTATATGCCCAGAAGTGGGATTGCTGGATCAGATGGTAATTCTATTTCTAATTTTTTTAAGGAAACTCCATACTGTTCTCCATAGTGACTGTATCAATTTACATTCCCACCAATAGTGGAAGAGGGCTCCTTTTGTCCACACCCTCCCCAGAATTGGTTGTTTGTAGATTTTCTGATGATGCCAATTCTAACAGGTGTGAGGTGATACCTCATTGTAGTTTTGATTTGCATTTCTCTAATAATTAGTGCTGTTGAGCAGTTTTTCACGTGCGTCTTGGCCATCTCTGTGTCTCCTTTGAAGAAACGTCTCTTTAGATCTTCTGCCCATTTTTTTGGGTTGTTTGTTTTTTTAATATTAAGCTGCATGAGCTGTTTATATATATTGGAGATTAAACCTCTGTCCATTGATTCGTCTGCAACGATTTTCGCCCATTCTGAGGAATGCCTTTTTCCATTCCCGTGTTTTTTAACAAAAAAGGAAAGAAAGGAAAAGAAGCAGAACACTAATGTGCGTAAAATATGCCTTTTGAAATGGTCGTTTTGAAATATGGACGTCCTTTGAATTTTTTGGTCGATATGTGACCCCAGGATTTGTTTTCAGGGCAGGTGTCATTTACAGGCCTGCAATGATTTTGAATATCAACTGACCATTAGCCTTGGGATTAAAGCTGCTGTTGTGTGAAACGGCCACAAGGTGGCAGCAGTTCACCCTTACCAAATCTGGTTACTAGGGCAAGAGAGCCTCAGTGGAAGTGGTGTTCTAGATTCGAATTTAGAATGGAATGTGCCAGGAGAAAGCCCCTCACGTTTGTCTCACTACATCTTGTTCATGTTTTTAATTTAATTTTTTTTTATTTTTTATTACAGCAAGTTTGATTACAATGTTTGGCTTGTTGTAGGTGTGGAAGATGTGGTTCTTTTACACATATACATATGTCTGTTCTTCCTGGGATCCTTTTCCCATGTACGTTATGACAGAATGTTGAGTAGTCCTCTCTTGGTATTCTGTAGGTCTTTGGTGATTATATATGTCACCTGTGTTTGTATATGTCTGTTAACCCCGATATCGTAATGAAACCAATCCTCACACCTTTCCATTGGTGAACCATACGTTTGTTTAATGAATCTGTGATTGCCCTTCTCCGTGGAAATATCTGCCCTGGTATCCATTTTTAGGTAACACCTCTAAGTGATATGATATGTGTCTTTCACTTTCTGACTTACTACAACCCACGTGATTACTTCTAGACTCATCTACGGGGCTGCAAATGGCATTTTGTCCTTTTTTCCCTTGGCTTCTCTTCTGCCTTTGTTGGGTCCATTTTCAACATTGTGATTCCCTGAGGGTTGTGGATTAGCTGACCTGGGCAGCCTTACCCTGCCGGCCTGCCCTCCCCAGGTGTGCCTCGTTGAGGTCAATATAAACAGCGCTCCAGGCAGCAATAGCCCCTGAAGCTGTGCCTGACTCCATATTCTCTGCCCCGTCAGCAGTCTCGGGGCTGTGCTGGTGGGAGGGAGTGAGGGGCCACAGCTTTGTGGGTGGCCCGGTGTGAGTGGGGTTCTGCTGGCCTTTCTGCAGGAGATGCCAGGCTGCCGCCTGTAAAGAAGAGGATGTGTCACCCATACCTTCCGCTGGAATTTCTCTCCGGACAGAGGTGAGGAAGGAAAAAAGCAGTGGGGCCCGGGACAGGAGGGGTATCTCAGGCAGGGCAATGGAAAGCTTCTGGAAGAGCGCCCGGGGCCAGGACCACCCTGGCTGGCCTGCAGGCACCAAGTTGGCCTGCGTGCTGTCACTGGTGTGGCTCCACGGTCCTTCCTCTAGGCTTTCAAGCCCTTGTACATATTCAGGTGTTTTACCTGGAAAGGGTGGGAACAGTTCAGCAGCAGCTGGCCTGGGGCTCAGCTCACGTTTACTCACAGATGCCTCGGCACGGTCCCCCAGCTTTGCAATGAGGACGCTCCTTGCGTGGGGGGTGGGTTGCTGGCTGTAATGGGAGATGGTTCCCCACCTCTGACCAATTTCAGAATTGTTTACCACTGGAGCAAGTGCCCTGATAGGGTTTTCCTCTGTATAACTCCTGGGTTCAGGTTTTTTTTTTTTTCTTTTATGGTTCAAGTTAGATTTTATTCCCCTTTTATGTATTTATAGATATAAGCATGGAAATAATTCATTCCTATAAATACATCTGTGTGACGGGAAGAATTTTTTCTGTTTTATTTTTAAATTTTATTTTTTAAAATTTTGAAATTTAATTTTATTTATGTTTTTATACAGCAGGTTATTATTAGTTATGTATTTTATGCATATACATGTATACAGGTCAATCCCAATCTCCCAACTCATCCCACCACCACCACCCCATGGCTTCCCACACTTGGTGTCCATACGTTTGTTCTCTACCTCTGTGTCTCTATTTCTTCCCTGCAAACCAGTTCATCTGTATCATTTTTAGGCTCCACATATATGCATTAATATACAATATTTGTTTTCCTCTTTGTGACTTACTTCATTCTGTATGACAGTCTCTCGATCCATCGATGTCTCTACAAATGACCCAGTTTCATTCCTTTTTATGGCCGAGTCATATTCCATTTTATATATGTACCACATCTTTATCCATTCATCTGTCTGTGGGCATTTAGGTTGCTTCCATTACCTGGCTATTGTAAATAGTGCTGCAACGAACATTGTGGTGAATGTGCCTTGTTGAAATACGGTTTTCTCTGGGTATATGCCCAGAAGTGGGATTGCTGGATCAGATGGTAATTCTATTTCTAATTTTTTTAAGGAAACTCCATACTGTTCTCCATAGTGACTGTATCAATTTACATTCCCACCAATAGTGGAAGAGGGCTCCTTTTGTCCACACCCTCCCCAGAATTGGTTGTTTGTAGATTTTCTGATGATGCCGATTCTAACAGGTGTGAGGTGATACCTCATTGTAGTTTTGATTTGCATTTCTCTAATAATTAGTGCTGTTGAGCAGCTTTTCATGTGCGTCTTGGCCATCTCTGTGTCTCCTTTGAAGAAACGTCTCTTTAGATCTTCTGCCCATTTTTTTGGGTTGTTTGTTTTTTTAATATTAAGCTGCATGAGCTGTTTATATATATTGGAGATTAAACCTCTGTCCATTGATTCGTCTGCAACGATTTTCGCCCATTCTGAGGGATGCCTTTTTCCATTCCCGTGTTTTTTAACAAAAAAGGAAAGAAAGGAAAAGAAGCAGAACACTAATGTGCGTAAAATATGCCTTTTGAAACGGTCGTTTTGAAATATGGACGTCCTTTGAAATTTTTGGTCGATATGTGACCCCAGGATTTGTTTTCAGGGCAGGTGTCATTTACAGGCCTGCAATGATTTTGAATATCAACTGACCATTAGCCTTGGGATTAAAGCTGCTGTTGTGTGAAACGGCCACAAGGTGGCAGCAGTTCACCCTTACCAAATCTGGTTACTAGGGCAAGAGAGCCTCAGTGGAAGTGGTGTTCTAGATTCGAATTTAGAATGGAATGTGCCAGGAGAAAGCCCCTCACGTTTGTCTCACTACATCTTGTTCGTGTTTTTAATTTAATTTTTTTTTTATTTTTTATTACAGCAAGTTTGATTACAATGTTTGGCTTGTTGTAGGTGTGGAAGATGTGGTTCTTTTACACATATACAGATGTCTGTTCTTCCTGGGATCCTTTTCCCATGTACGTTATGACAGAATGTTGAGTAGTCCTCTCTTGGTATTCTGTAGGTCTTTGGTGATTATATATGTCACCTGTGTTTGTATATGTCTGTTAACCCCGATATCGTAATGAAACCAATCCTCACACCTTTCCATTGGTGAACCATAAGTTTGTTTAATGAATCTGTGATTGCCCTTCTCCGTGGAAATATCTGCCCTGGTATCCATTTTTAGGTAACACCTCTAAGTGATATGATATGTGTCTTTCACTTTCTGACTTACTACAAGCCACGTGATTACTTCTAGACTCATCTACGGGGCTGCAAATGGCATTTTGTCCTTTTTTCCCTTGGCTTCTCTTCTGCCTTTGTGGGGTCCATTTTCAACATTGTGATTCCCTGAGGGTTGTGGATTAGCTGACCTGGGCAGCCTTACCCTGCCGGCCTGCCCTCCCCAGGTGTGCCTCGTTGAGGTCAATATAAAGAGCGCTCCAGGCAGCAATAGCCCCTGAAGCTGTGCCTGACTCCATATTCTCTGCCCCGTCAGCAGTCTCGGGGCTGTGCTGGTGGGAGGGAGTGAGGGGCCACAGCTTTGTGGGTGGCCCGGTGTGAGTGGGGTTCTGCTGGCCTTTCTGCAGGAGATGCCAGGCTGCCGCCTGTAAAGAAGAGGATGTGTCACCCATACCTTCCGCTGGAATTTCTCTCCGGACAGAGGTGAGGAAGGAAAAAAGCAGTGGGGCCCGGGACAGGAGGGGTATCTCAGGCAGGGCAATGGAAAGCTTCTGGAAGAGCGCCCGGGGCCAGGACCACCCTGGCTGGCCTGCAGGCACCAAGTTGGCCTGAGTGCTGTCGCTGGTGTGGCTCCACGGTCCTTCCTCTAGGCTTTCAAGACCTTGTACATATTCAGGTGTTTTACCTGGAAAGGGTGGGAACAGTTCAGCAGCAGCTGGCCTGGGGCTCAGCTCACGTTTACTCACAGATGCCTCGGCACGGTCCCCCAGCTTTGCAATGAGGACGCTCCTTGCGTGGGGGGTGGGTTGCTGGCTGTAATGGGAGATGGTTCCCCACCTCTGACCAATTTCAGAATTGTTTACCACTGGAGCAAGTGCCCTGATAGGGTTTTCCTCTGTATAACTCCTGGGTTCAGGTTTTTTTTTTTCTTTTATGGTTCAAGTTAGATTTTATTCCCCTTTTATGTATTATAGATATAAGCATGGAAATAATTCATTCCTATAAATACATCTGTGTGACGGGAAGAATTTTTTCTGTTTTATTTTTAAATTTTATTTTTTAAAATTTTGAAATTTAATTTTATTTATGTTTTTATACAGCACGTTATTATTAGTTATGTATTTTATGCATATACATGTATACAGGTCAATCCCAATCTCCCAACTCATCCCACCACCACCACCCCATGGCTTCCCACACTTGGTGTCCATACGTTTGTTCTCTACCTCTGTGTCTCTATTTCTTCCCTGCAAACCAGTTCATCTGTATCATTTTTAGGCTCCACATATATGCATTAATATACAATATTTGTTTTCCTCTTTCTGACTTACTTCATTCTGTATGACAGTCTCTCGATCCATCGATGTCTCTACAAATGACCCAGTTTCATTCCTTTTTATGGCCGAGTCATATTCCATTTTATATATGTACCACATCTTTATCCATTCATCTGTCTGTGGGCATTTAGGTTGCTTCCATTACCTGGCTATTGTAAATAGTGCTGCAACGAACATTGTGGTGAATGTGCCTTGTTGAAATACGGTTTTCTCTGGGTATATGCCCAGAAGTGGGATTGCTGGATCAGATGGTAATTCTATTTCTAATTTTTTTAAGGAAACTCCATACTGTTCTCCATAGTGACTGTATCAATTTACATTCCCACCAATAGTGGAAGAGGGCTCCTTTTGTCCACACCCTCCCCAGAATTGGTTGTTTGTAGATTTTCTGATGATGCCGATTCTAACAGGTGTGAGGTGATACCTCATTGTAGTTTTGATTTGCATTTCTCTAATAATTAGTGCTGTTGAGCAGCTTTTCATGTGCGTCTTGGCCATCTCTGTGTCTCCTTTGAAGAAACGTCTCTTTAGATCTTCTGCCCATTTTTTTGGGGTTGTTTGTTTTTTTAATATTAAGCTGCATGAGCTGTTTATATATATTGGAGATTAAACCTCTGTCCATTGATTCGTCTGCAACGATTTTCGCCCATTCTGAGGGATGCCTTTTTCCATTCCCGTGTTTTTTAACAAAAAAGGAAAGAAAGGAAAAGAAGCAGAACACTAATGTGCGTAAAATATGCCTTTTGAAACGGTCGTTTTGAAATATGGACGTCCTTTGAAATTTTTGGTCGATATGTGACCCCAGGATTTGTTTTCAGGGCAGGTGTCATTTACAGGCCTGCAATGATTTTGAATATCAACTGACCATTAGCCTTGGGATTAAAGCTGCTGTTGTGTGAAACGGCCACAAGGTGGCAGCAGTTCACCCTTACCAAATCTGGTTACTAGGGCAAGAGAGCCTCAGTGGAAGTGGTGTTCTAGATTCGAATTTAGAATGGAATGTGCCAGGAGAAATCCCCTCACGTTTGTCTCACTACATCTTGTTCGTGTTTTTAATTTAATTTTTTTTTATTTTTTATTACAGCAAGTTTGATTACAATGTTTGGCTTGTTGTAGGTGTGGAAGATGTGGTTCTTTTACACATATACAGATGTCTGTTCTTCCTGGGATCCTTTTCCCATGTACGTTATGACAGAATGTTGAGTAGTCCTCTCTTGGTATTCTGTAGGTCTTTGGTGATTATATATGTCACCTGTGTTTGTATATGTCTGTTAACCCCGATATCGTAATGAAACCAATCCTCACACCTTTCCATTGGTGAACCATAAGTTTGTTTAATGAATCTGTGATTGCCCTTCTCCGTGGAAATATCTGCCCTGGTATCCATTTTTAGGTAACACCTCTAAGTGATATGATATGTGTCTTTCACTTTCTGACTTACTACAAGCCACGTGATTACTTCTAGACTCATCTACGGGGCTGCAAATGGCATTTTGTCCTTTTTTCCCTTGGCTTCTCTTCTGCCTTTGCGGGGTCCATTTTCAACATTGTGATTCCCTGAGGGTTGTGGATTAGCTGACCTGGGCAGCCTTACCCTGCCGGCCTGCCCTCCCCAGGTGTGCCTCGTTGAGGTCAATATAAACAGCGCTCCAGGCAGCAATAGCCCCTGAAGCTGTGCCTGACTCCATATTCTCTGCCCCGTCAGCAGTCTCGGGGCTGTGCTGGTGGGAGGGAGTGAGGGGCCACAGCTTTGTGGGTGGCCCGGTGTGAGTGGGGTTCTGCTGGCCTTTCTGCAGGAGATGCCAGGCTGCCGCCTGTAAAGAAGAGGATGTGTCACCCATACCTTCCGCTGGAATTTCTCTCCGGACAGAGGTGAGGAAGGAAAAAAGCAGTGGGGGCCGGGACAGGAGGGGTATCTCAGGCAGGGCAATGGAAAGCTTCTGGAAGAGCGCCCGGGGCCAGGACCACCCTGGCTGGCCTGCAGGCACCAAGTTGGCCTGCGTGCTGTCGCTGGTGTGGCTCCACTGTCCTTCCTCTAGGCTTTCAAGCCCTTGTACATATTCAGGTGTTTTACCTGGAAAGGGTGGGAACAGTTCAGCAGCAGCTGGCCTGGGGCTCAGCTCACGTTTACTCACAGATGCCTCGGCACGGTCCCCCAGCTTTGCAATGAGGATGCTCCTTGCGTGGGGGGTGCGTTGCTGGCTGTAATGGGAGATGATTCCCCACCTCTGACCAATTTCAGAATTGTTTACCACTGGAGCAAGTGCCCTGATAGGGTTTTCCTCTGTATAACTCCTGGGTTCAGGTTTTTTTTTTTCTTTTATGGTTCAAGTTAGATTTTATTCCCCTTTTATGTATTTATAGATATAAGCATGGAAATAATTCATTCCTATAAATACATCTGTGTGACGGGAAGAATTTTTTCTGTTTTATTTTTAAATTTTATTTTTTAAAATTTTGAAATTTAATTTTATTTATGTTTTTATACAGCAGGTTATTATTAGTTATGTATTTTATGCATATACATGTATACAGGTCAATCCCAATCTCCCAACTCATCCCACCACCACCACCCCATGGCTTCCCACACTTGGTGTCCATACGTTTGTTCTCTACCTCTGTGTCTCTATTTCTTCCCTGCAAACCAGTTCATCTGTATCATTTTTAGGCTCCACATATATGCATTAATATACAATATTTGTTTTCCTCTTTCTGACTTACTTCATTCTGTATGACAGTCTCTCGATCCATCGATGTCTCTACAAATGACCCAGTTTCATTCCTTTTTATGGCCGAGTCATATTCCATTTTATATATGTACCACATCTTTATCCATTCATCTGTCTGTGGGCATTTAGGTTGCTTCCATTACCTGGCTATTGTAAATAGTGCTGCAACGAACATTGTGGTGAATGTGCCTTGTTGAAATACGGTTTTCTCTGGGTATATGCCCAGAAGTGGGATTGCTGGATCAGATGGTAATTCTATTTCTAATTTTTTTAAGGAAACTCCATACTGTTCTCCATAGTGACTGTATCAATTTACATTCCCACCAATAGTGGAAGAGGGCTCCTTTTGTCCACACCCTCCCCAGAATTGGTTGTTTGTAGATTTTCTGATGATGCCGATTCTAACAGGTGTGAGGTGATACCTCATTGTAGTTTTGATTTGCATTTCTCTAATAATTAGTGCTGTTGAGCAGCTTTTCATGTGCGTCTTGGCCATGTCTGTGTCTCCTTTGAAGAAACGTCTCTTTAGATCTTCTGCCCATTTTTGTATTGGGTTGTTTGTTTTTTAATATTAAGCTGCATGAGCTTTTTATATATATTGTAGATTAAACCTGTGTCCATTGATTCGTTTGCAACGATTTTCACCCATCCTGAGGGATGCCTTTTTCCATTCCCGTTTTTTTTAACAAAAAAGGAAAGAAAGGAAAAGAAGCAGAACACTAATGTGCGTAAAATATGCCCTTTGAAACGGTCGTTTTGAAATATGGACGTCCTTTGAAATTTTTGGTCGATATGTGACCCCAGGATTTGTTTTCAGGGCAGGTGTCATTTACAGGCCTGCAATGATTTTGAATATCAACTGACCATTAGCATTGGGATTAAAGCTGCTGTTGTGTGAAACGGCCACAAGGTGGCAGCAGTTCACCCTTACCAAATCTGGTTACTAGGGCAAGAGAGCCTCAGTGGAAGTGGTGTTCTAGATTCGAATTTAGAATGGAATGTGCCAGGAGAAAGCCCCTCACGTTTGTCTTACTACATCTTGTTCGTGTTTTTAATTTAATTTTTTTTTTATTTTTTATTACAGCAAGTTTGATTACAATGTTTGGCTTGTTGTAGGTGTGGAAGATGTGGTTCTTTTACACATATACAGATGTCTGTTCTTCCTGGGATCCTTTTCCCATGTACGTTATGACAGAATGTTGAGTAGTCCTCTCTTGGTATTCTGTAGGTCTTTGGTGATTATATATGTCACCTGTGTTTGTATATGTCTGTTAACCCCAATATCGTAAAGAAACCAATCCTCACACCTTTCCATTGGTGAACCATAAGTTTGTTTAATGAATCTGTGATTGCCCTTCTCCGTGGAAATATCTGCCCTGGTATCCATTTTTAGGTAACACCTCTAAGTGATATGATATGTGTCTTTCACTTTCTGACTTACTACAAGCCACGTGATTACTTCTAGACTCATCTACGGGGCTGCAAATGGCATTTTGTCCTTTTTTCCCTTGGCTTCTCTTCTGCCTTTGCGGGGTCCATTTTCAACAATGTGATTCCCTGAGGGTTGTGGATTAGCTGACCTGGGCAGCCTTACCCTGCCGGCCTGCCCTCCCCAGGTGTGCCTCGTTGAGGTCAATATAAACAGCGCTCCAGGCAGCAATAGCCCCTGAAGCTGTGCCTGACTCCATATTCTCTGCCCCGTCAGCAGTCTCGGGGCTGTGCTGGTGGGAGGGAGTGAGGGGCCACAGCTTTGTGGGTGGCCCGGTGTGAGTGGGGTTCTGCTGGCCTTTCTGCAGGAGATGCCAGGCTGCCGCCTGTAAAGAAGAGGATGTGTCACCCATACCTTCCGCTGGAATTTCTCTCCGGACAGAGGTGAGGAAGGAAAAAAGCAGTGGGGCCCGGGACAGGAGGGGTATCTCAGGCAGGGCAATGGAAAGCTTCTGGAAGAGCGCCCGGGGCCAGGACCACCCTGGCTGGCCTGGAGGCACCAAGTTGGCCTGCGTGCTGTCGCTGGTGTGGCTCCACGGTCCTTCCTCTAGGCTTTCAAGCCCTTGTACATATTCAGGTGTTTTACCTGGAAAGGGTGGGAACAGTTCAGCAGCAGCTGGCCTGGGGCTCAGCTCACGTTTACTCACAGATGCCTCGGCACGGTCCCCCAGCTTTGCAATGAGGACGCTCCTTGCGTGGGGGGTGGGTTGCTGGCTGTAATGGGAGATGGTTCCCCACCTCTGACCAATTTCAGAATTGTTTACCACTGGAGCAAGTGCCCTGATAGGGTTTTCCTCTGTATAACTCCTGGGTTCAGGTTTTTATTTTTTCTTTTATGGTTCAAGTTAGATTTTATTCCCCTTTTATGTATTTATAGATATAAGCATGGAAATAATTCATTCCTATAAATACATCTGTGTGACGGGAAGAATTTTTTCTGTTTTATTTTTAAATTTTATTTTTTAAAATTTTGAAATTTAATTTTATTTATGTTTTTATACAGCAGGTTATTATTAGTTATGTATTTTATGCATATACATGTATACAGGTCAATCCCAATCTCCCAACTCATCCCACCACCACCACCCCATGGCTTCCCACACTTGGTGTCCATACGTTTGTTCTCTACCTCTGTGTCTCTATTTCTTCCCTGCAAACCAGTTCATCTGTATCATTTTTAGGCTCCACATATATGCATTAATATACAATATTTGTTTTCCTCTTTGTGACTTACTTCATTCTGTATGACAGTCTCTCGATCCATCGATGTCTCTACAAATGACCCAGTTTCATTCCTTTTTATGGCCGAGTCATATTCCATTTTATATATGTACCACATCTTTATCCATTCATCTGTCTGTGGGCATTTAGGTTGCTTCCATTACCTGGCTATTGTAAATAGTGCTGCAACGAACATTGTGGTGAATGTGCCTTGTTGAAATACGGTTTTCTCTGGGTATATGCCCAGAAGTGGGATTGCTGGATCAGATGGTAATTCTATTTCTAATTTTTTTAAGGAAACTCCATACTGTTCTCCATAGTGACTGTATCAATTTACATTCCCACCAATAGTGGAAGAGGGCTCCTTTTGTCCACACCCTCCCCAGAATTGGTTGTTTGTAGATTTTCTGATGATGCCGATTCTAACAGGTGTGAGGTGATACCTCATTGTAGTTTTGATTTGCATTTCTCTAATAATTAGTGCTGTTGAGCAGCTTTTCATGTGCGTCTTGGCCATCTCTGTGTCTCCTTTGAAGAAACGTCTCTTTAGATCTTCTGCCCATTTTTTTGGGTTGTTTGTTTTTTTAATATTAAGCTGCATGAGCTGTTTATATATATTGGAGATTAAACCTCTGTCCATTGATTCGTCTGCAACGATTTTCGCCCATTCTGAGGGATGCCTTTTTCCATTCCCGTGTTTTTTAACAAAAAAGGAAAGAAAGGAAAAGAAGCAGAACACTAATGTGCGTAAAATATGCCTTTTGAAACGGTCGTTTTGAAATATGGACGTCCTTTGAAATTTTTGGTCGATATGTGACCCCAGGATTTGTTTTCAGGGCAGGTGTCATTTACAGGCCTGCAATGATTTTGAATATCAACTGACCATTAGCATTGGGATTAAAGCTGCTGTTGTGTGAAACGGCCACAAGGTGGCAGCAGTTCACCCTTACCAAATCTGGTTACTAGGGCAAGAGAGCCTCAGTGGAAGTGGTGTTCTAGATTCGAATTTAGAATGGAATGTGCCAGGAGAAAGCCCCTCACGTTTGTCTCACTACATCTTGTTCGTGTTTTTAATTTAATTTTTTTTTATTTTTTATTACAGCAAGTTTGATTACAATGTTTGGCTTGTTGTAGGTGTGGAAGATGTGGTTCTTTTACACATATACAGATGTCTGTTCTTCCTGGGATCCTTTTCCCATGTACGTTATGACAGAATGTTGAGTAGTCCTCTCTTGGTATTCTGTAGGTCTTTGGTGATTATATATGTCACCTGTGTTTGTATATGTCTGTTAACCCCGATATCGTAATGAAACCAATCCTCACACCTTTCCATTGGTGAACCATAAGTTTGTTTAATGAATCTGTGATTGCCCTTCTCCGTGGAAATATCTGCCCTGGTATCCATTTTTAGGTAACACCTCTAAGTGATATGATATGTGTCTTTCACTTTCTGACTTACTACAAGCCACGTGATTACTTCTAGACTCATCTACGGGGCTGCAAATGGCATTTTGTCCTTTTTTCCCTTGGCTTCTCTTCTGCCTTTGTGGGGTCCATTTTCAACATTGTGATTCCCTGAGGGTTGTGGATTAGCTGACCTGGGCAGCCTTACCCTGCCGGCCTGCCCTCCCCAGGTGTGCCTCGTTGAGGTCAATATAAACAGCGCTCCAGGCAGCAATAGCCCCTGAAGCTGTGCCTGACTCCATATTCTCTGCCCCGTCAGCAGTCTCGGGGCTGTGCTGGTGGGAGGGAGTGAGGGGCCACAGCTTTGTGGGTGGCCCGGTGTGAGTGGGGTTCTGCTGGCCTTTCTGCAGGAGATGCCAGGCTGCCGCCTGTAAAGAAGAGGATGTGTCACCCATACCTTCCGCTGGAATTTCTCTCCGGACAGAGGTGAGGAAGGAAAAAAGCAGTGGGGCCCGGGACAGGAGGGGTATCTCAGGCAGGGCAATGGAAAGCTTCTGGAAGAGCGCCCGGGGCCAGGACCACCCTGGCTGGCCTGCAGGCACCAAGTTGGCCTGCGTGCTGTCGCTGGTGTGGCTCCACGGTCCTTCCTCTAGGCTTTCAAGCCCTTGTACATATTCAGGTGTTTTACCTGGAAAGGGTGGGAACAGTTCAGCAGCACCTGGCCTGGGGCTCAGCTCACGTTTACTCACAGATGCCTCGGCACGGTCCCCCAGCTTTGCAATGAGGACGCTCCTTGCGTGGGGGGTGGGTTGCTGGCTGTAATGGGAGATGGTTCCCCACCTCTGACCAATTTCAGAATTGTTTACCACTGGAGCAAGTGCCCTGATAGGGTTTTCCTCTGTATAACTCCTGGGTTCAGGTTTTTTTTTTTCTTTTATGGTTCAAGTTAGATTTTATTCCCCTTTTATGTATTATAGATATAAGCATGGAAATAATTCATTCCTATAAATACATCTGTGTGACGGGAAGAATTTTTTCTGTTTTATTTTTAAATTTTATTTTTTAAAATTTTGAAATTTAATTTTATTTATGTTTTTATACAGCAGGTTATTATTAGTTATGTATTTTATGCATATACATGTATACAGGTCAATCCCAATCTCCCAACGCATCCCACCACCACCACCCCATGGCTTCCCACACTTGGTGTCCATACGTTTGTTCTCTACCTCTGTGTCTCTATTTCTTCCCTGCAAACCAGTTCATCTGTATCATTTTTAGGCTCCACATATATGCATTAATATACAATATTTGTTTTCCTCTTTCTGACTTACTTCATTCTGTATGACAGTCTCTCGATCCATCGATGTCTCTACAAATGACCCAGTTTCATTCCTTTTTATGGCCGAGTCATATTCCATTTTATATATGTACCACATCTTTATCCATTCATCTGTCTGTGGGCATTTAGGTTGCTTCCATTACCTGGCTATTGTAAATAGTGCTGCAACGAACATTGTGGTGAATGTGCCTTGTTGAAATACGGTTTTCTCTGGGTATATGCCCAGAAGTGGGATTGCTGGATCAGATGGTAATTCTATTTCTAATTTTTTTAAGGAAACTCCATACTGTTCTCCATAGTGACTGTATCAATTTACATTCCCACCAATAGTGGAAGAGGGCTCCTTTTGTCCACACCCTCCCCAGAATTGGTTGTTTGTAGATTTTCTGATGATGCCGATTCTAACAGGTGTGAGGTGATACCTCATTGTAGTTTTGATTTGCATTTCTCTAATAATTAGTGCTGTTGAGCAGCTTTTCATGTGCGTCTTGGCCATGTCTGTGTCTCCTTTGAAGAAATGTCTCTTTAGATCTTCTGCCCATTTTTGTATTGGGTTGTTTGTTTTTTTTAATATTAAGCTGCATGAGCTGTTTATATATATTGGAGATTAAAACTGTGTCCATTGATTCGTTTGCAACGATTTTCACCCATCCTGAGGGATGCCTTTTTCCATTCCCGTTTTTTTTAACAAAAAAGGAAAGAAAGGAAAAGAAGCAGAACACTAATGTGCGTAAAATATGCCCTTTGAAACGGTCGTTTTGAAATATGGACGTCCTTTGAATTTTTTGGTCGATATGTGACCCCAGGATTTGTTTTCAGGGCAGGTGTCATTTACAGGCCTGCAATGATTTTGAATATCAACTGACCATTAGCGTTGGGATTAAAGCTGCTGTTGTGTGAAACGGCCACAAGGTGGCAGCAGTTCACCCTTACCAAATCTGGTTACTAGGGCAAGAGAGCCTCAGTGGAAGTGGTGTTCTAGATTGGAGTTTAGAATGCAATGTGCCAGGAGAAAGCCCCTCAAGTTTGTCTCACTACTTCTTCTTCGTGTTTTTAATTTAAGTTTTTATTTTTTATTACAGCAAGTTTGATTACAATGTTTGGCTTGTTGTAGGTGTGGAAGATGTGGTTCTTTTACACATATACAGATGACTGTTCTTCTTGGGATCCTTTTCCATGTACGTTATGACAGAATGTTGAGTAGTCCTCTCTTGGTATTCTGTAGGTCTTTGGTGATTATATATGTCACCTGTGTTTGTATATGTCTGTTAACCCCGATATCGTAATGAAACCAATCCTCACACCTTTCCATTGGTGAACCATAAGTTTGTTTAATGAATCTGTGATTGCCCTTCTCCGTGGAAATATCTGCCCTGGTATCCATTTTTAGGTAACACCTCTATGTGATATGATATGTGCCTTTCACTTTCTGACTTACTACAAGTCACGTGATTACTTCTAGACTCATCTACGGGGCAAATGGCATTTTGTCCTTTTTTCCCTTGGCTTCTCTTCTGCCTTTGCGGGGTCCATTTTCAACAATGTGATTCCCTGAGGGTTGTGGATTAGCTGACCTGGGCAGCCTTACCCTGCCGGCCTGCCCTCCCCAGGTGTGCCTCGTTGAGGTCAATATAAACAGCGCTCCAGGCAGCAATAGCCCCTGAAGCTGTGCCTGACTCCATATTCTCTGCCCCGTCAGCAGTCTCGGGGCTGTGCTGGTGGGAGGGAGTGAGGGGCCACAGCTTTGTGGGTGGCCCGGTGTGAGTGGGGTTCTGCTGGCCTTTCTGCAGGAGATGCCAGGCTGCCGCCTGTAAAGAAGAGGATGTGTCACCCATACCTTCCGCTGGAATTTCTCTCCGGACAGAGGTGAGGAAGGAAAAAAGCAGTGGGGCCCTGGACAGGAGGGGTATCTCAGGCAGGGCAATGGAAAGCTTCTGGAAGAGCGCCCGGGGCCAGGACCACCCTGGCTGGCCTGCAGGCACCAAGTTGGCCTGCGTGCTGTCGCTGGTGTGGCTCCACGGTCCTTCCTCTAGGCTTTCAAGCCCTTGTACATATTCAGGTGTTTTACCTGGAAAGGGTGGGAACAGTTCAGCAGCAGCTGGCCTGGGGCTCAGCTCACGTTTACTCACAGATGCCTCGGCACGGTCCCCCAGCTTTGCAATGAGGACGCTCCTTGCGTGGGGGGTGGGTTGCTGGCTGTAATGGGAGATGGTTCCCCACCTCTGACCAATTTCAGAATTGTTTACCACTGGAGCAAGTGCCCTGATAGGGTTTTCCTCTGTATAACTCCTGGGTTCAGGTTTTTTTTTTTCTTTTATGGTTCAAGTTAGATTTTATTCCCCTTTTATGTATTTATAGATATAAGCATGGAAATAATTCATTCCTATAAATACATCTGTGTGACGGGAAGAATTTTTTCTGTTTTATTTTTAAATTTTATTTTTTAAAATTTTGAAATTTAATTTTATTTATGTTTTTATACAGCAGGTTATTATTAGTTATGTATTTTATGCATATACATGTATACAGGTCAATCCCAATCTCCCAACTCATCCCACCACCACCACCCCATGGCTTCCCACACTTGGTGTCCATACGTTTGTTCTCTACCTCTGTGTCTCTATTTCTTCCCTGCAAACCAGTTCATCTGTATCATTTTTAGGCTCCACATATATGCATTAATATACAATATTTGTTTTCCTCTTTCTGACTTACTTCATTCTGTATGACAGTCTCTCGATCCATCGATGTCTCTACAAATGACC
Source organism: Mesoplodon mirus (assembly GCF_964341445.2). NCBI lineage: Eukaryota > Metazoa > Chordata > Mammalia > Artiodactyla > Ziphiidae > Mesoplodon > Mesoplodon mirus. The sequence goes on along the minus strand of NW_028295801.1, from coordinate 802,138 downwards.
CAGTTTCATTCCTTTTTATGGCCGAGTCATATTCCATTTTATATATGTACCACATCTTTATCCATTCATCTGTCTGTGGGCATTTAGGTTGCTTCCATTACCTGGCTATTGTAAATAGTGCTGCAACGAACATTGTGGTGAATGTGCCTTATTGAAATACGGTTTTCTCTGGGTATATGCCCAGAAGTGGGATTGCTGGATCAGATGGTAATTCTATTTCTAATTTTTTTAAGGAAACTCCATACTGTTCTCCATAGTGACTGTATCAATTTACATTCCCACCAATAGTGGAAGAGGGCTCCTTTTGTCCACACCCTCCCCAGAATTGGTTGTTTGTAGATTTTCTGATGATGCCGATTCTAACAGGTGTGAGGTGATACCTCATTGTAGTTTTGATTTGCATTTCTCTAATAATTAGTGCTGTTGAGCAGCTTTTCATGTGCGTCTTGGCCATCTCTTTGTCTCCTTTGAAGAAACGTCTCTTTAGATCTTCTGCCCATTTTTTTGGGGTTGTTTGTTTTTTTAATATTAAGCTGCATGAGCTGTTTATATATATTGGAGATTAAACCTCTGTCCATTGATTCGTCTGCAACGATTTTCGCCCATTCTGAGGGATGCCTTTTTCCATTCCCGTGTTTTTTAACAAAAAAGGAAAGAAAGGAAAAGAAGCAGAACACTAATGTGCGTAAAATATGCCTTTTGAAACGGTCGTTTTGAAATATGGAGGTCCTTTGAAATTTTTGGTCGATATGTGACCCCAGGATTTGTTTTCAGGGCAGGTGTCATTTACAGGCCTGCAATGATTTTGAATATCAACTGACCATTAGCGTTGGGATTAAAGCTGCTGTTGTGTGAAACGGCCACAAGGTGGCAGTAGTTCACCCTTACCAAATCTGGTTACTAGGGCAAGAGAGCCTCAGTGGAAGTGGTGTTCTAGATTCGAATTTAGAATGGAATGTGCCAGGAGAAAGCCCCTCACGTTTGTCTCACTACATCTTGTTCGTGTTTTTAATTTATTTTTTTTTTATTTTTTATTACAGCAAGTTTGATTACAATGTTTGGCTTGTTGTAGGTGTGGAAGATGTGGTTCTTTTACACATATACAGATGTCTGTTCTTCCTGGGATCCTTTTCCCATGTACGTTATGACAGAATGTTGAGTAGTCCTCTCTTGGTATTCTGTAGGTCTTTGGTGATTATATATGTCACCTGTGTTTGTATATGTCTGTTAACCCCGATATCGTAATGAAACCAATCCTCACACCTTTCCATTGGTGAACCATAAGTTTGTTTAATGAATCTGTGATTGCCCTTCTCCGTGGAAATATCTGCCCTGGTATCCATTTTTAGGTAACACCTCTAAGTGATATGATATGTGTCTTTCACTTTCTGACTTACTACAAGCCACGTGATTACTTCTAGACTCATCTACGGGGCTGCAAATGGCATTTTGTCCTTTTTTCCCTTGGCTTCTCTTCTGCCTTTGCGGGGTCCATTTTCAACAATGTGATTCCCTGAGGGTTGTGGATTAGCTGACCTGGGCAGCCTTACCCTGCCGGCCTGCCCTCCCCAGGTGTGCCTCGTTGAGGTCAATATAAACAGCGCTCCAGGCAGCAATAGCCCCTGAAGCTGTGCCTGACTCCATATTCTCTGCCCCGTCAGCAGTCTCGGGGCTGTGCTGGTGGGAGGGAGTGAGGGGCCACAGCTTTGTGGGTGGCCCGGTGTGAGTGGGGTTCTGCTGGCCTTTCTGCAGGAGATGCCAGGCTGCCGCCTGTAAAGAAGAGGATGTGTCACCCATACCTTCCGCTGGAATTTCTCTCCGGACAGAGGTGAGGAAGGAAAAAAGCAGTGGGGCCCGGGACAGGAGGGGTATCTCAGGCAGGGCAATGGAAAGCTTCTGGAAGAGCGCCCGGGGCCAGGACCACCCTGGCTGGCCTGCAGGCACCAAGTTGGCCTGCGTGCTGTCGCTGGTGTGGCTCCACGGTCCTTCCTCTAGGCTTTCAAGACCTTGTACATATTCAGGTGTTTTACCTGGAAAGGGTGGGAACAGTTCAGCAGCAGCTGGCCTGGGGCTCAGCTCACGTTTACTCACAGATGCCTCGGCACGGTCCCCCAGCTTTGCAATGAGGACGCTCCTTGCGTGGGGGGTGGGTTGCTGGCTGTAATGGGAGATGGTTCCCCACATCTGACCAATTTCAGAATTGTTTACCACTGGAGCAAGTGCCCTGATAGGGTTTTCCTCTGTATAACTCCTGGGTTCAGGTTTTTTTTTTTCTTTTATGGTTCAAGTTAGATTTTATTCCCCTTTTATGTATTTATAGATATAAGCATGGAAATAATTCATTCCTATAAATACATCTGTGTGACGGGAAGAATTTTTTCTGTTTTATTTTTAAATTTTATTTTTTAAAATTTTGAAATTTAATTTTATTTATGTTTTTATACAGCAGGTTATTATTAGTTATGTATTTTATGCATATACATGTATACAGGTCAATCCCAATCTCCCAACTCATCCCACCACCACCACCCCATGGCTTCCCACACTTGGTGTCCATACGTTTGTTCTCTACCTCTGTGTCTCTATTTCTTCCCTGCAAACCAGTTCATCTGTATCATTTTTAGGCTCCACATATATGCATTAATATACAATATTTGTTTTCCTCTTTCTGACTTACTTCATTCTGTATGACAGTCTCTCGATCCATCGATGTCTCTACAAATGACCCAGTTTCATTCCTTTTTATGGCCGAGTCATATTCCATTTTATATATGTACCACATCTTTATCCATTCATCTGTCTGTGGGCATTTAGGTTGCTTCCATTACCTGGCTATTGTAAATAGTGCTGCAACGAACATTGTGGTGAATGTGCCTTGTTGAAATACGGTTTTCTCTGGGTATATGTCCAGAAGTGGGATTGCTGGATCAGATGGTAATTCTATTTCTCATTTTTTTAAGGAAACTCCATACTGTTCTCCATAGTGACTGTATCAATTTACATTCCCACCAATAGTGGAAGAGGGCTCCTTTTGTCCACACCCTCCCCAGAATTGGTTGTTTGTAGATTTTCTGATGATGCCGATTCTAACAGGTGTGAGGTGATACCTCATTGTAGTTTTGATTTGCATTTCTCTAATAATTAGTGCTGTTGAGCAGCTTTTCATGTGCGTCTTGGCCATCTCTGTGTCTCCTTTGAAGAAACGTCTCTTTAGATCTTCTGCCCATTTTTTGGGGGTTGTTTGTTTTTTTTAATATTAAGCTGCATGAGCTGTTTATATATATTGGAGATTAAACCTGTGTCCATTGATTCGTCTGCAACGATTTTCGCCCATTCTGAGGGATGCCTTTTTCCATTCCCGTGTTTTTTAACAAAAAAGGAAAGAAAGGAAAAGAAGCAGAACACTAATGTGCGTAAAATATGCCTTTTGAAACGGTCGTTTTGAAATATGGACGTCCTTTGAATTTTTTGGTCGATATGTGACCCCAGGATTTATTTTCAGGTTAGGTGTCATTTACAGGCCTGCAATGATTTTGAATATCAACTGACCATTAGTGTTGGGATTAAAGCTGCTGTTGTGTGAAACGGCCACAAGGTGGCAGCAGTTCACCCTTACCAAATCTGGTTACTAGGGCAAGAGAGCCTCAGTGGAAGTGGTGTTCTAGATTCGAATTTAGAATGGAATGTGCCAGGAGAAAGCCCCTCACGTTTGTCTCACTACATCTTGTTCATGTTTTTAATTTAATTTTTTTTTATTTTTTATTACAGCAAGTTTGATTACAATGTTTGGCTTGTTGTAGGTGTGGAAGATGTGGTTCTTTTACACATATACAGATGTCTGTTCTTCCTGGGATCCTTTTCCCATGTACGTTATGACAGAATGTTGAGTAGTCCTCTCTTGGTATTCTGTAGGTCTTTGGTGATTATATATGTCACCTGTGTTTGTATATGTCTGTTAACCCCGATATCGTAATGAAACCAATCCTCACACCTTTCCATTGGTGAACCATAAGTTTGTTTAATGAATCTGTGATTGCCCTTCTCCGTGGAAATATCTGCCCTGGTATCCATTTTTAGGTAACACCTCTAAGTGATATGATATGTGTCTTTCACTTTCTGACTTACTACAAGTCACGTGGTTACTTCTAGACTCATCTACGGGGCTGCAAATGGCATTTTGTCCTTTTTTCCCTTGGCATCTCTTCTGCCTTTGCGGGGTCCATTTTCAACATTGTGATTCCCTGAGGGTTGTGGATTAGCTGACCTGGGCAGCCTTACCCTGCCGGCCTGCCCTCCCCAGGTGTGCCTCGTTGAGGTCAATATAAACAGCGCTCCAGGCAGCAATAGCCCCTGAAGCTGTGCCTGACTCCATATTCTCTGCCCCGTCAGCAGTCTCGGGGCTGTGCTGGTGGGAGGGAGTGAGGGGCCACAGCTTTGTGGGTGGCCCGGTGTGAGTGGGGTTCTGCTGGCCTTTCTGCAGGAGATGCCAGGCTGCCGCCTGTAAAGAAGAGGATGTGTCACCCATACCTTCCGCTGGAATTTCTCTCCGGACAGAGGTGAGGAAGGAAAAAAGCAGTGGGGCCCGGGACAGGAGGGGTATCTCAGGCAGGGCAATGGAAAGCTTCTGGAAGAGCGCCCGGGGCCAGGACCACCCTGGCTGGCCTGCAGGCACCAAGTTGGCCTGCGTGCTGTCGCTGGTGTGGCTCCACGGTCCTTCCTCTAGGCTTTCAAGACCTTGTACATATTCAGGTGTTTTACCTGGAAAGGGTGGGAACAGTTCAGCAGCAGCTGGCCTGGGGCTCAGCTCACGTTTACTCACAGATGCCTCGGCACGGTCCCCCAGCTTTGCAATGAGGACGCTCCTTGCGTGGGGGGTGGGTTGCTGGCTATAATGGGAGATGGTTCCCCACCTCTGACCAATTTCAGAATTGTTTACCACTGGAGCAAGTGCCCTGATAGGGTTTTCCTCTGTATAACTCCTGGGTTCAGGTTTTTTTTTTCTTTTATGGTTCAAGTTAGATTTTATTCCCCTTTTATGTATTTATAGATATAAGCATGGAAATAATTCATTCCTATAAATACATCTGTGTGACGGGAAGAATTTTTTCTGTTTTATTTTTAAATTTTATTTTTTAAAATTTTGAAATTTAATTTTATTTATGTTTTTATACAGCAGGTTATTATTAGTTATGTATTTTATGCATATACATGTATACAGGTCAATCCCAATCTCCCAACTCATCCCACCACCACCACCCCATGGCTTCCCACACTTGGTGTCCATACGTTTGTTCTCTACCTCTGTGTCTCTATTTCTTCCCTGCAAACCAGTTCATCTGTATCATTTTTAGGCTCCACATATATGCATTAATATACAATATTTGTTTTCCTCTTTCTGACTTACTTCATTCTGTATGACAGTCTCTCGATCCATCGATGTCTCTACAAATGACCCAGTTTCATTCCGTTTTATGGCCGAGTAATATTCGATTTTATATATGTACCACATCTTTATACATTCATCTGTCTGTGGGCATTTAGGTTGCTTCCATTACCTGGCTATTGTAAATAGTGCTGCAACGAACATTGTGGTGAATGTGCCTTTTTGAAATACGGTTTTCTCTTGGTATATGCCCAGAAGTGGGATTGCTGGATCAGATGGTAATTCTATTTCTCATTTTTTTAAGGAAACTCCATACTGTTCTCCATAGTGACTGTATCAATTTACATTCCCACCAATAGTGGAAGAGGGCTCCTTTTGTCCACACCCTCCCCAGAATTGGTTGTTTGTAGATTTTCTGATGATGCCGATTCTAACAGGTGTGAGGTGATACCTCATTGTAGTTTTGATTTGCATTTCTCTAATAATTAGTGCTGTTGAGCAGCTTTTCATGTGCGTCTTGGCCATCTCTGTGTCTCCTTTGAAGAAACGTCTCTTTAGATCTTCTGCCCATTTTTTTGGGGTTGTTTGTTTTTTTAATATTAAGCTGCATGAGCTGTTTATATATATTGGAGATTAAACCTCTGTCCATTGATTCGTCTGCAACGATTTTCGCTCATTCTGAGGAATGCCTTTTTCCATTCCCGTGTTTTTTAACAAAAAAGGAAAGAAAGGAAAAGAAGCAGAACACTAATGTGCGTAAAATATGCCTTTTGAAACGGTCGTTTTGAAATATGGACGTCCTTTGAATTTTTTGGTCGATATGTGACCCCAGGATTTGTTTTCAGGGCAGGTGTCATTTACAGGCCTGCAATGATTTTGAATATCAACTGACCATTAGCGTTGGGATTAAAGCTGCTGTTGTGTGAAACGGCCACAAGGTGGCAGCAGTTCACCCTTACCAAATCTGGTTACCAGGGCAAGAGAGCCTCAGTGGAAGTGGTGTTCTAGATTCGAATTTAGAATGGAATGTGCCAGGAGAAAGCCCCTCACGTTTGTCTCACTACATCTTGTTCGTGTTTTTAATTTATTTTTTTTTTATTTTTTATTACAGCAAGTTTGATTACAATGTTTGGCTTGTTGTAGGTGTGGAAGATGTGGTTCTTTTACACATATACAGATGTCTGTTCTTCCTGGGATCCTTTTCCCATGTACGTTATGACAGAATGTTGAGTAGTCCTCTCTTGGTATTCTGTAGGTCTTTGGTGATTATATATGTCACCTGTGTTTGTATATGTCTGTTAACCCCGATATCGTAATGAAACCAATCCTCACACCTTTCCATTGGTGAACCATAAGTTTGTTTAATGAATCTGTGATTGCCCTTCTCCGTGGAAATATCTGCCCTGGTATCCATTTTTAGGTAACACCTCTAAGTGATATGATATGTGTCTTTCACTTTCTGACTTACTACAAGTCACGTGGTTACTTCTAGACTCATCTACGGGGCTGCAAATGGCATTTTGTCCTTTTTTCCCTTGGCTTCTCTTCTGCCTTTGCGGGGTCCATTTTCAACATTGTGATTCCCTGAGGGTTGTGGATTAGCTGACCTGGGCAGCCTTACCCTGCCGGCCTGCCCTTCCCAGGTGTGCCTCGTTGAGGTCAATATAAACAGGGCTCCAAGCAGCAATAGCCCCTGAAGCTGTGCCTGACTCCATATTCTCTGCCCCATCAGCAGTCTCGGGGCTGTGCTGGTGGGAGGGAGTGAGGGGCCACAGCTTTGTGGGTGGCCCGGTGTGAGTGGGGTTCTGCTGGCCTTTCTGCAGGAGATGCCAGGCTGCCGCCTGTAAAGAAGAGGATGTGTCACCCATACCTTCCGCTGGAATTTCTCTCCAGACAGAGGTGAGGAAGGAAAAAAGCAGTGGGGGCCGGGACAGGAGGGGTATCTCAGGCAGGGCAATGGAAAGCTTCTGGAAGAGCGCCCGGGGCCAGGACCACCCTGGCTGGCCTGCAGGCACCAAGTTGGCCTGCGTGCTCTCGCTGGTGTGGCTCCACTGTCCTTCCTCTAGGCTTTCAAGCCCTTGTACATATTCAGGTGTTTTACCTGGAAAGGGTGGGAACAGTTCAGCAGCAGCTGGCCTGGGGCTCAGCTCACGTTTACTCACAGATGCCTCGGCACGGTCCCCCAGCTTTGCAATGAGGACGCTCCTTGCGTGGGGAGTGGGTTGCTGGCTGTAATGGGAGATGGTTCCCCACCTCTGACCAATTTCAGAATTGTTTACCACTGGAGCAAGTGCCCTGATAGGGTTTTCCTCTGTATCACTCCTGGGTTCAGGTTTTTTTTTTCTTTTATGGTTCAAGTTAGATTTTATTCCCCTTTTATGTATTTATAGATATAAGCATGGAAATAATTCATTCCTATAAATACATCTGTGTGACGGGAAGAATTTTTTCTGTTTTATTTTTAAATTTTATTTTTTAAAATTTTGAAATTTAATTTTATTTATGTTTTTATACAGCAGGTTATTATTAGTTATGTATTTTATGCATATACATGTATACAGGTCAATCCCAATCTCCCAACTCATCCCACCACCACCACCCCATGGCTTCCCACACTTGGTGTCCATACGTTTGTTCTCTACCTCTGTGTCTCTATTTCTTCCCTGCAAACCAGTTCATCTGTATCATTTTTAGGCTCCACATATATGCATTAATATACAATATTTGTTTTCCTCTTTGTGACTTACTTCATTCTGTATGACAGTCTCTCGATCCATCGATGTCTCTACAAATGACCCAGTTTCATTCCTTTTTATGGCCGAGTAATATTCCATTTTATATATGTACCACATCTTTATACACTCATCTGTCTGTGGGCATTTAGGTTGCTTCCATTACCTGGCTATTGTAAATAGTGCTGCAACGAACATTGTGGTGAATGTGCCTTGTTGAAATACGGTTTTCTCTGGGTATATGCCCAGAAGTGGGATTGCTGGATCAGATGGTAATTCTATTTCTAATTTTTTTAAGGAAACTCCATACTGTTCTCCATAGTGACTGTATCAATTTACATTCCCACCAATAGTGGAAGAGGGCTCCTTTTGTCCACACCCTCCCCAGAATTGGTTGTTTGTAGATTTTCTGATGATGCCGATTCTAACAGGTGTGAGGTGATACCTCATTGTAGTTTTGATTTGCATTTCTCTAATAATTAGTGCTGTTGAGCAGCTTTTCATGTGCGTCTTGGCCATCTCTGTGTCTCCTTTGAAGAAACGTCTCTTTAGATCTTCTGCCCATTTTTTGGGGTTGTTTGTTTTTTTAATATTAAGCTGCATGAGCTGTTTATATATATTGGAGATTAAACCTCTGTCCATTGATTCGTCTGCAACGATTTTCGCCCATTCTGAGGGATGCCTTTTTCCATTCCCGTGTTTTTTAACAAAAAAGGAAAGAAAGGAAAAGAAGCAGAACACTAATGTGCGTAAAATATGCCTTTTGAAACGGTCGTTTTGAAATATGGACGTCCTTTGAAATTTTTGGTCGATATGTGACCCCAGGATTTGTTTTCAGGGCAGGTGTCATTTACAGGCCTGCAATGATTTTGAATATCAACTGACCATTAGCGTTGGGATTAAAGCTGCTGTTGTGTGAAACGGCCACAAGGTGGCAGCAGTTCACCCTTACCAAATCTGGTTACTAGGGCAAGAGAGCCTCAGTGGAAGTGGTGTTCTAGATTCGAATTTAGAATGGAATGTGCCAGGAGAAATCCCCTCACGTTTGTCTCACTACATCTTGTTCGTGTTTTTAATTTAATTTTTTTTTATTTTTTATTACAGCAAGTTTGATTACAATGTTTGGCTTGTTGTAGGTGTGGAAGATGTGGTTCTATTACACATATACAGATGTCTGTTCTTCCTGGGATCCTTTTCCCATGTACGTTATGACAGAATGTTGAGTAGTCCTCTCTTGGTATTCTGTAGGTCTTTGGTGATTATATATGTCACCTGTGTTTGTATATGTCTGTTAACCCCGATATCGTAATGAAACCAATCCTCACACCTTTCCATTGGTGAACCATAAGTTTGTTTAATGAATCTGTGATTGCCCTTCTCCGTGGAAATATCTGCCCTGGTATCCATTTTTAGGTAACACCTCTAAGTGATATGATATGTGTCTTTCACTTTCTGACTTACTACAAGCCACGTGATTACTTCTAGACTCATCTACGGGGCTGCAAATGGCATTTTGTCCTTTTTTCCCTTGGCTTCTCTTCTGCCTTTGCGGGGTCCATTTTCAACAATGTGATTCCCTGAGGGTTGTGGATTAGCTGACCTGGGCAGCCTTACCCTGCCGGCCTGCCCTCCCCAGGTGTGCCTCGTTGAGGTCAATATAAACAGCGCTCCAGGCAGCAATAGCCCCTGAAGCTGTGCCTGACTCCATATTCTCTGCCCCGTCAGCAGTCTCGGGGCTGTGCTGGTGGGAGGGAGTGAGGGGCCACAGCTTTGTGGGTGGCCCGGTGTGAGTGGGGTTCTGCTGGCCTTTCTGCAGGAGATGCCAGGCTGCCGCCTGTAAAGAAGAGGATGTGTCACCCATACCTTCCGCTGGAATTTCTCTCCGGACAGAGGTGAGGAAGGAAAAAAGCAGTGGGGCCCGGGACAGGAGGGGTATCTCAGGCAGGGCAATGGAAAGCTTCTGGAAGAGCGCCCGGGGCCAGGACCACCCTGGCTGGCCTGCAGGCACCAAGTTGGCCTGCGTGCTGTCGCTGGTGTGGCTCCACGGTCCTTCCTCTAGGCTTTCAAGACCTTGTACATATTCAGGTGTTTTACCTGGAAAGGGTGGGAACAGTTCAGCAGCAGCTGGCCTGGGGCTCAGCTCACGTTTACTCACAGATGCCTCGGCACGGTCCCCCAGCTTTGCAATGAGGACGCTCCTTGCGTGGGGGGTGGGTTGCTGGCTGTAATGGGAGATGGTTCCCCACATCTGACCAATTTCAGAATTGTTTACCACTGGAGCAAGTGCCCTGATAGGGTTTTCCTCTGTATAACTCCTGGGTTCAGGTTTTTTTTTTCTTTTATGGTTCAAGTTAGATTTTATTCCCCTTTTATGTATTTATAGATATAAGCATGGAAATAATTCATTCCTATAAATACATCTGTGTGACGGGAAGAATTTTTTCTGTTTTATGTTTAAATTTTATTTTTTAAAATTTTGAAATTTAATTTTATTTATGTTTTTATACAGCAGGTTATTATTAGTTATGTATTTTATGCATATACATGTATACAGGTCAATCCCAATCTCCCAACTCATCCCACCACCACCACCCCATGGCTTCCCACACTTGGTGTCCATACGTTTGTTCTCTACCTCTGTGTCTCTATTTCTTCCCTGCAAACCAGTTCATCTGTATCATTTTTAGGCTCCACATATATGCATTAATATACAATATTTGTTTTCCTCTTTGTGACTTACTTCATTCTGTATGACAGTCTCTCGATCCATCGATGTCTCTACAAATGACCCAGTTTCATTCCTTTTTATGGCCGAGTCATATTCCATTTTATATATGTACCACATCTTTATCCATTCATCTGTCTGTGGGCATTTAGGTTGCTTCCATTACCTGGCTATTGTAAATAGTGCTGCAACGAACATTGTGGTGAATGTGCCTTGTTGAAATACGGTTTTCTCTGGGTATATGCCCAGAAGTGGGATTGCTGGATCAGATGGTAATTCTATTTCTAATTTTTTTAAGGAAACTCCATACTGTTCTCCATAGTGACTGTATCAATTTACATTCCCACCAATAGTGGAAGAGGGCTCCTTTTGTCCACACCCTCCCCAGAATTGGTTGTTTGTAGATTTTCTGATGATGCCGATTCTAACAGGTGTGAGGTGATACCTCATTGTAGTTTTGATTTGCATTTCTCTAATAATTAGTGCTGTTGAGCAGCTTTTCATGTGCGTCTTGGCCATCTCTGTGTCTCCTTTGAAGAAACGTCTCTTTAGATCTTCTGCCCATTTTTTTGGGGTTGTTTGTTTTTTTAAAATTAAGCTGCATGAGCTGTTTATATATATTGGAGATTAAACCTCTGTCCATTGATTCGTCTGCAACGATTTTCGCCCATTCTGAGGGATGCCTTTTTCCATTCCCGTGTTTTTTAACAAAAAAGGAAAGAAAGGAAAAGAAGCAGAACACTAATGTGCGTAAAATATGCCTTTTGAAACGGTCGTTTTGAAATATGGACGTCCTTTGAAATTTTTGGTCGATATGTGACCCCAGGATTTGTTTTCAGGGCAGGTGTCATTTACAGGCCTGCAATGATTTTGAATATCAACTGACCATTAGCGTTGGGATTAAAGCTGCTGTTGTGTGAAACGGCCACAAGGTGGCAGCAGTTCACCCTTACCAAATCTGGTTACTAGGGCAAGAGAGCCTCAGTGGAAGTGGTGTTCTAGATTCGAATTTAGAATGGAATGTGCCAGGAGAAATCCCCTCACGTTTGTCTCACTACATCTTGTTCGTGTTTTTAATTTAATTTTTTTTTATTTTTTATTACAGCAAGTATGATTACAATGTTTGGCTTGTTGTAGGTGTGGAAGATGTGGTTCTTTTACACATATACAGATGTCTGTTCTTCCTGGGATCCTTTTCCCATGTACGTTATGACAGAATGTTGAGTAGTCCTCTCTTGGTATTCTGTAGGTCTTTGGTGATTATATATGTCACCTGTGTTTGTATATGTCTGTTAACCCCGATATCGTAATGAAACCAATCCTCACACCTTTCCATTGGTGAAACATAAGTTTGTTTAATGAATCTGTGATTGCCCTTCTCCGTGGAAATATCTGCCCTGGTATCCATTTTTAGGTAACACCTCTAAGTGATATGATATGTGTCTTTCACTTTCTGACTTATTACAAGCCACGTGATTACTTCTAGACTCATCTACGGGGCTGCAAATGGCATTTTGTCCTTTTTTCCCTTGGCTTCTCTTCTGCCTTTGCGGGGTCCATTTTCAACAATGTGATTCCCTGAGGGTTGTGGATTAGCTGACCTGGGCAGCCTTACCCTGCCGGCCTGCCCTCCCCAGGTGTGCCTCGTTGAGGTCAATATAAACAGCGTTCCAGGCAGCAATAGCCCCTGAAGCTGTGCCTGACTCCATATTCTCTGCCCCGTCAGCAGTCTCGGGGCTGTGCTGGTGGGAGGGAGTGAGGGGCCACAGCTTTGTGGGTGGCCCGGTGTGAGTGGGGTTCTGCTGGCCTTTCTGCAGGAGATGCCAGGCTGCCGCCTGTAAAGAAGAGGATGTGTCACCCATACCTTCCGCTGGAATTTCTCTCCGGACAGAGGTGAGGAAGGAAAAAAGCAGTGGGGCCCGGGACAGGAGGGGTATCTCAGGCAGGGCAATGGAAAGCTTCTGGAAGAGCGCCCGGGGCCAGGACCACCCTGGCTGGCCTGCAGGCACCAAGTTGGCCTGCGTGCTGTCGCTGGTGTGGCTCCACGGTCCTTCCTCTAGGCTTTCAAGACCTTGTACATATTCAGGTGTTTTACCTGGAAAGGGTGGGAACAGTTCAGCAGCAGCTGGCCTGGGGCTCAGCTCACGTTTACTCACAGATGCCTCGGCACGGTCCCCCAGCTTTGCAATGAGGACGCTCCTTGCGTGGGGGGTGGGTTGCTGGCTGTAATGGGAGATGGTTCCCCACATCTGACCAATTTCAGAATTGTTTACCACTGGAGCAAGTGCCCTGATAGGGTTTTCCTCTGTATAACTCCTGGGTTCAGGTTTTTTTTTTCTTTTATGGTTCAAGTTAGATTTTATTCCCCTTTTATGTATTTATAGATATAAGCATGGAAATAATTCATTCCTATAAATACATCTGTGTGACGGGAAGAATTTTTTCTGTTTTATTTTTAAATTTTATTTTTTAAAATTTTGAAATTTAATTTTATTTATGTTTTTATACAGCAGGTTATTATTAGTTATGTATTTTATGCATATACATGTATACAGGTCAATCCCAATCTCCCAACTCATCCCACCACCACCACCCCATGGCTTCCCACACTTGGTGTCCATACGTTTGTTCTCTACCTCTGTGTCTCTATTTCTTCCCTGCAAACCAGTTCATCTGTATCATTTTTAGGCTCCACATATATGCATTAATATACAATATTTGTTTTCCTCTTTCTGACTTACTTCATTCTGTATGACAGTCTCTCGATCCATCGATGTCTCTACAAATGACCCAGTTTCATTCCTTTTTATGGCCGAGTCATATTCCATTTTATATATGTACCACATCTTTATCCATTCATCTGTCTGTGGGCATTTAGGTTGCTTCCATTACCTGGCTATTGTAAATAGTGCTGCAACGAACATTGTGGTGAATGTGCCTTGTTGAAATACGGTTTTCTCTGGGTATATGCCCAGAAGTGGGATTGCTGGATCAGATGGTAATTCTATTTCTAATTTTTTTAAGGAAACTCCATACTGTTCTCCATAGTGACTGTATCAATTTACATTCCCACCAATAGTGGAAGAGGGCTCCTTTTGTCCACACCCTCCCCAGAATTGGTTGTTTGTAGATTTTCTGATGATGCCGATTCTAACAGGTGTGAGGTGATACCTCATTGTAGTTTTGATTTGCATTTCTCTAATAATTAGTGCTGTTGAGCAGGTTTTCATGTGCGTCTTGGCCATCTCTGTGTCTCCTTTGAAGAAACGTCTCTTTAGATCTTCTGCCCATTTTTTCTGGGTTGTTTGTTTTTTTAATATTAAGCTGCATGAGCTGTTTATATATATTGGAGATTAAACCTCTGTCCATTGATTCGTCTGCAAAGATTTTCGCCCATTCTGAGGGATGCCTTTTTCCATTCCCGTGTTTTTTAACAAAAAAGGAAAGAAAGGAAAAGAAGCAGAACACTAATGTGCGTAAAATATGCCTTTTGAAACGGTCGTTTTGAAATATGGACGTCCTTTGAATTTTTTGGTCGATATGTGACCCCAGGATTTGTTTTCAGGGCAGGTGTCATTTACAGGCCTGCAATGATTTTGAATATCAACTGACCATTAGCATTGGGATTAAAGCTGCTGTTGTGTGAAACGGCCACAAGGTGGCAGCAGTTCACCCTTACCAAATCTGGTTACTAGGGCAAGAGAGCCTCAGTGGAAGTGGTGTTCTAGATTCGAATTTAGAATGGAATGTGCCAGGAGAAAGCCCCTCACGTTTGTCTCACTACATCTTGTTCGTGTTTTTAATTTAATTTTTTTTTTATTTTTTATTACAGCAAATTTGATTACAATGTTTGGCTTGTTGTAGGTGTGGAAGATGTGGTTCTTTTACACATATACAGATGTCTGTTCTTCCTGGGATCCTTTTCCCATGTACGTTATGACAGAATGTTGAGTAGTCCTCTCTTGGTATTCTGTAGGTCTTTGGTGATTATATATGTCACCTGTGTTTGTATATGTCTGTTAACCCCGATATCGTAATGAAACCAATCCTCACACCTTTCCATTGGTGAACCATAAGTTTGTTTAATGAATCTGTGATTGCCCTTCTCCGTGGAAATATCTGCCCTGGTATCCATTTTTAGGTAACACCTCTAAGTGATATGATATGTGTCTTTCACTTTCTGACTTACTACAAGCCACGTGATTACTTCTAGACTCATCTATGGGGCTGCAAATGGCATTTTGTCCTTTTTTCCCTTGGCTTCTCTTCTGCCTTTGCGGGGTCCATTTTCAACATTGTGATTCCCTGAGGGTTGTGGATTAGCTGACCTGGGCAGCCTTACCCTGCCGGCCTGCCCTCCCCAGGTGTGCCTCGTTGAGGTCAATATAAACAGCGCTCCAGGCAGCAATAGCCCCTGAAGCTGTGCCTGACTCCATATTCTCTGCCCCGTCAGCAGTCTCGGGGCTGTGCTGGTGGGAGGGAGTGAGGGGCCACAGCTTTGTGGGTGGCCCGGTGTGAGTGGGGTTCTGCTGGCCTTTCTGCAGGAGATGCCAGGCTGCCGCCTGTAAAGAAGAGGATGTGTCACCCATACCTTCCGCTGGAATTTCTCTCCGGACAGAGGTGAGGAAGGAAAAAAGCAGTGGGGCCCGGGACAGGAGGGGTATCTCAGGCAGGGCAATGGAAAGCTTCTGGAAGAGCGCCCGGGGCCAGGACCACCCTGGCTGGCCTGCAGGCACCAAGTTGGCCTGCGTGCTGTCGCTGGTGTGGCTCCACGGTCCTTCCTCTAGGCTTTCAAGACCTTGTACATATTCAGGTGTTTTACCTGGAAAGGGTGGGAACAGTTCAGCAGCAGCTGGCCTGGGGCTCAGCTCACGTTTACTCACAGATGCCTCGGCACGGTCCCCCAGCTTTGCAATGAGGACGCTCCTTGCGTGGGGGGTGGGTTGCTGGCTGTAATGGGAGATGGTTCCCCACATCTGACCAATTTCAGAATTGTTTACCACTGGAGCAAGTGCCCTGATAGGGTTTTCCTCTGTATAACTCCTGGGTTCAGGTTTTTTTTTTCTTTTATGGTTCAAGTTAGATTTTATTCCCCTTTTATGTATTTATAGATATAAGCATGGAAATAATTCATTCCTATAAATACATCTGTGTGACGGGAAGAATTTTTTCTGTTTTATTTTTAAATTTTATTTTTTAAAATTTTGAAATTTAATTTTATTTATGTTTTTATACAGCAGGTTATTATTAGTTATGTATTTTATGCATATACATGTATACAGGTCAATCCCAATCTCCCAACTCATCCCACCACCACCACCCCATGGCTTCCCACACTTGGTGTCCATACGTTTGTTCTCTACCTCTGTGTCTCTATTTCTTCCCTGCAAACCAGTTCATCTGTATCATTTTTAGGCTCCACATATATGCATTAATATACAATATTTGTTTTCCTCTTTCTGACTTACTTCATTCTGTATGACAGTCTCTCGATCCATCGATGTCTCTACAAATGACCCAGTTTCATTCCTTTTTATGGCCGAGTCATATTCCATTTTATATATGTACCACATCTTTATCCATTCATCTGTCTGTGGGCATTTAGGTTGCTTCCATTACCTGGCTATTGTAAATAGTGCTGCAACGAACATTGTGGTGAATGTGCCTTGTTGAAATACGGTTTTCTCTGGGTATATGCCCAGAAGTGGGATTGCTGGATCAGATGGTAATTCTATTTCTAATTTTTTTAAGGAAACTCCATACTGTTCTCCATAGTGACTGTATCAATTTACATTCCCACCAATAGTGGAAGAGGGCTCCTTTTGTCCACACCCTCCCCAGAATTGGTTGTTTGTAGATTTTCTGATGATGCCGATTCTAACAGGTGTGAGGTGATACCTCATTGTAGTTTTGATTTGCATTTCTCTAATAATTAGTGCTGTTGAGCAGCTTTTCATGTGCGTCTTGGCCATGTCTGTGTCTCCTTTGAAGAAACGTCTCTTTAGATCTTCTGCCCATTTTTGTATTGGGTTGTTTGTTTTTTTAATATTAAGCTGCATGAGCTGTTTATATATATTGGAGATTAAACCTGTGTCCATTGATTCGTTTGCAACGATTTTCACCCATCCTGAGGGATGCCTTTTTCCATTCCCGTTTTTTTTTTAACAAAAAAGGAAAGAAAGGAAAAGAAGCAGAACACTAATGTGCGTAAAATATGCCCTTTGAAACGGTCGTTTTGAAATATGGACGTCCTTTGAATTTTTTGGTCGATATGTGACCCCAGGATTTGTTTTCAGGGCAGGTGTCATTTACAGGCCTGCAATGATTTTGAATATCAACTGACCATTAGCCTTGGGATTAAAGCTGCTGTTGTGTGAAACGGCCACAAGGTGGCAGCAGTTCACCCTTACCAAATCTGGTTACTAGGGCAAGAGAGCCTCAGTGGAAGTGGTGTTCTAGATTGGAGTTTAGAATGCAATGTACCAGGAGAAAGCCCCTCAAGTTTGTCTCACTACTTCTTGTTCGTGTTTTTAATTTAAGTTTTTATTTTTTATTACAGCAAGTTTGATTACAATGTTTGGCTTGTTGTAGGTGTGGAAGATGTGGTTCTTTTACACATATACAGATGACTGTTCTTCTTGGGATCCTTTTCCCATGTACGTTATGACAGAATGTTGAGTAGTCCTCTCTTGGTATTCTGTAGGTCTTTGGTGATTATATATGTCACCTGTGTTTGTATATGTCTGTTAACCCCGATATCGTAATGAAACCAATCCTCACACCTTTCCATTGGTGAACCATAAGTTTGTTTAATGAATCTGTGATTGCCCTTCTCCATGGAAATATCTGCCCTGGTATCCATTTTTAGGTAACACCTCTATGTGATATGATATGTGTCTTTCACTTTCTGACTTACTACAAGCCACGTGATTACTTCTAGACTCATCTACGGGGCTGCAAATGGCATTTTGTCCTTTTTTCCCTTGGCTTCTCTTCTGCCTTTGCGGGGTCCATTTTCAACAATGTGATTCCCTGAGGGTTGTGGATTAGCTGACCTGGGCAGCCTTACCCTGCCGGCCTGCCCTCCCCAGGTGTGCCTCGTTGAGGTCAATATAAACAGCGCTCCAGGCAGCAATAGCCCCTGAAGCTGTGCCTGACTCCATATTCTCTGCCCCGTCAGCAGTCTCGGGGCTGTGCTGGTGGGAGGGAGTGAGGGGCCACAGCTTTGTGGGTGGCCCGTTGTGAGTGGGGTTCTGCTGGCCTTTCTGCAGGAGATGCCAGGCTGCCGCCTGTAAAGAAGAGGATGTGTCACCCATACCTTGTGCTGGAATTTCTCTCCGGACAGAGGTGAGGAAGGAAAAAAGCAGTGGGGCCCGGGACAGGAGGGGTATCTCAGGCAGGGCAATGGAAAGCTTCTGGAAGAGCGCCCGGGGCCAGGACCACCCTGGCTGGCCTGCAGGCACCAAGTTGGCCTGCGTGCTGTCGCTGGTGTGGCTCCACGGTCCTTCCTCTAGGCTTTCAAGCCCTTGTACATATTCAGGTGTTTTACCTGGAAAGGGTGGGAACAGTTCAGCAGCAGCTGGCCTGGGGCTCAGCTCACGTTTACTCACAGATGCCTCGGCACGGTCCCCCAGCTTTGCAATGAGGACGCTCCTTGCGTGGGGGGTGGGTTGCTGGCTGTAATGGGAGATGGTTCCCCACATCTGACCAATTTCAGAATTGTTTACCACTGGAGCAAGTGCCCTGATAGGGTTTTCCTCTGTATAACTCCTGGGTTCAGGTTTTTTTTTTTCTTTTATGGTTCAAGTTAGATTTTATTCCCCTTTTATGTATTTATAGATATAAGCATGGAAATAATTCATTCCTATAAATACATCTGTGTGACGGGAAGAATTTTTTCTGTTTTATTTTTAAATATTATTGTTTAAAATTTTGAAATTTAATTTTATTTATGTTTTTATACAGCAGGTTATTATTAGTTATGTATTTTATGCATATACATGTATACAGGTCAATCCCAATCTCCCAACTCATCCCACCACCACCACCCCATGGCTTCCCACACTTGGTGTCCATACGTTTGTTCTCTACCTCTGTGTCTCTATTTCTTCCCTGCAAACCAGTTCATCTGTATCATTTTTAGGCTCCACATATATGCATTAATATACAATATTTGTTTTCCTCTTTGTGACTTACTTCATTCTGTATGACAGTCTCTCGATCCATCGATGTCTCTACAAATGACCCAGTTTCATTCCGTTTTATGGCCGAGTAATATTCCATTTTATATATGTACCACATCTTTATCCATTCATCTGTCTGTGGGCATTTAGGTTGCTTCCATTACCTGGCTATTGTAAATAGTGCTGCAACGAACATTGTGGTGAATGTGCCTTGTTGAAATACGGTTTTCTCTGGGTATATGCCCAGAAGTGGGATTGCTGGATCAGATGGTAATTCTATTTCTAATTTTTTTAAGGAAACTCCATACTGTTCTCCATAGTGACTGTATCAATTTACATTCCCACCAATAGTGGAAGAGGGCTCCTTTTGTCCACACCCTCCCCAGAATTGGTTGTTTGTAGATTTTCTGATGATGCCGATTCTAACAGGTGTGAGGTGATACCTCATTGTAGTTTTGATTTGCATTTCTCTAATAATTAGTGCTGTTGAGCAGCTTTTCATGTGCGTCTTGGCCATCTCTGTGTCTCCTTTGAAGAAACGTCTCTTTAGATCTTCTGCCCATTTTTTCTGGGTTGTTTGTTTTTTTAATATTAAGCTGCATGAGCTGTTTATATATATTGGAGATTAAACCTCTGTCCATTGATTCGTCTGCAACGATTTTCGCCCATTCTGAGGGATGCCTTTTTCCATTCCCGTGTTTTTTAACAAAAAAGGAAAGAAAGGAAAAGAAGCAGAACACTAATGTGCGTAAAATATGCCTTTTGAAACGGTCGTTTTGAAATATGGACGTCCTTTGAATTTTTTGGTCGATATGTGACCCCAGGATTTGTTTTCAGGGCAGGTGTCATTTACAGGCCTGCAATGATTTTGAATATCAACTGACCATTAGCATTGGGATTAAAGCTGCTGTTGTGTGAAACGGCCACAAGGTGGCAGCAGTTCACCCTTACCAAATCTGGTTATAAGGGCAAGAGAGCCTCAGTGGAAGTGGTGTTCTAGATTGGAGTTAAGAATGGAATGTGCCAGGAGAAAGCCCCTCAAGTTTGTCTCACTACTTCTTGTTCGTGTTTTTATTTTAAGTTTTTAATTTTTATTACAGCAAGTTTGATTACAATGTTTGGCTTGTTGTAGGTGTGGAAGATGTGGTTCTTTTACACATATACAGATGACTGTTCTTCTTGGGATCCTTTTCCCATGTACGTTATGACAGAATGTTGAGTAGTCCTCTCTTGGTATTCTGTAGGTCTTTGGTGATTATATATGTCACCTGTGTTTGTATATGTCTGTTAACCCCAATATCGTAAAGAAACCAATCCTCACACCTTTCCATTGGTGAACCATAAGTTTGTTTAATGAATCTGTGATTGCCCTTCTCCGTGGAAATATCTGCCCTGGTATCCATTTTTAGGTAACACCTCTATGTGATATGATATGTGTCTTTCACTTTCTGACTTACTACAAGTCACGTGATTACTTCTAGACTCATCTATGGGGCAAATGGCATTTTGTCCTTTTTTCCCTTGGCTTCTCTTCTGCCTTTGCGGGGTCCATTTTCAACAATGTGATTCCCTGAGGGTTGTGGATTAGCTGACCTGGGCAGCCTTACACTGCCGGCCTGCCCTCCCCAGGTGTGCCTCGTTGAGGTCAATATAAACAGCGCTCCAGGCAGCAATAGCCCCTGAAGCTGTGCCTGACTCCATATTCTCTGCCCCGTCAGCAGTCTCGGGGCTGTGCTGGTGGGAGGGAGTGAGGGGCCACAGCTTTGTGGGTGGCCCGGTGTGAGTGGGGTTCTGCTGGCCTTTCTGCAGGAGATGCCAGGCTGCCGCCTGTAAAGAAGAGGATGTGTCACCCATACCTTGCGCTGGAATTTCTCTCCGGACAGAGGTGAGGAAGGAAAAAAGCAGTGGGGGCCGGGACAGGAGGGGTATCTCAGGCAGGGCAATGGAAAGCTTCTGGAAGAGCGCCCGGGGCCAGGACCACCCTGGCTGGCCTGCAGGCACCAAGTTGGCCTGCGTGCTGTCGCTGGTGTGGCTCCACGGTCCTTCCTCTAGGCTTTCAAGCCCTTGTACATATTCAGGTGTTTTACCTGGAAAGGGTGGGAACAGTTCAGCAGCAGCTGGCCTGGGGCTCAGCTCACGTTTACTCACAGATGCCTCGGCACAGTCCCCCAGCTTTGCAATGAGGACGCTCCTTGCGTGGGGGGTGGGTTGCTGGCTGTAATGGGAGATGGTTCCCCACCTCTGACAAATTTCAGAATTGTTTACCACTGGAGCAAGTGCCCTGATAGGGTTTTCCTCTGTATAACTCCTGGGTTCAGGTTTTTTTTTTTTTCTTTTATGGTTCAAGTTAGATTTTATTCCCCTTTTATGTATTTATAGATATAAGCATGGAAATAATTCATTCCTATAAATACATCTGTGTGACGGGAAGAATTTTTTCTGTTTTATTTTTAAATTTTATTTTTTAAAATTTTGAAATTTAATTTTATTTATGTTTTTATACAGCAGGTTATTATTAGTTATGTATTTTATGCATATACATGTATACAGGTCAATCCTAATCTCCCAACTCATCCCACCACCACCACCCCATGGCTTCCCACACTTGGTGTCCATACGTTTGTTCTCTACCTCTGTGTCTCTATTTCTTCCCTGCAAACCAGTTCATCTGTATCATTTTTAGGCTCCACATATATGCATTAATATACAATATTTGTTTTCCTCTTTGTGACTTACTTCATTCTGTATGACAGTCTCTCGATCCATCGATGTCTCTACAAATGACCCAGTTTCATTCCGTTTTATGGCCGAGTAACATTCCATTTTATATATGTACCACATCTTTATCCATTCATCTGTCTGTGGGCATTTAGGTTGCTTCCATTACCTGGCTATTGTAAATAGTGCTGCAACGAACATTGTGGTGAATGTGCCTTGTTGAAATACGGTTTTCTCTGGGTATATGCCCAGAAGTGGGATTGCTGGATCAGATGGTAATTCTATTTCTAATTTTTTTAAGGAAACTCCATACTGTTCTCCATAGTGACTGTATCAATTTACATTCCCACCAATAGTGGAAGAGGGCTCCTTTTGTCCACACCCTCCCCAGAATTGGTTGTTTGTAGATTTTCTGATGATGCCGATTCTAACAGGTGTGAGGTGATACCTCATTGTAGTTTTGATTTGCATTTCTCTAATAATTAGTGCTGTTGAGCAGCTTTTCATGTGCGTCTTGGCCATCTCTGTGTCTCCTTTGAAGAAACGTCTCTTTAGATCTTCTGCCCATTTTTTTTCGGTTGTTTGTTTTTTTAATATTAAGCTGCATGAGCTGTTTATATATATTGGAGATTAAACCTCTGTCCATTGATTCGTCTGCAACGATTTTCGCCCATTCTGAGGGATGCCTTTTTCCATTCCCGTGTTTTTTAACAAAAAAGGAAAGAAAGGAAAAGAAGCAGAACACTAATGTGCGTAAAATATGCCTTTTGAAACGGTCGTTTTGAAATATGGACGTCCTTTGAATTTTTTGGTCGATATGTGACCCCAGGATTTGTTTTCAGGGCAGGTGTCATTTACAGGCCTGCAATGATTTTGAATATCAACTGACCATTAGCGTTGGGATTAAAGCTGCTGTTGTGTGAAACGGCCACAAGGTGGCAGCAGTTCACCCTTACCAAATCTGGTTACTAGGGCAAGAGAGCCTCAGTGGAAGTGGTGTTCTAGATTCGAATTTAGAATGGAATGTGCCAGGAGAAAGCCCCTCACGTTTGTCTCACTACATCTTGTTCATGTTTTTAATTTTTTTTTATTTTTTATTACAGCAAGTTTGATTACAATGTTTGGCTTGTTGTAGGTGTGGAAGATGTGGTTCTTTTACACATATACAGATGTCTGTTCTTCCTGGGATCCTTTTCCCATGTACGTTATGACAGAATGTTGAGTAGTCCTCTCTTGGTATTCTGTAGGTCTTTGGTGATTATATATGTCACCTGTGTTTGTATATGTCTGTTAACCCCGATATCGTAATGAAACCAATCCTCACACCTTTCCATTGGTGAACCATAAGTTTGTTTAATGAATCTGTGATTGCCCTTCTCCGTGGAAATATCTGCCCTGGTATCCATTTTTAGGTAACACCTCTAAGTGATATGATATGTGTCTTTCACTTTCTGACTTACTACAAGCCACGTGATTACTTCTAGACTCATCTACGGGGCTGCAAATGGCATTTTGTCCTTTTTTCCCTTGGCTTCTCTTCTGCCTTTGTGGGGTCCATTTTCAACATTGTGATTCCCTGAGGGTTGTGGATTAGCTGACCTGGGCAGCCTTACCCTGCCGGCCTGCCCTCCCCAGGTGTGCCTCGTTGAGGTCAATATAAACAGCGCTCCAGGCAGCAATAGCCCCTGAAGCTGTGCCTGACTCCATATTCTCTGCCCCGTCAGCAGTCTCGGGGCTGTGCTGGTGGGAGGGAGTGAGGGGCCACAGCTTTGTGGGTGGCCCGGTGTGAGTGGGGTTCTGCTGGCCTTTCTGCAGGAGATGCCAGGCTGCCGCCTGTAAAGAAGAGGATGTGTCACCCATACCTTGCACTGGAATTTCTCTCCGGACAGAGGTGAGGAAGGAAAAAAGCAGTGGGGCCCGGGACAGGAGGCGTATCTCAGGCAGGGCAATGGAAAGCTTCTGGAAGAGCGCCCGGGGCCAGGACCACCCTGGCTGGCCTGCAGGCACCAAGTTGGCCTGCGTGCTGTCGCTGGTGTGGCTCCACGGTCCTTCCTCTAGGCTTTCAAGCCCTTGTACATATTCAGGTGTTTTACCTGGAAAGGGTGGGAACAGTTCAGCAGCAGCTGGCCTGGGGCTCAGCTCACGTTTACTCACAGATGCCTCGGCACGGTCCCCCAGCTTTGCAATGAGGACGCTCCTTGCGTGGGGGGTGGGTTGCTGGCTGTAATGGGAGATGGTTCCCCACCTCTGACCAATTTCAGAATTGTTTACCACTGGAGCAAGTGCCCTGATAGGGTTTTCCTCTGTATAACTCCTGGGTTCAGGTTTTTTTTTTCTTTTATGGTTCAAGTTAGATTTTATTCCCCTTTTATGTATTTATAGATATAAGCATGGAAATAATTCATTCCTATAAATACATCTGTGTGACGGGAAGAATTTTTTCTGTTTTATTTTTAAATTTTATTTTTTAAAATTTTGAAATTTAATTTTATTTATGTTTTTATACAGCAGGTTATTATTAGTGATGTATTTTATGCATATACATGTATACAGGTCAATCCCAATCTCCCAACTCATCCCACCACCACCACCCCATGGCTTCCCACACTTGGTGTCCATACGTTTGTTCTCTACCTCTGTGTCTCTATTTCTTCCCTGCAAACCAGTTCATCTGTATCATTTTTAGGCTCCACATATATGCATTAATATACAATATTTGTTTTCCTCTTTGTGACTTACTTCATTCTGTATGACAGTCTCTCGATCCATCGATGTCTCTACAAATGACCCAGTTTCATTCCTTTTTATGGCCGAGTCATATTCCATTTTATATATGTACCACATCTTTATCCATTCATCTGTCTGTGGGCATTTAGGTTGCTTCCATTACCTGGCTATTGTAAATAGTGCTGCAACGAACATTGTGGTGAATGTGCCTTGTTGAAATACGGTTTTCTCTGGGTATATGCCCAGAAGTGGGATTGCTGGATCAGATGGTAATTCTATTTCTAATTTTTTTAAGGAAACTCCATACTGTTCTCCATAGTGACTGTATCAATTTACATTCCCACCAATAGTGGAAGAGGGCTCCTTTTGTCCACACCCTCCCCAGAATTGGTTGTTTGTAGATTTTCTGATGATGCCGATTCTAACAGGTGTGAGGTGATACCTCATTGTAGTTTTGATTTGCATTTCTCTAATAATTAGTGCTGTTGAGCAGCTTTTCATGTGCGTCTTGGCCATCTCTGTGTCTCCTTTGAAGAAACGTCTCTTTAGATCTTCTGCCCATTTTTTTTGGGTTGTTTGTTTTTTTAATATTAAGCTGCATGAGCTGTTTATATATATTGGAGATTAAACCTCTGTCCATTGATTCGTCTGCAACGATTTTCGCCCATTCTGAGGGATGCCTTTTTCCATTCCCGTGTTGTTTAACAAAAAAGGAAAGAAAGGAAAAGAAGCAGAACACTAATGTGCGTAACATATGCCTTTTGAAACGGTCGTTTTGAAATATGGACGTCCTTTGAATTTTTTGGTCGATATGTGACCCCAGGATTTGTTTTCAAGGCAGGTGTCATTTACAGGCCTGCAATGATTTTGAATATCAACTGACCATTAGCATTGGGATTAAAGCTGCTGTTGTGTGAAACGGCCACAAGGTGGCAGCAGTTCACCCTTACCAAATCTGGTTATAAGGGCAAGAGAGCCTCAGTGGAAGTGGTGTTCTAGATTGGAGTTAAGAATGGAATGTGCCAGGAGAAAGCCCCTCAAGTTTGTCTCACTACTTCTTGTTCGTGTTTTTATTTTAAGTTTTTAATTTTTATTACAGCAAGTTTGATTACAATGTTTGGCTTGTTGTAGGTGTGGAAGATGTGGTTCTTTTACACATATACAGATGACTGTTCTTCTTGGGATCCTTTTCCCATGTACGTTATGACAGAATGTTGAGTAGTCCTCTCTTGGTATTCTGTAGGTCTTTGGTGATTTTATATGTCACCTGTGTTTGTATATGTCTGTTAACCCCAATATCGTAAAGAAACCAATCCTCACACCTTTCCATTGGTGAACCATAAGTTTGTTTAATGAATCTGTGATTGCCCTTCTCCGTGGAAATATCTGCCCTGGTATCCATTTTTAGGTAACACCTCTATGTGATATGATATGTGTCTTTCACTTTCTGACTTACTACAAGTCACGTGATTACTTCTAGACTCATCTATGGGGCAAATGGCATTTTGTCCTTTTTTCCCTTGGCTTCTCTTCTGCCTTTGCGTGGTCCATTTTCAACAATGTGATTCCCTGAGGGTTGTGGATTAGCTGACCTGGGCAGCCTTACACTGCCGGCCTGCCCTCCCCAGGTGTGCCTCGTTGAGGTCAATATAAACAGCGCTCCAGGCAGCAATAGCCCCTGAAGCTGTGCCTGACTCCATATTCTCTGCCCCGTCAGCAGTCTCGGGGCTGTGCTGGTGGGAGGGAGTGAGGGGCCACAGCTTTGTGGGTGGCCCGGTGTGAGTGGGGTTCTGCTGGCCTTTCTGCAGGAGATGCCAGGCTGCCGCCTGTAAAGAAGAGGATGTGTCACCCATACCTTCCGCTGGAATTTCTCTCCGGACAGAGGTGAGGAATGAAAAAAGCAGTGGGGGCCGGGACAGGAGGGGTATCTCAGGCAGGGCAATGGAAAGCTTCTGGAAGAGCGCCCGGGGCCAGGACCACCCTGGCTGGCCTGCAGGCACCAAGTTGGCCTGCGTGCTGTCGCTGGTGTGGCTCCACGGTCCTTCCTCTAGGCTTTCAAGCCCTTGTACATATTCAGGTGTTTTACCTGGAAAGGGTGGGAACAGTTCAGCAGCAGCTGGCCTGGGGCTCAGCTCACGTTTACTCACAGATGCCTCGGCACGGTCCCCCAGCTTTGCAATGAGGACGCTCCTTGCGTGGGGGGTGGGTTGCTGGCTGTAATGGGAGATGGTTCCCCACCTCTGACCAATTTCAGAATTGTTTACCACTGGAGCAAGTGCCCTGATAGGGTTTTCCTCTGTATAACTCCTGGGTTCAGGTTTTTTTTTTTTCTTTTATGGTTCAAGTTAGATTTTATTCCCCTTTTATGTATTTATAGATATAAGCATGGAAATAATTCATTCCTATAAATACATCTGTGTGACGGGAAGAATTTTTTCTGTTTTATTTTTAAATTTTATTTTTTAAAATTTTGAAATTTAATTTTATTTATGTTTTTATACAGCAGGTTATTATTAGTTATGTATTTTATGCATATACATGTATACAGGTCAATCCTAATCTCCCAACTCATCCCACCACCACCACCCCATGGCTTCCCACACTTGGTGTCCATACGTTTGTTCTCTACCTCTGTGTCTCTATTTCTTCCCTGCAAACCAGTTCATCTGTATCATTTTTAGGCTCCACATATATGCATTAATATACAATATTTGTTTTCCTCTTTGTGACTTACTTCATTCTGTATGACAGTCTCTCGATCCATCGATGTCTCTACAAATGACCCAGTTTCATTCCGTTTTATGGCCGAGTAATATTCCATTTTATATATGTACCACATCTTTATCCATTCATCTGTCTGTGGGCATTTAGGTTGCTTCCATTACCTGGCTATTGTAAATAGTGCTGCAACGAACATTGTGGTGAATGTGCCTTGTTGAAATACGGTTTTCTCTGGGTATATGCCCAGAAGTGGGATTGCTGGATCAGATGGTAATTCTATTTCTAATTTTTTTAAGGAAACTCCATACTGTTCTCCATAGTGACTGTATCAATTTACATTCCCACCAATAGTGGAAGAGGGCTCCTTTTGTCCACACCCTCCCCAGAATTGGTTGTTTGTAGATTTTCTGATGATGCCGATTCTAACAGGTGTGAGGTGATACCTCATTGTAGTTTTGATTTGCATTTCTCTAATAATTAGTGCTGTTGAGCAGCTTTTCATGTGCGTCTTGGCCATCTCTGTGTCTCCTTTGAAGAAACGTCTCTTTAGATCTTCTGCCCATTTTTTTTCGGTTGTTTGTTTTTTTAATATTAAGCTGCATGAGCTGTTTATATATATTGGAGATTAAACCTCTGTCCATTGATTCGTCTGCAATGATTTTCGCCCATTCTGAGGGATGCCTTTTTCCATTCCCGTGTTTTTTAACAAAAAAGGAAAGAAAGGAAAAGAAGCAGAACACTAATGTGCGTAAAATATGCCTTTTGAAACGGTCGTTTTGAAATATGGACGTCCTTTGAATTTTTTGGTCGATATGTGACCCCAGGATTTGTTTTCAGGGCAGGTGTCATTTACAGGCCTGCAATGATTTTGAATATCAACTGACCATTAGCGTTGGGATTAAAGCTGCTGTTGTGTGAAACGGCCACAAGGTGGCAGCAGTTCACCCTTACCAAATCTGGTTACTAGGGCAAGAGAGCCTCAGTGGAAGTGGTGTTCTACATTCGAATTTAGAATGGAATGTGCCAGGAGAAAGCCCCTCACGTTTGTCTCACTACATCTTGTTCATGTTTTTAATTTTTTTTTATTTTTTATTACAGCAAGTTTGATTACAATGTTTGGCTTGTTGTAGGTGTGGAAGATGTGGTTCTTTTACACATATACAGATGTCTGTTCTTCCTGGGATCCTTTTCCCATGTACGTCATGACAGAATGTTGAGTAGTCCTCTCTTGGTATTCTGTAGGTCTTTGGTGATTATATATGTCACCTGTGTTTGTATATGTCTGTTAACCCCGATATCGTAATGAAACCAATCCTCACACCTTTCCATTGGTGAACCATAAGTTTGTTTAATGAATCTGTGATTGCCCTTCTCCGTGGAAATATCTGCCCTGGTATCCATTTTTAGGTAACACCTCTAAGTTATATGATATGTGTCTTTCACTTTCTGACTTACTACAAGCCACGTGATTACATCTAGACTCATCTACGGGGCTGCAAATGGCATTTTGTCCTTTTTTCCCTTGGCTTCTCTTCTGCCTTTGCGGGGTCCATTTTCAACAATGTGATTCCCTGAGGGTTGTGGATTAGCTGACCTGGGCAGCCTTACCCTGCCAGCCTGCCCTCCCCAGGTGTGCCTCGTTGAGGTCAATATAAACAGCGCTCCAGGCAGCAATAGCCCCTGAAGCTGTGCCTGACTCCATATTCTCTGCCCCGTCAGCAGTCTCGGGGCTGTGCTGGTGGGAGGGAGTGAGGGGCCACAGCTTTGTGGGTGGCCCGGTGTGAGTGGGGTTCTGCTGGCCTTTCTGCAGGAGATGCCAGGCTGCCGCCTGTAAAGAAGAGGATGTGTCACCCATACCTTGCACTGGAATTTCTCTCCGGACAGAGGTGAGGAAGGAAAAAAGCAGTGGGGCCCGGGACAGGAGGCGTATCTCAGGCAGGGCAATGGAAAGCTTCTGGAAGAGCGCCCGGGGCCAGGACCACCCTGGCTGGCCTGCAGGCACCAAGTTGGCCTGCGTGCTGTCGCTGGTGTGGCTCCACGGTCCTTCCTCTAGGCTTTCAAGCCCTTGTACATATTCAGGTGTTTTACCTGGAAAGGGTGGGAACAGTTCAGCAGCAGCTGGCCTGGGGCTCAGCTCACGTTTACTCACAGATGCCTCGGCACGGTCCCCCAGCTTTGCAATGAGGACGCTCCTTGCGTGGGGGGTGGGTTGCTGGCTGTAATGGGAGATGGTTCCCCACCTCTGACCAATTTCAGAATTGTTTACCACTGGAGCAAGTGCCCTGATAGGGTTTTCCTCTGTATAACTCCTGGGTTCAGGTTTTTTTTTTCTGTTATGGTTCAAGTTAGATTTTATTCCCCTTTTATGTATTTATAGATATAAGCATGGAAATAATTCATTCCTATAAATACATCTGTGTGACGGGAAGAATTTTTTCTGTTTTATTTTTAAATTTTATTTTTTAAAATTTTGAAATTTAATTTTATTTATGTTTTTATACAGCAGGTTATTATTAGTGATGTATTTTATGCATATACATGTATACAGGTCAATCCCAATCTCCCAACTCATCCCACCACCACCACCCCATGGCTTCCCACACTTGGTGTCCATACGTTTGTTCTCTACCTCTGTGTCTCTATTTCTTCCCTGCAAACCAGTTCATCTGTATCATTTTTAGGCTCCACATATATGCATTAATATACAATATTTGTTTTCCTCTTTGTGACTTACTTCATTCTGTATGACAGTCTCTCGATCCATCGATGTCTCTACAAATGACCCAGTTTCATTCCTTTTTATGGCCGAGTCATATTCCATTTTATATATGTACCACATCTTTATCCATTCATCTGTCTGTGGGCATTTAGGTTGCTTCCATTACCTGGCTATTGTAAATAGTGCTGCAACGAACATTGTGGTGAATGTGCCTTGTTGAAATACGGTTTTCTCTGGGTATATGCCCAGAAGTGGGATTGCTGGATCAGATGGTAATTCTATTTCTAATTTTTTTAAGGAAACTCCATACTGTTCTCCATAGTGACTGTATCAATTTACATTCCCACCAATAGTGGAAGAGGGCTCCTTTTGTCCACACCCTCCCCAGAATTGGTTGTTTGTAGATTTTCTGATGATGCCGATTCTAACAGGTGTGAGGTGATACCTCATTGTAGTTTTGATTTGCATTTCTCTAATAATTAGTGCTGTTGAGCAGCTTTTCATGTGCGTCTTGGCCATCTCTGTGTCTCCTTTGAAGAAACGTCTCTTTAGATCTTCTGCCCATTTTTTTTCGGTTGTTTGTTTTTTTAATATTAAGCTGCATGAGCTGTTTATATATATTGGAGATTAAACCTCTGTCCATTGATTCGTCTGCAACGATTTTCGCCCATTCTGAGGGATGCCTTTTTCCATTCCCGTGTTTTTTAACAAAAAAGGAAAGAAAGGAAAAGAAGCAGAACACTAATGTGCGTAAAATATGCCTTTTGAAACGGTCGTTTTGAAATATGGACGTCCTTTGAATTTTTTGGTCGATATGTGACCCCAGGATTTGTTTTCAGGGCAGGTGTCATTTACAGGCCTGCAATGATTTTGAATATCAACTGACCATTAGCGTTGGGATTAAAGCTGCTGTTGTGTGAAACGGCCACAAGGTGGCAGCAGTTCACCCTTACCAAATCTGGTTACTAGGGCAAGAGAGCCTCAGTGGAAGTGGTGTTCTAGATTCGAATTTAGAATGGAATGTGCCAGGAGAAAGCCCCTCACGTTTGTCTCACTACATCTTGTTCATGTTTTTAATTTTTTTTTATTTTTTATTACAGCAAGTTTGATTACAATGTTTGGCTTGTTGTAGGTGTGGAAGATGTGGTTCTTTTACACATATACAGATGTCTGTTCTTCCTGGGATCCTTTTCCCATGTACGTTATGACAGAATGTTGAGTAGTCCTCTCTTGGTATTCTGTAGGTCTTTGGTGATTATATATGTCACCTGTGTTTGTATATGTCTGTTAACCCCGATATCGTAATGAAACCAATCCTCACACCTTTCCATTGGTGAACCATAAGTTTGTTTAATGAATCTGTGATTGCCCTTCTCCGTGGAAATATCTGCCCTGGTATCCATTTTTAGGTAACACCTCTAAGTGATATGATATGTGTCTTTCACTTTCTGACTTACTACAAGCCACGTGATTACTTCTAGACTCATCTACGGGGCTGCAAATGGCATTTTGTCCTTTTTTCCCTTGGCTTCTCTTCTGCCTTTGTGGGGTCCATTTTCAACATTGTGATTCCCTGAGGGTTGTGGATTAGCTGACCTGGGCAGCCTTACCCTGCCGGCCTGCCCTCCCCAGGTGTGCCTCGTTGAGGTCAATATAAACAGCGCTCCAGGCAGCAATAGCCCCTGAAGCTGTGCCTGACTCCATATTCTCTGCCCCGTCAGCAGTCTCGGGGCTGTGCTGGTGGGAGGGAGTGAGGGGCCACAGCTTTGTGGGTGGCCCGGTGTGAGTGGGGTTCTGCTGGCCTTTCTGCAGGAGATGCCAGGCTGCCGCCTGTAAAGAAGAGGATGTGTCACCCATACCTTGCACTGGAATTTCTCTCCGGACAGAGGTGAGGAAGGAAAAAAGCAGTGGGGCCCGGGACAGGAGGCGTATCTCAGGCAGGGCAATGGAAAGCTTCTGGAAGAGCGCCCGGGGCCAGGACCACCCTGGCTGGCCTGCAGGCACCAAGTTGGCCTGCGTGCTGTCGCTGGTGTGGCTCCACGGTCCTTCCTCTAGGCTTTCAAGCCCTTGTACATATTCAGGTGTTTTACCTGGAAAGGGTGGGAACAGTTCAGCAGCAGCTGGCCTGGGGCTCAGCTCACGTTTACTCACAGATGCCTCGGCACGGTCCCCCAGCTTTGCAATGAGGACGCTCCTTGCGTGGGGGGTGGGTTGCTGGCTGTAATGGGAGATGGTTCCCCACCTCTGACCAATTTCAGAATTGTTTACCACTGGAGCAAGTGCCCTGATAGGGTTTTCCTCTGTATAACTCCTGGGTTCAGGTTTTTTTTTTCTTTTATGGTTCAAGTTAGATTTTATTCCCCTTTTATGTATTTATAGATATAAGCATGGAAATAATTCATTCCTATAAATACATCTGTGTGACGGGAAGAATTTTTTCTGTTTTATTTTTAAATTTTATTTTTTAAAATTTTGAAATTTAATTTTATTTATGTTTTTATACAGCAGGTTATTATTAGTGATGTATTTTATGCATATACATGTATACAGGTCAATCCCAATCTCCCAACTCATCCCACCACCACCACCCCATGGCTTCCCACACTTGGTGTCCATACGTTTGTTCTCTACCTCTGTGTCTCTATTTCTTCCCTGCAAACCAGTTCATCTGTATCATTTTTAGGCTCCACATATATGCATTAATATACAATATTTGTTTTCCTCTTTGTGACTTACTTCATTCTGTATGACAGTCTCTCGATCCATCGATGTCTCTACAAATGACCCAGTTTCATTCCTTTTTATGGCCGAGTCATATTCCATTTTATATATGTACCACATCTTTATCCATTCATCTGTCTGTGGGCATTTAGGTTGCTTCCATTACCTGGCTATTGTAAATAGTGCTGCAACGAACATTGTGGTGAATGTGCCTTGTTGAAATACGGTTTTCTCTGGGTATATGCCCAGAAGTGGGATTGCTGGATCAGATGGTAATTCTATTTCTAATTTTTTTAAGGAAACTCCATACTGTTCTCCATAGTGACTGTATCAATTTACATTCCCACCAATAGTGGAAGAGGGCTCCTTTTGTCCACACCCTCCCCAGAATTGGTTGTTTGTAGATTTTCTGATGATGCCGATTCTAACAGGTGTGAGGTGATACCTCATTGTAGTTTTGATTTGCATTTCTCTAATAATTAGTGCTGTTGAGCAGCTTTTCATGTGCGTCTTGGCCATCTCTGTGTCTCCTTTGAAGAAACGTCTCTTTAGATCTTCTGCCCATTTTTTTTGGGTTGTTTGTTTTTTTAATATTAAGCTGCATGAGCTGTTTATATATATTGGAGATTAAACCTCTGTCCATTGATTCGTCTGCAACGATTTTCGCCCATTCTGAGGGATGCCTTTTTCCATTCCCGTGTTGTTTAACAAAAAAGGAAAGAAAGGAAAAGAAGCAGAACACTAATGTGCGTAACATATGCCTTTTGAAACGGTCGTTTTGAAATATGGACGTCCTTTGAATTTTTTGGTCGATATGTGACCCCAGGATTTGTTTTCAAGGCAGGTGTCATTTACAGGCCTGCAATGATTTTGAATATCAACTGACCATTAGCATTGGGATTAAAGCTGCTGTTGTGTGAAACGGCCACAAGGTGGCAGCAGTTCACCCTTACCAAATCTGGTTATAAGGGCAAGAGAGCCTCAGTGGAAGTGGTGTTCTAGATTGGAGTTAAGAATGGAATGTGCCAGGAGAAAGCCCCTCAAGTTTGTCTCACTACTTCTTGTTCGTGTTTTTATTTTAAGTTTTTAATTTTTATTACAGCAAGTTTGATTACAATGTTTGGCTTGTTGTAGGTGTGGAAGATGTGGTTCTTTTACACATATACAGATGACTGTTCTTCTTGGGATCCTTTTCCCATGTACGTTATGACAGAATGTTGAGTAGTCCTCTCTTGGTATTCTGTAGGTCTTTGGTGATTTTATATGTCACCTGTGTTTGTATATGTCTGTTAACCCCAATATCGTAAAGAAACCAATCCTCACACCTTTCCATTGGTGAACCATAAGTTTGTTTAATGAATCTGTGATTGCCCTTCTCCGTGGAAATATCTGCCCTGGTATCCATTTTTAGGTAACACCTCTATGTGATATGATATGTGTCTTTCACTTTCTGACTTACTACAAGTCACGTGATTACTTCTAGACTCATCTATGGGGCAAATGGCATTTTGTCCTTTTTTCCCTTGGCTTCTCTTCTGCCTTTGCGTGGTCCATTTTCAACAATGTGATTCCCTGAGGGTTGTGGATTAGCTGACCTGGGCAGCCTTACACTGCCGGCCTGCCCTCCCCAGGTGTGCCTCGTTGAGGTCAATATAAACAGCGCTCCAGGCAGCAATAGCCCCTGAAGCTGTGCCTGACTCCATATTCTCTGCCCCGTCAGCAGTCTCGGGGCTGTGCTGGTGGGAGGGAGTGAGGGGCCACAGCTTTGTGGGTGGCCCGGTGTGAGTGGGGTTCTGCTGGCCTTTCTGCAGGAGATGCCAGGCTGCCGCCTGTAAAGAAGAGGATGTGTCACCCATACCTTCCGCTGGAATTTCTCTCCGGACAGAGGTGAGGAATGAAAAAAGCAGTGGGGGCCGGGACAGGAGGGGTATCTCAGGCAGGGCAATGGAAAGCTTCTGGAAGAGCGCCCGGGGCCAGGACCACCCTGGCTGGCCTGCAGGCACCAAGTTGGCCTGCGTGCTGTCGCTGGTGTGGCTCCACGGTCCTTCCTCTAGGCTTTCAAGCCCTTGTACATATTCAGGTGTTTTACCTGGAAAGGGTGGGAACAGTTCAGCAGCAGCTGGCCTGGGGCTCAGCTCACGTTTACTCACAGATGCCTCGGCACGGTCCCCCAGCTTTGCAATGAGGACGCTCCTTGCGTGGGGGGTGGGTTGCT
Source organism: Mesoplodon mirus (assembly GCF_964341445.2). Lineage (NCBI taxonomy): Eukaryota > Metazoa > Chordata > Mammalia > Artiodactyla > Ziphiidae > Mesoplodon > Mesoplodon mirus. The sequence continues at coordinate 767,294 of NW_028295801.1, read as the reverse complement.
GGCTGTAATGGGAGATGGTTCCCCACCTCTGACCAATTTCAGAATTGTTTACCACTGGAGCAAGTGCCCTGATAGGGTTTTCCTCTGTATAACTCCTGGGTTCAGGTTTTTTTTTTTTCTTTTATGGTTCAAGTTAGATTTTATTCCCCTTTTATGTATTTATAGATATAAGCATGGAAATAATTCATTCCTATAAATACATCTGTGTGACGGGAAGAATTTTTTCTGTTTTATTTTTAAATTTTATTTTTTAAAATTTTGAAATTTAATTTTATTTATGTTTTTATACAGCAGGTTATTATTAGTTATGTATTTTATGCATATACATGTATACAGGTCAATCCTAATCTCCCAACTCATCCCACCACCACCACCCCATGGCTTCCCACACTTGGTGTCCATACGTTTGTTCTCTACCTCTGTGTCTCTATTTCTTCCCTGCAAACCAGTTCATCTGTATCATTTTTAGGCTCCACATATATGCATTAATATACAATATTTGTTTTCCTCTTTGTGACTTACTTCATTCTGTATGACAGTCTCTCGATCCATCGATGTCTCTACAAATGACCCAGTTTCATTCCGTTTTATGGCCGAGTAATATTCCATTTTATATATGTACCACATCTTTATCCATTCATCTGTCTGTGGGCATTTAGGTTGCTTCCATTACCTGGCTATTGTAAATAGTGCTGCAACGAACATTGTGGTGAATGTGCCTTGTTGAAATACGGTTTTCTCTGGGTATATGCCCAGAAGTGGGATTGCTGGATCAGATGGTAATTCTATTTCTAATTTTTTTAAGGAAACTCCATACTGTTCTCCATAGTGACTGTATCAATTTACATTCCCACCAATAGTGGAAGAGGGCTCCTTTTGTCCACACCCTCCCCAGAATTGGTTGTTTGTAGATTTTCTGATGATGCCGATTCTAACAGGTGTGAGGTGATACCTCATTGTAGTTTTGATTTGCATTTCTCTAATAATTAGTGCTGTTGAGCAGCTTTTCATGTGCGTCTTGGCCATCTCTGTGTCTCCTTTGAAGAAACGTCTCTTTAGATCTTCTGCCCATTTTTTTTCGGTTGTTTGTTTTTTTAATATTAAGCTGCATGAGCTGTTTATATATATTGGAGATTAAACCTCTGTCCATTGATTCGTCTGCAATGATTTTCGCCCATTCTGAGGGATGCCTTTTTCCATTCCCGTGTTTTTTAACAAAAAAGGAAAGAAAGGAAAAGAAGCAGAACACTAATGTGCGTAAAATATGCCTTTTGAAACGGTCGTTTTGAAATATGGACGTCCTTTGAATTTTTTGGTCGATATGTGACCCCAGGATTTGTTTTCAGGGCAGGTGTCATTTACAGGCCTGCAATGATTTTGAATATCAACTGACCATTAGCGTTGGGATTAAAGCTGCTGTTGTGTGAAACGGCCACAAGGTGGCAGCAGTTCACCCTTACCAAATCTGGTTACTAGGGCAAGAGAGCCTCAGTGGAAGTGGTGTTCTAGATTCGAATTTAGAATGGAATGTGCCAGGAGAAAGCCCCTCACGTTTGTCTCACTACATCTTGTTCATGTTTTTAATTTTTTTTTATTTTTTATTACAGCAAGTTTGATTACAATGTTTGGCTTGTTGTAGGTGTGGAAGATGTGGTTCTTTTACACATATACAGATGTCTGTTCTTCCTGGGATCCTTTTCCCATGTACGTCATGACAGAATGTTGAGTAGTCCTCTCTTGGTATTCTGTAGGTCTTTGGTGATTATATATGTCACCTGTGTTTGTATATGTCTGTTAACCCCGATATCGTAATGAAACCAATCCTCACACCTTTCCATTGGTGAACCATAAGTTTGTTTAATGAATCTGTGATTGCCCTTCTCCGTGGAAATATCTGCCCTGGTATCCATTTTTAGGTAACACCTCTAAGTTATATGATATGTGTCTTTCACTTTCTGACTTACTACAAGCCACGTGATTACTTCTAGACTCATCTACGGGGCTGCAAATGGCATTTTGTCCTTTTTTCCCTTGGCTTCTCTTCTGCCTTTGCGGGGTCCATTTTCAACAATGTGATTCCCTGAGGGTTGTGGATTAGCTGACCTGGGCAGCCTTACCCTGCCAGCCTGCCCTCCCCAGGTGTGCCTCGTTGAGGTCAATATAAACAGCGCTCCAGGCAGCAATAGCCCCTGAAGCTGTGCCTGACTCCATATTCTCTGCCCCGTCAGCAGTCTCGGGGCTGTGCTGGTGGGAGGGAGTGAGGGGCCACAGCTTTGTGGGTGGCCCGGTGTGAGTGGGGTTCTGCTGGCCTTTCTGCAGGAGATGCCAGGCTGCCGCCTGTAAAGAAGAGGATGTGTCACCCATACCTTGCACTGGAATTTCTCTCCGGACAGAGGTGAGGAAGGAAAAAAGCAGTGGGGCCCGGGACAGGAGGCGTATCTCAGGCAGGGCAATGGAAAGCTTCTGGAAGAGCGCCCGGGGCCAGGACCACCCTGGCTGGCCTGCAGGCACCAAGTTGGCCTGCGTGCTGTCGCTGGTGTGGCTCCACGGTCCTTCCTCTAGGCTTTCAAGCCCTTGTACATATTCAGGTGTTTTACCTGGAAAGGGTGGGAACAGTTCAGCAGCAGCTGGCCTGGGGCTCAGCTCACGTTTACTCACAGATGCCTCGGCACGGTCCCCCAGCTTTGCAATGAGGACGCTCCTTGCGTGGGGGGTGGGTTGCTGGCTGTAATGGGAGATGGTTCCCCACCTCTGACCAATTTCAGAATTGTTTACCACTGGAGCAAGTGCCCTGATAGGGTTTTCCTCTGTATAACTCCTGGGTTCAGGTTTTTTTTTTCTTTTATGGTTCAAGTTAGATTTTATTCCCCTTTTATGTATTTATAGATATAAGCATGGAAATAATTCATTCCTATAAATACATCTGTGTGACGGGAAGAATTTTTTCTGTTTTATTTTTAAATTTTATTTTTTAAAATTTTGAAATTTAATTTTATTTATGTTTTTATACAGCAGGTTATTATTAGTGATGTATTTTATGCATATACATGTATACAGGTCAATCCCAATCTCCCAACTCATCCCACCACCACCACCCCATGGCTTCCCACACTTGGTGTCCATACGTTTGTTCTCTACCTCTGTGTCTCTATTTCTTCCCTGCAAACCAGTTCATCTGTATCATTTTTAGGCTCCACATATATGCATTAATATACAATATTTGTTTTCCTCTTTGTGACTTACTTCATTCTGTATGACAGTCTCTCGATCCATCGATGTCTCTACAAATGACCCAGTTTCATTCCTTTTTATGGCCGAGTCATATTCCATTTTATATATGTACCACATCTTTATCCATTCATCTGTCTGTGGGCATTTAGGTTGCTTCCATTACCTGGCTATTGTAAATAGTGCTGCAACGAACATTGTGGTGAATGTGCCTTGTTGAAATACGGTTTTCTCTGGGTATATGCCCAGAAGTGGGATTGCTGGATCAGATGGTAATTCTATTTCTAATTTTTTTAAGGAAACTCCATACTGTTCTCCATAGTGACTGTATCAATTTACATTCCCACCAATAGTGGAAGAGGGCTCCTTTTGTCCACACCCTCCCCAGAATTGGTTGTTTGTAGATTTTCTGATGATGCCGATTCTAACAGGTGTGAGGTGATACCTCATTGTAGTTTTGATTTGCATTTCTCTAATAATTAGTGCTGTTGAGCAGCTTTTCATGTGCGTCTTGGCCATCTCTGTGTCTCCTTTGAAGAAACGTCTCTTTAGATCTTCTGCCCATTTTTTTGGGGTTGTTTGTTTTTTTAATATTAAGCTGCATGAGCTGTTTATATATATTGGAGATTAAACCTCTGTCCATTGATTCGTCTGCAACGATTTTCGCCCATTCTGAGGGATGCCTTTTTCCATTCCCGTGTTGTTTAACAAAAAAGGAAAGAAAGGAAAAGAAGCAGAACACTAATGTGCGTAACATATGCCTTTTGAAACGGTCGTTTTGAAATATGGACGTCCTTTGAATTTTTTGGTCGATATGTGACCCCAGGATTTGTTTTCAGGGCAGGTGTCATTTACAGGCCTGCAATGATTTTGAATATCAACTGACCATTAGCATTGGGATTAAAGCTGCTGTTGTGTGAAACGGCCACAAGGTGGCAGCAGTTCACCCTTACCAAATCTGGTTATAAGGGCAAGAGAGCCTCAGTGGAAGTGGTGTTCTAGATTGGAGTTAAGAATGGAATGTGCCAGGAGAAAGCCCCTCAAGTTTGTCTCACTACTTCTTGTTCGTGTTTTTATTTTAAGTTTTTAATTTTTATTACAGCAAGTTTGATTACAATGTTTGGCTTGTTGTAGGTGTGGAAGATGTGGTTCTTTTACACATATACAGATGACTGTTCTTCTTGGGATCCTTTTCCCATGTACGTTATGACAGAATGTTGAGTAGTCCTCTCTTGGTATTCTGTAGGTCTTTGGTGATTATATATGTCACCTGTGTTTGTATATGTCTGTTAACCCCAATATCGTAAAGAAACCAATCCTCACACCTTTCCATTGGTGAACCATAAGTTTGTTTAATGAATCTGTGATTGCCCTTCTCCGTGGAAATATCTGCCCTGGTATCCATTTTTAGGTAACACCTCTATGTGATATGATATGTGTCTTTCACTTTCTGACTTACTACAAGTCACGTGATTACTTCTAGACTCATCTATGGGGCAAATGGCATTTTGTCCTTTTTTCCCTTGGCTTCTCTTCTGCCTTTGCGTGGTCCATTTTCAACAATGTGATTCCCTGAGGGTTGTGGATTAGCTGACCTGGGCAGCCTTACACTGCCGGCCTGCCCTCCCCAGGTGTGCCTCGTTGAGGTCAATATAAACAGCGCTCCAGGCAGCAATAGCCCCTGAAGCTGTGCCTGACTCCATATTCTCTGCCCCGTCAGCAGTCTCGGGGCTGTGCTGGTGGGAGGGAGTGAGGGGCCACAGCTTTGTGGGTGGCCCGGTGTGAGTGGGGTTCTGCTGGCCTTTCTGCAGGAGATGCCAGGCTGCCGCCTGTAAAGAAGAGGATGTGTCACCCATACCTTCCGCTGGAATTTCTCTCCGGACAGAGGTGAGGAAGGAAAAAAGCAGTGGGGGCCGGGACAGGAGGGGTATCTCAGGCAGGGCAATGGAAAGCTTCTGGAAGAGCGCCCGGGGCCAGGACCACCCTGGCTGGCCTGCAGGCACCAAGTTGGCCTGCGTGCTGTCGCTGGTGTGGCTCCACGGTCCTTCCTCTAGGCTTTCAAGCCCTTGTACATATTCAGGTGTTTTACCTGGAAAGGGTGGGAACAGTTCAGCAGCAGCTGGCCTGGGGCTCAGCTCACGTTTACTCACAGATGCCTCGGCACGGTCCCCCAGCTTTGCAATGAGGACGCTCCTTGCGTGGGGGGTGGGTTGCTGGCTGTAATGGGAGATGGTTCCCCACCTCTGACAAATTTCAGAATTGTTTACCACTGGAGCAAGTGCCCTGTTAGGGTTTTCCTCTGTATAACTCCTGGGTTCAGGTTTTTTTTTTTCTTTTATGGTTCAAGTTAGATTTTATTCCCCTTTTATGTATTTATAGATATAAGCATGGAAATAATTCATTCCTATAAATACATCTGTGTGACGGGAAGAATTTTTTCTGTTTTATTTTTAAATTTTATTTTTTAAAATTTTGAAATTTAATTTTATTTATGTTTTTATACAGCAGGTTATTATTAGTTATGTATTTTATGCATATACATGTATACAGGTCAATCCTAATCTCCCAACTCATCCCACCACCACCACCCCATGGCTTCCCACACTTGGTGTCCATACGTTTGTTCTCTACCTCTGTGTCTCTATTTCTTCCCTGCAAACCAGTTCATCTGTATCATTTTTAGGCTCCACATATATGCATTAATATACAATATTTGTTTTCCTCTTTGTGACTTACTTCATTCTGTATGACAGTCTCTCGATCCATCGATGTCTCTACAAATGACCCAGTTTCATTCCGTTTTATGGCCGAGTAATATTCCATTTTATATATGTACCACATCTTTATCCATTCATCTGTCTGTGGGCATTTAGGTTGCTTCCATTACCTGGCTATTGTAAATAGTGCTGCAACGAACATTGTGGTGAATGTGCCTTGTTGAAATACGGTTTTCTCTGGGTATATGCCCAGAAGTGGGATTGCTGGATCAGATGGTAATTCTATTTCTAATTTTTTTAAGGAAACTCCATACTGTTCTCCATAGTGACTGTATCAATTTACATTCCCACCAATAGTGGAAGAGGGCTCCTTTTGTCCACACCCTCCCCAGAATTGGTTGTTTGTAGATTTTCTGATGATGCCGATTCTAACAGGTGTGAGGTGATACCTCATTGTAGTTTTGATTTGCATTTCTCTAATAATTAGTGCTGTTGAGCAGCTTTTCATGTGCGTCTTGGCCATCTCTGTGTCTCCTTTGAAGAAACGTCTCTTTAGATCTTCTGCCCATTTTTTTTCGGTTGTTTGTTTTTTTAATATTAAGCTGCATGAGCTGTTTATATATATTGGAGATTAAACCTCTGTCCATTGATTCGTCTGCAATGATTTTCGCCCATTCTGAGGGATGCCTTTTTCCATTCCCGTGTTTTTTAACAAAAAAGGAAAGAAAGGAAAAGAAGCAGAACACTAATGTGCGTAAAATATGCCTTTTGAAACGGTCGTTTTGAAATATGGACGTCCTTTGAATTTTTTGGTCGATATGTGACCCCAGGATTTGTTTTCAGGGCAGGTGTCATTTACAGGCCTGCAATGATTTTGAATATCAACTGACCATTAGCGTTGGGATTAAAGCTGCTGTTGTGTGAAACGGCCACAAGGTGGCAGCAGTTCACCCTTACCAAATCTGGTTACTAGGGCAAGAGAGCCTCAGTGGAAGTGGTGTTCTAGATTCGAATTTAGAATGGAATGTGCCAGGAGAAAGCCCCTCACGTTTGTCTCACTACATCTTGTTCATGTTTTTAATTTTTTTTTATTTTTTATTACAGCAAGTTTGATTACAATGTTTGGCTTGTTGTAGGTGTGGAAGATGTGGTTCTTTTACACATATACAGATGTCTGTTCTTCCTGGGATCCTTTTCCCATGTACGTTATGACAGAATGTTGAGTAGTCCTCTCTTGGTATTCTGTAGGTCTTTGGTGATTATATATGTCACCTGTGTTTGTATATGTCTGTTAACCCCGATATCGTAATGAAACCAATCCTCACACCTTTCCATTGGTGAACCATAAGTTTGTTTAATGAATCTGTGATTGCCCTTCTCCGTGGAAATATCTGCCCTGGTATCCATTTTTAGGTAACACCTCTAAGTGATATGATATGTGTCTTTCACTTTCTGACTTACTACAAGCCACGTGATTACTTCTAGACTCATCTACGGGGCTGCAAATGGCATTTTGTCCTTTTTTCCCTTGGCTTCTCTTCTGCCTTTGCGGGGTCCATTTTCAACAATGTGATTCCCTGAGGGTTGTGGATTAGCTGACCTGGGCAGCCTTACCCTGCCGGCCTGCCCTCCCCAGGTGTGCCTCGTTGAGGTCAATATAAACAGCGCTCCAGGCAGCAATAGCCCCTGAAGCTGTGCCTGACTCCATATTCTCTGCCCCGTCAGCAGTCTCGGGGCTGTGCTGGTGGGAGGGAGTGAGGGGCCACAGCTTTGTGGGTGGCCCGGTGTGAGTGGGGTTCTGCTGGCCTTTCTGCAGGAGATGCCAGGCTGCCGCCTGTAAAGAAGAGGATGTGTCACCCATACCTTGCACTGGAATTTCTCTCCGGACAGAGGTGAGGAAGGAAAAAAGCAGTGGGGCCCGGGACAGGAGGCGTATCTCAGGCAGGGCAATGGAAAGCTTCTGGAAGAGCGCCCGGGGCCAGGACCACCCTGGCTGGCCTGCAGGCACCAAGTTGGCCTGCGTGCTGTCGCTGGTGTGGCTCCACGGTCCTTCCTCTAGGCTTTCAAGCCCTTGTACATATTCAGGTGTTTTACCTGGAAAGGGTGGGAACAGTTCAGCAGCAGCTGGCCTGGGGCTCAGCTCACGTTTACTCACAGATGCCTCGGCACGGTCCCCCAGCTTTGCAATGAGGACGCTCCTTGCGTGGGGGGTGGGTTGCTGGCTGTAATGGGAGATGGTTCCCCACCTCTGACCAATTTCAGAATTGTTTACCACTGGAGCAAGTGCCCTGATAGGGTTTTCCTCTGTATAACTCCTGGGTTCAGGTTTTTTTTTTCTTTTATGGTTCAAGTTAGATTTTATTCCCCTTTTATGTATTTATAGATATAAGCATGGAAATAATTCATTCCTATAAATACATCTGTGTGACGGGAAGAATTTTTTCTGTTTTATTTTTAAATTTTATTTTTTAAAATTTTGAAATTTAATTTTATTTATGTTTTTATACAGCAGGTTATTATTAGTGATGTATTTTATGCATATACATGTATACAGGTCAATCCCAATCTCCCAACTCATCCCACCACCACCACCCCATGGCTTCCCACACTTGGTGTCCATACGTTTGTTCTCTACCTCTGTGTCTCTATTTCTTCCCTGCAAACCAGTTCATCTGTATCATTTATAGGCTCCACATATATGCATTAATATACAATATTTGTTTTCCTCTTTGTGACTTACTTCATTCTGTATGACAGTCTCTCGATCCATCGATGTCTCTACAAATGACCCAGTTTCATTCCTTTTTATGGCCGAGTCATATTCCATTTTATATATGTACCACATCTTTATCCATTCATCTGTCTGTGGGCATTTAGGTTGCTTCCATTACCTGGCTATTGTAAATAGTGCTGCAACGAACATTGTGGTGAATATGCCTTGTTGAAATACGGTTTTCTCTGGGTATATGCCCAGAAGTGGGATTGCTGGATCAGATGGTAATTCTATTTCTAATTTTTTTAAGGAAACTCCATACTGTTCTCCATAGTGACTGTATCAATTTACATTCCCACCAATAGTGGAAGAGGGCTCCTTTTGTCCACACCCTCCCCAGAATTGGTTGTTTGTAGATTTTCTGATGATGCCGATTCTAACAGGTGTGAGGTGATACCTCATTGTAGTTTTGATTTGCATTTCTCTAATAATTAGTGCTGTTGAGCAGCTTTTCATGTGCGTCTTGGCCATCTCTTTGTCTCCTTTGAAGAAACGTCTCTTTAGATCTTCTGCCCATTTTTTTGGGTTGTTTGTTTTTTTAATATTAAGCTGCATGAGCTGTTTATATATATTGGAGATTAAACCTCTGTCCATTGATTCGTCTGCAACGATTTTCGCCCATTCTGAGGGATGCCTTTTTCCATTCCCGTGTTGTTTAACAAAAAAGGAAAGAAAGGAAAAGAAGCAGAACACTAATGTGCGTAACATATGCCTTTTGAAACGGTCGTTTTGAAATATGGACGTCCTTTGAATTTTTTGGTCGATATGTGACCCCAGGATTTGTTTTCAGGGCAGGTGTCATTTACAGGCCTGCAATGATTTTGAATATCAACTGACCATTAGCGTTGGGATTAAAGCTGCTGTTGTGTGAAACGGCCACAAGGTGGCAGCAGTTCACCCTTACCAAATCTGGTTACTAGGGCAAGAGAGTCTCAGTGGAAGTGGTGTTCTAGATTCGAATTTAGAATGGAATGTGCCAGGAGAAAGCCCCTCACGTTTGTCTCACTACATCTTGTTCATGTTTTTAATTTAATTTTTTTTTATTTTTTATTACAGCAAGTTTGATTACAATGTTTGGCTTGTTGTAGGTGTGGAAGATGTGGTTCTTTTACACATATACAGATGTCTGTTCTTCCTGGGATCCTTTTCCCATGTACGTTATGACAGAATGTTGAGTAGTCCTCTCTTGGTATTCTGTAGGTCTTTGGTGATTATATATGTCACCTGTGTTTGTATATGTCTGTTAACCCCGATATCGTAATGAAACCAATCCTCACACCTTTCCATTGGTGAACCATAAGTTTGTTTAATGAATCTGTGATTGCCCTTCTCCGTGGAAATATCTGCCCTGGTATCCATTTTTAGGTAACACCTCTAAGTGATATGATATGTGTCTTTCACTTTCTGACTTACTACAAGCCACGTGATTACTTCTAGACTCATCTACGGGGCTGCAAATGGCATTTTGTCCTTTTTTCCCTTGGCTTCTCTTCTGCCTTTGCGGGGTCCATTTTCAACAATGTGATTCCCTGAGGGTTGTGGATTAGCTGACCTGGGCAGCCTTACCCTGCCGGCCTGCCCTCCCCAGGTGTGCCTCGTTGAGGTCAATATAAACAGCGCTCCAGGCAGCAATAGCCCCTGAAGCTGTGCCTGACTCCATATTCTCTGCCCCGTCAGCAGTCTCGGGGCTGTGCTGGTGGGAGGGAGTGAGGGGCCACAGCTTTGTGGGTGGCCCGGTGTGAGTGGGGTTCTGCTGGCCTTTCTGCAGGAGATGCCAGGCTGCCGCCTGTAAAGAAGAGGATGTGTCACCCATACCTTCCGCTGGAATTTCTCTCCGGACAGAGGTGAGGAAGGAAAAAAGCAGTGGGGCCCGGGACAGGAGGCGTATCTCAGGCAGGGCAATGGAAAGCTTCTGGAAGAGCGCCCGGGGCCAGGACCACCCTGGCTGGCCTGCAGGCACCAAGTTGGCCTGCGTGCTGTCGCTGGTGTGGCTCCACGGTCCTTCCTCTAGGCTTTCAAGCCCTTGTACATATTCAGGTGTTTTACCTGGAAAGGGTGGGAACAGTTCAGCAGCAGCTGGCCTGGGGCTCAGCTCACGTTTACTCACAGATGCCTCGGCACGGTCCCCCAGCTTTGCAATGAGGACGCTCCTTGCGTGGGGGGTGCGTTGCTGGCTGTAATGGGAGATGATTCCCCAACTCTGACCAATTTCAGAATTGTTTACCACTGGAGCAAGTGCCCTGATAGGGTTTTCCTCTGTATAACTCCTGGGTTCAGGTTTTTTTTTCTTTTATGGTTCAAGTTAGATTTTATTCCCCTTTTATGTATTTATAGATATAAGCATGGAAATAATTCATTCCTATAAATACATCTGTGTGACGGGAAGAATTTTTTCTGTTTTATTTTTAAATTTTATTTTTTAAAATTTTGAAATTTAATTTTATTTATGTTTTTATACAGCAGGTTATTATTAGTTATGTATTTTATGCATATACATGTATACAGGTCAATCCCAATCTCCCAACTCATCCCACCACCACCACCCCATGGCTTCCCACACTTGGTGTCCATACGTTTGTTCTCTACCTCTGTGTCTCTATTTCTTCCCTGCAAACCAGTTCATCTGTATCATTTTTAGGCTCCACATATATGCATTAATATACAATATTTGTTTTCCTCTTTGTGACTTACTTCATTCTGTATGACAGTCTCTCGATCCATCGATGTCTCTACAAATGGCCCAGTTTCATTCCTTTTTATGGCCGAGTCATATTCCATTTTATATATGTACCACATCTTTATCCATTCATCTGTCTGTGGGCATTTAGGTTGCTTCCATTACCTGGCTATTGTAAATAGTGCTGCAACGAACATTGTGGTGAATGTGCCTTGTTGAAATACGGTTTTCTCTGGGTATATGCCCAGAAGTGGGATTGCTGGATCAGATGGTAATTCTATTTCTAATTTTTTTAAGGAAACTCCATACTGTTCTCCATAGTGACTGTATCAATTTACATTCCCACCAATAGTGGAAGAGGGCTCCTTTTGTCCACACCCTCCCCAGAATTGGTTGTTTGTAGATTTTCTGATGATGCCGATTCTAACAGGTGTGAGGTGATACCTCATTGTAGTTTTGATTTGCATTTCTCTAATAATTAGTGCTGTTGAGCAGCTTTTCATGTGCGTCTTGGCCATCTCTGTGTCTCCTTTGAAGAAACGTCTCTTTAGATCTTCTGCCCATTTTTTTGGGGTTGTTTGTTTTTTTAATATTAAGCTGCATGAGCTGTTTATATATATTGGAGATTAAACCTCTGTCCATTGATTCGTCTGCAACGATTTTCGCCCATTCTGAGGGATGCCTTTTTCCATTCCCGTGTTTTTTAACAAAAAAGGAAAGAAAGGAAAAGAAGCAGAACACTAATGTGCGTAAAATATGCCTTTTGAAACGGTCGTTTTGAAATATGGACGTCCTTTGAAATTTTTGGTCGATATGTGACCCCAGGATTTGTTTTCAGGGCAGGTGTCATTTACAGGCCTGCAATGATTTTGAATATCAACTGACCATTAGCATTGGGATTAAAGCTGCTGTTGTGTGAAACGGCCACAAGGTGGCAGCAGTTCACCCTTACCAAATCTGGTTACTAGGGCAAGAGAGCCTCAGTGGAAGTGGTGTTCTAGATTCGATTTTAGAATGGAATGTGCCAGGAGAAATCCCCTCACGTTTGTCTCACTACATCTTGTTCGTGTTTTTAATTTAATTTTTTTTTATTTTTTATTACAGCAAGTTTGATTACAATGTTTGGCTTGTTGTAGGTGTGGAAGATGTGGTTCTTTTACACATATACAGATGTCTGTTCTTCCTGGGATCCTTTTCCCATGTACGTTATGACAGAATGTTGAGTAGTCCTCTCTTGGTATTCTGTAGGTCTTTGGTGATTATATATGTCACCTGTGTTTGTATATGTCTGTTAACCCCGATATCGTAATGAAACCAATCCTCACACCTTTCCATTGGTGAACCATAAGTTTGTTTAATGAATCTGTGATTGCCCTTCTCCGTGGAAATATCTGCCCTGGTATCCATTTTTAGGTAACACCTCTAAGTTATATGATATGTGTCTTTCACTTTCTGACTTACTACAAGCCACGTGATTACTTCTAGACTCATCTACGGGGCTGCAAATGGCATTTTGTCCTTTTTTCCCTTGGCTTCTCTTCTGCCTTTGCGGGGTCCATTTTCAACATTGTGATTCCCTGAGGGTTGTGGATTAGCTGACCTGGGCAGCCTTACCCTGCTGGCCTGCCCTCCCCAGGTGTGCCTCGTTGAGGTCAATATAAACAGCGCTCCAGGCAGCAATAGCCCCTGAAGCTGTGCCTGACTCCATATTCTCTGCCCCGTCAGCAGTCTCGGGGCTGTGCTGGTGGGAGGGAGTGAGGGGCCACAGCTTTGTGGGTGGCCCGGTGTGAGTGGGGTTCTGCTGGCCTTTCTGCAGGAGATGCCAGGCTGCCGCCTGTAAAGAAGAGGATGTGTCACCCATACCTTCCGCTGGAATTTCTCTCCGGACAGAGGTGAGGAAGGAAAAAAGCAGTGGGGGCCGGGACAGGAGGGGTATCTCAGGCAGGGCAATGGAAAGCTTCTGGAAGAGCGCCCGGGGCCAGGACCACCCTGGCTGGCCTGCAGGCACCAAGTTGGCCTGCGTGCTGTCGCTGGTGTGGCTCCACGGTCCTTCCTCTAGGCTTTCAAGCCCTTGTACATATTCAGGTGTTTTACCTGGAAAGGGTGGGAACAGTTCAGCAGCAGCTGGCCTGGGGCTCAGCTCACGTTTACTCACAGATGCCTCGGCACGGTCCCCCAGCTTTGCAATGAGGACGCTCCTTGCGTGGGGGGTGGGTTGCTGGCTGTAATGGGAGATGGTTCCCCACATCTGACCAATTTCAGAATTGTTTACCACTGGAGCAAGTGCCCTGATAGGGTTTTCCTCTGTATAACTCCTGGGTTCAGGTTTTTTTTTTCTTTTATGGTTCAAGTTAGATTTTATTCCCCTTTTATGTATTTATAGATATAAGCATGGAAATAATTCATTCCTATAAATACATCTGTGTGACGGGAAGAATTTTTTCTGTTTTATTTTTAAATTTTATTTTTTAAAATTTTGAAATTTAATTTTATTTATGTTTTTATACAGCAGGTTATTATTAGTTATGTATTTTATGCATATACATGTATACAGGTCAATCCCAATCTCCCAACTCATCCCACCACCACCACCCCATGGCTTCCCACACTTGGTGTCCATACGTTTGTTCTCTACCTCTGTGTCTCTATTTCTTCCCTGCAAACCAGTTCATCTGTATCATTTATAGGCTCCACATATATGCATTAATATACAATATTTGTTTTCCTCTTTGTGACTTACTTCATTCTGTATGACAGTCTCTCGATCCATCGATGTCTCTACAAATGACCCAGTTTCATTCCTTTTTATGGCCGAGTCATATTCCATTTTATATATGTACCACATCTTTATCCATTCATCTGTCTGTGGGCATTTAGGTTGCTTCCATTACCTGGCTATTGTAAATAGTGCTGCAACGAACATTGTGGTGAATATGCCTTGTTGAAATACGGTTTTCTCTGGGTATATGCCCAGAAGTGGGATTGCTGGATCAGATGGTAATTCTATTTCTAATTTTTTTAAGGAAACTCCATACTGTTCTCCATAGTGACTGTATCAATTTACATTCCCACCAATAGTGGAAGAGGGCTCCTTTTGTCCACACCCTCCCCAGAATTGGTTGTTTGTAGATTTTCTGATGATGCCGATTCTAACAGGTGTGAGGTGATACCTCATTGTAGTTTTGATTTCCATTTCTCTAATAATTAGTGCTGTTGAGCAGCTTTTCATGTGCGTCTTGGCCATCTCTTTGTCTCCTTTGAAGAAACGTCTCTTTAGATCTTCTGCCCATTTTTTTGGGTTGTTTGTTTTTTTAATATTAAGCTGCATGAGCTGTTTATATATATTGGAGATTAAACCTCTGTCCATTGATTCGTCTGCAACGATTTTCGCCCATTCTGAGGGATGCCTTTTTCCATTCCCGTGTTGTTTAACAAAAAAGGAAAGAAAGGAAAAGAAGCAGAACACTAATGTGCGTAACATATGCCTTTTGAAACGGTCGTTTTGAAATATGGACGTCCTTTGAATTTTTTGGTCGATATGTGACCCCAGGATTTGTTTTCAGGGCAGGTGTCATTTACAGGCCTGCAATGATTTTGAATATCAACTGACCATTAGCGTTGGGATTAAAGCTGCTGTTGTGTGAAACGGCCACAAGGTGGCAGCAGTTCACCCTTACCAAATCTGGTTACTAGGGCAAGAGAGTCTCAGTGGAAGTGGTGTTCTAGATTCGAATTTAGAATGGAATGTGCCAGGAGAAAGCCCCTCACGTTTGTCTCACTACATCTTGTTCATGTTTTTAATTTAATTTTTTTTTATTTTTTATTACAGCAAGTTTGATTACAATGTTTGGCTTGTTGTAGGTGTGGAAGATGTGGTTCTTTTACACATATACAGATGTCTGTTCTTCCTGGGATCCTTTTCCCATGTACGTTATGACAGAATGTTGAGTAGTCCTCTCTTGGTATTCTGTAGGTCTTTGGTGATTATATATGTCACCTGTGTTTGTATATGTCTGTTAACCCCGATATCGTAATGAAACCAATCCTCACACCTTTCCATTGGTGAACCATAAGTTTGTTTAATGAATCTGTGATTGCCCTTCTCCGTGGAAATATCTGCCCTGGTATCCATTTTTAGGTAACACCTCTAAGTGATATGATATGTGTCTTTCACTTTCTGACTTACTACAAGCCACGTGATTACTTCTAGACTCATCTACGGGGCTGCAAATGGCATTTTGTCCTTTTTTCCCTTGGCTTCTCTTCTGCCTTTGCGGGGTCCATTTTCAACAATGTGATTCCCTGAGGGTTGTGGATTAGCTGACCTGGGCAGCCTTACCCTGCCGGCCTGCCCTCCCCAGGTGTGCCTCGTTGAGGTCAATATAAACAGCGCTCCAGGCAGCAATAGCCCCTGAAGCTGTGCCTGACTCCATATTCTCTGCCCCGTCAGCAGTCTCGGGGCTGTGCTGGTGGGAGGGAGTGAGGGGCCACAGCTTTGTGGGTGGCCCGGTGTGAGTGGGGTTCTGCTGGCCTTTCTGCAGGAGATGCCAGGCTGCCGCCTGTAAAGAAGAGGATGTGTCACCCATACCTTCCGCTGGAATTTCTCTCCGGACAGAGGTGAGGAAGGAAAAAAGCAGTGGGGCCCGGGACAGGAGGCGTATCTCAGGCAGGGCAATGGAAAGCTTCTGGAAGAGCGCCCGGGGCCAGGACCACCCTGGCTGGCCTGCAGGCACCAAGTTGGCCTGCGTGCTGTCGCTGGTGTGGCTCCACGGTCCTTCCTCTAGGCTTTCAAGCCCTTGTACATATTCAGGTGTTTTACCTGGAAAGGGTGGGAACAGTTCAGCAGCAGCTGGCCTGGGGCTCAGCTCACGTTTACTCACAGATGCCTCGGCACGGTCCCCCAGCTTTGCAATGAGGACGCTCCTTGCGTGGGGGGTGCGTTGCTGGCTGTAATGGGAGATGATTCCCCAACTCTGACCAATTTCAGAATTGTTTACCACTGGAGCAAGTGCCCTGATAGGGTTTTCCTCTGTATAACTCCTGGGTTCAGGTTTTTTTTTCTTTTATGGTTCAAGTTAGATTTTATTCCCCTTTTATGTATTTATAGATATAAGCATGGAAATAATTCATTCCTATAAATACATCTGTGTGACGGGAAGAATTTTTTCTGTTTTATTTTTAAATTTTATTTTTTAAAATTTTGAAATTTAATTTTATTTATGTTTTTATACAGCAGGTTATTATTAGTTATGTATTTTATGCATATACATGTATACAGGTCAATCCCAATCTCCCAACTCATCCCACCACCACCACCCCATGGCTTCCCACACTTGGTGTCCATACGTTTGTTCTCTACCTCTGTGTCTCTATTTCTTCCCTGCAAACCAGTTCATCTGTATCATTTTTAGGCTCCACATATATGCATTAATATACAATATTTGTTTTCCTCTTTGTGACTTACTTCATTCTGTATGACAGTCTCTCGATCCATCGATGTCTCTACAAATGGCCCAGTTTCATTCCTTTTTATGGCCGAGTCATATTCCATTTTATATATGTACCACATCTTTATCCATTCATCTGTCTGTGGGCATTTAGGTTGCTTCCATTACCTGGCTATTGTAAATAGTGCTGCAACGAACATTGTGGTGAATGTGCCTTGTTGAAATACGGTTTTCTCTGGGTATATGCCCAGAAGTGGGATTGCTGGATCAGATGGTAATTCTATTTCTAATTTTTTTAAGGAAACTCCATACTGTTCTCCATAGTGACTGTATCAATTTACATTCCCACCAATAGTGGAAGAGGGCTCCTTTTGTCCACACCCTCCCCAGAATTGGTTGTTTGTAGATTTTCTGATGATGCCGATTCTAACAGGTGTGAGGTGATACCTCATTGTAGTTTTGATTTGCATTTCTCTAATAATTAGTGCTGTTGAGCAGCTTTTCATGTGCGTCTTGGCCATCTCTGTGTCTCCTTTGAAGAAACGTCTCTTTAGATCTTCTGCCCATTTTTTTGGGGTTGTTTGTTTTTTTAATATTAAGCTGCATGAGCTGTTTATATATATTGGAGATTAAACCTCTGTCCATTGATTCGTCTGCAACGATTTTCGCCCATTCTGAGGGATGCCTTTTTCCATTCCCGTGTTTTTTAACAAAAAAGGAAAGAAAGGAAAAGAAGCAGAACACTAATGTGCGTAAAATATGCCTTTTGAAACGGTCGTTTTGAAATATGGACGTCCTTTGAAATTTTTGGTCGATATGTGACCCCAGGATTTGTTTTCAGGGCAGGTGTCATTTACAGGCCTGCAATGATTTTGAATATCAACTGACCATTAGCATTGGGATTAAAGCTGCTGTTGTGTGAAACGGCCACAAGGTGGCAGCAGTTCACCCTTACCAAATCTGGTTACTAGGGCAAGAGAGCCTCAGTGGAAGTGGTGTTCTAGATTCGATTTTAGAATGGAATGTGCCAGGAGAAATCCCCTCACGTTTGTCTCACTACATCTTGTTCGTGTTTTTAATTTAATTTTTTTTTATTTTTTATTACAGCAAGTTTGATTACAATGTTTGGCTTGTTGTAGGTGTGGAAGATGTGGTTCTTTTACACATATACAGATGTCTGTTCTTCCTGGGATCCTTTTCCCATGTACGTTATGACAGAATGTTGAGTAGTCCTCTCTTGGTATTCTGTAGGTCTTTGGTGATTATATATGTCACCTGTGTTTGTATATGTCTGTTAACCCCGATATCGTAATGAAACCAATCCTCACACCTTTCCATTGGTGAACCATAAGTTTGTTTAATGAATCTGTGATTGCCCTTCTCCGTGGAAATATCTGCCCTGGTATCCATTTTTAGGTAACACCTCTAAGTTATATGATATGTGTCTTTCACTTTCTGACTTACTACAAGCCACGTGATTACTTCTAGACTCATCTACGGGGCTGCAAATGGCATTTTGTCCTTTTTTCCCTTGGCTTCTCTTCTGCCTTTGCGGGGTCCATTTTCAACATTGTGATTCCCTGAGGGTTGTGGATTAGCTGACCTGGGCAGCCTTACCCTGCTGGCCTGCCCTCCCCAGGTGTGCCTCGTTGAGGTCAATATAAACAGCGCTCCAGGCAGCAATAGCCCCTGAAGCTGTGCCTGACTCCATATTCTCTGCCCCGTCAGCAGTCTCGGGGCTGTGCTGGTGGGAGGGAGTGAGGGGCCACAGCTTTGTGGGTGGCCCGGTGTGAGTGGGGTTCTGCTGGCCTTTCTGCAGGAGATGCCAGGCTGCCGCCTGTAAAGAAGAGGATGTGTCACCCATACCTTCCGCTGGAATTTCTCTCCGGACAGAGGTGAGGAAGGAAAAAAGCAGTGGGGGCCGGGACAGGAGGGGTATCTCAGGCAGGGCAATGGAAAGCTTCTGGAAGAGCGCCCGGGGCCAGGACCACCCTGGCTGGCCTGCAGGCACCAAGTTGGCCTGCGTGCTGTCGCTGGTGTGGCTCCACGGTCCTTCCTCTAGGCTTTCAAGCCCTTGTACATATTCAGGTGTTTTACCTGGAAAGGGTGGGAACAGTTCAGCAGCAGCTGGCCTGGGGCTCAGCTCACGTTTACTCACAGATGCCTCGGCACGGTCCCCCAGCTTTGCAATGAGGACGCTCCTTGCGTGGGGGGTGGGTTGCTGGCTGTAATGGGAGATGGTTCCCCACATCTGACCAATTTCAGAATTGTTTACCACTGGAGCAAGTGCCCTGATAGGGTTTTCCTCTGTATAACTCCTGGGTTCAGGTTTTTTTTTTCTTTTATGGTTCAAGTTAGATTTTATTCCCCTTTTATGTATTTATAGATATAAGCATGGAAATAATTCATTCCTATAAATACATCTGTGTGACGGGAAGAATTTTTTCTGTTTTATTTTTAAATTTTATTTTTTAAAATTTTGAAATTTAATTTTATTTATGTTTTTATACAGCAGGTTATTATTAGTTATGTATTTTATGCATATACATGTATACAGGTCAATCCCAATCTCCCAACTCATCCCACCACCACCACCCCATGGCTTCCCACACTTGGTGTCCATACGTTTGTTCTCTACCTCTGTGTCTCTATTTCTTCCCTGCAAACCAGTTCATCTGTATCATTTTTAGGCTCCACATATATGCATTAATATACAATATTTGTTTTCCTCTTTGTGACTTACTTCATTCTGTATGACAGTCTCTCGATCCATCGATGTCTCTACAAATGACCCAGTTTCATTCCGTTTTATGGCCGAGTCATATTCCATTTTATATATGTACCACATCTTTATCCATTCATCTGTCTGTGGGCATTTAGGTTGCTTCCATTACCTGGCTATTGTAAATAGTGCTGCAACGAACATTGTGGTGAATGTGCCTTGTTGAAATACGGTTTTCTCTGGGTATATGCCCAGAAGTGGGATTGCTGGATCAGATGGTAATTCTATTTCTAATTTTTTTAAGGAAACTCCATACTGTTCTCCATAGTGACTGTATCAATTTACATTCCCACCAATAGTGGAAGAGGGCTCCTTTTGTCCACACCCTCCCCAGAATTGGTTGTTTGTAGATTTTCTGATGATGCCGATTCTAACAGGTGTGAGGTGATACCTCATTGTAGTTTTGATTTGCATTTCTCTAATAATTAGTGCTGTTGAGCAGCTTTTCATGTGCGTCTTGGCCATCTCTGTGTCTCCTTTGAAGAAACGTCTCTTTAGATCTTCTGCCCATTTTTTTGGGGTTGTTTGTTTTTTTAATATTAAGCTGCATGAGCTGTTTATATATATTGGAGATTAAACCTCTGTCCATTGATTCGTCTGCAACGATTTTCGCCCATTCTGAGGGATGCCTTTTTCCATTCCCGTGTTTTTTAACAAAAAAGGAAAGAAAGGAAAAGAAGCAGAACACTAATGTGCGTAAAATATGCCTTTTGAAACGGTCGTTTTGAAATATGGACGTCCTTTGAAATTTTTGGTCGATATGTGACCCCAGGATTTGTTTTCAGGGCAGGTGTCATTTACAGGCCTGCAATGATTTTGAATATCAACTGACCATTAGCATTGGGATTAAAGCTGCTGTTGTGTGAAACGGCCACAAGGTGGCAGCAGTTCACCCTTACCAAATCTGGTTACTAGGGCAAGAGAGCCTCAGTGGAAGTGGTGTTCTAGATTCGATTTTAGAATGGAATGTGCCAGGAGAAATCCCCTCACGTTTGTCTCACTACATCTTGTTCGTGTTTTTAATTTAATTTTTTTTTATTTTTTATTACAGCAAGTTTGATTACAATGTTTGGCTTGTTGTAGGTGTGGAAGATGTGGTTCTTTTACACATATACAGATGTCTGTTCTTCCTGGGATCCTTTTCCCATGTACGTTATGACAGAATGTTGAGTAGTCCTCTCTTGGTATTCTGTAGGTCTTTGGTGATTATATATGTCACCTGTGTTTGTATATGTCTGTTAACCCCGATATCGTAATGAAACCAATCCTCACACCTTTCCATTGGTGAACCATAAGTTTGTTTAATGAATCTGTGATTGCCCTTCTCCGTGGAAATATCTGCCCTGGTATCCATTTTTAGGTAACACCTCTAAGTTATATGATATGTGTCTTTCACTTTCTGACTTACTACAAGCCACGTGATTACTTCTAGACTCATCTACGGGGCTGCAAATGGCATTTTGTCCTTTTTTCCCTTGGCTTCTCTTCTGCCTTTGCGGGGTCCATTTTCAACATTGTGATTCCCTGAGGGTTGTGGATTAGCTGACCTGGGCAGCCTTACCCTGCTGGCCTGCCCTCCCCAGGTGTGCCTCGTTGAGGTCAATATAAACAGCGCTCCAGGCAGCAATAGCCCCTGAAGCTGTGCCTGACTCCATATTCTCTGCCCCGTCAGCAGTCTCGGGGCTGTGCTGGTGGGAGGGAGTGAGGGGCCACAGCTTTGTGGGTGGCCCGGTGTGAGTGGGGTTCTGCTGGCCTTTCTGCAGGAGATGCCAGGCTGCCGCCTGTAAAGAAGAGGATGTGTCACCCATACCTTCCGCTGGAATTTCTCTCCGGACAGAGGTGAGGAAGGAAAAAAGCAGTGGGGGCCGGGACAGGAGGGGTATCTCAGGCAGGGCAATGGAAAGCTTCTGGAAGAGCGCCCGGGGCCAGGACCACCCTGGCTGGCCTGCAGGCACCAAGTTGGCCTGCGTGCTGTCGCTGGTGTGGCTCCACGGTCCTTCCTCTAGGCTTTCAAGCCCTTGTACATATTCAGGTGTTTTACCTGGAAAGGGTGGGAACAGTTCAGCAGCAGCTGGCCTGGGGCTCAGCTCACGTTTACTCACAGATGCCTCGGCACGGTCCCCCAGCTTTGCAATGAGGACGCTCCTTGCGTGGGGGGTGGGTTGCTGGCTGTAATGGGAGATGGTTCCCCACATCTGACCAATTTCAGAATTGTTTACCACTGGAGCAAGTGCCCTGATAGGGTTTTCCTCTGTATAACTCCTGGGTTCAGGTTTTTTTTTTCTTTTATGGTTCAAGTTAGATTTTATTCCCCTTTTATGTATTTATAGATATAAGCATGGAAATAATTCATTCCTATAAATACATCTGTGTGACGGGAAGAATTTTTTCTGTTTTATTTTTAAATTTTATTTTTTTAAATTTTGAAATTTAATTTTATTTATGTTTTTATACAGCAGGTTATTATTAGTTATGTATTTTATGCATATACATGTATACAGGTCAATCCCAATCTCCCAACTCATCCCACCACCACCACCCCATGGCTTCCCACACTTGGTGTCCATACGTTTGTTCTCTACCTCTGTGTCTCTATTTCTTCCCTGCAAACCAGTTCATCTGTATCATTTTTAGGCTCCACATATATGCATTAATATACAATATTTGTTTTCCTCTTTGTGACTTACTTCATTCTGTATGACAGTCTCTCGATCCATCGATGTCTCTACAAATGACCCAGTTTCATTCCTTTTTATGGCCGAGTCATATTCCATTTTATATATGTACCACATCTTTATCCATTCATCTGTCTGTGGGCATTTAGGTTGCTTCCATTACCTGGCTATTGTAAATAGTGCTGCAACGAACATTGTGGTGAATGTGCCTTGTTGAAATACGGTTTTCTCTGGGTATATGCCCAGAAGTGGGATTGCTGGATCAGATGGTAATTCTATTTCTAATTTTTTTAAGGAAACTCCATACTGTTCTCCATAGTGACTGTATCAATTTACATTCCCACCAATAGTGGAAGAGGGCTCCTTTTGTCCACACCCTCCCCAGAATTGGTTGTTTGTAGATTTTCTGATGATGCCGATTCTAACAGGTGTGAGGTGATACCTCATTGTAGTTTTGATTTGCATTTCTCTAATAATTAGTGCTGTTGAGCAGCTTTTCATGTGCGTCTTGGCCATCTCTGTGTCTCCTTTGAAGAAACGTCTCTTTAGATCTTCTGCCCATTTTTTTGGGGTTGTTTGTTTTTTTAATATTAAGCTGCATGAGCTGTTTATATATATTGGAGATTAAACCTCTGTCCATTGATTTATCTGCAACGATTTTCGCCCATTCTGAGAGATGCCTTTTTCCATTCCCGTGTTTTTTAACAAAAAAGGAAAGAAAGGAAAAGAAGCAGAACACTAATGTGCGTAAAATATGCCTTTTGAAACGGTCGTTTTGAAATATGGACGTCCTTTGAATTTTTTGGTCGATATGTGACCCCAGGATTTGTTTTCAGGGCAGGTGTCATTTACAGGCCTGCAATGATTTTGAATATCAACTGACCATTAGCGTTGGGATTAAAGCTGCTGTTGTGTGAAACGGCCACAAGGTGGCAGCAGTTCACCCTTACCAAATCTGGTTACTAGGGCAAGAGAGCCTCAGTGGAAGTGGTGTTCTAGATTCGAATTTAGAATGGAATGTGCCAGGAGAAAGCCCCTCACGTTTGTCTCACTACATCTTGTTCATGTTATTAATTTAATTTTTTTTTTATTTTTTATTACAGCAAGTTTGATTACAATGTTTGTCTTGTTGTAGGTGTGGAAGATGTGGTTCTTTTACACATATACAGATGTCTGTTCTTCCTGGGATCCTTTTCCCATGTACGTTATGACAGAATGTTGAGTAGTCCTCTCTTGGTATTCTGTAGGTCTTTGGTGATTATATATGTCACCTGTGTTTGTATATGTCTGTTAACCCCGATATCGTAATGAAACCAATCCTCACACCTTTCCATTGGTGAACCATAAGTTTGTTTAATGAATCTGTGATTGCCCTTCTCCGTGGAAATATCTGCCCTGGTATCCATTTTTAGGTAACACCTCTAAGTGATATGATATGTGTCTTTCACTTTCTGACTTACTACAAGCCACATGATTACTTCTAGACTCATCTACGGGGCTGCAAATGGCATTTTGTCCTTTTTTCCCTTGGCTTCTCTTCTGCCTTTGCGGGGTCCATTTTCAACAATGTGATTCCCTGAGGGTTGTGGATTAGCTGACCTGGGCAGCCTTACCCTGCCGGCCTGCCCTCCCCAGGTGTGCCTCGTTGAGGTCAATATAAACAGCGCTCCAGGCAGCAATAGCCCCTGAAGCTGTGCCTGACTCCATATTCTCTGCCCCGTCAGCAGTCTCGGGGCTGTGCTGGTGGGAGGGAGTGAGGGGCCACAGCTTTGTGGGTGGCCCGGTGTGAGTGGGGTTCTGCTGGCCTTTCTGCAGGAGATGCCAGGCTGCCGCCTGTAAAGAAGAGGATGTGTCACCCATACCTTCCGCTGGAATTTCTCTCCGGACAGAGGTGAGGAAGGAAAAAAGCAGTGGGGCCCGGGACAGGAGGGGTATCTCAGGCAGGGCAATGGAAAGCTTCTGGAAGAGCGCCCGGGGCCAGGACCACCCTGGCTGGCCTGCAGGCACCAAGTTGGCCTGCGTGCTGTCGCTGGTGTGGCTCCACTGTCCTTCCTCTAGGCTTTCAAGCCCTTGTACATATTCAGGTGTTTTACCTGGAAAGGGTGGGAACAGTTCAGCAGCAGCTGGCCTCGGGCTCAGCTCACGTTTACTCACAGATGCCTTGGCACGGTCCCCCAGCTTTGCAATGAGGACGCTCCTTGCGTGGGGGGTGGGTTGCTGGCTGTAATGGGAGATGATTCCCCACCTCTGACCAATGTCAGAATTGTTTACCACTGGAGCAAGTGCCCTGATAGGGTTTTCCTCTGTATAACTCCTGGGTTCAGGTTTTTTTTTTCTTTTATGGTTCAAGTTAGATTTTATTCCCCTTTTATGTATTTATAGATATAAGCATGGAAATAATTCATTCCTATAAATACATCTGTGTGACGGGAAGAATTTTTTCTGTTTTATTTTTAAATTTTATTTTTTAAAATTTTGAAATTTAATTTTATTTATGTTTTTATACAGCAGGTTATTATTAGTTATGTATTTTATGCATATACATGTATACAGGTCAATCCCAATCTCCCAACTCATCCCACCACCACCACCCCATGGCTTCCCACACTTGGTGTCCATACGTTTGTTCTCTACCTCTGTGTCTCTATTTCTTCCCTGCAAACCAGTTCATCTGTATCATTTTTAGGCTCCACATATATGCATTAATATACAATATTTGTTTTCCTCTTTCTGAATTACTTCATTCTGTATGACAGTCTCTCGATCCATCGATGTCTCTACAAATGACCCAGTTTCATTCCTTTTTATGGCCGAGTCATATTCCATTTTATATATGTACCACATCTTTATCCATTCATCTGTCTGTGGGCATTTAGCTTGCTTCCATTACCTGGCTATTGTAAATAGTGCTGCAACGAACATTGTGGTGAATGTGCCTTTTTGAAATACGGTTTTCTCTGGGTATATGCCCAGAAGTGGGATTGCTGGATCAGATGGTAATTCTATTTCTAATTTTTTTAAGGAAACTCCATACTGTTCTCCATAGTGACTGTATCAATTTACATTCCCACCAATGGTGGAAGAGGGCTCCTTTTGTCCACACCCTCCCCAGAATTGGTTGTTTGTAGATTTTCTGATGATGCCGATTCTAACAGGTGTGAGGTGATACCTCATTGTAGTTTTGATTTGCATTTCTCTAATAATTAGTGCTGTTGAGCAGCTTTTCATGTGCGTCTTGGCCATCTCTGTGTCTCCTTTGAAGAAACGTCTCTTTAGATCTTCTGCCCATTTTTGTATTGGGTTGTTTGTTTTTTTAATATTAAGCTGCATGAGCTGTTTATATATATTGGAGATTAAACCTGTGTCCATTGATTCGTTTGCAACGATTTTCACCCATCCTGAGGGATGCCTTTTTCCATTCCCGTTTTTTTTAACAAAAAAGGAAAGAAAGGAAAAGAAGCAGAACACTAATGTGCGTAAAATATGCCCTTTGAAATGGTCGTTTTGAAATATGGACGTCCTTTGAATTTTTTGGTCGATATGTGACCCCAGGATTTGTTTTCAGGGCAGGTGTCATTTACAGGCCTGCAATGATTTTGAATATCAACTGACCATTAGCGTTGGGATTAAAGCTGCTGTTGTGTGAAACGGCCACAAGGTGGCAGCAGTTCACCCTTACCAAATCTGGTTACTAGGGCAAGAGAGCCTCAGTGGAAGTGGTGTTCTAGATTGGAGTTTAGAATGCAATGTGCCAGGAGAAAGCCCCTCAAGTTTGTCTCACTACTTCTTGTTCGTGTTTTTAATTTAAGTTTTTATTTTTTATTACAGCAAGTTTGATTACAATGTTTGGCTTGTTGTAGGTGTGGAAGATGTGGTTCTTTTACACATATACAGATGACTGTTCTTCTTGGGATCCTTTTCCCATGTACGTTATGACAGAATGTTGAGTAGTCCTCTCTTGGTATTCTGTAGGTCTTTGGTGATTATATATGTCACCTGTGTTTGTATATGTCTGTTAACCCCGATATCGTAATGAAACCAATCCTCACACCTTTCCATTGGTGAACCATAAGTTTGTTTAATGAATCTGTGATTGCCCTTCTCCGTGGAAATATCTGCCCTGGTATCCATTTTTAGGTAACACCTCTATGTGATATGATATGTGCCTTTCACTTTCTGACTTACTACAAGTCACGTGATTACTTCTAGACTCATCTACGGGGCAAATGGCATTTTGTCCTTTTTTCCCTTGGCTTCTCTTCTGCCTTTGCGGGGTCCATTTTCAACAATGTGATTCCCTGAGGGTTGTGGATTAGCTGACCTGGGCAGCCTTACCCTGCCGGCCTGCCCTCCCCAGGTGTGCCTCGTTGAGGTCAATATAAACAGCGCTCCAGGCAGCAATAGCCCCTGAAGCTGTGCCTGACTCCATATTCTCTGCCCCGTCAGCAGTCTCGGGGCTGTGCTGGTGGGAGGGAGTGAGGGGCCACAGCTTTGTGGGTGGCCCGGTGTGAGTGGGGTTCTGCTGGCCTTTCTGCAGGAGATGCCAGGCTGCCGGCTGTAAAGAAGAGGATGTGTCACCCATACATTGCGCTGGAATTTCTCTCCGGACAGAGGTGAGGAAGGAAAAAAGCAGTGGGGCCCGGGAAAGGAGGGGTATCTCAGGCAGGGCAATGGAAAGCTTCTGGAAGAGCGCCCGGGGCCAGGACCACCCTGGCTGGCCTGCAGGCACCAAGTTGGCCTGCGTGCTATCGCTGGTGTTGCTCCACGGTCCTTCCTCTAGGCTTTCAAGCCCTTGTACATATTCAGGTGTTTTACCTGGAAAGGGTGGGAACAGTTCAGCAGCAGCTGGCCTGGGGCTCAGCTCACGTTTACTCACAGATGCCTTGGCACTGTCCCCCAGCTTTGCAATGAGGACGCTCCTTGCGTGGGGGGTGGGTTGCTGGCTGTAATGGGAGATGGTTCCACACCTCTGACCAATTTCAGAATTGTTTACCACTGGAGCAAGTGCCCTGATAGGGTTTTCCTCTGTATAACTCCTGGGTTCAGGTTTTTTTTTTTCTTTTATGGTTCAAGTTAGATTTTATTCCCCTTTTATGTATTTATAGATATAAGCATGGAATTAATTCATTCCTATAAATACATCTGTGTGACGGGAAGAATTTTTTCTGTTTTATTTTTAAATTTTATTTTTTAAAATTTTGAAATTTAATTTTATTTATGTTTTTATACAGCAGGTTATTATTAGTTATGTATTTTATGCATATACATGTATACAGGTCAATCCCAATCTCCCAACTCATCCCACCACCACCACCCCATGGCTTCCCACACTTGGTGTCCATACGTTTGTTCTCTACCTCTGTGTCTCTATTTCTTCCCTGCAAACCAGTTCATCTGTATCATTTTTAGGCTCCACATATATGCATTAATATACAATATTTGTTTTCCTCTTTGTGACTTACTTCATTCTGTATGACAGTCTCTCGATCCATCGATGTCTCTACAAATGACCCAGTTTCATTCCGTTTTATGGCCGAGTAATATTCCATTTTATATATGTACCACATCTTTATCCATTCATCTGTCTGTGGGCATTTAGGTTGCTTCCATTACCTGGCTATTGTAAATAGTGCTGCAACGAACATTGTGGTGAATGTGCCTTGTTGAAATACGGTTTTCTCTGGGTATATGCCCAGAAGTGGGATTGCTGGATCAGATGGTAATTCTATTTCTAATTTTTTTAAGGAAACTCCATACTGTTCTCCATAGTGACTGTATCAATTTACATTCCCACCAATAGTGGAAGAGGGCTCCTTTTGTCCACACCCTCCCCAGAATTGGTTGTTTGTAAATTTTCTGATGATGCCGATTCTAACAGGTGTGAGGTGATACCTCATTGTAGTTTTGATTTGCATTTCTCTAATAATTAGTGCTGTTGAGCAGCTTTTCATGTGCGTCTTGGCCATCTCTGTGTCTCCTTTGAAGAAACGTCTCTTTAGATCTTCTGCCCATTTTTTTTGGGTTGTTTGTTTTTTTAATATTAAGCTGCATGAGCTGTTTATATATATTGGAGATTAAACCTCTGTCCATTGATTCGTCTGCAACGATTTTCGCCCATTCTGAGGGATGCCTTTTTCCATTCCCGTGTTTTTTAACAAAAAAGGAAAGAAAGGAAAAGAAGCAGAACACTAATGTGCGTAAAATATGCCTTTTGAAACGGTCGTTTTGAAATATGGACGTCCTTTGAATTTTTTGGTCGATATGTGACCCCAGGATTTGTTTTCAGGGCAGGTGTCATTTACAGGCCTGCAATGATTTTGAATATCAACTGACCATTAGCGTTGGGATTAAAGCTGCTCTTGTGTGAAACGGCCACAAGGTGGCAGCAGTTCACCCTTACCAAATCTGGTTACTAGGGCAAGAGAGCCTCAGTGGAAGTGGTGCTCTAGATTGGAGTTAAGAATGGAATGTGCCAGGAGAAAGCCCCTCAAGTTTGTCTCACTACTTCTTGTTCGTGTTTTTATTTTAAGTTTTTAATTTTTATTACAGCAAGTTTGATTACAATGTTTGGCTTGTTGTAGGTGTGGAAGATGTGGTTCTTTTACACATATACAGATGACTGTTCTTCTTGGGATCCTTTTCCCATGTACGTTATGACAGAATGTTGAGTAGTCCTCTCTTGGTATTCTGTAGGTCTTTGGTGATTATATATGTCACCTGTGTTTGTATGTCTGTTAACCCCAATATCGTAAAGAAACCAATCCTCACACCTTTCCATTGGGGAACCATAAGTTTGTTTAATGAATCTGTGATTGCCCTTCTCCGTGGAAATATCTGCCCTGGTATCCATTTTTAGGTAACACCTCTAAGTGATATGATATGTGTCTTTCACTTTCTGACTTACTACAAGCCACATGATTACTTCTAGACTCATCTACGGGGCAAATGGCATTTTGTCCTTTTTTCCCTTGGCTTCTCTTCTGCCTTTGCGGGGTCCATTTTCAACAATGTGATTCCCTGAGGGTTGTGGATTAGCTGACCTGGGCAGCCTTACCCTGCCGGCCTGCCCTCCCCAGGTGTGCCTCGTTGAGGTCAATATAAACAGCGCTCCAGGCAGCAATAGCCCCTGAAGCTGTGCCTGACTCCATATTCTCTGCCCCGTCAGCAGTCTCGGGGCTGTGCTGGTGGGAGGGAGTGAGGGGCCACAGCTTTGTGGGTGGCCCGGTGTGAGTGGGGTTCTGCTGGCCTTTCTGCAGGAGATGCCAGGCTGCCGCCTGTAAAGAAGAGGATGTGTCACCCATACCTTCCGCTGGAATTTCTCTCCGGACAGAGGTGAGGAAGGAAAAAAGCAGTGGGGGCCGGGACAGAAGGGGTATCTCAGGCAGGGCAATGGAAAGCTTCTGGAAGAGCGCCCGGGGCCAGGACCACCCTGGCTGGCCTGCAGGCACCAAGTTGGCCTGCGTGCTGTCGCTGGTGTGGCTCCACGGTCCTTCCTCTAGGCTTTCAAGCCCTTGTACATATTCAGGTGTTTTACCTGGAAAGGGTGGGAACAGTTCAGCAGCAGCTGGCCTGGGGCTCAGCTCACGTTTACTCACAGATGCCTCGGCACGGTCCCCCAGCTTTGCAATGAGGACGCTCCTTGCGTGGGGGGTGGGTTGCTGGCTGTAATGGGAGATGTTTCCCCACCTCTGACCAATTTCAGAATTGTTTACTGCTGGAGCAAGTGCCCTGATAGGGTTTTCCTCTGTATAACTCGTCGGTTCAGGTTTTTTTTTTTTTTCCTTTTATGGTTCAAGTTAGATTTTATTCCTCTTTTATGTATTTATAGATATAAGCATGGAAATAATTCATTCCTATAAATACATCTGTGTGACGGGAAGAATTTTTTCTGTTTTATTTTTAAATTTTATTTTTTAAAATTTTGAAATTTAATTTTATTTATGTTTTTATACAGCAGGTTATTATTAGTTATGTATTTTATGCATATACATGTATACAGGTCAATCCCAATCTCCCAACTCATCCCACCACCACCACCCCATGGCTTCCCACACTTGGTGTCCATACGTTTGTTCTCTACCTCTGTGTCTCTATTTCTTCCCTGCAAACCAGTTCATCTGTATCATTTTTAGGCTCCACATATATGCATTAATATACAATATTTGTTTTCCTCTTTGTGACTTACTTCATTCTGTATGACAGTCTCTCGATCCATCGATGTCTCTACAAATGACCCAGTTTCATTCCGTTTTATGGCCGAGTAATATTCCATTTTATATATGTACCACATCTTTATCCATTCATCTGTCTGTGGGCATTTAGGTTGCTTCCATTACCTGGCTATTGTAAATAGTGCTGCAACGAACATTGTGGTGAATGTGCCTTGTTGAAATACGGTTTTCTCTGGGTATATGCCCAGAAGTGGGATTGCTGGATCAGATGGTAATTCTATTTCTAATTTTTTTAAGGAAACTCCATACTGTTCTCCATAGTGACTGTATCAATTTACATTCCCACCAATAGTGGAAGAGGGCTCCTTTTGTCCACACCCTCCCCAGAATTGGTTGTTTGTAAATTTTCTGATGATGCCGATTCTAACAGGTGTGAGGTGATACCTCATTGTAGTTTTGATTTGCATTTCTCTAATAATTAGTGCTGTTGAGCAGCTTTTCATGTGCGTCTTGGCCATCTCTGTGTCTCCTTTGAAGAAACGTCTCTTTAGATCTTCTGCCCATTTTTTTTGGGTTGTTTGTTTTTTTAATATTAAGCTGCATGAGCTGTTTATATATATTGGAGATTAAACCTCTGTCCATTGATTCGTCTGCAACGATTTTCGCCCATTCTGAGGGATGCCTTTTTCCATTCCCGTGTTTTTTAACAAAAAAGGAAAGAAAGGAAAAGAAGCAGAACACTAATGTGCGTAAAATATGCCTTTTGAAACGGTCGTTTTGAAATATGGACGTCCTTTGAATTTTTTGGTCGATATGTGACCCCAGGATTTGTTTTCAGGGCAGGTGTCATTTACAGGCCTGCAATGATTTTGAATATCAACTGACCATTAGCGTTGGGATTAAAGCTGCTCTTGTGTGAAACGGCCACAAGGTGGCAGCAGTTCACCCTTACCAAATCTGGTTACTAGGGCAAGAGAGCCTCAGTGGAAGTGGTGTTCTAGATTCGAATTTAGAATGGAATGTGCCAGGAGAAAGCCCCTCACGTTTGTCTCACTACATCTTGTTCATGTTTTTAATTTTTTTTTATTTTTTATTACAGCAAGTTTGATTACAATGTTTGGCTTGTTGTAGGTGTGGAAGATGTGGTTCTTTTACACATATACAGATGTCTGTTCTTCCTGGGATCCTTTTCCCATGTACGTTATGACAGAATGTTGAGTAGTCCTCTCTTGGTATTCTGTAGGTCTTTGGTGATTATATATGTCACCTGTGTTTGTATATGTCTGTTAACCCCGATATCGTAATGAAACCAATCCTCACACCTTTCCATTGGTGAACCATAAGTTTGTTTAATGAATCTGTGATTGCCCTTCTCCGTGGAAATATCTGCCCTGGTATCCATTTTTAGGTGACACCTCTAAGTGATATGATATGTGTCTTTCACTTTCTGACTTACTACAAGCCACGTGATTACTTCTAGACTCATCTACGGGGCTGCAAATGGCATTTTGTCCTTTTTTCCCTTGGCTTCTCTTCTGCCTTTGCGGGGTCCATTTTCAACAATGTGATTCCCTGAGGGTTGTGGATTAGCTGACCTGGGCAGCCTTACCCTGCCGGCCTGCCCTCCCCAGGTGTGCCTCGTTGAGGTCAATATAAACAGTGCTCCAGGCAGCAATAGCCCCTGAAGCTGTGCCTGACTCCATATTCTCTGCCCCGTCAGCAGTCTCGGGGATGTGCTGGTGGGAGGGAGTGAGGGGCCACAGCTTTGTGGGTGGCCCGGTGTGAGTGGGGTTCTGCTGGCCTTTCTGCAGGAGATGCCAGGCTGCCGCCTGTAAAGAAGAGGATGTGTCACCCATACCTTCCGCTGGAATTTCTCTCCTGACAGAGGTGAGGAAGGAAAAAAGCAGTGGGGGCCGGGACAGGAGGGGTATCTCAGGCAGGGCAATGGAAAGCTTCTGGAAGAGCGCCCGGGGCCAGGACCACCCTGGCTGGCCTGCAGGCACCAAGTTGGCCTGCGTGCTGTCGCTGGTGTGGCTCCACGGTCCTTCCTCTAGGCTTTCAAGCCCTTGTACATATTCAGGTGTTTTACCTGGAAAGGGTGGGAACAGTTCAGCAGCAGCTGGCCTGGGGCTCAGCTCACGTTTACTCACAGATGCCTCGGCACGGTCCCCCAGCTTTGCAATGAGGACGCTCCTTGCGTGGGGGGTGGGTTGCTGGCTGTAATGGGAGATGGTTCCCCACCTCTGACCAATTTCAGAATTGTTTACCACTGGAGCAAGTGCCCTGATAGGGTTTTCCTCTGTATAACTCCTGGGTTCAGGTTTTTTTTTTCTTTTATGGTTCAAGTTAGATTTTATTCCCCTTTTATGTATTTATAGATATAAGCATGGAAATAATTCATTCCTATAAATACATCTGTGTGACGGGAAGAATTTTTTCTGTTTTATTTTTAAATTTTATTTTTTTAAATTTTGAAATTTAATTTTATTTATGTTTTTATACAGCAGGTTATTATTAGTTATGTATTTTATGCATATACATGTATACAGGTCAATCCCAATCTCCCAACTCATCCCACCACCACCACCCCATGGCTTCCCACACTTGGTGTCCATACGTTTGTTCTCTACCTCTGTGTCTCTATTTCTTCCCTGCAAACCAGTTCATCTGTATCATTTTTAGGCTCCACATATATGCATTAATATACAATATTTGTTTTCCTCTTTGTGACTTACTTCATTCTGTATGACAGTCTCTCGATCCATCGATGTCTCTACAAATGACCCAGTTTCATTCCTTTTTATGGCTGAGTCATATTCCATTTTATATATGTACCACATCTTTATCCATTCATCTGTCTGTGGGCATTTAGGTTGCTTCCATTACCTGGCTATTGTAAATAGTGCTGCAACGAACATTGTGGTGAATGTGCCTTGTTGAAATACGGTTTTCTCTGGGTATATGCCCAGAAGTGGGATTGCTGGATCAGATGGTAATTCTATTTCTAATTTTTTTAAGGAAACTCCATACTGTTCTCCATAGTGACTGTATCAATTTACATTCCCACCAATAGTGGAAGAGGGCTCCTTTTGTCCACACCCTCCCCAGAATTGGTTGTTTGTAGATTTTCTGATGATGCCGATTCTAACAGGTGTGAGGTGATACCTCATTGTAGTTTTGATTTGCATTTCTCTAATAATTAGTGCTGTTGAGCAGCTTTTCATGTGCGTCTTGGCCATGTCTGTGTCTCCTTTGAAGAAACGTCTCTTTAGATCTTCTGCCCATTTTTGTATTGGGTTGTTTGTTTTTTTAATATTAAGCTGCATGAGCTGTTTATATATATTGGAGATTAAACCTGTGTTCATTGATTCGTTTGCAACGATTTTCACCCATCCTGAGGGATGCCTTTTTCCATTCCCGATTTTTTTAACAAAAAAGGAAAGAAAGGAAAAGAAGCAGAACACTAATGTGCGTAAAATATGCCCTTTGAAACGGTCGTTTTGAAATATGGACGTCCTTTGAATTTTTTGGTCGATATGTGACCCCAGGATTTGTTTTCAGGGCAGGTGTCATTTACAGGCCTGCAATGATTTTGAATATCAACTGACCATTAGCATTGGGATTAAAGCTGCTGTTGTGTGAAATGGCCACAAGGTGGCAGCAGTTCACCCTTACCAAATCTGGTTACTAGGGCAAGAGAGCCTCAGTGGAAGTGGTGTTCTAGATTGGAGTTAAGAATGGAATGTGCCAGGAGAAAGCCCCTCAAGTTTGTCTCACTACTTCTTGTTCGTGTTTTTATTTTAAGTTTTTAATTTTTATTACAGCAAGTTTGATTACAATGTTTGGCTTGTTGTAGGTGTGGAAGATGTGGTTCTTTTACACATATACAGATGACTGTTCTTCTTGGGATCCTTTTCCCATGTACGTTATGACAGAATGTTGAGTAGTCCTCTCTTGGTATTCTGTAGGTCTTTGGTGATTATATATGTCACCTGTGTTTGTATATGTCTGTTAACCCCAATATCGTAAAGAAACCAATCCTCACACCTTTCCATTGGTGAACCATAAGTTTGTTTAATGAATCTGTGATTGCCCTTCTCCGTGGAAATATCTGCCCTGGTATCCATTTTTAGGTAACACCTCTATGTGATATGATATGTGTCTTTCACTTTCTGACTTACTACAAGTCACGTGATTACTTCTAGACTCATCTACGGGGCAAATGGCATTTTGTCCTTTTTTCCCTTGGCTTCTCTTCTGCCTTTGCGGGGTCCATTTTCAACAATGTGATTCCCTGAGGGTTGTGGATTAGCTGACCTGGGCAGCCTTACCCTGCCGGCCTGCCCTCCCCAGGTGTGCCTCGTTGAGGTCAATATAAACAGCGCTCCAGGCAGCAATAGCCCCTGAAGCTGTGCCTGACTCCATATTCTCTGCCCCGTCAGCAGTCTCGGGGATGTGCTGGTGGGAGGGAGTGAGGGGCCACAGCTTTGTGGGTGGCCCGGTGTGAGTGGGGTTCTGCTGGCCTTTCTGCAGGAGATGCCAGGCTGCCGCCTGTAAAGAAGAGGATGTGTCACCCATACCTTCCGCTGGAATTTCTCTCCGGACAGAGGTGAGGAAGGAAAAAAGCAGTGGGGGCCGGGACAGGAGGGGTATCTCAGGCAGGGCAATGGAAAGCTTCTGGAAGAGCGCCCGGGGCCAGGACCACCCTGGCTGGCCTGCAGGCACCAAGTTGGCCTGCGTGCTGTCGCTGGTGTGGCTCCACGGTCCTTCCTCTAGGCTTTCAAGCCCTTGTACATATTCAGGTGTTTTACCTGGAAAGGGTGGGAACAGTTCAGCAGCAGCTGGCCTGGGGCTCAGCTCACGTTTACTCACAGATGCCTCGGCACGGTCCCCCAGCTTTGCAATGAGGACGCTCCTTGCGTGGGGGGTGGGTTGCTGGCTGTAATGGGAGATGGTTCCCCACCTCTGACCAATTTCAGAATTGTTTACCACTGGAGCAAGTGCCCTGATAGGGTTTTCCTCTGTATAACTCCTGGGTTCAGGTTTTTTTTTTTTCTTTTATGGTTCAAGTTAGATTTTATTCCCCTTTTATGTATTTATAGATATAAGCATGGAAATAATTCATTCCTATAAATACATCTGTGTGACGGGAAGAATTTTTTCTGTTTTATTTTTAAATTTTATTTTTTAAAATTTTGAAATTTAATTTTATTTATGTTTTTATACAGCAGGTTATTATTAGTTATGTATTTTATGCATATACATGTATACAGGTCAATCCCAATCTCCCAACTCATCCCACCACCACCACCCCATGGCTTCCCACACTTGGTGTCCATACGTTTGTTCTCTACCTCTGTGTCTCTATTTCTTCCCTGCAAACCAGTTCATCTGTATCATTTTTAGGCTCCACATATATGCATTAATATACAATATTTGTTTTCCTCTTTGTGACTTACTTCATTCTGTATGACAGTCTCTCGATCCATCGATGTCTCTACAAATGACCCAGTTTCATTCCGTTTTATGGCCGAGTAATATTCGATTTTATATATGTACCACATCTTTATCCATTCATCTGTC
Organism: Mesoplodon mirus; assembly: GCF_964341445.2. Taxonomy (NCBI): domain Eukaryota; kingdom Metazoa; phylum Chordata; class Mammalia; order Artiodactyla; family Ziphiidae; genus Mesoplodon; species Mesoplodon mirus. The sequence goes on along the minus strand of NW_028295801.1, from coordinate 731,241 downwards.
TGTGGGCATTTAGGTTGCTTCCATTACCTGGCTATTGTAAATAGTGCTGCAACGAACATTGTGGTGAATGTGCCTTTTTGAAATACGGTTTTCTCTGGGTATATGCCCAGAAGTGGGATTGCTGGATCAGATGGTAATTCTATTTCTAATTTTTTTAAGGAAACTCCATACTGTTCTCCATAGTGACTGTATCAATTTACATTCCCACCAATAGTGGAAGAGGGCTCCTTTTGTCCACACCCTCCCCAGAATTGGTTGTTTGTAGATTTTCTGATGATGCCGATTCTAACAGGTGTGAGGTGATACCTCATTGTAGTTTTGATTTGCATTTCTCTAATAATTGGTGCTGTTGAGCAGCTTTTCATGTGCGTCTTGGCCATCTCTGTGTCTCCTTTGAAGAAACGTCTCTTTAGATCTTCTGCCCATTTTTTTTTGGGTTGTTTGTTTTTTTAATATTAAGCTGCATGAGCTGTTTATATATATTGGAGATTAAACCTCTGTCCATTGATTCGTCTGCAACGATTTTCGCCCATTCTGAGGGATGCCTTTTTCCATTCCCGTGTTTTTTAACAAAAAAGGAAAGAAAGGAAAAGAAGCAGAACACTAATGTGCGTAAAATATGCCTTTTGAAACGGTCGTTTTGAAATATGGACGTCCTTTGAAATTTTTGGTCGATATGTGACCCCAGGATTTGTTTTCAGGGCAGGTGTCATTTACAGGCCTGCAATGATTTTGAATATCAACTGACCATTAGCATTGGGATTAAAGCTGCTGTTGTGTGAAACGGCCACAAGGTGGCAGCAGTTCACCCTTACCAAATCTGGTTACTAGGGCAAGAGAGCCTCAGTGGAAGTGGTGTTCTAGATTCGAATTTAGAATGGAATGTGCCAGGAGAAATCCCCTCACGTTTGTCTCACTACATCTTGTTCGTGTTTTTAATTTAATTTTTTTTATTTTTTATTACAGCAAGTTTGATTACAATGTTTGGCTTGTTGTAGGTGTGGAAGATGTGGTTCTTTTACACATATACAGATGTCTGTTCTTCCTGGGATCATTTTCCCATGTACGTTATGACAGAATGTTGAGTAGTCCTCTCTTGGTATTCTGTAGGTCTTTGGTGATTATATATGTCACCTGTGTTTGTATATGTCTGTTAACCCCGATATCGTAATGAAACCAATCCTCACACCTTTCCATTGGTGAACCATAAGTTTGTTTAATGAATCTGTGATTGCCCTTCTCCGTGGAAATATCTGCCCTGGTATCCATTTTTAGGTAACACCTCTAAGTTATATGATATGTGTCTTTCACTTTATGACTTACTACAAGCCACGTGATTACTTCTAGACTCATCTACGGGGCTGCAAATGGCATTTTGTCCTTTTTTCCCTTGGCTTCTCTTCTGCCTTTGCGGGGTCCATTTTCAACATTGTGATTCCCTGAGGGTTGTGGATTAGCTGACCTGGGCAGCCTTACCCTGCTGGCCTGCCCTCCCCAGGTGTGCCTCGTTGAGGTCAATATAAACAGTGCTCCAGGCAGCAATAGCCCCTGAAGCTGTGCCTGACTCCATATTCTCTGCCCCGTCAGCAGTCTCGGGGCTGTGCTGGTGGGAGGGAGTGAGGGGCCACAGCTTTGTGGGTGGCCCGGTGTGAGTGGGGTTCTGCTGGCCTTTCTGCAGGAGATGCCAGGCTGCCGCCTGTAAAGAAGAGGATGTGTCACCCATACCTTGCACTGGAATTTCTCTCCGGACAGATGTGAGGAAGGAAAAAAGCAGTGGGGCCCGGGACAGGAGGGGTATCTCAGGCAGGGCAATGGAAAGCTTCTGGAAGAGCGCCCGGGGCCAGGACCACCCTGGCTGGCCTGCAGGCACCAAGTTGGCCTGCGTGCTGTCGCTGGTGTGGCTCCACGGTCCTTCCTCTAGGCTTTCAAGCCCTTGTACATATTCAGGTGTTTTACCTGGAAAGGGTGGGAACAGTTCAGCAGCAGCTGGCCTGGGGCTCAGCTCACGTTTACTCACAGATGCCTCGGCACGGTCCCCCAGCTTTGCAATGAGGACGCTCCTTGCATGGGGGGTGGGTTGCTGGCTGTAATGGGAGATGGTTCCCCACCTCTGACCAATTTCAGAATTGTTTACCACTGGAGCAAGTGCCCTGATAGGGTTTTCCTCTGTATAACTCCTGGGTTCAGGTTTTTTTTTTTTTCTTTTATGGTTCAAGTTAGATTTTATTCCCCTTTTATGTATTTATAGATATAAGCATGGAAATAATTCATTCCTATAAATACATCTGTGTGACGGGAAGAATTTTTTCTGTTTTATTTTTAAGTATTATTTTTTAAAATTTTGAAATTTAATTTTATTTATGTTTTTATACAGCAGGTTATTATTAGTTATGTATTTTATGCATATACATGTATACAGGTCAATCCCAATCTCCCAACTCATCCCACCACCACCACCCCATGGCTTCCCACACTTGGTGTCCATACGTTTGTTCTCTACCTCTGTGTCTCTATTTCTTCCCTGCAAACCAGTTCATCTGTATCATTTTTAGGCTCCACATATATGCATTAATATACAATATTTGTTTTCCTCTTTCTGACTTACTTCATTCTGTATGACAGTCTCTCGATCCATCGATGTCTCTACAAATGACCCAGTTTCATTCCGTTTTATGGCCGAGTAATATTCCATTTTATATATGTACCACATCTTTATCCATTCATCTGTCTGTGGGCATTTAGGTTGCTTCCATTACCTGGCTATTGTAAATAGTGCTGCAACGAACATTGTGGTGAATGTGCCTTGTTGAAATACGGTTTTCTCTGGGTATATGCCCAGAAGTGGGATTGCTGGATCAGATGGTAATTCTATTTCTAATTTTTTTAAGAAAACTCCATACTGTTCTCCATAGTGACTGTATCAATTTACATTCCCACCAATAGTGGAAGAGGGCTCCTTTTGTCCACACCCTCCCCAGAATTGGTTGTTTGTAGATTTTCTGATGATGCCGATTCTAACAGGTGTGAGGTGATACCTCATTGTAGTTTTGATTTGCATTTCTCTAATAATTAGTGCTGTTGAGCAGCTTTTCATGTGCGTCTTGGCCATCTCTGTGTCTCCTTTGAAGAAACGTCTCTTTAGATCTTCTGCCCATTTTTTTTGGGTTGTTTGTTTTTTTAATATTAAGCTGCATGAGCTGTTTATATATATTGGAGATTAAACCTCTGTCCATTGATTCATCTGCAACGATTTTCGCCCATTCTGAGGGATGCCTTTTTCCATTCCCGTGTTTTTTAACAAAAAAGGAAAGAAAGGAAAAGAAGCAGAACACTAATGTGCGTAAAATATGCCTTTTGAAACGGTCGTTTTGAAATATGGACGTCCTTTGAATTTTTTGGTCGATATGTGACCCCAGGATTTGTTTTCAGGGCAGGTGTCATTTACAGGCCTGCAATGATTTTGAATATCAACTGACCATTAGCGTTGGGATTAAAGCTGCTGTTGTGTGAAACGGCCACAAGGTGGCAGCAGTTCACCCTTACCAAATCTGGTTACTAGGGCAAGAGAGCCTCAGTGGAAGTGGTGTTCTAGATTGGAGTTAAGAATGGAATGTGCCAGGAGAAAGCCCCTCAAGTTTGTCTCACTACTTCTTGTTCGTGTTTTTATTTTAAGTTTTTAATTTTTATTACAGCAAGTTTGATTACAATGTTTGGATTGTTGTAGGTGTGGAAGATGTGGTTCTTTTACACATATACAGATGACTGTTCTTCTTGGGATCCTTTTCCCATGTACGTTATGACAGAATGTTGAGTAGTCCTCTCTTGGTATTCTGTAGGTCTTTGGTGATTATATATGTCACCTGTGTTTGTATGTCTGTTAACCCCAATATCGTAAAGAAACCAATCCTCACACCTTTCCATTGGGGAACCATAAGTTTGTTTAATGAATCTGTGATTGCCCTTCTCCGTGGAAATATCTGCCCTGGTATCCATTTTTAGGTAACACCTCTAAGTGATATGATATGTGTCTTTCACTTACTGACTTACTACAAGTCACGTGATTACTTCTAGACTCATCTACGGGGCAAATGGCATTTTGTCCTTTTTTCCCTTGGCTTCTCTTCTGCCTTTGCGGGGTCCATTTTCAACAATGTGATTCCCTGAGGGTTGTGGATTAGCTGACCTGGGCAGCCTTACCCTGCCGGCCTGCCCTCCCCAGGTGTGCCTCGTTGAGGTCAATATAAACAGTGCTCCAGGCAGCAATAGCCCCTGAAGCTGTGCCTGACTCCATATTCTCTGCCCCGTCAGCAGTCTCGGGGCTGTGCTGGTGGGAGGGAGTGAGGGGCCACAGCTTTGTGGGTGGCCCGGTGTGAGTGGGGTTCTGCTGGCCTTTCTGCAGGAGATGCCAGGCTGCCGCCTGTAAAGAAGAGGATGTGTCACCCATACCTTCCGCTGGAATTTCTCTCCGGACAGAGGTGAGGAAGGAAAAAAGCAGTGGGGGCCGGGACAGGAGGGGTATCTCAGGCAGGGCAATGGAAAGCTTCTGGAAGAGCGCCCGGGGCCAGGACCACCCTGGCTGGCCTGCAGGCACCAAGTTGGCCTGCGTGCTGTCGCTGGTGTGGCTCCACGGTCCTTCCTCTAGGCTTTCAAGCCCTTGTACATATTCAGGTGTTTTACCTGGAAAGGGTGGGAACAGTTCAGCAGCAGCTGGCCTGGGGCTCAGCTCACGTTTACTCACAGATGCCTCGGCACGGTCCCCCAGCTTTGCAATGAGGACGCTCCTTGCGTGGGGGGTGGGTTGCTGGCTGTAATGGGAGATGGTTCCCCACCTCTGACCAATTTCAGAATTGTTTACCACTGGAGCAAGTGCCCTGATAGGGTTTTCCTCTGTATAACTCCTGGGTTCAGGTTTTTTTTTTTCTTTTATGGTTCAAGTTAGATTTTATTCCCCTTTTATGTATTTATAGATATAAGCATGGAAATAATTCATTCCTATAAATACATCTGTGTGACGGGAAGAATTTTTTCTGTTTTATTTTTAAATTTTATTTTTTAAAATTTTGAAATTTAATTTTATTTATGTTTTTATACAGCAGGTTATTATTAGTTATGTATTTTATGCATATACATGTATACAGGTCAATCCCAATCTCCCAACTCATCCCACCACCACCACCCCATGGCTTCCCACACTTGGTGTCCATACGTTTGTTCTCTACCTCTGTGTCTCTATTTCTTCCCTGCAAACCAGTTCATCTGTATCATTTTTAGGCTCCACATATATGCATTAATATACAATATTTGTTTTCCTCTTTCTGACTTACTTCATTCTGTATGACAGTCTCTCGATCCATCGATGTCTCTACAAATGACCCAGTTTCATTCCTTTTTATGGCCGAGTCATATTCCATTTTATATATGTACCACATCTTTATCCATTCATCTGTCTGTGGGCATTTAGGTTGCTTCCATTACCTGGCTATTGTAAATAGTGCTGCAACGAACATTGTGGTGAATGTGCCTTGTTGAAATACGGTTTTCTCTGGGTATATGCCCAGAAGTGGGATTGCTGGATCAGATGGTAATTCTATTTCTAATTTTTTTAAGGAAACTCCATACTGTTCTCCATAGTGACTGTATCAATTTACATTCCCACCAATAGTGGAAGAGGGCTCCTTTTGTCCACACCCTCCCCAGAATTGGTTGTTTGTAGATTTTCTGATGATGCCGATTCTAACAGGTGTGAGGTGATACCTCATTGTAGTTTTGATTTGCATTTCTCTAATAATTAGGGCTGTTGAGCAGCTTTTCATGTGCGTCTTGGCCATGTCTGTGTCTCCTTTGAAGAAACGTCTCTTTAGATCTTCTGCCCATTTTTGTATTGGGTTGTTTGTTTTTTTAATATTAAGCTGCATGAGCTGTTTATATATATTGGAGATTAAACCTGTGTTCATTGATTCGTTTGCAACGATTTTCACCCATCCTGAGGGATGCCTTTTTCCATTCCCGATTTTTTTAACAAAAAAGGAAAGAAAGGAAAAGAAGCAGAACACTAATGTGCGTAAAATATGCCCTTTGAAACGGTCGTTTTGAAATATGGACGTCCTTTGAATTTTTTGGTCGATATGTGACCCCAGGATTTGTTTTCAGGGCAGGTGTCATTTACAGGCCTGCAATGATTTTGAATATCAACTGACCATTAGCATTGGGATTAAAGCTGCTGTTGTGTGAAACGGCCACAAGGTGGCAGCAGTTCACCCTTACCAAATCTGGTTACTAGGGCAAGAGAGCCTCAGTGGAAGTGGTGTTCTAGATTGGAGTTAAGAATGGAATGTGCCAGGAGAAAGCCCCTCAAGTTTGTCTCACTACTTCTTGTTCGTGTTTTTATTTTAAGTTTTTAATTTTTATTACAGCAAGTTTGATTACAATGTTTGGCTTGTTGTAGGTGTGGAAGATGTGGTTCTTTTACACATATACAGATGACTGTTCTTCTTGGGATCCTTTTCCCATGTACGTTATGACAGAATGTTGAGTAGTCCTCTCTTGGTATTCTGTAGGTCTTTGGTGATTATATATGTCACCTGTGTTTGTATATGTCTGTTAACCCCAATATCGTAAAGAAACCAATCCTCACACCTTTCCATTGGTGAACCATAAGTTTGTTTAATGAATCTGTGATTGCCCTTCTCCGTGGAAATATCTGCCCTGGTATCCATTTTTAGGTAACACCTCTATGTGATATGATATGTGTCTTTCACTTTCTGACTTACTACAAGTCACGTGATTACTTCTAGACTCATCTACGGGGCAAATGGCATTTTGTCCTTTTTTCCCTTGGCTTCTCTTCTGCCTTTGCGGGGTCCATTTTCAACAATGTGATTCCCTGAGGGTTGTGGATTAGCTGACCTGGGCAGCCTTACCCTGCCGGCCTGCCCTCCCCAGGTGTGCCTCGTTGAGGTCAATATAAACAGCGCTCCAGGCAGCAATAGCCCCTGAAGCTGTGCCTGACTCCATATTCTCTGCCCCGTCAGCAGTCTCGGGGATGTGCTGGTGGGAGGGAGTGAGGGGCCACAGCTTTGTGGGTGGCCCGGTGTGAGTGGGGTTCTGCTGGCCTTTCTGCAGGAGATGCCAGGCTGCCGCCTGTAAAGAAGAGGATGTGTCACCCATACCTTCCGCTGGAATTTCTCTCCGGACAGAGGTGAGGAAGGAAAAAAGCAGTGGGGGCCGGGACAGGAGGGGTATCTCAGGCAGGGCAATGGAAAGCTTCTGGAAGAGCGCCCGGGGCCAGGACCACCCTGGCTGGCCTGCAGGCACCAAGTTGGCCTGCGTGCTGTCGCTGGTGTGGCTCCACGGTCCTTCCTCTAGGCTTTCAAGCCCTTGTACATATTCAGGTGTTTTACCTGGAAAGGGTGGGAACAGTTCAGCAGCAGCTGGCCTGGGGCTCAGCTCACGTTTACTCACAGATGCCTCGGCACGGTCCCCCAGCTTTGCAATGAGGACGCTCCTTGCGTGGGGGGTGGGTTGCTGGCTGTAATGGGAGATGGTTCCCCACCTCTGACCAATTTCAGAATTGTTTACCACTGGAGCAAGTGCCCTGATAGGGTTTTCCTCTGTATAACTCCTGGGTTCAGGTTTTTTTTTTTTTCTTTTATGGTTCAAGTTAGATTTTATTCCCCTTTTATATATTTATAGATATAAGCATGGAAATAATTCATTCCTATAAATACATCTGTGTGACGGGAAGAATTTTTTCTGTTTTATTTTTAAATTTTATTTTTTAAAATTTTGAAATTTAATTTTATTTATGTTTTTATACAGCAGGTTATTATTAGTTATGTATTTTATGCATATACATGTATACAGGTCAATCCCAATCTCCCAACTCATCCCACCACCACCACCCCATGGCTTCCCACACTTGGTGTCCATACGTTTGTTCTCTACCTCTGTGTCTCTATTTCTTCCCTGCAAACCAGTTCATCTGTATCATTTTTAGGCTCCACATATATGCATTAATATACAATATTTGTTTTCCTCTTTGTGACTTACTTCATTCTGTATGACAGTCTCTCGATCCATCGATGTCTCTACAAATGACCCAGTTTCATTCCGTTTTATGGCCGAGTAATATTCCATTTTATATATGTACCACATCTTTATCCATTCATCTGTCTGTGGGCATTTAGGTTGCTTCCATTACCTGGCTATTGTAAATAGTGCTGCAACGAACATTGTGGTGAATGTGCCTTGTTGAAATACGGTTTTCTCTGGGTATATGCCCAGAAGTGGGATTGCTGGATCAGATGGTAATTCTATTTCTAATTTTTTTAAGGAAACTCCATACTGTTCTCCATAGTGACTGTATCAATTTACATTCCCACCAATAGTGGAAGAGGGCTCCTTTTGTCCACACCCTCCCCAGAATTGGTTGTTTGTAGATTTTCTGATGATGCCGATTCTAACAGGTGTGAGGTGATACCTCATTGTAGTTTTGATTTGCATTTCTCTAATAATTAGTGCTGTTGAGCAGCTTTTCATGTGCGTCTTGGCCATCTCTGTGTCTCCTTTGAAGAAACGTCTCTTTAGATCTTCTGCCCATTTTTTTGGGGTTGTTTGTTTTTTTAATATTAAGTGCATGAGCTGTTTATATATATTGGAGATTAAACCTCTGTCCATTGATTCGTCTGCAACGATTTTCGCCCATTCTGAGGGATGCCTTTTTCCATTCCCGTGTTTTTTAACAAAAAAGGAAAGAAAGGAAAAGAAGCAGAACACTAATGTGCGTAAAATATGCCTTTTGAGACGGTCGTTTTGAAATATAGACGTCCTTTGAATTTTTTGGTCGATATGTGACCCCAGGATTTGTTTTCAGGGCAGGTGTCATTTACAGGCCTGCAATGATTTTGAATATCAACTGACCATTAGCGTTGGGATTAAAGCTGCTGTTGTGTGAAACGGCCACAAGGTGGCAGCAGTTCACCCTTACCAAATCTGGTTACTAGGGCAAGAGAGCCTCAGCGGAAGTGGTGTTCTAGATTCGAATTTAGAATGGAATGTGCCAGGAGAAAGCCCCTCACGTTTGTCTCACTACATCTTGTTCATGTTTTTAATTTTTTTTTATTTTTTATTACAGCAAGTTTGATTACAATGTTTGGCTTGTTGTAGGTGTGGAAGATGTGGTTCTTTTACACATATACAGATGTCTGTTCTTCCTGGGATCCTTTTCCCATGTACGTTATGACAGAATGTTGAGTAGTCCTCTCTTGGTATTCTGTAGGTCTTTGGTGATTATATATGTCACCTGTGTTTGTATATGTCTGTTAACCCCAATATCGTAATGAAACCAATCCTCACACCTTTCCATTGGTGAACCATAAGTTTGTTTAATGAATCTGTGATTGCCCTTCTCCGTGGAAATATCTGCCCTGGTATCCATTTTTAGGTAACACCTCTAAGTGATATGATATGTGTCTTTCACTTTCTGACTTACTACAAGCCACGTGATTACTTCTAGACTCATCTACGGGGCTGCAAATGGCATTTTGTCCTTTTTTCCCTTGGCTTCTCTTCTGCCTTTGCGGGGTCCATTTTCAACAATGTGATTCCCTGAGGGTTGTGGATTAGCTGACCTGGGCAGCCTTACCCTGCCGGCCTGCCCTCCCCAGGTGTGCCTCGTTGAGGTCAATATAAACAGCGCTCCAGGCAGCAATAGCCCCTGAAGCTGTGCCTGACTCCATATTCTCTGCCCCGTCAGCAGTCTCGGGGCTGTGCTGGTGGGAGGGAGTGAGGGGCCACAGCTTTGTGCGTGGCCAGGTGTGAGTGGGGTTCTGCTGGCCTTTCTGCAGGAGATGCCAGGCTGCCGCCTGTAAAGAAGAGGATGTGTCACCCATACCTTCCGCTGGAATTTCTCTCCGGACAGAGGTGAGGAAGGAAAAAAGCAGTGGGGCCCGGGACAGGAGGGGTATCTCAGGCAGGGCAATGGAAAGCTTCTGGAAGAGCGCCCGGGGCCAGGACCACCCTGGCTGGCCTGCAGGCACCAAGTTGGCCTGCGTGCTGTCGCTGGTGTGGCTCCACGGTCCTTCCTCTAGGCTTTCAAGCCCTTGTACATATTCAGGTGTTTTACCTGGAAAGGGTGGGAACAGTTCAGCAGCAGCTGGCCTGGGGCTCAGCTCACGTTTACTCACAGATGCCTCGGCACGGTCCCCCAGCTTTGCAATGAGGACGCTCCTTGCGTGGGGGGTGGGTTGCTGGCTGTAATGGGAGATGGTTCCCCAGCTCTGACCAATTTCAGAATTGTTTACCACTGGAGAAAGTGCCCTGATAGGGTTTTCCTCTGTATAACTCCTGGGTTCAGGTTTTTTTTTTTTCTTTTATGGTTCAAGTTAGATTTTATTCCCCTTTTATGTATTTATAGATATAAGCATGGAAATAATTCATTCCTATAAATACATCTGTGTGACGGGAAGAATTTTTTCTGTTTTATTTTTAAATTTTATTTTTTAAAATTTTGAAATTTAATTTTATTTATGTTTTTATACAGCAGGTTATTATTAGTTATGTATTTTATGCATATACATGTATACAGGTCAATCCCAATCTCCCAACTCATCCCACCACCACCACCCCATGGCTTCCCACACTTGGTGTCCATACGTTTGTTCTCTACCTCTGTGTCTCTATTTCTTCCCTGCAAACCAGTTCATCTGTATCATTTTTAGGCTCCACATATATGCATTAATATACAATATTTGTTTTCCTCTTTGTGACTTACTTCATTCTGTATGACAGTCTCTCGATCCATCGATGTCTCTACAAATGACCCAGTTTCATTCCGTTTTATGGCCGAGTAATATTCCATTTTATATATGTACCACATCTTTATCCATTCATCTGTCTGTGGGCATTTAGGTTGCTTCCATTACCTGGCTATTGTAAATAGTGCTGCAACGAACATTGTGGTGAATGTGCCTTGTTGAAATACGGTTTTCTCTGGGTATATGCCCAGAAGTGGGATTGCTGGATCAGATGGTAATTCTATTTCTAATTTTTTTAAGGAAACTCCATACTGTTCTCCATAGTGACTGTATCAATTTACATTCCCACAAATAGTGGAAGAGGGCTCCTTTTGTCCACACCCTCCCCAGAATTGGTTGTTTGTAGATTTTCTGATGATGCCGATTCTAACAGGTGTGAGGTGATACCTCATTGTAGTTTTGATTTGCATTTCTCTAATAATTAGTGCTGTTGAGCAGCTTTTCATGTGCGTCTTGGCCATCTCTGTGTCTCCTTTGAAGAAACGTCTCTTTAGATCTTCTGCCCATTTTTTTGGGGTTGTTTGTTTTTTTAATATTAAGCTGCATGAGCTGTTTATATATATTGGAGATTAAACCTCTGTCCATTGATTCGTCTGCAACGATTTTCGCCCATTCTGAGGGATGCCTTTTTCCATTCCCGTGTTTTTTAACAAAAAAGGAAAGAAAGGAAAAGAAGCAGAACACTAATGTGCGTAAAATATGCCTTTTGAAACGGTCGTTTTGAAATATGGACGTCCTTTGAATTTTTTGGTCGATATGTGACCCCAGGATTTGTTTTCAGGGCAGGTGTCATTTACAGGCCTGCAATGATTTTGAATATCAACTGACCATTAGCATTGGGATTAAAGCTGCTGTTGTGTGAAACGGCCACAAGGTGGCAGCAGTTCACCCTTACCAAATCTGGTTACTAGGGCAAGAGAGCCTCAGTGGAAGTGGTGTTCTAGATTGGAGTTAAGAATGGAATGTGCCAGGAGAAAGCCCCTCAAGTTTGTCTCACTACTTCTTGTTCGTATTTTTATTTTAAGTTTTTAATTTTTATTACAGCAAGTTTGATTACAATGTTTGGCTTGTTGTAGGTGTGGAAGATGTGGTTCTTTTACACATATACAGATGACTGTTCTTCTTGGGATCCTTTTCCCATGTACGTTATGACAGAATGTTGAGTAGTCCTCTCTTGGTATTCTGTAGGTCTTTGGTGATTATATATGTCACCTGTGTTTGTATATGTCTGTTAACCCCAATATCGTAAAGAAACCAATCCTCACACCTTTCCATTGGTGAACCATAAGTTTGTTTAATGAATCTGTGATTGCCCTTCTCCGTGGAAATATCTGCCCTGGTATCCATTTTTAGGTAACACCTCTATGTGATATGATATGTGTCTTTCACTTTCTGACTTACTACAAGTCACGTGATTACTTCTAGACTCATCTACGGGGCAAATGGCATTTTGTCCTTTTATCCCTTGGCTTCTCTTCTGCCTTTGCGGGGTCCATTTTCAACAATGTGATTCCCTGAGGGTTGTGGATTAGCTGACCTGGGCAGCCTTACCCTGCCGGCCTGCCCTCCCCAGGTGTGCCTCGTTGAGGTCAATATAAACAGCGCTCCAGGCAGCAATAGCCCCTGAAGCTGTGCCTGACTCCATATTCTCTGCCCCGTCAGCACTCTCGGGGCTGTGCTGGTGGGAGGGAGTGAGGGGCCACAGCTTTGTGGGTGGCCCGGTGTGAGTGGGGTTCTGCTGGCCTTTCTGCAGGAGATGCCAGGCTGCCGCCTGTAAAGAAGAGGATGTGTCACCCATACCTTCCGCTGGAATTTCTCTCCGGACAGAGGTGAGGAAGGAAAAAAGCAGTGGGGCCCGGGACAGGAGGGGTATCTCAGGCAGGGCAATGGAAAGCTTCTGGAAGAGCGCCCGGGGCCAGGACCACCCTGGCTGGCCTGCAGGCACCAAGTTGGCCTGCGTGCTGTCGCTGGTGTGGCTCCACGGTCCTTCCTCTAGGCTTTCAAGCCCTTGTACATATTCAGGTGTTTTACCTGGAAAGGGTGGGAACAGTTCAGCAGCAGCTGGCCTGGGGCTCAGCTCACGTTTACTCACAGATGCCTCGGCACGGTCCCCCAGCTTTGCAATGAGGACGCTCCTTGCGTGGGGGGTGGGTTGCTGGCTGTAATGGGAGATGGTTCCCCACCTCTGACCAATTTCAGAATTGTTTACCACTGGAGCAAGTGCCCTGATAGGGTTTTCCTCTGTATAACTCCTGGGTTCAGGTTTTTTTTTTTTCTTTTATGGTTCAAGTTAGATTTTATTCCCCTTTTATGTATTTATAGATATAAGCATGGAAATAATTCATTCCTATAAATACATCTGTGTGACGGGAAGAATTTTTTCTGTTTTATTTTTAAATTTTATTTTTTAAAATTTTGAAATTTAATTTTATTTATGTTTTTATACAGCAGGTTATTATTAGTTATGTATTTTATGCATATACATGTATACAGGTCAATCCCAATCTCCCAACTCATCCCACCACCACCACCCCATGGCTTCCCACACTTGGTGTCCATACGTTTGTTCTCTACCTCTGTGTCTCTATTTCTTCCCTGCAAACCAGTTCATCTGTATCATTTTTAGGCTCCACATATATGCATTAATATACAATATTTGTTTTCCTCTTTGTGACTTACTTCATTCTGTATGACAGTCTCTCGATCCATCGATGTCTCTACAAATGACCCAGTTTCATTCCGTTTTATGGCCGAGTAATATTCCATTTTATATATGTACCACATCTTTATCCATTCATCTGTCTGTGGGCATTTAGGTTGCTTCCATTACCTGGCTATTGTAAATAGTGCTGCAACGAACATTGTGGTGAATGTGCCTTTTTGAAATACGGTTTTCTCTGGGTATATGCCCAGAAGTGGGATTGCTGGATCAGATGGTAATTCTATTTCTAATTTTTTTAAGGAAACTCCATACTGTTCTCCATAGTGACTGTATCAATTTACATTCCCACCAATAGTGGAAGAGGGCTCCTTTTGTCCACACCCTCCCCAGAATTGGTTGTTTGTAGATTTTCTGATGATGCCGATTCTAACAGGTGTGAGGTGATACCTCATTGTAGTTTTGATTTGCATTTCTCTAATAATTAGTGCTGTTGAGCAGCTTTTCATGTGCGTCTTGGCCATCTCTGTGTCTCCTTTGAAGAAACGTCTCTTTAGATCTTCTGCCCATTTTTTTGGGGTTGTTTGTTTTTTTAATATTAAGCTGCATGAGCTGTTTATATATATTGGAGATTAAACCTCTGTCCATTGATTCGTCTGCAACGATTTTCGCCCATCCTGAGGGATGCCTTTTTCCATTCCCGTGGTTTTTAACAAAAAAGGAAAGAAAGGAAAAGAAGCAGAACACTAATGTGCGTAAAATATGCCTTTTGAAACGGTCGTTTTGAAATATGGACGTCCTTTGAAATTTTTGGTCGATATGTGACCCCAGGATTTGTTTTCAGGGCAGGTGTCATTTACAGGCCTGCAATGATTTTGAATATCAACTGACCATTAGCATTGGGATTAAAGCTGCTGTTGTGTGAAACGGCCACAAGGTGGCAGCAGTTCACCCTTACCAAATCTGGTTACTAGGGCAAGAGAGCCTCAGTGGAAGTGGTGTTCTAGATTCGAATTTAGAATGGAATGTGCCAGGAGAAATCCCCTCACGTTTGTCTCACTACATCTTGTTCGTGTTTTTAATTTAATTTTTTTTTATTTTTTATTACAGCAAGTTTGATTACAATGTTTGGCTTGTTGTAGGTGTGGAAGATGTGGTTCTTTTACACATATACAGATGTCTGTTCTTCCTGGGATCCTTTTCCCATGTACGTTATGACAGAATGTTGAGTAGTCCTCTCTTGGTATTCTGTAGGTCTTTGGTGATTATATATGTCACCTGTGTTTGTATATGTCTGTTAACCCCGATATCGTAATGAAACCAATCCTCACACCTTTCCATTGGTGAACCATAAGTTTGTTTAATGAATCTGTGATTGCCCTTCTCCGTGGAAATATCTGCCCTGGTATCCATTTTTAGGTAACACCTCTAAGTGATATGATATGTGTCTTTCACTTTCTGACTTACTACAAGCCACGTGATTACTTCTAGACTCATCTACGGGGCTGCAAATGGCATTTTGTCCTTTTTTCCCTTGGCTTCTCTTCTGCCTTTGCGGGGTCCATTTTCAACATTGTGATTCCCTGAGGGTTGTGGATTAGCTGACCTGGGCAGCCTTACCCTGCCGGCCTGCCCTCCCCAGGTGTGCCTCGTTGAGGTCAATATAAACAGCGCTCCAGGCAGCAATAGCCCCTGAAGCTGTGCCTGACTCCATATTCTCTGCCCCGTCAGCACTCTCGGGGCTGTGCTGGTGGGAGGGAGTGAGGGGCCACAGCTTTGTGGGTGGCCCGGTGTGAGTGGGGTTCTGCTGGCCTTTCTGCAGGAGATGCCAGGCTGCCGCCTGTAAAGAAGAGGATGTGTCACCCATACCTTCCGCTGGAATTTCTCTCCGGACAGAGGTGAGGAAGGAAAAAAGCAGTGGGGGCCGGGACAGGAGCGGTATCTCAGGCAGGGCAATGGAAAGCTTCTGGAAGAGCGCCCGGGGCCAGGACCACCCTGGCTGGCCTGCAGGCACCAAGTTGGCCTGCGTGCTGTCGCTGGTGTGGCTCCACGGTCCTTCCTCTAGGCTTTCAAGCCCTTGTACATATTCAGGTGTTTTACCTGGAAAGGGTGGGAACAGTTCAGCAGCAGCTGGCCTGGGGCTCAGCTCACGTTTACTCACAGATGCCTCGGCACGGTCCCCCAGCTTTGCAATGAGGATGCTCCTTGCGTGGGGGGTGGGTTGCTGGCTGTAATGGGAGATGGTTCCCCACCTCTGACCAATTTCAGAATTGTTTACCACTGGAGCAAGTGCCCTGATAGGGTTTTCCTCTGTATAACTCCTGGGTTCAGGTTTTTTTTTTCTTTTATGGTTCAAGTTAGATTTTATTCCCCTTTTATGTATTTATAGATATAAGCATGGAAATAATTCATTCCTATAAATACATCTGTGTGACGGGAAGAATTTTTTCTGTTTTATTTTTAAATTTTATTTTTTAAAATTTTGAAATTTAATTTTATTTATGTTTTTATACAGCAGGTTATTATTAGTTATGTATTTTATGCATATACATGTATACAGGTCAATCCCAATCTCCCAACTCATCCCACCACCACCACCCCATGGCTTCCCACACTTGGTGTCCATACGTTTGTTCTCTACCTCTGTGTCTCTATTTCTTCCCTGCAAACCAGTTCATCTGTATCATTTTTAGGCTCCACATATATGCATTAATATACAATATTTGTTTTCCTCTTTCTGACTTACTTCATTCTGTATGACAGTCTCTCGATCCATCGATGTCTCTACAAATGACCCAGTTTCATTCCTTTTTATGGCCGAGTCATATTCCTTTTTATATGTAACACATCTTTATCCATTCATCTGTCTGTGGGCATTTAGGTTGCTTCCATTACCTGGCTATTGTAAATAGTGCTGCAACGAACATTGTGGTGAATGTGCCTTGTTGAAATACGGTTTTCTCTGGGTATATGCCCAGAAGTGGGATTGCTGGATCAGATGGTAATTCTATTTCTAATTTTTTTAAGGAAACTCCATACTGTTCTCCATAGTGACTGTATCAATTTACATTCCCACCAATAGTGGAAGAGGGCTCCTTTTGTCCACACCCTCCCCAGAATTGGTTGTTTGTAGATTTTCTGATGATGCCGATTCTAACAGGTGTGAGGTGATACCTCATTGTAGTTTTGATTTGCATTTCTCTAATAATTAGTGCTGTTGAGCAGCTTTTCATGTGCGTCTTGGCCATCTCTGTGTCTCCTTTGAAGAAACGTCTCTTTAGATCTTCTGCCCATTTTTTTGGGTTGTTTGTTTTTTTAATATTAAGCTGCATGAGCTGTTTATATATATTGGAGATTAAACCTCTGTCCATTGATTCGTCTGCAACGATTTTCGCCCATTCTGAGGGATGCCTTTTTCCATTCCCGTGTTTTTTAACAAAAAAGGAAAGAAAGGAAAAGAAGCAGAACACTAATGTGCGTAAAATATGCCTTTTGAAACGTTCGTTTTCAAATATGGACGTCCTTTGAAATTTTTGGTCGATATGTGACCCCAGGATTTGTTTTCAGGGCAGGTGTCATTTACAGGCCTGCAATGATTTTGAATATCAACTGACCATTAGCATTGGGATTAAAGCTGCTGTTGTGTGAAACGGCCACAAGGTGGCAGCAGTTCACCCTTACCAAATCTGGTTACTAGGGCAAGAGAGCCTCAGTGGAAGTGGTGTTCTAGATTCGAATTTAGAATGGAATGTGCCAGGAGAAATCCCCTCACGTTTGTCTCACTACATCTTGTTCGTGTTTTTAATTTAATTTTTTTTTATTTTTTATTACAGCAAGTTTGATTACAATGTTTGGCTTGTTGTAGGTGTGGAAGATGTGGTTCTTTTACACATATACAGATGTCTGTTCTTCCTGGGATCCTTTTCCCATGTACGTTATGACAGAATGTTGAGTAGTCCTCTCTTGGTATTCTGTAGGTCTTTGGTGATTATATATGTCACCTGTGTTTGTATATGTCTGTTAACCCCGATATCGTAATGAAACCAATCCTCACACCTTTCCATTGGTGAACCATAAGTTTGTTTAATGAATCTGTGATTGCCCTTCTCCGTGGAAATATCTGCCCTGGTATCCATTTTTAGGTAACACCTCTAAGTGATATGATATGTGTCTTTCACTTTCTGACTTACTACAAGCCACGTGATTACTTCTAGACTCATCTACGGGGCTGCAAATGGCATTTTGTCCTTTTTTCCCTTGGCTTCTCTTCTGCCTTTGCGGGGTCCATTTTCAACATTGTGATTCCCTGAGGGTTGTGGATTAGCTGACCTGGGCAGCCTTACCCTGCCGGCCTGCCCTCCCCAGGTGTGCCTCGTTGAGGTCAATATAAACAGCGCTCCAGGCAGCAATAGCCCCTGAAGCTGTGCCTGACTCCATATTCTCTGCCCCGTCAGCAGTCTCGGGGCTGTGCTGGTGGGAGGGAGTGAGGGGCCACAGCTTTGTGGGTGGCCCGGTGTGAGTGGGGTTCTGCTGGCCTTTCTGCAGGAGATGCCAGGCTGCCGCCTGTAAAGAAGAGGATGTGTCACCCATACCTTGCGCTGGAATTTCTCTCCGGACAGAGGTGAGGAAGGAAAAAAGCAGTGGGGGCCGGGACAGGAGGGGTATCTCAGGCAGGGCAATGGAAAGCTTCTGGAAGAGCGCCCGGGGCCAGGACCACCCTGGCTGGCCTGCAGGCACCAAGTTGGCCTGCGTGCTGTCGCTGGTGTGGCTCCACGGTCCTTCCTCTAGGCTTTCAAGCCCTTGTACATATTCAGGTGTTTTACCTGGAAAGGGTGGGAACAGTTCAGCAGCAGCTGGCCTGGGGCTCAGCTCACGTTTACTCACAGATGCCTCGGCACGGTCCCCCAGCTTTGCAATGAGGATGCTCCTTGCGTGGGGGGTGGGTTGCTGGCTGTAATGGGAGATGGTTCCCCACCTCTGACCAATTTCAGAATTGTTTACCACTGGAGCAAGTGCCCTGATAGGGTTTTCCTCTGTATAACTCCTGGGTTCAGGTTTTTTTTTTCTTTTTTGGTTCAAGTTAGATTTTATTCCCCTTTTATGTATTTATAGATATAAGCATGGAAATAATTCATTCCTATAAATACATCTGTGTGACGGGAAGAATTTTTCTGTTTTATTTTTAAATTTTATTTTTTAAAATTTTGAAATTTAATTTTATTTATGTTTTTATACAGCAGGTTATTATTAGTTATGTATTTTATGCATATACATGTATACAGGTCAATCCCAATCTCCCAACTCATCCCACCACCACCACCCCATGGCTTCCCACACTTGGTGTCCATACGTTTGTTCTCTACCTCTGTGTCTCTATTTCTTCCCTGCAAACCAGTTCATGTGTATCATTTTTAGGCTCCACATATATGCATTAATATACAATATTTGTTTTCCTCTTTCTGACTTACTTCATTCTGTATGACAGTCTCTCGATCCATCGATGTCTCTACAAATGACCCAGTTTCATTCCTTTTTATGGCCGAGTCATATTCCTTTTTATATGTAACACATCTTTATCCATTCATCTGTCTGTGGGCATTTAGGTTGCTTCCATTACCTGGCTATTGTAAATAGTGCTGCAACGAACATTGTGGTGAATGTGCCTTGTTGAAATACGGTTTTCTCTGGGTATATGCCCAGAAGTGGGATTGCTGGATCAGATGGTAATTCTATTTCTAATTTTTTTAAGGAAACTCCATACTGTTCTCCATAGTGACTGTATCAATTTACATTCCCACCAATAGTGGAAGAGGGCTCCTTTTGTCCACACCCTCCCCAGAATTGGTTGTTTGTAGATTTTCTGATGATGCCGATTCTAACAGGTGTGAGGTGATACCTCATTGTAGTTTTGATTTGCATTTCTCTAATAATTAGTGCTGTTGAGCAGCTTTTCATCTGCGTCTTGGCCATGTCTGTGTCTCCTTTGAAGAAACGTCTCTTTAGATCTTCTGCCCATTTTTGTATTGGGTTGTTTGTTTTTTTAATATTAAGCTGCATGAGCTGTTTATATATATTGGAGATTAAACCTGTGTCCATTGATTCGTTTGCAACGATTTTCACCCATCCTGAGGGATGCCTTTTTCCATTCCCGTTTTTTTTAACAAAAAAGGAAAGAAAGGAAAAGAAGCAGAACACTAATGTGCGTAAAATATGCCCTTTGAAACGGTCGTTTTGAAATATGGACGTCCTTTGAATTTTTTGGTCGATATGTGACCCCAGGATTTGTTTTCAGGGCAGGTGTCATTTACAGGCCTGCAATGATTTTGAATATCAACTGACCATTAGCGTTGGGATTAAAGCTGCTGTTGTGTGAAACGGCCACAAGGTGGCAGCAGTTCACCCTTACCAAATCTGGTTACTAGGGCAAGAGAGCCTCAGTGGAAGTGGTGTTCTAGATTGGAGTTTAGAATGCAATGTGCCAGGAGAAAGCCCCTCAAGTTTGTCTCACTACTTCTTGTTCGTGTTTTTAATTTAAGTTTTTATTTTTTATTACAGCAAGTTTGATTACAATGTTTGGCTTGTTGTAGGTGTGGAAGATGTGGTTCTTTTACACATATACAGATGACTGTTCTTCTTGGGATCCTTTTCCCATGTACGTTATGACAGAATGTTGAGTAGTCCTCTCTTGGTATTCTGTAGGTCTTTGGTGATTATATATGTCACCTGTGTTTGTATATGTCTGTTAACCCCGATATCGTAATGAAACCAATCCTCACACCTTTCCATTGGTGAACCATAAGTTTGTTTAATGAATCTGTGATTGCCCTTCTCCGTGGAAATATCTGCCCTGGTATCCATTTTTAGGTAACACCTCTATGTGATATGATATGTGCCTTTCACTTTCTGACTTACTACAAGTCACGTGATTACTTCTAGACTCATCTACGGGGCAAATGGCATTTTGTCCTTTTTTCCCTTGGCTTCTCTTCTGCCTTTGCGGGGTCCATTTTCAACAATGTGATTCCCTGAGGGTTGTGGATTAGCTGACCTGGGCAGCCTTACCCTGCCGGCCTGCCCTCCCCAGGTGTGCCTCGTTGAGGTCAATATAAACAGCGCTCCAGGCAGCAATAGCCCCTGAAGCTGTGCCTGACTCCATATTCTCTGCCCCGTCAGCAGTCTCGGGGCTGTGCTGGTGGGAGGGAGTGAGGGGCCACAGCTTTGTGGGTGGCCCGGTGTGAGTGGGGTTCTGCTGGCCTTTCTGCAGGAGATGCCAGGCTGCCGCCTGTAAAGAAGAGGATGTGTCACCCATACCTTGCGCTGGAATTTCTCTCCGGACAGAGGTGAGGAAGGAAAAAAACAGTGGGGCCCGGGACAGGAGGGGTATCTCAGGCAGGGCAATGGAAAGCTTCTGGAAGAGCGCCCGGGGCCAGGACCACCCTGGCTGGCCTGCAGGCACCAAGTTGGCCTGCGTGCTGTCGCTGGTGTGGCTCCACGGTCCTTCCTCTAGGCTTTCAAGCCCTTGTACATATTCAGGTGTTTTACCTGGAAAGGGTGGGAACAGTTCAGCAGCAGCTGGCCTGGGGCTCAGCTCACGTTTACTCACAGATGCCTCGGCACGGTCCCCCAGCTTTGCAATGAGGACGCTCCTTGCGTGGGGGGTGGGTTGCTGGCTGTAATGGGAGATGGTTCCCCACCTCTGACCAATTTCAGAATTGTTTACCACTGGAGCAAGTGCCCTGATAGGGTTTTCCTCTGTATAACTCCTGGGTTCAGGTTTTTTTTTTCTTTTATGGTTCAAGTTAGATTTTATTCCCCTTTTATGTATTTATAGATATAAGCATGGAAATAATTCATTCCTATAAATACATCTGTGTGACGGGAAGAATTTTTTCTCTTTTATTTATAAATTTTATTTTTTAAAATTTTGAAATTTAATTTTAATTATGTTTTTATACAGCAGGTTATTATTAGTTATGTATTTTATGCATATACATGTATACAGGTCAATCCCAATCTCCCAACTCATCCCACCACCACCACCCCATGGCTTCCCACACTTGGTGTCCATACGTTTGTTCTCTACCTCTGTGTCTCTATTTCTTCCCTGCAAACCAGTTCATCTGTATCATTTTTAGGCTCCACATATATGCATTAATATACAATATTTGTTTTCCTCTTTCTGACTTACTTCATTCTGTACGACAGTCTCTCGATCCATCGATGTCTCTACAAATGACCCAGTTTCATTCCTTTTTATGGCCGAGTCATATTCCATTTTATATATGTACCACATCTTTATCCATTCATCTGTCTGTGGGCATTTAGGTTGCTTCCATTACCTGGCTATTGTAAATAGTGCTGCAACGAACATTGTGGTGAATGTGCCTTGTTGAAATACGGTTTTCTCTGGGTATATGCCCAGAAGTGGGATTGCTGGATCCGATGGTAATTCTATTTCTAATTTTTTTAAGGAAACTCCATACTGTTCTCCATAGTGACTGTATCAATTTACATTCCCACCAATAGAGGAAGAGGGCTCCTTTTGTCCACACCCTCCCCAGAATTGGTTGTTTGTAGATTTTCTGATGATGCCGATTCTAACAGGTGTGAGGTGATACCTCATTGTAGTTTTGATTTGCATTTCTCTAATAATTAGTGCTGTTGAGCAGCTTTTCATGTGCGTCTTGGCCATGTCTGTGTCTCCTTTGAAGAAACGTCTCTTTAGATCTTCTGCCCATTTTTGTATTGGGTTGTTTGTTTTTTTAATATTAAGCTGCATGAGCTGTTTATATATATTGGAGATTAAACCTGTGTCCATTGATTCGTTTGCAACGATTTTCACCCATCCTGAGGGATGCCTTTTTCCATTCCCGTTTTTTTTTAACAAAAAAGGAAAGAAAGGAAAAGAAGCAGAACACTAATGTGCGTAAAATATGCCCTTTGAAACGGTCGTTTTGAAATATGGACGTCCTTTGAATTTTTTGGTCGATATGTGACCCCAGGATTTGTTTTCAGGGCAGGTGTCATTTACAGGCCTGCAATGATTTTGAATATCAACTGACCATTAGCATTGGGATTAAAGCTGCTGTTGTGTGAAACGGCCACAAGGTGGCAGCAGTTCACCCTTACCAAATCTGGTTACTAGGGCAAGAGAGCCTCAGTGGAAGTGGTGTTCTAGATTCGAATTTAGAATGGAATGTGCCAGGAGAAATCCCCTCACGTTTGTCTCACTACATCTTGTTCGTGTTTTTAATTTAATTTTTTTTTATTTTTTATTACAGCAAGTTTGATTACAATGTTTGGCTTGTTGTAGGTGTGGAAGATGTGGTTCTTTTACACATATACAGATGTCTGTTCTTCCTGGGATCCTTTTCCCATGTACGTTATGACAGAATGTTGAGTAGTCCTCTCTTGGTATTCTGTAGGTCTTTGGTGATTATATATGTCACCTGTGTTTGTATATGTCTGTTAACCCCGATATCGTAATGAAACCAATCCTCACACCTTTCCATTGGTGAACCATAAGTTTGTTTAATGAATCTGTGATTGCCCTTCTCCGTGGAAATATCTGCCCTGGTATCCATTTTTAGGTAACACCTCTAAGTGATATGATATGTGTCTTTCACTTTCTGACTTACTACAAGCCACGTGATTACTTCTAGACTCATCTACGGGGCTGCAAATGGCATTTTGTCCTTTTTTCCCTTGGCTTCTCTTCTGCCTTTGCGGGGTCCATTTTCAACATTGTGATTCCCTGAGGGTTGTGGATTAGCTGACCTGGGCAGCCTTACCCTGCCGGCCTGCCCTCCCCAGGTGTGCCTCGTTGAGGTCAATATAAACAGCGCTCCAGGCAGCAATAGCCCCTGAAGCTGTGCCTGACTCCATATTCTCTGCCCCGTCAGCAGTCTCGGGGCTGTGCTGGTGGGAGGGAGTGAGGGGCCACAGCTTTGTGGGTGGCCCGGTGTGAGTGGGGTTCTGCTGGCCTTTCTGCAGGAGATGCCAGGCTGCCGCCTGTAAAGAAGAGGATGTGTCACCCATACCTTGCGCTGGAATTTCTCTCCGGACAGAGGTGAGGAAGGAAAAAAGCAGTGGGGGCCGGGACAGGAGGGGTATCTCAGGCAGGGCAATGGAAAGCTTCTGGAAGAGCGCCCGGGGCCAGGACCACCCTGGCTGGCCTGCAGGCACCAAGTTGGCCTGCGTGCTGTCGCTGGTGTGGCTCCACGGTCCTTCCTCTAGGCTTTCAAGCCCTTGTACATATTCAGGTGTTTTACCTGGAAAGGGTGGGAACAGTTCAGCAGCAGCTGGCCTGGGGCTCAGCTCACGTTTACTCACAGATGCCTCGGCACGGTCCCCCAGCTTTGCAATGAGGATGCTCCTTGCGTGGGGGGTGGGTTGCTGGCTGTAATGGGAGATGGTTCCCCACCTCTGACCAATTTCAGAATTGTTTACCACTGGAGCAAGTGCCCTGATAGGGTTTTCCTCTGTATAACTCCTGGGTTCAGGTTTTTTTTTTTCTTTTATGGTTCAAGTTAGATTTTATTCCCCTTTTATGTATTTATAGATATAAGCATGGAAATAATTCATTCCTATAAATACATCTGTGTGACGGGAAGAATTTTTTCTCTTTTATTTATAAATTTTATTTTTTAAAATTTTGAAATTTAATTTTAATTATGTTTTTATACAGCAGGTTATTATTAGTTATGTATTTTATGCATATACATGTATACAGGTCAATCCCAATCTCCCAACTCATCCCACCACCACCACCCCATGGCTTCCCACACTTGGTGTCCATACGTTTGTTCTCTACCTCTGTGTCTCTATTTCTTCCCTGCAAACCAGTTCATCTGTATCATTTTTAGGCTCCACATATATGCATTAATATACAATATTTGTTTTCCTCTTTCTGACTTACTTCATTCTGTACGACAGTCTCTCGATCCATCGATGTCTCTACAAATGACCCAGTTTCATTCCTTTTTATGGCCGAGTCATATTCCATTTTATATATGTACCACATCTTTATCCATTCATCTGTCTGTGGGCATTTAGGTTGCTTCCATTACCTGGCTATTGTAAATAGTGCTGCAACGAACATTGTGGTGAATGTGCCTTGTTGAAATACGGTTTTCTCTGGGTATATGCCCAGAAGTGGGATTGCTGGATCCGATGGTAATTCTATTTCTAATTTTTTTAAGGAAACTCCATACTGTTCTCCATAGTGACTGTATCAATTTACATTCCCACCAATAGAGGAAGAGGGCTCCTTTTGTCCACACCCTCCCCAGAATTGGTTGTTTGTAGATTTTCTGATGATGCCGATTCTAACAGGTGTGAGGTGATACCTCATTGTAGTTTTGATTTGCATTTCTCTAATAATTAGTGCTGTTGAGCAGCTTTTCATGTGCGTCTTGGCCATGTCTGTGTCTCCTTTGAAGAAACGTCTCTTTAGATCTTCTGCCCATTTTTGTATTGGGTTGTTTGTTTTTTTAATATTAAGCTGCATGAGCTGTTTATATATATTGGAGATTAAACCTGTGTCCATTGATTCGTTTGCAACGATTTTCACCCATCCTGAGGGATGCCTTTTTCCATTCCCGTTTTTTTTTAACAAAAAAGGAAAGAAAGGAAAAGAAGCAGAACACTAATGTGCGTAAAATATGCCCTTTGAAACGGTCGTTTTGAAATATGGACGTCCTTTGAATTTTTTGGTCGATATGTGACCCCAGGATTTGTTTTCAGGGCAGGTGTCATTTACAGGCCTGCAATGATTTTGAATATCAACTGACCATTAGCATTGGGATTAAAGCTGCTGTTGTGTGAAACGGCCACAAGGTGGCAGCAGTTCACCCTTACCAAATCTGGTTACTAGGGCAAGAGAGCCTCAGTGGAAGTGGTGTTCTAGATTCGAATTTAGAATGGAATGTGCCAGGAGAAATCCCCTCACGTTTGTCTCACTACATCTTGTTCGTGTTTTTAATTTAATTTTTTTTTATTTTTTATTACAGCAAGTTTGATTACAATGTTTGGCTTGTTGTAGGTGTGGAAGATGTGGTTCTTTTACACATATACAGATGTCTGTTCTTCCTGGGATCCTTTTCCCATGTACGTTATGACAGAATGTTGAGTAGTCCTCTCTTGGTATTCTGTAGGTCTTTGGTGATTATATATGTCACCTGTGTTTGTATATGTCTGTTAACCCCGATATCGTAATGAAACCAATCCTCACACCTTTCCATTGGTGAACCATAAGTTTGTTTAATGAATCTGTGATTGCCCTTCTCCGTGGAAATATCTGCCCTGGTATCCATTTTTAGGTAACACCTCTAAGTGATATGATATGTGTCTTTCACTTTCTGACTTACTACAAGCCACGTGATTACTTCTAGACTCATCTACGGGGCTGCAAATGGCATTTTGTCCTTTTTTCCCTTGGCTTCTCTTCTGCCTTTGCGGGGTCCATTTTCAACATTGTGATTCCCTGAGGGTTGTGGATTAGCTGACCTGGGCAGCCTTACCCTGCCGGCCTGCCCTCCCCAGGTGTGCCTCGTTGAGGTCAATATAAACAGCGCTCCAGTCAGCAATAGCCCCTGAAGCTGTGCCTGACTCCATATTCTCTGCCCCGTCAGCAGTCTCGGGGCTGTGCTGGTGGGAGGGAGTGAGGGGCCACAGCTTTGTGGGTGGCCCGGTGTGAGTGGGGTTCTGCTGGCCTTTCTGCAGGAGATGCCAGGCTGCCGCCTGTAAAGAAGAGGATGTGTCACCCATACCTTGCGCTGGAATTTCTCTCCGGACAGAGGTGAGGAAGGAAAAAAGCAGTGGGGCCCGGGACAGGAGGGGTATCTCAGGCAGGGCAATGGAAAGCTTCTGGAAGAGCGCCCGGGGCCAGGACCACCCTGGCTGGCCTGCAGGCACCAAGTTGGCCTGCGTGCTGTCGCTGGTGTGGCTCCACGGTCCTTCCTCTAGGCTTTCAAGCCCTTGTACATATTCAGGTGTTTTACCTGGAAAGGGTGGGAACAGTTCAGCAGCAGCTGGCCTGGGGCTCAGCTCACGTTTACTCACAGATGCCTCGGCACGGTCCCCCAGCTTTGCAATGAGGATGCTCCTTGCGTGGGGGGTGGGTTGCTGGCTGTAATGGGAGATGGTTCCCCACCTCTGACCAATTTCAGAATTGTTTACCACTGGAGCAAGTGCCCTGATAGGGTTTTCCTCTGTATAACTCCTGGGTTCAGGTTTTTTTTTTCTTTTATGGTTCAAGTTAGATTTTATTCCCCTTTTATGTATTTATAGATATAAGCATGGAAATAATTCATTCCTATAAATACATCTGTGTGACGGGAAGAATTTTTTCTGTTTTATTTTTAAATTTTATTTTTTAAAATTTTGAAATTTAATTTTATTTATGTTTTTATACAGCAGGTTATTATTAGTTATGTATTTTATGCATATACATGTATACAGGTCAATCCCAATCTCCCAACTCATCCCACCACCACCACCCCATGGCTTCCCACACTTGGTGTCCATACGTTTGTTCTCTACCTCTGTGTCTCTATTTCTTCCCTGCAAACCAGTTCATCTGTATCATTTTTAGGCTCCACATATATGCATTAATATACAATATTTGTTTTCCTCTTTGTGACTTACTTCATTCTGTATGACAGTCTCTCGATCCATCGATGTCTCTACAAATGACCCAGTTTCATTCCTTTTTATGGCCGAGTCATATTCCTTTTTATATGTAACACATCTTTATCCATTCATCTGTCTGTGGGCATTTAGGTTGCTTCCATTACCTGGCTATTGTAAATAGTGCTGCAACGAACATTGTGGTGAATGTGCCTTGTTGAAATACGGTTTTCTCTGGGTATATGCCCAGAAGTGGGATTGCTGGATCAGATGGTAATTCTATTTCTAATTTTTTTAAGGAAACTCCATACTGTTCTCCATAGTGACTGTATCAATTTACATTCCCACCAATAGTGGAAGAGGGCTCCTTTTGTCCACACCCTCCCCAGAATTGGTTGTTTGTAGATTTTCTGATGATGCCGATTCTAACAGGTGTGAGGTGATACCTCATTGTAGTTTTGATTTGCATTTCTCTAATAATTAGTGCTGTTGAGCAGCTTTTCATGTGCGTCTTGGCCATCTCTGTGTCTCCTTTGAAGAAACGTCTCTTTAGATCTTCTGCCCATTTTTTTGGGGTTGTTTGTTTTTTTAATATTAAGCTGCATGAGCTGTTTATATATATTGGAGATTAAACCTCTGTCCATTGATTTATCTGCAACGATTTTCGCCCATTCTGAGAGATGCCTTTTTCCATTCCCGTGTTTTTTAACAAAAAAGGAAAGAAAGGAAAAGAAGCAGAACACTAATGTGCGTAAAATATGCCCTTTGAAACGGTCGTTTTGAAATATGGACGTCCTTTGAATTTTTTGGTCGATATGTGACCCCAGGATTTGTTTTCAGGGCAGGTGTCATTTACAGGCCTGCAATGATTTTGAATATCAACTGACCATTAGCGTTGGGATTAAAGCTGCTGTTGTGTGAAACGGCCACAAGGTGGCAGCAGTTCACCCTTACCAAATCTGGTTACTAGGGCAAGAGAGCCTCAGTGGAAGTGGTGTTCTAGATTGGAGTTTAGAATGCAATGTGCCAGGAGAAAGCCCCTCAAGTTTGTCTCACTACTTCTTGTTCGTGTTTTTAATTTAAGTTTTTATTTTTTCTTACAGCAAGTTTGATTACAATGTTTGGCTTGTTGTAGGTGTGGAAGATGTGGTTCTTTTACACATATACAGATGACTGTTCTTCTTGGGATCCTTTTCCCATGTACGTTATGACAGAATGTTGAGTAGTCCTCTCTTGGTATTCTGTAGGTCTTTGGTGATTATATATGTCACCTGTGTTTGTATATGTCTGTTAACCCCGATATCGTAATGAAACCAATCCTCACACCTTTCCATTGGTGAACCATAAGTTTGTTTAATGAATCTGTGATTGCCCTTCTCCGTGGAAATATCTGCCCTGGTATCCATTTTTAGGTAACACCTCTATGTGATATGATATGTGCCTTTCACTTTCTGACTTACTACAAGTCACGTGATTACTTCTAGACTCATCTACGGGGCAAATGGCATTTTGTCCTTTTTTCCCTTGGCTTCTCTTCTGCCTTTGCGGGGTCCATTTTCAACAATGTGATTCCCTGAGGGTTGTGGATTAGCTGACCTGGGCAGCCTTACCCTGCCGGCCTGCCCTCCCCAGGTGTGCCTCGTTGAGGTCAATATAAACAGCGCTCCAGGCAGCAATAGCCCCTGAAGCTGTGCCTGACTCCATATTCTCTGCCCCGTCAGCAGTCTCGGGGCTGTGCTGGTGGGAGGGAGTGAGGGGCCACAGCTTTGTGGGTGGCCCGGTGTGAGTGGGGTTCTGCTGGCCTTTCTGCAGGAGATGCCAGGCTGCCGCCTGTAAAGAAGAGGATGTGTCACCCATACCTTGCGCTGGAATTTCTCTCCGGACAGAGGTGAGGAAGGAAAAAAACAGTGGGGCCCGGGACAGGAGGGGTATCTCAGGCAGGGCAATGGAAAGCTTCTGGAAGAGCGCCCGGGGCCAGGACCACCCTGGCTGGCCTGCAGGCACCAAGTTGGCCTGCGTGCTGTCGCTGGTGTGGCTCCACGGTCCTTCCTCTAGGCTTTCAAGCCCTTGTACATATTCAGGTGTTTTACCTGGAAAGGGTGGGAACAGTTCAGCAGCAGCTGGCCTGGGGCTCAGCTCACGTTTACTCACAGATGCCTCGGCACGGTCCCCCAGCTTTGCAATGAGGATGCTCCTTGCGTGGGGGGTGGGTTGCTGGCTGTAATGGGAGATGGTTCCCCACCTCTGACCAATTTCAGAATTGTTTACCACTGGAGCAAGTGCCCTGATAGGGTTTTCCTCTGTATAACTCCTGGGTTCAGGTTTTTTTTTTTCTTTTATGGTTCAAGTTAGATTTTATTCCCCTTTTATGTATTTATAGATATAAGCATGGAAATAATTCATTCCTATAAATACATCTGTGTGACGGGAAGAATTTTTTCTCTTTTATTTATAAATTTTATTTTTTAAAATTTTGAAATTTAATTTTAATTATGTTTTTATACAGCAGGTTATTATTAGTTATGTATTTTATGCATATACATGTATACAGGTCAATCCCAATCACCCAACTCATCCCACCACCACCACCCCATGGCTTCCCACACTTGGTGTCCATACGTTTGTTCTCTACCTCTGTGTCTCTATTTCTTCCCTGCAAACCAGTTCATCTGTATCATTTTTAGGCTCCACATATATGCATTAATATACAATATTTGTTTTCCTCTTTCTGACTTACTTCATTCTGTACGACAGTCTCTCGATCCATCGATGTCTCTACAAATGACCCAGTTTCATTCCTTTTTATGGCCGAGTCATATTCTATTTTATATATGTACCACATCTTTATCCATTCATCTGTCTGTGGGCATTTAGGTTGCTTCCATTACCTGGCTATTGTAAATAGTGCTGCAACGAACATTGTGGTGAATGTGCCTTGTTGAAATACGGTTTTCTCTGGGTATATGCCCAGAAGTGGGATTGCTGGATCCGATGGTAATTCTATTTCTAATTTTTTTAAGGAAACTCCATACTGTTCTCCATAGTGACTGTATCAATTTACATTCCCACCAATAGAGGAAGAGGGCTCCTTTTGTCCACACCCTCCCCAGAATTGGTTGTTTGTAGATTTTCTGATGATGCTGATTCTAACAGGTGTGAGGTGATACCTCATTGTAGTTTTGATTTGCATTTCTCTAATAATTAGTGCTGTTGAGCAGCTTTTCATGTGCGTCTTGGCCATGTCTGTGTCTCCTTTGAAGAAACGTCTCTTTAGATCTTCTGCCCATTTTTGTATTGGGTTGTTTGTTTTTTTAATATTAAGCTGCATGAGCTGTTTATATATATTGGAGATTAAACCTGTGTCCATTGATTCGTTTGCAACGATTTTCACCCATCCTGAGGGATGCCTTTTTCCATTCCCGTTTTTTTTTAACAAAAAAGGAAAGAAAGGAAAAGAAGCAGAACACTAATGTGCGTAAAATATGCCCTTTGAAACGGTCGTTTTGAAATATGGACGTCCTTTGAATTTTTTGGTCGATATGTGACCCCAGGATTTGTTTTCAGGGCAGGTGTCATTTACAGGCCTGCAATGATTTTGAATATCAACTGACCATTAGCATTGGGATTAAAGCTGCTGTTGTGTGAAACGGCCACAAGGTGGCAGCAGTTCACCCTTACCAAATCTGGTTACTAGGGCAAGAGAGCCTCAGTGGAAGTGGTGTTCTAGATTCGAATTTAGAATGGAATGTGCCCGGAGAAAGCCCCTCACGTTTGTCTCACTACATCATGTTCATGTTTTTAATTTAATTTTTTTTTATTTTTTATTACAGCAAGTTTGATTACAATGTTTGGCTTGTTGTAGGTGTGGAAGATGTGGTTCTTTTACACATATACAGATGTCTGTTCTTCCTGGGATCCTTTTCCCATGTACGTTATGACAGAATGTTGAGTAGTCCTCTCTTGGTATTCTGTAGGTCTTTGGTGATTATATATGTCACCTGTGTTTGTATATGTCTGTTAACCCCGATATCGTAATGAAACCAATCCTCACACCTTTCCATTGGTGAACCATAAGTTTGTTTAATGAATCTGTGATTGCCCTTCTCCGTGGAAATATCTGCCCTGGTATCCATTTTTAGGTAACACCTATAAGTGATATGATATGTGTCTTTCACTTTCTGACTTACTACAAGTCACGTGATTAATTCTAGACTCATCTACGGGGCTGCAAATGGCATTTTGTCCTTTTTTCCCTTGGCTTCTCTTCTGCCTTAGCGGGGTCCATTTTCAACAATGTGATTCCCTGAGGGTTGTGGATTAGCTGACCTGGGCAGCCTTATCCTGCCGGCCTGCCCTCCCCAGGTGTGCCTCGTTGAGGTCAATATAAACAGCGCTCCAGGCAGCAATAGCCCCTGAAGCTGTGCCTGACTCCATATTCTCTGCCCCGTCAGCAGTCTCGGGGCTGTGCTGGTGGGAGGGAGTGAGGGGCCACAGCTTTGTGGGTGGCCCGGTGTGAGTGGGGTTCTGCTGGCCTTTCTGCAGGAGATGCCAGGCTGCCGCCTGTAAAGAAGAGGATGTGTCACCCATACCTTCTGCTGGAATTTCTCTCCGGACAGAGGTGAGGAAGGAAAAAAGCAGTGGGGGCCGGGACAGGAGGGGTATCTCAGGCAGGGCAATGGAAAGCTTCTGGAAGAGCGCCCGGGGCCAGGACCACCCTGGCTGGCCTGCAGGCACCAAGTTGGCCTGCGTGCTGTCGCTGGTGTGGCTCCACGGTCCTTCCTCTAGGCTTTCAAGCCCTTGTACATATTCAGGTGTTTTACCTGGAAAGGGTGGGAACAGTTCAGCAGCAGCTGGCCTGGGGCTCAGCTCACGTTTACTCACAGATGCCTCGGCACGGTCCCCCAGCTTTGCAATGAGGACGCTCCTTGCGTGGGGGGTGGGTTGCTGGCTGTAATGGGAGATGGTTCCCCACCTCTGACCAATTTCAGAATTGTTTACCACTGGAGCAAGTGCCCTGATAGGGTTTTCCTCTGTATAACTCCTGGGTTCAGGTTTTTTTTTTTTCTTTTATGGTTCAAGTTAGATTTTATTCCCCTTTTATGTATTTATAGATATAAGCATGGAAATAATTCATTCCTATAAATACATCTGTGTGACGGGAAGAATTTTTTCTGTTTTATTTTTAAGTATTATTTTTTAAAATTTTGAAATTTAATTTTATTTATGTTTTTATACAGCAGGTTATTATTAGTTATGTATTTTATGCATATACATGTATACAGGTCAATCCCAATCTCCCAACTCATCCCACCACCACCACCCCATGGCTTCCCACACTTGGTGTCCATACGTTTGTTCTCTACCTCTGTGTCTCTATTTCTTCCCTGCAAACCAGTTCATCTGTATCATTTTTAGGCTCCACATATATGCATTAATATACAATATTTGTTTTCCTCTTTCTGACTTACTTCATTCTGTATGACTGTCTCTCGATCCATCGATGTCTCTACAAATGACCCAGTTTCATTCCTTTTTATGGCCGAGTAATATTCCATTTTATATATGTACCACATCTTTATCCATTCATCTGTCTGTGGGCATTTAGGTTGCTTCCATTACCTGGCTATTGTAAATAGTGCTGCAACGAACATTGTGGTGAATGTGCCTTGTTGAAATACGGTTTTCTCTGGGTATATGCCCAGAAGTGGGATTGCTGGATCAGATGGTAATTCTATTTCTAATTTTTTTAAGGAAACTCCATACTGTTCTCCATAGTGACTGTATCAATTTACATTCCCACCAATAGTGGAAGAGGGCTCCTTTTGTCCACACCCTCCCCAGAATTGGTTGTTTGTAGATTTTCTGATGATGCCGATTCTAACAGGTGTGAGGTGATACCTCATTGTAGTTTTGATTTGCATTTCTCTAATAATTAGTGCTGTTGAGCAGCTTTTCATGTGCGTCTTGGCCATGTCTGTGTCTCCTTTGAAGAAACGTCTCTTTAGATCTTCTGCCCATTTTTGTATTGGGTTGTTTGTTTTTTCAATATTAAGCTGCATGAGCTGTTTATATATATTGGAGATTAAACCTGTGTCCATTGATTCGTTTGCAAC
The DNA here is from genome assembly GCF_964341445.2 of Mesoplodon mirus. Taxonomy (NCBI): domain Eukaryota; kingdom Metazoa; phylum Chordata; class Mammalia; order Artiodactyla; family Ziphiidae; genus Mesoplodon; species Mesoplodon mirus. Next base: position 698,026 of record NW_028295801.1, on the reverse strand, counting down.
GATTTTCACCCATCCTGAGGGATGCCTTTTTCCATTCCCGTTTTTTTTAACAAAAAAGGAAAGAAAGGAAAAGAAGCAGAACACTAATGTGCGTAAAATATGCCCTTTGAAACGGTCGTTTTGAAATATGGACGTCCTTTGAATTTTTTGGTCGATATGTGACCCCAGGATTTGTTTTCAGGGCAGGTGTCATTTACAGGCTTGCAATGATTTTGAATATCAACTGACCATTAGCATTGGGATTAAAGCTGCTGTTGTGTGAAACGGCCACAAGGTGGCAGCAGTTCACCCTTACCAAATCTGGTTACTAGGGCAAGAGAGCCTCAGTGGAAGTGGTGTTCTAGATTGGAGTTAAGAATGGAATGTGCCAGGAGAAAGCCCCTCAAGTTTGTCTCACTACTTCTTGTTCGTGTTTTTATTTTAAGTTTTTAATTTTTATTACAGCAAGTTTGATTACAATGTTTGGCTTGTTGTAGGTGTGGAAGATGTGGTTCTTTTACACATATACAGATGACTGTTCTTCTTGGGATCCTTTTCCCATGTACGTTATGACAGAATGTTGAGTAGTCCTCTCTTGGTATTCTGTAGGTCTTTGGTGATTATATATGTCACCTGTGTTTGTATATGTCTGTTAAACCCAATATCGTAAAGAAACCAATCCTCACACCTTTCCATTGGTGAACCATAAGTTTGTTTAATGAATCTGTGATTGCCCTTCTCCGTGGAAATATCTGCCCTGGTATCCATTTTTAGGTAACACCTCTATGTGATATGATATGTGCCTTTCACTTTCTGACTTACTACAAGTCACGTGATTACTTCTAGACTCATCTACGGGGCAAATGGCATTTTGTCCTTTTTTCCCTTGGCTTCTCTTCTGCCTTTGCGGGGTCCATTTTCAACAATGTGATTCCCTGAGGGTTGTGGATTAGCTGACCTGGGCAGCCTTACCCTGCTGGCCTGCCCTCCCCAGGTGTGCCTCGTTGAGGTCAATATAAACAGCGCTCCAGGCAGCAATAGCCCCTGAAGCTGTGCCTGACTCCATATTCTCTGCCCCGTCAGCAGTCTCGGGGCTGTGCTGGTGGGAGGGAGTGAGGGGCCACAGCTTTGTGGGTGGCCCGGTGTGAGTGGGGTTCTGCTGGCCTTTCTGCAGGAGATGCCAGGCTGCCGCCTGTAAAGAAGAGGATGTGTCACCCATACCTTCCGCTGGAATTTCTCTCCGGACAGAGGTGAGGAAGGAAAAAAGCAGTGGGGCCCGGGACAGGAGGGGTATCTCAGGCAGGGCAATGGAAAGCTTCTGGAAGAGCGCCCGGGGCCAGGACCACCCTGGCTGGCCTGCAGGCACCAAGTTGGCCTGCGTGCTGTCGCTGGTGTGGCTCCACGGTCCTTCCTCTAGGCTTTCAAGCCCTTGTACATATTCAGGTGTTTTACCTGGAAAGGGTGGGGACAGTTCAGCAGCAGCTGGCCTGGGGCTCAGCTCACGTTTACTCACAGATGCCTCGGCACGGTCCCCCAGCTTTGCAATGAGGACACTCCTTGCGTGGGGGGTGGGTTGCTGGCTGTAATGGGAGATGGTTCCCCACCTCTGACCAATTTCAGAGTTGTTTACCACTGGAGCAAGTGCCCTTATAGGGTTTTCCTCTGTATAACTCCTGGGTTCAGGTTTTTTTTTTCTTTTATGGTTCAAGTTAGATTTTATTCCCCTTTTATGTATTTATAGATATAAGCATGGAAATAATTCATTCCTATAAATACATCTGTGTGACGGGAAGAATTTTTTCTGTTTTATTTTTAAATTTTATTTTTTAAAATTTTGAAATTTAATTTTATTTATGTTTTTATACAGCAGGTTATTATTAGTTATGTATTTTATGCATATACATGTATACAGGTCAATCCCAATCTCCCAACTCATCCCACCACCACCACCCCATGGCTTCCCACACTTGGTGTCCATACGTTTGTTCTCTACCTCTGTGTCTCTATTTCTTCCCTGCAAACCAGTTCATCTGTATCATTTTTAGGCTCCACATATATGCATTAATATACAATATTTGTTTTCCTCTTTCTGACTTACTTCATTCTGTATGACAGTCTCTCGATCCATCGATGTCTCTACAAATGACCCAGTTTCATTCCGTTTTATGGCCGAGTAATATTCCATTTTATATATGTACCACATCTTTATCCATTCATCTGTCTGTGGGCATTTAGGTTGCTTCCATTACCTGGCTATTGTAAATAGTGCTGCAACGAACATTGTGGTGAATGTGCCTTTTTGAAATACGGTTTTCTCTGGGAATATGCCCAGAAGTGGGATTGCTGGATCAGATGGTAATTCTATTTCTATTTTTTTTAAGGAAACTCCATACTGTTCTCCATAGTGACTGTATCAATTTACATTCCCACCAATAGTGGAAGAGGGCTCCTTTTGTCCACACCCTCCCCAGAATTGGTTGTTTGTAGATTTTCTGATGATGCCGATTCTAACAGGTGTGAGGTGATACCTCATTGTAGTTTTGATTTGCATTTCTCTAATAATTAGTGCTGTTGAGCAGCTTTTCATGTGCGTCTTGGCCATCTCTGTGTCTCCTTTGAAGAAACGTCTCTTTAGATCTTCTGCCCATTTTTTTTGGGTTGTTTGTTTTTTTAATATTAAGCTGCATGAGCTGTTTATATATATTGGAGATTAAACCTCTGTCCATTGATTCGTCTGCAACGATTTTCGCCCATTCTGAGGGATGCCTTTTTCCTTTCCCGTGTTTTTTAACAAAAAAGGAAAGAAAGGAAAAGAAGCAGAACACTAATGTGCGTAAAATATGCCTTTTGAAACGGTCGTTTTGAAATATGGACGTCCTTTGAATTTTTTGGTCGATATGTGACCCCAGGATTTGTTTTCAGGGCAGGTGTCATTTACAGGCCTGCAATGATTTTGAATATCAACTGACCATTAGCGTTGGGATTAAAGCTGCTGTTGTGTGAAACGGCCACAAGGTGGCAGCAGTTCACCCTTACCAAATCTGGTTACTAGGGCAAGAGAGCCTCAGTGGAAGTGGTGTTCTAGATTCGAATTTAGAATGGAATGTGCCAGGAGAAAGCCCCTCACGTTTGTCTCACTACATCTTGTTCGTGTTTTTAATTTAATTTTTTTTTATTTTTTATTACAGCAAGTTTGATTACAATGTTTGGCTTGTTGTAGGTGTGGAAGATGTGTTTATTTTACACATATACAGATGTCAGTTCTTCCTGGGATCCTTTTCCCATGTAGGTTATGACAGAATGTTGAGTAGTCCTCTCTTGGTATTCTGTAGGTCTTTGGTGATTATATATGTCACCTGTGTTTGTATATGTCTGTTAACCCCGATATCGTAATGAAACCAATCCTCACACCTTTCCATTGGTGAACCATAAGTTTGTTTAATGAATCTGTGATTGCCCTTCTCCGTGGAAATATCTGCCCTTGTATCCATTTTTAGGTAACACCTCTATGTGATATGATATGTGCCTTTCACTTTCTGACTTACTACAAGTCACGTGATTACTTCTAGACTCATCTACGGGGCAAATGGCATTTTGTCCTTTTTTCCCTTGGCTTCTCTTCTGCCTTTGTGGTGTCCATTTTCAACAATGTGATTCCCTGAGGGTTGTGGATTAGCTGACCTGGGCAGCCTTACCCTGCCGGCCTGCCCTCCCCAGGTGTGCCTCGTTGAGGTCAATATAAACAGCGCTCCAGGCAGCAATAGCCCCTGAAGCTGTGCCTGACTCCATATTATCTGCCCCGTCAGCAGTCTCGGGGCTGTGCTGGTGGGAGGGAGTGAGGGGCCACAGCTTTGTGGGTGGCCCGGTGTGAGTGGGGTTCTGCTGGCCTTTCTGCAGGAGATGCCAGGCTGCCGCCTGTAAAGAAGAGGATGTGTCACCCATACCTTCCGCTGGAATTTCTCTCCGGACAGAGGTGAGGAAGGAAAAAAGCAGTGGGGCCCGGGACAGGAGGGGTATCTCAGGCAGGGCAATGGAAAGCTTCTGGAAGAGCGCCCGGGGCCAGGACCACCCTGGCTGGCCTGCAGGCACCAAGTTGGCCTGCGTGCTGTCGCTGGTGTGGCTCCACGGTCCTTCCTCTAGGCTTTCAAGCCCTTGTACATATTCAGGTGTTTTACCTGGAAAGGGTGGGAACAGTTCAGCAGCAGCTGGCCTGGGGCTCAGCTCACGTTTACTCACAGATGCCTCGGCACGGTCCCCCAGCTTTGCAATGAGGACGCTCCTTGCGTGGGGGGTGGGTTGCTGGCTGTAATGGGAGATGGTTCCCCACCTCTGACCAATTTCAGAATTGTTTACCACTGGAGCAAGTGCCCTGATAGGGTTTTCCTCTGTATAACTCCTGGGTTCAGGTTTTTTTTTTTTTTCTTTTATGGTTCAAGTTAGATTTTATTCCCCTTTTATGTATTTATAGATATAAGCATGGAAATAATTCATTCCTATAAATACATCTGTGTGACGGGAAGAATTTTTTCTGTTTTATTTTTAAATTTTATTTTTTAAAATTTTGAAATTTAATTTTATTTATGTTTTTATACAGCAGGTTATTATTAGTTATGTATTTTATGCATATACATGTATACAGGTCAATCCCAATCTCCCAACTCATCCCACCACCACCACCCCATGGCTTCCCACACTTGGTGTCCATACGTTTGTTCTCTACCTCTGTGTCTCTATTTCTTCCCTGCAAACCAGTTCATCTGTATCATTTTTAGGCTCCACATATATGCATTAATATACAATATTTGTTTTCCTCTTTCTGACTTACTTCATTCTGTATGACAGTCTCTCGATCCATCGATGTCTCTACAAATGACCCAGTTTCATTCCTTTTTATGGCCGAGTCATATTCCATTTTATATATGTACCACATCTTTATCCATTCATCTGTCTGTGGGCATTTAGGTTGCTTCCATTACCTGGCTATTGTAAATAGTGCTGCAACGAATATTGTGGTGAATGTGCCTTGTTGAAATACGGTTTTCTCTGGGTATATGCCCAGAAGTGGGATTGCTGGATCAGATGGTAATTCTATTTCTAATTTTTTTAAGGAAACTCCATACTGTTCTCCATAGTGACTGTATCAATTTACATTCCCACCAATAGTGGAAGAGGGCTCCTTTTGTCCACACCCTCCCCAGAATTGGTTGTTTGTAGATTTTCTGATGATGCCGATTCTAACAGGTGTGAGGTGATACCTCATTGTAGTTTTGATTTGCATTTCTCTAATAATTAGTGCTGTTGAGCAGCTTTTCATGTGCGTCTTGGCCATGTCTGTGTCTCCTTTGAAGAAACGTCTCTTTAGATCTTCTGCCCATTTTTGTATTTGGTTGTTTGTTTTTTTAATATTAAGCTGCATGAGCTGTTTATATATATTGGAGATTAAACCTGTGTCCATTGATTCGTTTGCAACGATTTTCACCCATCCTGAGGGATGCCTTTTTCCATTCCCGTTTTTTCTTAACAAAAAAGGAAAGAAAGGAAAAGAAGTAGAACACTAATGTGCGTAAAATATGCCCTTTGAAACGGTCGTTTTGAAATATGGACGTCCTTTGAATTTTTTGGTCGATATGTGACCCCAGGATTTGTTTTCAGGGCAGGTGTCATTTACAGGCCTGCAATGATTTTGAATATCAACTGACCATTAGCGTTGGGATTAAAGCTGCTGTTGTGTGAAACGGCCACAAGGTGGCAGCAGTTCACCCTTACCAAATCTGGTTACTAGGGCAAGAGAGCCTCAGTGGAAGTGGTGTTCTAGATTGGAGTTTAGAATGGAATGTGCCAGGAGAAAGCCCCTCACGTTTGTCTCACTACTTCTTGTTCGTGTTTTTAATTTAAGTTTTTATTTTTTATTACAGCAAGTTTGATTACAATGTTTGGCTTGTTGTAGGTGTGGAAGATGTGGTTCTTTTACACATATACAGATGACTGTTCTTCTTGGGATCCTTTTCCCATGTACGTTATGACAGAATGTTGAGTAGTCCTCTCTTGGTATTCTGTAGGTCTTTGGTGATTATATATGTCACCTGTGTTTGTATATGTCTGTTAACCCCGATGTCGTAATGAAACCAATCCTCACACCTTTCCATTGGTGAACCATAAGTTTGTTTAATGAATCTGTGATTGCCCTTCTCCGTGGAAATATCTGCCCTGGTATCCATTTTTAGGTAACACCTCTATGTGATATGATATGTGTCTTTCAATTTCTGACTTACTACAAGTCACGTGATTACTTCTAGACTCATCTACGGGGCAAATGGCATTTTGTCCTTTTTTCCCTTGGCTTCTCTTCTGCCTTTGCGGGGTCCATTTTCAACAATGTGATTCCCTGAGGGTTGTGGATTAGCTGACCTGGGCAGCCTTACCCTGCCGGCCTGCCCTCCCCAGGTGTGCCTCGTTGAGGTCAATATAAACAGCGCTCCAGGCAGCAATAGCCCCTGAAGCTGTGCCTGACTCCATATTCTCTGCCCCGTCAGCAGTCTCGGGGCTGTGCTGGTGGGAGGGAGTGAGGGGCCACAGCTTTGTGGGTGGCCCGGTGTGAGTGGGGTTCTGCTGGCCTTTCTGCAGGAGATGCCAGGCTGCCGCCTGTAAAGAAGAGGATGTGTCACCCATACCTTCTGCTGGAATTTCTCTCCGGACAGAGGTGAGGAAGGAAAAAAGCAGTGGGGCCCGGGACAGGAGGGGTATCTCAGGCAGGGCAATGGAAAGCTTCTGGAAGAGCGCCCGGGGCCAGGACCACCCTGGCTGGCCTGCAGGCACCAAGTTGGCCTGCGTGCTGTCGCTGGTGTGGCTCCACGGTCCTTCCTCTAGGCTTTCAAGCCCTTGTACATATTCAGGTGTTTTACCTGGAAAGGGTGGGAACAGTTCAGCAGCAGCTGGCCTGGGGCTCAGCTCACGTTTACTCACAGATGCCTCGGCACGGTCCCCCAGCTTTGCAATGAGGACGCTCCTTGCGTGGGGGGTGGGTTGCTGGCTGTAATGGGAGATGGTTCCCCACCTCTGACCAATTTCAGAATTGTTTACCACTGGAGCAAGTGCCCTGATAGGGTTTTCCTCTGTATAACTCCTGGGTTCAGGTTTTTTTTTTCTTTTATGGTTCAAGTTAGAGTTTATTCCCCTTTTATGTATTTATAGATATAAGCATGGAAATAATTCATTCCTATAAATACATCTGTGTGACGGGAAGAATTTTTTCTGTTTTATTTTTAAATTTTATTTTTTAAAATTTTGAAATTTAATTTTATTTATGTTTTTATACAGCAGGTTATTATTAGTTATGTATTTTATGCATATACATGTATACAGGTCAATCCCAATCTCCCAACTCATCCCACCACCACCACCCCATGGCTTCCCACACTTGGTGTCCATACGTTTGTTCTCTACCTCTGTGTCTCTATTTCTTCCCTGCAAACCAGTTCATCTGTATCATTTTTAGGCTCCACATATATGCATTAATATACAATATTTGTTTTCCTCTTTCTGACTTACTTCATTCTGTATGACAGTCTCTCGATCCATCGATGTCTCTACAAATGACCCAGTTTCATTCCTTTTTATGGCCGAGTCATATTCCATTTTATATATGTACCACATCTTTATCCATTCATCTGTCTGTGGGCATTTAGGTTGCTTCCATTACCTGGCTATTGTAAATAGTGCTGCAACGAACATTGTGGTGAATGTGCCTTGTTGAAATACGGTTTTCTCTGGGTATATGCCCAGAAGTGGGATTGCTGGATCAGATGGTAATTCTATTTCTAATTTTTTTAAGGAAACTCCATACTGTTCTCCATAGTGACTGTATCAATTTACATTCCCACCAATAGTGGAAGAGGGCTCCTTTTGTCCACACCCTCCCCAGAATTGGTTGTTTGTAGATTTTCTGATGATGCCGATTCTAACAGGTGTGAGGTGATACCTCATTGTAGTTTTGATTTGCATTTCTCTAATAATTAGTGCTGTTGAGCAGCTTTTCATGTGCGTCTTGGCCATGTCTGTGTCTCCTTTGAAGAAACGTCTCTTTAGATCTTCTGCCCATTTTTGTATTGGGTTGTTTGTTTTTTTAATATTAAGCTGCATGAGCTGTTTATATATATTGGATATTAAACCTGTGTCCATTGATTCGTTTGCAACGATTTTCACCCATCCTGAGGGATGCCTTTTTCCATTCCCGTTTTTTTTTTAACAAAAAAGGAAAGAAAGGAAAAGAAGCAGAACACTAATGTGCGTAAAATATGCCCTTTGAAACGGTCGTTTTGAAATATGGACGTCCTTTGAATTTTTTGGTCGATATGTGACCCCAGGATTTGTTTTCAGGGCAGGTGTCATTTACAGGCCTGCAATGATTTTGAATATCAACTGACCATTAGCGTTGGGATTAAAGCTGCTGTTGTGTGAAACGGCCACAAGGTGGCAGCAGTTCACCCTTACCAAATCTGGTTACTAGGGCAAGAGAGCCTCAGTGGAAGTGGTGTTCTAGATTGGAGTTTAGAATGCAATGTGCCAGGAGAAAGCCCCTCACGTTTGTCTCACTACTTCTTGTTCGTGTTTTTAATTTAAGTTTTTATTTTTTATTACAGCAAGTTTGATTACAATGTTTGGCTTGTTGTAGGTGTGGAAGATGTGGTTCTTTTACACATATACAGATGACTGTTCTTCTTGGGATCCTTTTCCCATGTACGTTATGACAGAATGTTGAGTAGTCCTCTCTTGGTATTCTGTAGGTCTTTGGTGATTATATATGTCACCTGTGTTTGTATATGTCTGTTAACCCCGATATCGTAATGAAACCAATCCTCACACCTTTCCATTGGTGAACCATAAGTTTGTTTAATGAATCTGTGATTGCCCTTCTCCATGGAAATATCTGCCCTGGTATCCAGTTTTAGGTAACACCTCTATGTGATATGATATGTGCCTTTCACTTTCTGACTTACTACAAGTCACGTGATTACTTCTAGACTCATCTACGGGGCAAATGGCATTTTGTCCTTTTTTCCCTTGGCTTCTCTTCTGCCTTTGCGGGGTCCATTTTCAACAATGTGATTCCCTGAGGGTTGTGGATTAGCTGACCTGGGCAGCCTTACCCTGCCGGCCTGCCCTCCCCAGGTGTGCCTCGTTGAGGTCAATATAAACAGCGCTCCAGGCAGCAATAGCCCCTGAAGCTGTGCCTGACTCCATATTCTCTGCCCCGTCAGCAGTCTCGGGGCTGTGCTGGTGGGAGGGAGTGAGGGGCCACAGCTTTGTGGGTGGCCCGGTGTGAGTGGGGTTCTGCTGGCCTTTCTGCAGGAGATGCCAGGCTGCCGCCTGTAAAGAAGAGGATGTGTCACCCATACCTTCCGCTGGAATTTCTCTCCGGACAGAGGTGAGGAAGGAAAAAAGCAGTGGGGCCCGGGACAGGAGGGGTATCTCAGGCAGGGCAATGGAAAGCTTCTGGAAGAGCGCCCGGGGCCAGGACCACCCTGGCTGGCCTGCAGGCACCAAGTTGGCCTGCGTGCTGTCGCTGGTGTGGCTCCACGGTCCTTCCTCTAGGCTTTCAAGCCCTTGTACATATTCAGGTGTTTTACCTGGAAAGGGTGGGAACAGTTCAGCAGCAGCTGGCCTGGGGCTCAGCTCACGTTTACTCACAGATGCCTCGGCACGGTCCCCCAGCTTTGCAATGAGGACGCTCCTTGCGTGGGGGGTGGGTTGCTGGCTGTAATGGGAGATGGTTCCCCACCTCTGACCAATTTCAGAATTGTTTACCACTGGAGCAAGTGCCCTGATAGGGTTTTCCTCTGTATAACTCCTGGGTTCAGGTTTTTTTTTCTTTTATGGTTCAAGTTAGATTTTATTCCCCTTTTATGTATTTATAGATATAAGCATGGAAATAATTCATTCCTATAAATACATCTGTGTGACGGGAAGAATTTTTTCTGTTTTATTTTTAAATTTTATTTTTTAAAATTTTGAAATTTAATTTTATTTATGTTTTTATACAGCAGGTTATTATTAGTTATGTATTTTATGCATATACATGTATACAGGTCAATCCCAATCTCCCAACTCATCCCACCACCACCACCCCATGGCTTCCCACACTTGGTGTCCATACGTTTGTTCTCTACCTCTGTGTCTCTATTTCTTCCCTGCAAATCAGTTCATCTGTATCATTTTTAGGCTCCACATATATGCATTAATATACAATATTTGTTTTCCTCTTTCTGACTTACTTCATTCTGTATGACAGTCTCTCGATCCATCGATGTCTCTACAAATGACCCAGTTTCATTCCTTTTTATGGCCGAGTCATATTCCATTTTATATATGTACCACATCTTTATCCATTCATCTGTCTGTGGGCATTTAGGTTGCTTCCATTACCTGGCTATTGTAAATAGTGCTGCAACGAATATTGTGGTGAATGTGCCTTGTTGAAATACGGTTTTCTCTGGGTATATGCCCAGAAGTGGGATTGCTGGATCAGATGGTAATTCTATTTCTAATTTTTTTAAGGAAACTCCATACTGTTCTCCATAGTGACTGTATCAATTTACATTCCCACCAATAGTGGAAGAGGGCTCCTTTTGTCCACACCCTCCCCAGAATTGGTTGTTTGTAGATTTTCTGATGATGCCGATTCTAACAGGTGTGAGGTGATACCTCATTGTAGTTTTGATTTGCATTTCTCTAATAATTAGTGCTGTTGAGCCGCTTTTCATGTGCGTCTTGGCCATGTCTGTGTCTCCTTTGACGAAACGTCTCTTTAGATCTTCTGCCCATTTTTGTATTGGGTTGTTTGTTTTTTTAATATTAAGCTGCATGAGCTGTTTATATATATTGGAGATTAAACCTGTGTCCATTGATTCGTTTGCAACGATTTTCACCCATCCTGAGGGATGCCTTTTTCCATTCCCGTTTTTTTTTAACAAAAAAGGAAAGAAAGGAAAAGAAGCAGAACACTAATGTGCGTAAAATATGCCCTTTGAAACGGTCGTTTTGAAATATGGACGTCCTTTGAATTTTTTGGTCGATATGTGACCCCAGGATTTGTTTTCAGGGCAGGTGTCATTTACAGGCCTGCAATGATTTTGAATATCAACTGACCATTAGCGTTGGGATTAAAGCTGCTGTTGTGTGAAACGGCCACAAGGTGGCAGCAGTTCACCCTTACCAAATCTGGTTACTAGGGCAAGAGAGCCTCAGTGGAAGTGGTGTTCTAGATTGGAGTTTAGAATGCAATGTGCCAGGAGAAAGCCCCTCAAGTTTGTCTCACTACTTCTTGTTCGTGTTTTTAATTTAAGTTTTTATTTTTTATTACAGCAAGTTTGATTACAATGTTTGGCTTGTTGTAGGTGTGGAAGATGTGGTTCTTTTACACATAAACAGATGACTGTTCTTCTTGGGATCCTTTTCCCATGTACGTTATGACAGAATGTTGAGTAGTCCTCTCTTGGTATTCTGTAGGTCTTTGGTGATTATATATGTCACCTGTGTTTGTATATGTCTGTTAACCCCGATATCGTAATGAAACCAATCCTCACACCTTTCCATTGGTGAACCATAAGTTTGTTTAATGAATCTGTGATTGCCCTTCTCCGTGGAAATATCTGCCCTGGTATCCATTTTTAGGTAACACCTCTATGTGATATGATATATGTCTTTCACTTTCTGACTTACTACAAGTCACGTGATTACTTCTAGACTCATCTACGGGGCAAATGGCATTTTGTCCTTTTTTCCCTTGGCTTCTCTTCTGCCTTTGCGGGGTCCATTTTCAACAATGTGATTCCCTGAGGGTTGTGGATTAGCTGACCTGGGCAGCCTTACCCTGCCGGCCTGCCCTCCCCAGGTGTGCCTCGTTGAGGTCAATATAAACAGCGCTCCAGGCAGCAATAGCCCCTGAAGCTGTGCCTGACTCCATATTCTCTGCCCCGTCAGCAGTCTCGGGGCTGTGCTGGTGGGAGGGAGTGAGGGGCCACAGCTTTGTGGGTGGCCCGGTGTGAGTGGGGTTCTGCTGGCCTTTCTGCAGGAGATGCCAGGCTGCCGCCTGTAAAGAAGAGGATGTGTCACCCATACCTTCTGCTGGAATTTCTCTCCGGACAGAGGTGAGGAAGGAAAAAAGCAGTGGGGGCCGGGACAGGAGGGGTATCTCAGGCAGGGCAATGGAAAGCTTCTGGAAGAGCGCCCGGGGCCAGGACCACCCTGGCTGGCCTGCAGGCACCAAGTTGGCCTGCGTGCTGTCGCTGGTGTGGCTCCACGGTCCTTCCTCTAGGCTTTCAAGCCCTTGTACATATTCAGGTGTTTTACCTGGAAAGGGTGGGAACAGTTCAGCAGCAGCTGGCCTGGGGCTCAGCTCACGTTTACTCACAGATGCCTCGGCACGGTCCCCCAGCTTTGCAATGAGGACGCTCCTTGCGTGGGGGGTGGGTTGCTGGCTGTAATGGGAGATGGTTCCCCACCTCTGACCAATTTCAGAATTGTTTACCACTGGAGCAAGTGCCCTGATAGGGTTTTCCTCTGTATAACTCCTGGGTTCAGGTTTTTTTTTTTTTCTTTTATGGTTCAAGTTAGATTTTATTCCCCTTTTATGTATTTATAGATATAAGCATGGAAATAATTCATTCCTATAAATACATCTGTGTGACGGGAAGAATTTTTTCTGTTTTATTTTTAAATTTTATTTTTTAAAATTTTGAAATTTAATTTTATTTATGTTTTTATACAGCAGGTTATTATTAGTTATGTATTTTATGCATATACATGTATACAGGTCAATCCCAATCTCCCAACTCATCCCACCACCACCACCCCATGGCTTCCCACACTTGGTGTCCATACGTTTGTTCTCTACCTCTGTGTCTCTATTTCTTCCCTGCAAACCAGTTCATCTGTATCATTTTTAGGCTCCACATATATGCATTAATATACAATATTTGTTTTCCTCTTTCTGACTTACTTCATTCTGTATGACAGTCTCTCGATCCATCGATGTCTCTACAAATGACCCAGTTTCATTCCTTTTTATGGCCGAGTCATATTCCATTTTATATATGTACCACATCTTTATCCATTCATCTGTCTGTGGGCATTTAGGTTGCTTCCATTACCTGGCTATTGTAAATAGTGCTGCAACGAACATTGTGGTGAATGTGCCTTGTTGAAATACGGTTTTCTCTGGGTATATGCCCAGAAGTGGGATTGCTGGATCAGATGGTAATTCTATTTCTAATTTTTTTAAGGAAACTCCATACTGTTCTCCATAGTGACTGTATCAATTTACATTCCCACCAATAGTGGAAGAGGGCTCCTTTTGTCCACACCCTCCCCAGAATTGGTTGTTTGTAGATTTTCTGATGATGCCGATTCTAACAGGTGTGAGGTGATACCTCATTGTAGTTTTGATTTGCATTTCTCTAATAATTAGTGCTGTTGAGCAGCTTTTCATGTGCGTCTTGGCCATGTCTGTGTCTCCTTTGAAGAAACGTCTCTTTAGATCTTCTGCCCATTTTTGTATTGGGTTGTTTGTTTTTTTTAATATTAAGCTGCATGAGCTGTTTATATATATTGGAGATTAAACCTGTGTCCATTGATTCGTTTGCAACGATTTTCACCCATCCTGAGGGATGCCTTTTTCCATTCCCGTTTTTTTTTAACAAAAAAGGAAAGAAAGGAAAAGAAGCAGAACACTAATGTGCGTAAAATATGCCCTTTGAAACGGTCGTTTTGAAATATGGACGTCCTTTGAATTTTTTGGTCGATATGTGACCCCAGGATTTGTTTTCAGGGCAGGTGTCATTTACAGGCCTGCAATGATTTTGAATATCAACTGACCATTAGCGTTGGGATTAAAGCTGCTGTTGTGTGAAACGGCCACAAGGTGGCAGCAGTTCACCCTTACCAAATCTGGTTACTAGGGCAAGAGAGCCTCAGTGGAAGTGGTGTTCTAGATTGGAGTTTAGAATGGAATGTGCCAGGAGAAAGCCCCTCAAGTTTGTCTCACTACTTCTTGTTCGTGTTTTTAATTTAAGTTTTATTTTTTTATTACAGCAAGTTTGATTACAATGTTTGGCTTGTTGTAGGTGTGGAAGATGTGGTTCTTTTACACATATACAGATGACTGTTCTTCTTGGGATCCTTTTCCCATGTACGTTATGACAGAATGTTGAGTAGTCCTCTCTTGGTATTCTGTAGGTCTTTGGTGATTATATATGTCACCTGTGTTTGTATATGTCTGTTAACCCCGATATCGTAATGAAACCAATCCTCACACCTTTCCATTGGTGAACCATAAGTTTGTTTAATGAATCTGTGATTGCCCTTCTCCGTGGAAATATCTGCCCTGGTATCCATTTTTAGGTAACACCTCTATGTGATATGATATGTGTCTTTCACTTTCTGACTTACTACAAGTCACGTGATTACTTCTAGACTCATCTACGGGGCAAATGGCATTTTGTCCTTTTTTCCCTTGGCTTCTCTTCTGCCTTTGCGGGGTCCATTTTCAACAATGTGATTCCCTGAGGGTTGTGGATTAGCTGACCTGGGCAGCCTTACCCTGCCGGCCTGCCCTCCCCAGGTGTGCCTCGTTGAGGTCAATATAAACAGCGCTCCAGGCAGCAATAGCCCCTGAAGCTGTGCCTGACTCCATATTCTCTGCCCCGTCAGCAGTCTCGGGGCTGTGCTGGTGGGAGGGAGTGAGGGGCCACAGCTTTGTGGGTGGCCCGGTGTGAGTGGGGTTCTGCTGGCCTTTCTGCAGGAGATGCCAGGCTGCCGCCTGTAAAGAAGAGGATGTGTCACCCATACCTTCTGCTGGAATTTCTCTCCGGACAGAGGTGAGGAAGGAAAAAAGCAGTGGGGGCCGGGACAGGAGGGGTATCTCAGGCAGGGCAATGGAAAGCTTCTGGAAGAGCGCCCGGGGCCAGGACCACCCTGGCTGGCCTGCAGGCACCAAGTTGGCCTGCGTGCTGTCGCTGGTGTGGCTCCACGGTCCTTCCTCTAGGCTTTCAAGCCCTTGTACATATTCAGGTGTTTTACCTGGAAAGGGTGGGAACAGTTCAGCAGCAGCTGGCCTGGGGCTCAGCTCACGTTTACTCACAGATGCCTCGGCACGGTCCCCCAGCTTTGCAATGAGGACGCTCCTTGCGTGGGGGGTGGGTTGCTGGCTGTAATGGGAGATGGTTCCCCACCTCTGACCAATTTCAGAATTGTTTACCACTGGAGCAAGTGCCCTGATAGGGTTTTCCTCTGTATAACTCCTGGGTTCAGGTTTTTTTTTTTTTCTTTTATGGTTCAAGTTAGATTTTATTCCCCTTTTATGTATTTATAGATATAAGCATGGAAATAATTCATTCCTATAAATACATCTGTGTGACGGGAAGAATTTTTTCTGTTTTATTTTTAAATTTTATTTTTTAAAATTTTGAAATTTAATTTTATTTATGTTTTTATACAGCAGGTTATTATTAGTTATGTATTTTATGCATATACATGTATACAGGTCAATCCCAATCTCCCAACTCATCCCACCACCACCACCCCATGGCTTCCCACACTTGGTGTCCATACGTTTGTTCTCTACCTCTGTGTCTCTATTTCTTCCCTGCAAACCAGTTCATCTGTATCATTTTTAGGCTCCACATATATGCATTAATATACAATATTTGTTTTCCTCTTTCTGACTTACTTCATTCTGTATGACAGTCTCTCGATCCATCGATGTCTCTACAAATGACCCAGTTTCATTCCTTTTTATGGCCGAGTCATATTCCATTTTATATATGTACCACATCTTTATCCATTCATCTGTCTGTGGGCATTTAGGTTGCTTCCATTACCTGGCTATTGTAAATAGTGCTGCAACGAACATTGTGGTGAATGTGCCTTGTTGAAATACGGTTTTCTCTGGGTATATGCCCAGAAGTGGGATTGCTGGATCAGATGGTAATTCTATTTCTAATTTTTTTAAGGAAACTCCATACTGTTCTCCATAGTGACTGTATCAATTTACATTCCCACCAATAGTGGAAGAGGGCTCCTTTTGTCCACACCCTCCCCAGAATTGGTTGTTTGTAGATTTTCTGATGATGCCGATTCTAACAGGTGTGAGGTGATACCTCATTGTAGTTTTGATTTGCATTTCTCTAATAATTAGTGCTGTTGAGCAGCTTTTCATGTGCGTCTTGGCCATGTCTGTGTCTCCTTTGAAGAAACGTCTCTTTAGATCTTCTGCCCATTTTTGTATTGGGTTGTTTGTTTTTTTTAATATTAAGCTGCATGAGCTGTTTATATATATTGGAGATTAAACCTGTGTCCATTGATTCGTTTGCAACGATTTTCACCCATCCTGAGGGATGCCTTTTTCCATTCCCGTTTTTTTTTAACAAAAAAGGAAAGAAAGGAAAAGAAGCAGAACACTAATGTGCGTAAAATATGCCCTTTGAAACGGTCGTTTTGAAATATGGACGTCCTTTGAATTTTTTGGTCGATATGTGACCCCAGGATTTGTTTTCAGGGCAGGTGTCATTTACAGGCCTGCAATGATTTTGAATATCAACTGACCATTAGCGTTGGGATTAAAGCTGCTGTTGTGTGAAACGGCCACAAGGTGGCAGCAGTTCACCCTTACCAAATCTGGTTACTAGGGCAAGAGAGCCTCAGTGGAAGTGGTGTTCTAGATTGGAGTTTAGAATGGAATGTGCCAGGAGAAAGCCCCTCAAGTTTGTCTCACTACTTCTTGTTCGTGTTTTTAATTTAAGTTTTATTTTTTTATTACAGCAAGTTTGATTACAATGTTTGGCTTGTTGTAGGTGTGGAAGATGTGGTTCTTTTACACATATACAGATGACTGTTCTTCTTGGGATCCTTTTCCCATGTACGTTATGACAGAATGTTGAGTAGTCCTCTCTTGGTATTCTGTAGGTCTTTGGTGATTATATATGTCACCTGTGTTTGTATATGTCTGTTAACCCCGATATCGTAATGAAACCAATCCTCACACCTTTCCATTGGTGAACCATAAGTTTGTTTAATGAATCTGTGATTGCCCTTCTCCGTGGAAATATCTGCCCTGGTATCCATTTTTAGGTAACACCTCTATGTGATATGATATGTGTCTTTCACTTTCTGACTTACTACAAGTCACGTGATTACTTCTAGACTCATCTACGGGGCAAATGGCATTTTGTCCTTTTTTCCCTTGGCTTCTCTTCTGCCTTTGCGGGGTCCATTTTCAACAATGTGATTCCCTGAGGGTTGTGGATTAGCTGACCTGGGCAGCCTTACCCTGCCGGCCTGCCCTCCCCAGGTGTGCCTCGTTGAGGTCAATATAAACAGCGCTCCAGGCAGCAATAGCCCCTGAAGCTGTGCCTGACTCCATATTCTCTGCCCCGTCAGCAGTCTCGGGGCTGTGCTGGTGGGAGGGAGTGAGGGGCCACAGCTTTGTGGGTGGCCCGGTGTGAGTGGGGTTCTGCTGGCCTTTCTGCAGGAGATGCCAGGCTGCCGCCTGTAAAGAAGAGGATGTGTCACCCATACCTTCTGCTGGAATTTCTCTCCGGACAGAGGTGAGGAAGGAAAAAAGCAGTGGGGGCCGGGACAGGAGGGGTATCTCAGGCAGGGCAATGGAAAGCTTCTGGAAGAGCGCCCGGGGCCAGGACCACCCTGGCTGGCCTGCAGGCACCAAGTTGGCCTGCGTGCTGTCGCTGGTGTGGCTCCACGGTCCTTCCTCTAGGCTTTCAAGCCCTTGTACATATTCAGGTGTTTTACCTGGAAAGGGTGGGAACAGTTCAGCAGCAGCTGGCCTGGGGCTCAGCTCACGTTTACTCACAGATGCCTCGGCACGGTCCCCCAGCTTTGCAATGAGGACGCTCCTTGCGTGGGGGGTGGGTTGCTGGCTGTAATGGGAGATGGTTCCCCACCTCTGACCAATTTCAGAATTGTTTACCACTGGAGCAAGTGCCCTGATAGGGTTTTCCTCTGTATAACTCCTGGGTTCAGGTTTTTTTTTTTTTTCTTTTATGGTTCAAGTTAGATTTTATTCCCCTTTTATGTATTTATAGATATAAGCATGGAAATAATTCATTCCTATAAATACATCTGTGTGACGGGAAGAATTTTTTCTGTTTTATTTTTAAATTTTATTTTTTAAAATTTTGAAATTTAATTTTATTTATGTTTTTATACAGCAGGTTATTATTAGTTATGTATTTTATGCATATACATGTATACAGGTCAATCCCAATCTCCCAACTCATCCCACCACCACCACCCCATGGCTTCCCACACTTGGTGTCCATACGTTTGTTCTCTACCTCTGTGTCTCTATTTCTTCCCTGCAAACCAGTTCATCTGTATCATTTTTAGGCTCCACATATATGCATTAATATACAATATTTGTTTTCCTCTTTCTGACTTACTTCATTCTGTATGACAGTCTCTCGATCCATCGATGTCTCTACAAATGACCCAGTTTCATTCCTTTTTATGGC
Source organism: Mesoplodon mirus (assembly GCF_964341445.2). Lineage (NCBI taxonomy): Eukaryota > Metazoa > Chordata > Mammalia > Artiodactyla > Ziphiidae > Mesoplodon > Mesoplodon mirus. Next base: position 679,523 of record NW_028295801.1, on the reverse strand, counting down.
CGAGTCATATTCCATTTTATATATGTACCACATCTTTATCCATTCATCTGTCTGTGGGCATTTAGGTTGCTTCCATTACCTGGCTATTGTAAATAGTGCTGCAACGAACATTGTGGTGAATGTGCCTTGTTGAAATACGGTTTTCTCTGGGTATATGCCCAGAAGTGGGATTGCTGGATCAGGTGGTAATTCTATTTCTAATTTTTTTAAGGAAACTCCATACTGTTCTCCATAGTGACTGTATCAATTTACATTCCCACCAATAGTGGAAGAGGGCTCCTTTTGTCCACACCCTCCCCAGAATTGGTTGTTTGTAGATTTTCTGATGATGCCGATTCTAACAGGTGTGAGGTGATACCTCATTGTAGTTTTGATTTGCATTTCTCTAATAATTAGTGCTGTTGAGCAGCTTTTCATGTGCGTCTTGGCCATGTCTGTGTCTCCTTTGAAGAAACGTCTCTTTAGATCTTCTGCCCATTTTTGTATTGGGTTGTTTGTTTTTTTAATATTAAGCTGCATGAGCTGTTTATATATATTGGAGATTAAACCTGTGTCCATTGATTCGTTTGCAACGATTTTCACCCATCCTGAGGGATGCCTTTTTCCATTCCCGTTTTTTTTTAACAAAAAAGGAAAGAAAGGAAAAGAAGCAGAACACTAATGTGCGTAAAATATGCCCTTTGAAACGGTCGTTTTGAAATATGGACGTCCTTTGAATTTTTTGGTCGATATGTGACCCCAGGATTTGTTTTCAGGGCAGGTGTCATTTACAGGCCTGCAATGATTTTGAATATCAACTGACCATTAGCGTTGGGATTAAAGCTGCTGTTGTGTGAAACGGCCACAAGGTGGCAGCAGTTCACCCTTACCAAATCTGGTTACTAGGGCAAGAGAGCCTCAGTGGAAGTGGTGTTCTAGATTGGAGTTTAGAATGCAATGTGCCAGGAGAAAGCCCCTCAAGTTTGTCTCACTACTTCTTGTTCGTGTTTTTAATTTAAGTTTTTATTTTTTATTACAGCAAGTTTGATTACAATGTTTGGCTTGTTGTAGGTGTGGAAGATGTGGTTCTTTTACACATATACAGATGACTGTTCTTCTTGGGATCCTTTTCCCATGTACGTTATGACAGAATGTTGAGTAGTCCTCTCTTGGTATTCTGTAGGTCTTTGGTGATTATATATGTCACCTGTGTTTGTATATGTCTGTTAACCCCGATATCGTAATGAAACCAATCCTCACACCTTTCCATTGGTGAACCATAAGTTTGTTTAATGAATCTGTGATTGCCCTTCTCCGTGGAAATATCTGCCCTGGTATCCATTTTTAGGTAACACCTCTATGTGATATGATATGTGTCTTTCACTTTCTGACTTACTACAAGTCACGTGATTACTTCTAGACTCATCTACGGGGCAAATGGCATTTTGTCCTTTTTTCCCTTGGCTTCTCTTCTGCCTTTGCGGGGTCCATTTTCAACAATGTGATTCCCTGAGGGTTGTGGATTAGCTGACCTGGGCAGCCTTACCCTGCCGGCCTGCCCTCCCCAGGTGTGCCTCGTTGAGGTCAATATAAACAGCGCTCCAGGCAGCAATAGCCCCTGAAGCTGTGCCTGACTCCATATTCTCTGCCCCGTCAGCAGTCTCGGGGCTGTGCTGGTGGGAGGGAGTGAGGGGCCACAGCTTTGTGGGTGGCCCGGTGTGAGTGGGGTTCTGCTGGCCTTTCTGCAGGAGATGCCAGGCTGCCGCCTGTAAAGAAGAGGATGTGTCACCCATACCTTCTGCTGGAATTTCTCTCCGGACAGAGGTGAGGAAGGAAAAAAGCAGTGGGGGCCGGGACAGGAGGGGTATCTCAGGCAGGGCAATGGAAAGCTTCTGGAAGAGCGCCCGGGGCCAGGACCACCCTGGCTGGCCTGCAGGCACCAAGTTGGCCTGCGTGCTGTCGCTGGTGTGGCTCCACGGTCCTTCCTCTAGGCTTTCAAGCCCTTGTACATATTCAGGTGTTTTACCTGGAAAGGGTGGGAACAGTTCAGCAGCAGCTGGCCTGGGGCTCAGCTCACGTTTACTCACAGATGCCTCGGGACGGTCCCCCAGCTTTGCAATGAGGACGCTCCTTGCGTGGGGGGTGGGTTGCTGGCTGTAATGGGAGATGGTTCCCCACCTCTGACCAATTTCAGAATTGTTTACCACTGGAGCAAGTGCCCTGATAGGGTTTTCCTCTGTATAACTCCTGGATTCAGGTTTTTTTTTTTCTTTTATGGTTCAAGTTAGATTTTATTCCCCTTTTATGTATTTATAGATATAAGCATGGAAATAATTCATTCCTATAAATACATCTGTGTGACGGGAAGAATTTTTTCTGTTTTATTTTTAAATTTTATTTTTTAAAATTTTGAAATTTAATTTTATTTATGTTTTTATACAGCAGGTTATTATTAGTTATGTATTTTATGCATATACATGTATACAGGTCAATCCCAATCTCCCAACTCATCCCACCACCACCACCCAATGGCTTCCCACACTTGGTGTCCATACGTTTGTTCTCTACCTCTGTGTCTCTATTTCTTCCCTGCAAACCAGTTCATCTGTATCATTTTTAGGCTCCACATATATGCATTAATATACAATATTTGTTTTCCTCTTTGTGACTTACTTCATTCTGTATGACAGTCTCTCGATCCATCGATGTCTCTACAAATGACCCAGTTTCATTCCTTTTTATGGCCGAGTCATATTCCATTTTATATATGTACCACATCTTTATCCATTCATCTGTCTGTGGGCATTTAGGTTGCTTCCATTACCTGGCTATTGTAAATAGTGCTGCAACGAACATTGTGGTGAATGTGCCTTGTTGAAATACGGTTTTCTCTGGGTATATGCCCAGAAGTGGGATTGCTGGATCAGGTGGTAATTCTATTTCTAATTTTTTTAAGGAAACTCCATACTGTTCTCCATAGTGACTGTATCAATTTACATTCCCACCAATAGTGGAAGAGGGCTCCTTTTGTCCACACCCTCCCCAGAATTGGTTGTTTGTAGATTTTCTGATGATGCCGATTCTAACAGGTGTGAGGTGATACCTCATTGTAGTTTTGATTTGCATTTCTCTAATAATTAGTGCTGTTGAGCAGCTTTTCATGTGCGTCTTGGCCATGTCTGTGTCTCCTTTGAAGAAACGTCTCTTTAGATCTTCTGCCCATTTTTGTATTGGGTTGTTTGTTTTTTTAATATTAAGCTGCATGAGCTGTTTATATATATTGGAGATTAAACCTGTGTCCATTGATTCGTTTGCAACGATTTTCACCCATCCTGAGGGATGCCTTTTTCCATTCCCGTTTTTTTTTAACAAAAAAGGAAAGAAAGGAAAAGAAGCAGAACACTAATGTGCGTAAAATATGCCCTTTGAAACGGTCGTTTTGAAATATGGACGTCCTTTGAATTTTTTGGTCGATATGTGACCCCAGGATTTGTTTTCAGGGCAGGTGTCATTTACAGGCCTGCAATGATTTTGAATATCAACTGACCATTAGCGTTGGGATTAAAGCTGCTGTTGTGTGAAACGGCCACAAGGTGGCAGCAGTTCACCCTTACCAAATCTGGTTACTAGGGCAAGAGAGCCTCAGTGGAAGTGGTGTTCTAGATTGGAGTTTAGAATGCAATGTGCCAGGAGAAAGCCCCTCAAGTTTGTCTCACTACTTCTTGTTCGTGTTTTTAATTTAAGTTTTTATTTTTTATTACAGCAAGTTTGATTACAATGTTTGGCTTGTTGTAGGTGTGGAAGATGTGGTTCTTTTACACATATACAGATGACTGTTCTTCTTGGGATCCTTTTCCCATGTACGTTATGACAGAATGTTGAGTAGTCCTCTCTTGGTATTCTGTAGGTCTTTGGTGATTATATATGTCACCTGTGTTTGTATATGTCTGTTAACCCCGATATCGTAATGAAACCAATCCTCACACCTTTCCATTGGTGAACCATAAGTTTGTTTAATGAATCTGTGATTGCCCTTCTCCGTGGAAATATCTGCCCTGGTATCCATTTTTAGGTAACACCTCTATGTGATATGATATGTGTCTTTCACTTTCTGACTTACTACAAGTCACGTGATTACTTCTAGACTCATCTACGGGGCAAATGGCATTTTGTCCTTTTTTCCCTTGGCTTCTCTTCTGCCTTTGCGGGGTCCATTTTCAACAATGTGATTCCCTGAGGGTTGTGGATTAGCTGACCTGGGCAGCCTTACCCTGCCGGCCTGCCCTCCCCAGGTGTGCCTCGTTGAGGTCAATATAAACAGCGCTCCAGGCAGCAATAGCCCCTGAAGCTGTGCCTGACTCCATATTCTCTGCCCCGTCAGCAGTCTCGGGGCTGTGCTGGTGGGAGGGAGTGAGGGGCCACAGCTTTGTGGGTGGCCCGGTGTGAGTGGGGTTCTGCTGGCCTTTCTGCAGGAGATGCCAGGCTGCCGCCTGTAAAGAAGAGGATGTGTCACCCATACCTTCTGCTGGAATTTCTCTCCGGACAGAGGTGAGGAAGGAAAAAAGCAGTGGGGGCCGGGACAGGAGGGGTATCTCAGGCAGGGCAATGGAAAGCTTCTGGAAGAGCGCCCGGGGCCAGGACCACCCTGGCTGGCCTGCAGGCACCAAGTTGGCCTGCGTGCTGTCGCTGGTGTGGCTCCACGGTCCTTCCTCTAGGCTTTCAAGCCCTTGTACATATTCAGGTGTTTTACCTGGAAAGGGTGGGAACAGTTCAGCAGCAGCTGGCCTGGGGCTCAGCTCACGTTTACTCACAGATGCCTCGGCACGGTCCCCCAGCTTTGCAATGAGGACGCTCCTTGCGTGGGGGGTGGGTTGCTGGCTGTAATGGGAGATGGTTCCCCACCTCTGACCAATTTCAGAATTGTTTACCACTGGAGCAAGTGCCCTGATAGGGTTTTCCTCTGTATAACTCCTGGGTTCAGGTTTTTTTTTTTTCTTTTATGGTTCAAGTTAGATTTTATTCCCCTTTTATGTATTTATAGATATAAGCATGGAAATAATTCATTCCTATAAATACATCTGTGTGACGGGAAGAATTTTTTCTGTTTTATTTTTAAATTTTATTTTTTAAAATTTTGAAATTTAATTTTATTTATGTTTTTATACAGCAGGTTATTATTAGTTATGTATTTTATGCATATACATGTATACAGGTCAATCCCAATCTCCCAACTCATCCCACCACCACCACCCCATGGCTTCCCACACTTGGTGTCCATACGTTTGTTCTCTACCTCTGTGTCTCTATTTCTTCCCTGCAAACCAGTTCATCTGTATCATTTTTAGGCTCCACATATATGCATTAATATACAATATTTGTTTTCCTCTTTCTGACTTACTTCATTCTGTATGACAGTCTCTCGATCCATCGATGTCTCTACAAATGACCCAGTTTCATTCCTTTTTATGGCCGAGTCATATTCCATTTTATATATGTACCACATCTTTATCCATTCATCTGTCTGTGGGCATTTAGGTTGCTTCCATTACCTGGCTATTGTAAATAGTGCTGCAACGAACATTGTGGTGAATGTGCCTTGTTGAAATACGGTTTTCTCTGGGTATATGCCCAGAAGTGGGATTGCTGGATCAGATGGTAATTCTATTTCTAATTTTTTTAAGGAAACTCCATACTGTTCTCCATAGTGACTGTATCAATTTACATTCCCACCAATAGTGGAAGAGGGCTCCTTTTGTCCACACCCTCCCCAGAATTGGTTGTTTGTAGATTTTCTGATGATGCCGATTCTAACAGGTGTGAGGTGATACCTCATTGTAGTTTTGATTTGCATTTCTCTAATAATTAGTGCTGTTGAGCAGCTTTTCATGTGCGTCTTGGCCATGTCTGTGTCTCCTTTGAAGAAACGTCTCTTTAGATCTTCTGCCCATTTTTGTATTGGGTTGTTTGTTTTTTTTAATATTAAGCTGCATGAGCTGTTTATATATATTGGAGATTAAACCTGTGTCCATTGATTCGTTTGCAACGATTTTCACCCATCCTGAGGGATGCCTTTTTCCATTCCCGTTTTTTTTTTAACAAAAAAGGAAAGAAAGGAAAAGAAGCAGAACACTAATGTGCGTAAAATATGCCCTTTGAAACGGTCGTTTTGAAATATGGACGTCCTTTGAATTTTTTGGTCGATATGTGACCCCAGGATTTGTTTTCAGGGCAGGTGTCATTTACAGGCCTGCAATGATTTTGAATATCAACTGACCATTAGCGTTGGGATTAAAGCTGCTGTTGTGTGAAACGGCCACAAGGTGGCAGCAGTTCACCCTTACCAAATCTGGTTACTAGGGCAAGAGAGCCTCAGTGGAAGTGGTGTTCTAGATTGGAGTTTAGAATGGAATGTGCCAGGAGAAAGCCCCTCAAGTTTGTCTCACTACTTCTTGTTCGTGTTTTTAATTTAAGTTTTATTTTTTTATTACAGCAAGTTTGATTACAATGTTTGGCTTGTTGTAGGTGTGGAAGATGTGGTTCTTTTACACATATACAGATGACTGTTCTTCTTGGGATCCTTTTCCCATGTACGTTATGACAGAATGTTGAGTAGTCCTCTCTTGGTATTCTGTAGGTCTTTGGTGATTATATATGTCACCTGTGTTTGTATATGTCTGTTAACCCCGATATCGTAATGAAACCAATCCTCACACCTTTCCATTGGTGAACCATAAGTTTGTTTAATGAATCTGTGATTGCCCTTCTCCGTGGAAATATCTGCCCTGGTATCCATTTTTAGGTAACACCTCTATGTGATATGATATGTGTCTTTCACTTTCTGACTTACTACAAGTCACGTGATTACTTCTAGACTCATCTACGGGGCAAATGGCATTTTGTCCTTTTTTCCCTTGGCTTCTCTTCTGCCTTTGCGGGGTCCATTTTCAACAATGTGATTCCCTGAGGGTTGTGGATTAGCTGACCTGGGCAGCCTTACCCTGCCGGCCTGCCCTCCCCAGGTGTGCCTCGTTGAGGTCAATATAAACAGCGCTCCAGGCAGCAATAGCCCCTGAAGCTGTGCCTGACTCCATATTCTCTGCCCCGTCAGCAGTCTCGGGGCTGTGCTGGTGGGAGGGAGTGAGGGGCCACAGCTTTGTGGGTGGCCCGGTGTGAGTGGGGTTCTGCTGGCCTTTCTGCAGGAGATGCCAGGCTGCCGCCTGTAAAGAAGAGGATGTGTCACCCATACCTTCTGCTGGAATTTCTCTCCGGACAGAGGTGAGGAAGGAAAAAAGCAGTGGGGGCCGGGACAGGAGGGGTATCTCAGGCAGGGCAATGGAAAGCTTCTGGAAGAGCGCCCGGGGCCAGGACCACCCTGGCTGGCCTGCAGGCACCAAGTTGGCCTGCGTGCTGTCGCTGGTGTGGCTCCACGGTCCTTCCTCTAGGCTTTCAAGCCCTTGTACATATTCAGGTGTTTTACCTGGAAAGGGTGGGAACAGTTCAGCAGCAGCTGGCCTGGGGCTCAGCTCACGTTTACTCACAGATGCCTCGGCACGGTCCCCCAGCTTTGCAATGAGGACGCTCCTTGCGTGGGGGGTGGGTTGCTGGCTGTAATGGGAGATGGTTCCCCACCTCTGACCAATTTCAGAATTGTTTACCACTGGAGCAAGTGCCCTGATAGGGTTTTCCTCTGTATAACTCCTGGGTTCAGGTTTTTTTTTTTTTTCTTTTATGGTTCAAGTTAGATTTTATTCCCCTTTTATGTATTTATAGATATAAGCATGGAAATAATTCATTCCTATAAATACATCTGTGTGACGGGAAGAATTTTTTCTGTTTTATTTTTAAATTTTATTTTTTAAAATTTTGAAATTTAATTTTATTTATGTTTTTATACAGCAGGTTATTATTAGTTATGTATTTTATGCATATACATGTATACAGGTCAATCCCAATCTCCCAACTCATCCCACCACCACCACCCCATGGCTTCCCACACTTGGTGTCCATACGTTTGTTCTCTACCTCTGTGTCTCTATTTCTTCCCTGCAAACCAGTTCATCTGTATCATTTTTAGGCTCCACATATATGCATTAATATACAATATTTGTTTTCCTCTTTCTGACTTACTTCATTCTGTATGACAGTCTCTCGATCCATCGATGTCTCTACAAATGACCCAGTTTCATTCCTTTTTATGGCCGAGTCATATTCCATTTTATATATGTACCACATCTTTATCCATTCATCTGTCTGTGGGCATTTAGGTTGCTTCCATTACCTGGCTATTGTAAATAGTGCTGCAACGAACATTGTGGTGAATGTGCCTTGTTGAAATACGGTTTTCTCTGGGTATATGCCCAGAAGTGGGATTGCTGGATCAGGTGGTAATTCTATTTCTAATTTTTTTAAGGAAACTCCATACTGTTCTCCATAGTGACTGTATCAATTTACATTCCCACCAATAGTGGAAGAGGGCTCCTTTTGTCCACACCCTCCCCAGAATTGGTTGTTTGTAGATTTTCTGATGATGCCGATTCTAACAGGTGTGAGGTGATACCTCATTGTAGTTTTGATTTGCATTTCTCTAATAATTAGTGCTGTTGAGCAGCTTTTCATGTGCGTCTTGGCCATGTCTGTGTCTCCTTTGAAGAAACGTCTCTTTAGATCTTCTGCCCATTTTTGTATTGGGTTGTTTGTTTTTTTAATATTAAGCTGCATGAGCTGTTTATATATATTGGAGATTAAACCTGTGTCCATTGATTCGTTTGCAACGATTTTCACCCATCCTGAGGGATGCCTTTTTCCATTCCCGTTTTTTTTTAACAAAAAAGGAAAGAAAGGAAAAGAAGCAGAACACTAATGTGCGTAAAATATGCCCTTTGAAACGGTCGTTTTGAAATATGGACGTCCTTTGAATTTTTTGGTCGATATGTGACCCCAGGATTTGTTTTCAGGGCAGGTGTCATTTACAGGCCTGCAATGATTTTGAATATCAACTGACCATTAGCGTTGGGATTAAAGCTGCTGTTGTGTGAAACGGCCACAAGGTGGCAGCAGTTCACCCTTACCAAATCTGGTTACTAGGGCAAGAGAGCCTCAGTGGAAGTGGTGTTCTAGATTGGAGTTTAGAATGCAATGTGCCAGGAGAAAGCCCCTCAAGTTTGTCTCACTACTTCTTGTTCGTGTTTTTAATTTAAGTTTTTATTTTTTATTACAGCAAGTTTGATTACAATGTTTGGCTTGTTGTAGGTGTGGAAGATGTGGTTCTTTTACACATATACAGATGACTGTTCTTCTTGGGATCCTTTTCCCATGTACGTTATGACAGAATGTTGAGTAGTCCTCTCTTGGTATTCTGTAGGTCTTTGGTGATTATATATGTCACCTGTGTTTGTATATGTCTGTTAACCCCGATATCGTAATGAAACCAATCCTCACACCTTTCCATTGGTGAACCATAAGTTTGTTTAATGAATCTGTGATTGCCCTTCTCCGTGGAAATATCTGCCCTGGTATCCATTTTTAGGTAACACCTCTATGTGATATGATATGTGTCTTTCACTTTCTGACTTACTACAAGTCACGTGATTACTTCTAGACTCATCTACGGGGCAAATGGCATTTTGTCCTTTTTTCCCTTGGCTTCTCTTCTGCCTTTGCGGGGTCCATTTTCAACAATGTGATTCCCTGAGGGTTGTGGATTAGCTGACCTGGGCAGCCTTACCCTGCCGGCCTGCCCTCCCCAGGTGTGCCTCGTTGAGGTCAATATAAACAGCGCTCCAGGCAGCAATAGCCCCTGAAGCTGTGCCTGACTCCATATTCTCTGCCCCGTCAGCAGTCTCGGGGCTGTGCTGGTGGGAGGGAGTGAGGGGCCACAGCTTTGTGGGTGGCCCGGTGTGAGTGGGGTTCTGCTGGCCTTTCTGCAGGAGATGCCAGGCTGCCGCCTGTAAAGAAGAGGATGTGTCACCCATACCTTCTGCTGGAATTTCTCTCCGGACAGAGGTGAGGAAGGAAAAAAGCAGTGGGGGCCGGGACAGGAGGGGTATCTCAGGCAGGGCAATGGAAAGCTTCTGGAAGAGCGCCCGGGGCCAGGACCACCCTGGCTGGCCTGCAGGCACCAAGTTGGCCTGCGTGCTGTCGCTGGTGTGGCTCCACGGTCCTTCCTCTAGGCTTTCAAGCCCTTGTACATATTCAGGTGTTTTACCTGGAAAGGGTGGGAACAGTTCAGCAGCAGCTGGCCTGGGGCTCAGCTCACGTTTACTCACAGATGCCTCGGGACGGTCCCCCAGCTTTGCAATGAGGACGCTCCTTGCGTGGGGGGTGGGTTGCTGGCTGTAATGGGAGATGGTTCCCCACCTCTGACCAATTTCAGAATTGTTTACCACTGGAGCAAGTGCCCTGATAGGGTTTTCCTCTGTATAACTCCTGGATTCAGGTTTTTTTTTTTCTTTTATGGTTCAAGTTAGATTTTATTCCCCTTTTATGTATTTATAGATATAAGCATGGAAATAATTCATTCCTATAAATACATCTGTGTGACGGGAAGAATTTTTTCTGTTTTATTTTTAAATTTTATTTTTTAAAATTTTGAAATTTAATTTTATTTATGTTTTTATACAGCAGGTTATTATTAGTTATGTATTTTATGCATATACATGTATACAGGTCAATCCCAATCTCCCAACTCATCCCACCACCACCACCCAATGGCTTCCCACACTTGGTGTCCATACGTTTGTTCTCTACCTCTGTGTCTCTATTTCTTCCCTGCAAACCAGTTCATCTGTATCATTTTTAGGCTCCACATATATGCATTAATATACAATATTTGTTTTCCTCTTTGTGACTTACTTCATTCTGTATGACAGTCTCTCGATCCATCGATGTCTCTACAAATGACCCAGTTTCATTCCTTTTTATGGCCGAGTCATATTCCATTTTATATATGTACCACATCTTTATCCATTCATCTGTCTGTGGGCATTTAGGTTGCTTCCATTACCTGGCTATTGTAAATAGTGCTGCAACGAACATTGTGGTGAATGTGCCTTGTTGAAATACGGTTTTCTCTGGGTATATGCCCAGAAGTGGGATTGCTGGATCAGGTGGTAATTCTATTTCTAATTTTTTTAAGGAAACTCCATACTGTTCTCCATAGTGACTGTATCAATTTACATTCCCACCAATAGTGGAAGAGGGCTCCTTTTGTCCACACCCTCCCCAGAATTGGTTGTTTGTAGATTTTCTGATGATGCCGATTCTAACAGGTGTGAGGTGATACCTCATTGTAGTTTTGATTTGCATTTCTCTAATAATTAGTGCTGTTGAGCAGCTTTTCATGTGCGTCTTGGCCATGTCTGTGTCTCCTTTGAAGAAACGTCTCTTTAGATCTTCTGCCCATTTTTGTATTGGGTTGTTTGTTTTTTTAATATTAAGCTGCATGAGCTGTTTATATATATTGGAGATTAAACCTGTGTCCATTGATTCGTTTGCAACGATTTTCACCCATCCTGAGGGATGCCTTTTTCCATTCCCGTTTTTTTTTAACAAAAAAGGAAAGAAAGGAAAAGAAGCAGAACACTAATGTGCGTAAAATATGCCCTTTGAAACGGTCGTTTTGAAATATGGACGTCCTTTGAATTTTTTGGTCGATATGTGACCCCAGGATTTGTTTTCAGGGCAGGTGTCATTTACAGGCCTGCAATGATTTTGAATATCAACTGACCATTAGCGTTGGGATTAAAGCTGCTGTTGTGTGAAACGGCCACAAGGTGGCAGCAGTTCACCCTTACCAAATCTGGTTACTAGGGCAAGAGAGCCTCAGTGGAAGTGGTGTTCTAGATTGGAGTTTAGAATGCAATGTGCCAGGAGAAAGCCCCTCAAGTTTGTCTCACTACTTCTTGTTCGTGTTTTTAATTTAAGTTTTTATTTTTTATTACAGCAAGTTTGATTACAATGTTTGGCTTGTTGTAGGTGTGGAAGATGTGGTTCTTTTACACATATACAGATGACTGTTCTTCTTGGGATCCTTTTCCCATGTACGTTATGACAGAATGTTGAGTAGTCCTCTCTTGGTATTCTGTAGGTCTTTGGTGATTATATATGTCACCTGTGTTTGTATATGTCTGTTAACCCCGATATCGTAATGAAACCAATCCTCACACCTTTCCATTGGTGAACCATAAGTTTGTTTAATGAATCTGTGATTGCCCTTCTCCGTGGAAATATCTGCCCTGGTATCCATTTTTAGGTAACACCTCTATGTGATATGATATGTGTCTTTCACTTTCTGACTTACTACAAGTCACGTGATTACTTCTAGACTCATCTACGGGGCAAATGGCATTTTGTCCTTTTTTCCCTTGGCTTCTCTTCTGCCTTTGCGGGGTCCATTTTCAACAATGTGATTCCCTGAGGGTTGTGGATTAGCTGACCTGGGCAGCCTTACCCTGCCGGCCTGCCCTCCCCAGGTGTGCCTCGTTGAGGTCAATATAAACAGCGCTCCAGGCAGCAATAGCCCCTGAAGCTGTGCCTGACTCCATATTCTCTGCCCCGTCAGCAGTCTCGGGGCTGTGCTGGTGGGAGGGAGTGAGGGGCCACAGCTTTGTGGGTGGCCCGGTGTGAGTGGGGTTCTGCTGGCCTTTCTGCAGGAGATGCCAGGCTGCCGCCTGTAAAGAAGAGGATGTGTCACCCATACCTTCTGCTGGAATTTCTCTCCGGACAGAGGTGAGGAAGGAAAAAAGCAGTGGGGGCCGGGACAGGAGGGGTATCTCAGGCAGGGCAATGGAAAGCTTCTGGAAGAGCGCCCGGGGCCAGGACCACCCTGGCTGGCCTGCAGGCACCAAGTTGGCCTGCGTGCTGTCGCTGGTGTGGCTCCACGGTCCTTCCTCTAGGCTTTCAAGCCCTTGTACATATTCAGGTGTTTTACCTGGAAAGGGTGGGAACAGTTCAGCAGCAGCTGGCCTGGGGCTCAGCTCACGTTTACTCACAGATGCCTCGGCACGGTCCCCCAGCTTTGCAGTGAGGACGCTCCTTGCGTGGGGGGTGGGTTGCTGGCTGTAATGGGAGATGGTTCCCCACCTCTGACCAATTTCAGAATTGTTTACCACTGGAGCAAGTGCCCTGATAGGGTTTTCCTCTGTATAACTCCTGGGTTCAGGTTATTTTTTTTTCTTTTATGGTTCAAGTTAGATTTTATTCCCCTTTTATGTATTTATAGATATAAGCATGGAAATAATTCATTCCTATAAATACATCTGTGTGACGGGAAGAATTTTTTCTGTTTTATTTTTAAATTTTATTTTTTAAAATTTTGAAATTTAATTTTATTTATGTTTTTATACAGCAGGTTATTATTAGTTATGTATTTTATGCATATACATGTATACAGGTCAATCCCAATCTCCCAACTCATCCCACCACCACCACCCCATGGCTTCCCACACTTGGTGTCCATACGTTTGTTCTCTACCTCTGTGTCTCTATTTCTTCCCTGCAAACCAGTTCATCTGTATCATTTTTAGGCTCCACATATATGCATTAATATACAATATTTGTTTTCCTCTTTCTGACTTACTTCATTCTGTATGACAGTCTCTCGATCCATCGATGTCTCTACAAATGACCCAGTTTCATTCCTTTTTATGGCCGAGTCATATTCCATTTTATATATGTACCACATCTTTATCCATTCATCTGTCTGTGGGCATTTAGGTTGCTTCCATTACCTGGCTATTGTAAATAGTGCTGCAACGAACATTGTGGTGAATGTGCCTTGTTGAAATACGGTTTTCTCTGGGTATATGCCCAGAAGTGGGATTGCTGGATCAGGTGGTAATTCTATTTCTAATTTTTTTAAGGAAACTCCATACTGTTCTCCATAGTGACTGTATCAATTTACATTCCCACCAATAGTGGAAGAGGGCTCCTTTTGTCCACACCCTCCCCAGAATTGGTTGTTTGTAGATTTTCTGATGATGCCGATTCTAACAGGTGTGAGGTGATACCTCATTGTAGTTTTGATTTGCATTTCTCTAATAATTAGTGCTGTTGAGCAGCTTTTCATGTGCGTCTTGGCCATGTCTGTGTCTCCTTTGAAGAAACGTCTCTTTAGATCTTCTGCCCATTTTTGTATTGGGTTGTTTGTTTTTTTAATATTAAGCTGCATGAGCTGTTTATATATATTGGAGATTAAACCTGTGTCCATTGATTCGTTTGCAACGATTTTCACCCATCCTGAGGGATGCCTTTTTCCATTCCCGTTTTTTTTTAACAAAAAAGGAAAGAAAGGAAAAGAAGCAGAACACTAATGTGCGTAAAATATGCCCTTTGAAACGGTCGTTTTGAAATATGGACGTCCTTTGAATTTTTTGGTCGATATGTGACCCCAGGATTTGTTTTCAGGGCAGGTGTCATTTACAGGCCTGCAATGATTTTGAATATCAACTGACCATTAGCGTTGGGATTAAAGCTGCTGTTGTGTGAAACGGCCACAAGGTGGCAGCAGTTCACCCTTACCAAATCTGGTTACTAGGGCAAGAGAGCCTCAGTGGAAGTGGTGTTCTAGATTGGAGTTTAGAATGCAATGTGCCAGGAGAAAGCCCCTCACGTTTGTCTCACTACTTCTTGTTCGTGTTTTTAATTTAAGTTTTTATTTTTTATTACAGCAAGTTTGATTACAATGTTTGGCTTGTTGTAGGTGTGGAAGATGTGGTTCTTTTACACATATACAGATGACTGTTCTTCTTGGGATCCTTTTCCCATGTACGTTATGACAGAATGTTGAGTAGTCCTCTCTTGGTATTCTGTAGGTCTTTGGTGATTATATATGTCACCTGTGTTTGTATATGTCTGTTAACCCCGATATCGTAATGAAACCAATCCTCACACCTTTCCATTGGTGAACCATAAGTTTGTTTAATGAATCTGTGATTGCCCTTCTCCGTGGAAATATCTGCCCTGGTATCCATTTTTAGGTAACACCTCTATGTGATATGATATGTGTCTTTCACTTTCTGACTTACTACAAGTCACGTGATTACTTCTAGACTCATCTACGGGGCAAATGGCATTTTGTCCTTTTTTCCCTTGGCTTCTCTTCTGCCTTTGCGGGGTCCATTTTCAACAATGTGATTCCCTGAGGGTTGTGGATTAGCTGACCTGGGCAGCCTTACCCTGCCGGCCTGCCCTCCCCAGGTGTGCCTCGTTGAGGTCAATATAAACAGCGCTCCAGGCAGCAATAGCCCCTGAAGCTGTGCCTGACTCCATATTCTCTGCCCCGTCAGCAGTCTCGGGGCTGTGCTGGTGGGAGGGAGTGAGGGGCCACAGCTTTGTGGGTGGCCCAGTGTGAGTGGGGTTCTGCTGGCCTTTCTGCAGGAGATGCCAGGCTGCCGCCTGTAAAGAAGAGGATGTGTCACCCATACCTTCTGCTGGAATTTCTCTCCGGACAGAGGTGAGGAAGGAAAAAAGCAGTGGGGGCCGGGACAGGAGGGGTATCTCAGGCAGGGCAATGGAAAGCTTCTGGAAGAGCGCCCGGGGCCAGGACCACCCTGGCTGGCCTGCAGGCACCAAGTTGGCCTGCGTGCTGTCGCTGGTGTGGCTCCACGGTCCTTCCTCTAGGCTTTCAAGCCCTTGTACATATTCAGGTGTTTTACCTGGAAAGGGTGGGAACAGTTCAGCAGCAGCTGGCCTGGGGCTCAGCTCACGTTTACTCACAGATGCCTCGGCACGGTCCCCCAGCTTTGCAGTGAGGACGCTCCTTGCGTGGGGGGTGGGTTGCTGGCTGTAATGGGAGATGGTTCCCCACCTCTGACCAATTTCAGAATTGTTTACCACTGGAGCAAGTGCCCTGATAGGGTTTTCCTCTGTATAACTCCTGGGTTCAGGTTTTTTTTTTTTTCTTTTATGGTGTAAGTTAGATTTTATTCCCCTTTTATGTATTTATAGATATAAGCATGGAAATAATTCATTCCTATAAATACATCTGTGTGACGGGAAGAATTTTTTCTGTTTTATTTTTAAATTTTATTTTTTAAAATTTTGAAATTTAATTTTATTTATGTTTTTATACAGCAGGTTATTATTAGTTATGTATTTTATGCATATACATGTATACAGGTCAATCCCAATCTCCCAACTCATCCCACCACCACCACCCCATGGCTTCCCACACTTGGTGTCCATACGTTTGTTCTCTACCTCTGTGTCTCTATTTCTTCCCTGCAAACCAGTTCATCTGTATCATTTTTAGGCTCCACATATATGCATTAATATACAATATTTGTTTTCCTCTTTGTGACTTACTTCATTCTGTATGACAGTCTCTCGATCCATCGATGTCTCTACAAATGACCCAGTTTCATTCCTTTTTATGGCCGAGTCATATTCCATTTTATATATGTACCACATCTTTATCCATTCATCTGTCTGTGGGCATTTAGGTTGCTTCCTTTACCTGGCTATTGTAAATAGTGCTGCAACGAACATTGTGGTGAATGTGCCTTGTTGAAATACGGTTTTCTCTGGGTATATGCCCAGAAGTGGGATTGCTGGATCAGATGGTAATTCTATTTCTAATTTTTTTAAGGAAACTCCATACTGTTCTCCATAGTGACTGTATCAATTTACATTCCCACCAATAGTGGAAGAGGGCTCCTTTTGTCCACACCCTCCCCAGAATTGGTTGTTTGTAGATTTTCTGATGATGCCGATTCTAACAGGTGTGAGGTGATACCTCATTGTAGTTTTGATTTGCATTTCTCTAATAATTAGTGCTGTTGAGCAGCTTTTCATGTGCGTCTTGGCCATGTCTGTGTCTCCTTTGAAGAAACGTCTCTTTAGATCTTCTGCCCATTTTTGTATTGGGTTGTTTGTTTTTTTAATATTAAGCTGCATGAGCTGTTTATATATATTGGAGATTAAACCTGTGACCATTGATTCGTTTGCAACGATTTTCACCCATCCTGAGGGATGCCTTTTTCCATTCCCGTTTTTTTTAACAAAAAAGGAAAGAAAGGAAAAGAAGCAGAACACTAATGTGCGTAAAATATGCCCTTTGAAACGGTCGTTTTGAAATATGGACGTCCTTTGAATTTTTTGGTCGATATGTGACCCCAGGATTTGTTTTCAGGGCAGGTGTCATTTACAGGCCTGCAATGATTTTGAATATCAACTGACCATTAGCGTTGGGATTAAAGCTGCTGTTGTGTGAAACGGCCACAAGGTGGCAGCAGTTCACCCTTACCAAATCTGGTTACTAGGGCAAGAGAGCCTCAGTGGAAGTGGTGTTCTAGATTGGAGTTTAGAATGCAATGTGCCAGGAGAAAGCCCCTCAAGTTTGTCTCACTACTTCTTGTTCGTGTTTTTAATTTAAGTTTTTATTTTTTATTACAGCAAGTTTGATTACAATGTTTGGCTTGTTGTAGGTGTGGAAGATGTGGTTCTTTTACACATATACAGATGACTGTTCTTCTTGGGATCCTTTTCCCATGTACGTTATGACAGAATGTTGAGTAGTCCTCTCTTGGTATTCTGTAGGTCTTTGGTGATTATATATGTCACCTGTGTTTGTATATGTCTGTTAACCCCGATATCGTAATGAAACCAATCCTCACACCTTTCCATTGGTGAACCATAAGTTTGTTTAATGAATCTGTGATTGCCCTTCTCCGTGGAAATATCTGCCCTGGTATCCATTTTTAGGTAACACCTCTATGTGATATGATATGTGTCTTTCACTTTCTGACTTACTACAAGTCACGTGATTACTTCTAGACTCATCTACGGGGCAAATGGCATTTTGTCCTTTTTTCCCTTGGCTTCTCTTCTGCCTTTGCGGGGTCCATTTTCAACAATGTGATTCCCTGAGGGTTGTGGATTAGCTGACCTGGGCAGCCTTACCCTGCCGGCCTGCCCTCCCCAGGTGTGCCTCGTTGAGGTCAATATAAACAGCGCTCCAGGCAGCAATAGCCCCTGAAGCTGTGCCTGACTCCATATTCTCTGCCCCGTCAGCAGTCTCGGGGCTGTGCTGGTGGGAGGGAGTGAGGGGCCACAGCTTTGTGGGTGGCCCGGTGTGAGTGGGGTTCTGCTGGCCTTTCTGCAGGAGATGCCAGGCTGCCGCCTGTAAAGAAGAGGATGTGTCACCCATACCTTCTGCTGGAATTTCTCTCCGGACAGAGGTGAGGAAGGAAAAAAGCAGTGGGGGCCGGGACAGGAGGGGTATCTCAGGCAGGGCAATGGAAAGCTTCTGGAAGAGCGCCCGGGGCCAGGACCACCCTGGCTGGCCTGCAGGCACCAAGTTGGCCTGCGTGCTGTCGCTGGTGTGGCTCCACGGTCCTTCCTCTAGGCTTTCAAGCCCTTGTACATATTCAGGTGTTTTACCTGGAAAGGGTGGGAACAGTTCAGCAGCAGCTGGCCTGGGGCTCAGCTCACGTTTACTCACAGATGCCTCGGGACGGTCCCCCAGCTTTGCAATGAGGACGCTCCTTGCGTGGGGGGTGGGTTGCTGGCTGTAATGGGAGATGGTTCCCCACCTCTGACCAATTTCAGAATTGTTTACCACTGGAGCAAGTGCCCTGATAGGGTTTTCCTCTGTATAACTCCTGGATTCAGGTTTTTTTTTTTCTTTTATGGTTCAAGTTAGATTTTATTCCCCTTTTATGTATTTATAGATATAAGCATGGAAATAATTCATTCCTATAAATACATCTGTGTGACGGGAAGAATTTTTTCTGTTTTATTTTTAAATTTTATTTTTTAAAATTTTGAAATTTAATTTTATTTATGTTTTTATACAGCAGGTTATTATTAGTTATGTATTTTATGCATATACATGTATACAGGTCAATCCCAATCTCCCAACTCATCCCACCACCACCACCCAATGGCTTCCCACACTTGGTGTCCATACGTTTGTTCTCTACCTCTGTGTCTCTATTTCTTCCCTGCAAACCAGTTCATCTGTATCATTTTTAGGCTCCACATATATGCATTAATATACAATATTTGTTTTCCTCTTTGTGACTTACTTCATTCTGTATGACAGTCTCTCGATCCATCGATGTCTCTACAAATGACCCAGTTTCATTCCTTTTTATGGCCGAGTCATATTCCATTTTATATATGTACCACATCTTTATCCATTCATCTGTCTGTGGGCATTTAGGTTGCTTCCATTACCTGGCTATTGTAAATAGTGCTGCAACGAACATTGTGGTGAATGTGCCTTGTTGAAATACGGTTTTCTCTGGGTATATGCCCAGAAGTGGGATTGCTGGATCAGGTGGTAATTCTATTTCTAATTTTTTTAAGGAAACTCCATACTGTTCTCCATAGTGACTGTATCAATTTACATTCCCACCAATAGTGGAAGAGGGCTCCTTTTGTCCACACCCTCCCCAGAATTGGTTGTTTGTAGATTTTCTGATGATGCCGATTCTAACAGGTGTGAGGTGATACCTCATTGTAGTTTTGATTTGCATTTCTCTAATAATTAGTGCTGTTGAGCAGCTTTTCATGTGCGTCTTGGCCATGTCTGTGTCTCCTTTGAAGAAACGTCTCTTTAGATCTTCTGCCCATTTTTGTATTGGGTTGTTTGTTTTTTTAATATTAAGCTGCATGAGCTGTTTATATATATTGGAGATTAAACCTGTGTCCATTGATTCGTTTGCAACGATTTTCACCCATCCTGAGGGATGCCTTTTTCCATTCCCGTTTTTTTTTAACAAAAAAGGAAAGAAAGGAAAAGAAGCAGAACACTAATGTGCGTAAAATATGCCCTTTGAAACGGTCGTTTTGAAATATGGACGTCCTTTGAATTTTTTGGTCGATATGTGACCCCAGGATTTGTTTTCAGGGCAGGTGTCATTTACAGGCCTGCAATGATTTTGAATATCAACTGACCATTAGCGTTGGGATTAAAGCTGCTGTTGTGTGAAACGGCCACAAGGTGGCAGCAGTTCACCCTTACCAAATCTGGTTACTAGGGCAAGAGAGCCTCAGTGGAAGTGGTGTTCTAGATTGGAGTTTAGAATGCAATGTGCCAGGAGAAAGCCCCTCAAGTTTGTCTCACTACTTCTTGTTCGTGTTTTTAATTTAAGTTTTTATTTTTTATTACAGCAAGTTTGATTACAATGTTTGGCTTGTTGTAGGTGTGGAAGATGTGGTTCTTTTACACATATACAGATGACTGTTCTTCTTGGGATCCTTTTCCCATGTACGTTATGACAGAATGTTGAGTAGTCCTCTCTTGGTATTCTGTAGGTCTTTGGTGATTATATATGTCACCTGTGTTTGTATATGTCTGTTAACCCCGATATCGTAATGAAACCAATCCTCACACCTTTCCATTGGTGAACCATAAGTTTGTTTAATGAATCTGTGATTGCCCTTCTCCGTGGAAATATCTGCCCTGGTATCCATTTTTAGGTAACACCTCTATGTGATATGATATGTGTCTTTCACTTTCTGACTTACTACAAGTCACGTGATTACTTCTAGACTCATCTACGGGGCAAATGGCATTTTGTCCTTTTTTCCCTTGGCTTCTCTTCTGCCTTTGCGGGGTCCATTTTCAACAATGTGATTCCCTGAGGGTTGTGGATTAGCTGACCTGGGCAGCCTTACCCTGCCGGCCTGCCCTCCCCAGGTGTGCCTCGTTGAGGTCAATATAAACAGCGCTCCAGGCAGCAATAGCCCCTGAAGCTGTGCCTGACTCCATATTCTCTGCCCCGTCAGCAGTCTCGGGGCTGTGCTGGTGGGAGGGAGTGAGGGGCCACAGCTTTGTGGGTGGCCCGGTGTGAGTGGGGTTCTGCTGGCCTTTCTGCAGGAGATGCCAGGCTGCCGCCTGTAAAGAAGAGGATGTGTCACCCATACCTTCTGCTGGAATTTCTCTCCGGACAGAGGTGAGGAAGGAAAAAAGCAGTGGGGGCCGGGACAGGAGGGGTATCTCAGGCAGGGCAATGGAAAGCTTCTGGAAGAGCGCCCGGGGCCAGGACCACCCTGGCTGGCCTGCAGGCACCAAGTTGGCCTGCGTGCTGTCGCTGGTGTGGCTCCACGGTCCTTCCTCTAGGCTTTCAAGCCCTTGTACATATTCAGGTGTTTTACCTGGAAAGGGTGGGAACAGTTCAGCAGCAGCTGGCCTGGGGCTCAGCTCACGTTTACTCACAGATGCCTCGGCACGGTCCCCCAGCTTTGCAGTGAGGACGCTCCTTGCGTGGGGGGTGGGTTGCTGGCTGTAATGGGAGATGGTTCCCCACCTCTGACCAATTTCAGAATTGTTTACCACTGGAGCAAGTGCCCTGATAGGGTTTTCCTCTGTATAACTCCTGGGTTCAGGTTATTTTTTTTTCTTTTATGGTTCAAGTTAGATTTTATTCCCCTTTTATGTATTTATAGATATAAGCATGGAAATAATTCATTCCTATAAATACATCTGTGTGACGGGAAGAATTTTTTCTGTTTTATTTTTAAATTTTATTTTTTAAAATTTTGAAATTTAATTTTATTTATGTTTTTATACAGCAGGTTATTATTAGTTATGTATTTTATGCATATACATGTATACAGGTCAATCCCAATCTCCCAACTCATCCCACCACCACCACCCCATGGCTTCCCACACTTGGTGTCCATACGTTTGTTCTCTACCTCTGTGTCTCTATTTCTTCCCTGCAAACCAGTTCATCTGTATCATTTTTAGGCTCCACATATATGCATTAATATACAATATTTGTTTTCCTCTTTCTGACTTACTTCATTCTGTATGACAGTCTCTCGATCCATCGATGTCTCTACAAATGACCCAGTTTCATTCCTTTTTATGGCCGAGTCATATTCCATTTTATATATGTACCACATCTTTATCCATTCATCTGTCTGTGGGCATTTAGGTTGCTTCCATTACCTGGCTATTGTAAATAGTGCTGCAACGAACATTGTGGTGAATGTGCCTTGTTGAAATACGGTTTTCTCTGGGTATATGCCCAGAAGTGGGATTGCTGGATCAGGTGGTAATTCTATTTCTAATTTTTTTAAGGAAACTCCATACTGTTCTCCATAGTGACTGTATCAATTTACATTCCCACCAATAGTGGAAGAGGGCTCCTTTTGTCCACACCCTCCCCAGAATTGGTTGTTTGTAGATTTTCTGATGATGCCGATTCTAACAGGTGTGAGGTGATACCTCATTGTA
Organism: Mesoplodon mirus; assembly: GCF_964341445.2. Taxonomy (NCBI): domain Eukaryota; kingdom Metazoa; phylum Chordata; class Mammalia; order Artiodactyla; family Ziphiidae; genus Mesoplodon; species Mesoplodon mirus. The sequence goes on along the minus strand of NW_028295801.1, from coordinate 657,355 downwards.
GTTTTGATTTGCATTTCTCTAATAATTAGTGCTGTTGAGCAGCTTTTCATGTGCGTCTTGGCCATGTCTGTGTCTCCTTTGAAGAAACGTCTCTTTAGATCTTCTGCCCATTTTTGTATTGGGTTGTTTGTTTTTTTAATATTAAGCTGCATGAGCTGTTTATATATATTGGAGATTAAACCTGTGTCCATTGATTCGTTTGCAACGATTTTCACCCATCCTGAGGGATGCCTTTTTCCATTCCCGTTTTTTTTTAACAAAAAAGGAAAGAAAGGAAAAGAAGCAGAACACTAATGTGCGTAAAATATGCCCTTTGAAACGGTCGTTTTGAAATATGGACGTCCTTTGAATTTTTTGGTCGATATGTGACCCCAGGATTTGTTTTCAGGGCAGGTGTCATTTACAGGCCTGCAATGATTTTGAATATCAACTGACCATTAGCGTTGGGATTAAAGCTGCTGTTGTGTGAAACGGCCACAAGGTGGCAGCAGTTCACCCTTACCAAATCTGGTTACTAGGGCAAGAGAGCCTCAGTGGAAGTGGTGTTCTAGATTGGAGTTTAGAATGCAATGTGCCAGGAGAAAGCCCCTCACGTTTGTCTCACTACTTCTTGTTCGTGTTTTTAATTTAAGTTTTTATTTTTTATTACAGCAAGTTTGATTACAATGTTTGGCTTGTTGTAGGTGTGGAAGATGTGGTTCTTTTACACATATACAGATGACTGTTCTTCTTGGGATCCTTTTCCCATGTACGTTATGACAGAATGTTGAGTAGTCCTCTCTTGGTATTCTGTAGGTCTTTGGTGATTATATATGTCACCTGTGTTTGTATATGTCTGTTAACCCCGATATCGTAATGAAACCAATCCTCACACCTTTCCATTGGTGAACCATAAGTTTGTTTAATGAATCTGTGATTGCCCTTCTCCGTGGAAATATCTGCCCTGGTATCCATTTTTAGGTAACACCTCTATGTGATATGATATGTGTCTTTCACTTTCTGACTTACTACAAGTCACGTGATTACTTCTAGACTCATCTACGGGGCAAATGGCATTTTGTCCTTTTTTCCCTTGGCTTCTCTTCTGCCTTTGCGGGGTCCATTTTCAACAATGTGATTCCCTGAGGGTTGTGGATTAGCTGACCTGGGCAGCCTTACCCTGCCGGCCTGCCCTCCCCAGGTGTGCCTCGTTGAGGTCAATATAAACAGCGCTCCAGGCAGCAATAGCCCCTGAAGCTGTGCCTGACTCCATATTCTCTGCCCCGTCAGCAGTCTCGGGGCTGTGCTGGTGGGAGGGAGTGAGGGGCCACAGCTTTGTGGGTGGCCCAGTGTGAGTGGGGTTCTGCTGGCCTTTCTGCAGGAGATGCCAGGCTGCCGCCTGTAAAGAAGAGGATGTGTCACCCATACCTTCTGCTGGAATTTCTCTCCGGACAGAGGTGAGGAAGGAAAAAAGCAGTGGGGGCCGGGACAGGAGGGGTATCTCAGGCAGGGCAATGGAAAGCTTCTGGAAGAGCGCCTGGGGCCAGGACCACCCTGGCTGGCCTGCAGGCACCAAGTTGGCCTGCGTGCTGTCGCTGGTGTGGCTCCACGGTCCTTCCTCTAGGCTTTCAAGCCCTTGTACATATTCAGGTGTTTTACCTGGAAAGGGTGGGAACAGTTCAGCAGCAGCTGGCCTGGGGCTCAGCTCACGTTTACTCACAGATGCCTCGGCACGGTCCCCCAGCTTTGCAGTGAGGACGCTCCTTGCGTGGGGGGTGGGTTGCTGGCTGTAATGGGAGATGGTTCCCCACCTCTGACCAATTTCAGAATTGTTTACCACTGGAGCAAGTGCCCTGATAGGGTTTTCCTCTGTATAACTCCTGGGTTCAGGTTTTTTTTTTTTTCTTTTATGGTGTAAGTTAGATTTTATTCCCCTTTTATGTATTTATAGATATAAGCATGGAAATAATTCATTCCTATAAATACATCTGTGTGACGGGAAGAATTTTTTCTGTTTTATTTTTAAATTTTATTTTTTAAAATTTTGAAATTTAATTTTATTTATGTTTTTATACAGCAGGTTATTATTAGTTATGTATTTTATGCATATACATGTATACAGGTCAATCCCAATCTCCCAACTCATCCCACCACCACCACCCCATGGCTTCCCACACTTGGTGTCCATACGTTTGTTCTCTACCTCTGTGTCTCTATTTCTTCCCTGCAAACCAGTTCATCTGTATCATTTTTAGGCTCCACATATATGCATTAATATACAATATTTGTTTTCCTCTTTGTGACTTACTTCATTCTGTATGACAGTCTCTCGATCCATCGATGTCTCTACAAATGACCCAGTTTCATTCCTTTTTATGGCCGAGTCATATTCCATTTTATATATGTACCACATCTTTATCCATTCATCTGTCTGTGGGCATTTAGGTTGCTTCCTTTACCTGGCTATTGTAAATAGTGCTGCAACGAACATTGTGGTGAATGTGCCTTGTTGAAATACGGTTTTCTCTGGGTATATGCCCAGAAGTGGGATTGCTGGATCAGATGGTAATTCTATTTCTAATTTTTTTAAGGAAACTCCATACTGTTCTCCATAGTGACTGTATCAATTTACATTCCCACCAATAGTGGAAGAGGGCTCCTTTTGTCCACACCCTCCCCAGAATTGGTTGTTTGTAGATTTTCTGATGATGCCGATTCTAACAGGTGTGAGGTGATACCTCATTGTAGTTTTGATTTGCATTTCTCTAATAATTAGTGCTGTTGAGCAGCTTTTCATGTGCGTCTTGGCCATGTCTGTGTCTCCTTTGAAGAAACGTCTCTTTAGATCTTCTGCCCATTTTTGTATTGGGTTGTTTGTTTTTTTAATATTAAGCTGCATGAGCTGTTTATATATATTGGAGATTAAACCTGTGACCATTGATTCGTTTGCAACGATTTTCACCCATCCTGAGGGATGCCTTTTTCCATTCCCGTTTTTTTTAACAAAAAAGGAAAGAAAGGAAAAGAAGCAGAACACTAATGTGCGTAAAATATGCCCTTTGAAACGGTCGTTTTGAAATATGGACGTCCTTTGAATTTTTTGGTCGATATGTGACCCCAGGATTTGTTTTCAGGGCAGGTGTCATTTACAGGCCTGCAATGATTTTGAATATCAACTGACCATTAGCGTTGGGATTAAAGCTGCTGTTGTGTGAAACGGCCACAAGGTGGCAGCAGTTCACCCTTACCAAATCTGGTTACTAGGGCAAGAGAGCCTCAGTGGAAGTGGTGTTCTAGATTGGAGTTTAGAATGCAATGTGCCAGGAGAAAGCCCCTCAAGTTTGTCTCACTACTTCTTGTTCGTGTTTTTAATTTAAGTTTTTATTTTTTATTACAGCAAGTTTGATTACAATGTTTGGCTTGTTGTAGGTGTGGAAGATGTGGTTCTTTTACACATATACAGATGACTGTTCTTCTTGGGATCCTTTTCCCATGTACGTTATGACAGAATGTTGAGTAGTCCTCTCTTGGTATTCTGTAGGTCTTTGGTGATTATATATGTCACCTGTGTTTGTATATGTCTGTTAACCCCGATATCGTAATGAAACCAATCCTCACACCTTTCCATTGGTGAACCATAAGTTTGTTTAATGAATCTGTGATTGCCCTTCTCCGTGGAAATATCTGCCCTGGTATCCATTTTTAGGTAACACCTCTATGTGATATGATATGTGTCTTTCACTTTCTGACTTACTACAAGTCACGTGATTACTTCTAGACTCATCTACGGGGCAAATGGCATTTTGTCCTTTTTTCCCTTGGCTTCTCTTCTGCCTTTGCGGGGTCCATTTTCAACAATGTGATTCCCTGAGGGTTGTGGATTAGCTGACCTGGGCAGCCTTACCCTGCCGGCCTGCCCTCCCCAGGTGTGCCTCGTTGAGGTCAATATAAACAGCGCTCCAGGCAGCAATAGCCCCTGAAGCTGTGCCTGACTCCATATTCTCTGCCCCATCAGCAGTCTCGGGGCTGTGCTGGTGGGAGGGAGTGAGGGGCCACAGCTTTTTGGGTGGCCCGGTGTGAGTGGGGTTCTGCTGGCCTTTCTGCAGGAGATGCCAGGCTGCCGCCTGTAAAGAAGAGGATGTGTCACCCATACCTTCTGCTGGAATTTCTCTCCGGACAGAGGTGAGGAAGGAAAAAAGCAGTGGGGGCCGGGACAGGAGGGGTATCTCAGGCAGGGCAATGGAAAGCTTCTGGAAGAGCGCCCGGGGCCAGGACCACCCTGGCTGGCCTGCAGGCACCAAGTTGGCCTGCGTGCTGTCGCTGGTGTGGCTCCACGGTCCTTCCTCTAGGCTTTCAAGCCCTTGTACATATTCAGGTGTTTTACCTGGAAAGGGTGGGAACAGTTCAGCAGCAGCTGGCCTGGGGCTCAGCTCACGTTTACTCACAGATGCCTCGGCACGGTCCCCCAGCTTTGCAATGAGGACGCTCCTTGCGTGGGGGGTGGGTTGCTGGCTGTAATGGGAGATGGTTCCCCACCTCTGACCAATTTCAGAATTGTTTACCACTGGAGCAAGTGCCCTGATAGGGTTTTCCTCTGTATAACTCCTGGGTTCAGGTTTTTTTTTTTTCTTTTATGGTTCAAGTTAGATTTTATTCCCCTTTTATGTATTTATAGATATAAGCATGGAAATAATTCATTCCTATAAATACATCTGTGTGACGGGAAGAATTTTTTCTGTTTTATTTTTAAATTTTATTTTTTAAAATTTTGAAATTTAATTTTATTTATGTTTTTATACAGCAGGTTATTATTAGTTATGTATTTTATGCATATACATGTATACAGGTCAATCCCAATCTCCCAACTCATCCCACCACCACCACCCCATGGCTTCCCACACTTGGTGTCCATACGTTTGTTCTCTACCTCTGTGTCTCTATTTCTTCCCTGCAAACCAGTTCATCTGTATCATTTTTAGGCTCCACATATATGCATTAATATACAATATTTGTTTTCCTCTTTGTGACTTACTTCATTCTGTATGACAGTCTCTCGATCCATCGATGTCTCTACAAATGACCCAGTTTCATTCCTTTTTATGGCCGAGTCATATTCCATTTTATATATGTACCACATCTTTATCCATTCATCTGTCTGTGGGCATTTAGGTTGCTTCCATTACCTGGCTATTGTAAATAGTGCTGCAACGAACATTGTGGTGAATGTGCCTTGTTGAAATACGGTTTTCTCTGGGTATATGCCCAGAAGTGGGATTGCTGGATCAGATGGTAATTCTATTTCTAATTTTTTTAAGGAAACTCCATACTGTTCTCCATAGTGACTGTATCAATTTACATTCCCACCAATAGTGGAAGAGGGCTCCTTTTGTCCACACCCTCCCCAGAATTGGTTGTTTGTAGATTTTCTGATGATGCCGATTCTAACAGGTGTGAGGTGATACCTCATTGTAGTTTTGATTTGCATTTCTCTAATAATTAGTGCTGTTGAGCAGCTTTTCATGTGCGTCTTGGCCATGTCTGTGTCTCCTTTGAAGAAACGTCTCTTTAGATCTTCTGCCCATTTTTGTATTGGGTTGTTTGTTTTTTTAATATTAAGCTGCATGAGCTGTTTATATATATTGGAGATTAAACCTGTGTCCATTGATTCGTTTGCAACGATTTTCACCCATCCTGAGGGATGCCTTTTTCCATTCCCGTTTTTTTTTAACAAAAAAGGAAAGAAAGGAAAAGAAGCAGAACACTAATGTGCGTAAAATATGCCCTTTGAAACGGTCGTTTTGAAATATGGACGTCCTTTGAATTTTTTGGTCGATATGTGACCCCAGGATTTGTTTTCAGGGCAGGTGTCATTTACAGGCCTGCAATGATTTTGAATATCAACTGACCATTAGCGTTGGGATTAAAGCTGCTGTTGTGTGAAACGGCCACAAGGTGGCAGCAGTTCACCCTTACCAAATCTGGTTACTAGGGCAAGAGAGCCTCAGTGGAAGTGGTGTTCTAGATTGGAGTTTAGAATGGAATGTGCCAGGAGAAAGCCCCTCAAGTTTGTCTCACTACTTCTTGTTCGTGTTTTTAATTTAAGTTTTTATTTTTTATTACAGCAAGTTTGATTACAATGTTTGGCTTGTTGTAGGTGTGGAAGATGTGGTTCTTTTACACATATACAGATGACTGTTCTTCTTGGGATCCTTTTCCCATGTACGTTATGACAGAATGTTGAGTAGTCCTCTCTTGGTATTCTGTAGGTCTTTGGTGATTATATATGTCACCTGTGTTTGTATATGTCTGTTAACCCCGATATCGTAATGAAACCAATCCTCACACCTTTCCATTGGTGAACCATAAGTTTGTTTAATGAATCTGTGATTGCCCTTCTCCGTGGAAATATCTGCCCTGGTATCCATTTTTAGGTAACACCTCTATGTGATATGATATGTGTCTTTCACTTTCTGACTTACTACAAGTCACGTGATTACTTCTAGACTCATCTACGGGGCAAATGGCATTTTGTCCTTTTTTCCCTTGGCTTCTCTTCTGCCTTTGCGGGGTCCATTTTCAACAATGTGATTCCCTGAGGGTTGTGGATTAGCTGACCTGGGCAGCCTTACCCTGCCGGCCTGCCCTCCCCAGGTGTGCCTCGTTGAGGTCAATATAAACAGCGCTCCAGGCAGCAATAGCCCCTGAAGCTGTGCCTGACTCCATATTCTCTGCCCCGTCAGCAGTCTCGGGGCTGTGCTGGTGGGAGGGAGTGAGGGGCCACAGCTTTGTGGGTGGCCCGGTGTGAGTGGGGTTCTGCTGGCCTTTCTGCAGGAGATGCCAGGCTGCCGCCTGTAAAGAAGAGGATGTGTCACCCATACCTTCTGCTGGAATTTCTCTCCGGACAGAGGTGAGGAAGGAAAAAAGCAGTGGGGGCCGGGACAGGAGGGGTATCTCAGGCAGGGCAATGGAAAGCTTCTGGAAGAGCGCCCGGGGCCAGGACCACCCTGGCTGGCCTGCAGGCACCAAGTTGGCCTGCGTGCTGTCGCTGGTGTGGCTCCACGGTCCTTCCTCTAGGCTTTCAAGCCCTTGTACATATTCAGGTGTTTTACCTGGAAAGGGTGGGAACAGTTCAGCAGCAGCTGGCCTGGGGCTCAGCTCACGTTTACTCACAGATGCCTCGGCACGGTCCCCCAGCTTTGCAGTGAGGACGCTCCTTGCGTGGGGGGTGGGTTGCTGGCTGTAATGGGAGATGGTTCCCCACCTCTGACCAATTTCAGAATTGTTTACCACTGGAGCAAGTGCCCTGATAGGGTTTTCCTCTGTATAACTCCTGGGTTCAGGTTTTTTTTTTTTTTCTTTTATGGTGTAAGTTAGATTTTATTCCCCTTTTATGTATTTATAGATATAAGCATGGAAATAATTCATTCCTATAAATACATCTGTGTGACGGGAAGAATTTTTTCTGTTTTATTTTTAAATTTTATTTTTTAAAATTTTGAAATTTAATTTTATTTATGTTTTTATACAGCAGGTTATTATTAGTTATGTATTTTATGCATATACATGTATACAGGTCAATCCCAATCTCCCAACTCATCCCACCACCACCACCCCATGGCTTCCCACACTTGGTGTCCATACGTTTGTTCTCTACCTCTGTGTCTCTATTTCTTCCCTGCAAACCAGTTCATCTGTATCATTTTTAGGCTCCACATATATGCATTAATATACAATATTTGTTTTCCTCTTTCTGACTTACTTCATTCTGTATGACAGTCTCTCGATCCATCGATGTCTCTACAAATGACCCAGTTTCATTCCTTTTTATGGCCGAGTCATATTCCATTTTATATATGTACCACATCTTTATCCATTCATCTGTCTGTGGGCATTTAGGTTGCTTCCATTACCTGGCTATTGTAAATAGTGCTGCAACGAACATTGTGGTGAATGTGCCTTGTTGAAATACGGTTTTCTCTGGGTATATGCCCAGAAGTGGGATTGCTGGATCAGATGGTAATTCTATTTCTAATTTTTTTAAGGAAACTCCATACTGTTCTCCATAGTGACTGTATCAATTTACATTCCCACCAATAGTGGAAGAGGGCTCCTTTTGTCCACACCCTCCCCAGAATTGGTTGTTTGTAGATTTTCTGATGATGCCGATTCTAACAGGTGTGAGGTGATACCTCATTGTAGTTTTGATTTGCATTTCTCTAATAATTAGTGCTGTTGAGCAGCTTTTCATGTGCGTCTTGGCCATGTCTGTGTCTCCTTTGAAGAAACGTCTCTTTAGATCTTCTGCCCATTTTTGTATTGGGTTGTTTGTTTTTTTAATATTAAGCTGCATGAGCTGTTTATATATATTGGAGATTAAACCTGTGTCCATTGATTCGTTTGCAACGATTTTCACCCATCCTGAGGGATGCCTTTTTCCATTCCCGTTTTTTTTTAACAAAAAAGGAAAGAAAGGAAAAGAAGCAGAACACTAATGTGCGTAAAATATGCCCTTTGAAACGGTCGTTTTGAAATATGGACGTCCTTTGAATTTTTTGGTCGATATGTGACCCCAGGATTTGTTTTCAGGGCAGGTGTCATTTACAGGCCTGCAATGATTTTGAATATCAACTGACCATTAGCGTTGGGATTAAAGCTGCTGTTGTGTGAAACGGCCACAAGGTGGCAGCAGTTCACCCTTACCAAATCTGGTTACTAGGGCAAGAGAGCCTCAGTGGAAGTGGTGTTCTAGATTGGAGTTTAGAATGGAATGTGCCAGGAGAAAGCCCCTCACGTTTGTCTCACTACTTCTTGTTCGTGTTTTTAATTTAAGTTTTTATTTTTTATTACAGCAAGTTTGATTACAATGTTTGGCTTGTTGTAGGTGTGGAAGATGTGGTTCTTTTACACATATACAGATGACTGTTCTTCTTGGGATCCTTTTCCCATGTACGTTATGACAGAATGTTGAGTAGTCCTCTCTTGGTATTCTGTAGGTCTTTGGTGATTATATATGTCACCTGTGTTTGTATATGTCTGTTAACCCTGATATCGTAATGAAACCAATCCTCACACCTTTCCATTGGTGAACCATAAGTTTGTTTAATGAATCTGTGATTGCCCTTCTCCGTGGAAATATCTGCCCTGGTATCCATTTTTAGGTAACACCTCTATGTGATATGATATGTGTCTTTCACTTTCTGACTTACTACAAGTCACGTGATTACTTCTAGACTCATCTACGGGGCAAATGGCATTTTGTCCTTTTTTCCCTTGGCTTCTCTTCTGCCTTTGCGGGGTCCATTTTCAACAATGTGATTCCCTGAGGGTTGTGGATTAGCTGACCTGGGCAGCCTTACCCTGCCGGCCTGCCCTCCCCAGGTGTGCCTCGTTGAGGTCAATATAAACAGCGCTCCAGGCAGCAATAGCCCCTGAAGCTGTGCCTGACTCCATATTCTCTGCCCCGTCAGCAGTCTCGGGGCTGTGCTGGTGGGAGGGAGTGAGGGGCCACAGCTTTGTGGGTGGCCCGGTGTGAGTGGGGTTCTGCTGGCCTTTCTGCAGGAGATGCCAGGCTGCCGCCTGTAAAGAAGAGGATGTGTCACCCATACCTTCTGCTGGAATTTCTCTCCGGACAGAGGTGAGGAAGGAAAAAAGCAGTGGGGGCCGGGACAGGAGGGGTATCTCAGGCAGGGCAATGGAAAGCTTCTGGAAGAGCACCCGGGGCCAGGACCACCCTGGCTGGCCTGCAGGCACCAAGTTGGCCTGCGTGCTGTCGCTGGTGTGGCTCCACGGTCCTTCCTCTAGGCTTTCAAGCCCTTGTACATATTCAGGTGTTTTACCTGGAAAGGGTGGGAACAGTTCAGCAGCAGCTGGCCTGGGGCTCAGCTCACGTTTACTCACAGATGCCTCGGCACGGTCCCCCAGCTTTGCAATGAGGACGCTCCTTGCGTGGGGGGTGGGTTGCTGGCTGTAATGGGAGATGGTTCCCCACCTCTGACCAATTTCAGAATTGTTTACCACTGGAGCAAGTGCCCTGATAGGGTTTTCCTCTGTATAACTCCTGGGTTCAGGTTTTTTTTTTTTTCTTTTATGGTTCAAGTTAGATTTTATTCCCCTTTTATGTATTTATAGATATAAGCATGGAAATAATTCATTCCTATAAATACATCTGTGTGACGGGAAGAATTTTTTCTGTTTTATTTTTAAATTTTATTTTTTAAAATTTTGAAATTTAATTTTATTTATGTTTTTATACAGCAGGTTATTATTAGTTATGTATTTTATGCATATACATGTATACAGGTCAATCCCAATCTCCCAACTCATCCCACCACCACCACCCCATGGCTTCCCACACTTGGTGTCCATACGTTTGTTCTCTACCTCTGTGTCTCTATTTCTTCCCTGCAAACCAGTTCATCTGTATCATTTTTAGGCTCCACATATATGCATTAATATACAATATTTGTTTTCCTCTTTGTGACTTACTTCATTCTGTATGACAGTCTCTCGATCCATCGATGTCTCTACAAATGACCCAGTTTCATTCCTTTTTATGGCCGAGTCATATTCCATTTTATATATGTACCACATCTTTATCCATTCATCTGTCTGTGGGCATTTAGGTTGCTTCCATTACCTGGCTATTGTAAATAGTGCTGCAACGAACATTGTGGTGAATGTGCCTTGTTGAAATACGGTTTTCTCTGGGTATATGCCCAGAAGTGGGATTGCTGGATCAGATGGTAATTCTATTTCTAATTTTTTTAAGGAAACTCCATACTGTTCTCCATAGTGACTGTATCAATTTACATTCCCACCAATAGTGGAAGAGGGCTCCTTTTGTCCACACCCTCCCCAGAATTGGTTGTTTGTAGATTTTCTGATGATGCCGATTCTAACAGGTGTGAGGTGATACCTCATTGTAGTTTTGATTTGCATTTCTCTAATAATTAGTGCTGTTGAGCAGCTTTTCATGTGCGTCTTGGCCATGTCTGTGTCTCCTTTGAAGAAACGTCTCTTTAGATCTTCTGCCCATTTTTGTATTGGGTTGTTTGTTTTTTTAATATTAAGCTGCATGAGCTGTTTATATATATTGGAGATTAAACCTGTGTCCATTGATTCGTTTGCAACGATTTTCACCCATCCTGAGGGATGCCTTTTTCCATTCCCGTTTTTTTTTAACAAAAAAGGAAAGAAAGGAAAAGAAGCAGAACACTAATGTGCGTAAAATATGCCCTTTGAAACGGTCGTTTTGAAATATGGACGTCCTTTGAATTTTTTGGTCGATATGTGACCCCAGGATTTGTTTTCAGGGCAGGTGTCATTTACAGGCCTGCAATGATTTTGAATATCAACTGACCATTAGCGTTGGGATTAAAGCTGCTGTTGTGTGAAACGGCCACAAGGTGGCAGCAGTTCACCCTTACCAAATCTGGTTACTAGGGCAAGAGAGCCTCAGTGGAAGTGGTGTTCTAGATTGGAGTTTAGAATGGAATGTGCCAGGAGAAAGCCCCTCAAGTTTGTCTCACTACTTCTTGTTCGTGTTTTTAATTTAAGTTTTTATTTTTTATTACAGCAAGTTTGATTACAATGTTTGGCTTGTTGTAGGTGTGGAAGATGTGGTTCTTTTACACATATACAGATGACTGTTCTTCTTGGGATCCTTTTCCCATGTACGTTATGACAGAATGTTGAGTAGTCCTCTCTTGGTATTCTGTAGGTCTTTGGTGATTATATATGTCACCTGTGTTTGTATATGTCTGTTAACCCCGATATCGTAATGAAACCAATCCTCACACCTTTCCATTGGTGAACCATAAGTTTGTTTAATGAATCTGTGATTGCCCTTCTCCGTGGAAATATCTGCCCTGGTATCCATTTTTAGGTAACACCTCTATGTGATATGATATGTGTCTTTCACTTTCTGACTTACTACAAGTCACGTGATTACTTCTAGACTCATCTACGGGGCAAATGGCATTTTGTCCTTTTTTCCCTTGGCTTCTCTTCTGCCTTTGCGGGGTCCATTTTCAACAATGTGATTCCCTGAGGGTTGTGGATTAGCTGACCTGGGCAGCCTTACCCTGCCGGCCTGCCCTCCCCAGGTGTGCCTCGTTGAGGTCAATATAAACAGCGCTCCAGGCAGCAATAGCCCCTGAAGCTGTGCCTGACTCCATATTCTCTGCCCCGTCAGCAGTCTCGGGGCTGTGCTGGTGGGAGGGAGTGAGGGGCCACAGCTTTGTGGGTGGCCCGGTGTGAGTGGGGTTCTGCTGGCCTTTCTGCAGGAGATGCCAGGCTGCCGCCTGTAAAGAAGAGGATGTGTCACCCATACCTTCTGCTGGAATTTCTCTCCGGACAGAGGTGAGGAAGGAAAAAAGCAGTGGGGGCCGGGACAGGAGGGGTATCTCAGGCAGGGCAATGGAAAGCTTCTGGAAGAGTGCCCGGGGCCAGGACCACCCTGGCTGGCCTGCAGGCACCAAGTTGGCCTGCGTGCTGTCGCTGGTGTGGCTCCACGGTCCTTCCTCTAGGCTTTCAAGCCCTTGTACATATTCAGGTGTTTTACCTGGAAAGGGTGGGAACAGTTCAGCAGCAGCTGGCCTGGGGCTCAGCTCACGTTTACTCACAGATGCCTCGGCACGGTCCCCCAGCTTTGCAGTGAGGACGCTCCTTGCGTGGGGGGTGGGTTGCTGGCTGTAATGGGAGATGGTTCCCCACCTCTGACCAATTTCAGAATTGTTTACCACTGGAGCAAGTGCCCTGATAGGGTTTTCCTCTGTATAACTCCTGGGTTCAGGTTTTTTTTTTTTTCTTTTATGGTGTAAGTTAGATTTTATTCCCCTTTTATGTATTTATAGATATAAGCATGGAAATAATTCATTCCTATAAATACATCTGTGTGACGGGAAGAATTTTTTCTGTTTTATTTTTAAATTTTATTTTTTAAAATTTTGAAATTTAATTTTATTTATGTTTTTATACAGCAGGTTATTATTAGTTATGTATTTTATGCATATACATGTATACAGGTCAATCCCAATCTCCCAACTCATCCCACCACCACCACCCCATGGCTTCCCACACTTGGTGTCCATACGTTTGTTCTCTACCTCTGTGTCTCTATTTCTTCCCTGCAAACCAGTTCATCTGTATCATTTTTAGGCTCCACATATATGCATTAATATACAATATTTGTTTTCCTCTTTGTGACTTACTTCATTCTGTATGACAGTCTCTCGATCCATCGATGTCTCTACAAATGACCCAGTTTCATTCCTTTTTATGGCCGAGTCATATTCCATTTTATATATGTACCACATCTTTATCCATTCATCTGTCTGTGGGCATTTAGGTTGCTTCCATTACCTGGCTATTGTAAATAGTGCTGCAACGAACATTGTGGTGAATGTGCCTTGTTGAAATACGGTTTTCTCTGGGTATATGCCCAGAAGTGGGATTGCTGGATCAGATGGTAATTCTATTTCTAATATTTTTAAGGAAACTCCATACTGTTCTCCATAGTGACTGTATCAATTTACATTCCCACCAATAGTGGAAGAGGGCTCCTTTTGTCCACACCCTCCCCAGAATTGGTTGTTTGTAGATTTTCTGATGATGCCGATTCTAACAGGTGTGAGGTGATACCTCATTGTAGTTTTGATTTGCATTTCTCTAATAATTAGTGCTGTTGAGCAGCTTTTCATGTGCGTCTTGGCCATGTCTGTGTCTCCTTTGAAGAAACGTCTCTTTAGATCTTCTGCCCATTTTTGTATTGGGTTGTTTGTTTTTTTAATATTAAGCTGCATGAGCTGTTTATATATATTGGAGATTAAACCTGTGTCCATTGATTCGTTTGCAACGATTTTCACCCATCCTGAGGGATGCCTTTTTCCATTCCCGTTTTTTTTTAACAAAAAAGGAAAGAAAGGAAAAGAAGCAGAACACTAATGTGCGTAAAATATGCCCTTTGAAACGGTCGTTTTGAAATATGGACGTCCTTTGAATTTTTTGGTCGATATGTGACCCCAGGATTTGTTTTCAGGGCAGGTGTCATTTACAGGCCTGCAATGATTTTGAATATCAACTGACCATTAGCGTTGGGATTAAAGCTGCTGTTGTGTGAAACGGCCACAAGGTGGCAGCAGTTCACCCTTACCAAATCTGGTTACTAGGGCAAGAGAGCCTCAGTGGAAGTGGTGTTCTAGATTGGAGTTTAGAATGGAATGTGCCAGGAGAAAGCCCCTCACGTTTGTCTCACTACTTCTTGTTCGTGTTTTTAATTTAAGTTTTTATTTTTTATTACAGCAAGTTTGATTACAATGTTTGGCTTGTTGTAGGTGTGGAAGATGTGGTTCTTTTACACATATACAGATGACTGTTCTTCTTGGGATCCTTTTCCCATGTACGTTATGACAGAATGTTGAGTAGTCCTCTCTTGGTATTCTGTAGGTCTTTGGTGATTATATATGTCACCTGTGTTTGTATATGTCTGTTAACCCCGATATCGTAATGAAACCAATCCTCACACCTTTCCATTGGTGAACCATAAGTTTGTTTAATGAATCTGTGATTGCCCTTCTCCGTGGAAATATCTGCCCTGGTATCCATTTTTAGGTAACACCTCTATGTGATATGATATGTGTCTTTCACTTTCTGACTTACTACAAGTCACGTGATTACTTCTAGACTCATCTACGGGGCAAATGGCATTTTGTCCTTTTTTCCCTTGGCTTCTCTTCTGCCTTTGCGGGGTCCATTTTCAACAATGTGATTCCCTGAGGGTTGTGGATTAGCTGACCTGGGCAGCCTTACCCTGCCGGCCTGCCCTCCCCAGGTGTGCCTCGTTGAGGTCAATATAAACAGCGCTCCAGGCAGCAATAGCCCCTGAAGCTGTGCCTGACTCCATATTCTCTGCCCCGTCAGCAGTCTCGGGGCTGTGCTGGTGGGAGGGAGTGAGGGGCCACAGCTTTGTGGGTGGCCCGGTGTGAGTGGGGTTCTGCTGGCCTTTCTGCAGGAGATGCCAGGCTGCCGCCTGTAAAGAAGAGGATGTGTCACCCATACCTTCTGCTGGAATTTCTCTCCGGACAGAGGTGAGGAAGGAAAAAAGCAGTGGGGGCCGGGACAGGAGGGGTATCTCAGGCAGGGCAATGGAAAGCTTCTGGAAGAGCGCCCGGGGCCAGGACCACCCTGGCTGGCCTGCAGGCACCAAGTTGGCCTGCGTGCTGTCGCTGGTGTGGCTCCACGGTCCTTCCTCTAGGCTTTCAAGCCCTTGTACATATTCAGGTGTTTTACCTGGAAAGGGTGGGAACAGTTCAGCAGCAGCTGGCCTGGGGCTCAGCTCACGTTTACTCACAGATGCCTCGGCACGGTCCCCCAGCTTTGCAGTGAGGACGCTCCTTGCGTGGGGGGTGGGTTGCTGGCTGTAATGGGAGATGGTTCCCCACCTCTGACCAATTTCAGAATTGTTTACCACTGGAGCAAGTGCCCTGATAGGGTTTTCCTCTGTATAACTCCTGGGTTCAGGTTTTTTTTTTTTTCTTTTATGGTGTAAGTTAGATTTTATTCCCCTTTTATGTATTTATAGATATAAGCATGGAAATAATTCATTCCTATAAATACATCTGTGTGACGGGAAGAATTTTTTCTGTTTTATTTTTAAATTTTATTTTTTAAAATTTTGAAATTTAATTTTATTTATGTTTTTATACAGCAGGTTATTATTAGTTATGTATTTTATGCATATACATGTATACAGGTCAATCCCAATCTCCCAACTCATCCCACCACCACCACCCCATGGCTTCCCACACTTGGTGTCCATACGTTTGTTCTCTACCTCTGTGTCTCTATTTCTTCCCTGCAAACCAGTTCATCTGTATCATTTTTAGGCTCCACATATATGCATTAATATACAATATTTGTTTTCCTCTTTGTGACTTACTTCATTCTGTATGACAGTCTCTCGATCCATCGATGTCTCTACAAATGACCCAGTTTCATTCCTTTTTATGGCCGAGTCATATTCCATTTTATATATGTACCACATCTTTATCCATTCATCTGTCTGTGGGCATTTAGGTTGCTTCCATTACCTGGCTATTGTAAATAGTGCTGCAACGAACATTGTGGTGAATGTGCCTTGTTGAAATACGGTTTTCTCTGGGTATATGCCCAGAAGTGGGATTGCTGGATCAGATGGTAATTCTATTTCTAATATTTTTAAGGAAACTCCATACTGTTCTCCATAGTGACTGTATCAATTTACATTCCCACCAATAGTGGAAGAGGGCTCCTTTTGTCCACACCCTCCCCAGAATTGGTTGTTTGTAGATTTTCTGATGATGCCGATTCTAACAGGTGTGAGGTGATACCTCATTGTAGTTTTGATTTGCATTTCTCTAATAATTAGTGCTGTTGAGCAGCTTTTCATGTGCGTCTTGGCCATGTCTGTGTCTCCTTTGAAGAAACGTCTCTTTAGATCTTCTGCCCATTTTTGTATTGGGTTGTTTGTTTTTTTAATATTAAGCTGCATGAGCTGTTTATATATATTGGAGATTAAACCTGTGTCCATTGATTCGTTTGCAACGATTTTCACCCATCCTGAGGGATGCCTTTTTCCATTCCCGTTTTTTTTTAACAAAAAAGGAAAGAAAGGAAAAGAAGCAGAACACTAATGTGCGTAAAATATGCCCTTTGAAACGGTCGTTTTGAAATATGGACGTCCTTTGAATTTTTTGGTCGATATGTGACCCCAGGATTTGTTTTCAGGGCAGGTGTCATTTACAGGCCTGCAATGATTTTGAATATCAACTGACCATTAGCGTTGGGATTAAAGCTGCTGTTGTGTGAAACGGCCACAAGGTGGCAGCAGTTCACCCTTACCAAATCTGGTTACTAGGGCAAGAGAGCCTCAGTGGAAGTGGTGTTCTAGATTGGAGTTTAGAATGGAATGTGCCAGGAGAAAGCCCCTCACGTTTGTCTCACTACTTCTTGTTCGTGTTTTTAATTTAAGTTTTTATTTTTTATTACAGCAAGTTTGATTACAATGTTTGGCTTGTTGTAGGTGTGGAAGATGTGGTTCTTTTACACATATACAGATGACTGTTCTTCTTGGGATCCTTTTCCCATGTACGTTATGACAGAATGTTGAGTAGTCCTCTCTTGGTATTCTGTAGGTCTTTGGTGATTATATATGTCACCTGTGTTTGTATATGTCTGTTAACCCCGATATCGTAATGAAACCAATCCTCACACCTTTCCATTGGTGAACCATAAGTTTGTTTAATGAATCTGTGATTGCCCTTCTCCGTGGAAATATCTGCCCTGGTATCCATTTTTAGGTAACACCTCTATGTGATATGATATGTGCCTTTCACTTTCTGACTTACTACAAGTCACGTGATTACTTCTAGACTCATCTACGGGGCAAATGGCATTTTGTCCTTTTTTCCCTTGGCTTCTCTTCTGCCTTTGCGGGGTCCATTTTCAACAATGTGATTCCCTGAGGGTTGTGGATTAGCTGACCTGGGCAGCCTTACCCTGCCGGCCTGCCCTCCCCAGGTGTGCCTCGTTGAGGTCAATATAAACAGCGCTCCAGGCAGCAATAGCCCCTGAAGCTGTGCCTGACTCCATATTCTCTGCCCCGTCAGCAGTCTCGGGGCTGTGCTGGTGGGAGGGAGTGAGGGGCCACAGCTTTGTGGGTGGCCCGGTGTGAGTGGGGTTCTGCTGGCCTTTCTGCAGGAGATGCCAGGCTGCCGCCTGTAAAGAAGAGGATGTGTCACCCATACCTTCTGCTGGAATTTCTCTCCGGACAGAGGTGAGGAAGGAAAAAAGCAGTGGGGGCCGGGACAGGAGGGGTATCTCAGGCAGGGCAATGGAAAGCTTCTGGAAGAGCGCCCGGGGCCAGGACCACCCTGGCGGGCCTGCAGGCACCAAGTTGGCCTGCGTGCTGTCGCTGGTGTGGCTCCACGGTCCTTCCTCTAGGCTTTCAAGCCCTTGTACATATTCAGGTGTTTTACCTGGAAAGGGTGGGAACAGTTCAGCAGCAGCTGGCCTGGGGCTCAGCTCACGTTTACTCACAGATGCCTCGGCACGGTCCCCCAGCTTTGCAATGAGGACGCTCCTTGCGTGGGGGGTGGGTTGCTGGCTGTAATGGGAGATGGTTCCCCACCTCTGACCAATTTCAGAATTGTTTACCACTGGAGCAAGTGCCCTGATAGGGTTTTCCTCTGTATAACTCCTGGGTTCAGGTTTTTTTTTTTTTCTTTTATGGTTCAAGTTAGATTTTATTCCCCTTTTATGTATTTATAGATATAAGCATGGAAATAATTCATTCCTATAAATACATCTGTGTGACGGGAAGAATTTTTTCTGTTTTATTTTTAAATTTTATTTTTTAAAATTTTGAAATTTAATTTTATTTATGTTTTTATACAGCAGGTTATTATTAGTTATGTATTTTATGCATATACATGTATACAGGTCAATCCCAATCTCCCAACTCATCCCACCACCACCACCCCATGGCTTCCCACACTTGGTGTCCATACGTTTGTTCTCTACCTCTGTGTCTCTATTTCTTCCCTGCAAACCAGTTCATCTGTATCATTTTTAGGCTCCACATATATGCATTAATATACAATATTTGTTTTCCTCTTTCTGACTTACTTCATTCTGTATGACAGTCTCTCGATCCATCGATGTCTCTACAAATGACCCAGTTTCATTCCTTTTTATGGCCGAGTCATATTCCATTTTATATATGTACCACATCTTTATCCATTCATCTGTCTGTGGGCATTTAGGTTGCTTCCATTACCTGGCTATTGTAAATAGTGCTGCAACGAACATTGTGGTGAATGTGCCTTGTTGAAATACGGTTTTCTCTGGGTATATGCCCAGAAGTGGGATTGCTGGATCAGATGGTAATTCTATTTCTAATTTTTTTAAGGAAACTCCATACTGTTCTCCATAGTGACTGTATCAATTTACATTCCCACCAATAGTGGAAGAGGGCTCCTTTTGTCCACACCCTCCCCAGAATTGGTTGTTTGTAGATTTTCTGATGATGCCGATTCTAACAGGTGTGAGGTGATACCTCATTGTAGTTTTGATTTGCATTTCTCTAATAATTAGTGCTGTTGAGCAGCTTTTCATGTGCGTCTTGGCCATGTCTGTGTCTCCTTTGAAGAAACGTCTCTTTAGATCTTCTGCCCATTTTTGTATTGGGTTGTTTGTTTTTTTAATATTAAGCTGCATGAGCTGTTTATATATATTGGAGATTAAACCTGTGTCCATTGATTCGTTTGCAACGATTTTCACCCATCCTGAGGGATGCCTTTTTCCATTCCCGTTTTTTTTTAACAAAAAAGGAAAGAAAGGAAAAGAAGCAGAACACTAATGTGCGTAAAATATGCCCTTTGAAACGGTCGTTTTGAAATATGGACGTCCTTTGAATTTTTTGGTCGATATGTGACCCCAGGATTTGTTTTCAGGGCAGGTGTCATTTACAGGCCTGCAATGATTTTGAATATCAACTGACCATTAGCGTTGGGATTAAAGCTGCTGTTGTGTGAAACGGCCACAAGGTGGCAGCAGTTCACCCTTACCAAATCTGGTTACTAGGGCAAGAGAGCCTCAGTGGAAGTGGTGTTCTAGATTGGAGTTTAGAATGGAATGTGCCAGGAGAAAGCCCCTCACGTTTGTCTCACTACTTCTTGTTCGTGTTTTTAATTTAAGTTTTTATTTTTTATTACAGCAAGTTTGATTACAATGTTTGGCTTGTTGTAGGTGTGGAAGATGTGGTTCTTTTACACATATACAGATGACTGTTCTTCTTGGGATCCTTTTCCCATGTACGTTATGACAGAATGTTGAGTAGTCCTCTCTTGGTATTCTGTAGGTCTTTGGTGATTATATATGTCACCTGTGTTTGTATATGTCTGTTAACCCCGATATCGTAATGAAACCAATCCTCACACCTTTCCATTGGTGAACCATAAGTTTGTTTAATGAATCTGTGATTGCCCTTCTCCGTGGAAATATCTGCCCTGGTATCCATTTTTAGGTAACACCTCTATGTGATATGATATGTGTCTTTCACTTTCTGACTTACTACAAGTCACGTGATTACTTCTAGACTCATCTACGGGGCAAATGGCATTTTGTCCTTTTTTCCCTTGGCTTCTCTTCTGCCTTTGCGGGGTCCATTTTCAACAATGTGATTCCCTGAGGGTTGTGGATTAGCTGACCTGGGCAGCCTTACCCTGCCGGCCTGCCCTCCCCAGGTGTGCCTCGTTGAGGTCAATATAAACAGCGCTCCAGGCAGCAATAGCCCCTGAAGCTGTGCCTGACTCCATATTCTCTGCCCCGTCAGCAGTCTCGGGGCTGTGCTGGTGGGAGGGAGTGAGGGGCCACAGCTTTGTGGGTGGCCCGGTGTGAGTGGGGTTCTGCTGGCCTTTCTGCAGGAGATGCCAGGCTGCCGCCTGTAAAGAAGAGGATGTGTCACCCATACCTTCTGCTGGAATTTCTCTCCGGACAGAGGTGAGGAAGGAAAAAAGCAGTGGGGGCCGGGACAGGAGGGGTATCTCAGGCAGGGCAATGGAAAGCTTCTGGAAGAGCGCCCGGGGCCAGGACCACCCTGGCGGGCCTGCAGGCACCAAGTTGGCCTGCGTGCTGTCGCTGGTGTGGCTCCACGGTCCTTCCTCTAGGCTTTCAAGCCCTTGTACATATTCAGGTGTTTTACCTGGAAAGGGTGGGAACAGTTCAGCAGCAGCTGGCCTGGGGCTCAGCTCACGTTTACTCACAGATGCCTCGGCACGGTCCCCCAGCTTTGCAATGAGGACGCTCCTTGCGTGGGGGGTGGGTTGCTGGCTGTAATGGGAGATGGTTCCCCACCTCTGACCAATTTCAGAATTGTTTACCACTGGAGCAAGTGCCCTGATAGGGTTTTCCTCTGTATAACTCCTGGGTTCAGGTTTTTTTTTTTTTCTTTTATGGTTCAAGTTAGATTTTATTCCCCTTTTATGTATTTATAGATATAAGCATGGAAATAATTCATTCCTATAAATACATCTGTGTGACGGGAAGAATTTTTTCTGTTTTATTTTTAAATTTTATTTTTTAAAATTTTGAAATTTAATTTTATTTATGTTTTTATACAGCAGGTTATTATTAGTTATGTATTTTATGCATATACATGTATACAGGTCAATCCCAATCTCCCAACTCATCCCACCACCACCACCCCATGGCTTCCCACACTTGGTGTCCATACGTTTGTTCTCTACCTCTGTGTCTCTATTTCTTCCCTGCAAACCAGTTCATCTGTATCATTTTTAGGCTCCACATATATGCATTAATATACAATATTTGTTTTCCTCTTTCTGACTTACTTCATTCTGTATGACAGTCTCTCGATCCATCGATGTCTCTACAAATGACCCAGTTTCATTCCTTTTTATGGCCGAGTCATATTCCATTTTATATATGTACCACATCTTTATCCATTCATCTGTCTGTGGGCATTTAGGTTGCTTCCATTACCTGGCTATTGTAAATAGTGCTGCAACGAACATTGTGGTGAATGTGCCTTGTTGAAATACGGTTTTCTCTGGGTATATGCCCAGAAGTGGGATTGCTGGATCAGATGGTAATTCTATTTCTAATTTTTTTAAGGAAACTCCATACTGTTCTCCATAGTGACTGTATCAATTTACATTCCCACCAATAGTGGAAGAGGGCTCCTTTTGTCCACACCCTCCCCAGAATTGGTTGTTTGTAGATTTTCTGATGATGCCGATTCTAACAGGTGTGAGGTGATACCTCATTGTAGTTTTGATTTGCATTTCTCTAATAATTAGTGCTGTTGAGCAGCTTTTCATGTGCGTCTTGGCCATGTCTGTGTCTCCTTTGAAGAAACGTCTCTTTAGATCTTCTGCCCATTTTTGTATTGGGTTGTTTGTTTTTTTAATATTAAGCTGCATGAGCTGTTTATATATATTGGAGATTAAACCTGTGTCCATTGATTCGTTTGCAACGATTTTCACCCATCCTGAGGGATGCCTTTTTCCATTCCCGTTTTTTTTTAACAAAAAAGGAAAGAAAGGAAAAGAAGCAGAACACTAATGTGCGTAAAATATGCCCTTTGAAACGGTCGTTTTGAAATATGGACGTCCTTTGAATTTTTTGGTCGATATGTGACCCCAGGATTTGTTTTCAGGGCAGGTGTCATTTACAGGCCTGCAATGATTTTGAATATCAACTGACCATTAGCGTTGGGATTAAAGCTGCTGTTGTGTGAAACGGCCACAAGGTGGCAGCAGTTCACCCTTACCAAATCTGGTTACTAGGGCAAGAGAGCCTCAGTGGAAGTGGTGTTCTAGATTGGAGTTTAGAATGGAATGTGCCAGGAGAAAGCCCCTCAAGTTTGTCTCACTACTTCTTGTTCGTGTTTTTAATTTAAGTTTTTATTTTTTATTACAGCAAGTTTGATTACAATGTTTGGCTTGTTGTAGGTGTGGAAGATGTGGTTCTTTTACACATATACAGATGACTGTTCTTCTTGGGATCCTTTTCCCATGTACGTTATGACAGAATGTTGAGTAGTCCTCTCTTGGTATTCTGTAGGTCTTTGGTGATTATATATGTCACCTGTGTTTGTATATGTCTGTTAACCCCGATATCGTAATGAAACCAATCCTCACACCTTTCCATTGGTGAACCATAAGTTTGTTTAATGAATCTGTGATTGCCCTTCTCCGTGGAAATATCTGCCCTGGTATCCATTTTTAGGTAACACCTCTATGTGATATGATATGTGCCTTTCACTTTCTGACTTACTACAAGTCACGTGATTACTTCTAGACTCATCTACGGGGCAAATGGCATTTTGTCCTTTTTTCCCTTGGCTTCTCTTCTGCCTTTGCGGGGTCCATTTTCAACAATGTGATTCCCTGAGGGTTGTGGATTAGCTGACCTGGGCAGCCTTACCCTGCCGGCCTGCCCTCCCAAGGTGTGCCTCGTTGAGGTCAATATAAACAGCGCTCCAGGCAGCAATAGCCCCTGAAGCTGTGCCTGACTCCATATTCTCTGCCCCGTCAGCAGTCTCGGGGCTGTGCTGGTGGGAGGGAGTGAGGGGCCACAGCTTTGTGGGTGGCCCGGTGTGAGTGGGGTTCTGCTGGCCTTTCTGCAGGAGATGCCAGGCTGCCGCCTGTAAAGAAGAGGATGTGTCACCCATACCTTCTGCTGGAATTTCTCTCCGGACAGAGGTGAGGAAGGAAAAAAGCAGTGGGGGCCGGGACAGGAGGGGTATCTCAGGCAGGGCAATGGAAAGCTTCTGGAAGAGCGCCCGGGGCCAGGACCACCCTGGCTGGCCTGCAGGCACCAAGTAGGCCTGCGTGCTGTCGCTGGTGTGGCTCCACGGTCCTTCCTCTAGGCTTTCAAGCCCTTGTACATATTGAGGTGTTTTACCTGGAAAGGGTGGGAACAGTTCAGCAGCAGCTGGCCTGGGGCTCAGCTCACGTTTACTCACAGATGCCTCGGCACGGTCCCCCAGCTTTGCAATGAGGACGCTCCTTGCGTGGGGGGTGGGTTGCTGGCTGTAATGGGAGATGGTTCCCCACCTCTGACCAATTTCAGAATTGTTTACCACTGGAGCAAGTGCCCTGATAGGGTTTTCCTCTGTATAACTCCTGGGTTCAGGTTTTTTTTTTTTCTTTTATGGTTCAAGTTAGATTTTATTCCCCTTTTATGTATTTATAGATATAAGCATGGAAATAATTCATTCCTATAAATACATCTGTGTGACGGGAAGAATTTTTTCTGTTTTATTTTTAAATTTTATTTTTTAAAATTTTGAAATTTAATTTTATTTATGTTTTTATACAGCAGGTTATTATTAGTTATGTATTTTATGCATATACATGTATACAGGTCAATCCCAATCTCCCAACTCATCCCACCACCACCACCCCATGGCTTCCCACACTTGGTGTCCATACGTTTGTTCTCTACCTCTGTGTCTCTATTTCTTCCCTGCAAACCAGTTCATCTGTATCATTTTTAGGCTCCACATATATGCATTAATATACAATATTTGTTTTCCTCTTTCTGACTTACTTCATTCTGTATGACAGTCTCTCGATCCATCGATGTCTCTACAAATGACCCAGTTTCATTCCTTTTTATGGCCGAGTCATATTCCATTTTATATATGTACCACATCTTTATCCATTCATCTGTCTGTGGGCATTTAGGTTGCTTCCATTACCTGGCTATTGTAAATAGTGCTGCAACGAACATTGTGGTGAATGTGCCTTGTTGAAATACGGTTTTCTCTGGGTATATGCCCAGAAGTGGGATTGCTGGATCAGATGGTAATTCTATTTCTAATTTTTTTAAGGAAACTCCATACTGTTCTCCATAGTGACTGTATCAATTTACATTCCCACCAATAGTGGAAGAGGGCTCCTTTTGTCCACACCCTCCCCAGAATTGGTTGTTTGTAGATTTTCTGATGATGCCGATTCTAACAGGTGTGAGGTGATACCTCATTGTACTTTTGATTTGCATTTCTCTAATAATTAGTGCTGTTGAGCAGCTTTTCATGTGCGTCTTGGCCATGTCTGTGTCTCCTTTGAAGAAACGTCTCTTTAGATCTTCTGCCCATTTTTGTATTGGGTTGTTTGTTTTTTTAATATTAAGCTGCATGAGCTGTTTATATATATTGGAGATTAAACCTGTGTCCATTGATTCGTTTGCAACGATTTTCACCCATCCTGAGGGATGCCTTTTTCCATTCCCGTTTTTTTTTAACAAAAAAGGAAAGAAAGGAAAAGAAGCAGAACACTAATGTGCGTAAAATATGCCCTTTGAAACGGTCGTTTTGAAATATGGACGTCCTTTGAATTTTTTGGTCGATATGTGACCCCAGGATTTGTTTTCAGGGCAGGTGTCATTTACAGGCCTGCAATGATTTTGAATATCAACTGACCATTAGCGTTGGGATTAAAGCTGCTGTTGTGTGAAACGGCCACAAGGTGGCAGCAGTTCACCCTTACCAAATCTGGTTACTAGGGCAAGAGAGCCTCAGTGGAAGTGGTGTTCTAGATTGGAGTTTAGAATGCAATGTGCCAGGAGAAAGCCCCTCAAGTTTGTCTCACTACTTCTTGTTCGTGTTTTTAATTTAAGTTTTTATTTTTTATTACAGCAAGTTTGATTACAATGTTTGGCTTGTTGTAGGTGTGGAAGATGTGGTTCTTTTACACATATACAGATGACTGTTCTTCTTGGGATCCTTTTCCCATGTACGTTATGACAGAATGTTGAGTAGTCCTCTCTTGGTATTCTGTAGGTCTTTGGTGATTATATATGTCACCTGTGTTTGTATATGTCTGTTAACCCCGATATCGTAATGAAACCAATCCTCACACCTTTCCATTGGTGAACCATAAGTTTGTTTAATGAATCTGTGATTGCCCTTCTCCGTGGAAATATCTGCCCTGGTATCCATTTTTAGGTAACACCTCTATGTGATATGATATGTGTCTTTCACTTTCTGACTTACTACAAGTCACGTGATTACTTCTAGACTCATCTACGGGGCAAATGGCATTTTGTCCTTTTTTCCCTTGGCTTCTCTTCTGCCTTTGCGGGGTCCATTTTCAACAATGTGATTCCCTGAGGGTTGTGGATTAGCTGACCTGGGCAGCCTTACCCTGCCGGCCTGCCCTCCCCAGGTGTGCCTCGTTGAGGTCAATATAAACAGCGCTCCAGGCAGCAATAGCCCCTGAAGCTGTGCCTGACTCCATATTCTCTGCCCCGTCAGCAGTCTCGGGGCTGTGCTGGTGGGAGGGAGTGAGGGGCCACAGCTTTGTGGGTGGCCCGGTGTGAGTGGGGTTCTGCTGGCCTTTCTGCAGGAGATGCCAGGCTGCCGCCTGTAAAGAAGAGGATGTGTCACCCATACCTTCTGCTGGAATTTCTCTCCGGACAGAGGTGAGGAAGGAAAAAAGCAGTGGGGGCCGGGACAGGAGGGGTATCTCAGGCAGGGCAATGGAAAGCTTCTGGAAGAGCGCCCGGGGCCAGGACCACCCTGGCTGGCCTGCAGGCACCAAGTTGGCCTGCGTGCTGTCGCTGGTGTGGCTCCACGGTCCTTCCTCTAGGCTTTCAAGCCCTTGTACATATTCAGGTGTTTTACCTGGAAAGGGTGGGAACAGTTCAGCAGCAGCTGGCCTGGGGCTCAGCTCACGTTTACTCACAGATGCCTCGGCACGGTCCCCCAGCTTTGCAATGAGGACGCTCCTTGCATGGGGGGTGGGTTGCTGGCTGTAATGGGAGATGGTTCCCCACCTCTGACCAATTTCAGAATTGTTTACCACTGGAGCAAGTGCCCTGATAGGGTTTTCCTCTGTATAACTCCTGGGTTCAGGTTTTTTTTTTTTTCTTTTATGGTTCAAGTTAGATTTTATTCCCCTTTTATGTATTTATAGATATAAGCATGGAAATAATTCATTCCTATAAATACATCTGTGTGACGGGAAGAATTTTTTCTGTTTTATTTTTAAATTTTATTTTTTAAAATTTTGAAATTTAATTTTATTTATGTTTTTATACAGCAGGTTATTATTAGTTATGTATTTTATGCATATACATGTATACAGGTCAATCCCAATCTCCCAACTCATCCCACCACCACCACCCCATGGCTTCCCACACTTGGTGTCCATACGTTTGTTCTCTACCTCTGTGTCTCTATTTCTTCCCTGCAAACCAGTTCATCTGTATCATTTTTAGGCTCCACATATATGCATTAATATACAATATTTGTTTTCCTCTTTCTGACTTACTTCATTCTGTATGACAGTCTCTCGATCCATCGATGTCTCTACAAATGACCCAGTTTCATTCCTTTTTATGGCCGAGTCATATTCCATTTTATATATGTACCACATCTTTATCCATTCATCTGTCTGTGGGCATTTAGGTTGCTTCCATTACCTGGCTATTGTAAATAGTGCTGCAACGAACATTGTGGTGAATGTGCCTTGTTGAAATACGGTTTTCTCTGGGTATATGCCCAGAAGTGGGATTGCTGGATCAGATGGTAATTCTATTTCTAATTTTTTTAAGGAAACTCCATACTGTTCTCCATAGTGACTGTATCAATTTACATTCCCACCAATAGTGGAAGAGGGCTCCTTTTGTCCACACCCTCCCCAGAATTGGTTGTTTGTAGATTTTCTGATGATGCCGATTCTAACAGGTGTGAGGTGATACCTCATTGTACTTTTGATTTGCATTTCTCTAATAATTGGTGCTGTTGAGCAGCTTTTCATGTGCGTCTTGGCCATGTCTGTGTCTCCTTTGAAGAAACGTCTCTTTAGATCTTCTGCCCATTTTTGTATTGGGTTGTTTGTTTTTTTAATATTAAGCTGCATGAGCTGTTTATATATATTGGAGATTAAACCTCTGTCCATTGATTCGTTTGCAACGATTTTCACCCATCCTGAGGGATGCCTTTTTCCATTCCCGTTTTTTTTTAACAAAAAAGGAAAGAAAGGAAAAGAAGCAGAACACTAATGTGCGTAAAATATGCCCTTTGAAACGGTCGTTTTGAAATATGGACGTCCTTTGAATTTTTTGGTCGATATGTGACCCCAGGATTTGTTTTCAGGGCAGGTGTCATTTACAGGCCTGCAATGATTTTGAATATCAACTGACCATTAGCGTTGGGATTAAAGCTGCTGTTGTGTGAAACGGCCACAAGGTGGCAGCAGTTCACCCTTACCAAATCTGGTTACTAGGGCAAGAGAGCCTCAGTGGAAGTGGTGTTCTAGATTGGAGTTTAGAATGCAATGTGCCAGGAGAAAGCCCCTCAAGTTTGTCTCACTACTTCTTGTTCGTGTTTTTAATTTAAGTTTTTATTTTTTATTACAGCAAGTTTGATTACAATGTTTGGCTTGTTGTAGGTGTGGAAGATGTGGTTCTTTTACACATATACAGATGACTGTTCTTCTTGGGATCCTTTTCCCATGTACGTTATGACAGAATGTTGAGTAGTCCTCTCTTGGTATTCTGTAGGTCTTTGGTGATTATATATGTCACCTGTGTTTGTATATGTCTGTTAACCCCGATATCGTAATGAAACCAATCCTCACACCTTTCCATTGGTGAACCATAAGTTTGTTTAATGAATCTGTGATTGCCCTTCTCCGTGGAAATATCTGCCCTGGTATCCATTTTTAGGTAACACCTCTATGTGATATGATATGTGTCTTTCACTTTCTGACTTACTACAAGTCACGTGATTACTTCTAGACTCATCTACGGGGCAAATGGCATTTTGTCTTTTTTTCCCTTGGCTTCTCTTCTGCCTTTGCGGGGTCCATTTTCAACAATGTGATTCCCTGAGGGTTGTGGATTAGCTGACCTGGGCAGCCTTACCCTGCCGGCCTGCCCTCCCCAGGTGTGCCTCGTTGAGGTCAATATAAACAGCGCTCCAGGCAGCAATAGCCCCTGAAGCTGTGCCTGACTCCATATTCTCTGCCCCGTCAGCAGTCTCGGGGCTGTGCTGGTGGGAGGGAGTGAGGGGCCACAGCTTTGTGGGTGGCCCGGTGTGAGTGGGGTTCTGCTGGCCTTTCTGCAGGAGATGCCAGGCTGCCGCCTGTAAAGAAGAGGATGTGTCACCCATACCTTCTGCTGGAATTTCTCTCCGGACAGAGGTGAGGAAGGAAAAAAGCAGTGGGGGCCGGGACAGGAGGGGTATCTCAGGCAGGGCAATGGAAAGCTTCTGGAAGAGCGCCCGGGGCCAGGACCACCCTGGCTGGCCTGCAGGCACCAAGTTGGCCTGCGTGCTGTCGCTGGTGTGGCTCCACGGTCCTTCCTCTAGGCTTTCAAGCCCTTGTACATATTCAGGTGTTTTACCTGGAAAGGGTGGGAACAGTTCAGCAGCAGCTGGCCTGGGGCTCAGCTCACGTTTACTCACAGATGCCTCGGCACGGTCCCCCAGCTTTGCAATGAGGACGCTCCTTGCGTGGGGGGTGGGTTGCTGGCTGTAATGGGAGATGGTTCCCCACCTCTGACCAATTTCAGAATTGTTTACCACTGGAGCAAGTGCCCTGATAGGGTTTTCCTCTGTATAACTCCTGGGTTCAGGTTTTTTTTTTTTCTTTTATGGTTCAAGTTAGATTTTATTCCCCTTTTATGTATTTATAGATATAAGCATGGAAATAATTCATTCCTATAAATACATCTGTGTGACGGGAAGAATTTTTTCTGTTTTATTTTTAAATTTTATTTTTTAAAATTTTGAAATTTAATTTTATTTATGTTTTTATACAGCAGGTTATTATTAGTTATGTATTTTATGCATATACATGTATACAGGTCAATCCCAATCTCCCAACTCATCCCACCACCACCACCCCATGGCTTCCCACACTTGGTGTCCATACGTTTGTTCTCTACCTCTGTGTCTCTATTTCTTCCCTGCAAACCAGTTCATCTGTATCATTTTTAGGCTCCACATATATGCATTAATATACAATATTTGTTTTCCTCTTTCTGACTTACTTCATTCTGTATGACAGTCTCTCGATCCATCGATGTCTCTACAAATGACCCAGTTTCATTCCTTTTTATGGCCGAGTCATATTCCATTTTATATATGTACCACATCTTTATCCATTCATCTGTCTGTGGGCATTTAGGTTGCTTCCTTTACCTGGCTATTGTAAATAGTGCTGCAACGAACATTGTGGTGAATGTGCCTTGTTGAAATACGGTTTTCTCTGGGTATATGCCCAGAAGTGGGATTGCTGGATCAGATGGTAATTCTATTTCTAATTTTTTTAAGGAAACTCCATACTGTTCTCCATAGTGACTGTATCAATTTACATTCCCACCAATAGTGGAAGAGGGCTCCTTTTGTCCACACCCTCCCCAGAATTGGTTGTTTGTAGATTTTCTGATGATGCCGATTCTAACAGGTGTGAGGTGATACCTCATTGTAGTTTTGATTTGCATTTCTCTAATAATTAGTGCTGTTGAGCAGCTTTTCATGTGCGTCTTGGCCATGTCTGTGTCTCCTTTGAAGAAACGTCTCTTTAGATCTTCTGCCCATTTTTGTATTGGGTTGTTTGTTTTTTTAATATTAAGCTGCATGAGCTGTTTATATATATTGGAGATTAAACCTGTGTCCATTGATTCGTTTGCAACGATTTTCACCCATCCTGAGGGATGCCTTTTTCCATTCCCGTTTTTTTTTAACAAAAAAGGAAAGAAAGGAAAAGAAGCAGAACACTAATGTGCGTAAAATATGCCCTTTGAAACGGTCGTTTTGAAATATGGACGTCCTTTGAATTTTTTGGTCGATATGTGACCCCAGGATTTGTTTTCAGGGCAGGTGTCATTTACAGGCCTGCAATGATTTTGAATATCAACTGACCATTAGCGTTGGGATTAAAGCTGCTGTTGTGTGAAACGGCCACAAGGTGGCAGCAGTTCACCCTTACCAAATCTGGTTACTAGGGCAAGAGAGCCTCAGTGGAAGTGGTGTTCTAGATTGGAGTTTAGAATGCAATGTGCCAGGAGAAAGCCCCTCACGTTTGTCTCACTACTTCTTGTTCGTGTTTTTAATTTAAGTTTTTATTTTTTATTACAGCAAGTTTGATTACAATGTTTGGCTTGTTGTAGGTGTGGAAGATGTGGTTCTTTTACACATATACAGATGACTGTTCTTCTTGGGATCCTTTTCCCATGTACGTTATGACAGAATGTTGAGTAGTCCTCTCTTGGTATTCTGTAGGTCTTTGGTGATTATATATGTCACCTGTGTTTGTATATGTCTGTTAACCCCGATATCGTAATGAAACCAATCCTCACACCTTTCCATTGGTGAACCATAAGTTTGTTTAATGAATCTGCGATTGCCCTTCTCCGTGGAAATATCTGCCCTGGTATCCATTTTTAGGTAACACCTCTATGTGATATGATATGTGTCTTTCACTTTCTGACTTACTACAAGTCACGTGATTACTTCTAGACTCATCTACGGGGCAAATGGCATTTTGTCTTTTTTTCCCTTGGCTTCTCTTCTGCCTTTGCGGGGTCCATTTTCAACAATGTGATTCCCTGAGGGTTGTGGATTAGCTGACCTGGGCAGCCTTACCCTGCCGGCCTGCCCTCCCCAGGTGTGCCTCGTTGAGGTCAATATAAACAGCGCTCCAGGCAGCAATAGCCCCTGAAGCTGTGCCTGACTCCATATTCTCTGCCCCGTCAGCAGTCTCGGGGCTGTGCTGGTGGGAGGGAGTGAGGGGCCACAGCTTTGTGGGTGGCCCGGTGTGAGTGGGGTTCTGCTGGCCTTTCTGCAGGAGATGCCAGGCTGCCGCCTGTAAAGAAGAGGATGTGTCACCCATACCTTCTGCTGGAATTTCTCTCCGGACAGAGGTGAGGAAGGAAAAAAGCAGTGGGGGCCGGGACAGGAGGGGTATCTCAGGCAGGGCAATGGAAAGCTTCTGGAAGAGCGCCCGGGGCCAGGACCACCCTGGCTGGCCTGCAGGCACCAAGTTGGCCTGCGTGCTGTCGCTGGTGTGGCTCCACGGTCCTTCCTCTAGGCTTTCAAGCCCTTGTACATATTCAGGTGTTTTACCTGGAAAGGGTGGGAACAGTTCAGCAGCAGCTGGCCTGGGGCTCAGCTCACGTTTACTCACAGATGCCTCGGCACGGTCCCCCAGCTTTGCAATGAGGACGCTCCTTGCGTGGGGGGTGGGTTGCTGGCTGTAATGGGAGATGGTTCCCCACCTCTGACCAATTTCAGAATTGTTTACCACTGGAGCAAGTGCCCTGATAGGGTTTTCCTCTGTATAACTCCTGGGTTCAGGTTTTTTTTTTTCTTTTATGGTTCAAGTTAGATTTTATTCCCCTTTTATGTATTTATAGATATAAGCATGGAAATAATTCATTCCTATAAATACATCTGTGTGACGGGAAGAATTTTTTCTGTTTTATTTTTAAATTTTATTTTTTAAAATTTTGAAATTTAATTTTATTTATGTTTTTATACAGCAGGTTATTATTAGTTATGTATTTTATGCATATACATGTATACAGGTCAATCCCAATCTCCCAACTCATCCCACCACCACCACCCCATGGCTTCCCACACTTGGTGTCCATACGTTTGTTCTCTACCTCTGTGTCTCTATTTCTTCCCTGCAAACCAGTTCATCTGTATCATTTTTAGGCTCCACATATATGCATTAATATACAATATTTGTTTTCCTCTTTCTGACTTACTTCATTCTGTATGACAGTCTCTCGATCCATCGATGTCTCTACAAATGACCCAGTTTCATTCCTTTTTATGGCCGAGTCATATTCCATTTTATATATGTACCACATCTTTATCCATTCATCTGTCTGTGGGCATTTAGGTTGCTTCCTTTACCTGGCTATTGTAAATAGTGCTGCAACGAACATTGTGGTGAATGTGCCTTGTTGAAATACGGTTTTCTCTGGGTATATGCCCAGAAGTGGGATTGCTGGATCAGATGGTAATTCTATTTCTAATTTTTTTAAGGAAACTCCATACTGTTCTCCATAGTGACTGTATCAATTTACATTCCCACCAATAGTGGAAGAGGGCTCCTTTTGTCCACACCCTCCCCAGAATTGGTTGTTTGTAGATTTTCTGATGATGCCGATTCTAACAGGTGTGAGGTGATACCTCATTGTAGTTTTGATTTGCATTTCTCTAATAATTAGTGCTGTTGAGCAGCTTTTCATGTGCGTCTTGGCCATGTCTGTGTCTCCTTTGAAGAAACGTCTCTTTAGATCTTCTGCCCATTTTTGTATTGGGTTGTTTGTTTTTTTAATATTAAGCTGCATGAGCTGTTTATATATATTGGAGATTAAACCTGTGTCCATTGATTCGTTTGCAACGATTTTCACCCATCCTGAGGGATGCCTTTTTCCATTCCCGTTTTTTTTTAACAAAAAAGGAAAGAAAGGAAAAGAAGCAGAACACTAATGTGCGTAAAATATGCCCTTTGAAACGGTCGTTTTGAAATATGGACGTCCTTTGAATTTTTTGGTCGATATGTGACCCCAGGATTTGTTTTCAGGGCAGGTGTCATTTACAGGCCTGCAATGATTTTGAATATCAACTGACCATTAGCGTTGGGATTAAAGCTGCTGTTGTGTGAAACGGCCACAAGGTGGCAGCAGTTCACCCTTACCAAATCTGGTTACTAGGGCAAGAGAGCCTCAGTGGAAGTGGTGTTCTAGATTGGAGTTTAGAATGCAATGTGCCAGGAGAAAGCCCCTCACGTTTGTCTCACTACTTCTTGTTCGTGTTTTTAATTTAAGTTTTTATTTTTTATTACAGCAAGTTTGATTACAATGTTTGGCTTGTTGTAGGTGTGGAAGATGTGGTTCTTTTACACATATACAGATGACTGTTCTTCTTGGGATCCTTTTCCCATGTACGTTATGACAGAATGTTGAGTAGTCCTCTCTTGGTATTCTGTAGGTCTTTGGTGATTATATATGTCACCTGTGTTTGTATATGTCTGTTAACCCCGATATCGTAATGAAACCAATCCTCACACCTTTCCATTGGTGAACCATAAGTTTGTTTAATGAATCTGTGATTGCCCTTCTCCGTGGAAATATCTGCCCTGGTATCCATTTTTAGGTAACACCTCTATGTGATATGATATGTGTCTTTCACTTTCTGACTTACTACAAGTCACGTGATTACTTCTAGACTCATCTACGGGGCAAATGGCATTTTGTCCTTTTTTCCCTTGGCTTCTCTTCTGCCTTTGCGGGGTCCATTTTCAACAATGTGATTCCCTGAGGGTTGTGGATTAGCTGACCTGGGCAGCCTTACCCTGCCGGCCTGCCCTCCCCAGGTGTGCCTCGTTGAGGTCAATATAAACAGCGCTCCAGGCAGCAATAGCCCCTGAAGCTGTGCCTGACTCCATATTCTCTGCCCCGTCAGCAGTCTCGGGGCTGTGCTGGTGGGAGGGAGTGAGGGGCCACAGCTTTGTGGGTGGCCCGGTGTGAGTGGGGTTCTGCTGGCCTTTCTGCAGGAGATGCCAGGCTGCCGCCTGTAAAGAAGAGGATGTGTCACCCATACCTTCTGCTGGAATTTCTCTCCGGACAGAGGTGAGGAAGGAAAAAAGCAGTGGGGGCCGGGACAGGAGGGGTATCTCAGGCAGGGCAATGGAAAGCTTCTGGAAGAGCGCCCGGGGCCAGGACCACCCTGGCTGGCCTGCAGGCACCAAGTTGGCCTGCGTGCTGTCGCTGGTGTGGCTCCACGGTCCTTCCTCTAGGCTTTCAAGCCCTTGTACATATTCAGGTGTTTTACCTGGAAAGGGTGGGAACAGTTCAGCAGCAGCTGGCCTGGGGCTCAGCTCACGTTTACTCACAGATGCCTCGGCACGGTCCCCCAGCTTTGCAATGAGGACGCTCCTTGCGTGGGGGGTGGGTTGCTGGCTGTAATGGGAGATGGTTCCCCACCTCTGACCAATTTCAGAATTGTTTACCACTGGAGCAAGTGCCCTGATAGGGTTTTCCTCTGTATAACTCCTGGGTTCAGGTTTTTTTTTTTTCTTTTATGGTTCAAGTTAGATTTTATTCCCCTTTTATGTATTTATAGATATAAGCATGGAAATAATTCATTCCTATAAATACATCTGTGTGACGGGAAGAATTTTTTCTGTTTTATTTTTAAATTTTATTTTTTAAAATTTTGAAATTTAATTTTATTTATGTTTTTATACAGCAGGTTATTATTAGTTATGTATTTTATGCATATACATGTATACAGGTCAATCCCAATCTCCCAACTCATCCCACCACCACCACCCCATGGCTTCCCACACTTGGTGTCCATACGTTTGTTCTCTACCTCTGTGTCTCTATTTATTCCCTGCAAACCAGTTCATCTGTATCATTTTTAGGCTCCACATATATGCATTAATATACAATATTTGTTTTCCTCTTTCTGACTTACTTCATTCTGTATGACGGTCTCTCGATCCATCGATGTCTCTACAAATGACCCAGTTTCACTCCTTTTTATGGCCGAGTCATATTCCATTTTATATATGTACCACATCTTTATCCATTCATCTGTCTGTGGGCATTTAGGTTGCTTCCATTACCTGGCTATTGTAAATAGTGCTGCAACGAACATTGTGGTGAATGTGCCTTGTTGAAATACGGTTTTCTCTGGGTATATGCCCAGAAGTGGGATTGCTGGATCAGATGGTAATTCTATTTCTAATTTTTTTAAGGAAACTCCATACTGTTCTCCATAGTGACTGTATCAATTTACATTCCCACCAATAGTGGAAGAGGGCTCCTTTTGTCCACACCCTCCCCAGAATTGGTTGTTTGTAGATTTTCTGATGATGCCGATTCTAACAGGTGTGAGGTGATACCTCATTGTAGTTTTGATTTGCATTTCTCTAATAATTAGTGCTGTTGAGCAGCTTTTCATGTGCGTCTTGGCCATGTCTGTGTCTCCTTTGAAGAAACGTCTCTTTAGATCTTCTGCCCATTTTTGTATTGGGTTGTTTGTTTTTTTAATATTAAGCTGCATGAGCTGTTTATATATATTGGAGATTAAACCTGTGTCCATTGATTCGTTTGCAACGATTTTCACCCATCCTGAGGGATGCCTTTTTCCATTCCCGTTTTTTTTTTAACAAAAAAGGAAAGAAAGGAAAAGAAGCAGAACACTAATGTGCGTAAAATATGCCCTTTGAAACGGTCGTTTTGAAATATGGACGTCCTTTGAATTTTTTGGTCGATATGTGACCCCAGGATTTGTTTTCAGGGCAGGTGTCATTTACAGGCCTGCAATGATTTTGAATATCAACTGACCATTAGCGTTGGGATTAAAGCTGCTGTTGTGTGAAACGGCCACAAGGTGGCAGCAGTTCACCCTTACCAAATCTGGTTACTAGGGCAAGAGAGCCTCAGTGGAAGTGGTGTTCTAGATTGGAGTTTAGAATGGAATGTGCCAGGAGAAAGCCCCTCACGTTTGTCTCACTACTTCTTGTTCGTGTTTTTAATTTAAGTTTTTATTTTTTATTACAGCAAGTTTGATTACAATGTTTGGCTTGTTGTAGGTGTGGAAGATGTGGTTCTTTTACACATATACAGATGACTGTTCTTCTTGGGATCCTTTTCCCATGTACGTTATGACAGAATGTTGAGTAGTCCTCTCTTGGTATTCTGTAGGTCTTTGGTGATTATATATGTCACCTGTGTTTGTATATGTCTGTTAACCCCGATATCGTAATGAAACCAATCCTCACACCTTTCCATTGGTGAACCATAAGTTTGTTTAATGAATCTGTGATTGCCCTTCTCCGTGGAAATATCTGCCCTGGTATCCATTTTTAGGTAACACCTCTATGTGATATGATATGTGTCTTTCACTTTCTGACTTACTACAAGTCACGTGATTACTTCTAGACTCATCTACGGGGCAAATGGCATTTTGTCCTTTTTTCCCTTGGCTTCTCTTCTGCCTTTGCGGGGTCCATTTTCAACAATGTGATTCCCTGAGGGTTGTGGATTAGCTGACCTGGGCAGCCTTACCCTGCCGGCCAGCCCTCCCCAGGTGTGCCTCGTTGAGGTCAATATAAACAGCGCTCCAGGCAGCAATAGCCCCTGAAGCTGTGCCTGACTCCATATTCTCTGCCCCGTCAGCAGTCTCGGGGCTGTGCTGGTGGGAGGGAGTGAGGGGCCACAGCTTTGTTGGTGGCCCGGTGTGAGTGGGGTTCTGCTGGCCTTTCTGCAGGAGATGCCAGGCTGCCGCCTGTAAAGAAGAGGATGTGTCACCCATACCTTCTGCTGGAATTTCTCTCCGGACAGAGGTGAGGAAGGAAAAAAGCAGTGGGGGCCGGGACAGGAGGGGTATCTCAGGCAGGGCAATGGAAAGCTTCTGGAAGAGCGCCCGGGGCCAGGACCACCCTGGCTGGCCTGCAGGCACCAAGTTGGCCTGCGTGCTGTCGCTGGTGTGGCTCCACGGTCCTTCCTCTAGGCTTTCAAGCCCTTGTACATATTCAGGTGTTTTACCTGGAAAGGGTGGGGACAGTTCAGCAGCAGCTGGCCTGGGGCTCAGCTCACGTTTACTCACAGATGCCTCGGCACGGTCCCCCAGCTTTGCAATGAGGACGCTCCTTGCGTGGGGGGTGGGTTGCTGGCTGTAATGGGAGATGGTTCCCCACCTCTGACCAATTTCAGAATTGTTTACCACTGGAGCAAGTGCCCTGATAGGGTTTTCCTCTGTATAACTCCTGGGTTCAGGTTTTTTTTTTTTCTTTTATGGTTCAAGTTAGATTTTATTCCCCTTTTATGTATTTATAGATATAAGCATGGAAATAATTCATTCCTATAAATACATCTGTGTGACGGGAAGAATTTTTTCTGTTTTATTTTTAAATTTTATTTTTTAAAATTTTGAAATTTAATTTTATTTATGTTTTTATACAGCAGGTTATTATTAGTTATGTATTTTATGCATATACATGTATACAGGTCAATCCCAATCTCCCAACTCATCCCACCACCACCACCCCATGGCTTCCCACACTTGGTGTCCATACGTTTGTTCTCTACCTCTGTGTCTCTATTTCTTCCCTGCAAACCAGTTCATCTGTATCATTTTTAGGCTCCACATATATGCATTAATATACAATATTTGTTTTCCTCTTTCTGACTTACTTCATTCTGTATGACAGTCTCTCGATCCATCGATGTCTCTACAAATGACCCAGTTTCATTCCTTTTTATGGCCGAGTCATATTCCATTTTATATATGTACCACATCTTTATCCATTCATCTGTCTGTGGGCATTTAGGTTGCTTCCATTACCTGGCTATTGTAAATAGTGCTGCAACGAACATTGTGGTGAATGTGCCTTGTTGAAATACGGTTTTCTCTGGGTATATGCCCAGAAGTGGGATTGCTGGATCAGATGGTAATTCTATTTCTAATTTTTTTAAGGAAACTCCATACTGTTCTCCATAGTGACTGTATCAATTTACATTCCCACCAATAGTGGAAGAGGGCTCCTTTTGTCCACACCCTCCCCAGAATTAGTTGTTTGTAGATTTTCTGATGATGCCGATTCTAACAGGTGTGAGGTGATACCTCATTGTAGTTTTGATTTGCATTTCTCTAATAATTAGTGCTGTTGAGCAGCTTTTCATGTGCGTCTTGGCCATGTCTGTGTCTCCTTTGAAGAAACGTCTCTTTAGATCTTCTGCCCATTTTTGTATTGGGTTGTTTGTTTTTTTAATATTAAGCTGCATGAGCTGTTTATATATATTGGAGATTAAACCTGTGTCCATTGATTCGTTTGCAACGATTTTCACCCATCCTGAGGGATGCCTTTTTCCATTCCCGTTTTTTTTTAACAAAAAAGGAAAGAAAGGAAAAGAAGCAGAACACTAATGTGCGTAAAATATGCCCTTTGAAACGGTCGTTTTGAAATATGGACGTCCTTTGAATTTTTTGGTCGATATGTGACCCCAGGATTTGTTTTCAGGGCAGGTGTCATTTACAGGCCTGCAATGATTTTGAATATCAACTGACCATTAGCGTTGGGATTAAAGCTGCTGTTGTGTGAAACGGCCACAAGGTGGCAGCAGTTCACCCTTACCAAATCTGGTTACTAGGGCAAGAGAGCCTCAGTGGAAGTGGTGTTCTAGATTGGAGTTTAGAATGGAATGTGCCAGGAGAAAGCCCCTCACGTTTGTCTCACTACTTCTTGTTCGTGTTTTTAATTTAAGTTTTTATTTTTTATTACAGCAAGTTTGATTACAATGTTTGGCTTGTTGTAGGTGTGGAAGATGTGGTTCTTTTACACATATACAGATGACTGTTCTTCTTGGGATCCTTTTCCCATGTACGTTATGACAGAATGTTGAGTAGTCCTCTCTTGGTATTCTGTAGGTCTTTGGTGATTATATATGTCACCTGTGTTTGTATATGTCTGTTAACCCCGATATCGTAATGAAACCAATCCTCACACCTTTCCATTGGTGAACCATAAGTTTGTTTAATGAATCTGTGATTGCCCTTCTCCGTGGAAATATCTGCCCTGGTATCCATTTTTAGGTAACACCTCTATGTGATATGATATGTGTCTTTCACTTTCTGAC
Organism: Mesoplodon mirus; assembly: GCF_964341445.2. Lineage (NCBI taxonomy): Eukaryota > Metazoa > Chordata > Mammalia > Artiodactyla > Ziphiidae > Mesoplodon > Mesoplodon mirus. The sequence continues at coordinate 618,193 of NW_028295801.1, read as the reverse complement.
TTACTACAAGTCACGTGATTACTTCTAGACTCATCTACGGGGCAAATGGCATTTTGTCCTTTTTTCCCTTGGCTTCTCTTCTGCCTTTGCGGGGTCCATTTTCAACAATGTGATTCCCTGAGGGTTGTGGATTAGCTGACCTGGGCAGCCTTACCCTGCCGGCCTGCCCTCCCCAGGTGTGCCTCGTTGAGGTCAATATAAACAGCGCTCCAGGCAGCAATAGCCCCTGAAGCTGTGCCTGACTCCATATTCTCTGCCCCGTCAGCAGTCTCGGGGCTGTGCTGGTGGGAGGGAGTGAGGGGCCACAGCTTTGTGGGTGGCCCGGTGTGAGTGGGGTTCTGCTGGCCTTTCTGCAGGAGATGCCAGGCTGCCGCCTGTAAAGAAGAGGATGTGTCACCCATACCTTCTGCTGGAATTTCTCTCCGGACAGAGGTGAGGAAGGAAAAAAGCAGTGGGGGCCGGGACAGGAGGGGTATCTCAGGCAGGGCAATGGAAAGCTTCTGGAAGAGCGCCCGGGGCCAGGACCACCCTGGCTGGCCTGCAGGCACCAAGTTGGCCTGCGTGCTGTCGCTGGTGTGGCTCCACGGTCCTTCCTCTAGGCTTTCAAGCCCTTGTACATATTGAGGTGTTTTACCTGGAAAGGGTGGGGACAGTTCAGCAGCAGCTGGCCTGGGGCTCAGCTCACGTTTACTCACAGATGCCTCGGCACGGTCCCCCAGCTTTGCAATGAGGACGCTCCTTGCGTGGGGGGTGGGTTGCTGGCTGTAATGGGAGATGGTTCCCCACCTCTGACCAATTTCAGAATTGTTTACCACTGGAGCAAGTGCCCTGATAGGGTTTTCCTCTGTATAACTCCTGGGTTCAGGTTTTTTTTTTTTTCTTTTATGGTTCAAGTTAGATTTTATTCCCCTTTTATGTATTTATAGATATAAGCATGGAAATAATTCATTCCTATAAATACATCTGTGTGACGGGAAGAATTTTTTCTGTTTTATTTTTAAATTTTATTTTTTAAAATTTTGAAATTTAATTTTATTTATGTTTTTATACAGCAGGTTATTATTAGTTATGTATTTTATGCATATACATGTATACAGGTCAATCCCAATCTCCCAACTCATCCCACCACCACCACCCCATGGCTTCCCACACTTGGTGTCCATACGTTTGTTCTCTACCTCTGTGTCTCTATTTCTTCCCTGCAAACCAGTTCATCTGTATCATTTTTAGGCTCCACATATATGCATTAATATACAATATTTGTTTTCCTCTTTCTGACTTACTTCATTCTGTATGACAGTCTCTCGATCCATCGATGTCTCTACAAATGACCCAGTTTCATTCCTTTTTATGGCCGAGTCATATTCCATTTTATATATGTACCACATCTTTATCCATTCATCTGTCTGTGGGCATTTAGGTTGCTTCCATTACCTGGCTATTGTAAATAGTGCTGCAACGAACATTGTGGTGAATGTGCCTTGTTGAAATACGGTTTTCTCTGGGTATATGCCCAGAAGTGGGATTGCTGGATCAGATGGTAATTCTATTTCTAATTTTTTTAAGGAAACTCCATACTGTTCTCCATAGTGACTGTATCAATTTACATTCCCACCAATAGTGGAAGAGGGCTCCTTTTGTCCACACCCTCCCCAGAATTGGTTGTTTGTAGATTTTCTGATGATGCCGATTCTAACAGGTGTGAGGTGATACCTCATTGTAGTTTTGATTTGCATTTCTCTAATAATTAGTGCTGTTGAGCAGCTTTTCATGTGCGTCTTGGCCATGTCTGTGTCTCCTTTGAAGAAACGTCTCTTTAGATCTTCTGCCCATTTTTGTATTGGGTTGTTTGTTTTTTTAATATTAAGCTGCATGGGCTGTTTATATATATTGGAGATTAAACCTGTGTCCATTGATTCGTTTGCAACGATTTTCACCCATCCTGAGGGATGCCTTTTTCCATTCCCGTTTTTTTTTAACAAAAAAGGAAAGAAAGGAAAAGAAGCAGAACACTAATGTGCGTAAAATATGCCCTTTGAAACGGTCGTTTTGAAATATGGACGTCCTTTGAATTTTTTGGTCGATATGTGACCCCAGGATTTGTTTTCAGGGCAGGTGTCATTTACAGGCCTGCAATGATTTTGAATATCAACTGACCATTAGCGTTGGGATTAAAGCTGCTGTTGTGTGAAACGGCCACAAGGTGGCAGCAGTTCACCCTTACCAAATCTGGTTACTAGGGCAAGAGAGCCTCAGTGGAAGTGGTGTTCTAGATTGGAGTTTAGAATGGAATGTGCCAGGAGAAAGCCCCTCACGTTTGTCTCACTACTTCTTGTTCGTGTTTTTAATTTAAGTTTTTATTTTTTATTACAGCAAGTTTGATTACAATGTTTGGCTTGTTGTAGGTGTGGAAGATGTGGTTCTTTTACACATATACAGATGTCTGTTCTTCTTGGGATCCTTTTCCCATGTACGTTATGACAGAATGTTGAGTAGTCCTCTCTTGGTATTCTGTAGGTCTTTGGTGATTATATATGTCACCTGTGTTTGTATATGTCTGTTAACCCCGATATCGTAATGAAACCAATCCTCACACCTTTCCATTGGTGAACCATAAATTTGTTTAATGAATCTGTGATTGCCCTTCTCCGTGGAAATATCTGCCCTGGTATCCATTTTTAGGTAACACCTCTATGTGATATGATATGTGTCTTTCACTTTCTGACTTACTACAAGTCACGTGATTACTTCTAGACTCATCTACGGGGCAAATGGCATTTTGTCCTTTTTTCCCTTGGCTTCTCTTCTGCCTTTGCGGGGTCCATTTTCAACAATGTGATTCCCTGAGGGTTGTGGATTAGCTGACCTGGGCAGCCTTACCCTGCCGGCCTGCCCTCCCCAGGTGTGCCTCGTTGAGGTCAATATAAACAGCGCTCCAGGCAGCAATAGCCCCTGAAGCTGTGCCTGACTCCATATTCTCTGCCCCGTCAGCAGTCTCGGGGCTGTGCTGGTGGGAGGGAGTGAGGGGCCACAGCTTTGTGGGTGGCCCGGTGTGAGTGGGGTTCTGCTGGCCTTTCTGCAGGAGATGCCAGGCTGCCGCCTGTAAAGAAGAGGATGTGTCACCCATACCTTCTGCTGGAATTTCTCTCCGGACAGAGGTGAGGAAGGAAAAAAGCAGTGGGGGCCGGGACAGGAGGGGTATCTCAGGCAGGGCAATGGAAAGCTTCTGGAAGAGCGCCCGGGGCCAGGACCACCCTGGCTGGCCTGCAGGCACCAAGTTGGCCTGCGTGCTGTCGCTGGTGTGGCTCCACGGTCCTTCCTCTAGGCTTTCAAGCCCTTGTACATATTCAGGTGTTTTACCTGGAAAGGGTGGGAACAGTTCAGCAGCAGCTGGCCTGGGGCTCAGCTCACGTTTACTCACAGATGCCTCGGCACGGTCCCCCAGCTTTGCAATGAGGACGCTCCTTGCGTGGGGGGTGGGTTGCTGGCTGTAATGGGAGATGGTTCCCCACCTCTGACCAATTTCAGAATTGTTTACCACTGGAGCAAGTGCCCTGATAGGGTTTTCCTCTGTATAACTCCTGGGTTCAGGTTTTTTTTTTTTCTTTTATGGTTCAAGTTAGATTTTATTCCCCTTTTATGTATTTATAGATATAAGCATGGAAATAATTCATTCCTATAAATACATCTGTGTGACGGGAAGAATTTTTTCTGTTTTATTTTTAAATTTTATTTTTTAAAATTTTGAAATTTAATTTTATTTATGTTTTTATACAGCAGGTTATTATTAGTTATGTATTTTATGCATATACATGTATACAGGTCAATCCCAATCTCCCAACTCATCCCACCACCACCACCCCATGGCTTCCCACACTTGGTGTCCATACGTTTGTTCTCTACCTCTGTGTCTCTATTTCTTCCCTGCAAACCAGTTCATCTGTATCATTTTTAGGCTCCACATATATGCATTAATATACAATATTTGTTTTCCTCTTTCTGACTTACTTCATTCTGTATGACAGTCTCTCGATCCATCGATGTCTCTACAAATGACCCAGTTTCATTCCTTTTTATGGCCGAGTCATATTCCATTTTATATATGTACCACATCTTTATCCATTCATCTGTCTGTGGGCATTTAGGTTGCTTCCATTACCTGGCTATTGTAAATAGTGCTGCAACGAACATTGTGGTGAATGTGCTTTGTTGAAATACGGTTTTCTCTGGGTATATGCCCAGAAGTGGGATTGCTGGATCAGATGGTAATTCTATTTCTAATTTTTTTAAGGAAACTCCATACTGTTCTCCATAGTGACTGTATCAATTTACATTCCCACCAATAGTGGAAGAGGGCTCCTTTTGTCCACACCCTCCCCAGAATTGGTTGTTTGTAGATTTTCTGATGATGCCGATTCTAACAGGTGTGAGGTGATACCTCATTGTAGTTTTGATTTGCATTTCTCTAATAATTAGTGCTGTTGAGCAGCTTTTCATGTGCGTCTTGGCCATGTCTGTGTCTCCTTTGAAGAAACGTCTCTTTAGATCTTCTGCCCATTTTTGTATTGGGTTGTTTGTTTTTTTAATATTAAGCTGCATGAGCTGTTTATATATATTGGAGATTAAACCTGTGTCCATTGATTCGTTTGCAACGATTTTCACCCATCCTGAGGGATGCCTTTTTCCATTCCCGTTTTTTTTTTAACAAAAAAGGAAAGAAAGGAAAAGAAGCAGAACACTAATGTGCGTAAAATATGCCCTTTGAAACGGTCGTTTTGAAATATGGACGTCCTTTGAATTTTTTGGTCGATATGTGACCCCAGGATTTGTTTTCAGGGCAGGTGTCATTTACAGGCCTGCAATGATTTTGAATATCAACTGACCATTAGCGTTGGGATTAAAGCTGCTGTTGTGTGAAACGGCCACAAGGTGGCAGCAGTTCACCCTTACCAAATCTGGTTACTAGGGCAAGAGAGCCTCAGTGGAAGTGGTGTTCTAGATTGGAGTTTAGAATGGAATGTGCCAGGAGAAAGCCCCTCACGTTTGTCTCACTACTTCTTGTTCGTGTTTTTAATTTAAGTTTTTATTTTTTATTACAGCAAGTTTGATTACAATGTTTGGCTTGTTGTAGGTGTGGAAGATGTGGTTCTTTTACACATATACAGATGACTGTTCTTCTTGGGATCCTTTTCCCATGTACGTTATGACAGAATGTTGAGTAGTCCTCTCTTGGTATTCTGTAGGTCTTTGGTGATTATATATGTCACCTGTGTTTGTATATGTCTGTTAACCCCGATATCGTAATGAAACCAATCCTCACACCTTTCCATTGGTGAACCATAAGTTTGTTTAATGAATCTGTGATTGCCCTTCTCCGTGGAAATATCTGCCCTGGTATCCATTTTTAGGTAACACCTCTATGTGATATGATATGTGTCTTTCACTTTCTGACTTACTACAAGTCACGTGATTACTTCTAGACTCATCTACGGGGCAAATGGCATTTTGTCCTTTTTTCCCTTGGCTTCTCTTCTGCCTTTGCGGGGTCCATTTTCAACAATGTGATTCCCTGAGGGTTGTGGATTAGCTGACCTGGGCAGCCTTACCCTGCCGGCCTGCCCTCCCCAGGTGTGCCTCGTTGAGGTCAATATAAACAGCGCTCCAGGCAGCAATAGCCCCTGAAGCTGTGCCTGACTCCATATTCTCTGCCCCGTCAGCAGTCTCGGGGCTGTGCTGGTGGGAGGGAGTGAGGGGCCACAGCTTTGTGGGTGGCCCGGTGTGAGTGGGGTTCTGCTGGCCTTTCTGCAGGAGATGCCAGGCTGCCGCCTGTAAAGAAGAGGATGTGTCACCCATACCTTCCGCTGGAATTTCTCTCCGGACAGAGGTGAGGAAGGAAAAAAGCAGTGGGGGCCGGGACAGGAGGGGTATCTCAGGCAGGGCAATGGAAAGCTTCTGGAAGAGCGCCCGGGGCCAGGACCACCCTGGCTGGCCTGCAGGCACCAAGTTGGCCTGCGTGCTGTCGCTGGTGTGGCTCCACGGTCCTTCCTCTAGGCTTTCAAGCCCTTGTACATATTCAGGTGTTTTACCTGGAAAGGGTGGGGACAGTTCAGCAGCAGCTGGCCTGGGGCTCAGCTCACGTTTACTCACAGATGCCTCGGCACGGTCCCCCAGCTTTGCAATGAGGACGCTCCTTGCGTGGGGGGTGGGTTGCTGGCTGTAATGGGAGATGGTTCCCCACCTCTGACCAATTTCAGAATTGTTTACCACTGGAGCAAGTGCCCTGATAGGGTTTTCCTCTGTATAACTCCTGGGTTCAGGTTTTTTTTTTTTCTTTTATGGTTCAAGTTAGATTTTATTCCCCTTTTATGTATTTATAGATATAAGCATGGAAATAATTCATTCCTATAAATACATCTGTGTGACGGGAAGAATTTTTTCTGTTTTATTTTTAAATTTTATTTTTTAAAATTTTGAAATTTAATTTTATTTATGTTTTTATACAGCAGGTTATTATTAGTTATGTATTTTATGCATATACATGTATACAGGTCAATCCCAATCTCCCAACTCATCCCACCACCACCACCCCATGGCTTCCCACACTTGGTGTCCATACGTTTGTTCTCTACCTCTGTGTCTCTATTTCTTCCCTGCAAACCAGTTCATCTGTATCATTTTTAGGCTCCACATATATGCATTAATATACAATATTTGTTTTCCTCTTTCTGACTTACTTCATTCTGTATGACAGTCTCTCGATCCATCGATGTCTCTACAAATGACCCAGTTTCATTCCTTTTTATGGCCGAGTCATATTCCATTTTATATATGTACCACATCTTTATCCATTCATCTGTCTGTGGGCATTTAGGTTGCTTCCATTACCTGGCTATTGTAAATAGTGCTGCAACGAACATTGTGGTGAATGTGCCTTGTTGAAATACGGTTTTCTCTGGGTATATGCCCAGAAGTGGGATTGCTGGATCAGATGGTAATTCTATTTCTAATTTTTTTAAGGAAACTCCATACTGTTCTCCATAGTGACTGTATCAATTTACATTCCCACCAATAGTGGAAGAGGGCTCCTTTTGTCCACACCCTCCCCAGAATTAGTTGTTTGTAGATTTTCTGATGATGCCGATTCTAACAGGTGTGAGGTGATACCTCATTGTAGTTTTGATTTGCATTTCTCTAATAATTAGTGCTGTTGAGCAGCTTTTCATGTGCGTCTTGGCCATGTCTGTGTCTCCTTTGAAGAAACGTCTCTTTAGATCTTCTGCCCATTTTTGTATTGGGTTGTTTGTTTTTTTAATATTAAGCTGCATGAGCTGTTTATATATATTGGAGATTAAACCTGTGTCCATTGATTCGTTTGCAACGATTTTCACCCATCCTGAGGGATGCCTTTTTCCATTCCCGTTTTTTTTAACAAAAAAGGAAAGAAAGGAAAAGAAGCAGAACACTAATGTGCGTAAAATATGCCCTTTGAAACGGTCGTTTTGAAATATGGACGTCCTTTGAATTTTTTGGTCGATATGTGACCCCAGGATTTGTTTTCAGGGCAGGTGTCATTTACAGGCCTGCAATGATTTTGAATATCAACTGACCATTAGCGTTGGGATTAAAGCTGCTGTTGTGTGAAACGGCCACAAGGTGGCAGCAGTTCACCCTTACCAAATCTGGTTACTAGGGCAAGAGAGCCTCAGTGGAAGTGGTGTTCTAGATTGGAGTTTAGAATGGAATGTGCCAGGAGAAAGCCCCTCACGTTTGTCTCACTACTTCTTGTTCGTGTTTTTAATTTAAGTTTTTATTTTTTATTACAGCAAGTTTGATTACAATGTTTGGCTTGTTGTAGGTGTGGAAGATGTGGTTCTTTTACACATATACAGATGACTGTTCTTCTTGGGATCCTTTTCCCATGTACGTTATGACAGAATGTTGAGTAGTCCTCTCTTGGTATTCTGTAGGTCTTTGGTGATTATATATGTCACCTGTGTTTGTATATGTCTGTTAACCCCGATATCGTAATGAAACCAATCCTCACACCTTTCCATTGGTGAACCATAAGTTTGTTTAATGAATCTGTGATTGCCCTTCTCCGTGGAAATATCTGCCCTGGTATCCATTTTTAGGTAACACCTCTATGTGATATGATATGTGTCTTTCACTTTCTGACTTACTACAAGTCACGTGATTACTTCTAGACTCATCTACGGGGCAAATGGCATTTTGTCCTTTTTTCCCTTGGCTTCTCTTCTGCCTTTGCGGGGTCCATTTTCAACAATGTGATTCCCTGAGGGTTGTGGATTAGCTGACCTGGGCAGCCTTACCCTGCCGGCCTGCCCTCCCCAGGTGTGCCTCGTTGAGGTCAATATAAACAGCGCTCCAGGCAGCAATAGCCCCTGAAGCTGTGCCTGACTCCATATTCTCTGCCCCGTCAGCAGTCTCGGGGCTGTGCTGGTGGGAGGGAGTGAGGGGCCACAGCTTTGTGGGTGGCCCGGTGTGAGTGGGGTTCTGCTGGCCTTTCTGCAGGAGATGCCAGGCTGCCGCCTGTAAAGAAGAGGATGTGTCACCCATACCTTCTGCTGGAATTTCTCTCCGGACAGAGGTGAGGAAGGAAAAAAGCAGTGGGGGCCGGGACAGGAGGGGTATCTCAGGCAGGGCAATGGAAAGCTTCTGGAAGAGCGCCCGGGGCCAGGACCACCCTGGCTGGCCTGCAGGCACCAAGTTGGCCTGCGTGCTGTCGCTGGTGTGGCTCCACGGTCCTTCCTCTAGGCTTTCAAGCCCTTGTACATATTGAGGTGTTTTACCTGGAAAGGGTGGGGACAGTTCAGCAGCAGCTGGCCTGGGGCTCAGCTCACGTTTACTCACAGATGCCTCGGCACGGTCCCCCAGCTTTGCAATGAGGACGCTCCTTGCGTGGGGGGTGGGTTGCTGGCTGTAATGGGAGATGGTTCCCCACCTCTGACCAATTTCAGAATTGTTTACCACTGGAGCAAGTGCCCTGATAGGGTTTTCCTCTGTATAACTCCTGGGTTCAGGTTTTTTTTTTTTTTCTTTTATGGTTCAAGTTAGATTTTATTCCCCTTTTATGTATTTATAGATATAAGCATGGAAATAATTCATTCCTATAAATACATCTGTGTGACGGGAAGAATTTTTTCTGTTTTATTTTTAAATTTTATTTTTTAAAATTTTGAAATTTAATTTTATTTATGTTTTTATACAGCAGGTTATTATTAGTTATGTATTTTATGCATATACATGTATACAGGTCAATCCCAATCTCCCAACTCATCCCACCACCACCACCCCATGGCTTCCCACACTTGGTGTCCATACGTTTGTTCTCTACCTCTGTGTCTCTATTTCTTCCCTGCAAACCAGTTCATCTGTATCATTTTTAGGCTCCACATATATGCATTAATATACAATATTTGTTTTCCTCTTTCTGACTTACTTCATTCTGTATGACAGTCTCTCGATCCATCGATGTCTCTACAAATGACCCAGTTTCATTCCTTTTTATGGCCGAGTCATATTCCATTTTATATATGTACCACATCTTTATCCATTCATCTGTCTGTGGGCATTTAGGTTGCTTCCATTACCTGGCTATTGTAAATAGTGCTGCAACGAACATTGTGGTGAATGTGCCTTGTTGAAATACGGTTTTCTCTGGGTATATGCCCAGAAGTGGGATTGCTGGATCAGATGGTAATTCTATTTCTAATTTTTTTAAGGAAACTCCATACTGTTCTCCATAGTGACTGTATCAATTTACATTCCCACCAATAGTGGAAGAGGGCTCCTTTTGTCCACACCCTCCCCAGAATTGGTTGTTTGTAGATTTTCTGATGATGCCGATTCTAACAGGTGTGAGGTGATACCTCATTGTAGTTTTGATTTGCATTTCTCTAATAATTAGTGCTGTTGAGCAGCTTTTCATGTGCGTCTTGGCCATGTCTGTGTCTCCTTTGAAGAAACGTCTCTTTAGATCTTCTGCCCATTTTTGTATTGGGTTGTTTGTTTTTTTAATATTAAGCTGCATGGGCTGTTTATATATATTGGAGATTAAACCTGTGTCCATTGATTCGTTTGCAACGATTTTCACCCATCCTGAGGGATGCCTTTTTCCATTCCCGTTTTTTTTTAACAAAAAAGGAAAGAAAGGAAAAGAAGCAGAACACTAATGTGCGTAAAATATGCCCTTTGAAACGGTCGTTTTGAAATATGGACGTCCTTTGAATTTTTTGGTCGATATGTGACCCCAGGATTTGTTTTCAGGGCAGGTGTCATTTACAGGCCTGCAATGATTTTGAATATCAACTGACCATTAGCGTTGGGATTAAAGCTGCTGTTGTGTGAAACGGCCACAAGGTGGCAGCAGTTCACCCTTACCAAATCTGGTTACTAGGGCAAGAGAGCCTCAGTGGAAGTGGTGTTCTAGATTGGAGTTTAGAATGGAATGTGCCAGGAGAAAGCCCCTCACGTTTGTCTCACTACTTCTTGTTCGTGTTTTTAATTTAAGTTTTTATTTTTTATTACAGCAAGTTTGATTACAATGTTTGGCTTGTTGTAGGTGTGGAAGATGTGGTTCTTTTACACATATACAGATGACTGTTCTTCTTGGGATCCTTTTCCCATGTACGTTATGACAGAATGTTGAGTAGTCCTCTCTTGGTATTCTGTAGGTCTTTGGTGATTATATATGTCACCTGTGTTTGTATATGTCTGTTAACCCCGATATCGTAATGAAACCAATCCTCACACCTTTCCATTGGTGAACCATAAGTTTGTTTAATGAATCTGTGATTGCCCTTCTCCGTGGAAATATCTGCCCTGGTATCCATTTTTAGGTAACACCTCTATGTGATATGATATGTGTCTTTCACTTTCTGACTTACTACAAGTCACGTGATTACTTCTAGACTCATCTACGGGGCAAATGGCATTTTGTCCTTTTTTCCCTTGGCTTCTCTTCTGCCTTTGCGGGGTCCATTTTCAACAATGTGATTCCCTGAGGGTTGTGGATTAGCTGACCTGGGCAGCCTTACCCTGCCGGCCTGCCCTCCCCAGGTGTGCCTCGTTGAGGTCAATATAAACAGCGCTCCAGGCAGCAATAGCCCCTGAAGCTGTGCCTGACTCCATATTCTCTGCCCCGTCAGCAGTCTCGGGGCTGTGCTGGTGGGAGGGAGTGAGGGGCCACAGCTTTGTGGGTGGCCCGGTGTGAGTGGGGTTCTGCTGGCCTTTCTGCAGGAGATGCCAGGCTGCCGCCTGTAAAGAAGAGGATGTGTCACCCATACCTTCTGCTGGAATTTCTCTCCGGACAGAGGTGAGGAAGGAAAAAAGCAGTGGGGGCCGGGACAGGAGGGGTATCTCAGGCAGGGCAATGGAAAGCTTCTGGAAGAGCGCCCGGGGCCAGGACCACCCTGGCTGGCCTGCAGGCACCAAGTTGGCCTGCGTGCTGTCGCTGGTGTGGCTCCACGGTCCTTCCTCTAGGCTTTCAAGCCCTTGTACATATTGAGGTGTTTTACCTGGAAAGGGTGGGGACAGTTCAGCAGCAGCTGGCCTGGGGCTCAGCTCACGTTTACTCACAGATGCCTCGGCACGGTCCCCCAGCTTTGCAATGAGGACGCTCCTTGCGTGGGGGGTGGGTTGCTGGCTGTAATGGGAGATGGTTCCCCACCTCTGACCAATTTCAGAATTGTTTACCACTGGAGCAAGTGCCCTGATAGGGTTTTCCTCTGTATAACTCCTGGGTTCAGGTTTTTTTTTTTTTTCTTTTATGGTTCAAGTTAGATTTTATTCCCCTTTTATGTATTTATAGATATAAGCATGGAAATAATTCATTCCTATAAATACATCTGTGTGACGGGAAGAATTTTTTCTGTTTTATTTTTAAATTTTATTTTTTAAAATTTTGAAATTTAATTTTATTTATGTTTTTATACAGCAGGTTATTATTAGTTATGTATTTTATGCATATACATGTATACAGGTCAATCCCAATCTCCCAACTCATCCCACCACCACCACCCCATGGCTTCCCACACTTGGTGTCCATACGTTTGTTCTCTACCTCTGTGTCTCTATTTCTTCCCTGCAAACCAGTTCATCTGTATCATTTTTAGGCTCCACATATATGCATTAATATACAATATTTGTTTTCCTCTTTCTGACTTACTTCATTCTGTATGACAGTCTCTCGATCCATCGATGTCTCTACAAATGACCCAGTTTCATTCCTTTTTATGGCCGAGTCATATTCCATTTTATATATGTACCACATCTTTATCCATTCATCTGTCTGTGGGCATTTAGGTTGCTTCCATTACCTGGCTATTGTAAATAGTGCTGCAACGAACATTGTGGTGAATGTGCCTTGTTGAAATACGGTTTTCTCTGGGTATATGCCCAGAAGTGGGATTGCTGGATCAGATGGTAATTCTATTTCTAATTTTTTTAAGGAAACTCCATACTGTTCTCCATAGTGACTGTATCAATTTACATTCCCACCAATAGTGGAAGAGGGCTCCTTTTGTCCACACCCTCCCCAGAATTGGTTGTTTGTAGATTTTCTGATGATGCCGATTCTAACAGGTGTGAGGTGATACCTCATTGTAGTTTTGATTTGCATTTCTCTAATAATTAGTGCTGTTGAGCAGCTTTTCATGTGCGTCTTGGCCATGTCTGTGTCTCCTTTGAAGAAACGTCTCTTTAGATCTTCTGCCCATTTTTGTATTGGGTTGTTTGTTTTTTTAATATTAAGCTGCATGGGCTGTTTATATATATTGGAGATTAAACCTGTGTCCATTGATTCGTTTGCAACGATTTTCACCCATCCTGAGGGATGCCTTTTTCCATTCCCGTTTTTTTTTAACAAAAAAGGAAAGAAAGGAAAAGAAGCAGAACACTAATGTGCGTAAAATATGCCCTTTGAAACGGTCGTTTTGAAATATGGACGTCCTTTGAATTTTTTGGTCGATATGTGACCCCAGGATTTGTTTTCAGGGCAGGTGTCATTTACAGGCCTGCAATGATTTTGAATATCAACTGACCATTAGCGTTGGGATTAAAGCTGCTGTTGTGTGAAACGGCCACAAGGTGGCAGCAGTTCACCCTTACCAAATCTGGTTACTAGGGCAAGAGAGCCTCAGTGGAAGTGGTGTTCTAGATTGGAGTTTAGAATGGAATGTGCCAGGAGAAAGCCCCTCACGTTTGTCTCACTACTTCTTGTTCGTGTTTTTAATTTAAGTTTTTATTTTTTATTACAGCAAGTTTGATTACAATGTTTGGCTTGTTGTAGGTGTGGAAGATGTGGTTCTTTTACACATATACAGATGTCTGTTCTTCTTGGGATCCTTTTCCCATGTACGTTATGACAGAATGTTGAGTAGTCCTCTCTTGGTATTCTGTAGGTCTTTGGTGATTATATATGTCACCTGTGTTTGTATATGTCTGTTAACCCCGATATCGTAATGAAACCAATCCTCACACCTTTCCATTGGTGAACCATAAATTTGTTTAATGAATCTGTGATTGCCCTTCTCCGTGGAAATATCTGCCCTGGTATCCATTTTTAGGTAACACCTCTATGTGATATGATATGTGTCTTTCACTTTCTGACTTACTACAAGTCACGTGATTACTTCTAGACTCATCTACGGGGCAAATGGCATTTTGTCCTTTTTTCCCTTGGCTTCTCTTCTGCCTTTGCGGGGTCCATTTTCAACAATGTGATTCCCTGAGGGTTGTGGATTAGCTGACCTGGGCAGCCTTACCCTGCCGCCCTGCCCTCCCCAGGTGTGCCTCGTTGAGGTCAATATAAACAGCGCTCCAGGCAGCAATAGCCCCTGAAGCTGTGCCTGACTCCATATTCTCTGCCCCGTCAGCAGTCTCGGGGCTGTGCTGGTGGGAGGGAGTGAGGGGCCACAGCTTTGTGGGTGGCCCGGTGTGAGTGGGGTTCTGCTGGCCTTTCTGCAGGAGATGCCAGGCTGCCGCCTGTAAAGAAGAGGATGTGTCACCCATACCTTCTGCTGGAATTTCTCTCCGGACAGAGGTGAGGAAGGAAAAAAGCAGTGGGGCCCGGGACAGGAGGGGTATCTCAGGCAGGGCAATGGAAAGCTTCTGGAAGAGCGCCCGGGGCCAGGACCACCCTGGCTGGCCTGCAGGCACCAAGTTGGCCTGCGTGCTGTCGCTGGTGTGGCTCCACGGTCCTTCCTCTAGGCTTTCAAGCCCTTGTACATATTCAGGTGTTTTACCTGGAAAGGGTGGGAACAGTTCAGCAGCAGCTGGCCTGGGGCTCAGCTCACGTTTACTCACAGATGCCTCGGCACGGTCCCCCAGCTTTGCAATGAGGACGCTCCTTGCGTGGGGGGTGGGTTGCTGGCTGTAATGGGAGATGGTTCCCCACCTCTGACCAATTTCAGAATTGTTTACCACTGGAGCAAGTGCCCTGATAGGGTTTTCCTCTGTATAACTCCTGGGTTCAGGTTTTTTTTTTTTTTCCTTTATGGTTCAAGTTAGATTTTATTCCCCTTTTATGTATTTATAGATATAAGCATGGAAATAATTCATTCCTATAAATACATCTGTGTGACGGGAAGAATTTTTTCTGTTTTATTTTTAAATTTTATTTTTTAAAATTTTGAAATTTAATTTTATTTATGTTTTTATACAGCAGGTTATTATTAGTTATGTATTTTATGCATATACATGTATACAGGTCAATCCCAATCTCCCAACTCATCCCACCACCACCACCCCATGGCTTCCCACACTTGGTGTCCATACGTTTGTTCTCTACCTCTGTGTCTCTATTTCTTCCCTGCAAACCAGTTCATCTGTATCATTTTTAGGCTCCACATATATGCATTAATATACAATATTTGTTTTCCTCTTTCTGACTTACTTCATTCTGTATGACAGTCTCTCGATCCATCGATGTCTCTACAAATGACCCAGTTTCATTCCTTTTTATGGCCGAGTCATATTCCATTTTATATATGTACCACATCTTTATCCATTCATCTGTCTGTGGGCATTTAGGTTGCTTCCATTACCTGGCTATTGTAAATAGTGCTGCAACGAACATTGTGGTGAATGTGCCTTGTTGAAATACGGTTTTCTCTGGGTATATGCCCAGAAGTGGGATTGCTGGATCAGATGGTAATTCTATTTCTAATATTTTTAAGGAAACTCCATACTGTTCTCCATAGTGACTGTATCAATTTACATTCCCACCAATAGTGGAAGAGGGCTCCTTTTGTCCACACCCTCCCCAGAATTGGTTGTTTGTAGATTTTCTGATGATGCCGATTCTAACAGGTGTGAGGTGATACCTCATTGTAGTTTTGATTTGCATTTCTCTAATAATTAGTGCTGTTGAGCAGCTTTTCATGTGCGTCTTGGCCATGTCTGTGTCTCCTTTGAAGAAACGTCTCTTTAGATCTTCTGCCCATTTTTGTATTGGGTTGTTTGTTTTTTTAATATTAAGCTGCATGGGCTGTTTATATATATTGCAGATTAAACCTGTGTCCATTGATTCGTTTGCAACGATTTTCACCCATCCTGAGGGATGCCTTTTTCCATTCCCGTTTTTTTTTAACAAAAAAGGAAAGAAAGGAAAAGAAGCAGAACACTAATGTGCGTAAAATATGCCCTTTGAAACGGTCGTTTTGAAATATGGACGTCCTTTGAATTTTTTGGTCGATATGTGACCCCAGGATTTGTTTTCAGGGCAGGTGTCATTTACAGGCCTGCAATGATTTTGAATATCAACTGACCATTAGCGTTGGGATTAAAGCTGCTGTTGTGTGAAACGGCCACAAGGTGGCAGCAGTTCACCCTTACCAAATCTGGTTACTAGGGCAAGAGAGCCTCAGTGGAAGTGGTGTTCTAGATTGGAGTTTAGAATGGAATGTGCCAGGAGAAAGCCCCTCACGTTTGTCTCACTACTTCTTGTTCGTGTTTTTAATTTAAGTTTTTATTTTTTATTACAGCAAGTTTGATTACAATGTTTGGCTTGTTGTAGGTGTGGAAGATGTGGTTCTTTTACACATATACAGATGTCTGTTCTTCTTGGGATCCTTTTCCCATGTACGTTATGACAGAATGTTGAGTAGTCCTCTCTTGGTATTCTGTAGGTCTTTGGTGATTATATATGTCACCTGTGTTTGTATATGTCTGTTAACCCCGATATCGTAATGAAACCAATCCTCACACCTTTCCATTGGTGAACCATAAATTTGTTTAATGAATCTGTGATTGCCCTTCTCCGTGGAAATATCTGCCCTGGTATCCATTTTTAGGTAACACCTCTATGTGATATGATATGTGTCTTTCACTTTCTGACTTACTACAAGTCACGTGATTACTTCTAGACTCATCTACGGGGCAAATGGCATTTTGTCCTTTTTTCCCTTGGCTTCTCTTCTGCCTTTGCGGGGTCCATTTTCAACAATGTGATTCCCTGAGGGTTGTGGATTAGCTGACCTGGGCAGCCTTACCCTGCCGGCCTGCCCTCCCCAGGTGTGCCTCGTTGAGGTCAATATAAACAGCGCTCCAGGCAGCAATAGCCCCTGAAGCTGTGCCTGACTCCATATTCTCTGCCCCGTCAGCAGTCTCGGGGCTGTGCTGGTGGGAGGGAGTGAGGGGCCACAGCTTTGTGGGTGGCCCGGTGTGAGTGGGGTTCTGCTGGCCTTTCTGCAGGAGATGCCAGGCTGCCGCCTGTAAAGAAGAGGATGTGTCACCCATACCTTCTGCTGGAATTTCTCTCCGGACAGAGGTGAGGAAGGAAAAAAGCAGTGGGGCCCGGGACAGGAGGGGTATCTCAGGCAGGGCAATGGAAAGCTTCTGGAAGAGCGCCCGGGGCCAGGACCACCCTGGCTGGCCTGCAGGCACCAAGTTCTCCTGCGTGCTGTCGCTGGTGTGGCTCCACGGTCCTTCCTCTAGGCTTTCAAGCCCTTGTACATATTCAGGTGTTTTACCTGGAAAGGGTGGGAACAGTTCAGCAGCAGCTGACCTGGGGCTCAGCTCACGTTTACTCACAGATGCCTCGGCACGGTCCCCCAGCTTTGCAATGAGGACGCTCCTTGCGTGGGGGGTGGGTTGCTGGCTGTAATGGCAGATGGTTCCCCACCTCTGACCAATTTCAGAATTGTTTACCACTGGAGCAAGTGCCCTGATAGGGTTTTCCTCTGTATAACTCCTGGGTTCAGGTTTTTTTTTTTTTCTTTTATGGTTCAAGTTAGATTTTATTCCCCTTTTATATATTTATAGATATAAGCATGGAAATAATTCATTCCTATAAATACATCTGTGTGACGGGAAGAATTTTTTCTGTTTTATTTTTAAATTTTATTTTTTAAAATTTTGAAATTTAATTTTATTTATGTTTTTATACAGCAGGTTATTATTAGTTATGTATTTTATGCATATACATGTATACAGGTCAATCCCAATCTCCCAACTCATCCCACCACCACCACCCCATGGCTTCCCACACTTGGTGTCCATACGTTTGTTCTCTACCTCTGTGTCTCTATTTCTTCCCTGCAAACCAGTTCATCTGTATCATTTTTAGGCTCCACATATATGCATTAATATACAATATTTGTTTTCCTCTTTCTGACTTACTTCATTCTGTATGACAGTCTCTCGATCCATCGATGTCTCTACAAATGACCCAGTTTCATTCCTTTTTATGGCCGAGTCATATTCCATTTTATATATGTACCACATCTTTATCCATTCATCTGTCTGTGGGCATTTAGGTTGCTTCCATTACCTGGCTATTGTAAATAGTGCTGCAACGAACATTGTGGTGAATGTGCCTTGTTGAAATACGGTTTTCTCTGGGTATATGCCCAGAAGTGGGATTGCTGGATCAGGTGGTAATTTTATTTCTAATTTTTTTAAGGAAACTCCATACTGTTCTCCATAGTGACTGTATCAATTTACATTCCCACCAATAGTGGAAGAGGGCTCCTTTTGTCCACACCCTCCCCAGAATTGGTTGTTTGTAGATTTTCTGATGATGCCGATTCTAACAGGTGTGAGGTGATACCTCATTGTAGTTTTGATTTGCATTTCTCTAATAATTAGTGCTGTTGAGCAGCTTTTCATGTGCGTCTTGGCCATGTCTGTGTCTCCTTTGAAGAAACGTCTCTTTAGATCTTCTGCCCATTTTTGTATTGGGTTGTTTGTTTTTTTAATATTAAGCTGCATGAGCTGTTTATATATATTGGAGATTAAACCTGTGTCCATTGATTCGTTTGCAACGATTTTCACCCATCCTGAGGGATGCCTTTTTCCATTCCCGTTTTTTTTTAACAAAAAAGGAAAGAAAGGAAAAGAAGCAGAACACTAATGTGCGTAAAATATGCCCTTTGAAACGGTCGTTTTGAAATATGGACGTCCTTTGAATTTTTTGGTCGATATGTGACCCCAGGATTTGTTTTCAGGGCAGGTGTCATTTACAGGCCTGCAATGATTTTGAATATCAACTGACCATTAGCGTTGGGATTAAAGCTGCTGTTGTGTGAAACGGCCACAAGGTGGCAGCAGTTCACCCTTACCAAATCTGGTTACTAGGGCAAGAGAGCCTCAGTGGAAGTGGTGTTCTAGATTGGAGTTTAGAATGGAATGTGCCAGGAGAAAGCCCCTCACGTTTGTCTCACTACTTCTTGTTCGTGTTTTTAATTTAAGTTTTTATTTTTTATTACAGCAAGTTTGATTACAATGTTTGGCTTGTTGTAGGTGTGGAAGATGTGGTTCTTTTACACATATACAGATGACTGTTCTTCTTGGGATCCTTTTCCCATGTACGTTATGACAGAATGTTGAGTAGTCCTCTCTTGGTATTCTGTAGGTCTTTGGTGATTATATATGTCACCTGTGTTTGTATATGTCTGTTAACCCCGATATCGTAATGAAACCAATCCTCACACCTTTCCATTGGTGAACCATAAGTTTGTTTAATGAATCTGTGATTGCCCTTCTCCGTGGAAATATCTGCCCTGGTATCCATTTTTAGGTAACACCTCTATGTGATATGATATGTGTCTTTCACTTTCTGACTTACTACAAGTCACGTGATTACTTCTAGACTCATCTACGGGGCAAATGGCATTTTGTCCTTTTTTCCCTTGGCTTCTCTTCTGCCTTTGCGGGGTCCATTTTCAACAATGTGATTCCCTGAGGGTTGTGGATTAGCTGACCTGGGCAGCCTTACCCTGCCGGCCTGCCCTCCCCAGGTGTGCCTCGTTGAGGTCAATATAAACAGCGCTCCAGGCAGCAATAGCCCCTGAAGCTGTGCCTGACTCCATATTCTCTGCCCCGTCAGCAGTCTCGGGGCTGTGCTGGTGGGAGGGAGTGAGGGGCCACAGCTTTGTGGGTGGCCCGGTGTGAGTGGGGTTCTGCTGGCCTTTCTGCAGGAGATGCCAGGCTGCCGCCTGTAAAGAAGAGGATGTGTCACCCATACCTTCTGCTGGAATTTCTCTCCGGACAGAGGTGAGGAAGGAAAAAAGCAGTGGGGGCCGGGACAGGAGGGGTATCTCAGGCAGGGCAATGGAAAGCTTCTGGAAGAGCGCCCGGGGCCAGGACCACCCTGGCTGGCCTGCAGGCACCAAGTTGGCCTGCGTGCTGTCGCTGGTGTGGCTCCACGGTCCTTCCTCTAGGCTTTCAAGCCCTTGTACATATTCAGGTGTTTTACCTGGAAAGGGTGGGAACAGTTCAGCAGCAGCTGGCCTGGGGCTCAGCTCACGTTTACTCACAGATGCCTCGGCACGGTCCCCCAGCTTTGCAATGAGGACGCTCCTTGCGTGGGGGGTGGGTTGCTGGCTGTAATGGGAGATGGTTCCCCACCTCTGACCAATTTCAGAATTGTTTACCACTGGAGCAAGTGCCCTGATAGGGTTTTCCTCTGTATAACTCCTGGGTTCAGGTTTTTTTTTTTTCTTTTATGGTTCAAGTTAGATTTTATTCCCCTTTTATGTATTTATAGATATAAGCATGGAAATAATTCATTCCTATAAATACATCTGTGTGACGGGAAGAATTTTTTCTGTTTTATTTTTAAATTTTATTTTTTAAAATTTTGAAATTTAATTTTATTTATGTTTTTATACAGCAGGTTATTATTAGTTATGTATTTTATGCATATACATGTATACAGGTCAATCCCAATCTCCCAACTCATCCCACCACCACCACCCCATGGCTTCCCACACTTGGTGTCCATACGTTTGTTCTCTACCTCTGTGTCTCTATTTCTTCCCTGCAAACCAGTTCATCTGTATCATTTTTAGGCTCCACATATATGCATTAATATACAATATTTGTTTTCCTCTTTCTGACTTACTTCATTCTGTATGACAGTCTCTCGATCCATCGATGTCTCTACAAATGACCCAGTTTCATTCCTTTTTATGGCCGAGTCATATTCCATTTTATATATGTACCACATCTTTATCCATTCATCTGTCTGTGGGCATTTAGGTTGCTTCCATTACCTGGCTATTGTAAATAGTGCTGCAACGAACATTGTGGTGAATGTGCCTTGTTGAAATACGGTTTTCTCTGGGTATATGCCCAGAAGTGGGATTGCTGGATCAGATGGTAATTCTATTTCTAATTTTTTTAAGGAAACTCCATACTGTTCTCCATAGTGACTGTATCAATTTACATTCCCACCAATAGTGGAAGAGGGCTCCTTTTGTCCACACCCTCCCCAGAATTGGTTGTTTGTAGATTTTCTGATGATGCCGATTCTAACAGGTGTGAGGTGATACCTCATTGTAGTTTTGATTTGCATTTCTCTAATAATTAGTGCTGTTGAGCAGCTTTTCATGTGCGTCTTGGCCATGTCTGTGTCTCCTTTGAAGAAACGTCTCTTTAGATCTTCTGCCCATTTTTGTATTGGGTTGTTTGTTTTTTTAATATTAAGCTGCATGGGCTGTTTATATATATTGCAGATTAAACCTGTGTCCATTGATTCGTTTGCAACGATTTTCACCCATCCTGAGGGATGCCTTTTTCCATTCCCGTTTTTTTTTAACAAAAAAGGAAAGAAAGGAAAAGAAGCAGAACACTAATGTGCGTAAAATATGCCCTTTGAAACGGTCGTTTTGAAATATGGACGTCCTTTGAATTTTTTGGTCGATATGTGACCCCAGGATTTGTTTTCAGGGCAGGTGTCATTTACAGGCCTGCAATGATTTTGAATATCAACTGACCATTAGCGTTGGGATTAAAGCTGCTGTTGTGTGAAACGGCCACAAGGTGGCAGCAGTTCACCCTTACCAAATCTGGTTACTAGGGCAAGAGAGCCTCAGTGGAAGTGGTGTTCTAGATTGGAGTTTAGAATGGAATGTGCCAGGAGAAAGCCCCTCACGTTTGTCTCACTACTTCTTGTTCGTGTTTTTAATTTAAGTTTTTATTTTTTATTACAGCAAGTTTGATTACAATGTTTGGCTTGTTGTAGGTGTGGAAGATGTGGTTCTTTTACACATATACAGATGTCTGTTCTTCTTGGGATCCTTTTCCCATGTACGTTATGACAGAATGTTGAGTAGTCCTCTCTTGGTATTCTGTAGGTCTTTGGTGATTATATATGTCACCTGTGTTTGTATATGTCTGTTAACCCCGATATCGTAATGAAACCAATCCTCACACCTTTCCATTGGTGAACCATAAATTTGTTTAATGAATCTGTGATTGCCCTTCTCCGTGGAAATATCTGCCCTGGTATCCATTTTTAGGTAACACCTCTATGTGATATGATATGTGTCTTTCACTTTCTGACTTACTACAAGTCACGTGATTACTTCTAGACTCATCTACGGGGCAAATGGCATTTTGTCCTTTTTTCCCTTGGCTTCTCTTCTGCCTTTGCGGGGTCCATTTTCAACAATGTGATTCCCTGAGGGTTGTGGATTAGCTGACCTGGGCAGCTTTACCCTGCCGGCCTGCCCTCCCCAGGTGTGCCTCGTTGAGGTCAATATAAACAGCGCTCCAGGCAGCAATAGCCCCTGAAGCTGTGCCTGACTCCATATTCTCTGCCCCGTCAGCAGTCTCGGGGCTGTGCTGGTGGGAGGGAGTGAGGGGCCACAGCTTTGTGGGTGGCCCGGTGTGAGTGGGGTTCTGCTGGCCTTTCTGCAGGAGATGCCAGGCTGCCGCCTGTAAAGAAGAGGATGTGTCACCCATACCTTCTGCTGGAATTTCTCTCCGGACAGAGGTGAGGAAGGAAAAAAGCAGTGGGGCCCGGGACAGGAGGGGTATCTCAGGCAGGGCAATGGAAAGCTTCTGGAAGAGCGCCCGGGGCCAGGACCACCCTGGCTGGCCTGCAGGCACCAAGTTGGCCTGCGTGCTGTCGCTGGTGTGGCTCCACGGTCCTTCCTCTAGGCTTTCAAGCCCTTGTACATATTCAGGTGTTTTACCTGGAAAGGGTGGGAACAGTTCAGCAGCAGCTGGCCTGGGGCTCAGCTCACGTTTACTCACAGATGCCTCGGCACGGTCCCCCAGCTTTGCAATGAGGACGCTCCTTGCGTGGGGGGTGGGTTGCTGGCTGTAATGGCAGATGGTTCCCCACCTCTGACCAATTTCAGAATTGTTTACCACTGGAGCAAGTGCCCTGATAGGGTTTTCCTCTGTATAACTCCTGGGTTCAGGTTTTTTTTTTTTTCTTTTATGGTTCAAGTTAGATTTTATTCCCCTTTTATATATTTATAGATATAAGCATGGAAATAATTCATTCCTATAAATACATCTGTGTGACGGGAAGAATTTTTTCTGTTTTATTTTTAAATTTTATTTTTTAAAATTTTGAAATTTAATTTTATTTATGTTTTTATACAGCAGGTTATTATTAGTTATGTATTTTATGCATATACATGTATACAGGTCAATCCCAATCTCCCAACTCATCCCACCACCACCACCCCATGGCTTCCCACACTTGGTGTCCATACGTTTGTTCTCTACCTCTGTGTCTCTATTTCTTCCCTGCAAACCAGTTCATCTGTATCATTTTTAGGCTCCACATATATGCATTAATATACAATATTTGTTTTCCTCTTTCTGACTTACTTCATTCTGTATGACAGTCTCTCGATCCATCGATGTCTCTACAAATGACCCAGTTTCATTCCTTTTTATGGCCGAGTCATATTCCATTTTATATATGTACCACATCTTTATCCATTCATCTGTCTGTGGGCATTTAGGTTGCTTCCATTACCTGGCTATTGTAAATAGTGCTGCAACGAACATTGTGGTGAATGTGCCTTGTTGAAATACGGTTTTCTCTGGGTATATGCCCAGAAGTGGGATTGCTGGATCAGGTGGTAATTCTATTTCTAATTTTTTTAAGGAAACTCCATACTGTTCTCCATAGTGACTGTATCAATTTACATTCCCACCAATAGTGGAAGAGGGCTCCTTTTGTCCACACCCTCCCCAGAATTGGTTGTTTGTAGATTTTCTGATGATGCCGATTCTAACAGGTGTGAGGTGATACCTCATTGTAGTTTTGATTTGCATTTCTCTAATAATTAGTGCTGTTGAGCAGCTTTTCATGTGCGTCTTGGCCATGTCTGTGTCTCCTTTGAAGAAACGTCTCTTTAGATCTTCTGCCCATTTTTGTATTGGGTTGTTTGTTTTTTTAATATTAAGCTGCATGAGCTGTTTATATATATTGGAGATTAAACCTGTGTCCATTGATTCGTTTGCAACGATTTTCACCCATCCTGAGGGATGCCTTTTTCCATTCCCGTTTTTTTTTTAACAAAAAAGGAAAGAAAGGAAAAGAAGCAGAACACTAATGTGCGTAAAATATGCCCTTTGAAACGGTCGTTTTGAAATATGGACGTCCTTTGAATTTTTTGGTCGATATGTGACCCCAGGATTTGTTTTCAGGGCAGGTGTCATTTACAGGCCTGCAATGATTTTGAATATCAACTGACCATTAGCGTTGGGATTAAAGCTGCTGTTGTGTGAAACGGCCACAAGGTGGCAGCAGTTCACCCTTACCAAATCTGGTTACTAGGGCAAGAGAGCCTCAGTGGAAGTGGTGTTCTAGATTGGAGTTTAGAATGGAATGTGCCAGGAGAAAGCCCCTCACGTTTGTCTCACTACTTCTTGTTCGTGTTTTTAATTTAAGTTTTTATTTTTTATTACAGCAAGTTTGATTACAATGTTTGGCTTGTTGTAGGTGTGGAAGATGTGGTTCTTTTACACATATACAGATGACTGTTCTTCTTGGGATCCTTTTCCCATGTACGTTATGACAGAATGTTGAGTAGTCCTCTCTTGGTATTCTGTAGGTCTTTGGTGATTATATATGTCACCTGTGTTTGTATATGTCTGTTAACCCCGATATCGTAATGAAACCAATCCTCACACCTTTCCATTGGTGAACCATAAGTTTGTTTAATGAATCTGTGATTGCCCTTCTCCGTGGAAATATCTGCCCTGGTATCCATTTTTAGGTAACACCTCTATGTGATATGATATGTGTCTTTCACTTTCTGACTTACTACAAGTCACGTGATTACTTCTAGACTCATCTACGGGGCAAATGGCATTTTGTCCTTTTTTCCCTTGGCTTCTCTTCTGCCTTTGCGGGGTCCATTTTCAACAATGTGATTCCCTGAGGGTTGTGGATTAGCTGACCTGGGCAGCCTTACCCTGCCGGCCTGCCCTCCCCAGGTGTGCCTCGTTGAGGTCAATATAAACAGCGCTCCAGGCAGCAATAGCCCCTGAAGCTGTGCCTGACTCCATATTCTCTGCCCCGTCAGCAGTCTCGGGGCTGTGCTGGTGGGAGGGAGTGAGGGGCCACAGCTTTGTGGGTGGCCCGGTGTGAGTGGGGTTCTGCTGGCCTTTCTGCAGGAGATGCCAGGCTGCCGCCTGTAAAGAAGAGGATGTGTCACCCATACCTTCTGCTGGAATTTCTCTCCGGACAGAGGTGAGGAAGGAAAAAAGCAGTGGGGGCCGGGACAGGAGGGGTATCTCAGGCAGGGCAATGGAAAGCTTCTGGAAGAGCGCCCGGGGCCAGGACCACCCTGGCTGGCCTGCAGGCACCAAGTTGGCCTGCGTGCTGTCGCTGGTGTGGCTCCACGGTCCTTCCTCTAGGCTTTCAAGCCCTTGTACATATTCAGGTGTTTTACCTGGAAAGGGTGGGAACAGTTCAGCAGCAGCTGGCCTGGGGCTCAGCTCACGTTTACTCACAGATGCCTCGGCACGGTCCCCCAGCTTTGCAATGAGGACGCTCCTTGCGTGGGGGGTGGGTTGCTGGCTGTAATGGGAGATGGTTCCCCACCTCTGACCAATTTCAGAATTGTTTACCACTGGAGCAAGTGCCCTGATAGGGTTTTCCTCTGTATAACTCCTGGGTTCAGGTTTTTTTTTTTTCTTTTATGGTTCAAGTTAGATTTTATTCCCCTTTTATGTATTTATAGATATAAGCATGGAAATAATTCATTCCTATAAATACATCTGTGTGACGGGAAGAATTTTTTCTGTTTTATTTTTAAATTTTATTTTTTAAAATTTTGAAATTTAATTTTATTTATGTTTTTATACAGCAGGTTATTATTAGTTATGTATTTTATGCATATACATGTATACAGGTCAATCCCAATCTCCCAACTCATCCCACCACCACCACCCCATGGCTTCCCACACTTGGTGTCCATACGTTTGTTCTCTACCTCTGTGTCTCTATTTCTTCCCTGCAAACCAGTTCATCTGTATCATTTTTAGGCTCCACATATATGCATTAATATACAATATTTGTTTTCCTCTTTCTGACTTACTTCATTCTGTATGACAGTCTCTCGATCCATCGATGTCTCTACAAATGACCCAGTTTCATTCCTTTTTATGGCCGAGTCATATTCCATTTTATATATGTACCACATCTTTATCCATTCATCTGTCTGTGGGCATTTAGGTTGCTTCCATTACCTGGCTATTGTAAATAGTGCTGCAACGAACATTGTGGTGAATGTGCCTTGTTGAAATACGGTTTTCTCTGGGTATATGCCCAGAAGTGGGATTGCTGGATCAGATGGTAATTCTATTTCTAATTTTTTTAAGGAAACTCCATACTGTTCTCCATAGTGACTGTATCAATTTACATTCCCACCAATAGTGGAAGAGGGCTCCTTTTGTCCACACCCTCCCCAGAATTGGTTGTTTGTAGATTTTCTGATGATGCCGATTCTAACAGGTGTGAGGTGATACCTCATTGTAGTTTTGATTTGCATTTCTCTAATAATTAGTGCTGTTGAGCAGCTTTTCATGTGCGTCTTGGCCATGTCTGTGTCTCCTTTGAAGAAACGTCTCTTTAGATCTTCTGCCCATTTTTGTATTGGGTTGTTTGTTTTTTTAATATTAAGCTGCATGAGCTGTTTATATATATTGGAGATTAAACCTGTGTCCATTGATTCGTTTGCAATGATTTTCACCCATCCTGAGGGATGCCTTTTTCCATTCCCGTTTTTTTTTTAACAAAAAAGGAAAGAAAGGAAAAGAAGCAGAACACTAATGTGCGTAAAATATGCCCTTTGAAACGGTCGTTTTGAAATATGGACGTCCTTTGAATTTTTTGGTCGATATGTGACCCCAGGATTTGTTTTCAGGGCAGGTGTCATTTACAGGCCTGCAATGATTTTGAATATCAACTGACCATTAGCGTTGGGATTAAAGCTGCTGTTGTGTGAAACGGCCACAAGGTGGCAGCAGTTCACCCTTACCAAATCTGGTTACTAGGGCAAGAGAGCCTCAGTGGAAGTGGTGTTCTAGATTGGAGTTTAGAATGGAATGTGCCAGGAGAAAGCCCCTCACGTTTGTCTCACTACTTCTTGTTCGTGTTTTTAATTTAAGTTTTTATTTTTTATTACAGCAAGTTTGATTACAATGTTTGGCTTGTTGTAGGTGTGGAAGATGTGGTTCTTTTACACATATACAGATGACTGTTCTTCTTGGGATCCTTTTCCCATGTACGTTATGACAGAATGTTGAGTAGTCCTCTCTTGGTATTCTGTAGGTCTTTGGTGATTATATATGTCACCTGTGTTTGTATATGTCTGTTAACCCCGATGTCGTAATGAAACCAATCCTCACACCTTTCCATTGGTGAACCATAAGTTTGTTTAATGAATCTGTGATTGCCCTTCTCCGTGGAAATATCTGCCCTGGTATCCATTTTTAGGTAACACCTCTATGTGATATGATATGTGTCTTTCACTTTCTGACTTACTACAAGTCACGTGATTACTTCTAGACTCATCTACGGGGCAAATGGCATTTTGTCCTTTTTTCCCTTGGCTTCTCTTCTGCCTTTGCGGGGTCCATTTTCAACAATGTGATTCCCTGAGGGTTGTGGATTAGCTGACCTGGGCAGCCTTACCCTGCCGGCCTGCCCTCCCCAGGTGTGCCTCGTTGAGGTCAATATAAACAGCGCTCCAGGCAGCAATAGCCCCTGAAGCTGTGCCTGACTCCATATTCTCTGCCCCGTCAGCAGTCTCGGGGCTGTGCTGGTGGGAGGGAGTGAGGGGCCACAGCTTTGTGGGTGGCCCGGTGTGAGTGGGGTTCTGCTGGCCTTTCTGCAGGAGATGCCAGGCTGCCGCCTGTAAAGAAGAGGATGTGTCACCCATACCTTCCGCTGGAATTTCTCTCCGGACAGAGGTGAGGAAGGAAAAAAGCAGTGGGGGCCGGGACAGGAGGGGTATCTCAGGCAGGGCAATGGAAAGCTTCTGGAAGAGCGCCCGGGGCCAGGACCACCCTGGCTGGCCTGCAGGCACCAAGTTGGCCTGCGTGCTGTCGCTGGTGTGGCTCCACGGTCCTTCCTCTAGGCTTTCAAGCCCTTGTACATATTCAGGTGTTTTACCTGGAAAGGGTGGGAACAGTTCAGCAGCAGCTGGCCTGGGGCTCAGCTCACGTTTACTCACAGATGCCTCGGCACGGTCCCCCAGCTTTGCAATGAGGACGCTCCTTGCGTGGGGGGTGGGTTGCTGGCTGTAATGGGAGATGGTTCCCCACCTCTGACCAATTTCAGAATTGTTTACCACTGGAGCAAGTGCCCTGATAGGGTTTTCCTCTGTATAACTCCTGGGTTCAGGTTTTTTTTTTTTCTTTTATGGTTCAAGTTAGATTTTATTCCCCTTTTATGTATTTATAGATATAAGCATGGAAATAATTCATTCCTATAAATACATCTGTGTGACGGGAAGAATTTTTTCTGTTTTATTTTTAAATTTTATTTTTTAAAATTTTGAAATTTAATTTTATTTATGTTTTTATACAGCAGGTTATTATTAGTTATGTATTTTATGCATATACATGTATACAGGTCAATCCCAATCTCCCAACTCATCCCACCACCACCACCCCATGGCTTCCCACACTTGGTGTCCATACGTTTGTTCTCTACCTCTGAGTCTCTATTTCTTCCCTGCAAACCAGTTCATCTGTATCATTTTTAGGCTCCACATATATGCATTAATATACAATATTTGTTTTCCTCTTTCTGACTTACTTCATTCTGTATGACAGTCTCTCGATCCATCGATGTCTCTACAAATGACCCAGTTTCATTCCTTTTTATGGCCGAGTCATATTCCATTTTATATATGTACCACATCTTTATCCATTCATCTGTCTGTGGGCATTTAGGTTGCTTCCATTACCTGGCTATTGTAAATAGTGCTGTAACGAACATTGTGGTGAATGTGCCTTGTTGAAATACGGTTTTCTCTGGGTATATGCCCAGAAGTGGGATTGCTGGATCAGATGGTAATTCTATTTCTAATTTTTTTAAGGAAACTCCATACTGTTCTCCATAGTGACTGTATCAATTTACATTCCCACCAATAGTGGAAGAGGGCTCCTTTTGTCCACACCCTCCCCAGAATTGGTTGTTTGTAGATTTTCTGATGATGCCGATTCTAACAGGTGTGAGGTGATACCTCATTGTAGTTTTGATTTGCATTTCTCTAATAATTAGTGCTGTTGAGCAGCTTTTCATGTGCGTCTTGGCCATGTCTGTGTCTCCTTTGAAGAAACGTCTCTTTAGATCTTCTGCCCATTTTTGTATTGGGTTGTTTGTTTTTTTAATATTAAGCTGCATGAGCTGTTTATATATATTGGAGATTAAACCTGTGTCCATTGATTCGTTTGCAATGATTTTCACCCATCCTGAGGGATGCCTTTTTCCATTCCCGTTTTTTTTTTAACAAAAAAGGAAAGAAAGGAAAAGAAGCAGAACACTAATGTGCGTAAAATATGCCCTTTGAAACGGTCGTTTTGAAATATGGACGTCCTTTGAATTTTTTGGTCGATATGTGACCCCAGGATTTGTTTTCAGGGCAGGTGTCATTTACAGGCCTGCAATGATTTTGAATATCAACTGACCATTAGCGTTGGGATTAAAGCTGCTGTTGTGTGAAACGGCCACAAGGTGGCAGCAGTTCACCCTTACCAAATCTGGTTACTAGGGCAAGAGAGCCTCAGTGGAAGTGGTGTTCTAGATTGGAGTTTAGAATGGAATGTGCCAGGAGAAAGCCCCTCACGTTTGTCTCACTACTTCTTGTTCGTGTTTTTAATTTAAGTTTTTATTTTTTATTACAGCAAGTTTGATTACAATGTTTGGCTTGTTGTAGGTGTGGAAGATGTGGTTCTTTTACACATATACAGATGACTGTTCTTCTTGGGATCCTTTTCCCATGTACGTTATGACAGAATGTTGAGTAGTCCTCTCTTGGTATTCTGTAGGTCTTTGGTGATTATATATGTCACCTGTGTTTGTATATGTCTGTTAACCCCGATGTCGTAATGAAACCAATCCTCACACCTTTCCATTGGTGAACCATAAGTTTGTTTAATGAATCTGTGATTGCCCTTCTCCGTGGAAATATCTGCCCTGGTATCCATTTTTAGGTAACACCTCTATGTGATATGATATGTGTCTTTCACTTTCTGACTTACTACAAGTCACGTGATTACTTCTAGACTCATCTACGGGGCAAATGGCATTTTGTCCTTTTTTCCCTTGGCTTCTCTTCTGCCTTTGCGGGGTCCATTTTCAACAATGTGATTCCCTGAGGGTTGTGGATTAGCTGACCTGGGCAGCCTTACCCTGCCGGCCTGCCCTCCCCAGGTGTGCCTCGTTGAGGTCAATATAAACAGCGCTCCAGGCAGCAATAGCCCCTGAAGCTGTGCCTGACTCCATATTCTCTGCCCCGTCAGCAGTCTCGGGGCTGTGCTGGTGGGAGGGAGTGAGGGGCCACAGCTTTGTGGGTGGCCCGGTGTGAGTGGGGTTCTGCTGGCCTTTCTGCAGGAGATGCCAGGCTGCCGCCTGTAAAGAAGAGGATGTGTCACCCATACCTTCTGCTGGAATTTCTCTCCGGACAGAGGTGAGGAAGGAAAAAAGCAGTGGGGGCCGGGACAGGAGGGGTATCTCAGGCAGGGCAATGGAAAGCTTCTGGAAGAGCGCCCGGGGCCAGGACCACCCTGGCTGGCCTGCAGGCACCAAGTTGGCCTGCGTGCTGTCGCTGGTGTGGCTCCACGGTCCTTCCTCTAGGCTTTCAAGCCCTTGTACATATTCAGGTGTTTTACCTGGAAAGGGTGGGAACAGTTCAGCAGCAGCTGGCCTGGGGCTCAGCTCACGTTTACTCACAGATGCCTCGGCACGGTCCCCCAGCTTTGCAATGAGGACGCTCCTTGCGTGGGGGGTGGGTTGCTGGCTGTAATGGCAGATGGTTCCCCACCTCTGACCAATTTCAGAATTGTTTACCACTGGAGCAAGTGCCCTGATAGGGTTTTCCTCTGTATAACTCCTGGGTTCAGGTTTTTTTTTTTTCTTTTATGGTTCAAGTTAGATTTTATTCCCCTTTTATGTATTTATAGATATAAGCATGGAAATAATTCATTCCTATAAATACATCTGTGTGACGGGAAGAATTTTTTCTGTTTTATTTTTAAATTTTATTTTTTAAAATTTTGAAATTTAATTTTATTTATGTTTTTATACAGCAGGTTATTATTAGTTATGTATTTTATGCATATACATGTATACAGGTCAATCCCAATCTCCCAACTCATCCCACCACCACCACCCCATGGCTTCCCACACTTGGTGTCCATACGTTTGTTCTCTACCTCTGAGTCTCTATTTCTTCCCTGCAAACCAGTTCATCTGTATCATTTTTAGGCTCCACATATATGCATTAATATACAATATTTGTTTTCCTCTTTCTGACTTACTTCATTCTGTATGACAGTCTCTCGATCCATCGATGTCTCTACAAATGACCCAGTTTCATTCCTTTTTATGGCCGAGTCATATTCCATTTTATATATGTACCACCTCTTTATCCATTCATCTGTCTGTGGGCATTTAGGTTGCTTCCATTACCTGGCTATTGTAAATAGTGCTGTAACGAACATTGTGGTGAATGTGCCTTGTTGAAATACGGTTTTCTCTGGGTATATGCCCAGAAGTGGGATTGCTGGATCAGATGGTAATTCTATTTCTAATTTTTTTAAGGAAACTCCATACTGTTCTCCATAGTGACTGTATCAATTTACATTCCCACCAATAGTGGAAGAGGGCTCCTTTTGTCCACACCCTCCCCAGAATTGGTTGTTTGTAGATTTTCTGATGATGCCGATTCTAACAGGTGTGAGGTGATACCTCATTGTAGTTTTGATTTGCATTTCTCTAATAATTAGTGCTGTTGAGCAGCTTTTCATGTGCGTCTTGGCCATGTCTGTGTCTCCTTTGAAGAAACGTCTCTTTAGATCTTCTGCCCATTTTTGTATTGGGTTGTTTGTTTTTTTAATATTAAGCTGCATGAGCTGTTTATATATATTGGAGAATAAACCTGTGTCCATTGATTCGTTTGCAACGATTTTCACCCATCCTGAGGGATGCCTTTTTCCATTCCCGTTTTTTTTTAACAAAAAAGGAAAGAAAGGAAAAGAAGCAGAACACTAATGTGCGTAAAATATGCCCTTTGAAACGGTCGTTTTGAAATATGGACGTCCTTTGAATTTTTTGGTCGATATGTGACCCCAGGATTTGTTTTCAGGGCAGGTGTCATTTACAGGCCTGCAATGATTTTGAATATCAACTGACCATTAGCGTTGGGATTAAAGCTGCTGTTGTGTGAAACGGCCACAAGGTGGCAGCAGTTCACCCTTACCAAATCTGGTTACTAGGGCAAGAGAGCCTCAGTGGAAGTGGTGTTCTAGATTGGAGTTTAGAATGGAATGTGCCAGGAGAAAGCCCCTCACGTTTGTCTCACTACTTCTTGTTCGTGTTTTTAATTTAAGTTTTTATTTTTTATTACAGCAAGTTTGATTACAATGTTTGGCTTGTTGTAGGTGTGGAAGATGTGGTTCTTTTACACATATACAGATGACTGTTCTTCTTGGGATCCTTTTCCCATGTACGTTATGACAGAATGTTGAGTAGTCCTCTCTTGGTATTCTGTAGGTCTTTGGTGATTATATATGTCACCTGTGTTTGTATATGTCTGTTAACCCCGATGTCGTAATGAAACCAATCCTCACACCTTTCCATTGGTGAACCATAAGTTTGTTTAATGAATCTGTGATTGCCCTTCTCCGTGGAAATATCTGCCCTGGTATCCATTTTTAGGTAACACCTCTATGTGATATGATATGTGTCTTTCACTTTCTGACTTACTACAAGTCACGTGATTACTTCTAGACTCATCTACGGGGCAAATGGCATTTTGTCCTTTTTTCCCTTGGCTTCTCTTCTGCCTTTGCGGGGTCCATTTTCAACAATGTGATTCCCTGAGGGTTGTGGATTAGCTGACCTGGGCAGCCTTACCCTGCCGGCCTGCCCTCCCCAGGTGTGCCTCGTTGAGGTCAATATAAACAGCGCTCCAGGCAGCAATAGCCCCTGAAGCTGTGCCTGACTCCATATTCTCTGCCCCGTCAGCAGTCTCGGGGCTGTGCTGGTGGGAGGGAGTGAGGGGCCACAGCTTTGTGGGTGGCCCGGTGTGAGTGGGGTTCTGCTGGCCTTTCTGCAGGAGATGCCAGGCTGCCGCCTGTAAAGAAGAGGATGTGTCACCCATACCTTCTGCTGGAATTTCTCTCCGGACAGAGGTGAGGAAGGAAAAAAGCAGTGGGGGCCGGGACAGGAGGGGTATCTCAGGCAGGGCAATGGAAAGCTTCTGGAAGAGCGCCCGGGGCCAGGACCACCCTGGCTGGCCTGCAGGCACCAAGTTGGCCTGCGTGCTGTCACTGGTGTGGCTCCACGGTCCTTCCTCTAGGCTTTCAAGCCCTTGTACATATTCAGGTGTTTTACCTGGAAAGGGTGGGAACAGTTCAGCAGCAGCTGGCCTGGGGCTCAGCTCACGTTTACTCACAGATGCCTCGGCACGGTCCCCCAGCTTTGCAATGAGGACGCTCCTTGCGTGGGGGGTGGGTTGCTGGCTGTAATGGGAGATGGTTCCCCACCTCTGACCAATTTCAGAATTGTTTACCACTGGAGCAAGTGCCCTGATAGGGTTTTCCTCTGTATAACTCCTGGGTTTAGGTTTTTTTTTTTTTCTTTTATGGTTCAAGTTAGATTTTATTCCCCTTTTATGTATTTATAGATATAAGCATGGAAATAATTCATTCCTATAAATACATCTGTGTGACGGGAAGAATTTTTTCTGTTTTATTTTTAAATTTTATTTTTTAAAATTTTGAAATTTAATTTTATTTATGTTTTTATACAGCAGGTTTTTATTAGTTATGTATTTTATGCATATACATGTATACAGGTCAATCCCAATCTCCCAACTCATCCCACCACCACCACCCCATGGCTTCCCACACTTGGTGTCCATACGTTTGTTCTCTACCTCTGTGTCTCTATTTCTTCCCTGCAAACCAGTTCATCTGTATCATTTTTAGGCTCCACATATATGCATTAATATACAATATTTGTTTTCCTCTTTCTGACTTACTTCATTCTGTATGACAGTCTCTCGATCCATCGATGTCTCTACAAATGACCCAGTTTCATTCCTTTTTATGGCCGAGTCATATTCCATTTTATATATGTACCACCTCTTTATCCATTCATCTGTCTGTGGGCATTTAGGTTGCTTCCATTACCTGGCTATTGTAAATAGTGCTGCAACGAACATTGTGGTGAATGTGCCTTGTTGAAATACGGTTTTCTCTGGGTATATGCCCAGAAGTGGGATTGCTGGATCAGATGGTAATTGTATTTCTAATTTTTTTAAGGAAACTCCATACTGTTCTCCATAGTGACTGTATCAATTTACATTCCCACCAATAGTGGAAGAGGGCTCCTTTTGTCCACACCCTCCCCAGAATTGGTTGTTTGTAGATTTTCTGATGATGCCGATTCTAACAGGTGTGAGGTGATACCTCATTGTAGTTTTGATTTGCATTTCTCTAATAATTAGTGCTGTTGAGCAGCTTTTCATGTGCGTCTTGGCCATGTCTGTGTCTCCTTTGAAGAAACGTCTCTTTAGATCTTCTGCCCATTTTTGTATTGGGTTGTTTGTTTTTTTAATATTAAGCTGCATGAGCTGTTTATATATATTGGAGATTAAACCTGTGTCCATTGATTCGTTTGCAACGATTTTCACCCATCCTGAGGGATGCCTTTTTCCATTCCCGTTTTTTTTTTTAACAAAAAAGGAAAGAAAGGAAAAGAAGCAGAACACTAATGTGCGTAAAATATGCCCTTTGAAACGGTCGTTTTGAAATATGGACGTCCTTTGAATTTTTTGGTCGATATGTGACCCCAGGATTTGTTTTCAGGGCAGGTGTCATTTACAGGCCTGCAATGATTTTGAATATCAACTGACCATTAGCGTTGGGATTAAAGCTGCTGTTGTGTGAAACGGCCACAAGGTGGCAGCAGTTCACCCTTACCAAATCTGGTTACTAGGGCAAGAGAGCCTCAGTGGAAGTGGTGTTCTAGATTGGAGTTTAGAATGGAATGTGCCAGGAGAAAGCCCCTCACGTTTGTCTCACTACTTCTTGTTCGTGTTTTTAATTTAAGTTTTTATTTTTTATTACAGCAAGTTTGATTACAATGTTTGGCTTGTTGTAGGTGTGGAAGATGTGGTTCTTTTACACATATACAGATGTCTGTTCTTCCTGGGATCCTTTTCCCATGTACGTTATGACAGAATGTTGAGTAGTCCTCTCTTGGTATTCTGTAGGTCTTTGGTGATTATATATGTCACCTGTGTTTGTATATGTCTGTTAACCCCGATATCGTAATGAAACCAATCCTCACACCTTTCCATTGGTGAACCATAAGTTTGTTTAATGAATCTGTGATTGCCCTTCTCCGTGGAAATATCTGCCCTGGTATCCATTTTTAGGTAACACCTCTATGTGATATGATATGTGTCTTTCACTTTCTGACTTACTACAAGTCACGTGATAACATCTAGACTCATCTACGGGGCAAATGGCATTTTGTCCTTTTTTCCCTTGGCTTCTCTTCTGCCTTTGCGGGGTCCATTTTCAACAATGTGATTCCCTGAGGGTTGTGGATTAGCTGACCTGGGCAGCCTTACCCTGCCGGCCTGCCCTCCCCAGGTGTGCCTCGTTGAGGTCAATATAAACAGCGCTCCAGGCAGCAATAGCCCCTGAAGCTGTGCCTGACTCCATATTCTCTGCCCCGTCAGCAGTCTCGGGGCTGTGCTGGTGGGAGGGAGTGAGGGGCCACAGCTTTGTGGGTGGCCCGGTGTGAGTGGGGTTCTGCTGGCCTTTCTGCAGGAGATGCCAGGCTGCCGCCTGTAAAGAAGAGGATGTGTCACCCATACCTTCCGCTGGAATTTCTCTCCGGACAGAGGTGAGGAAGGAAAAAAGCAGTGGGGGCCGGGACAGGAGGGGTATCTCAGGCAGGGCAATGGAAAGCTTCTGGAAGAGCGCCCGGGGCCAGGACCACCCTGGCTGGCCTGCAGGCACCAAGTTGGCCTGCGTGCTGTCGCTGGTGTGGCTCCACGGTCCTTCCTCTAGGCTTTCAAGCCCTTGTACATATTCAGGTGTTTTACCTGGAAAGGGTGGGAACAGTTCAGCAGCAGCTGGCCTGGGGCTCAGCTCACGTTTACTCACAGATGCCTCGGCACGGTCCCCCAGCTTTGCAATGAGGACGCTCCTTGCGGGGGGGGGTGGGTTGCTGGCTGTAATGGGAGATGGTTCCCCACCTCTGACCAATTTCAGAATTGTTTACCACTGGAGCAAGTGCCCTGATAGGGTTTTCCTCTGTATAACTCCTGGGTTCAGGTTTTTTTTTTCTTTTATGGTTCAAGTTAGATTTTATTCCCCTTTTATGTATTTATAGATATAAGCATGGAAATAATTCATTCCTATAAATACATCTGTGTGACGGGAAGAATTTTTTCTGTTTTATTTTTAAATTTTATTTTTTAAAATTTTGAAATTTAATTTTATTTATGTTTTTATACAGCAGGTTATTATTAGTTATGTATTTTATGCATATACATGTATACAGGTCAATCCCAATCTCCCAACTCATCCCACCACCACCACCCCATGGCTTCCCACACTTGGTGTCCATACGTTTGTTCTCTACCTCTGAGTCTCTATTTCTTCCCTGCAAACCAGTTCATCTGTATCATTTTTAGGCTCCACATATATGCATTAATATACAATATTTGTTTTCCTCTTTCTGACTTACTTCATTCTGTATGACAGTCTCTCGATCCATCGATGTCTCTACAAATGACCCAGTTTCATTCCTTTTTATGGCCGAGTCATATTCCATTTTATATATGTACCACATCTTTATCCATTCATCTGTCTGTGGGCATTTAGGTTGCTTCCATTACCTGGCTATTGTAAATAGTGCTGCAACGAACATTGTGGTGAATGTGCCTTGTTGAAATACGGTTTTCTCTGGGTATATGCCCAGAAGTGGGATTGCTGGATCAGATGGTAATTCTATTTCTAATTTTTTTAAGGAAACTCCATACTGTTCTCCATAGTGACTGTATCAATTTACATTCCCACCAATAGTGGAAGAGGGCTCCTTTTGTCCACACCCTCCCCAGAATTGGTTGTTTGTAGATTTTCTGATGATGCCGATTCTAACAGGTGTGAGGTGATACCTCATTGTAGTTTTGATTTGCATTTCTCTAATAATTAGTGCTGTTGAGCAGCTTTTCATGTGCGTCTTGGCCATGTCTGTGTCTCCTTTGAAGAAACGTCTCTTTAGATCTTCTGCCCATTTTTGTATTGGGTTGTTTGTTTTTTTAATATTAAGCTGCATGAGCTGTTTATATATATTGGAGATTAAACCTGTGTCCATTGATTCGTTTGCAACGATTTTCACCCATCCTGAGGGATGCCTTTTTCCATTCCCGTTTTTTTTTTAACAAAAAAGGAAAGAAAGGAAAAGAAGCAGAACACTAATGTGCGTAAAATATGCCCTTTGAAACGGTCGTTTTGAAATATGGA
Organism: Mesoplodon mirus; assembly: GCF_964341445.2. Taxonomy (NCBI): domain Eukaryota; kingdom Metazoa; phylum Chordata; class Mammalia; order Artiodactyla; family Ziphiidae; genus Mesoplodon; species Mesoplodon mirus. Next base: position 580,693 of record NW_028295801.1, on the reverse strand, counting down.
CGTCCTTTGAATTTTTTGGTCGATATGTGACCCCAGGATTTGTTTTCAGGGCAGGTGTCATTTACAGGCCTGCAATGATTTTGAATATCAACTGACCATTAGCGTTGGGATTAAAGCTGCTGTTGTGTGAAACGGCCACAAGGTGGCAGCAGTTCACCCTTACCAAATCTGGTTACTAGGGCAAGAGAGCCTCAGTGGAAGTGGTGTTCTAGATTGGAGTTTAGAATGGAATGTGCCAGGAGAAAGACCCTCACGTTTGTCTCACTACTTCTTGTTCGTGTTTTTAATTTAAGTTTTTATTTTTTATTACAGCAAGTTTGATTACAATGTTTGGCTTGTTGTAGGTGTGGAAGATGTGGTTCTTTTACACATATACAGATGACTGTTCTTCTTGGGATCCTTTTCCCATGTACGTTATGACAGAATGTTGAGTAGTCCTCTCTTGGTATTGTGTAGGTCTTTGGTGATTATATATGTCACCTGTGTTTGTATATGTCTGTTAACCCCGATGTCGTAATGAAACCAATCCTCACACCTTTCCATTGGTGAACCATAAGTTTGTTTAATGAATCTGTGATTGCCCTTCTCCGTGGAAATATCTGCCCTGGTATCCATTTTTAGGTAACACCTCTATGTGATATGATATGTGTCTTTCACTTTCTGACTTACTACAAGTCACGTGATTACTTCTAGACTCATCTACGGGGCAAATGGCATTTTGTCCTTTTTTCCCTTGGCTTCTCTTCTGCCTTTGCGGGGTCCATTTTCAACAATGTGATTCCCTGAGGGTTGTGGATTAGCTGACCTGGGCAGCCTTACCCTGCCGGCCTGCCCTCCCCAGGTGTGCCTCGTTGAGGTCAATATAAACAGCGCTCCAGGCAGCAATAGCCCCTGAAGCTGTGCCTGACTCCATATTCTCTGCCCCGTCAGCAGTCTCGGGGCTGTGCTGGTGGGAGGGAGTGAGGGGCCACAGCTTTGTGGGTGGCCCGGTGTGAGTGGGGTTCTGCTGGCCTTTCTGCAGGAGATGCCAGGCTGCCGCCTGTAAAGAAGAGGATGTGTCACCCATACCTTGCGCTGGAATATCTCTCCGGACAGAGGTGAGGAAGGAAAAAAGCAGTGGGGGCCGGGACAGGAAGGGTATCTCAGGCAGGGCAATGGAAAGCTTCTGGAAGAGCGCCCGGGGCCAGGACCACCCTGGCTGGCCTGCAGGCACCAAGTTGGCCTGCGTGCTGTCGCTGGTGTGGCTCCACGGTCCTTCCTCTAGGCTTTCAAGCCCTTGTACATATTCAGGTGTTTTACCTGGAAAGGGTGGGAACAGTTCAGCAGCAGCTGGCCTGGGGCTCAGCTCACGTTTACTCACAGATGCCTCGGCACGGTCCCCCAGCTTTGCAATGAGGACGCTCCTTGCGTGGCGGGTGGGTTGCTGGCTGTAATGGCAGATGGTTCCCCACCTCTGACCAATTTCAGAATTGTTTACCACTGGAGCAAGTGCCCTGATAGGGTTTTCCTCTGTATAACTCCTGGGTTCAGGTTTTTTTTTTTCTTTTATGGTTCAAGTTAGATTTTATTCCCCTTTTATGTATTTATAGATATAAGCATGGAAATAATTCATTCCTATAAATACATCTGTGTGACGGGAAGAATTTTTTCTGTTTTATTTTTAAATTTTATTTTTTAAAATTTTGAAATTTAATTTTATTTATGTTTTTATACAGCAGGTTATTATTAGTTATGTATTTTATGCATATACATGTATACAGGTCAATCCCAATCTCCCAACTCATCCCACCACCACCACCCCATGGCTTCCCACACTTGGTGTCCATACGTTTGTTCTCTACCTCTGTGTCTCTATTTCTTCCCTGCAAACCAGTTCATCTGTATCATTTTTAGGCTCCACCTATATGCATTAATATACAATATTTGTTTTCCTCTTTCTGACTTACTTCATTCTGTATGACAGTCTCTCGATCCATCGATGTCTCTACAAATGACCCAGTTTCATTCCTTTTTATGGCCGAGTCATATTCCATTTTATATATGTACCACATCTTTATCCATTCATCTGTCTGTGGGCATTTAGCTTGCTTCCATTACCTGGCTATTGTAAATAGTGCTGCAACGAACATTGTGGTGAATGTGCCTTGTTGAAATACGGTTTTCTCTGGGTATATGCCCAGAAGTGGGATTGCTGGATCAGATGGTAATTCTATTTCTAATTTTTTTAAGGAAACTCCATACTGTTCTCCATAGTGACTGTATCAATTTACATTCCCACCAATAGTGGAAGAGGGCTCCTTTTGTCCACACCCTCCCCAGAATTGGTTGTTTGTAGATTTTCTGATGATGCCGATTCTAACAGGTGTGAGGTGATACCTCATTGTAGTTTTGATTTGCATTTCTCTAATAATTAGTGCTGTTGAGCAGCTTTTCATGTGCGTCTTGGCCATGTCTGTGTCTCCTTTGAAGAAACGTCTCTTTAGATCTTCTGCCCATTTTTGTATTGGGTTGTTTGTTTTTTTAATATTAAGCTGCATGAGCTGTTTATATATATTGGAGATTAAACCTGTGTCCATTGATTCGTTTGCAACGATTTTCACCCATCCTGAGGGATGCCTTTTTCCATTCCCGTTTTTTTTTAACAAAAAAGGAAAGAAAGGAAAAGAAGCAGAACACTAATGTGCGTAAAATATGCCTTTTGAAACGGTCGTTTTGAAATATGGACGTCCTTTGAAATTTTTGGTCGATATGTGACCCCAGGATTTGTTTTCAGGGCAGGTGTCATTTACAGGCCTGCAATGATTTTGAATATCAACTGACCATTAGCGTTGGGATTAAAGCTGCTGTTGTGTGAAACGGCCGCAAGGTGGCAGCAGTTCACCCTTACCAAATCTGGTTACTAGGGCAAGAGAGCCTCAGTGGAAGTGGTGTTATAGATTGGAGTTTAGAATGGAATGTGCCAGGAGAAAGCCCCTCAAGTTTGTCTCACTACTTCTTGTTCGTGTTTTTAATTTAAGTTTTTATTTTTTATTACAGCAAGTTTGATTACAATGTTTGGCTTGTTGTAGGTGTGGAAGATGTGGTTCTTTTACACATATACAGATGACTGTTCTTCTTGGGATCCTTTTCCCATGTACGTTATGACAGAATGTTGAGTAGTCCTCTCTTGGTATTCTGTAGGTCTTTGGTGATTATATATGTCACCTGTGTTTGTATATGTCTGTTAACCCCGATGTCGTAATGAAACCAATCCTCACACCTTTCCATTGGTGAACCATAAGTTTGTTTAATGAATCTGTGATTGCCCTTCTCCGTGGTAATATCTGCCCTGGTATCCATTTTTAGGTAACACCTCTATGTGATATGATATGTGTCTTTCACTTTCTGACTTACTACAAGTCACGTGATTACTTCTAGACTCACCTATGGGGCTGCAAATGGCATTTTGTCCTTTTTTCCCTTGGCTTCTCTTCTGCCTTTGCGGGGTCCATTTTCAACAATGTGATTCCCTGAGGGTTGTGGATTAGCTGACCTGGGCAGCCTTACCCTGCCGGCCTGCCCTCCCCAGGTGTGCCTCGTTGAGGTCAATATAAACAGCGCTCCAGGCAGCAATAGCCCCTGAAGCTGTGCCTGACTCCATATTCTCTGCCCCGTCAGCAGTCTCGGGGCTGTGCTGGTGGGAGGGAGTGAGGGGCCACAGCTTTGTGGGTGGCCCGGTGTGAGTGGGGTTCTGCTGGCCTTTCTGCAGGAGATGCCAGGCTGCCGCCTGTAAAGAAGAGGATGTGTCACCCATACCTTGCGCTGGAATTTCTCTCCGGACAGAGGTGAGGAAGGAAAAAAGCAGTGGGGGCCGGGACAGGAGGGGTATCTCAGGCAGGGCAATGGAAAGCTTCTGGAAGAGCGCCCGGGGCCAGGACCACCCTGGCTGGCCTGCAGGCACCAAGTTGGCCTGCGTGCTGTCGCTGGTGTGGCTCCACGGTCCTTCCTCTAGGCTTTCAAGCCCTTGTACATATTCAGGTGTTTTACCTGGAAAGGGTGGGAACAGTTCAGCAGCAGCTGGCCTGGGGCTCAGCTCACGTTTACTCACAGATGCCTCGGCACGGTCCCCCAGCTTTGCAATGAGGACGCTCCTTGCGTGGGGGGTGGGTTGCTGGCTGTAATGGGAGATGGTTCCCCACCTCTGACCAATTTCAGAATTGTTTACCACTGGAGCAAGTGCCCTGATAGGGTTTTCCTCTGTATAACTCCTGGGTTCAGGTTTTTTTTTTCTTTTATGGTTCAAGTTAGATTTTATTCCCCTTTTATGTATTTATAGATATAAGCATGGAAATAATTCATTCCTATAAATACATCTGTGTGACGGGAAGAATTTTTTCTGTTTTATTTTTAAATTTTATTTTTTAAAATTTTGAAATTTAATTTTATTTATGTTTTTATACAGCAGGTTATTATTAGTTATGTATTTTATGCATATACATGTATACAGGTCAATCCCAATCTCCCAACTCATCCCACCACCACCACCCCATGGCTTCCCACACTTGGTGTCCATACGTTTGTTCTCTACCTCTGAGTCTCTATTTCTTCCCTGCAAACCAGTTCATCTGTATCATTTTTAGGCTCCACATATATGCATTAATATACAATATTTGTTTTCCTCTTTCTGACTTACTTCATTCTGTATGACAGTCTCTCGATCCATCGATGTCTCTACAAATGACCCAGTTTCATTCCTTTTTATGGCCGAGTCATATTCCATTTTATATATGTACCACATCTTTATCCATTCATCTGTCTGTGGGCATTTAGGTTGCTTCCATTACCTGGCTATTGTAAATAGTGCTGCAACGAACATTGTGGTGAATGTGCCTTGTTGAAATACGGTTTTCTCTGGGTATATGCCCAGAAGTGGGATTGCTGGATCAGATGGTAATTCTATTTCTAATTTTTTTAAGGAAACTCCATACTGTTCTCCATAGTGACTGTATCAATTTACATTCCCACCAATAGTGGAAGAGGGCTCCTTTTGTCCACACCCTCCCCAGAATTGGTTGTTTGTAGATTTTCTGATGATGCCGATTCTAACAGGTGTGAGGTGATACCTCATTGTAGTTTTGATTTGCATTTCTCTAATAATTAGTGCTGTTGAGCAGCTTTTCATGTGCGTCTTGGCCATGTCTGTGTCTCCTTTGAAGAAACGTCTCTTTAGATCTTCTGCCCATTTTTTTTGGGTTGTTTTTTTTTTAATATTAAGCTGCATGAGCTGTTTATATATATTGGAGATTAAACCTCTGTCCATTGATTCGTCTGCAACGATTTTCGCCCATTCTGAGGGATGCCTTTTTCCATTCCCGTGTTTTTTAACAAAAAAGGAAAGAAAGGAAAAGAAGCAGAACGCTAATGTGCGTAAAATATGCCTTTTGAAACGGTCGTTTTGAAATATGGACGTCCTTTGAATTTTTTGGTCGATATGTGACCCCAGGATTTGTTTTCAGGGCAGGTGTCATTTACAGGCCTGCAAAGATTTTGAATATCAACTGACCATTAGCGTTGGGATTAAAGCTGCTGTTGTGTGAAACGGCCACAAGGTGGCAGCAGTTCACCCTTACCAAATCTGGTTACTAGGGCAAGAGAGCCTCAGTGGAAGTGGTGTTCTAGATTCGAATTTAGAATGGAATGTGCCAGGAGAAAGCCCCTCACGTTTGTCTCACTACATCTTGTTCGTGTTTTTAATTTAATTTTTTTTTATTTTTTATTACAGCAAGTTTGATTACAATGTTTGGCTTGTTGTAGGTGTGGAAGATGTGGTTCTTTTACACATATACAGATGTCTGTTCTTCCTGGGATCCTTTTCCCATGTACGTTATGACAGAATGTTGAGTAGTCCTCTCTTGGTATTCTGTAGGTCTTTGGTGATTATATATGTCACCTGTGTTTGTATATGTCTGTTAACCCCGATATCGTAATGAAACCAATCCTCACACCTTTCCATTGGTGAACCATAAGTTTGTTTAATGAATCTGTGATTGCCCTTCTCCGTGGAAATATCTGCCCTGGTATCCATTTTTAGGTAACACCTCTAAGTGATATGATATGTGTCTTTCACTTTCTGACTTACTACAAGTCACGTGGTTACTTCTAGACTCATCTACGGGGCAGCAAATGGCATTTTGTCCTTTTTTCCCTTGGCTTCTCTTCTGCCTTTGCGGGGTCCATTTTCAACAATGTGATTCCCTGAGGGTTGTGGATTAGCTGACCTGGGCAGCCTTACCCTGCCGGCCTGCCCTCCCCAGGTGTGCCTCATTGAGGTCAATATAAACAGCGCTCCAGGCAGCAATAGCCCCTGAAGCTGTGCCTGACTCCATATTCTCTGCCCCGTCAGCAGTCTCGGGGCTGTGCTGGTGGGAGGGAGTGAGGGGCCACAGCTTTGTGGGTGGCCCGGTGTGAGTGGGGTTCTGCTGGCCTTTCTGCAGGAGATGCCAGGCTGCCGCCTGTAAAGAAGAGGATGTGTCACCCATACCTTGCGCTGGAATTTCTCTCCGGACAGAGGTGAGGAAGGAAAAAAGCAGTGGGGGCCGGGACAGGAGGGGTATCTCAGGCAGGGCAATGGAAAGCTTCTGGAAGAGCGCCCGGGGCCAGGACCACCCTGGCTGGCCTGCAGGCACCAAGTTGGCCTGCGTGCTGTCGCTGGTGTGGCTCCACGGTCCTTCCTCTAGGCTTTCAAGCCCTTGTACATATTCAGGTGTTTTACCTGGAAAGGGTGGGAACAGTTCAGCAGCAGCTGGCCTGGGGCTCAGCTCACGTTTACTCACAGATGCCTCGGCACGGTCCCCCAGCTTTGCAATGAGGACGCTCCTTGCGTGGGGGGTGGGTTGCTGGCTGTAATGGGAGATGATTCCCCACCTCTGACCAATTTCAGAATTGTTTACCACTGGAGCAAGTGCCCTGATAGGGTTTTCCTCTGTATAACTCCTGGGTTCAGGTTTTTTTTTTCTTTTATGGTTCAAGTTAGATTTTATTCCCCTTTTATGTATTTATAGATATAAGCATGGAAATAATTCATTCCTATAAATACATCTGTGTGACGGGAAGAGTTTTTTCTGTTTTATTTTTAAATTTTATTTTTTAAAATTTTGAAATTTAATTTTATTTATGTTTTTATACAGCACGTTATTATTAGTTATGTATTTTATGCATATACATGTATACAGGTCAATCCCAATCTCCCAACTCATCCCACCACCACCACCCCATGGCTTCCCACACTTGGTGTCCATACGTTTGTTCTCTACCTCTGTGTCTCTATTTCTTCCCTGCAAACCAGTTCATCTGTATCATTTTTAGGCTCCACATATATGCATTAATATACAATATTTGTTTTCCTCTTTGTGACTTACTTCATTCTGTATGACAGTCTCTCGATCCATCGATGTCTCTACAAATGACCCAGTTTCATTCCTTTTTATGGCCGAGTCATATTCCATTTTATATATGTACCACATCTTTATCCATTCATCTGTCTGTGGGCATTTAGGTTGCTTCCATTACCTGGCTATTGTAAATAGTGCTGCAACGAACATTGTGGTGAATGTGCCTTGTTGAAATACGGTTTTCTCTGGGTATATGCCCAGAAGTGGGATTGCTGGATCAGATGGTAATTCTATTTCTAATTTTTTTAAGGAAACTCCATACTGTTCTCCATAGTGACTGTATCAATTTACATTCCCACCAATAGTGGAAGAGGGCTCCTTTTGTCCACACCCTCCCCAGAATTGGTTGTTTGTAAATTTTCTGATGATGCCGATTCTAACAGGTGTGAGGTGATACCTCATTGTAGTTTTGATTTGCATTTCTCTAATAATTAGTGCTGTTGAGCAGCTTTTCATGTGCGTCTTGGCCATGTCTGTGTCTCCTTTGAAGAAACGTCTCTTTAGATCTTCTGCCCATTTTTGTATTGGGTTGTTTGTTTTTTTAATATTAAGCTGCATGAGCTGTTTATATATATTGGAGATTAAACCTGTGTCCATTGATTCGTTTGCAACGATTTTCACCCATCCTGAGGGATGCCTTTATCCATTCCCGTTTTTTTTAACAAAAAAGGAAAGAAAGGAAAAGAAGCAGAACACTAATGTGCGTAAAATATGCCCTTTGAAACGGTCGTTTTGAAATATGGACGTCCTTTGAATTTTTTGGTCGATATGTGACCCCAGGATTTGTTTTCAGGGCAGGTGTGATTTACAGGCCTGCAATGCTTTTGAATATCAACTGACCATTAGAGTTGGGATTAAAGCTGCTGTTGAGTGAAAGGGCCACAAGGTGGCAGCAGTTCACCCTTACCAAATCTGGTTACTACGGCAAGAGAGCCTCAGTGGAAGTGGTGTTCTAGATTGGAGTTTAGAATGGAATGTGCCAGGAGAAAGCCCCTCAAGTTTGTCTCACTACTTCTTGTTCGTGTTTTTAATTTAAGTTTTTATTTTTTATTACAGCAAGTTTGATTACAATGTTTGGCTTGTTGTAGGTGTGGAAGATGTGGTTCTTTTACACATATACAGATGACTGTTCTTCTTGGGATCCTTTTCCCATGTACGTTATGACAGAATGTTGAGTAGTCCTCTCTTGGTATTCTGTAGGTCTTTGGTGATTATATATGTCACCTGTGTTTGTATATGTCTGTTAACCCCGATATCGTAATGAAACCAGTCCTCACACCTTTCCATTGGTGAACCATAAGTTTGTTTAATGAATCTGTGATTGCCCTTCTCCGTGGAAATATCTGCCCTGGTATCCATTTTTAGGTAACACCTCTATGTGATATGATATGTGTCTTTCACTTTCTGACTTACTACAAGTCACGTGATTACTTCTAGACTCATCTACGGGGCAAATGGCATTTTGTCCTTTTTTCCCTTGGCTTCTCTTCTGCCTTTGCGGGGTCCATTTTCAACAATGTGATTCCCTGAGGGTTGTGGATTAGCTGACCTGGGCAGCCTTACCCTGCCGGCCTGCCCTCCCCAGGTGTGCCTCTTTGAGGTCAATATAAACAGCGCTCCAGGCAGCAATAGCCCCTGAAGCTGTGCCTGACTCCATATTATCTGCCCCGTCAGCAGTCTCGGGGCTGTGCTGGTGGGAGGGAGTGAGGGGCCACAGCCTTGTGGGTGGCCCGGTGTGAGTGGGGTTCTGCTGGCCTTTCTGCAGGAGATGCCAGGCTGCCGCCTGTAAAGAAGAGGATGTGTCACCCATACCTTGCGCTGGAATTTCTCTCCGGACAGAGGTGAGGAAGGAAAAAAGCAGTGGGGGCCGGGACAGGAGGGGTATCTCAGGCAGGGCAATGGAAAGCTTCTGGAAGAGCGCCCGGGGCCAGGACCACCCTGGCTGGCCTGCAGGCACCAAGTTGGCCTGCGTGCTGTCGCTGGTGTGGCTCCACGGTCCTTCCTCTAGGCTTTCAAGCCCTTGTACATATTCAGGTGTTTTACCTGGAAAGGGTGGGAACAGTTCAGCAGCAGCTGGCCTGGGGCTCAGCTCACGTTTACTCACAGATGCCTCGGCACGGTCCCCCAGCTTTGCAATGAGGACGCTCCTTGCGTGGGGGATGGGTTGCTGGCTGTAATGGGAGATGATTCCCCACCTCTGACCAATTTCAGAATTGTTTACCACTGGAGCAAGTGCCCTGATAGGGTTTTCCTCTGTATAACTCCTGGGTTCAGGTTTTTTTTTTCTTTTATGGTTCAAGTTAGATTTTATTCCCCTTTTATGTATTTATAGATATAAGCATGGAAATAATTCATTCCTATAAATACATCTGTGTGACGGGAAGAATTTTTTCTGTTTTATTTTTAAATTTTATTTTTTAAAATTTTGAAATTTAATTTTATTTATGTTTTTATACAGCACTTTATTATTAGTTATGTATTTTATGCATATACATGTATACAGGTCAATCCCAATCTCCCAACTCATCCCACCACCACCACCCCATGGCTTCCCACACTTGGTGTCCATACGTTTGTTCTCTACCTCTGTGTCTCTATTTCTTCCCTGCAAACCAGTTCATCTGTATCATTTTTAGGCTCCACATATATGCATTAATATACAATATTTGTTTTCCTCTTTGTGACTTACTTCATTCTGTATGACAGTCTCTCAATCCATCGATGTCTCTACAAATGACCCAGTTTCATTCCTTTTTATGGCCGAGTCATATTCCATTTTATATATGTACCACATCTTTATCCATTCATCTGTCTGTGGGCATTTAGGTTGCTTCCATTACCTGGCTATTGTAAATAGTGCTGCAACGAACATTGTGGTGAATGTGCCTTGTTGAAATACGGTTTTCTCTGGGTATATGCCCAGAAGTGGGATTGCTGGATCAGATGGTAATTCTATTTCTAATTTTTTTAAGGAAACTCCATACTGTTCTCCATAGTGACTGTATCAATTTACATTCCCACCAATAGTGGAAGAGGGCTCCTTTTGTCCACACCCTCCCCAGAATTGGTTGTTTGTAGATTTTCTGATGATGCCTATTCTAACAGGTGTGAGGTGATACCTCATTGTAGTTTTGATTTGCATTTCTCTAATAATTAGTGCTGTTGAGCAGCTTTTCATGTGCGTCTTGGCCATGTCTGTGTCTCCTTTGAAGAAACGTCTCTTTAGATCTTCTGCCCATTTTTGTATTGGGTTGTTTGTTTTTTTAATATTAAGCTGCATGAGCTGTTTATATATATTGGAGATTAAACCTGTGTCCATTGATTCGTTTGCAACGATTTTCACCCATCCTGAGGGATGCCTTTTTCCATTCCCGTTTTTTTTTAACAAAAAAGGAAAGAAAGGAAAAGAAGCAGAACACTAATGTGCGTAAAATATGCCCTTTGAAACGGTCGTTTTGAAATATGGACGTCCTTTGAATTTTTTGGTCGATATGTGACCCCAGGATTTGTTTTCAGGGCAGGTGTGATTTACAGGCCTGCAATGCTTTTGAATATCAACTGACCATTAGAGTTGGGATTAAAGCTGCTGTTGAGTGAAAGGGCCACAAGGTGGCAGCAGTTCACCCTTACCAAATCTGGTTACTACGGCAAGAGAGCCTCAGTGGAAGTGGTGTTCTAGATTGGAGTTTAGAATGGAATGTGCCAGGAGAAAGCCCCTCAAGTTTGTCTCACTACTTCTTGTTCGTGTTTTTAATTTAAGTTTTTATTTTTTATTACAGCAAGTTTGATTACAATGTTTGGCTTGTTGTAGGTGTGGAAGATGTGGTTCTTTTACACATATACAGATGACTGTTCTTCTTGGGATCCTTTTCCCATGTACGTTATGACAGAATGTTGAGTAGTCCTCTCTTGGTATTCTGTAGGTCTTTGGTGATTATATATGTCACCTGTGTTTGTATATGTCTGTTAACCCCGATATCGTAATGAAACCAGTCCTCACACCTTTCCATTGGTGAACCATAAGTTTGTTTAATGAATCTGTGATTGCCCTTCTCCGTGGAAATATCTGCCCTGGTATCCATTTTTAGGTAACACCTCTATGTGATATGATATGTGTCTTTCACTTTCTGACTTACTACAAGTCACGTGATTACTTCTAGACTCATCTACGGGGCAAATGGCATTTTGTCCTTTTTTCCCTTGGCTTCTCTTCTGCCTTTGCGGGGTCCATTTTCAACAATGTGATTCCCTGAGGGTTGTGGATTAGCTGACCTGGGCAGCCTTACCCTGCCGGCCTGCCCTCCCCAGGTGTGCCTCTTTGAGGTCAATATAAACAGCGCTCCAGGCAGCAATAGCCCCTGAAGCTGTGCCTGACTCCATATTCTCTGCCCCGTCAGCAGTCTCGGGGCTGTGCTGGTGGGAGGGAGTGAGGGGCCACAGCTTTGTGGGTGGCCCTGTGTGAGTGGGGTTCTGCTGGCCTTTCTGCAGGAGATGCCAGGCTGCCGCCTGTAAAGAAGAGGATGTGTCACCCATACCTTCTGCTGGAATTTCTCTCCGGACAGAGGTGAGGAAGGAAAAAAGCAGTGGGGGCCGGGACAGGAGGGGTATCTCAGGCAGGGCAATGGAAAGCTTCTGGAAGAGCGCCCGGGGCCAGGACCACCCTGGCTGGCCTGCAGGCACCAAGTTGGCCTGCGTGCTGTCGCTGGTGTGGCTCCACGGTCCTTCCTCTAGGCTTTCAAGCCCTTGTACATATTCAGGTGTTTTACCTGGAAAGGGTGGGAACAGTTCAGCAGCAGCTGGCCTGGGGCTCAGCTCACGTTTACTCACAGATGCCTCGGCACGGTCCCCCAGCTTTGCAATGAGGACGCTCCTTGCGTGGGGGGTGGGTTGCTGGCTGTAATGGGAGATGGTTCCCCACCTCTGACCAATTTCAGAATTGTTTACCAGTGGAGCAAGTGCCCTGATAGGGTTTTCCTCTGTATAACTCCTGGGTTCAGGTTTTTTTTTTCTTTTATGGTTCAAGTTAGATTTTATTCCCCTTTTATGTATTTATAGATATAAGCATGGAAATAATTCATTCCTATAAATACATCTGTGTGACGGGAAGAATTTTTTCTGTTTTATTTTTAAATTTTATTTTTTAAAATTTTGAAATTTAATTTTATTTATGTTTTTATACAGCAGGTTATTATTAGTTATGTATTTTATGCATATACATGTATACAGGTCAATCCCAATCTCCCAACTCATCCCACCACCACCACCCCATGGCTTCCCACACTTGGTGTCCATACGTTTGTTCTCTACCTCTGTGTCTCTATTTCTTCCCTGCAAACCAGTTCATCTGTATCATTTTTAGGCTCCACATATATGCATTAATATACAATATTTGTTTTCCTCTTTGTGACTTACTTCATTCTGTATGACAGTCTCTCGATCCATCGATGTCTCTACAAATGACCCAGTTTCATTCCTTTTTATGGCCGAGTCATATTCCATTTTATATATGTACCACATCTTTATCCATTCATCTGTCTGTGGGCATTTAGGTTGCTTCCATTACCTGGCTATTGTAAATAGTGCTGCAACGAACATTGTGGTGAATGTGCCTTGTTGAAATACGGTTTTCTCTGGGTATATGCCCAGAAGTGGGATTGCTGGATCAGATGGTAATTCTATTTCTAATTTTTTTAAGGAAACTCCATACTGTTCTCCATAGTGACTGTATCAATTTACATTCCCACCAATAGTGGAAGAGGGCTCCTTTTGTCCACACCCTCCCCAGAATTGGTTGTTTGTAGATTTTCTGATGATGCCGATTCTAACAGGTGTGAGGTGATACCTCATTGTAGTTTTGATTTGCATTTCTCTAATAATTAGTGCTGTTGAGCAGCTTTTCATGTGCGTCTTGGCCATGTCTGTGTCTCCTTTGAAGAAACGTCTCTTTAGATCTTCTGCCCATTTTTGTATTGGGTTGTTTGTTTTTTTTAATATTAAGCTGCATGAGCTGTTTATATATATTGGAGATTAAACCTGTGTCCATTGATTCGTTTGCAACGATTTTCACCCATCCTGAGGGATGCCTTTCTCCATTCCCGTTTTTTTTAACAAAAAAGGAAAGAAAGGAAAAGAAGCAGAACACTAATATGCGTAAAATATGCCCTTTGAAACGGTCGTTTTGAAATATGGACGTCCTTTGAATTTTTTGGTCGATATGTGACCCCAGGATTTGTTTTCAGGGCAGGTGTCATTTACAGGCCTGCAATGATTTTGAATATCAACTGACCATTAGCGTTGCGATTAAAGCTGCTGTTGTGTGAAACGGCCACAAGGTGGCAGCAGTTCACCCTTACCAAATCTGGTTACTAGGGCAAGAGAGCCTCAGTGGAAGTGGTGTTCTAGATTGGAGTTTAGAATGGAATGTGCCAGGAGAAAGCCCCTCAAGTTTGTCTCACTACTTCTTGTTCGTGTTTTTAATTTAAGTTTTTATTTTTTATTACAGCAAGTTTGATTACAATGTTTGGCTTGTTGTAGGTGTGGAAGATGTGGTTCTTTTACACATATACAGATGACTGTTCTTCTTGGGATCCTTTTCCCATGTACGTTATGACAGAATGTTGAGTAGTCCTCTCTTGGTATTCTGTAGGTCTTTGGTGATTATATATGTCACCTGTGTTTGTATATGTCTGTTAACCCCGATATCGTAATGAAACCAATCCTCACACCTTTCCATTGGTGAACCATAAGTTTGTTTAATGAATCTGTGATTGCCCTTCTCCGTGGAAATATCTGCCCTGGTATCCATTTTTAGGTAACACCTCTATGTGATATGATATGTGTCTTTCACTTTCTGACTTACTACAAGTCACGTGGTTACTTCTAGACTCATCTACGGGGCTGCAAATGGAATTTTGTCCTTTTTTCCCTTGGCTTCTCTTCTGCCTTAGCGGGGTCCATTTTCAACAATGTGATTCCCTGAGGGTTGTGGATTAGCTGACCTGCGCAGCCTTATCCTGCCAGCCTGCCCTCCCAAGGTGTGCCTCGTTGAGGTCAATATAAACAGCGCTCCAGGCAGCAATAGCCCCTGAAGCTGTGCCTGACTCCATATTCTCTGCCCCGTCAGCAGTCTCGGGGCTGTGCTGGTGGGAGGGAGTGAGGGACCACAGCTTTGTGGGTGGCCCGGTGTGAGTGGGGTTCTGCTGGCCTTTCTGCAGGAGATGCCAGGCTGCCGCCTGTAAAGAAGAGGATGTGTCACCCATACCTTCCGCTGGAATTTCTCTCCGGACAGAGGTGAGGAAGGAAAAAAGCAGTGGGGGCCGGGACAGGAGGGGTATCTCAGGCAGGGCAATGGAAAGCTTCTGGAAGAGCGCCCGGGGCCAGGACCACCCTGGCTGGCCTGCAGGCACCAAGTTGGCCTGCGTGCTGTCGCTGGTGTGGCTCCATGGTCCTTCCTCTAGGCTTTCAAGCCCTTGTACATATTCAGGTGTTTTACCTGGAAAGGGTGGGAACAGTTCAGCAGCAGCTGGCCTGGGGCTCAGCTCACGTTTACTCACAGATGCCTCGGCACGGTCCCCCAGCTTTGCAATGAGGACGCTCCTTGTGTGGGGGTGTGTTGATGGCTGTATGGGAGATGGTTCCCCATCTCTGACCAATTTCAGAATTGTTTACCACTGGAGCAAGTGCCCTGATAGGGTTTTCCTCTGTATAACTCGTGGGTTCAGGTTTTTTTTTCTTTTATGGTTCAAGTTAGATTTTATTCCTCTTTTATGTATTTATAGATATAAGCATGGAAATAATTCATTCCTATAAATACATCTGTGGAACGGGAAGAATTTTTTCTGTTTTATTTTTAAATTTTATTTTTTAAAATTTTGAAATTTAATTTTATTTATTTTTTTTATACAGCACGTTATTATTAGTTATGTATTTTATGCATATACATGTACACAGGTCAATCCCAAACTCCCAACTCATCCCACCACCACCACCCCATGGCTTCCCACACTTGGTGTCCATACGTTTGTTCTCTACCTCTGTGTCTCTATTTCTTCCCTGCAAACCAGTTCATCTGTATCATTTTTAGGCTCCACATATATGCATTAATATACAATATTTGTTTTCCTCTTTCTGACTTACTTCATTCTGTATGACAGTCTCTCGATCCATCGATGTCTCTACAAATGACCCAGTTTCATTCCTTTTTATGGCCGAGTCATATTCCATTTTATATATGTACCACATCTTTATCCATTCATCTGTCTGTGGGCATTTAGGTTGCTTCCATTACCTGGCTATTGTAAATAGTGCTGCAACGAACATTGTGGTGAATGTGCCTTGTTGAAATACGGTTTTCTCTGGGTATATGCCCAGAAGTGGGATTGCTGGATCAGATGGTAATTCTATTTCTAATTTTTTTAAGGAAACTCCATACTGTTCTCCATAGTGACTGTATCAATTTACATTCCCACCAATAGTGGAAGAGGGCTCCTTTTGTCCACACCCTCCCCAGAATTGGTTGTTTGTAGATTTTCTGATGATGCCGATTCTAACAGGTGTGAGGTGATACCTCATTGTAGTTTTGATTTGCATTTCTCTAATAATTAGTGCTGTTGAGCAGCTTTTCATGTGCGTCTTGGCCATGTCTGTGTCTCCTTTGAAGAAACGTCTCTTTAGATCTTCTGCCCATTTTTGTATTGGGTTGTTTGTTTTTTTAATATTAAGCTGCATGAGCTGTTTATATATATTGGAGATTAAACCTGTGTCCATTGATTCGTTTGCAACGATTTTCACCCATCCTGAGGGATGCCTTTTTCCATTCCCGTTTTTTTTTAACAAAAAAGGAAAGAAAGGAAAAGAAGCAGAACACTAATGTGCGTAAAATATGCCTTTTGAAACGGTCGTTTTGAAATATGGACGTCCTTTGAATTTTTTGGTCGATATGTGACCCCAGGATTTGTTTTCAGGGCAGGTGTCATTTACAGGCCTGCAATGATTTTGAATATCAACTGACCATTAGCGTTGGGATTAAAGCTGCTGTTGTGTGAAACGGCCACAAGGTGGCAGCAGTTCACCCTTACCAAATCTGGTTACTAGGGCAAGAGAGCCTCAGTGGAAGTGGTGTTCTAGATTGGAGTTTAGAATGGAATGTGCCAGGAGAAACCCCCTCAAGTTTGTCTCACTACTTCTTGTTCGTGTTTTTAATTTAAGTTTTTATTTTTTATTACAGCAAGTTTGATTACAATGTTTGGCTTGTTGTAGGTGTGGAAGATGTGGTTCTTTTACACATATACAGATGACTGTTCTTCTTGGGATCCTTTTCCCATGTACGTTATGACAGAATGTTGAGTAGTCCTCTCTTGGTATTCTGTAGGTCTTTGGTGATTATATATGTCACCTGTGTTTGTATATGTCTGTTAACCCCGATATCGTAATGAAACCAATCCTCACACCTTTCCATTGGTGAACCATAAGTTTGTTTAATGAATCTGTGATTGCCCTTCTCCGTGGAAATATCTGCCCTGGTATCCATTTTTAGGTAACACCTCTATGTGATATGATATGTGTCTTTCACTTTCTGACTTACTACAAGTCACGTGATTACTTCTAGACTCACCTATGGGGCTGCAAATGGCATTTTGTCCTTTTTTCCCTTGGCTTCTCTTCTGCCTTTGCGGGGTCCATTTTCAACAATGTGATTCCCTGAGGGTTGTGGATTAGCTGACCTGGGCAGCCTTACCCTGCCGGCCCGCCCTCCCGAGGTGTGCCTCGTTGAGGTCAATATAAACAGCGCTCCAGGCAGCAATAGCCCCTGAAGCTGTGCCTGCCACCTTATTCTCTGCCCCGTCAGCAGTCTCGGGGCTGTGCTGGTGGGTGGGAGTGAGGGGCCACAGCTTTGTGGGTGGCCCGGTGTGAGTGGGGTTCTGCTGGCCTTTCTGCAGGAGATGCCAGGCTGCCGCCTGTAAAGAAGAGGATGTGTCACCCATACCTTCCGCTGGAATTTCTCTCCGGACAGAGGTGAGGAAGGAAAAAAGCAGTGGGGGCCGGGACAGGAGGGGTATCTCAGGCAGGGCAATGGAAAGCTTCTGGAAGAGCGCCCGGGGCCAGGACCACCCTGGCTGGCCTGCAGGCACCAAGTTGGCCTGCGTGCTGTCGCTGGTGTGGCTCCACGGTCCTTCCTCTAGGCTTTCAAGCCCTTGTACATATTCAGGTGTTTTACCTGGAAAGGGTGGGAACAGTTCAGCAGCAGCTGGCCTGGGGCTCAGCTCACGTTTACTCACAGATGCCTCGGCACGGTCCCCCAGCTTTGCAATGAGGACGCTCCTTGCGTGGGGGGTGGGTTGCTGGCTGTAATGGGAGATGGTTCCCCACATCTGACCAATTTCAGAATTGTTTACCACTGGAGCAAGTGCCCTGATAGGGTTTTCCTCTGTATAACTCCTGGGTTCAGGTTTTTTTTTTCTTTTATGGTTCAAGTTAGATTTTATTCCCCTTTTATGTATTTATAGATATAAGCATGGAAATAATTCATTCCTATAAATACATCTGTGTGACGGGAAGAATTTTTTCTGTTTTATGTTTAAATTTTATTTTTTAAAATTTTGAAATTTAATTTTATTTATGTTTTTATACAGCACGTTATTATTAGTTATGTATTTTATGCATATACATGTATACAGGTCAATCCCAATCTCCCAACTCATCCCACCACCACCACCCCATGGCTTCCCACACTTGGTGTCCATACGTTTGTTCTCTACCTCTGTGTCTCTATTTCTTCCCTGCAAACCAGTTCATCTGTATCATTTTTAGGCTCCACATATATGCATTAATATACAATATTTGTTTTCCTCTTTGTGACATACTTCATTCTGTATGACAGTCTCTCGATGCATCGATGTCTCTACAAATGAACCAGGTTCATTCCTTTTTATGGCCGAGTCATATTCCATTTTATATATGTACCACATCTTTATCCATTCATCTGTCTGTGGTCATTTAGGTTGCTTCCATTACCTGGCTATTGTAAATAGTGCTGCAATGAACATTGTGGTGAATGTGCCTTTTTGAAATACGGTTTTCTCTGGGTATATGCCCAGAAGTGGGATTGCTGGATCAGATGGTAATTCTATTTCTAGTTTTTTTAAGGAAACTCCATACTGTTCTCCATAGTGACTGTATCAATTTACATTCCCACCAATAGTGGAAGAGGGCTCCTTTTGTCCACACCCTCCCCAGAATTGGTTGTTTTTAGATTTTCTGATGATGCCGATTCTAACAGGTGTGAGGTGATACCTCATTGTAGTTTTGATTTGCATTTCTCTAATAATTAGTGCTGTTGAGCAGCTTTTCATGTGCGTCTTGGCCATGTCTGTGTCTCCTTTGAAGAAACGTCTCTTTAGATCTTCTGCCCATTTTTTTGGGTTGTTTGCTTATTTAATATTAAGCTGCATGAGCTGTTTATATATATTGGAGATTAAACCTCTGTCCATTGATTCGTCTGCAACGATTTTCGCCCATTCTGAGGGATGCCTTTTTCCATTCCCGTGTTCTTTAACAAAAAAGGAAAGAAAGGAAAAGAAGCAGAACACTAATGTGCGTAAAATATGCCTTTTGAAACGGTCGTTTTGAAATATGGACGTCCTTTGAATTTTTTGGTCGATATGTGACCCCAGGATTTGTTTTCAGGGCAGGTGTCATTTACAGGCCTGCAATGATTTTGAATATCAACTGACCATTAGCGTTGGGATTAAAGCTGCTGTTGTGTGAAACGGCCACAAGGTGGCAGCAGTTCACCCTTACCCAATCTGGTTACTAGGGCAAGAGGGCCTCAGTGGAAGTGGTGTTCTAGATTGGAGTTTAGAATGGAATGTGCCAGGAGAAAGCCCCTCACGTTTGTCTCACTACTTCTTGTTCGTGTTTTTAATTTATTTTTTTATTTTTTATTACAGCAAGTTTGATTACAATGTTTGGCTTGTTGTAGGTGTGGAAGATGTGGTTCTTTTACACATATACAGATGACTGTTCTTCCTGGGATCCTTTTCCCATGTACGTTATGACAGAATGTTGAGTAGTCCTCTCTTGGTATTCTGTAGGTCTTTGGTGATTATATATGTCACCTGTGTTTGTATATGTCTGTTAACCCCGATATCGTAATGAAACCAATCCTCACACCTTTCCATTGGTGAACCATAAGTTTGTTTAATGAATCTGTGATTGCCCTTCTCCGTGGAAATATCTGCCCTGGTATCCATTTTTAGTTAACACCTATAAGTGATATGATATGTTATGTGTCTTTCACTTTCTGACTTGCTACAAGTCACGTGATTACTTCTAGACTCATCTACGGTGCTGCAAATGGCATTGTGTACTTTTTTTCCTTGGCTTCTCTTCTGCCTTAGTGGGGTCCATTTTCAACAATGTGATTCCCTGAGGGTTGTGGGTTAGTTGACCTGGGCAGCCTTACCCTGCTGGCCCGCCCTCCCCAGGTGTGCCTCGTTGAGGTCAATATAAACAGAGCTCCAGGCAGCAATAGCCCCTGAAGCTGTGCCTGACTCCATATTCTCTGCCCCGTCAGCAGTTTCGGGGCTGTGCTGGTGGGAGGGAGTGAGGGGCCACAGCTTTGTGGGTGGCCCGGTGTGAGTGGGGTTCTGCTGGCCTTTCTTCAGGAGTTGCCAGGCTGCCGCCTGTAAAGAAGAGGTTGTGTCACCCATACCTTCCGCTGGAATTTCTCTCCGGACAGAGGTGAGGAAGGAAAAAAGCAGTGGGGGCCGGGACGGGAGGGGTATCTCAGGCAGGGCAATGGAAAGCTTCTGGAAGAGTGCCCGGGGCCAGGACCACCCTGGCTGGCCTGCAGGCACCAAGTTGGCCTGCGTGCTGTCGCTGGTGTGGCTCCACGGTCCTTCCTCTAGGCTTTCAAGCCCTTGTACATATTCAGGTGTTTTACCTGGAAAGGGTGGGAACAGTTCAGCAGCAGCTGGCCTGGGGCTCAGCTCACGTTTACTCACAGATGCCTCGGCACGGTCCCCCAGCTTTGCAATGAGGACGCTCCTTGCGTGGGGGTGGGTTGCTGGCTGTATTGGAGATGGTTCCCCACCTCTGACCAATTTCAGAATTGTTTACTGCTGGAGCAAGTGCCCTGATAGGGTTTTCCTCTGTATATCTCGTCGGTTCAGGTTTTTTTTTTCTTTTATGGTTCAAGTTAGATTTTATTCCTCTTTTATGTATTTATAGATATAAGCATGGAAATATTTCATTCCTATAAATACATCTGTGTGACGGGAAGAACTTTTTTCTGTTTTATTTTTAAATTTTATTTTTTAAAATTTTGAAATTTAATTTTATTTATTTTTTTATACAGCACGTTATAATTAGTTATGTATTTTATGCATATACATGTATACAGGTCAATCCCAAACTCCTAACTCATCCCACCACCACCACCACCACCCCATGGCTTCCCACACTTGGTGTCCATACGTTTGTTCTCTACCTCTGTGTCTCTATTTCTTCCCTGCAAACCAGTTCATCTGTACCATTTTTAGGCTCCACATATATGCATTAATATACAATATTTGTTTTCCTCTTTCTGACTTACTTCATTCTCTATGACAGTCTCTCGATCCATCGATGTCTCTACAAATGACCCAGTTTCATTCCTTTTTATGGCCGAGTCATATTCCATTTTATATATGTACCACATCTTTATCCATTCATCTGTCTGTGGGCATTTAGGTTGCTTCCATTACCTGGCTATTGTAAATAGTGCTGCAACGAACATTGTGGTGAATGTGCCTTGTTGAAATACGGTTTTCTCTGGGTATATGCCCAGAAGTGGGATTGCTGGATCAGATGGTAATTCTATTTCTAATTTTTTTAAGGAAACTCCATACTGTTCTCCATAGTGACTGTATCAATTTACATTCCCACCAATAGTGGAAGAGGGCTCCTTTTGTCCACACCCTCCCCAGAATTGGTTGTTTGTAGATTTTCTGATGATGCCGATTCTAACAGGTGTGAGGTGATACCTCATTGTAGTTTTGATTTGCATTTCTCTAATAATTAGTGCTGTTGAGCAGCTTTTCATGTGCGTCTTGGCCATGTCTGTGTCTCCTTTGAAGAAACGTCTCTTTAGATCTTCTGCCCATTTTTGTATTGGGTTGTTTGTTTTTTTTAATATTAAGCTGCATGAGCTGTTTATATATATTGGAGATTAAACCTGTGTCCATTGATTCGTTTGCAACGATTTTCACCCATCCTGAGGGATGCCTTTTTCCATTCCCGTTTTTTTTAACAAAAAAGGAAAGAAAGGAAAAGAAGCAGAACACTAATGTGCGTAAAATATGCCCTTTGAAACGGTCGTTTTGAAATATGGACGTCCTTTGAATTTTTTGGTCGATATGTGACCCCAGGATTTGTTTTCAGGGCAGGTGTCATTTACAGGCCTGCAATGATTTTGAATATCAACTGACCATTAGCGTTGGGATTAAAGCTGCTGTTGTGTGAAACGGCCACAAGGTGGCAGCAGTTCACCCTTACCAAATCTGGTTACTAGGGCAAGAGAGCCTCAGTGGAATTGGTGTTCTAGATTGGAGTTTAGAATGGAATGTGCCAGGAGAAAGCCCCTCAAGTTTGTCTCACTACTTCTTGTTCGTGTTTTTAATTTAAGTTTTTATTTTTTATTACAGCAAGTTTGATTACAATGTTTGGTTGTTGTAGGTGTGGAAGATGTGGTTCTTTTACACATATACAGATGACTGTTCTTCTTGGGATCCTTTTCCCATGTACGTTATGACAGAATGTTGAGTAGTCCTCTCTTGGTATTCTGTAGGTCTTTGGTGATTATATATGTCACCTGTGTTTGTATATGTCTGTTAACCCCGATATCGTAATGAAACCAATCCTCACACCTTTCCATTGGTGAACCATAAGTTTGTTTAATGAATCTGTGATTGCCCTTCTCCGTGGAAATATCTGCCCTGGTATCCATTTTTAGGTAACACCTCTATGTGATATGATATGTGTCTTTCACTTTCTGACTTACTACAAGTCACGTGGTTACTTCTAGACTCATCTACGGGGCTGCAAATGGAATTTTGTCCTTTTTTCCCTTGGCTTCTCTTCTGCCTTTGCGGGGTCCATTTTCAACAATGTGATTCCCTGAGGGTTGTGGATTAGCTGACCTGGGCAGCCTTATCCTGCCGGCCTGCCCTCCCCAGGTGTGCCTCGTTGAGGTCAATATAAACAGCGCTCCAGGCAGCAATAGCCCCTGAAGCTGTGCCTGACTCCATATTCTCTGCCCCGTCAGCAGTCTCGGGGCTGTGCTGGTGGGAGGGAGTGAGGGACCACAGCTTTGTGGGTGGCCCGGTGTGAGTGGGGTTCTGCTGGCCTTTCTGCAGGAGATGCCAGGCTGCCGCCTGTAAAGAAGAGGATGTGTCACCCATACCTTCCGCTGGAATTTCTCTCTGGACAGAGGTGAGGAAGGAAAAAAGCAGTGGGGGCCGGGACAGGAGGGGTATCTCAGGAAGGGCAATGGAAAGCTTCTGGAAGAGCGCCCGGGGCCAGGACCACCCTGGCTGGCCTGCAGGCACCAAGTTGGCCTGCGTGCTGTCGCTGGTGTGGCTCCACGGTCCTTCCTCTAGGCTTTCAAGCCCTTGTACATATTCAGGTGTTTTACCTGGAAAGGGTGGGAACAGTTCAGCAGCAGCTGGCCTGGGGCTCAGCTCACGTTTACTCACAGATGCCTCGGCACGGTCCCCCAGCTTTGCAATGAGGACGCTCCTTGTGTGGGGGGTGTGTTGATGGCTGTATGGGAGATGGTTCCCCATCTCTGACCAATTTCAGAATTGTTTACCACTGGAGCAAGTGCCCTGATAGGGTTTTCCTCTGTATAACTCGTGGGTTCAGGTTTTTTTTTCTTTTATGGTTCAAGTTAGATTTTATTCCTCTTTTATGTATTTATAGATATAAGCATGGAAATAATTCATTCCTATAAATACATCTGTGGAACGGGAAGAACTTTTTTCTGTTTTATTTTTAAATTTTATTTTTTAAAATTTTGAAATTTAATTTTATTTATGTTTTTATACAGCACGTTATTATTAGTTATGTATTTTATGCATATACATGTACACAGGTCAATCCCAAACTCCCAACTCATCCCACCACCACCACCCCATGGCTTCCCACACTTGGTGTCCATACGTTTGTTCTCTACCTCTGTGTCTCTATTTCTTCCCTGCAAACCAGTTCATCTGTATCATTTTTAGGCTCCACATATATGCATTAATATACAATATTTGTTTTCCTCTTTGTGACATACTTCATTCTGTATGACAGTCTCTCGATCCATCGATGTCTCTACAAATGACCCAGGTTCATTCCTTTCTATGGCCGCGTCATATTCCATTTTATATATGTACCACATCTTTATCCATTCATCTGTCTGTGGGCATTTAGGTTGCTTCCATTACCTGGCTATTGTAAATAGTGCTGCAATGAACATTGTGGTGAATGTGCCTTTTTGAAATACGGTTTTCTCTGGGTATATGCCCAGAAGTGGGATTGCTGGATCAGATGGTAATTCTATTTCTAGTTTTTTTTAAGGAAACTCCATACTGTTCTCCATAGTGACTGTATCAATTTACATTCCCACCAATAGTGGAAGAGGGCTCCTTTTGTCCACACCCTACCCAGAATTGGTTGTTTGTAGATTTTCTGATGATGCCGATTCTAACAGGTGTGAGGTGATACCTCATTGTAGTTTTGATTTGCATTTCTCTAATAATTAGTGCTGTTGAGCAGCTTTTCATGTGCGTCTTGGCCATGTCTGTGTCTCCTTTGAAGAAACGTCTCTTTAGATCTTCTGCCCATTTTTTTGGGTTGTTTGTTTATTTAATATTAAGCTGCATGAGCTGTTTATATATATTGGAGATTAAACCTCTGTCCATTGATTCGTCTGCAACGATTTTCGCCCATTCTGAGGGATGCCTTTTTCCATTCCCGTGTTCTTTAACAAAAAAGGAAAGAAAGGAAAAGAAGCAGAACACTAATGTGCGTAAAATATGCCTTTTGAAACGGTCGTTTTGAAATATGGACGTCCTTTGAATTTTTTGGTCGATATGTGACCCCAGGATTTGTTTTCAGGGCAGGTGTCATTTACAGGCCTGCAATGATTTTGAATATCAACTGACCATTAGCGTTGGGATTAAAGCTGCTGTTGTGTGAAACGGCCACAAGGTGGCAGCAGTTCACCCTTACCCAATCTGGTTACTAGGGCAAGAGAGCCTCAGTGGAAGTGGTGTTCTAGATTGGAGTTTAGAATGGAATGTGCCAGGAGAAAGCCCCTCACGTTTGTCTCACTACTTCTTGTTCGTGTTTTTAATTTATTTTTTTATTTTTTATTACAGCAAGTTTGATTACAATGTTTGGCTTGTTGTAGGTGTGGAAGATGTGGTTCTTTTACACATATACAGATGACTGTTCTTCCTGGGATCCTTTTCCCATGTACGTTATGACAGAATGTTGAGTAGTCCTCTCTTGGTATTCTGTAGGTCTTTGGTGATTATATATGTCACCTGTGTTTGTATATGTCTGTTATCCCCGATATCGTAATGAAACCAATCCTCACACCTTTCCATTGGTGAACCATAAGTTTGTTTAATGAATCTGTGATTGCCCTTCTCCGTGGAAATATCTGCCCTGGTATCCATTTTTAGGTAACACCTATAAGTGATATGATATGTTATGTGTCTTTCACTTTCTGACTTGCTACAAGTCACGTGATTACTTCTAGACTCATCTACGGTGCTGCAAATGGCATTGTGTACTTTTTTTCCTTGGCTTCTCTTCTGCCTTAGTGGGGTCCATTTTCAACAATGTGATTCCCTGAGGGTTGTGGGTTAGTTGACCTGGGCAGCCTTACCCTGCCGGCCCGCCCTCCCCAGGTGTGCCTCGTTGAGGTCAATATAAACAGCGCTCCAGGCAGCAATAGCCCCTGAAGCTGTGCCTGACTCCATATTCTCTGCCCCGTCAGCAGTTTCGGGGCTGTGCTGCTGGGAGGGAGTGAGGGGCCACAGCTTTGTGGGTGGCCCGGTGTGAGTGGGGTTCTGCTGGCCTTTCTTCAGGAGTTGCCAGGCTGCCGCCTGTAAAGAAGAGGTTGTGTCACCCATACCTTCCGCTGGAATTTCTCTCCGGACAGAGGTGAGGAAGGAAAAAAGCAGTGGGGGCCGGGACGGGAGGGGTATCTCAGGCAGGGCAATGGAAAGCTTCTGGAAGAGTGCCCGGGGCCAGGACCACCCTGGCTGGCCTGCAGGCACCAAGTTGGCCTGCGTGCTGTCGCTGGTGTGGCTCCACGGTCCTTCCTCTAGGCTTTCAAGCCCTTGTACATATTCAGGTGTTTTACCTGGAAAGGGTGGGAACAGTTCAGCAGCAGCTGGCCTGGGGCTCAGCTCACGTTTACTCACAGATGCCTCGGCACGGTCCCCCAGCTTTGCAATGAGGACGCTCCTTGCGTGGGGGTGGGTTGCTGGCTGTATGGGAGATGGTTCCCCACCTCTGACCAATTTCAGAATTGTTTACTGCTGGAGCAAGTGCCCTGATAGGGTTTTCCTCTGTATAACTCGTCGGTTCAGGTTTTTTTTTTTCTTTTATGGTTCAAGTTAGATTTTATTCCTCTTTTATGTATTTATAGATATAAGCATGGAAATATTTCATTCCTATAAATACATCTGTGTGACGGGAAGAACTTTTTTCTGTTTTATTTTTAAATTTTATTTTTTAAAATTTTGAAATTTAATTTTATTTATTTTTTTATACAGCACGTTATTATTAGTTATGTATTTTATGCATATACTTGTACACAGGTCAATCCCAAACTCCCAACTCATCCCACCACCACCACCCCATGGCTTCCCACACTTGGTGTCCATACGTTTGTTCTCTACCTCTGTGTCTCTATTTCTTCCCTGCAAACCAGTTCATCTGTATCATTTTTAGGCTCCACATATATGCATTAATATACAATATTTGTTTTCCTCTTTGTGACTTACTTCATTCTGTATGACAGTCTCTCGATCCATCGATGTCTCTACAAATGACCCAGTTTCATTCCTTTTTATGGCCGAGTCATATTCCATTTTATATATGTACCACATCTTTATCCATTCATCTGTCTGTGGGCATTTAGGTTGCTTCCATTACCTGGCTATTGTAAATAGTGCTGCAACGAACATTGTGGTGAATGTGCCTTGTTGAAATACGGTTTTCTCTGGGTATATGCCCAGAAGTGGGATTGCTGGATCAGATGGTAATTCTATTTCTAATTTTTTTAAGGAAACTCCATACTGTTCTCCATAGTGACTGTATCAATTTACATTCCCACCAATAGTGGAAGAGGGCTCCTTTTGTCCACACCCTCCCCAGAATTGGTTGTTTGTAGATTTTCTGATGATGCCGATTCTAACAGGTGTGAGGTGATACCTCATTGTAGTTTTGATTTGCATTTCTCTAATAATTAGTGCTGTTGAGCAGCTTTTCATGTGCATCTTGGCCATGTCTGTGTCTCCTTTGAAGAAACGTCTCTTTAGATCTTCTGCCCATTTTTGTATTGGGTTGTTTGTTTTTTTAATATTAAGCTGCATGAGCTGTTTATATATATTGGAGATTAAACCTCTGTCCATTGATTCGTTTGCAACGATTTTCACCCATCCTGAGGGATGCCTTTTTCCATTCCCGTTTTTTTTTAACAAAAAAGGAAAGAAAGGAAAAGAAGCAGAACACTAATGTGCGTAAAATATGCCTTTTGAAACGGTCGTTTTGAAATATGGACGTGCTTTGAATTTTTTGGTCGATATGTGACCCCAGGATTTGTTTTCAGGGCAGGTGTCATTTACAGGCCTGCAATGATTTTGAATATCAACTGACCATTAGCGTTGGGATTAAAGCTGCTGTTGTGTGAAACGGCCACAAGGTGGCAGCAGTTCACCCTTACCAAATCTGGTTACTAGGGCAAGAGAGCCTCAGTGGAAGTGGTGTTCTAGATTGGAGTTTAGAATGGAATGTGCCAGGAGAAACCCCCTCAAGTTTGTCTCACTACTTCTTGTTCGTGTTTTTAATTTAAGTTTTTATTTTTTATTACAGCAAGTTTGATTACAATGTTTGGCTTGTTGTAGGTGTGGAAGATGTGGTTCTTTTACACATATACAGATGACTGTTCTTCTTGGGATCCTTTTCCCATGTACGTTATGACAGAATATTGAGTAGTCCTCTCTTGGTATTCTGTAGGTCTTTGGTGATTATATATGTCACCTGTGTTTGTATATGTCTGTTAACCCCGATATCGTAATGAAACCAATCCTCACACCTTTCCATTGGTGAACCATAAGTTTGTTTAATGAATCTGTGATTGCCCTTCTCCGTGGAAATATCTGCCCTGGTATCCATTTTTAGGTAACACCTCTATGTGATATGATATGTGTCTTTCACTTTCTGACTTACTACAAGTCACGTGATTACTTCTAGACTCACCTATGGGGCTGCAAATGGCATTTTGTCCTTTTTTCCCTTGGCTTCTCTTCTGCCTTTGCGGGGTCCATTTTCAACAATGTGATTCCCTGAGGGTTGTGAATTAGCTGACCTGGGCAGCCTTACCCTGCCGGCCCGCCCTCCCGAGGTGTGCCTCGTTGAGGTCAATATAAACAGCGCTCCAGGCAGCAATAGCCCCTGAAGCTGTGCCTGCCTCCTTATTCTCTGCCCCGTCAGCAGTCTCGGGGCTGTGCTGGTGGGTGGGAGTGAGGGGCCACAGCTTTGTGGGTGGCCCGGTGTGAGTGGGGTTCTGCTGGCCTTTCTGCAGGAGATGCCAGGCTGCCGCCTGTAAAGAAGAGGATGTGTCACCCATACCTTCCGCTGGAATTTCTCTCCGGACAGAGGTGAGGAAGGAAAAAAGCAGTGGGTGCCGGGACAGGAGGGGTATCTCAGGCAGGGCAATGGAAAGCTTCTGGAAGAGCGCCCGGGGCCAGGACCACCCTGGCTGGCCTGCAGGCACCAAGTTGGCCTGCGTGCTGTCGCTGGTGTGGCTCCACGGTCCTTCCTCTAGGCTTTCAAGCCCTTGTACATATTCAGGTGTTTTACCTGGAAAGGGTGGGAACAGTTCAGCAGCAGCTGGCCTGGGGCTCAGCTCACGTTTACTCACAGATGCCTCGGCACGGTCCCCCAGCTTTGCAATGAGGACGCTCCTTGCGTGGGGGGTGGGTTGCTGGCTGTAATGGGAGATGATTCCCCACCTCTGACCAATTTCAGAATTGTTTACCACTGGAGCAAGTGCCCTGATAGGGTTTTCCTCTGTATAACTCCTGGGTTCAGGTTTTTTTTTTCTTTTATGGTTCAAGTTAGATTTTATTCCCCTTTTATGTATTTATAGATATAAGCATGGAAATAATTCATTCCTATAAATACATCTGTGTGACGGGAAGAATTTTTTCTGTTTTATTTTTAAATTTTATTTTTTAAAATTTTGAAATTTAATTTTATTTATGTTTTTATACAGCACGTTATTATTAGTTATGTATTTTATGCATATACATGTATACAGGTCAATCCCAATCTCCCAACTCATCCCACCACCACCACCCCATGGCTTCCCACACTTGGTGTCCATACGTTTGTTCTCTACCTCTGTGTCTCTATTTCTTCCCTGCAAACCAGTTCATCTGTATCATTTTTAGGCTCCACATATATGCATTAATATACAATATTTGTTTTCCTCTTTGTGACATACTTCATTCTGTATGACAGTCTCTCGATCCATCGATGTCTCTACAAATGACCCAGGTTCATTCCTTTCTATGGCCGAGTCATATTCCATTTTATATATGTACCACATCTTTATCCATTCATCTGTCTGTGGTCATTTAGGTTGCTTCCATTACCTGGCTATTGTAAATAGTGCTGCAATGAACATTGTGGTGAATGTGCCTTTTTGAAATACGGTTTTCTCTGGGTATATGCCCAGAAGTGGGATTGCTGGATCAGATGGTAATTCTATTTCTAGTTTTTTTAAGGAAACTCCATACTGTTCTCCATAGTGACTGTATCAATTTACATTCCCACCAATAGTGGAAGAGGGCTCCTTTTGTCCACACCCTCCCCAGAATTGGTTGTTTTTAGATTTTCTGATGATGCCGATTCTAACAGGTGTGAGGTGATACCTCATTGTAGTTTTGATTTGCATTTCTCTAATAATTAGTGCTGTTGAGCAGCTTTTCATGTGCGTCTTGGCCATGTCTGTGTCTCCTTTGAAGAAACGTCTCTTTAGATCTTCTGCCCATTTTTTTGGGTTGTTTGTTTATTTAATATTAAGCTGCATGAGCTGTTTATATATATTGGAGATTAAACCTCTGTCCATTGATTCGTCTGCAACGATTTTCGCCCATTCTGAGGGATGCCTTTTTCCATTCCCGTGTTCTTTAACAAAAAAGGAAAGAAAGGAAAAGAAGCAGAACACTAATGTGCGTAAAATATGCCTTTTGAAACGGTCGTTTTGAAATATGGACGTCCTTTGAATTTTTTGGTCGATATGTGACCCCAGGATTTGTTTTCAGGGCAGGTGTCATTTACAGGCCTGCAATGATTTTGAATATCAACTGACCATTAGCGTTGGGATTAAAGCTGCTGTTGTGTGAAACGGCCACAAGGTGGCAGCAGTTCACCCTTACCCAATCTGGTTACTAGGGCAAGAGAGCCTCAGTGGAAGTGGTGTTCTAGATTGGAGTTTAGAATGGAATGTGCCAGGAGAAAGCCCCTCACGTTTGTCTCACTACTTCTTGTTCGTGTTTTTAATTTATTTTTTTATTTTTTATTACAGCAAGTTTGATTACAATGTTTGGCTTGTTGTAGGTGTGGAAGATGTGGTTCTTTTACACATATACAGATGACTGTTCTTCCTGGGATCCTTTTCCCATGTACGTTATGACAGAATGTTGAGTAGTCCTCTCTTGGTATTCTGTAGGTCTTTGGTGATTATATATGTCACCTGTGTTTGTATATGTCTGTTATCCCCGATATCGTAATGAAACCAATCCTCACACCTTTCCATTGGTGAACCATAAGTTTGTTTAATGAATCTGTGATTGCCCTTCTCCGTGGAAATATCTGCCCTGGTATCCATTTTTAGGTAACACCTATAAGTGATATGATATGTTATGTGTCTTTCACTTTCTGACTTGCTACAAGTCACGTGATTACTTCTAGACTCATCTACGGTGCTGCAAATGGCATTGTGTCCTTTTTTTCCTTGGCTTCTCTTCTGCCTTAGTGGGGTCCATTTTCAACAATGTGATTCCCTGAGGGTTGTGGGTTAGTTGACCTGGGCAGCCTTACCCTGCCGGCCCGCCCTCCCCAGGTGTGCCTCGTTGAGGTCAATATAAACAGCGCTCCAGGCAGCAATAGCCCCTGAAGCTGTGCCTGACTCCATATTCTCTGCCCCGTCAGCAGTTTCGGGGCTGTGCTGGTGGGAGGGAGTGAGGGGCCACAGCTTTGTGGGTGGCCCGGTGTGAGTGGGGTTCTGCTGGCCTTTCTTCAGGAGTTGCCAGGCTGCCGCCTGTAAAGAAGAGGTTGTGTCACCCATACCTTCCGCTGGAATTTCTCTCCGGACAGAGGTGAGGAAGGAAAAAAGCAGTGGGGGCCGGGACGGGAGGGGTATCTCAGGCAGGGCAATGGAAAGCTTCTGGAAGAGTGCCCGGGGCCAGGACCACCCTGGCTGGCCTGCAGGCACCAAGTTGGCCTGCGTGCTGTCGCTGGTGTGGCTCCACGGTCCTTCCTCTAGGCTTTCAAGCCCTTGTACATATTCAGGTGTTTTACCTGGAAAGGGTGGGAACAGTTCAGCAGCAGCTGGCCTGGGGCTCAGCTCACGTTTACTCACAGATGCCTCGGCACGGTCCCCCAGCTTTGCAATGAGGACGCTCCTTGCGTGGGGGTGGGTTGCTGGCTGTATGGGAGATGGTTCCCCACCTCTGACCAATTTCAGAATTGTTTACTGCTGGAGCAAGTGCCCTGATAGGGTTTTCCTCTGTATAACTCGTCGGTTCAGGTTTTTTTTTTTTCTTTTATGGTTCAAGTTAGATTTTATTCCTCTTTTATGTATTTATAGATATAAGCATGGAAATATTTCATTCCTATAAATACATCTGTGTGACGGGAAGAACTTTTTTCTGTTTTATTTTTAAATTTTATTTTTTAAAATTTTGAAATTTAATTTTATTTATTTTTTTATACAGCACGTTATTATTAGTTATGTATTTTATGCATATACTTGTACACAGGTCAATCCCAAACTCCCAACTCATCCCACCACCACCACCCCATGGCTTCCCACACTTGGTGTCCATACGTTTGTTCTCTACCTCTGTGTCTCTATTTCTTCCCTGCAAACCAGTTCATCTGTATCATTTTTAGGCTCCACATATATGCATTAATATACAATATTTGTTTTCCTCTTTGTGACTTACTTCATTCTGTATGACAGTCTCTCGATCCATCGATGTCTCTACAAATGACCCAGTTTCATTCCTTTTTATGGCCGAGTCATATTCCATTTTATATATGTACCACATCTTTATCCATTCATCTGTCTGTGGGCATTTAGTTTGCTTCCATTACCTGGCTATTGTAAATAGTGCTGCAACGAACATTGTGGTGAATGTGCCTTGTTGAAATACGGTTTTCTCTGGGTATATGCCCAGAAGTGGGATTGCTGGATCAGATGGTAATTCTATTTCTAATTTTTTTAAGGAAACTCCATACTGTTCTCCATAGTGACTGTATCAATTTACATTCCCACCAATAGTGGAAGAGGGCTCCTTTTGTCCACACCCTCCCCAGAATTGGTTGTTTGTAGATTTTCTGATGATGCCGATTCTAACAGGTGTGAGGTGATACCTCATTGTAGTTTTGATTTGCATTTCTCTAATAATTAGTGCTGTTGAGCAGCTTTTCATGTGCGTCTTGGCCATGTCTGTGTCTCCTTTGAAGAAACGTCTCTTTAGATCTTCTGCCCATTTTTGTATTGGGTTGTTTGTTTTTTTAATATTAAGCTGCATGAGCTGTTTATATATATTGGAGATTAAACCTCTGTCCATTGATTCGTTTGCAACGATTTTCACCCATCCTGAGGGATGCCTTTTTCCATTCCCGTTTTTTTTTAACAAAAAAGGAAAGAAAGGAAAAGAAGCAGAACACTAATGTGCGTAAAATATGCCTTTTGAAACGGTCGTTTTGAAATATGGACGTCCTTTGAATTTTTTGGTCGATATGTGACCCCAGGATTTGTTTTCAGGGCAGGTGTCATTTACAGGCCTGCAATGATTTTGAATATCAACTGACCATTAGCGTTGGGATTAAAGCTGCTGTTGTGTGAAACAGCCACAAGGTGGCAGCAGTTCACCCTTACCAAATCTGGTTACTAGGGCAAGAGAGCCTCAGTGGAAGTGGTGTTCTAGATTGGAGTTTAGAATGGAATGTGCCAGGAGAAACCCCCTCAAGTTTGTCTCACTACTTCTTGTTCGTGTTTTTAATTTAAGTTTTTATTTTTTATTACAGCAAGTTTGATTACAATGTTTGGCTTGTTGTAGGTGTGGAAGATGTGGTTCTTTTACACATATACAGATGACTGTTCTTCTTGGGATCCTTTTCCCATGTACGTTATGACAGAATGTTGAGTAGTCCTCTCTTGGTATTCTGTAGGTCTTTGGTGATTATATATGTCACCTGTGTTTGTATATGTCTGTTAACCCCGATATCGTAATGAAACCAATCCTCACACCTTTCCATTGGTGAACCATAAGTTTGTTTAATGAATCTGTGATTGCCCTTCTCCGTGGAAATATCTGCCCTGGTATCCATTTTTAGGTAACACCTCTATGTGATATGATATGTGTCTTTCACTTTCTGACTTACTACAAGTCACGTGATTACTTCTAGACTCACCTATGGGGCTGCAAATGGCATTTTGTCCTTTTTTCCCTTGGCTTCTCTTCTGCCTTTGCGGGGTCCATTTTCAACAATGTGATTCCCTGAGGGTTGTGAATTAGCTGACCTGGGCAGCCTTACCCTGCCGGCCCGCCCTCCCGAGGTGTGCCTCGTTGAGGTCAATATAAACAGCGCTCCAGGCAGCAATAGCCCCTGAAGCTGTGCCTGCCTCCTTATTCTCTGCCCCGTCAGCAGTCTCGGGGCTGTGCTGGTGGGTGGGAGTGAGGGGCCACAGCTTTGTGGGTGGCCCGGTGTGAGTGGGGTTCTGCTGGCCTTTCTGCAGGAGATGCCAGGCTGCCGCCTGTAAAGAAGAGGATGTGTCACCCATACCTTCCGCTGGAATTTCTCTCCGGACAGAGGTGAGGAAGGAAAAAAGCAGTGGGGGCCGGGACAGGAGGGGTATCTCAGGCAGGGCAATGGAAAGCTTCTGGAAGAGGGCCCGGGGCCAGGACCACCCTGGCTGGCCTGCAGGCACCAAGTTGGCCTGCGTGCTGTCGCTGGTGTGGCTCCACGGTCCTTCCTCTAGGCTTTCAAGCCCTTGTACATATTGAGGTGTTTTACCTGGAAAGGGTGGGAACAGTTCAGCAGCAGCTGGCCTGGGGCTCAGCTCACGTTTACTCACAGATGCCTCGGCACGGTCCCCCAGCTTTGCAATGAGGACGCTCCTTGCGTGGGGGGTGGGTTGCTGGCTGTAATGGGAGATGATTCCCCACCTCTGACCAATTTCAGAATTGTTTACCACTGGAGCAAGTGCCCTGATAGGGTTTTCCTCTGTATAACTCCTGGGTTCAGGTTTTTTTTTTCTTTTATGGTTCAAGTTAGATTTTATTCCCCTTTTATGTATTTATAGATATAAGCATGGAAATAATTCATTCCTATAAATACATCTGTGTGACGGGAAGAATTTTTTCTGTTTTATTTTTAAATTTTATTTTTTAAAATTTTGAAATTTAATTTTATTTATGTTTTTATACAGCACGTTATTATTAGTTATGTATTTTATGCATATACATGTATACAGGTCAATCCCAATCTCCCAACTCATCCCACCACCACCACCCCATGGCTTCCCACACTTGGTGTCCATACGTTTGTTCTCTACCTCTGTGTCTCTATTTCTTCCCTGCAAACCAGTTCATCTGTATCATTTTTAGGCTCCACATATATGCATTAATATACAATATTTGTTTTCCTCTTTGTGACATACTTCATTCTGTATGACAGTCTCTCGATCCATCGATGTCTCTACAAATGACCCAGGTTCATTCCTTTCTATGGCCGAGTCATATTCCATTTTATATATGTACCACATCTTTATCCATTCATCTGTCTGTGGTCATTTAGGTTGCTTCCATTACCTGGCTATTGTAAATAGTGCTGCAATGAACATTGTGGTGAATGTGCCTTTTTGAAATACGGTTTTCTCTGGGTATATGCCCAGAAGTGGGATTGCTGGATCAGATGGTAATTCTATTTCTAGTTTTTTTAAGGAAACTCCATACTGTTCTCCATAGTGACTGTATCAATTTACATTCCCACCAATAGTGGAAGAGGGCTCCTTTTGTCCACACCCTCCCCAGAATTGGTTGTTTTTAGATTTTCTGATGATGCCGATTCTAACAGGTGTGAGGTGATACCTCATTGTAGTTTTGATTTGCATTTCTCTAATAATTAGTGCTGTTGAGCAGCTTTTCATGTGCGTCTTGGCCATGTCTGTGTCTCCTTTGAAGAAACGTCTCTTTAGATCTTCTGCCCATTTTTTTGGGTTGTTTGTTTATTTAATATTAAGCTGCATGAGCTGTTTATATATATTGGAGATTAAACCTCTGTCCATTGATTCGTCTGCAACGATTTTCGCCCATTCTGAGGGATGCCTTTTTCCATTCCCGTGTTCTTTAACAAAAAAGGAAAGAAAGGAAAAGAAGCAGAACACTAATGTGCGTAAAATATGCCTTTTGAAACGGTCGTTTTGAAATATGGACGTCCTTTGAATTTTTTGGTCGATATGTGACCCCAGGATTTGTTTTCAGGGCAGGTGTCATTTACAGGCCTGCAATGATTTTGAATATCAACTGACCATTAGCGTTGGGATTAAAGCTGCTGTTGTGTGAAACGGCCACAAGGTGGCAGCAGTTCACCCTTACCCAATCTGGTTACTAGGGCAAGAGAGCCTCAGTGGAAGTGGTGTTCTAGATTGGAGTTTAGAATGGAATGTGCCAGGAGAAAGCCCCTCACGTTTGTCTCACTACTTCTTGTTCGTGTTTTTAATTTATTTTTTTATTTTTTATTACAGCAAGTTTGATTACAATGTTTGGCTTGTTGTAGGTGTGGAAGATGTGGTTCTTTTACACATATACAGATGACTGTTCTTCCTGGGATCCTTTTCCCATGTACGTTATGACAGAATGTTGAGTAGTCCTCTCTTGGTATTCTGTAGGTCTTTGGTGATTATATATGTCACCTGTGTTTGTATATGTCTGTTATCCCCGATATCGTAATGAAACCAATCCTCACACCTTTCCATTGGTGAACCATAAGTTTGTTTAATGAATC
The DNA here is from genome assembly GCF_964341445.2 of Mesoplodon mirus. NCBI lineage: Eukaryota > Metazoa > Chordata > Mammalia > Artiodactyla > Ziphiidae > Mesoplodon > Mesoplodon mirus. Next base: position 544,691 of record NW_028295801.1, on the reverse strand, counting down.
TGTGATTGCCCTTCTCCGTGGAAATATCTGCCCTGGTATCCATTTTTAGGTAACACCTATAAGTGATATGATATGTTATGTGTCTTTCACTTTCTGACTTGCTACAAGTCACGTGATTACTTCTAGACTCATCTACGGTGCTGCAAATGGCATTGTGTCCTTTTTTTCCTTGGCTTCTCTTCTGCCTTAGTGGGGTCCATTTTCAACAATGTGATTCCCTGAGGGTTGTGGGTTAGTTGACCTGGGCAGCCTTACCCTGCCGGCCCGCCCTCCCCAGGTGTGCCTCGTTGAGGTCAATATAAACAGCGCTCCAGGCAGCAATAGCCCCTGAAGCTGTGCCTGACTCCATATTCTCTGCCCCGTCAGCAGTTTCGGGGCTGTGCTGGTGGGAGGGAGTGAGGGGCCACAGCTTTGTGGGTGGCCCGGTGTGAGTGGGGTTCTGCTGGCCTTTCTTCAGGAGTTGCCAGGCTGCCGCCTGTAAAGAAGAGGTTGTGTCACCCATACCTTCCGCTGGAATTTCTCTCCGGACAGAGGTGAGGAAGGAAAAAAGCAGTGGGGGCCGGGACGGGAGGGGTATCTCAGGCAGGGCAATGGAAAGCTTCTGGAAGAGTGCCCGGGGCCAGGACCACCCTGGCTGGCCTGCAGGCACCAAGTTGGCCTGCGTGCTGTCGCTGGTGTGGCTCCACGGTCCTTCCTCTAGGCTTTCAAGCCCTTGTACATATTCAGGTGTTTTACCTGGAAAGGGTGGGAACAGTTCAGCAGCAGCTGGCCTGGGGCTCAGCTCACGTTTACTCACAGATGCCTCGGCACGGTCCCCCAGCTTTGCAATGAGGACGCTCCTTGCGTGGGGGTGGGTTGCTGGCTGTATGGGAGATGGTTCCCCACCTCTGACCAATTTCAGAATTGTTTACTGCTGGAGCAAGTGCCCTGATAGGGTTTTCCTCTGTATAACTCGTCGGTTCAGGTTTTTTTTTTTCTTTTATGGTTCAAGTTAGATTTTATTCCTCTTTTATGTATTTATAGATATAAGCATGGAAATATTTCATTCCTATAAATACATCTGTGTGACGGGAAGAACTTTTTTCTGTTTTATTTTTAAATTTTATTTTTTAAAATTTTGAAATTTAATTTTATTTATTTTTTTATACAGCACGTTATTATTAGTTATGTATTTTATGCATATACTTGTACACAGGTCAATCCCAAACTCCCAACTCATCCCACCACCACCACCCCATGGCTTCCCACACTTGGTGTCCATACGTTTGTTCTCTACCTCTGTGTCTCTATTTCTTCCCTGCAAACCAGTTCATCTGTATCATTTTTAGGCTCCACATATATGCATTAATATACAATATTTGTTTTCCTCTTTGTGACTTACTTCATTCTGTATGACAGTCTCTCGATCCATCGATGTCTCTACAAATGACCCAGTTTCATTCCTTTTTATGGCCGAGTCATATTCCATTTTATATATGTACCACATCTTTATCCATTCATCTGTCTGTGGGCATTTAGGTTGCTTCCATTACCTGGCTATTGTAAATAGTGCTGCAACGAACATTGTGGTGAATGTGCCTTGTTGAAATACGGTTTTCTCTGGGTATATGCCCAGAAGTGGGATTGCTGGATCAGATGGTAATTCTATTTCTAATTTTTTTAAGGAAACTCCATACTGTTCTCCATAGTGACTGTATCAATTTACATTCCCACCAATAGTGGAAGAGGGCTCCTTTTGTCCACACCCTCCCCAGAATTGGTTGTTTGTAGATTTTCTGATGATGCCGATTCTAACAGGTGTGAGGTGATACCTCATTGTAGTTTTGATTTGCATTTCTCTAATAATTAGTGCTGTTGAGCAGCTTTTCATGTGCGTCTTGGCCATGTCTGTGTCTCCTTTGAAGAAACGTCTCTTTAGATCTTCTGCCCATTTTTGTATTGGGTTGTTTGTTTTTTTAATATTAAGCTGCATGAGCTGTTTATATATATTGGAGATTAAACCTCTGTCCATTGATTCGTTTGCAACGATTTTCACCCATCCTGAGGGATGCCTTTTTCCATTCCCGTTTTTTTTTAACAAAAAAGGAAAGAAAGGAAAAGAAGCAGAACACTAATGTGCGTAAAATATGCCTTTTGAAACGGTCGTTTTGAAATATGGACGTCCTTTGAATTTTTTGGTCGATATGTGACCCCAGGATTTGTTTTCAGGGCAGGTGTCATTTACAGGCCTGCAATGATTTTGAATATCAACTGACCATTAGCGTTGGGATTAAAGCTGCTGTTGTGTGAAACGGCCACAAGGTGGCAGCAGTTCACCCTTACCAAATCTGGTTACTAGGGCAAGAGAGCCTCAGTGGAAGTGGTGTTCTAGATTGGAGTTTAGAATGGAATGTGCCAGGAGAAACCCCCTCAAGTTTGTCTCACTACTTCTTGTTCGTGTTTTTAATTTAAGTTTTTATTTTTTATTACAGCAAGTTTGATTACAATGTTTGGCTTGTTGTAGGTGTGGAAGATGTGGTTCTTTTACACATATACAGATGACTGTTCTTCTTGGGATCCTTTTCCCATGTACGTTATGACAGAATGTTGAGTAGTCCTCTCTTGGTATTCTGTAGGTCTTTGGTGATTATATATGTCACCTGTGTTTGTATATGTCTGTTAACCCCGATATCGTAATGAAACCAATCCTCACACCTTTCCATTGGTGAACCATAAGTTTGTTTAATGAATCTGTGATTGCCCTTCTCCGTGGAAATATCTGCCCTGGTATCCATTTTTAGGTAACACCTCTATGTGATATGATATGTGTCTTTCACTTTCTGACTTACTACAAGTCACGTGATTACTTCTAGACTCACCTATGGGGCTGCAAATGGCATTTTGTCCTTTTTTCCCTTGGCTTCTCTTCTGCCTTTGCGGGGTCCATTTTTAACAATGTGATTCCCTGAGGGTTGTGAATTAGCTGACCTGGGCAGCCTTACCCTGCCGGCCCGCCCTCCCGAGGTGTGCCTCGTTGAGGTCAATATAAACAGCGCTCCAGGCAGCAATAGCCCCTGAAGCTGTGCCTGCCTCCTTATTCTCTGCCCCGTCAGCAGTCTCGGGGCTGTGCTGGTGGGTGGGAGTGAGGGGCCACAGCTTTGTGGGTGGCCCGGTGTGAGTGGGGTTCTGCTGGCCTTTCTGCAGGAGATGCCAGGCTGCCGCCTGTAAAGAAGAGGATGTGTCACCCATACCTTCCGCTGGAATTTCTCTCCGGACAGAGGTGAGGAAGGAAAAAAGCAGTGGGGGCCGGGACAGGAGGGGTATCTCAGGCAGGGCAATGGAAAGCTTCTGGAAGAGGGCCCGGGGCCAGGACCACCCTGGCTGGCCTGCAGGCACCAAGTTGGCCTGCGTGCTGTCGCTGGTGTGGCTCCACGGTCCTTCCTCTAGGCTTTCAAGCCCTTGTACATATTGAGGTGTTTTACCTGGAAAGGGTGGGAACAGTTCAGCAGCAGCTGGCCTGGGGCTCAGCTCACGTTTACTCACAGATGCCTCGGCACGGTCCCCCAGCTTTGCAATGAGGACGCTCCTTGCGTGGGGGGTGGGTTGCTGGCTGTAATGGGAGATGATTCCCCACCTCTGACCAATTTCAGAATTGTTTACCACTGGAGCAAGTGCCCTGATAGGGTTTTCCTCTGTATAACTCCTGGGTTCAGGTTTTTTTTTTCTTTTATGGTTCAAGTTAGATTTTATTCCCCTTTTATGTATTTATAGATATAAGCATGGAAATAATTCATTCCTATAAATACATCTGTGTGACGGGAAGAATTTTTTCTGTTTTATTTTTAAATTTTATTTTTTAAAATTTTGAAATTTAATTTTATTTATGTTTTTATACAGCACGTTATTATTAGTTATGTATTTTATGCATATACATGTATACAGGTCAATCCCAATCTCCCAACTCATCCCACCACCACCACCCCATGGCTTCCCACACTTGGTGTCCATACGTTTGTTCTCTACCTCTGTGTCTCTATTTCTTCCCTGCAAACCAGTTCATCTGTATCATTTTTAGGCTCCACATATATGCATTAATATACAATATTTGTTTTCCTCTTTCTGAATTACTTCATTCTGTATGACAGTCTCTCGATCCATCGATGTCTCTACAAATGACCCAGGTTCATTCCTTTCTAAGGCCAAGTCATATTCCATTTTATATATGTACCACATCTTTATCCATTCATCTGTCTGTGGTCATTTAGGTTGCTTCCATTACCTGGCTATTGTAAATAGTGCTGCAATGAACATTGTGGTGAATGTGCCTTTTTGAAATACGGTTTTCTCTGGGTATATGCCCAGAAGTGGGATTGCTGGATCAGATGGTAATTCTATTTCTAGTTTTTTTAAGGAAACTCCATACTGTTCTCCATAGTGACTGTATCAATTTACATTCCCACCAATAGTGGAATAGGGCTCCTTTTGTCCACACCCTCCCCAGAATTGGTTGTTTTTAGATTTTCTGATGATGCCGATTCTAACAGGTGTGAGGTGATACCTCATTGTAGTTTTGATTTGCATTTCTCTAATAATTAGTGCTGTTGAGCAGCTTTTCATGTGCGTCTTGGCCATGTCTGTGTCTCCTTTGAAGAAACGTCTCTTTAGATCTTCTGCCCATTTTTTTGGGTTGTTTGTTTATTTAATATTAAGCTGCATGAGCTGTTTATATATATTGGAGATTAAACCTCTGTCCATTGATTCGTCTGCAACGATTTTCGCCCATTCTGAGGGATGCCTTTTTCCATTCCCGTGTTCTTTAACAAAAAAGGAAAGAAAGGAAAAGAAGCAGAACACTAATGTGCGTAAAATATGCCTTTTGAAACGGTCGTTTTGAAATATGGACGTCCTTTGAATTTTTTGGTCGATATGTGACCCCAGGATTTGTTTTCAGGGCAGGTGTCATTTACAGGCCTGCAATGATTTTGAATATCAACTGACCATTAGCGTTGGGATTAAAGCTGCTGTTGTGTGAAACGGCCACAAGGTGGCAGCAGTTCACCCTTACCCAATCTGGTTACTAGGGCAAGAGAGCCTCAGTGGAAGTGGTGTTCTAGATTGGAGTTTAGAATGGAATGTGCCAGGAGAAAGCCCCTCACGTTTGTCTCACTACTTCTTGTTCGTGTTTTTAATTTATTTTTTTATTTTTTATTACAGCAAGTTTGATTACAATGTTTGGCTTGTTGTAGGTGTGGAAGATGTGGTTCTTTTACACATATACAGATGACTGTTCTTCCTGGGATCCTTTTCCCATGTACGTTATGACAGAATGTTGAGTAGTCCTCTCTTGGTATTCTGTAGGTCTTTGGTGATTATATATGTCACCTGTGTTTGTATATGTCTGTTATCCCCGATATCGTAATGAAACCAATCCTCACACCTTTCCATTGGTGAACCATAAGTTTGTTTAATGAATCTGTGATTGCCCTTCTCCGTGGAAATATCTGCCCTGGTATCCATTTTTAGGTAACACCTATAAGTGATATGATATGTTATGTGTCTTTCACTTTCTGACTTGCTACAAGTCACGTGATTACTTCTAGACTCATCTACGGTGCTGCAAATGGCATTGTGTCCTTTTTTTCCTTGGCTTCTCTTCTGCCTTAGTGGGGTCCATTTTCAACAATGTGATTCCCTGAGGGTTGTGGGTTAGTTGACCTGGGCAGCCTTACCCTGCCGGCCCGCCCTCCCCAGGTGTGCCTCGTTGAGGTCAATATAAACAGCGCTCCAGGCAGCAATAGCCCCTGAAGCTGTGCCTGACTCCATATTCTCTGCCCCGTCAGCAGTTTCGGGGCTGTGCTGGTGGGAGGGAGTGAGGGGCCACAGCTTTGTGGGTGGCCCGGTGTGAGTGGGGTTCTGCTGGCCTTTCTTCAGGAGTTGCCAGGCTGCCGCCTGTAAAGAAGAGGTTGTGTCACCCATACCTTCCGCTGGAATTTCTCTCCGGACAGAGGTGAGGAAGGAAAAAAGCAGTGGGGGCCGGGACAGGAGGGGTATCTCAGGCAGGGCAATGGAAAGCTTCTGGAAGAGTGCCCGGGGCCAGGACCACCCTGGCTGGCCTGCAGGCACCAAGTTGGCCCGCGTGCTGTCGCTGGTGTGGCTCCACGGTCCTTCCTCTAGGCTTTCAAGCCCTTGTACATATTCAGGTGTTTTACCTGGAAAGGGTGGGAAGAGTTCAGCAGCAGCTGGCCTGGGGCTCAGCTCACGTTTACTCACAGATGCCTCGGCATGGTCCCCCAGCTTTGCAATGAGGACGCTCCTTGCGTGGGGGTGGGTTGCTGGCTGTATGGGAGATGGTTCCCCACCTCTGACCAATTTCAGAATTGTTTACTGCTGGAGCAAGTGCCCTGATAGGGTTTTCCTCTGTATAACTCGTCGGTTCAGGTTTTTTTTTTTCTTTTATGGTTCAAGTTAGATTTTATTCCTCTTTTATGTATTTATAGATATAAGCATGGAAATATTTCATTCCTATAAATACATCTGTGTGACGGGAAGAACTTTTTTCTGTTTTATTTTTAAATTTTATTTTTTAAAATTTTGAAATTTAATTTTATTTATTTTTTTATACAGCACGTTATAATTAGTTATGTATTTTATGCATATACATGTATACAGGTCAATCCCAAACTCCCAACTCATCCCACCACCACCACCACCACCCCATGGCTTCCCACACTTGGTGTCCATACGTTTGTTCTCTACCTCTGTGTCTCTATTTCTTCCCTGCAAACCAGTTCATCTGTACCATTTTTAGGCTCCACATATATGCATTAATATACAATATTTGTTTTCCTCTTTCTGACTTACTTCATTCTGTATGACAGTCTCTCGATCCATCGATGTCTCTACAAATGACCCAGTTTCATTCCTTTTTATGGCCGAGTAATATTCCATTTTATATATGTACCACATCTTTATCCATTCATCTGTCTGTGCGCATTTAGGTTGCTTCCATTACCTGACTATTGTAAATAGTGCTGCAACGAACATTGTGGTGAATGTGCCTTGTTGAAATACGGTTTTCTCTGGGTATATGCCCAGAAGTGGGATTGCTGGATCAGATGGTAATTCTATTTCTAATTTTTTTAAGGAAAGTCCATACTGTTCTCCATAGTGACTGTATCAATTTACATTCCCACCAATAGTGGAAGAGGGCTCCTTTTGTCCACACCCTCCCCAGAATTGGTTGTTTGTAGATTTTCTGATGATGCCGATTCTAACAGGTGTGAGGTGATACCTCATTGTAGTTTTGATTTGCATTTTTCTAATTATTAGTGCTGTTGAGCAGCTTTTCATGTGCGTCTTGGCCATCTCTGTGTCTCCTTTGAAGAAACGTCTCTTTAGATCTTCTGCCCATTTTTTTTTGTGTTGTTTGTTTTTTTAATATTAAGCTGCATGAGCTGTTTATATATATTGGAGATTAAACCTCTGTCCATTGATTCGTCTGCAACGATTTTCGCCCATTCTGAGGGATGCCTTTCTCCATTCCCGAGTATTTTAACAAAAAAAGGGAAGAAAGGAAAAGAAGCAGAACACTAATGTGCGTAAAATATGCCTTTTGAAATGGTCATTTTGAAATATGGACGTCCTTTGAATTTTTTGGTCGATATGTGACCCCAGGATTTGTTTTCAGGGCAGGTGTCATTTACAGGCCTGCAATGATTTTGAATATCAACTGACCATTAGAGTTGGGATTAAAGCTGCTGTTGTGTGAAACGGCCACAAGGTGGCAAGAGTTCACCTTTACCAAATCTGGTTACTAGGGCAAGAGAGCCTCAGTGGAAGTGGTGTTCTAGATTGGAGTTTAGAATGGAATGTGCCAGGAGAAAGCTCCTCACGTTTATCTCACTACTTCTTGTTCGTGTTTTTAATTTAATTTTTTATTTTTTATTACAGCAAGTTTGATTACAATGTTTGGCTTGTTGTAGGTGTGGAAGATGTGGTTCTTTTACACATATACAGAAGACTGTCCTTCCTGGGATCCTTTTCCCATGTACGTTATGACAGAATGTTGAGTAGTCCTCTCTTGGTATTCGGTAGGTCTTTGGTGATTATATATGTCACCTGTGTTTGTATATGTCTGTTAACCCCGATATCGTAATGAAACCAATCCTCACACCTTTCCATTGGTGAACCATAAGTTTGTTTAATGAATCTGTGACTGCCCTTCTCCGTGGAAATATCTGCCCTGGTATCCATTTTTAGGTAACACCTATAAGTGATATGATATGTTATGTGTCTTTCACTTTCTGACTTACTACAAGTCACGTGATTACTTCTAGACTCATCTACGGTGCTGCAAATGGCATTGTGTCCTTTTATTACTTGGCTTCTCTTCTGCCTTAGTGGGGTCCATTTTCAACAATGTGATTCCCTGAGGGTTGTGGGTTAGCTGACCTGGGCAGCCTTACCCTGCCGGCCCGCCCTCCCCAGGTGTGCCTCGTTGAGATCAATATAAACAGCGCTCCAGGCAGCAATAGCCCCTGAAGCTGTGCCTGACTCCATATTCTCTGCCCAATCAGCAGTCTCGGGGCTGTGCTGGTGGGAGGGAGTGTGGGGCCACAGCATTGTGGGTGGCCCGGTGTGAGTGGGGTTCTGCTGGCCTTTCTTCAAGAGTTTCCAGGCTGCCGCCTGTAAAGAAGAGGTTGTGTCACCAATACGTTCCGCTGGAATTTCTCTCCGGACAGAGGTGAGGAAGGAAAAAAGCAGTGGGGGCCGGGACAGGAGGGGTGTCTCAGGCAGGGCAATGGAAAGCTTCTGGAAGAGCGCCCGGGGCCAGGACCACCCTGGCTGGCCTGCAGGCACCAAGTTGGCCTGCGTGCTGTCTCTGGTGTGGCTCCACAGTCCTTCCTCTAGGCTTTCAAGCCCTTGTACATATTCAGGTGTTTTACCTGGAAAGGGTGGGAACAGTTCAGCAGCAGCTGGCCTGGGGCTCAGCTCACGTTTACTCACAGATGCCTCGGCACGGTCCCCCAGCTTTGCAATGAGGACGCTCCTTGCGTGGGGGGTGCGTTGCTGGCTGTATGGGAGATGGTTCCCCACCTCTGACCAATTTCAGAATTGTTTACCGCTGGAGCAAGTGACGTGATAGTGTTTTCCTCTGTATAACTCGTCGGTTCATTTTTTTTTTTTTTTATGGTTCAAGTTAGATTTTATTCCTCTTTTACGTATTTATAGATATAAGCATGGAAATAATATATTCCAATAAATACATCTGTGTAACGGGAAGAACTTTTTTCTGTTTTATTTTTAAATTTTATTTTTTTGAATTTTAAAATGTAATTTTATTTATTTTTTTATACAGCACGTTATTATTAGTTATGTATTTTATGCATATACATGTATACAGGTCAATCCCAATCTCCCAACTCATTCCACCACCACCACCCCATGGCATCCCACTCTTGGTGTCCATACGTTTGTTCTCTACCTCTGTGTCTCTATTTCTTCCCTGCAAACCAGTTCATCTGTATCATTATTTTAGGTTCCACATATATGCATTAATATACAATATTTGTTTTCCTCTTTCTGAATTACTTCATTCTGTATGACAGTCTCTCGATCCATCGATGTCTCTACAAATGACCCAGTTTCATTCCTTTTTATGGCCGAGTAATATTCCATTTCATATATGTACCACATCTTTATCCATTCATCTGTCTGTGGGTATTTAGGTTGCTTCCATTACCTGGCTATTGTAAATAGTGCTGCAATGAACATTGTGGTGAATGTGCCTTTTTGATTTACGGTTTTCTCTGGGTATATGCCCAGAAGTGGGATTGCTGGATCAGATGGTAATTCTATTTCTAGTTTCTTTAAGGAAACTCCATACTGTTCTCCATAGTGACTGTATCAATTTACATTCCCACCAATAGTGGAAGAGGGCTCCTTTTGTCCACACCCTCCCCAGAATTGGTTGTTTGTAGATTTTCTGATGATGCCGATTCTAACAGGTGTGAGGTGATACCTCATTGTAGTTTTGATTTGCATTTCTCTAATAATTAGTGCTGTTGAGCAGGTTTTCATGTGCGTCTTGGCCATCTCTGTGTCTTCTTTGAAGAAACGTCTCTTTAGATCTTCTGCCCATTTTTGTATTGGGTTGTTTGTTTTTTTAATATTAAGCTGCATGTGTTGATTATATATATTGGAGATTATACCTCTGTCCATTGATTCGTCTGCAACGATTTTCGCCCATTGTGAGGGATGCCTTTTTCCATTAGGTGTTTTTTAACAAAAAAGGGAAGAAAGGAAAAGAAACAGAACACTAATGTGCGTAAAATATGCCTTTTGAAACGGTCGTTTTGAAATATGGACGTCCTTTGAATTTTTTGGTCGATATGTGACCCCAGGATTTGTTTTCAGGGCAGGTGTCATTTACAGGCCTGCAATGATTTTGAATATCAACTGACCATTAGCGCTGGGATTAAAGTTGCTGTTGTGTGAAACGGCCACAAGGTGGCAGCAGTTCACCCTTACCCAATCTGGTTACTAGGGCAAGAGAGCCTCAGTGGAAGTGGTGTTCTAGATTGGAGTTTAGAATGGAATGTGCCAGGAGAAGGCCCCTCACGTTTGTCTCACTACATCTTGTTCGTGTTTTTAATTTATTTTTTTTTATTTTTTATTATAGCAAGTTTGATTACAAAATTTGGCTTGTTGTAGGTGTGGAAGATGTGGTTCTTTTACACATATACAGATGTCTGTTCTTCCTGGGATCCTTTTCCCATGTATGTTATGACAGAATGTTGAGTAGTCCTCTCTTGGTATTCTGTAGGTCTTTGGTGATTATATATGTCACCTGTGTTTGTATATGTCTGTTATCCCCGATATCGTAATGAAACCAATCCTCACACCTTTCCATTGGTGAACCATAAGTTTGTTTAATGAATCTGTGATTGCCCTTCTCCGTGGAAATATCTGCCCTGGTATCCATTTTTAGGTAACACCTATAAGTGATATGATATGATATGTGTCGTTCACTTTCTGACTTACTACAAGTCACATGATTACTTCTAGACTCATCTACGGTGCTGCAAATGGCATTGTGTCCTTTTATTCCTTGGCTTCTCTTCTGCCTTAGTGGGGTCCATTTTCAACAATGTGATTCCCTGAGGGTTGTGGGTTAGCTGACCTGGGCAGCCTTACCCTGCCGGCCCGCCCTCCCCAGGTGTTCCTCGTTGAGATCAATATAAACAGTGCTCCAGGCAGCAATAGCCCCTGAAGCTGTGCCTGACTCCATATTCTCTGCCCCGTCAGCAGTCTCGGGGCTGTGCTGGTGGGAGGGAGTGAGGGGCCACAGCTTTGTGGGTGGCCCGGTGTGAGTGGGGTTCTGCTGGCCTTTCTTCAGGAGTTGCCAGGCTGCCGCCTGTAAAGCAGATGTTGTGTCACCCATACCTTCCGCTGGAATTTCTCTCCGGACAGAGGTGAGGAAGGAAAAAAGCAGTGGGGGCCGGGACAGGAGGGGTATCTCAGGCAGGGCAATGGAAAGCTTCTGGAAGAGCGCCCGGGGCCAGGACCACCCTGGCTGGCCTGCAGGCACCAAGTTGGCCTGCGTGCTGTCGCTGGTGTGGCTCCACGGTCCTTCCTCTAGGCTTTCAAGCCCTTGTACATATTCAGGTGTTTTACCTGGAAAGGGTGGGAACAGTTCAGCAGCAGCTGGCCTGGGGCTCAGCTCAAGTTTACTCACAGATGCCTCGGCACGGTCCCCCAGCTTTGCAATGAGGACGCTCCTTGCGTGGGGGGTGCGTTGCTGGCTGTATGGGAGATGGTTCCCCACCTCTGACCAATTTGAGAATTGTTTACCGCTGGAGCAAGTGCCGTGATAGGGTTTTCCTCTGTATAACTCGTGGGTTCAGTTTTTTTTTTTCTTTTATGGTTCAAGTTAGATTTTATTCCTCTTTTATGTATTTATTGATATAAGCATGGAAATAATATATTCCTATAAATACATCTGTGTAACGGGAAGAACTTTTTTCTGTTTTATTTTTAAATTTTATTTTTTAAAATTTTAAAATGTAATTTTATTTATTTTTTTATACAGCACGTTATTATTAGTTATGTATTTTATGCATATACATGTATACAGGTCAATCCCAATCTCCCAACTCATCCCACCACCACCACCCCATGGCTTCCCACTCTTGGTGTCCATACGTTTGTTCTCTACCTCTGTGTCTCTATTTCTTCCCTGCAAACCAGTTCATCTGTACCATTTTTTTAGGCTCCACATATATGCAATAATATACAATATTTGTTTTCCTCTTTCTGACTTACTTCATTCTGTATGACAGTCTCTCGATCCATCGATGTCTCTACAAATGACCCAGGTTCATTCCTTTCTATGGCCGAGTCATATTCCATTTCATATATGTACCACATCTTTATCCATTCATCTGTCTGTGGGCATTTAGGTTGCTTCCATTACCTGGCTATTGTAAATAGTGCTGCAATGAACATTGTGGTGAATGTGCCTTTTTGATTTACGGTTTTCTCTGGGTATATGCCCAGAAGTGGGATTGCTGGATCAGATGGTAATTCTATTTCTAGTTTTTTTAAGGAAACTCCATACTGTTCTCCATAGTGACTGTATCAATTTACATTCCCACCAATAGTGGAAGAGGGCTCCTTTTGTCCACACCCTCCCCAGAATTGGTTGTTTGTAGATTTTCTGATGATGCCGATTCTAACAGGTGTGAGGTGATACCTCATTGTAGTTTTGATTTGCATTTCTCTAATAATTAGTGCTGTTGAGCAGCTTTTCATGTGCGTCTTGGCCATGTCTGTGTCTCCTTTGAAGAAACGTCTCTTTAGATCTTCTGCCCATTTTTTTGGGTTGTTTGTTTATTTAATATTAAGCTGCATGAGCTGTTTATATATATTGGAGATTAAACCTCTGTCCATTGATTCGTCTGCAACGATTTTCGCCCATTCTGAGGGATGCCTTTTTGCATTCCCGTGTTCTTTAACAAAAAAGGAAAGAAAGGAAAAGAAGCAGAACACTAATGTGCGTAAAATATGCCTTTTGAAACGGTCGTTTTGAAATATGGACGTCCTTTGAATTTTTTGGTCGATATGTGACCCCAGGATTTGTTTTCAGGGCAGGTGTCATTTACAGGCCTGCAATGATTTTGAATATCAACTGACCATTAGCGTTGGGATTAAAGCTGCTGTTGTGTGAAACGGCCACAAGGTGGCAGCAGTTCACCCTTACCCAATCTGTTTACTAGGGCAAGAGAGCCTCAGTGGAATTGGTGTTCTAGATTGGAGTTTAGAATGGAATGTGCCAGGAGAAAGCCCCTCACGTTTGTCTCACTACTTCTTGTTCGTGTTTTTAATTTATTTTTTTATTTTTTATTACAGCAAGTTTGATTACAATGTTTGGCTTGTTGTAGGTGTGGAAGATGTGGTTCTTTTACACATATACAGATGACTGTTCTTCCTGGGATCCTTTTCCGATGTACGTTATGACAGAATGTTGAGTAGTCCTCTCTTGGTATTCTGTAGGTCTTTGGTGATTATATATGTCACCTGTGTTTGTATATGTCTGTTATCCCCGATATCGTAATGAAACCAATCCTCACACCTTTCCATTGGTGAACCATAAGTTTGTTTAATGAATCTGTGATTGCCCTTCTCCGTGGAAATATCTGCCCTGGTATCCATTTTTAGGTAACACCTATAAGTGATATGATATGTTATGTGTCTTTCACTTTCTGACTTGCTACAAGTCACGTGATTACTTCTAGACTCATCTACGGTGCTGCAAATGGCATTGTGTACTTTTTTTCCTTGGCTTCTCTTCTGCCTTAGTGGGGTCCATTTTCAACAATGTGATTCCCTGAGGGTTGTGGGTTAGTTGACCTGGGCAGCCTTACCCTGCCGGCCCGCCCTCCCCAGGTGTGCCTCGTTGAGGTCAATATAAACAGCGCTCCAGGCAGCAATAGCCCCTGAAGCTGTGCCTGACTCCATATTCTCTGCCCCGTCAGCAGTTTCGGGGCTGTGCTGGTGGGAGGGAGTGAGGGGCCACAGCTTTGTGGGTCGCCCGGTGTGAGTGGGGTTCTGCTGGCCTTTCTTCAGGAGTTGCCAGGCTGCCGCCTGTAAAGAAGAGGTTGTGTCACCCATACCTTCCGCTGGAATTTCTCTCCGGACAGAGGTGAGGAAGGAAAAAAGCAGTGGGGGCCGGGACGGGAGGGGTATCTCAGGCAGGGCAATGGAAAGCTTCTGGAAGAGTGCCCGGGGCCAGGACCACCCTGGCTGGCCTGCAGGCACCAAGTTGGCCTGCGTGCTGTCGCTGGTGTGGCTCCACGGTCCTTCCTCTAGGCTTTCAAGCCCTTGTACATATTCAGGTGTTTTACCTGGAAAGGGTGGGAACAGTTCAGCAGCAGCTGGCCTGGGGCTCAGCTCACGTTTACTCACAGATGCCTTGGCACGGTCCCCCAGCTTTGCAATGAGGACGCTCCTTGCGTGGGGGTGGGTTGCTGGCTGTATGGGAGATGGTTCCCCACCTCTGACCAATTTCAGAATTGTTTACTGCTGGAGCAAGTGCCCTGATAGGGTTTTCCTCTGTATAACTCGTCGGTTCAGGTTTTTTTTTTTCTTTTATGGTTCAAGTTAGATTTTATTCCTCTTTTATGTATTTATAGATATAAGCATGGAAATATTTCATTCCTATAAATACATCTGTGTGACGGGAAGAACTTTTTTCTGTTTTATTTTTAAATTTTATTTTTTAAAATTTTGAAATTTAATTTTATTTATTTTTTTATACAGCACGTTATTATTAGTTATGTATTTTATGCATATACTTGTACACAGGTCAATCCCAAACTCCCAACTCATCCCACCACCACCACCCCATGGCTTCCCACACTTGGTGTCCATACGTTTGTTCTCTACCTCTGTGTCTCTATTTCTTCCCTGCAAACCAGTTCATCTGTATCATTTTTAGGCTCCACATATATGCATTAATATACAATATTTGTTTTCCTCTTTGTGACTTACTTCATTCTGTATGACAGTCTCTCGATCCATCGATGTCTCTACAAATGACCCAGTTTCATTCCTTTTTATGGCCGAGTCATATTCCATTTTATATATGTACCACATCTTTATCCATTCATCTGTCTGTGGGCATTTAGGTTGCTTCCATTACCTGGCTATTGTAAATAGTGCTGCAACGAACATTGTGGTGAATGTGCCTTGTTGAAATACGGTTTTCTCTGGGTATATGCCCAGAAGTGGGATTGCTGGATCAGATGGTAATTCTATTTCTAATTTTTTTAAGGAAACTCCATACTGTTCTCCATAGTGACTGTATCAATTTACATTCCCACCAATAGTGGAAGAGGGCTCCTTTTGTCCACACCCTCCCCAGAATTGGTTGTTTGTAGATTTTCTGATGATGCCGATTCTAACAGGTGTGAGGTGATACCTCATTGTAGTTTTGATTTGCATTTCTCTAATAATTAGTGCTGTTGAGCAGCTTTTCATGTGCGTCTTGGCCATCTCTGTGTCTCCTTTGAAGAAACGTCTCTTTAGATCTTCTGCCCATTTTTGTATTGGGTTGTTTGTTTTTTTAATATTAAGCTGCATGAGCTGTTTATATATATTGGAGATTAAACCTGTGTCCATTGATTCGTTTGCAACGATTTTCACCCATCCTGAGGGATGCCTTTTTCCATTCCCGTTTTTTTTTAACAAAAAAGGAAAGAAAGGAAAAGAAGCAGAACACTAATGTGCGTAAAATATGCCTTTTGAAACGGTCGTTTTGAAATATGGACGTCCTTTGAATTTTTTGGTCGATATGTGACCCCAGGATTTGTTTTCAGGGCAGGTGTCATTTACAGGCCTGCAATGATTTTGAATATCAACTGACCATTAGCGTTGGGATTAAAGCTGCTGTTGTGTGAAACGGCCACAAGGTGGCAGCAGTTCACCCTTACCAAATCTGGTTACTAGGGCAAGAGAGCCTCAGTGGAAGTGGTGTTCTAGATTGGAGTTTAGAATGGAATGTGCCAGGAGAAACCCCCTCAAGTTTGTCTCACTACTTCTTGTTCGTGTTTTTAATTTAAGTTTTTATTTTTTATTACAGCAAGTTTGATTACAATGTTTGGCTTGTTGTAGGTGTGGAAGATGTGGTTCTTTTACACATATACAGATGACTGTTCTTCTTGGGATCCTTTTCCCATGTACGTTATGACAGAATGTTGAGTAGTCCTCTCTTGGTATTCTGTAGGTCTTTGGTGATTATATATGTCACCTGTGTTTGTATATGTCTGTTAACCCCGATATCGTAATGAAACCAATCCTCACACCTTTCCATTGGTGAACCATAAGTTTGTTTAATGAATCTGTGATTGCCCTTCTCCGTGGAAATATCTGCCCTGGTATCCATTTTTAGGTAACACCTCTATGTGATATGATATGTGTCTTTCACTTTCTGACTTACTACAAGTCACGTGATTACTTCTAGACTCACCTATGGGGCTGCAAATGGCATTTTGTCCTTTTTTCCCTTGGCTTCTCTTCTGCCTTTGCGGGGTCCATTTTCAACAATGTGATTCCCTGAGGGTTGTGAATTAGCTGACCTGGGCAGCCTTACCCTGCCGGCCCGCCCTCCCGAGGTGTGCCTCGTTGAGGTCAATATAAACAGCGCTCCAGGCAGCAATAGCCCCTGAAGCTGTGCCTGACTCCATATTCTCTGCCCCGTCAGCAGTTTCGGGGCTGTGCTGGTGGGAGGGAGTGAGGGGCCACAGCTTTGTGGGTGGCCCGGTGTGAGTGGGGTTCTGCTGGCCTTTCTTCAGGAGTTGCCAGGCTGCCGCCTGTAAAGAAGAGGTTGTGTCACCCATACCTTCCGCTGGAATTTCTCTCCGGACAGAGGTGAGGAAGGAAAAAAGCAGTGGGGGCCGGGACAGGAGGGGTATCTCAGGCAGGGCAATGGAAAGCTTCTGGAAGAGTGCCCGGGGCCAGGACCACCCTGGCTGGCCTGCAGGCACCAAGTTGGCCCGCGTGCTGTCGCTGGTGTGGCTCCACGGTCCTTCCTCTAGGCTTTCAAGCCCTTGTACATATTCAGGTGTTTTACCTGGAAAGGGTGGGAAGAGTTCAGCAGCAGCTGGCCTGGGGCTCAGCTCACGTTTACTCACAGATGCCTCGGCATGGTCCCCCAGCTTTGCAATGAGGACGCTCCTTGCGTGGGGGTGGGTTGCTGGCTGTATGGGAGATGGTTCCCCACCTCTGACCAATTTGAGAATTGTTTACCGCTGGAGCAAGTGCCGTGATAGGGTTTTCCTCTGTATAACTCGTGGGTTCAGTTTTTTTTTTCCTTTATGGTTCAAGTTAGGTTTTATTCCTCTTTTTTGTATTTATTGATATAAGCATGGAAATAATATATTCCTATAAATACATCTGTGTAACGGGAAGAACTTTTTTCTCTTTTATTTTTAAATTTTATTTTTTAAAATTTTAAAATGTAATTTTATTTATTTTTTTATACAGCACGTTATTATTAGTTATGTATTTTATGCATATACATGTATACAGGTCAATCCCAATCTCCCAACTCATCCCACCACCACCACCCCATGGCTTCCCACTCTTGGTGTCCATACGTTTGTTCTCTACCTCTGTGTCTCTATTTCTTCCCTGCAAACCAGTTCATCTGTACCATTTTTTTAGGTTCCACATATATGCATTAATATACAATATTTGTTTTCCTCTTTCTGACTTACTTCATTCTGTATGACAGTCTCTCGATCCATCGATGTCTCTACAAATGACTCAGTTTCATTCATTTTTATGGCCGAGTAATATTCCATTTCATATATGTACCACATCTTTATCCATTCATCTGTCTGTGGGCATTTAGTTTGCTTCCATTACCTGGCTATTGTAAATAGTGCTGCAATGAACATTGTGGTGAATGTGCCTTTTTGATTTACGGGTTTCTCTGGGTATATGCCCAGAAGTGGGATTGCTGGATCAGATGGTAATTCTATTTCTAGTTTTTTTAAGGAAACTCCATACTGTTCTCCATAGTGACTGTATCAATTTACATTCCCACCAATAGTGGAAGAGGGCTCCTTTTGTCCACACCCTCCCCACAATTGGTTGTTTGTAGAATTTCTGATGATGCCGATTATATCAGGTGTGAGGTGATACCTCATTGTAGTTTTGATTTGCATTTCTCTAATAATTAGTGCTGTTGAGCAGCTTTTCATGTGCGTCTTGGCCATCTCTGTGTCTCCTTTGAAGAAACGTCTCTTTAGATCTTCTGCCCATTTTTGTATTGGGTTGTTTGTTTTTTTAATATTAACCTGCATGAGCTGTTTATATATATTGGAGATTAAACCTCTGTCCATTGATTCGTCTGCAACGATTTTCGCCCATTCTGAGGGATGCCTTTTTCCATTCCCGTGTTTTTTAACAAAAAAAGGAAAGAAAGGAAAAGAAGCAGAACACTAATGTGCGTAAAATATGCCTTTTGAAACGGTCGTTTTGAAATATGGACGTCCTTTGAATTTTTTGGTCGATATGTGACCCCAGGATTTGTTTTCAGGGCAGGTGTCATTTACAGGCCTGCAATGATTTTGAATATCAACTGACCATTAGCGCTGGGATTAAAGTTGCTGTTGTGTGAAACGGCCACAAGGTGGCAGCAGTTCACCCTTACCAAATCTGGTTACTAGGGCAAGAGAGCCTCACTGGAAGTGGTGTTCTAGATTGGAATTTAGAATGGAATGTGCCAGGAGAAAGCCCCTCACGTTTGTCTCACTACATCTTGTTCGTGTTTTTAATTTATTTTTTTTTATTTTTTATTACAGCAAGTTTGATTACAATATTTGGCTTGTGGTAGGTGTGGAAGATGTGGTTCTTTTACACATATACAGATGTCTGTTCTTCCTGGGATCCTTTTCCCATGTACGTTATGACAGAATGTTGAGTAGTCCTCTCTTGGTATTCTGTAGGTCTTTGGTGATTATATATGTCACCTGTGTTTGTATATGTCTGTTATCCCCGATATCGTAATGAAACCAATCCTCACACCTTTCCATTGGTGAACCATAAGTTTGTTTAATGAATCTGTGATTGCCCTTCTCCGTGGAAATATCTGCCCTGGTATCCATTTTTAGGTAACACCTATAAGTGATATGATATGTTATGTGTCTTTCACTTTCTGACTTACTACAAGTCTCGTGATTAGTTCTAGACTCATCTACGGTGCTGCAAATGGCATTGTGTCCTTTTATTCCTTGGCTTCTCTTCTGCCTTAGTGGGGTCCATTTTCAACAATGTGATTCCCTGAGGGTTGTGGGTTAGTTGACCTGGGCAGCCTTACCCTGCCGGCCCGCCCTCCCCAGGTGTGCCTCGTTGAGATCAATATAAACAGCGCTCCAGGCAGCAATAGCCCCTGAAGCTGTGCCTGACTCCATATTCTCTGCCCAATCAGCAGTCTCGGGGCTGTGCTGGTGGGAGGGAGTGAGGGGCCACAGCATTGTGGGTGGCCGGTGTGAGTGGGGTTCTGCTTGCCTTTCTTCAAGAGTTTCCAGGCTGCCGCCTGTAAAGAAGAGGTTGTGTCACCAATACGTTCCGCTGGAATTTCTCTCCGGACAGAGGTGAGGAAGGAAAAAAGCAGTGGGGGCCGGGACAGGAGGGGTATCTCAGGCAGGGCAATGGAAAGCTTCTGGAAGAGCGCCCGGGGCCAGGACCACCCTGGCTGGCCTGCAGGCACCAAGATGGCCTGCGTGCTGTCGCTTGTATGGCTCCACGGTCCTTCCTCTAGGCTTTCAAGCCCCTGTACATATTCAGGTGTTTTACCTGGAAAGGGTGGGAACAGTTCAGCAGCAGCTGGCCTGGGGCTCAGTTCACGTTTACTCACAGATGCCTCGGCACGGTACCCCAGCTTTGCAATGAGGACGCTCCTTGCGTGGGGGTTGGGTTGATGGCTGTATGGGAGATGGTTCCCCACCTCTGACCAATTTCAGAATTGTTTACCGCTGGAGCAAGTGCCCTGATAGGGTTTTCCTCTGTATAACACGTCGCTTCAGGTTTTTTTATTTTCTTTTATGGTTCAAGTTAGATTTTATTCCTCTTTTATGTATTTATAGATATAAGCATGGAAATAATTCATTCCTATAAATACATCTGTGTGACGGGAAGAACATTTTTTGTTTTATTTTTAAATTTTATTTTTTAAAATTTTGAAATTTAATTTTATTTATTTTTTTATACAGCACGTTATTATTAGTTATGTATTTTATGCATATACATGTATACAGGTCAATCCCAAACTCCCAACTCATCCCACCACCACCACCCCATGGCTTCCCACACTTGGTGTCCATACGTTTGTTCTCTACCTCTGTGTCTCTATTTCTTCCCTGCAAACCAGTTCATCTGTACCATTTTTAGGCTCCACATATATGCATTAATATACAATATTTGATTTCCTCTTTCTGACTTACTTCATTCTGTATGACAGTCTCTCGATCCATCGATGTCTCTACAAATGACCCAGTTTCATTCCTTTTTATGGCCGAGTAATATTCCATTTTATATATGTACCACCTCTTTATCCATTCATCTGTCTGTGGGCATTTACGTTGCTTCCATTACCTGGCTATTGTAAATAGTGCTGCAACGAACATTGTGGTGAATGTGCCTTTTTGAAATACGGTTTTCTCTGGGTATAGGCCCAGAAGTGGGATTGCTGGATCAGATGGTAATTCTATTTCTAGTTTTTTTTAAGGAAACTCCATACTGTTCTCCATAGTGACTGTATCAATTTACATTCCCACCAATAGTGGAAGAGGGCTCCTTTTGTCCACACCCTACCCAGAATTGGTTGTTTGTAGATTTTCTGATGATGCCGATTCTAACAGGTGTGAGGTGAAACCTCATTGTAGTTTTGATTTGCATTTCTCTAATAATTAGTGCTGTTGAGAAGCTTTTCATGTGCGTCATGGCCATCTCTGTGTCTCCTTTCAAGAAACGTCTCTTTAGATCTTCTGCCCATTTTTGTATTGGGTTGTTTGTTTTTTTAATATTAAGCTGCATGAGCTGTTTATATATATTGGAGATTAAACCTCTGTCCATTGATTCGTCTGCAACGATTTTCGCCCATTCTGAGGGATGCCTTTTTCCATTCCCGTGTTTTTTAACAAAAAAGAAAGAAAAAATAGAAGCAGAACACTAATTTGCGTAAAATATGCCTTTTGAAACGGTCGTTTTGAAATATGGACGTCCTTTGAATTTTTTGGTCGATATGTGACCGCAGGATTTGCTTTCAGGGCAGGTGTCATTTACAGGCCTGAAATGATTTTGAATATCAACTGACCATTAGCGCAGGGATTAACGCTGCTGTTGTGTGAAACGGCCACAAGGTGGCAGCAGTTCACCTTTACCCAATCTGGTTACTAGGGCAAGATAGCCTCAGTGGAAGTGGTGATCTAGATTGGAGTTTAGAATGGAATGTGCCAGGAGAAAGCCCCTCACGTTTTTCTCACTACATCTTGTTCCTGTTTTTAATTTAATTTTTTTATTTTTTATTACAGCAAGTTTGATTGCAATGTTTGGCTTGTGGTAGGTGTGGAAGATGTGGTTCTTTTACACATATACAGATGACTGTTCTTCCTGGGATCCTTTTCCCATGTACGTTATGACAGAATGTTGAGTAGTCCTCTCTTGGTATTCTGTAGGTCTTTGGTGATTATATATGTCACCTGTGTTTGTATATGTCTGTTAACCCCGATATCGTAATGAAACCAATCCTCACACCTTTCCATTGGTGAACCATAAGTTTGTTTAATGAATCTGTGATTGCCCTTCTCCGTGGAAATATCTGCCCTGGTATCCATTTTTAGGTAACACCTATAAGTGATATGATATGTTATGTGTCTTTCACTTTCTGACTTGCTACAAGTCACGTGATTACTTCTAGACTCATCTACGGTGCTGCAAATGGCATTGTGTCCTTTTTTTCCTTGACTTCTCTTCTGCCTTAGTGGGGTCCATTTTCAACAATGTGATTCCCTGAGGGTTGTGGGTTAGTTGACCTGGGCAGCCTTACCCTGCCGGCCCGCCCTCCCCAGGTGTTCCTCGTTGAGGTCAATATAAACAGTGCTCCAGGCAGCAATAGCCCCTGAAGCTGTGCCTGACTCCATATTCTCTGCCCCGTCAGCAGTCTCGGGGCTGTGCTGGTGGGAGGGAGTGAGGGGCCACAGCTTTGTGGGTGGCCCGGTGTGAGTGGGGTTCTGCTGGCCTTTCTTCAGGAGTTGCCAGGCTGCCGCCTGTAAAGAAGAGGTTGTGTCAACCATACCTTCCGCTGGAATTTCTCTCCGGACAGAGGTGAGGAAGGAAAAAAGCAGTGGGGGCCGGGACAGGAGGGGTATCTCAGGCAGGGCAATGGAAAGCTTCTGGAAGAGTGCCCGGGGCCAGGACCACCCTGGCTGGCCTGCAGGCACCAAGTTGGCCTGCGTGCTGTCACTGGTGTGGCTCCACGGTCCTTCCTCTAGGCTTTCAAGCCCTTGTACATATTCAGGTGTTTTACCTGGAAAGGGTGGGAACAGTTCAGCAGCAGCTGGCCTGGGGCTCAGCTCACGTTTACTCACAGATGCCTCGGCACGGTCCCCCAGCTTTGCAATGAGGACGCTCCTTGCGTGGGGGGTGGGTTGCTGGCTGTATGGGAGATGGTTCCCCACCTCTGACCGATTTCAGAATTGTTTACCACTGGAGCAAGTGCCCTGATAGGGTTTTCCTCTGTATAACTCGTGGGTTCAGTTTTTTTTTTCTTTAATGGTTCAAGTTAGATTTTATTCCTCTTTTATGTATTTATAGATATAAGCATGGAAATAATATATTCCTATAAATACATCTGTGTAACGGGAAGAACTTTTTTCTGTTTTATTTTTAAATTTTATTTTTTAAAATTTTTAAAAGTAATCTTATTTATTTTTTTATACAGCACGTTATTATTATTTATGTATTTTATGCATATATATGTATACAGGTCAATCCCAATCTCCCAACTCATCCCACCACCACCACCCCATGGCTTCCCACTCTTGGTGTCCATACGTTTGTTCTCTACCTCTGTGTCTCTCTTTCTTCCCTGCAAACCAGTTCATCTGTACCATTTTTTTAGGTTCCACATATATGCATTAATATACAATATTTGTTTTCCTCTTTCTGACTTACTTCATTCTGTATGACAGTCTCTCGATCCATCGATGTCTCTACAAATGACTCAGTTTCATTCATTTTTATGGCCGAGTAATATTCCATTTCATATATGTACCACATCTTTATCCATTCATCTGTCTGTGGGCATTTAGGTTGCTTCCATTACCTGGCTATTGTAAATAGTGCTGCAATGAACATTGTGGTGAATGTGCCTTTTTGATTTACGGTTTTCTCTGGGTATATGCCCGGGAGTGGGATTGCTGGATCAGATGGTAATTCTATTTCTAGTTTTTTTAAGGAAACTCCATACTGTTCTCCATAGTGACTGTATCAATTTACATTCCCACCAATAGTGGAAGAGGGCTCCTTTTGTCCACACCCTCCCCAGAATTGGTTGTTTGTAGAATTTCTGATGATGCCGATTCTAACCGGTGTGAGGTGATAACTCATTGTAGTTTTGATTTGCATTTCTCTAATAATTAGTGCTGTTGAGCAGCTTTTCATGTGCGTCTTGGCCATCTCTGTGTCTTCTTTGAAGAAACGTCTCTTTAGATCTTCTGCCCATTTTTGTATTGGGTTGTTTGTTTTTTTAATATTAAGCGGCATGAGTTGTTTATATATATTGGAGATTAAACCTCTGTCCATTGATTCGTCTGCAACGATTTTCGCCCATTTTGAGGGATGCCATTTTCCATTCCCGTGTTTTTTAACAAAAAAAGGAAAGAAAGGAAAAGAAGCAGAACACTAATGTGCGTAAAATATGCCTTTTGAAACGGTCGTTTTGAAATATGGACGTCCTTTGAATTTTTTGGTCGATATGTGACCCCAGGATTTGTTTTCAGGGCAGGTGTCATTTACAGGCCTGCAATGATTTTGAATATCAACTGACTATTAGCGCTGGGATTAAAGTTGCTGTTGTGTGAAACGGCCACAAGGTGGCAGCAGTTCACCCTTACCAAATCTGGTTACTAGGGCAAGAGAGCCTCACTGGAAGTGGTGTTCTAGATTGGAATTTAGAATGGAATGTGCCAGGAGAAAGCCCCTCACGTTTGTCTCACTACATCTTGTTCGTGTTTTTAATTTATTTTTTTTTATTTTTTATTACAGCAAGTTTGATTACAATATTTGGCTTGCTGTAGGTGTGGAAGATGTGGTTCTTTTACACATATACAGATGTCTGTTCTTCCTGGGATCCTTTTCCCATGTACGTTATGACAGAATGTTGAGTAGTCCTCTCTTGGTATTCTGTAGGTCTTTGGTGATTATATATGTCACCTGTGTTTGTATATGTCTGTTATCCCCGATATCGTAATGAAACCAATCCTCACACCTTTCCATTGGTGAACCATAAGTTTGTTTAATGAATCTGTGATTGCCCTTCACCGTGGAAATATCTGCCCTGGTATCCATTTTTAGGTAACACCTATAAGTGATATGATATGTTATTTGTCTTTCACTTTCTGACTTACTACAAGTCACGTGATTACTTCTAGACTCATTTACGGTGCTGCAAATGGCATTGTGTCCTTTTTTTCCTTGGCTTGTCTTCTGCCTTAGTGGGGTCTATTTTCAACAATGTGATACCCTGAGGGTTGTGGGTTAGCTGAGCTGGGCAGCCTTACCCTGCCGGCCCGCCCTCCCCAGGTGTGCCTCTTTGAGATCAATATAAACAGCACTCCAGGCAGCAATAGCCCCTGAAGCTGTGCCTGACTCCATATTCTCTGCCCAATCAGCAGTCTCGGGGCTGTGCTGGTGGGAGGGAGTGAGGGGCCACAGCATTGTCGGTGGCCCGGTGTGAGTGGGGTTCTGCTGGCCTTTCTTCAAGAGTTTCCAGCCTGCCGCCTGTAAAGAAGAGGTTGTGTCACCCATACCTTCCGCTGGAATTTCTCTCCGGACAGAGGTGAGGAAGGAAAAAAGCAGTGGGGGCCGGGACAGGAGGGGTATCTCAGGCAGGGCAATGGAAAGCTTCTGGAAGAGCGCCCGGGGCCAGGACCACCCTGGCTGGCCTGCAGGCACCAAGTTGGCCTGCGTGCTGTCGCTGGTGTGGCTCCACGGTCCTTCCTCTAGGCTTTCAAGCCCTTGTACATATTGAGGTGTTTTACCTGGAAAGGGTGGGAACAGTTCAGCAGCAGCTGGCCTGGGGCTCAGCTCACGTTTACTCACAGATGCCTCGGCACGGTCCCCCAGCTTTGCAATGAGGACGCTCCTTGCGTGGGGGCTGGGTTGCTGGCTGTATGGGAGATGGTTCCCCACCTCTGACCAATTTCAGAATTGTTTACCGCTGGAGCAAGTGCCCTGATAGGGTTTTCCTCTGTATAACTCGTCGGTTCAGGTTTTTTTTTTCTTTTATGGTTCAAGTTAGATTTTATTCCTCTTTTATGTATTTATAGATATAAGCATGGAAATAATTCATTCCTATAAATACATCTGTGTGACGGGAAGAACTTGTTTCTGTTTTATTTTTAAATTTTATTTTTTAAAATTTTGAAATTTAATTTTATTTATTTTTTTATACAGCACGTTATTATTAGTTATGTATTTTATGCATATACATGTATACAGGTCAATCCCAAACTCCCAACTCATCCCACCACCACCACCCCATGGCTTCCCACACTTGGTGTCCATACGTTTGTTCTCTACCTCTGTGTCTCTATTTCTTCCCTGCAAACCAGTTCATCTGTACCATTTTTAGGCTCCACATATATGCATTAATATACAATATTTGTTTTCCTCTTTCTGACTTACTTCATTCTGTATGACAGTCTCTCGATCCATCGATGTCTCTACAAATGACCCAGTTTCATTCCTTTTTATGGCCGAGTAATATTCCATTTTATATATGTACCACCTCTTTATCCATTCATCTGTCTGTGGGCATTTAGGTTGCTTCCATTACCTGGCTATTGTAAATAGTGCTGCAATGAACATTGTGGTGAATGTGCCTTTTTGAAATACGGTTTTCTCTGGGTATATGCCCCGAAGTGGGATTGCTGGATCAGATGGTAATTCTATTTCTAGTTTTTTTTAAGGAAACTCCATACTGTTCTCCATAGTGACTGTATCAATTTACATTCCCACCAATAGTGGAAGAGGGCTCCTTTTGTCCACACCCTCCCCAGAATTGGTTGTTTGTAGATTTTCTGATGATGCCGATTCTAACAGGTGTGAGGTGATACCTCATTGTAGTTTTGATTTGCATTTCTCTAATAATTAGTGCTGTTGAGCAGCTTTTCATGTGCGTCTTGGCCATCTCTGTGTCTCCTTTGAAGAAACGTCTCTTTAGATCTTCTGCCCATTTTTGTATTGGGTTGTTTGTTTTTTTAATATTAACCTGCATGAGCTGTTTATATATATTGGAGATTAAACCTCTGTCCATTGATTCGTCTGCAACGATTTTCGCCCATTCTGAGGGATGCCTTTTTCCATTCCCGTGTTTTTTAACAAAAAATGGAAGAAAGGAAAAGAAGCAGAACACTAATGTGCGTAAAATATGCCTTTTGAAATGGTCATTTTGAAATATGGACGTCCTTTGAATTTTTTGGTCGATATGTGACCCCAGGATTTGTTTTCAGGGCAGGTGTCATTTACAGGCCTGCAATGATTTTGAATATCAACTGACCATTAGCGTTGGGATTAAAGCTGCTGTTGTGTGAAACGGCCACAAGGTGGCAGCAGTTCACCCTTACCAAATCTGGTTACTAGGGCAAGAGAGCCTCACTGGAAGTGGTGTTCTAGATTGGAGTTTAGAATGGAATGTGCCAGGAGAAAGCCCCTCACGTTTGTCTCACTACTTCTTGTTCGTGTTTTTAATTTAATTTTTTATTTTTTATTACAGCAAGTTTGATTACAATGTTTGGCTTGTTGTAGGTGTGGAAGATGTGGTTCTTTTACACATATACAGAAGACTGTTCTTCCTGGGATCCTTTTCCCATGTACGTTATGACAGAATGTTGAGTAGTCCTCTCTTGGTATTCTGTAGGTCTTTGGTGATTATATATGTCACCTGTGTTTGTATATGTCTGTTAACCCCGATATCGTAATGAAACCAATCCTCACACCTTTCCATTGGTGAACCATAAGTTTGTTTAATGAATCTGTGATTGCCCTTCTCCGTGGAAATATCTGCCCTGGTATCCATTTTTAGGTAACACCTATAAGTGATATGATATGTTATGTGTCTTTCACTTTCTGACTTACTACAAGTCACGTGATTACTTCTAGACTCATCTACCGTGCTGCAAATGGCATTGTGTCCTTTTATTCCTTGGCTTCTCTTCTGCCTTAGTGGGGTCCATTTTCAACAATGTGATTCCCTGAGGGTTGTGGGTTAGCTGAGCTGGGCAGCCTTACCCTGCCGGCCCGCCCTCCCCAGGTGTGCCTCGTTGAGATCAATATAAACAGTGCTAGAGGCAGCAATAGCCCCTGAAGCTGTGCCTGACTCCATATTCTCTGCCCCGTCAGCAGTCTCGGGGCTGTGCTGGTGGGAGGGAGTGAGGGACCACAGCTTTTTGGGTGGCCCGGTGTGAGTGGGGTTCTGCTGGCCTTTCTTCAGGAGTTGCCAGGCTGCCGCCTGTAAAGAAGAGGTTGTGTCACCCATACCTTCCGCTGGAATTTCTCTCCGGACAGAGGTGAGGAAGGAAAAAAGCAGTGGGGGCCGGGACAGGAGGGGTATCTCAGGCAGGGCAATGGAAAGCTTCTGGAAGAGCGCCCGGGGCCAGGACCACCCTGGCTGGCCTGCAGGCACCAAGTTGGCCTGCGTGCTGTCGCTGGTGTGGCTCCACGGTCCTTCCTCTAGGCTTTCAAGCCCTTGTACATATTCAGGTGTTTTACCTGGAAAGGGTGGGAACAGTTCAGCAGCAGCTGGCCTGGGGCTCAGCTCACGTTTACTCACAGATGCCTCGGCACGGTCCCCCAGCTTTGCAATGAGGACGCTCCTTGCGTGGGGGGTGGGTTGATGGCTGTATGGGAGATGGTTCCCCACCTCTGACCAATTTCAGAATTGTTTACCGCTGGAGCAAGTGCCCTGATAGGGTTTTCCTCTGTATAACTCGTCGGTTCAGGTTTTTTTTTTCTTTTATGGTTCAAGTTAGATTTTATTCCTCTTTTATGTATTTATAGATATAAGCATGGAAATAATTCATTCCTATAAATACATCTGTGTGACGGGAAAAACTTGTTTCTGTTTTATTTTTAAATTTTATTTTTTTAAATTTTGAAATTTAATTTTATTTATTTTTTTATACAGCACGTTATTATTAGTTATGTATTTTATGCATATACATGTATACAGGTCAATCCCAAACTCCCAACTCATCCCACCACCACCACCCCATGGCTTCCCACACTTGGTGTCCATACGTTTGTTCTCTACCTCTGTGTCTCTATTTCTTCCCTGCAAACCAGTTCATCTGTACCATTTTTAGGCTCCACATATATGCATTAATATACAATATTTGTTTTCCTCTTTCTGACTTACTTCATTCTGTATGACAGTCTCTCGATCCATCGATGTCTCTACAAATGACCCAGTTTCATTCCTTTTTATGGCCGAGTAATATTCCATTTTATATATGTACCACCTCTTTATCCATTCATCTGTCTGTGGGCATTTAGGTTGCTTCCATTACCTGGCTATTGTAAATAGTGCTGCAATGAACATTGTGGTGAATGTGCCTTTTTGAAATACGGTTTTCTCTGGGTATATGCCCAGAAGTGGGATTGCTGGATCAGATGGTAATTCTATTTCTAGTTTTTTTTAAGGAAACTCCATACTGTTCTCCATAGTGACTGTATCAATTTACATTCCCACCAATAGTGGAAGAGGGCTCCTTTTGTCCACACCCTCCCCAGAATTGGTTGTTTGTAGATTTTCTGATGATGCCGATTCTAACAGGTGTGAGGTGATACCTCATTGTAGTTTTGATTTGCATTTCTCTAATAATTAGTGCTGTTGAGCAGCTTTTCATGTGCGTCTTGGCCATCTCTGTGTCTCCTTTGAAGAAACGTCTCTTTAGATCTTCTGCCCATTTTTGTATTGGGTTGTTTGTTTTTTTAATATTAACCTGCATGAGCTGTTTATATATATTGGAGATTAAACCTCTGTCCATTGATTCGTCTGCAACGATTTTCGCCCATTCTGAGGGATGCCTTTTTCCATTCCCGTGTTTTTTAACAAAAAATGGAAGAAAGGAAAAGAAGCAGAACACTAATGTGCGTAAAATATGCCTTTTGAAATGGTCATTTTGAAATATGGACGTCCTTTGAATTTTTTGGTCGATATGTGACCCCAGGATTTGTTTTCAGGGCAGGTGTCATTTACAGGCCTGCAATGATTTTGAATATCAACTGACCATTAGCGTTGGGATTAAAGCTGCTGTTGTGTGAAACGGCCACAAGGTGGCAGCAGTTCACCCTTACCAAATCTGGTTACTAGGGCAAGAGAGCCTCACTGGAAGTGGTGTTCTAGATTGGAGTTTAGAATGGAATGTGCCAGGAGAAAGCCCCTCACGTTTGTCTCACTACTTCTTGTTCGTGTTTTTAATTTAATTTTTTATTTTTTATTACAGCAAGTTTGATTACAATGTTTGGCTTGTTGTAGGTGTGGAAGATGTGGTTCTTTTACACATATACAGAAGACTGTTCTTCCTGGGATCCTTTTCCCATGTACGTTATGACAGAATGTTGAGTAGTCCTCTCTTGGTATTCTGTAGGTCTTTGGTGATTATATATGTCACCTGTGTTTGTATATGTCTGTTAACCCCGATATCGTAATGAAACCAATCCTCACACCTTTCCATTGGTGAACCATAAGTTTGTTTAATGAATCTGTGATTGCCCTTCTCCGTGGAAATATCCGCCCTCGTATCCATTTTTAGGTAATACCTATAAGTGATATGATATGTTATGTGTCTTTCACTTTCTGACTTACTACAAGTCACGTGATTACTTCTAGACTCATCTACCGTGCTGCAAATGGCATTGTGTCCTTTTATTCCTTGGCTTCTCTTCTGCCTTAGTGGGGTCCATTTTCAACAATGTGATTCCCTGAGGGTTGTGGGTTAGCTGAGCTGGGCAGCCTTACCCTGCCGGCCCGCCCTCCCCAGGTGTGCCTCGTTGAGATCAATATAAACAGTGCTAGAGGCAGCAATAGCCCCTGAAGCTGTGCCTGACTCCATATTCTCTGCCCCGTCAGCAGTCTCGGGGCTGTGCTGGTGGGAGGGAGTGAGGGACCACAGCTTTTTGGGTGGCCCGGTGTGAGTGGGGTTTTGCTGGCTTTTCTTCAGGAGTTGCCAGGCAGCCGCCTGTAAAGAAGAGGTTGTGTCACCCATACCTTCCGCTGGAATTTCTCTCCGGACAGAGGTGAGGAAGGAAAAAAGCAGTGGGGGCCGGGACAGGAGGGGTATCTCAGGCAGGGCAATGGAAAGCTTCTGGAAGAGCGCCCGGGGCCAGGACCACCCTGGCTGGCCTGCAGGCACCAAGTTGGCCTGCATGCTGTCGCTGGTGTGGCTCCACGGTCCTTCCTCTAGGCTTTCAAGCCCTTGTACATATTCAGGTGTTTTACCTGGAAAGGGTGGGAACAGTTCAGCAGCAGCTGGCCTGGGGCTCAGCTCACGTTTACTCACAGATGCCTCGGCACGGTCCCCCAGCTTTGCAATGAGGACGCTCCTTGCGTGGGGGGTGGGTTGATGGCTGTATGGGAGATGGTTCCCCACCTCTGACCAATTTCAGAATTGTTTACCGCTGGAGCAAGTGCCCTGATAGGGTTTTCCTCTGTATAACTCGTCGGTTCAGGTTTTTTTTTTTTCTTTTATGGTTCAAGTTAGATTTTATTCCTCTTTTATGTATTTATAGATATAAGCATGGAAATAATTCATTCCTATAAATACATCTGTGTGACGGGAAGAACTTGTTTCTGTTTTATTTTTAAATTTTATTTTTTAAAATTTTGAAATTTAATTTTATTTATTTTTTTATACAGCACGTTATTATTAGTTATGTATTTTATGCATATACATGTATACAGGTCAATCCCAATCTCCCAACTCATCCCACCACCACCAACCCATGGCTTCCCACACTTGGTGTCCATACGTTTGTTCTCTACCTCTGTGTCTCTATTTCTTCCCTGCAAACCAGTTCATCTGTACCATTTTTAGGCTCCACATATATGCATTAATATACAATATTTGTTTTCCTCTTTCTGACTTACTTCATTCTGTATGACAGTCTCTCGATCCATCGATGTCTCTACAAATGACCCAGTTTCATTCCTTTTTATGGCCGAGTCATATTCCATTTTATATATGTACCACCTCTTTATCCATTCATCTGTCTGTGGGCATTTAGGTTGCTTCCATTACCTGGCTATTGTAAATAGTGCTGCAATGAACATTGTGGTGAATGTGCCTTTTTGAAATACGGTTTTCTCTGGGTATATGCCCAGAAGTGGGATTGCTGGATCAGATGGTAATTCTATTTCTAGTTTTTTTAAGGAAACTCCATACTGTTCTCCATAGTGACTCTATCAATTTACATTCCCACCAATAGTGGAAGAGGGCTCCTTTTGTCCACACCCTCCCCAGAATTGGTTGTTTGTAGATTTTCTGATGATGCCGATTCTAACAGGTGTGAGGTGATACCTCATTGTAGTTTTGATTTGCATTTCTCTAATAATTAGTGCTGTTGAGCAGCTTTTCATGTGCGTCTTGGCCATCTCTGTGTCTCCTTTGAAGAAACGTGTCTTTAGATCTTCTGCCCATTTTTTTGGGTTGTTTGTTTTTTTTAATATTAAGCTGCATGAGCTGTTTATATATATTGGAGATTAAACCTCTGTCCATTGATTCGTCTGCAACGATTTTCGCCCATTCTGAGGGATGCCTTTTTCCATTCCCGTGTTTTTTAACAAAAAAGGGAAGAAAGGGAAAGAAGCAGAGCACTAATGTGCGTAAAATATGCCTTTTGAAACGGTCGTTTTGAAATATGGACGTCCTTTGAATTTTTTGGTCGATATGTGACCCCAGGATTTGTTTTCAGGGCAGGTGTCATTTACAGACCTGCAATGATTTTGAATATCAACTGACCATTAGCGTTGGGATTAAAGCTGCTGTTGTGTGAAACGGCCACAAGGTGGCAGCAGTTCACCCTTACCAAATCTGGTTACTAGCGCAAGAGAGCCTCAGTGGAAGTGGTGTTCTAGATTGGAGTTTAGAATGGAATGTGCCAGGAGAAAGCCCCTCACTTTTGTCTCACTACTTCTTGTTCGTGTTTTTAATTTAATTTTTTATTTTTTATTACAGCAAGCTTGATTTCAATGTTTGGCTTGTTGTAGGTGTGGAAGATGTGGTTCTTTTACACATATGCAGATGACTGTTCTTCCTGGGATCCTTTTCCCATGTACGTTATGACAGAATGTTGAGGAGTCCTCTCTTGGTATTCTGTAGGTTTTTGGTGATTATATATGTCACCTGTGTTTGTATATGTCTGTTAACCCCGATATCGTAATGAAACCAATCCTCACACCTTTCCATTGGTGAACCATAAGTTTGTTTAATGAATCTGTGACTGCCCTTCTCCGTGGAAATATCTGCCCTGGTATCCATTTTTAGGTAACACCTATAAGTGATATGATATGATATGTGTCTTTCACTTTCTGACTTACTACAAGTAACGTGATTACTTCTAGACTCATCTACGGTGCTGCAAATGGCATTGTGTCCTTTTATTCCTTGGCTTCTCTTCTGCCTTAGTGGGGTCCATTTTCAACAATGTGATTCCCTGAGGGTTGTGGGTTAGCTGACCTGGGCAGCCTTACCCTGCCGGCCCGCCCTCCCCACGTGTGCCTCGTTGAGATCAATATAAACAGCGCTCCAGGCCGCAATAGCCCCTGAAGCTGTGCCTGACTCCATATTCTCTGCCCCGTCAGCAGTCTCGGGGCTGTGCTGGTGGGAGGGATTGAGGGGCCACAGCTTTGTGGGTGGCCCGGTGTGAGTGGGGTTCTGCTTGCCTTTCTTCAGGAGTTGCCAGGCTGCCGCCTGTAAAGCAGAGGTTGTGTCACCCATAACTTCCGCTGGAATTTCTCTCCGGACAGAGGTGAGGAAGGAAAAAAGCAGTGGGGTCCGGGACAGGAGGGGTATCTCAGGCAGGGCAATGGAAAGCTTCTGGAAGAGCGCCCGGGGCCAGGACCACCCTGGCTGGCCTGCAGGCACCAAGTTGGCCTGAGTGCTGTCGCTGGTGTGGCTCCACGGTCCTTCCTCTAGGCTTTCAAACCCTTGTACATATTGAGGTGTTTTACCTGGAAAGGTTGGGAACAGTTCAGCAGCAGCTGGCCTGGGGCTCAGCTCACGTTTACTCACAGGTGCCTCGGCACGGTCCCCCAGCTTTGCAATGAGGACGCTCCTTGCGTGGGGGGTGGGTTGCTGGCTGTATGGGAGATGGTTCCCCACCTCTGACCAATTTCAGAATTGTTTACCGCTGGATCAAGTGCCGTGATAGGGTTTTCCTCTGTATAACTGGTGGGTTCAGTTTTTTTTTTTCTTTTATGGTTCAAGTTAGATTTTATTCCTCTTTTATGTATTTATAGATATAAGCATGGAAATAATATATTCCTATAAATACATCTGTGTGACGGGAAGAACATTTTTTGTTTTATTTTTAAATTTTATTTTTTAAAATTTTGAAATTTAATTTTATTTATTTTTTTATACAGCACGTTATTATTAGTTATGTATTTTATGCATATACATGTATACAGGTCAATCCCAAACTCCCAACTCATCCCACCACCACCACCCCATGGCTTCCCACACTTGGTGTCCATACGTTTGTTCTCTACCTCTGTGTCTCTATTTCTTCCCTGCAAACCAGTTCATCTGTACCATTTTTAGGCTCCACATATATGCATTAATATACAATATTTGTTTTCCTCTTTCTGACTTACTTCATTCTGTATGACAGTCTCTCGATCCATCGATGTCTCTACAAATGACCCAGTTTCATTCCTTTTTATGGCCGAGTAATATTCCATTTTATATATGTACCACCTCTTTATCCATTCATCTGTCTGTGGGCATTTAGGTTGCTTCCATTACCTGGCTATTGTAAATAGTGCTGCAATGAACATTGTGGTGAATGTGCCTTTTTGAAATACGGTTTTCTCTGGGTATATGCCCAGAAGTGGGATTGCTGGATCAGATGGTAATTCTATTTCTAGTTTTTTTAAGGAAACTCCATACTGTTCTCCATAGTGACTGTATCAATTTACATTCCCACCAATAGTGGAAGAGGGCTCCTTTTGTCCACACCCTCCCCAGAATTGGTTGTTTGTAGATTTTCTGATGATGCCGATTCTAACAGGTGTGAGGTGATACCTCATTGTAGTTTTGATTTGCATTTCTCTAATAATTAGTGCTGTTGAGCAGCTTTTCATGTGCGTCTTGGCCATCTCTGTGTCTCCTATGAAGAAACGTCTCTTTAGATCTTCTGCCCATTTTTTGGGTTGTTTGTTTTTTTAATATTAACCTTCATGAGCTGTTTATATATATTGGAGATTAAACCTCTGTCCATTGATTCGTCTGCAACGATTTTCGCCAATTCTGAGGGATGCCTTTTTCCATTCCCGTGTTTTTTAACAAAAAAGAAAAGAAAGGAAAAGAAGCAGAACACTAATGTGCGTAAAATATGCCTTTTGAAACGGTCGTTTTGAAATATGGACGTCCTTTGAATTTTTTGGTCGATATGTGACCCCAGGATTTGTTTTCAGGGCAGGTGTCATTTACAGGTCTGCAATGATTTTGAATATCAACTGACCATTAGAGTTGGGATTAAAGCTGCTGTTGTGTGAAACGGCCACAAGGTGGCAGCAGTTCACCCTTACCCAATCTGGTTACTAGGGCAAGAGAGCCTCAGTGGAAGTGGTGTTCTAGATTTGAGTTTAGAATGGAATGTGCCAGGAGAAAGCCCCTCACGTTTGTCTCACTACTTCTTGTTCGTGTTTTTAATTTAATTTTTTATTTTTTATTACAGCAAGTTTGATTACAATGTTTGGCTTTTTGTAGGTGTGGAAGATGTGGTTCTTTTACACATGTACAGAAGACTGTTCTTCCTGGGATCCTTTTCCCATGTACGTTATGACAGAAAGTTGAGTAGTCCTCTCTTGGTATTCTGTAGGTCTTTGGTGATTATATATGTCACCTGTGTTTGTATATGTCTGTTAACCCCGATATCGTAATGAAACCAATCCTCACACCTTTCCATTGGTGAACCATAAGTTTGTTTAATGAATCTGTGATTGCCCTTCTCCGTGGAAATATCTGCTCTGGTATCCATTTTTAGGTAACACCTATAAGTGATATGATATGTTATGTGTCTTTCACTTTCTGACTTGCTACAAGTCACGTGATTTCTTCTAGACTCATCTACGGTGCTGCAAATGGCATTGTGTCCTTTTTTTCCTTGGCTTCTCTTCTGCCTTAGTGGGGTCCATTTTCAACAATGTGATTCCCTGAGGGTTGTGGGTTAGTTGACCTGGGCAGCCTTACCCTGCCGGCCCGCCCTCCCCAGGTGTGCCTCGTTGTGGTCAATATAAACAGTGCTCCAGGCAGCAATAGCCCCTGAAGCTGTGCCTGACTCCATATTCTCTGCCCCGTCAGCAGTCTCGGGGCTCTGCTGGTGGGAGGGAGTGAGGGGCCACAGCTTTGTGGGTGGCCCGGTGTGAGTGGGGTTCTGCTGGCCTTTCTTCAGGAGTTTCCAGGCTGCCGCCTGTAAAGAAGAGGTTGTGTCACCCATACCTTCCGCTGGAATTTCTCTCCGGACAGAGGTGAGGAAAGAAAAAAGCAGTGGGGGCCGGGACAGGAGGGGTATCTCAGGCAGGGCAATGGAAAGCTTCTGGAAGAGTGCCCGGGGCCAGGACCACCCTGGCTGGCCTGCAGGCACCAAGTTGGCCTGCGTGCTGTCGCTGGTGTGGCTCCACGGCCCTTCCTCTAGGCTTTCAAGCCCTTGTACATATTCAGGTGTTTTACCTGGAAAGGGTGGGAACAGTTCAGCAGCAGCTGGCCTGGGGCTTAGCTCACGTTTACTCACAGATGCCTCGGCACGGTCCCCCAGCTTTGCAATGAGGACGCTCCTTGCGTGGGGGGTGGGTTGCTGGCTGTATGAGAGATGGTTCCCCACCTCTGACCAATTTCAGAATTGTTTACTGCTGGAGCAAGTGCCCTGATAGGGTTTTCCTCTGTATAACTCGTCGGTTCAGGTTTTTTTTTTTTCCTTTTATGGTTCAAGTTAGATTTTATTCCTCTTTTATGTATTTATAGATATAAGCATGGAAATAATTCATTCCTATA
The DNA here is from genome assembly GCF_964341445.2 of Mesoplodon mirus. Lineage (NCBI taxonomy): Eukaryota > Metazoa > Chordata > Mammalia > Artiodactyla > Ziphiidae > Mesoplodon > Mesoplodon mirus. Next base: position 508,146 of record NW_028295801.1, on the reverse strand, counting down.
AATACATCTGTGTGACGGGAAGAACTTTTTTCTGTTTTATTTTTAAATTTTATTTTTTAAAATTTTGAAATTTAATTTTATTTATTTTTTTATACAGCACGTTATTATTAGTTATGTATTTTATGCATATACATGTATACAGGTCAATCCCAAACTCCCAACTCATCCCACCACCACCACCCCATGGCTTCCCACACTTGGTGTCCATACGTTTGTTCTCTACCTCTGTGTCTCTATTTCTTCCCTACAAACCAGTTCATCTGTACCATTTTTAGGCTCCACATATATGCATTAATATACAATATTTGTTTTCCTCTTTCTGACTTACTTCATTCTGTATGACAGTCTCTCGATCCATCGATGTCTCTACAAATGACCCAGTTTCATTCCTTTTTATGGCCGAGTAATATTCCATTTTATATATGTACCACATCTTTATCCATTCATCTGTCTGTGGGCATTTAGGTTGCTTCCATTACCTGACTATTGTAAATAGTGCTGCAACGAACATTGTGGTGAATGTGCCTTTTTGTAATACGGTTTTCTCTGGGTATATGCCCAGAAGTGGGATTGCTGGATCAGATGGTAATTCTATTTCTAATTTTTTTAAGGAAAGTCCATACTGTTCTCCATAGTGACTGTATCAATTTACATTCCCACCAATAGTGGAAGAGGGCTCCTTTTGTCCACACCCTCCCCAGAATTGGTTGTTTGTAGATTTTCTGATGATGCCGATTCTAACAGGTGTGAGGTGATACCTCATTGTAGTTTTGATTTGCATTTCTCTAATAATTAGTGCTGTTGAGCAGCTTTTCATGTGCGTCTTGGCCATCTCTGTGTCTCCTTTGAAGAAACGTCTCTTTAGATCTTCTGCCCATTTTTTTGTGTTGTTTGTTTTTTTAATATTAAGCTGCATGAGCTGTTTATATATATTGGAGATTAAACCTCTGTCCATTGATTCGTCTGCAACGATTTTCGCCCATTCTGAGGGATGCCTTTTTCCATTCCCGTGTTTTTTAACAAAAAAGGGAAGAAAGGAAAAGAAGCAGAACACTAATGTGCGTAAAATATGCCTTTTGAAAAGGTCATTTTGAAATATGGACGTCCTTTGAATTTATTGGTCGATATGTGACCCCAGGATTTGTTTTCAGGGCAGGTGTCATTTACAGGCCTGCAATGATTTTGAATATCAACTGACCATTAGAGTTGGGATTAAAGCTGCTGTTGTGTGAAACGGCCACAAGGTGGCAGCAGTTCTCCCTTACCAAATCTGGTTATTAGGGCAAGAGAGCCTCAGTGGAAGTGGTGTTCTAGATTGGAATTTAGAATGGAATGTGCCAAGAGAAAGGCCCTCACGTTTGTCTCACTACTTCTTGTTCGTGTTTTTAATTTAATTTTTTATTTTTTATTACAGCAAGTTTGATTACAATGTTTGGCTTGTTGTAGGTGTGGAAGATGTGGTTCTTTTACACATATACAGAAGACTGTTCTTCCTGGGATCCTTTTCCCATGTACGTTATGACAGAATGTTGAGTAGTCCTCTCTTGGTATTCTGTAGGTTTTTGGTGATTATATATGTCACCTGTGTTTGTATATGTCTGTTAACCCCGATATCGTAATGAAACCAATCCTCACACCTTTCCATTGGTGAACCATAAGTATGTTTAATGAATCTGTGACTGCCCTTCTCCGTGGAAATATCTGCCCTGGTATCCCTTTTTAGGTAATACCTATAAGTGATATGATATGTTATGTGTCTTTCACTTTCTGACTTACTACAAGTCACGTGATTACTTCTAGACTCATCTACGGTGCTGCAAATGGCATTGTGTCCTTTTATTCCTTGGCTTCTCTTCTGCCTTAGTGGGGTCCATTTTCAACAATGTGATTCCCTGAGGGTTGTGGGTTAGCTGACCTGGGCAGCCTTACCCTGCCGGCCCGCCCTCCCCAGGTGTGCCTCGTTGAGATCAATATAAACAGCGCTCCAGGCAGCAATAGCCCCTGCAGCTGTGCCTGACTCCATATTCTCTGCCCCGTCAGCAGTCTCGGGGCTGTGCTGGTGGGAGGGAGTGAGGGGCCACAGCTTTGTGGGTGGCCCGGTGTGAGTGGGGTTCTGCTGGCCTTTCTGCAGGAGTTGCCAGGCTGCCGCCTGTAATGAAGAGGTTGTGTCACCCATACCTTCCGCTGGAATTTCTCTCCGGACAGAGGTGAGGAAGGAAAAAAGCAGTGGGGGCCGGGACAGGAGGGGTATCTCAGGCAGGGCAATGGAAAGCTTCTGGAAGAGTGCCCGGGGCCAGGACCACCCTGGCTGGCCTGCAGGCACCAAGTTGGCCTGCGTGCTGTCGCTGGTGTGGCTCCACGGTCCTTCCTCTAGGCTTTCAAGCCCTTGTACATATTCAGGTGTTTTACCTGGAAAGGGTGGGAACAGTTCAGCAGCAGCTGGCCTGGTGCTCAGCTCACGTTTACTCACAGATGCTTCGGCACGGTCCCCCAGCTTTGCAATGAGGACGCTCCTTGCGTGGGGGGTGGGTTGCTGGGTGTATGGGAGATGGTTCCCCACCTCTGACCAATTTCAGAATTGTTTACCGCTGGAGCAAGTGCCGTGATAGTGTATTCCTCTGTATAGCTCGTCGGTTAAGTTTTTTTTTTCTTTTATGGTTCAAGTTAAATTTTATTCCTCTTTTATGTATTTATAGATATAAGCATGGAAATAATTCATTCCTATAAATACATCTGTGTGACGGGAAGAAATTTTTTCTGTTTTATTTTTAAATGTTATTTTTTAAAATTTTAAAATGTAATTTTATTTATTTATTTATACAGCACGTTATTATTAGTTATGTATTTTATGCATATACATGTATACCGGTCAATCCCAATCTCCCAACTCATCCCACCACCACCACCCCATAGCTTCCCAATCTTTGTGTCCATACCTTTGTTCTCTACCTCTGTGTCTCTATTTCTTCCCTGCAAACCAGTTCATCTGTACCATTTTTTTAGGTTCCATATATATGCATTAATATACAATATTTGTTTTCCTCTTTCTGACTTACTTCATTCTGTATGACAGTCTCTCGATCCATCGATGTCTCTACAAATGACACAGTTTCATTCCTTTTTATGGCCGAGTAATATTCCATTTCATATATGTATCACATCTTTATCCATTCATCTGTCTGTGGGTATTTAGGTTGCTTCCATTACCTGGCTATTGTAAATAGTGCTGCAATGAACATTGTGGTGAATGTGCCTTTTTGATTTACGGTTTTCTCTGGGTATATGCCCAGAAGTGGGATTGCTGGATCAGATGGTAATTCTATTTCTAGTTTCTTTAAGGAAACTCCATACTGTTCTCCATAGTGACTGTATCAATTTACATTCCCACCAATAGTGGAAGAGGGCTCCTTTTGTCCACACCCTCCCCAGAATTGGTTGTTTGTAGAATTTCTGATGATGCCGATTCTAACAGGTGTGAGGTGATACCTCATTGTAGTTTTGATTTGCATTTCTCTAATAATTAGTGCTGTGGAGCAGCTTTTCATGTGCGTCTTGGCCATCTCTGTGTCTTCTTTGAAGAAACGTCTCTTTAGATCTTCTGCCAATTTTTGTATTGGGTTGTTTGTTTTTTTAATATTAAGCTGCATGTGTTGTTTATATATATTGGAGATTAAACCTCTGTCCATTGATTCGTCTGCAACGATTTTCGCCCATTCTGAGGGGTGCCTTTTTCCATTCCCGTGTTTTTTAACAAAAAAAGGAAAGAAAGGAAAAGAAGCAGAACACTAATGTGCATAAAATATGCCTTTTGAAACGGTCGATTTGAAATATGGACGTCCTTTGAATTTTTTGGTCGATATGTGACCCCAGGATTTGTTTTCAGGGCAGGTGTCATTTACAGGCCTGCAATGATTTTGAATATCAACTGACCATTAGCGCTGGGATTAAAGTTGCTGTTGTGTGAAACGGCCACAAGGTGGCAGCAGTTCACCCTTACCAAATCTGGTTACTAGGGCAAGAGAGCCTCACTGGAAGTGGTGTTCTAGATTGGAATTTAGAATGGAATGTGCCAGGAGAAAGCCCCTCACGTTTGTCTCACTACATCTTGTTCGTGTTTTTAGTTTATTTTTTTTTATTTTTTATTACAGCAAGTTTGATTACAATATTTGGCTTGTTGTAGGTGTGGAAGATGTGGTTCTTTTACACATATACAGATGTCTGTTCTTCCTGGGATCCTTTTCCCATGTACGTTATGACAGAATGTTGAGTAGTCCTCTCTTGGTATTCTGTAGGTCTTTGGTGATTATATATGTCACCTGTGTTTGTATATGTCTGTTATCCCCGATATCGTAATGAAACCAATCCTCACACCTTTCCATTGGTGAACCATAAGATTGTTTAATGAATCTGTGATAGCCCTTCTCCGTGGAAATATCTGCCCTGGTATCCATTTTTAGGTAACACCTATAAGTGATATGATATGTTATGTGTCTTTCACTTTCTGACTTACTACAAGTCACGTGATTACTTCTAGACTCATCTACGGTGCTGCAAATGGCATTGTGTCCTTTTATTCCTTGGCTTCTCCTCTGCCTTAGTGGGGTCCATTTTCAACAATGTGATTCCCTGAGGGTTGTGGGTTAGTTGACCTGGGCAGCCTTACCCTGCCGGCCCGCCCTCCCCAGGTGTGCCTCGTTGAGATCAATATAAACAGCGCTCCAGGCAGCAATAGCCCCTGAAGCTGTGCCTGACTCCATATTCTCTGCCCAATCAGCAGTCTCGGGGCTGTGCTGGTGGGAGGGAGTGAGGGGCCACAGCATTGTGGGTGGCCCGGTGTGAGTGGGGTTCTGCTGGCCTTTCTTCAGGAGTTGCCAGGCTGCCGCCTGTAAAGAAGAGGTTGTGTCACCCATACCTTCCGCTGGAATTTCTCTCCGGACAGAGGTGAGGAAGGAAAAAAGCAGTGGGGGCCGGGACAGGAGGGGTATCTCAGGCAGGGCAATGGAAAGCTTCTGGAAGAGCGCCCGGGGCCAGGACCACCCTGGCTGGCCTGCAGGCACCAAGTTGGCCTGCGTGCTGTCGCTTGTATGGCTCCACGGTCCTTCCTCTAGGCTTTCAAGCCCTTGTACATATTGAGGTGTTTTACCTGGAAAGGGTGGGAACAGTTCAGCAGCAGCTGGCCTGGGGCTCAGCTCACGTTTACTCACAGATGCCTCGGCACGGTCCCCCAGCTTTGCAATGAGGACGCTCCTTGCGTGGGGGGTGGGTTGCTGCCTGTATGGGAGATGGTTCCCCACCTCTGACCAATTTCAGAATTGTTTACTGCTGGAGCAAGTGCCCTGATAGGGTTTTCCTCTGTATAACTCGTCGGTTCAGGTTTTTTTTTTTTCCTTTTATGGTTCAAGTTAGATTTTATTCCTCTTTTATGTATTTATAGATATAAGCATGGAAATAATTCATTCCTATAAATACATCTGTGTGACGGGAAGAACTTTTTTCTGTTTTATTTTTAAATTTTATTTTTTAAAATTTTGAAATTTAATTTTATTTATTTTTTTATACAGCACGTTATTATTAGTTATGTATTTTATGCATATACATGTATACAGGTCAATCCCAAACTCCCAACTCATCCCACCACCACCACCCCATGGCTTCCCACACTTGGTGTCCATACGTTTGTTCTCTACCTCTGTGTCTCTATTTCTTCCCTGCAAACCAGTTCATCTGTACCATTTTTAGGCTCCACATATATGCATTAATATACAATATTTGTTTTCCTCTTTCTGACTTACTTCATTCTGTATGACAGTCTCTCGATCCATCGATGTCTCTACAAATGACCCAGTTTCATTCCTTTTTATGGCCGAGTAATATTCCATTTTATATATGTACCACATCTTTATCCATTCATCTGTCTGTGGGCATTTAGGTTGCTTCCATTACCTGACTATTGTAAATAGTGCTGCAACGAACATTGTGGTGAATGTGCCTTTTTGTAATACGGTTTTCTCTGGGTATATGCCCAGAAGTGGGATTGCTGGATCAGATGGTAATTCTATTTCTAATTTTTTTAAGGAAAGTCCATACTGTTCTCCATAGTGACTGTATCAATTTACATTTCCACCAATAGTGGAAGAGGGCTCCTTTTGTCCACACCCTCCCCAGAATTGGTTGTTTGTAGATTTTCTGATGATGCCGATTCTAACAGGTGTGAGGTGATACCTCATTGTAGTTTTGATTTCCATTTCTCTAATAATTAGTGCTGTTGAGCAGCTTTTCATGTGCGTCTTGGCCATCTCTGTGTCTCCTTTGAAGAAACGTCTCTTTAGATCTTCTGCCCATTTTTTTTGGGTTGTTTGTTTTTTTAATATTAAGCTGCATGAGCTGTTTATATATATTGGAGATTAAACCTCTGTCCATTGATTCGTCTGCAACGATTTTCGCCCATTCTGAGGGATGCCTTTTTCCATTCCCGTGTTTTTTAACAAAAAAGGGAAGAAAGGAAAAGAAGCAGAACACTAATGTGCGTAAAATATGCCTTTTGAAATGGTCATTTTGAAATATGGACGTCCTTTGAATTTATTGGTCGATATGTGACCCCAGGATTTGTTTTCAGGGCAGGTGTCATTTACAGGCCTGCAATGATTTTGAATATCAACTGACCATTAGAGTTGGGATTAAAGCTGCTGTTGTGTGAAACGGCCACAAGGTGGAAGCAGTTCTCCCTTACCAAATCTGGTTATTAGGGCAAGAGAGCCTCAGTGGAAGTGGTGTTCTAGATTGGAGTTTAGAATGGAATGTGCCAAGAGAAAGGCCCTCACGTTTGTCTCACTACTTCTTGTTCGTGTTTTTAATTTAATTTTTTATTTTTTATTACAGCAAGTTTGATTACAATGTTTGGCTTGTTGTAGGTGTGGAAGATGTGGTTCTTTTACACATATACAGAAGACTGTTCTTCCTGGGATCCTTTTCCCATGTACGTTATGACAGAATGTTGAGTAGTCCTCTCTTGGTATTCTGTAGGTTTTTGGTGATTATATATGTCACCTGTGTTTGTATATGTCTGCTAACCCCGATATCGTAATGAAACCAATCCTCACACCTTTCCATTGGTGAACCATAAGTTTGTTTAATGAATCTGTGACTGCCCTTCTCCGTGGAAATATCTGCCCTGGTATCCCTTTTTAGGTAATACCTATAAGTGATATGATATGTTATGTGTCTTTCACTTTCTGACTTACTACAAGTCACGTGATTACTTCTAGACTCATCTACGGTGCTGCAAATGGCATTGTGTCCTTTTATTCCTTGGCTTCTCTTCTGCCTTAGTGGGGTCCATTTTCAACAATGTGATTCCCTGAGGGTTGTGGGTTAGCTGACCTGGGCAGCCTTACCCTGCCGGCCCGACCTCCCCAGGTGTGCCTCGTTGAGATCAATATAAACAGCGCTCCAGGCCGCAATAGCCCCTGCAGCTGTGCCTGACTCCATATTCTCTGCCCCGTCAGCAGTCTCGGGGCTGTGCTGGTGGGAGGGAGTGAGGGGCCACAGCTTTGTGGGTGGCCCGGTGTGAGTGGGGTTCTGCTGGCCTTTCTGCAGGAGATGCCAGGCTGCCGCCTGTAAAGAAGAGGATGTGTCACCCATACCTTCTGCTGGAATTTCTCTCCGGACAGAGGTGAGGAAGGAAAAAAGCAGTGGGGGCCGGGACAGGAGGGGTATCTCAGGCAGGGCAATGGAAAGCTTCTGGAAGAGCGCCCGGGGCCAGGACCACCCTGGCTGGCCTGCAGGCACCAAGTTGGCCTGCGTGCTGTCGCTGGTGTGGCTCCACGGTCCTTCCTCTAGGCTTTCAAGCCCTTGTACATATTCAGGTGTTTTACCTGGAAAGGGTGGGAACAGTTCAGCAGCAGCTGGCCTGGTGCTCAGCTCACGTTTACTCACAGATGCCTCGGCACGGTCCCCCAGCTTTGCAATGAGGACGCTCCTTGCGTGGGGGGTGGGTTGCTGGCTGTATGGGAGATGGTTCCCCACCTCTGACCAATTTCAGAATTGTTTACCGCTGGAGCAAGTGCCGTGATAGTGTATTCCTCTGTATAACTCGTCGGTTAAGTTTTTTTTTTTCTTTTATGTTTCAAGTTAGATTTTATTCCTCTTTTATGTATTTATAGATATAAGCATGGAAATAATTCATTCCTATAAATACATCTGTGTGACGGGAAGAACTTTTTTCTGTTTTATTTTTAAATTTTATTTTTTAAAATTTTAAAATGTAATTTTATTTATTTATTTATACAGCACGTTATTATTAGTTATGTATTTTATGCATATACATGTATACAGGTCAATCCCAATCTCCCAACTCATCCCACCACCACCACCCCATAGCTTCCCAATCTTGGTGTCCATACGTTTGTTCTCTACCTCTGTGTCTCTATTTCTTCCCTGCAAACCAGTTCATCTGTACCATTTTTTTAGGTTCCACATATATGCATTAATATACAATATTTGTTTTCCTCTTTCTGACTTACTTCATTCTGTATGACAGTCTCTCGATCCATCGATGTCTCTACAAATGACCCAGTTTCATTCCTTTTTATGGCCGAGTAATATTCCATTTCATATATGTACCACATGTTTATCCATTCATCTGTCTGTGGGTATTTAGGTTGCTTCCATTACCTGGCTATTGTAAATAGTGCTGCAATGAACATTGTGGTGAATGTGCCTTTTTGATTTACGGTTTTCTCTTGGTATATGCCCAGAAGTGGGATTGCTGGATCAGATGGTAATTCTATTTCTAGTTTCTTTAAGGAAACTCCATACTGTTCTCCATAGTGACTGTATCAATTTACATTCCCACCAATAGTGGAAGAGGGCTCCTTTTGTCCACACCCTCCCCAGAATTGGTTGTTTGTAGAATTTCTGATGATGCCGATTCTAACAGGTGTGAGGTGATACCTCATTGTAGTTTTGATTTGCATTTCTCTAATAATTAGTGCTGTTGAGCAGCTTTTCATGTGCGTCTTGGCCATCTCTGTGTCTTCTTTGAAGAAACGTCTCTTTAGATCTTCTGCCCATTTTTGTATTGGGTTGTTTGTTTTTTTAATATTAAGCTGCATGTTTTGTTTATATATATTGGAGATTAAACCTCTGTTCATTGATTCGGCTGCAACGATTTTCGCCCATTCTGAGGGGTGCCATTTTCCATTCCCGTGTTTTTTAACAAAAAAAGGAAAGAAAGGAAAAGAAGCAGAACACTAATGTGCATAAAATATGCCTTTTGAAACGGTCGTTTTGAAATATGGACGTCCTTTGAATTTTTTGGTCGATATGTGACCCCAGGATTTGTTTTCAGGGCAGGTGTCATTTACAGGCCTGCAATGATTTTGAATATCAACTGACCATTAGCACTGGGATTAAAGTTGCTGTTGTGTGAAACGGCCACAAGGTGGCAGCAGTTCACCCTTACCAAATCTGGTTACTAGGGCAAGAGAGCCTCACTGGAAGTGGTGTTCTAGATTGGAATTTAGAATGGAATGTGCCAGGAGAAAGCCCCTCACGTTTGTCTCACTACATCTTGTTCGTGTTTTTAATTTATTTTTTTTTATTTTTTATTACAGCAAGTTTGATTACAATATTTGGCTTGTTGTAGGTGTGGAAGATGTGGTTCTTTTACACATATACTGATGTCTGTTCTTCCTGGGATCCTTTTCCCATGTACGTTTTGACAGAATGTTGAGTAGTCCTCTCTTGGTATTCTGTAGGTCTTTGGTGATTATATATGTCACCTGTGTTTGTATATGTCTGTTAACCCCGATATCGTAATGAAACCAATCCTCACACCTTTCCATTGGTGAACCATAAGATTGTTTAATGAATCTGTGATAGCCCTTCTCCGTGGAAATATCTGCCCTGGTATCCATTTTTAGGTAACACCTATAAGTGATATGATATGTTATGTGTCTTTCACTTTCTGACTTACTACAAGTCACGTGATTACTTCTAGACTCATCTACGGTGCTGCAAATGGCATTGTGTCCTTTTATTCCTTGGCTTCTCTTCTGCCTTAGTGGGGTCCATTTTCAACAATGTGATTCCCTGAGGGTTGTGGGTTAGTTGACCTGGGCAGCCTTACCCTGCCGGCCCGCCCTCCCCAGGTGTGCCTCGTTGAGATCAATATAAACAGCACTCCAGGCAGCAATAGCCCCTGAAGCTGTGCCTGACTCCATATTCTCTGCCCAATCAGCAGTCTCGGGGCTGTGCTGGTGGGAGGGAGGGAGGGGCCACAGCATTGTGGGTGGCCCGGTGTGAGTGGGGTTCTGCTGGCCTTTCTTCAGGAGTTGCCAGGCTGCCGCCTGTAAAGAAGAGGTTGTGTCACCCATACCTTCCGCTGGAATTTCTCTCCGGACAGAGGTGAGGAAGGAAAAAAGCAGTGGGGGCCTGGACAGGAGGGGTATCTCAGGCAGGGCAATGGAAAGCTTCTGGAAGAGCGCCCGGGGCCAGGACCACCCTGGCTGGCCTGCAGGCACCAAGTTGGCCTGCGTGCTGTCACTTGTATGGCTCCACGGTCCTTCCTCTAGGCTTTCAAGCCCTTGTACATATTGAGGTGTTTTACCTGGAAAGGGTGGGAACAGTTCAGCAGCAGCTGGCCTGGGGCTCAGCTCACGTTTACTCACAGATGCCTCGGCACGGTCCCCCAGCTTTGCAATGAGGACGCTCCTTGCGTGGGGGGTGGGTTGCTGGCTGTATGGGAGATTGTTCCCCACCTCTGACCAATTTCAGAATTGTTTACTGCTGGAGCAAGTGCCCTGATAGGGTTTTCCTCTGTATAACTCGTCGGTTCAGGTTTTTTTTTTTCCTTTTATGGTTCAAGTTAGATTTTATTCCTCTTTTATGTATTTATAGATATAAGCATGGAAATAATTCATTCCCATAAATACATCTGTGTGACGGGAAGAACTTTTTTCTGTTTTATTTTTAAATTTTATTTTTTAAAATTTTGAAACTTAATTTTATTTATTTTTTTATACAGCACGTTATTATTAGTTATGTATTTTATGCATATACATGTATACAGGTCAATCCCAAACTCCCAACTCATCCCACCACCACCACCCCATGGCTTCCCACACTTGGTGTCCATACGTTTGTTCTCTACCTCTGTGTCTCTATTTCTTCCCTGCAAACCAGTTCATCTGTACCATTTTTAGGCTCCACATATATGCATTAATATACAATATTTGTTTTCCTCTTTCTGACTTACTTCATTCTGTATGACAGTCTCTCGATCCATCGATGTCTCTACAAATGACCCAGTTTCATTCCTTTTTATGGCCGAGTAATATTCCATTTTATATATGTACCACATCTTTATCCATTCATCTGTCTGTGGGCATTTAGATTGCTTCCATTACCTGACTATTGTAAATAGTGTTGCAACGAACATTGTGGTGAATGTGCCTTTTTGTAATACGGTTTTCTCTGGGTATATGCCCAGAAGTGGGATTGCTGGATCAGATGGTAATTCTATTTCTAATTTTTTTAAGGAAAGTCCATACTGTTCTCCATAGTGACTGTATCAATTTACATTTCCACCAATAGTGGAAGAGGGCTCCTTTTGTCCACACCCTCCCCAGAATTGGTTGTTTGTAGATTTTCTGATGATGCCGATTCTAACAGGTGTGAGGTGATACCTCATTGTAGTTTTGATTTCCATTTCTCTAATAATTAGTGCTGTTGAGCAGCTTTTCATGTGCGTCTTGGCCATCTCTGTGTCTCCTTTGAAGAAACGTCTCTTTAGATCTTCTGCCCATTTTTTTTGGGTTGTTTGTTTTTTTAATATTAAGCTGCATGAGCTGTTTATATATATTGGAGATTAAACCTCTGTCCATTGATTCGTCTGCAACGATTTTCGCCCATTCTGAGGGATGCCTTTTTCCATTCCCGTGTTTTTTAACAAAAAAGGGAAGAAAGGAAAAGAAGCAGAACACTAATGTGCGTAAAATATGCCTTTTGAAATGGTCATTTTGAAATATGGACGTCCTTTGAATTTATTGGTCGATATGTGACCCCAGGATTTGTTTTCAGGGCAGGTGTCATTTACAGGCCTGCAATGATTTTGAATATCAACTGACCATTAGAGTTGGGATTAAAGCTGCTGTTGTGTGAAACGGCCACAAGGTGGAAGCAGTTCTCCCTTACCAAATCTGGTTATTAGGGCAAGAGAGCCTCAGTGGAAGTGGTGTTCTAGATTGGAGTTTAGAATGGAATGTGCCAAGAGAAAGGCCCTCACGTTTGTCTCACTACTTCTTGTTCGTGTTTTTAATTTAATTTTTTATTTTTTATTACAGCAAGTTTGATTACAATGTTTGGCTTGTTGTAGGTGTGGAAGATGTGGTTCTTTTACACATATACAGAAGACTGTTCTTCCTGGGATCCTTTTCCCATGTACGTTATGACAGAATGTTGAGTAGTCCTCTCTTGGTATTCTGTAGGTTTTTGGTGATTATATATGTCACCTGTGTTTGTATATGTCTGTTAACCCCGATATCGTAATGAAACCAATCCTCACACCTTTCCATTGGTGAACCATAAGTTTGTTTAATGAATCTGTGACTGCCCTTCTCCGTGGAAATATCTGCCCTGGTATCCCTTTTTAGGTAATACCTATAAGTGATATGATATGTTATGTGTCTTTCACTTTCTGACTTACTACAAGTCACGTGATTACTTCTAGACTCATCTACGGTGCTGCAAATGGCATTGTGTCCTTTTATTCCTTGGCTTCTCTTCTGCCTTAGTGGGGTCCATTTTCAACAATGTGATTCCCTGAGGGTTGTGGGTTAGCTGACCTGGGCAGCCTTACCCTGCCGGCCCGACCTCCCCAGGTGTGCCTCGTTGAGATCAATATAAACAGCGCTCCAGGCCGCAATAGCCCCTGCAGCTGTGCCTGACTCCATATTCTCTGCCCCGTCAGCAGTCTCGGGGCTGTGCTGGTGGGAGGGAGTGAGGGGCCACAGCTTTGTGGGTGGCCCGGTGTGAGTGGGGTTCTGCTGGCCTTTCTGCAGGAGATGCCAGGCTGCCGCCTGTAAAGAAGAGGATGTGTCACCCATACCTTCTGCTGGAATTTCTCTCCGGACAGAGGTGAGGAAGGAAAAAAGCAGTGGGGGCCGGGACAGGAGGGGTATCTCAGGCAGGGCAATGGAAAGCTTCTGGAAGAGCGCCCGGGGCCAGGACCACCCTGGCTGGCCTGCAGGCACCAAGTTGGCCTGCGTGCTGTCGCTGGTGTGGCTCCACGGTCCTTCCTCTAGGCTTTCAAGCCCTTGTACATATTCAGGTGTTTTACCTGGAAAGGGTGGGAACAGTTCAGCAGCAGCTGGCCTGGTGCTCAGCTCACGTTTACTCACAGATGCCTCGGCACGGTCCCCCAGCTTTGCAATGAGGACGCTCCTTGCGTGGGGGGTGGGTTGCTGGCTGTATGGGAGATGGTTCCCCACCTCTGACCAATTTCAGAATTGTTTACCGCTGGAGCAAGTGCCGTGATAGTGTATTCCTCTGTATAACTCGTCGGTTAAGTTTTTTTTTTTTCTTTTATGTTTCAAGTTAGATTTTATTCCTCTTTTATGTATTTATAGATATAAGCATGGAAATAATTCATTCCTATAAATACATCTGTGTGACGGGAAGAACTTTTTTCTGTTTTATTTTTAAATTTTATTTTTTAAAATTTTAAAATGTAATTTTATTTATTTATTTATACAGCACGTTATTATTAGTTATGTATTTTATGCATATACATGTATACAGGTCAATCCCAATCTCCCAACTCATCCCACCACCACCACCCCATAGCTTCCCAATCTTGGTGTCCATACGTTTGTTCTCTACCTCTGTGTCTCTATTTCTTCCCTGCAAACCAGTTCATCTGTACCATTTTTTTAGGTTCCACATATATGCATTAATATACAATATTTGTTTTCCTCTTTCTGACTTACTTCATTCTGTATGACAGTCTCTCGATCCATCGATGTCTCTACAAATGACCCAGTTTCATTCCTTTTTATGGCCGAGTAATATTCCATTTCATATATGTACCACATGTTTATCCATTCATCTGTCTGTGGGTATTTAGGTTGCTTCCATTACCTGGCTATTGTAAATAGTGCTGCAATGAACATTGTGGTGAATGTGCCTTTTTGATTTACGGTTTTCTCTTGGTATATGCCCAGAAGTGGGATTGCTGGATCAGATGGTAATTCTATTTCTAGTTTCTTTAAGGAAACTCCATACTGTTCTCCATAGTGACTGTATCAATTTACATTCCCACCAATAGTGGAAGAGGGCTCCTTTTGTCCACACCCTCCCCAGAATTGGTTGTTTGTAGAATTTCTGATGATGCCGATTCTAACAGGTGTGAGGTGATACCTCATTGTAGTTTTGATTTGCATTTCTCTAATAATTAGTGCTGTTGAGCAGCTTTTCATGTGCGTCTTGGCAATCTCTGTGTCTTCTTTGAAGAAACGTCTCTTTAGATCTTCTGCCCATTTTTGTATTGGGTTGTTTGTTTTTTTAATATTAAGCTGCATGAGTTGTTTATATATATTGGAGATTAAACCTCTGTTCATTGATTCGTCTGCAACGATTTTCGCCCATTCTGAGGGGTGCCTTTTTCCATTCCCGTGTTTTTTAACAAAAAAGGAAAGAAAGGAAAAGAAGCAGAACACTAATGTGCATAAAATATGCCTTTTGAAACGGTCGTTTTGAAATATGGACGTCCTTTGAATTTTTTGGTCGATATGTGACCCCAGGATTTGTTTTCAGGGCAGGTGTCATTTACAGGCCTGCAATGATTTTGAATATCAACTGACCATTAGCGTTTGGATTAAAGCTGCTGTTGTGTGAAACGGCCACAATGTGGCAGAAGTTCACCCTTACCAAATCTGGTTACAAAGGCAAGAGAGCCTCACTGGAAGTGGTGTTCTAGATTGGAGTTTAGAATGGAATGTGCCAGGAGAAAGCCCCTCACGTTTGTCTCACTACTTCTTGTTCGTGTTTTTAATTTAATTTTTTATTTTTTATTACAGCAAGTTTGATTACAATGTTTGGCTTGTTGTAGGTGTGGAAGATGTGGTTCTTTTACACATATACAGAAGACTGTTCTTCCTGGGATCCTTTTCCCATGTACGTTTTGACAGAATGTTGAGTAGTCCTCTCTTGGTATTCTGTAGGTCTTTGGTGATTATATATGTCACCTGTGTTTGTATATGTCTGTTAACCCCGCTATCGTAATGAAACCAATCCTCACACCTTTCCATTGGTGAACCATAAGTTTGTTTAATGAATCTGTGATTGCCCTTCTCCGTGGAAATATCTGTCCTGGTATCCATTTTTAGGTAACACCTATAAGTGATATGATATGTTATGTGTCTTTCACTTTCTGACTTACTACAAGTCACGTGATTACTTCTAGACTCATCTACGGTGCTGCAAATGGCATTGTGTCCTTTTATTCCTTGGCTTCTCTTCTGCCTTAGTGGGGTCCATTTTCAACAATGTGATTCCCTGAGGGTTGTGGGTTAGCTGACCTGGGCAGCCTTACCCTGCCGGCCCGCCCTCCCCAGGTGTGCCTCGTTGAGATCAATATAAACAGCGCTCCAGGCAGCAATAGCCCCTGAAGCTGTGCCTGACTCCATATTCTCTGCCCCGTCAGCAGTCTCGGGGCTGTGCTGGTGGGAGGGAGTGAGGGGCCACAGCTTTGTGGGTGGCCCGGTGTGAGTGGGGTTCTGCTGGCCTTTCTTCAGGAGTTGCCAGGCTGCCGCCTGTAAAGAAGAGGTTGTGTCACCCATACCTTCCGCTGGAATTTCTCTCCGGACAGAGGTGAGGAAGGAAAAAAGTAGTGGGGGCCGGGACAGGAGGGGTATCTCAGGCAGGGCAATGGAAAGCTTCTGGAAGAGCACCCGGGGCCAGGACCACCCTGGCTGGCCTGCAGGCACCAAGTTGGCCTGCGTGCTGTCGCTGGTGTGGCTCCACGTTCCTTCCTTTAGGCTTTCAAGCCCTTGTACATATTCAGGTGTTTTACCTGGAAAGGGTGGGAACAGTTCAGCAGCAGCTGGCCTGGGGCTCAGCTCACGTTTACTCACAGATGCCTCGGCACGGTCCCCCAGCTTTGCAATGAGGACGCTCCTTGCGTGGGGGGTGGATTGACGGCTGTATGGGAGATGGTTCCCCACCTGTGACCAATTTCAGAATTGTTTACCGCTGGAGCAAGTGCCCTGATAGGGTTTTCCTCTGTATAACTCGTCGGTTCAGGTTTTTTTTTCTTTTATGGTTCAAGTTAGATTTTATTCCTCTTTTATGTATTTATAGATATAAGCATGGAAATAATTCATTCCTATAAATACATCTGTGTGACGGGAAGAACTTGTTTCTGTTTTATTTTTAAATTTTATTTTTTAAAATTTTGAAATTTAATTTTATTTATTTTTTTATACAGCACGTTATTATTAGTTATGTATTTTATGCATATACATGTATACAGGTCAATCCCAATCTCCCAACTCATCCCACCACCACCACCCCATGGCTTCCCACACTTGGTGTCCATACGTTTGTTCTCTACCTCTGTGTCTCTATTTCTTCCCTGCAAACCAGTTCATCTGTACCATTTTTAGGCTCCACATATATGCATTAATATACAATATTTGTTTTCCTCTTTCTGACTTACTTCATTCTGTATGACAGTCTCTCGATCCATCGATGTCTCTACAAATGACCCAGTTTCATTCCTTTTTATGGCCGAGTAATATTCCATTTTATATATGTACCACCTCTTTATCCATTCATCTGTCTGTGGGCATTTAGGTTGCTTCCATTACCTGGCTATTGTAAATAGTGCTGCAATGAACATTGTGGTGAATGTGCCTTTTTGAAATACGGTTTTCTCTGGGTATATGCCCAGAAGTGGGATTGCTGGATCAGATGGTAATTCTATTTCTAGTTATTTTAAGGAAACTCCATACTGTTCTCCATAGTGACTGTATCAATTTACATTCCCACCAATAGTGGAAGAGGGCTCCTTTTGTCCACACCCTCCCCAGAATTGGTTGTTTGTAGATTTTCTGATGATGCCGATTCTAACAGGTGTGAGGTGATACCTCATTGTAGTTTTGATTTGCATTTCTCTAATAATTAGTGCTGTTGAGCAGCTTTTCATGTGTGTCTTCGCCATCTCTGTGTCTCCTTTGAAGAAACGTCTCTTTAGATCTTCTGCCCATTTTTTTGGGTTGTTTGTTTTTTTAATATTAAGCTGCATGAGTTGTTTATATATATTTGAGATTAAACCTCTGTCCATTGATTCGTCTGCAACAATTTTCGCCCATTCTGAGGGATGCCTTTTTCCATTCCCGTGTTTTTTAACAAAAAAGGGAAGAAAGGAAAAGAAGCAGAACACTAATGTGCGTAAAATATGCCTTTTGAAATGGTCATTTTGAAATATGGACGTCCTTTGAATTTTTTGGTCGATATGTGACCCCAGGATTTGTTTTCAGGGCAGGTGTCCTTTACAGACCTGCAATGATTTTGAATATCAACTGACCATTAGCGTTGGGATTAAAGCTGCTGTTGTGTGAAACGGCCACAATGTGGCAGCAGTTCACCCTTACCAAATCTGGTTACTAGGGCAAGAGAGCCTCACTGGAAGTGGTGTTCTAGATTGGAGTTTAGAATGGAATGTGCCAGGAAAAAGCCCCTCACTTTTGTCTCACTAATTCTTGTTCGTGTTTTTAATTTAATTTTTTATTTTTTATTACAGCAAGTTTGATTTCAATGTTTGGCTTGTTGTAGGTGTGGAAGATGTGGTTCTTTTACACATATGCAGATGACTGTTCTTCCTGGGATCCTTTTCCCATGTACGTTATGACAGAATGTTCAGTAGTCCTCTCTTGGTATTCTGTAGGTCTTTGGTGATTATATATGTCACCTGTGTTTGTATATGTCTGTTAACCCCGATATCGTAATGAAACCAATCCTCACACCTTTCCATTGGTGAACCATAAGTTTGTTTAATGAATCTGTGATTGCCCTTCTCCGTGGAAATATCTGCCCTGGTATCCATTTTTAGGTAACACCTATAAGTGATATGATATGTTATGTGTCTTTCACTTTCTGACTTACTACAATTCACGTGATTACTTCTAGACTCATCTACGGTGCTGCAAATGGCATTGTGTACTTTTATTCCTTGGCTTCTCTTCTGCCTTAGTGGGGTCCATTTTCAACAATGTGATTCCCTGAGGGTTGTGGGTTAGCTGACCTGGGCAGCCTTACCCTGCCGGCCCACCCTCCCCAGGTGTGCTTCGTTGAGATCAATATAAACAGCGCCCCAGGCAGCAATAGCCCCTGAAGCTGTGCCTGACTCCATATTCGCTGCCCCGTCAGCAGTCTCGGGGCTGTGCTGGTGGGAGGGAGTGAGGGGCCACAGCTTTGTGAGTGGCCCGGTGTGAGTGGGGTTATGCTGGCCTTTCTGCAGGAGTTGCCAGGCTGCCGCCTGTAAAGAAGAGGTTGTGTCACCCATACCTTCCGCTGGAATTTCTCTCCGGACAGAGGTGAGGAAGGAAAAAAGCAGTGGGGGCCGGGACAGGAGGGGTATCTCAGGCAGGGCAATGGAAAGCTTCTGGAAGAGCGCCCGGGTCCAGGACCACACTGGCTGGCCTGGAGGCACCAAGTTGGCCTGCGTGCTGTCGCTGGTGTGGCTCCACGGTCCTTCCTCTAGGCTTTCAAGCCCTTGTACATATTGAGGTGTTTTACCTGGAAAGGGTGGGAACAGTTCAGCAGCAGCTGGCCTGGGGCTCAGCTCACGTTTACTCACAGATGCCTTGGCACGGTCCCCCAGCTTTGCAATGAGGACGCTCCTTGCGTGGGGGGTGGGTTGCTGGCTGTATGGGAGATGGTTCCCCACCTGTGACCAATTTCAGAATTGTTTACCGCTGGAGCAAGTGCCCTGATAGGGTTTTCCTCTGTATAACTCGTCGGTTCAGGTTTTTTTTTTTCTTTTATGGTTCAAGTTAGATTTTATTCCTCTTTTATTTATAGATATAAGCATGGAAATAATTCATTCCTATAAATACATCTGTGTGACGGGAAGAACTTGTTTCTGTTTTATTTTTAAATTTTATTTTTTAAAATTTTGAAATTTAATTTTATTTATTTTTTTATACAGCACGTTATTTTTAGTTATGTATTTTATGCATATACATGTATACAGGTCAATCCCAATCTCCCAACTCATCCCACCACCACCACCCCATGGCTTCCCACACTTGGTGTCCATACGTTTGTTCTCTACCTCTGTGTCTCTATTTCTTCCCTGCAAACCAGTTCATCTGTACCATTTTTAGGCTCCACATATATGCATTAATATACAATATTTGTTTTCCTCTTTCTGACTTACTTCATTCTGTATGACAGTCTCTCGATCCATCGATGTCTCTACAAATGACCCAGTTTCATTCCTTTTTATGGCCGAGTAATATTCCATTTTATATATGTACCACCTCTTTATCCATTCATCTGTCTGTGGGCATTTAGGTTGCTTCCATTACCTGGCTATTGTAAATAGTGCTGCAATGAACATTGTGGTGAATGTGCCTTTTTGAAATACGGTTTTCTGTGGGTATATGCCCAGAAGTGGGATTGCTGGATCAGAAGGTAATTCTATTTCTAGTTTTTTTAAGGAAAGTCCATACTGTTCTCCATAGTGACTGTATCAATTTACATTCCCACCAATAGTGGAAGAGGGCTCCTTTTGTCCACACCCTCCCCAGAATTGGTTGTTTGTAGATTTTCTGATGATGCCGATTCTAACAGGTGTGAGGTGATACCTCATTGTAGTTTTGATTTGCATTTCTCTAATAATTAGTGCTGTTGAGCAGCTTTTCATGTGCGTCTTGGCCATCTCTGTGTCTCCTTTGAAGAAACGTCTCTTTAGATCTTCTGCCCATTTTTGTATTGGGTTGTTTGTTTTTTTAATATTAACCTGCATGAGCTGTTTATATATATTGGAGATTAAACCTCTGTCCATTGATTCGTCTGCAACAATTTTCGCCCATTCTGAGGGATGCCTTTTTCCATTCCCGTGTTTTTTAACAAAAAAGGGAAGAAAGGAAAAGAAGCAGAACACTAATGTGCGTAAAATATGCCTTTTGAAATGGTCATTTTGAAATATGGACGTCGTTTGAATTTTTTGGTCGATATGTGACCCCAGGATTTGTTTTCAGGGCAGGTGTCATTTACAGGCCTGCAACGATTTTGAATATCAACTGACCATTAGCGTTGGGATTAAAGCTGCTGTTGTGTGAAACGGCCACAATGTGGCAGCAGTTCACCCTTACCAAATCTGGTTACTAGGGCAAGAGAGCCTCACTGGAAGTGGTGTTCTAGATTGGAGTTTAGAATGGAATGTGCCAGGAGAAAGCCCCTCACGTTTGTCTCACTACTTCTTGTTCGTGTTTTTAATTTAATTTTTTTATTTTTTATTACAGCAAGTTTGATTACAATGTTTGGCTTGTTGTAGGTGTGGAAGATGTGGTTCTTTTACACATATACAGAAGACTGTTCTTCCTGGGATCCTTTTCCCATGTACGTTATGACAGAATGTTGAGTAGTCCTCTCTTGGTATTCTGTAGGTCTTTGGTGATTATATATGTCACCTGTGTTTGCATATGTCTGTTAACCCCGATATCGTAATGAAACCAATCCTCACACCTTTCCATTGGTGAACCATAAGTTTGTTTAATGAATCTGTGATTGCCCTTCTCCGTGGAAATATCTGCCCTGGTATCCATTTTTAGGTAACACCTATAAGTGATATGATATGTTATGTGTCTTTCACTTTCTGACTTACTACAAGTCACGTGATTACTTCTAGACTCATCTACGGTGCTGCAAATGGCATTGTGTCCTTTTATTCCTTGGCTTCTCTTCTGCCTTAGTGGGGTCCATTTTCAACAATGTGATTCCCTGAGGGTTGTGGGTTAGCTGACCTGGGCAGCCTTACCCTGCCGGCCCGCCCTCCCCAGGTGTGCCTCGTTGAGGTCAATATAAACAGCGCTCCAGGCAGCAATAGCCCCTGAAGCTGTGCCTGACTCCATATTCTCTGCCCCGTCAGAAGTCTCGGGGCTGTGCTGGTGGGAGGGAGTGAGGGACCACAGCTTTTTGGGTGGCCCGGTGTGAGTGGGGTTCTGCTGGCCTTCCTTCAGGAGTTGCCAGGCTGCCGCCTGTAAAGAAGAGGTTGTGTCACCCATACATTCCGCTGGAATTTCTCTCCGGACAGAGGTGAGGAAGGAAAAAAGCAGTGGGGGCCGGGACAGGAGGGGTATCTCAGGCAGGGCAATGGAAAGCTTCTGGAAGAGCGCCCGGGTTCAGGACCACCCTGGCTGGCCTGCAGGCACCAAGTTGGCCTGCGTGCTGTCGCTGGTGTGGCTCCACGGTCCTTCCTCTAGGCTTTCAAGCCCTTGTACATATTGAGGTGTTTTACCTGGAAAGGGTGGGAACAGTTCAGCAGCGCCTGGCCTGGGGCTCAGCTCACGTTTACTCACAGATGCCTCGGCACGGTCCCCCAGCTTTGCAATGAGGACACTCCTTGCGTGGGGGGTGGGTTGATGGCTGTATGGGAGATGGTTCCCCACCTCTGACCAATTTCAGAATTGTTTACCGCTGGAGCAAGTGCCCTGATAGGGTTTTCCTCTGTATAACTCGTCGGTTCAGGTTTTTTTTTTCTTTTATGGTTCAAGTTAGATTTTATTCCTCTTTTATGTATTTATAGATATAAGCATGGAAATAATTCATTCCTATAAATACATCTGTGTGACGGGAAGAACTTGTTTCTGTTTTATTTTTAAATTTTATTTTTTAAAATTTTGAAATTTAATTTTATTTATTTTTTTATACAGCACGTTATTAGTAGTTATGTATTTTATTCATATACATGTATACAGGTCAATCCCAATCTCCCAACTCATCCCACCACCACCACCCCATGGCTTCCCACACTTGGTGTGCATACGTTTGTTCTCTACCTCTGTGTCTCTATTTCTTCCCTGCAAACCAGTTCATCTGTACCATTTTTAGGCTCCACATATATGCATTAATATACAATATTTGTTTTCCTCTTTCTGACGTACTTCATTCTGTATGACAGTCTCTCGATCCATCGATGTCTCTACAAATGACCCAGTTTCATTCCTTTTTATGGCCGAGTCATATTCCATTTTATATATGTACCACATCTTTATCCATTCATCTGTCTGTGGGCATTTAGGTTGCTTCCATTACCTGGCTATTGTAAATAGTGCTGCAATGAACATTGTGGTGAATGTGCCTTTTTGAAATACGGTTTTCTCTGGGTATATGCCCAGAAGTGGGATTGCTGGATCAGGTGGTAATTCTATTTCTAGTTTTTTTAAGGAAACTCCATACTGTTCTCCATAGTGACTGTATCAATTTACATTCCCACCAATAGTGGAAGAGGGCTCCTTTTGTCCACACCCTCCCCAGAATTGGTTGTTTGTAGATTTTCTGATGATGCCGATTCTAACAGGTGTGAGGTGATACCTCATTGTAGTTTTGATTTGCATTTCTCTAATAATTAGTGCTGTTGAGCAGCTTTTCATGTGCGTCTTGGCCATCTCTGTGTCTCCTTTAAAGAAACGTGTCTTTAGATCTTCTGCCCATTTTTTTGTGTTGTTTGTTTTTTTTAATATTAAGCTGCATGAGCTGTTTATATATATTGGAGATTAAATCTCTGTCCATTGATTCGTCTGCAACGATTTTCGCCCATTCTGAGGGATGCCTTTTTCCATTCCCGTGTTTTTTAACAAAAAAGGGAAGAAAGGGAAAGAAGCAGAGCACTAATGTGCGTAAAATATGCCTTTTGAAACGGTCGTTTTGAAATATGGACGTCCTTTGAATTTTTTGGTCGATATGTGACCCCAGGATTTGTTTTCAGGGCAGGTGTCCTTTACAGACCTGCAATGATTTTGAATATCAACTGACCATTAGCGTTGGGATTAAAGCTGCTGTTGTGTGAAACGGCCACAAGGTGGCAGCAGTTCACCCTTACCAAATCTGGTTACTAGGGCAAGAGAGCCTCAGTGGAAGTGGTGTTCTAGATTGGAGTTTAGAATGGAATGTGCCAGGAGAAAGCCCCTCACTTTTGTCTCACTACTTCTTGTTCGTGTTTTTAATTTAATTTTTTATTTTTTATTACAGCAAGTTTGATTTCAATGTTTGGCTTGTTGTAGGTGTGGAAGATGTGGTTCTTTTACACATATGCAGATGACTGTTCTTCCTGGGATCCTTTTCCCATGTACGTTATGACAGAATGTTGAGTAGTCCTCTCTTGGTATTCTGTAGGTCTTTGGTGATTATATATGTCACCTGTGTTTGTATATGTCTGTTAACCCCGCTATCGTAATGAAACCAATCCTCACACCTTTCCATTGGTGAACCATAAGTTTGTTTAATGAATCTGTGATTGCCCTTCTCCGTGGAAATATCTGCCCTGGTATCCATTTTTAGGTAACACCTATAAGTGATATGATATGTTATGTGTCTTTCACTTTCTGACTTACTACAAGTCACGTGATTACTTCTAGACTCATCTACGGTGCTGCAAATGGCATTGTGTCCTTTTATTCCTTGGCTTCTCTTCTGCCTTAGTGGGGTCCATTTTCAACAATGTGATTCCCTGAGGGTTGTGGGTTAGTTGACCTGGGCAGCCTTACCCTGCCGGCCCGCCCTCCCCAGGTGTGCCTCGTTGAGGTCAATATAAACAGCGCTCCAGGCAGCAATAGCCCCTGAAGCTGTGCCTGACTCCATATTCGCTGCCCCGTCAGCAGTCTCGGGGCTGTGCTGGTGGGAGGGAGTGAGGGGCCACAGCTTTGTGGGTGGCCCGGTGTGAGTGGGGTTCTGCTGGCCTTTCTGCAGGAGTTGCCAGGCTGCCGCCTGTAAAGAAGAGGTTTTGTCACCCATACATTCCGCTGGAATTTCTCTCCGGACAGAGGTGAGGAAGGAAAAAAGCAGTGGGGGCCGGGACAGGAGGGGTATCTCAGGCAGGGCAATGGAAAGCTTCTGGAAGAGCGCCCGGGGCCAGGACCACCCTGGCTGGCCTGCAGGCACCAAGTAGGCCTGCGTGCTGTCGCTGGTGTGGCTCCACGGTCCTTCCTCTAGGCTTTCAAGCCCTTGTACATATTGAGGTGTTTTACCTGGAAAGGGTGGGAACAGTTCAGCAGCAGCTGGCCTGGGGCTCAGCTCACGTTTACTCACAGATGCCTCGGCACGGTCCCCCAGCTTTGCAATGAGGACGCTCCTTGCGTGGGGGGTGGGTTGCTGGCTGTATGGGAGATGGTTCCCCACCTCTGACCAATTACAGAATTGTTTACCGCTGGAGCAAGTGCCCTGATAGGGTTTTCCTCTGTATAACTCGTCGGTTCATGTTTTTTTTTTCTTTTATGGTTCAAGTTAGATTTTATTCCTCTTTTATGTATTTATAGATATAAGCATGGAAATAATTCATTCCTATAAATACATCTGTGTGACGGGAAGAAATTGTTTCTGTTTTATTTTTAAATTTTATTTTTTAAAATTTTGAAATTTAATTTTATTTATTTTTTTATACAGCACGTTATTATTAGTTATGTATTTTATGCATATACATGTATACAGGTCAATCCCAAACTCCCAACTCATCCCACCACCACCACCCCATGGCTTCCCACACTTGGTGTCCATACGTTTGTTCTCTACCTCTGTGTCTCTATTTCTTCCCTGCAAACCAGTTCATCTGTACCATTTTTAGGCTCCACATATATGCATTAATATACAATATTTGTTTTCCTCTTTCTGACTTACTTCATTCTGTATGACAGTCTCTCGATCCATCGATGTCTCTACAAATGACCCAGTTTCATTCCATTTTATGGCCGAGTCATATTCCATTTTATATATGTACCACCTCTTTATCCATTCATCTGTCTGTGGGCATTTAGGTTGCTTCCATTACCTGGCTATTGTAAATAGTGCTGCAACGAACCTTGTGGTGAATGTGCCTTTTTGAAATACGGTTTTCTCTGGGTATATGCCCAGAAGTGGGATTGCTGGATCAGGTGGTAATTCTATTTCTAGTTTTTATAAGGAAAGTCCATACTGTTCTCCATAGTGACTGTATCAATTTACATTCCCACCAATAGTGGAAGAGGGCTCCTTTTGTCCACACCCTCCCCAGAATTGGTTGTTTGTAGATTTTCTGATGATGCCGATTCTAACAGGTGTGAGGTGATACCTCATTGTAGTTTTGATTTGCATTTCTCTAATAATTAGTGCTGTTGAGCAGCTCTTCATGTGCGTCTTGGCCATCTCTGTGTCTCCTTTGAAGAAACGTCTCTTTAGATCTTCTGCCCATTTTTTTGTGTTGTTTGTTTTTTTTAATATTAAGCTGCATGAGCTGTTTATATATATTGGAGATTAAACCTCTGTCCATTGATTCGTCTGCAACGATTTTCGCCCATTCTGAGGGATGCCTTTTTCCATTCCCGTGTTTTTTAACAAAAAAGGGAAGAAAGGGAAAGAAGCAGAGCACTCATGTGCGTAAAATATGCCTTTTGAAACGGTCGATTTGAAATATGGACGTCCTTTGAATTTTTTGGTCGATATGTGACCCCAGGATTTGTTTTCAGGGCAGGTGTCCTTTACAGACCTGCAATGATTTTGAATATCAACTGACCATTAACGTTGGGATTAAAGCTGCTGTTGTGTGAAACGGCCACAAGGTGGCAGCAGTTCACCCTTACCAAATCTGGTTACTAGCGCAAGAGAGCCTCAGTGGAAGTGGTGTTCTAGATTGGAGTTTAGAATGGAATGTGCCAGGAGAAAGCCCCTCACTTTTGTCTCACTACTTCTTGTTCGTGTTTTTAATTTAATTTTTTATTTTTTATTACAGCAAGTTTGATTTCAATGTTTGGCTTGTTGTAGGTGTGGTAGATGTGGTTCTTTTACACATATGCAGATGACTGTTCTTCCTGGGATCCTTTTCCCATGTACGTTATGACAGAATGTTGAGTAGTCCTCTCTTGGTATTCTGTAGGTCTTTGGTGATTATATATGTCACCTGTGTTTGTATATGTCTGTTAACCCCGATATCGTAATGAAACCAATCCTCACACCTTTCCATTGGTGAACCATAAGTTTGTTTAATGAATCTGTGATTGCCCTTCTCCGTGGAAATATCTGCCCTGGTATCCATTTTTAGGTAACACCTATAAGTGATATGATATGTTATGTGTCTTTCACTTTCTGACTTACTACAAGTCACGTGATTACTTCTAGACTCATCTACGGTGCTGCAAATGGCATTGTGTCCTTTTATTCCTTGGCTTCTCTTCTGCCTTAGTGGGGTCCATTTTCAACAATGTGATTCCCTGAGGGTTGTGGGTTAGTTGACCTGGGCAGCCTTACCCTGCCGGCCCGCCCTCCCCAGGTGTGCCTCGTTGAGGTCAATATAAACAGCACTCCAGGCAGCAATAGCCCCTGAAGCTGTGCCTGACTCCATATTCGCTGCCCCGTCAGCAGTCTCGGGGCTGTGCTGGTGGGAGGGAGTGAGGGGCCACAGCTTTGTGGGTGGCCCGGTGTGAGTGGGGTTCTGCTGGCCTTTCTGCAGGAGTTGCCAGGCTGCCGCCTGTAAAGAAGAGGTTTTGTCACCCATACATTCCGCTGGAATTTCTCTCCGGACAGAGGTGAGGAAGGAAAAAAGCAGTGGGGGCCGGGACAGGAGGGGCATCTCAGGCAGGGCAATGGAAAGCTTCTGGAAGAGCGCCCGGGGCCAGGACCACCCTGGCTGGCCTGCAGGCACCAAGTAGGCCTGCGTGCTGTCGCTGGTGTGGCTCCACGGTCCTTCCTCTAGGCTTTCAAGCCCTTGTACATATTGAGGTGTTTTACCTGGAAAGGGTGGGAACAGTTCAGCAGCAGCTGGCCTGGGGCTCAGCTCACGTTTACTCACAGATGCCTCGGCACGGTCCCCCAGCTTTGCAATGAGGACGCTCCTTGCGTGGGGGGTGGGTTGCTGGCTGTATGGGAGATGGTTCCCCACCTCTGACCAATTACAGAATTGTTTACCGCTGGAGCAAGTGCCCTGATAGGGTTTTCCTCTGTATAACTCGTCGGTTCATGTTTTTTTTTTCTTTTATGGTTCAAGTTAGATTTTATTCCTCTTTTATGTATTTATAGATATAAGCATGGAAATAATTCATTCCTATAAATACATCTGTGTGACGGGAAGAAATTGTTTCTGTTTTATTTTTAAATTTTATTTTTTAAAATTTTGAAATTTAATTTTATTTATTTTTTTATACAGCACGTTATTATTAGTTATGTATTTTATGCATATACATGTATACAGGTCAATCCCAAACTCCCAACTCATCCCACCACCACCACCCCATGGCTTCCCACACTTGGTGTCCATACGTTTGTTCTCTACCTCTGTGTCTCTATTTCTTCCCTGCAAACCAGTTCATCTGTACCATTTTTAGGCTCCACATATATGCATTAATATACAATATTTGTTTTCCTCTTTCTGACTTACTTCATTCTGTATGACAGTCTCTCGATCCATCGATGTCTCTACAAATGACCCAGTTTCATTCCATTTTATGGCCGAGTCATATTCCATTTTATATATGTACCACCTCTTTATCCATTCATCTGTCTGTGGGCATTTAGGTTGCTTCCATTACCTGGCTATTGTAAATAGTGCTGCAACGAACCTTGTGGTGAATGTGCCTTTTTGAAATACGGTTTTCTCTGGGTATATGCCCAGAAGTGGGATTGCTGGATCAGGTGGTAATTCTATTTCTAGTTTTTATAAGGAAAGTCCATACTGTTCTCCATAGTGACTGTATCAATTTACATTCCCACCAATAGTGGAAGAGGGCTCCTTTTGTCCACACCCTCCCCAGAATTGGTTGTTTGTAGATTTTCTGATGATGCCGATTCTAACAGGTGTGAGGTGATACCTCATTGTAGTTTTGATTTGCATTTCTCTAATAATTAGTGCTGTTGAGCAGCTCTTCATGTGCGTCTTGGCCATCTCTGTGTCTCCTTTGAAGAAACGTCTCTTTAGATCTTCTGCCCATTTTTTTGTGTTGTTTGTTTTTTTTAATATTAAGCTGCATGAGCTGTTTATATATATTGGAGATTAAACCTCTGTCCATTGATTCGTCTGCAACGATTTTCGCCCATTCTGAGGGATGCCTTTTTCCATTCCCGTGTTTTTTAACAAAAAAGGGAAGAAAGGGAAAGAAGCAGAGCACTCATGTGCGTAAAATATGCCTTTTGAAACGGTCGTTTTGAAATATGGACGTCCTTTGAATTTTTTGGTCGATATGTGACCCCAGGATTTGTTTTCAGGGCAGGTGTCATTTACAGACCTGCAATGATTTTGAATATCAACTGACCATTAGCGTTGGGATTAAAGCTGCTGTTGTGTGAAACGGCCACAAGGTGGCAGCAGTTCACCCTTACCAAATCTGGTTACTAGGGCAAGAGAGCCTCAGTGGAAGTGGTGTTCTAGATTGGAGTTTAGAATGGAATGTGCCAGGAGAAAGCCCCTCACTTTTGTCTCACTACTTCTTGTTCGTGTTTTTAATTTAATTTTTTATTTTTTATTACAGCAAGTTTGATTTCAATGTTTGGCTTGTTGTAGGTGTGGAAGATGTGGTTCTTTTACACATATGCAGATGACTGTTCTTCCTGGGATCCTTTTCCCATGTACGTTATGACAGAATGTTCAGTAGTCCTCTCTTGGTATTCTGTAGGTCTTTGGTGATTATATATGTCACCTGTGTTTGTATATGTCTGTTAACCCCGATATCGTAATGAAACCAATCCTCACACCTTTCCATTGGTGAACCATAAGTTTGTTTAATGAATCTGTGATTGCCCTTCTCCGTGGAAATATCTGCCCTGGTATCCATTTTTAGGTAACACCTATAAGTGATATGATATGTTATGTGTCTTTCACTTTCTGACTTACTACAAGTCACGTGATTACTTCTAGACTCATCTACGGTGCTGCAAATGGCATTGTGTCCTTTTATTCCTTGGCTTCTCTTCTGCCTTAGTGGGGTCCATTTTCAACAATGTGATTCCCTGAGGGTTGTGGGTTAGTTGACCTGGGCAGCCTTACCCTGCCGGCCCGCCCTCCCCAGGTGTGCCTCGTTGAGGTCAATATAAACAGCGCTCCAGGCAGCAATAGCCCCTGAAGCTGTGCCTGACTCCATATTCGCTGCCCCGTCAGCAGTCTCGGGGCTGTGCTGGTGGGAGGGAGTGAGGGGCCACAGCTTTGTGGGTGGCCCGGTGTGAGTGGGGTTCTGCTGGCCTTTCTGCAGGAGTTGCCAGGCTGCCGCCTGTAAAGAAGATGTTGTGTCACCCATACCTTCCGCTGGATTTTCTCTCCGGACAGAGGTGAGGAAGGAAAAAAGCAGTGGGGGCCGGGACAGGAGGGGTATCTCAGGCAGGGCAACGGAAAGCTTCTGGAAGAGCGCCCGGGGCCAGGACCACCCTGGCTGGCCTGCAGGCACCAAGTTGGCCTGCGTGCTGTCGCTGGTGTGGCTCCACGGTCCTTCCTCTAGGCTTTCAAGCCCTTGTACATATTGAGGTGTTTTACCTGGAAAGGGTGGGAACAGTTCAGCAGCAGCTGGCCTGGGGCTCAGCTCACGTTTACTCACAGATGCCTCGGCACGGTCCCCCAGCTTTGCAATGAGGACGCTCCTTGCGTGGGGGGTGGGTTGCTGGCTGTATGGGAGATGGTTCCCCACCTCTGACCAATTACAGAATTGTTTACCGCTGGAGCAAGTGCCCTGATAGGGTTTTCCTCTGTATAACTCGTCGGTTCATGTTTTTTTTTTTTCTTTTATGGTTCAAGTTAGATTTTATTCCTCTTTTATGTATTTATAGATATAAGCATGGAAATAATTCATTCCTATAAATACATCTGTGTGACGGGAAGAACTTGTTTCTGTTTTATTTTTAAATTTTATTTTTTAAAATTTTGAAATTTAATTTTATTTATTTTTTTATACAGCACGTTATTATTAGTTATGTATTTTATGCATATACATGTATACAGGTCAATCCCAAACTCCCAACTCATCCCACCACCACCACCCCATGGCTTCCCACACTTGGTGTCCATACGTTTGTTCTCTACCTCTGTGTCTCTATTTCTTCCCTGCAAACCAGTTCATCTGTACCATTTTTAGGCTCCACATATATGCATTAATATACAATATTTGTTTTCCTCTTTCTGACTTTATTCTGTATGACAGCCTCTCGATCCATCGATGTCTCTACAAATGACCCAGTTTCATTCCTTTTTATGGCCGAGTAATATTCCATTTTATATATGTACCACCTCTTTATGCATTCATCTGTCTGTGGGCATTTAGGTTGCTTCCATTACCTGGCTATTGTAAATAGTGCTGCAATGAACATTGTGGTGAATGTGCCTTTATGAAATACGGTTTTCTGTGGGTATATGCCCCGAAGTGGGATTGCTGGATCAGATGGTAATTCTATTTCTAGTTTTTTTTAAGGAAACTCCATACTGTTCTCCATAGTGACTGTATCAATTTACATTCCCACCAATAGTGGAAGAGGGCTCCTTTTGTCCACACCCTCCCCAGAATTGGTTGTTTGTAGATTTTCTGATGATGCCGATTCTAACAGGTGTGAGGTGATACCTCATTGTAGTTTTAATTTGCATTTCTCTAATAATTAGTGCTGTTGAGCAGCTTTTCATGTGCGTCTTGGCCATCTCTGTGTCTCCTTTGAAGAAACGTCTCTTTAGATCTTCTGCCCATTTTTGTATTGGGTTGTTTGTTTTTTTAATATTAACCTGCATGAGCTGTTTATATATATTGGAGATTAAACCTCTGTCCATTGATTCGTCTGCAACGATTTTCGCCCATTCTGAGGGATGCCTTTTTCCATTCCCGTGTTTTTTAACAAAAAAGGGAAGAAAGGAAAAGAAGCAGAACACTAATGTGCGTAAAATATGCCTTTTGAAATGGTCATTTTGAAATATGGACGTCCTTTGAATTTTTTGGTCGATATGTGACCCCAGGATTTGTTTTCAGGGCAGGTGTCATTTAC
Source organism: Mesoplodon mirus (assembly GCF_964341445.2). Classification (NCBI taxonomy): domain Eukaryota; kingdom Metazoa; phylum Chordata; class Mammalia; order Artiodactyla; family Ziphiidae; genus Mesoplodon; species Mesoplodon mirus. The sequence goes on along the minus strand of NW_028295801.1, from coordinate 476,949 downwards.
AGGCCTGCAATGATTTTGAATATCAACTGACCATTAGCGTTAGGATTAAAGCTGCTGTTGTGTGAAACGGCCACAAGGTGGCAGCAGTTCACCCTTACCAAATCTGGTTACTAGGGCAAGAGAGCCTCAGTGGAAGTGGTGTTCTAGATTGGAGTTTAGAATGGAATGTGCCAGGAGAAAGCCCCTCACTTTTGTCTCACTACTTCTTGTTCGTGTTTTTAATTTAATTTTTTTATTTTTTATTACAGCAAGTTTGATTTCAATGTTTGGCTTGTTGTAGGTGTGGAAGATGTGGTTCTTTTACACATATGCAGATGACTGTTCTTCCTGGGATCCTTTTCCCATGTACGTTATGACAGAATGTTGAGTAGTCCTCTCTTGGTATTCTGTAGGTCTTTGGTGATTATATATGTCACCTGTGTTTGTATATGTCTGTTAACCCCGATATCGTAATGAAACCAATCCTCACACCTTTCCATTGGTGAACCATAAGTTTGTTTAATGAATCTGTGATTGCCCTTCTCCGTGGAAATATCTGCCCTGGTATCCATTTTTAGTTAACACCTATAAGTGATATGATATGTTATGTGTCTTTCACTTTCTGACTTACTACAAGTCACGTGATTACTTCTAGACTCATCTACGGTGCTGCAAATGGCATTGTGTCCTTTTATTCCTTGGCTTCTCTTCTGCCTTAGTGGGGTCCATTTTCAACAATGTGATTCCCTGAGGGTTGTGGGTTAGTTGACCTGGGCAGCCTTACCCTGCCGGCACGCCCTCCCCAGCTGTGCCTCGTTGAGGTCAATATAAACAGCGCTCCAGGCAGCAATAGCCCCTGAAGCTGTGCCTGACTCCATATTCGCTGCCCCGTCAGCAGTCTCGGGGCTGTGCTGGTGGGAGGGAGTGAGGGGCCACAGCTTTGTGGGTGGCCCGGTGTGAGTGGGGTTCTGCTGGCCTTTCTGCAGGAGTTGCCAGGCTGCCGCCTGTAAAGATGAGGTTTTGTCACACATACATTCCGCTGGAATTTCTCTCCGGACAGAGGTGAGGAAGGAAAAAAGCAGTGGGGGCCGGGACAGGAGGGGTATCTCAGGCAGGGCAATGGAAAGCTTCTGGAAGAGCGCCCGGGGCCAGGACCACCCTGGCTGGCCTGCAGGCACCAAGTTGGCCTGCGTGCTGTCGCTGGTGTGGCTCCACGGTCCTTCCTCTAGGCTTTCAAGCCCTTGTACATATTGAGGTGTTTTACCTGGAAAGGGTGGGAACAGTTCAGCAGCAGCTGGCCTGGGGCTCAGCTCACGTTTACTCACAGATGCCTCGGCACGGTCCCCCAGCTTTGCAATGAGGACGCTCCTTGCGTGGGGGGTGGGTTGCTGGCTGTATGGGAGATGGTTCCCCACCTCTGACCAATTTCAGAATTGTTTACCGCTGGAGCAAGTGCCCTGATAGGGTTTTCCTCTGTATAACTCGTCGGTTCAGGTTTTTTTTTTTTCTTTTATTGTTCAAGTTAGATTTTATTCCTCTTTTATGTATTTATAGATATAAGCATGGAAATAATTCATTCCTATAAATACATCTGTGTGACGGGAAGAACTTTTTTTGTTTTATTTTTAAATTTTATTTTTTAAAATTTTGAAATTTAATTTTATTTATTTTTTTATACAGCACGTTATTATTAGTTATGTATTTTATGCATATACATGTATACAGGTCAATCCCAAACTCCCAACTCATCCCACCACCACCACCCCATGGCTTCCCACACTTGGTGTCCATACGTTTGTTCTCTACCTCTGTGTCTCTATTTCTTCCCTGCAAACCAGTTCATCTGTACCATTTTTAGGCTCCACATATATGCATTAATATACAATATTTGTTTTCCTCTTTCTGACTTCATTCTGTATGACAGCCTCTCGATCCATCGATGTCTCTACAAATGACCCAGTTTCATTCCTTTTTATGGCCGAGTAATATTCCATTTTATATATGTACCACCTCTTTATCCATTCATCTGTCTGTGGGCATTTAGGTTGCTTCCATTACCTGGCTATTGTAAATAGTGCTGCAATGAACATTGTGGTGAATGTGCCTTTATGAAATACGGTTTTCTCTGGGTATATGCCCCGAAGTGGGATTGCTGGATCAGATGGTAATTCTATTTCTAGTTTTTTTTAAGGAAACTCCATACTGTTCTCCATAGTGACTGTATCAATTTACATTCCCACCAATAGTGGAAGAGGGCTCCTTTTGTCCACACCCTCCCCAGAATTGGTTGTTTGTAGATTTTCTGATGATGCCGATTCTAACAGGTGTGAGGTGATACCTCATTGTAGTTTTAATTTGCATTTCTCTAATAATTAGTGCTGTTGAGCAGCTTTTCATGTGCGTCTTGGCCATCTCTGTGTCTCCTTTGAAGAAACGTCTCTTTAGATCTTCTGCCCATTTTTGTATTGGGTTGTTTGTTTTTTTAATATTAACCTGCATGAGCTGTTTATATATATTGGAGATTAAACCTCTGTCCATTGATTCGTCTGCAACGATTTTCGCCCATTCTGAGGGATGCCTTTTTCCATTCCCGTGTTTTTTAACAAAAAAGGGAAGAAAGGAAAAGAAGCAGAACACTAATGTGCGTAAAATATGCCTTTTGAAATGGTCATTTTGAAATATGGACGTCCTTTGAATTTTTTGGTCGATATGTGACCCCAGGATTTGTTTTCAGGGCAGGTGTCATTTACAGGCCTGCAATGATTTTGAATATCAACTGACCATTAGCGTTAGGATTAAAGCTGCTGTTGTGTGAAACGGCCACAAGGTGGCAGCAGTTCACCCTTACCAAATCTGGTTACTAGGGCAAGAGAGCCTCAGTGGAAGTGGTGTTCTAGATTGGAGTTTAGAATGGAATGTGCCAGGAGAAAGCCCCTCACTTTTGTCTCACTACTTCTTGTTCGTGTTTTTAATTTAATTTTTTTATTTTTTATTACAGCAAGTTTGATTTCAATGTTTGGCTTGTTGTAGGTGTGGAAGATGTGGTTCTTTTACACATATGCAGATGACTGTTCTTCCTGGGATCCTTTTCCCATGTACGTTATGACGGAATGTTGAGTAGTCCTCTCTTGGTATTCTGTAGGTCTTTGGTGATTATATATGTCACCTGTGTTTGTATATGTCTGTTAACCCCGATATCGTAATGAAACCAATCCTCACACCTTTCCATTGGTGAACCATAAGTTTGTTTAATGAATCTGTGATTGCCCTTCTCCGTGGAAATATCTGCCCTGGTATCCATTTTTAGTTAACACTTATAAGTGATATGATATGTTATGTGTCTTTCACTTTCTGACTTACTACAAGTCACGTGATTACTTCTAGACTCATCTACGGTGCTGCAAATGGCATTGTGTCCTTTTATTCCTTGGCTTCTCTTCTGCCTTAGTGGGGTCCATTTTCAACAATGTGATTCCCTGAGGGTTGTGGGTTAGTTGACCTGGGCAGCCTTACGCTGCCGGCACGCCCTCCCCAGCTGTGCCTCGTTGAGGTCAATATAAACAGCGCTCCAGGCAGCAATAGCCCCTGAAGCTGTGCCTGACTCCATATTCGCTGCCCCGTCAGCAGTCTCGGGGCTGTGCTGGTGGGAGGGAGTGAGGGGCCACAGCTTTGTGGGTGGCCCGGTGTGAGTGGGGTTCTGCTGGCCTTTCTGCAGGAGTTGCCAGGCTGCCGCCTGTAAAGATGAGGTTTTGTCACACATACATTCCCCTGGAATTTCTCTCCGGACAGAGGTGAGGAAGGAAAAAAGCAGTGGGGGCCGGGACAGGAGGGGTATCTCAGGCAGGGCAATGGAAAGCTTCTGGAAGAGCGCCCGGGTTCAGGACCACCCTGGCTGGCCTGCAGGCACCAAGTTGGCCTGCGTGCTGTCGCTGGTGTGGCTCCACGGTCCTTCCTCTAGGCTTTCAAGCCCTTGTACATATTGAGGTGTTTTACCTGGAAAGGGTGGGAACAGTTCAGCAGCAGCTGGCCTGGGGCTCAGCTCACGTTTACTCACAGATGCCTCGGCACGGTCCCCCAGCTTTGCAATGAGGACGCTCCTTGCGTGGGGGGTGGGTTGCTGGCTGTATGGGAGATGGTTCCCCACCTCTGACCAATTTCAGAATTGTTTACCGCTGTAGCAAGTGCCCTGATAGGGTTTTCCTCTGTATAACTCGTCGGTTCAGGTTTTTTTTTTTTTCTTTTATGGTTCAAGTTAGATTTTATTCCTCTTTTATGTATTTATAGATATAAGCATGGAAATAATTCATTCCTATAAATACATCTGTGTGACGGGAAGAACTTTTTTTGTTTTATTTTTAAATTTTATTTTTTAAAATTTTGAAATTTAATTTTATTTATTTTTTTATACAGCACGTTATTATTAGTTATGTATTTTATGCATATACATGTATACAGGTCAATCCCAAACTCCCAACTCATCCCACCACCACCACCCCATGGCTTCCCACACTTGGTGTCCATACGTTTGTTCTCTACCTCTGTGTCTCTATTTCTTCCCTGCAAACCAGTTCATCTGTACCATTTTTAGGCTCCACATATATGCATTAATATACAATATTTGTTTTCCTCTTTCTGACTTACTTCATTCTGTATGACAGTCTCTCGATCCATCGATGTCTCTACAAATGACCCAGTTTCATTCCTTTTTATGGCCGAGTAATATTCCATTTTATATATGTACCACCTCTTTATCCATTCATCTGTCTGTGGGCATTTAGGTTGCTTCCATTACCTGGCTATTGTAAATAGTGCTGCAATGAACATTGTGGTGAATGTGCCTTTTTGAAATACGGTTTTCTCTGGGTATATGCCCCGAAGTGGGATTGCTGGATCAGATGGTAATTCTATTTCTAGATTTTTTTAAGGAAACTCCATACTGTTCTCCATAGTGACTGTATCAATTTACATTCCCACCAATAGTGGAAGAGGGCTCCTTTTGTCCACACCCTCCCCAGAATTGGTTGTTTGTAGATTTTCTGATGATGCCGATTCTAACAGGTGTGAGGTGATACCTCATTGTAGTTTTGATTTGCATTTCTCTAATAATTAGTGCTGTTGAGCAACTCATCATGTGCGTCTTGGCCATCTCTGTGTCTCCTTTGAAGAAACGTCTCTTTAGATCTTCTGCCCATTTTTTTGTGTTGTTTGTTTTTTTTAATATTAAGCTGCATGAGCTGTTTATATATATTGGAGATTAAACCTCTGTCCATTGATTCGTCTGCAACGATTTTCGCCCATTCTGAGGGATGCCTTTTTCCATTCCCGTGTTTTTTAACAAAAAAGGGAAGAAAGGGAAAGAAGCAGAGCACTCATGTGCGTAAAATATGCCTTTTGAAACGGTCGTTTTGAAATATGGACGTCCTTTGAATTTTTTGGTCGATATGTGACCCCAGGATTTGTTTTCAGGGCAGGGGTCATTTACAGACCTGCAATGATTTTGAATATCAACTGACCATTAGCGTTGGGATTAAAGCTGCTGTTGTGTGAAACGGCCACAAGGTGGCAGCAGTTCACCCTTACCAAATCTGGTTACTAGGGCAAGAGAGCCTCAGTGGAAGTGGTGTTCTAGATTGGAGTTTAGAATGGAATGTGCCAGGAGAAAGCCCCTCACTTTTGTCTCACTACTTCTTGTTCGTGTTTTTAATTTAATTTTTTATTTTTTATTACAGCAAGTTTGATTTCAATGTTTGGCTTGTTGTAGGTGTGGAAGATGTGGTTCTTTTACACATATGCAGATGACTGTTCTTCCTGGGATCCTTTTCCCATGTACGTTATGACAGAATGTTGAGTAGTCCTCTCTTGGTATTCTGTAGGTCTTTGGTGATTATATATGTCACCTGTGTTTGTATATGTCTGTTAACCCCGATATCGTAATGAAACCAATCCTCACACCTTTCCATTGGTGAACCATAAGTTTGTTTAATGAATCTGTGATTGCCCTTCTCCGTGGAAATATCTGCCCTGGTATCCATTTTTAGGTAACACCTATAAGTGATATGATATGTTATGTGTCTTTCACTTTCTGACTTACTACAAGTCACGTGATTACTTCTAGACTCATCTACGGTGCTGCAAATGGCATTGTGTCCTTTTATTCCTTGGCTTCTCTTCTGCCTTAGTGGGGTCCATTTTCAACAATGTGATTCCCTGAGGGTTGTGGGTTAGTTGACCTGGGCAGCCTTACCCTGCCGGCCCGCCCTCCCCAGGTGTGCCTCGTTGAGGTCAATATAAACAGCGCTCCAGGCAGCAATAGCCCCTGAAGCTGTGCCTGACTCCATATTCGCTGCCCCGTCAGCAGTCTCGGGGCTGTGCTGGTGGGAGGGAGTGAGGGGCCACAGCTTTGTGGGTGGCCCGGTGTGAGTGGGGTTCTGCTGGCCTTTCTGCAGGAGTTGCCAGGCTGCCGCCTGTAAAGAAGATGTTGTGTCACCCATACCTTCCGCTGGATTTTCTCTCCGGACAGAGGTGAGGAAGGAAAAAACTAGTGGGGGCCGGGACAGGAGGGGTATCTCAGGCAGGGCAATGGAAAGCTTCTGGAAGAGCGCCCGGGGCCAGGACCACCCTGGCTGGCCTGCAGGCACCAAGTTGGCCTGCGTGCTGTCGCTGGTGTGGCTCCACGGTCCTTCCTCTAGGCTTTCAAGCCCTTGTACATATTGAGGTGTTTTACCTGGAAAGGGTAGGAACAGTTCAGCAGCAGCTGGCCTGGGGCTCAGCTCACGTTTACTCACAGATGCCTCGGCACGGTCCCCCAGCTTTGCAATGAGGACGCTCCTTGCGTGGGGGGTGGGTTGCTGGCTGTATGGGAGATGGTTCCCCACCTCTGACCAATTACAGAATTGTTTACCGCTGGAGCAAGTGCCCTGATAGGGTTTTCCTCTGTATAACTCGTCGGTTCATGTTTTTTTTTTCTTTTATGGTTCAAGTTAGATTTTATTCCTCTTTTATGTATTTATAGATATAAGCATGGAAATAATTCATTCCTATAAATACATCTGTGTGACGGGAAGAACTTGTTTCTGTTTTATTTTTAAATTTTATTTTTTAAAATTTTGAAATTTAATTTTATTTATTTTTTTATACAGCACGTTATTATTAGTTATGTATTTTATGCATATACATGTATACAGGTCAATCCCAAACTCCCAACTCATCCCACCACCACCACCCCATGGCTTCCCACACTTGGTGTTCATACGTTTGTTCTCTACCTCTGTGTCTCTATTTCTTCCCTGCAAACCAGTTCATCTGTACCATTTTTAGGCTCCACATATATGCATTAATATACAATATTTGTTTTCCTCTTTCTGACTTCATTCTGTATGACAGCCTCTCGATCCATCGATGTCTCTACAAATGACCCAGTTTCATTCCTTTTTATGGCCGAGTAATATTCCATTTTATATATGTACCACCTCTTTATCCATTCATCTGTCTGTGGGCATTTAGGTTGCTTCCATTACCTGGCTATTGTAAATAGTGCTGCAATGAACATTGTGGTGAATGTGCCTTTATGAAATACGGTTTTCTCTGGGTATATGCCCCGAAGTGGGATTGCTGGATCAGATGGTAATTCTATTTCTAGTTTTTTTTAAGGAAACTCCATACTGTTCTCCATAGTGACTGTATCAATTTACATTCCCACCAATAGTGGAAGAGGGCTCCTTTTGTCCACACCCTCCCCAGAATTGGTTGTTTGTAGATTTTCTGATGATGCCGATTCTAACAGGTGTGAGGTGATACCTCATTGTAGTTTTAATTTGCATTTCTCTAATAATTAGTGCTGTTGAGCAGCTTTTCATGTGCGTCTTGGCCATCTCTCTGTCTCCTTTGAAGAAACGTCTCTTTAGATCTTCTGCCCATTTTTGTATTGGGTTGTTTGTTTTTTTAATATTAACCTGCATGAGCTGTTTATATATATTGGAGATTAAACCTCTGTCCATTGATTCGTCTGCAACGATTTTCGCCCATTCTGAGGGATGCCTTTTTCCATTCCCGTGTTTTTTAACAAAAAAGGGAAGAAAGGAAAAGAAGCAGAACACTAATGTGCGTAAAATATGCCTTTTGAAATGGTCATTTTGAAATATGGACGTCCTTTGAATTTTTTGGTCGATATGTGACCCCAGGATTTGTTTTCAGGGCAGGTGTCATTTACAGGCCTGCAATGATTTTGAATATCAACTGACCATTAGCGTTGGGATTAAAGCTGCTGTTGTGTGAAACGGCCACAAGGTGGCAGCAGTTCACCCTTACCAAATCTGGTTACTAGGGCAAGAGAGCCTCAGTGGAAGTGGTGTTCTAGATTGGAGTTTAGAATGGAATGTGCCAGGAGAAAGCCCCTCACTTTTGTCTCACTACTTCTTGTTCGTGTTTTTAATTTAATTTTTTATATTTTATTACAGCAAGTTTGATTTCAATGTTTGGCTTGTTGTAGGTGTGGAAGATGTGGTTCTTTTACACATATGCAGATGACTGTTCTTCCTGGGATCCTTTTCCCATGTACGTTATGACAGAATGTTGAGTAGTCCTCTCTTGGTATTCTGTAGGTCTTTGGTGATTATATATGTCACCTGTGTTTGTATATGTCTGTTAACCCCGATATCGTAATGAAACCAATCCTCACACCTTTCCATTGGTGAACCATAAGTTTGTTTAATGAATCTGTGATTGCCCTTCTCCGTGGAAATATCTGCCCTGGTATCCATTTTTAGGTAACACCTATAAGTGATATGATATGTTATGTGTCTTTCACTTTCTGACTTACTACAAGTCACGTGATTACTTCTAGACTCATCTACGGTGCTGCAAATGGCATTGTGTCCTTTTATTCCTTGGCTTCTCTTCTGCCTTAGTGGGGTCCATTTTCAACAATGTGATTCCCTGAGGGTTGTGGGTTAGTTGACCTGGGCAGCCTTACCCTGCCGGCCCGCCCTCCCCAGGTGTGCCTCGTTGAGGTCAATATAAACAGCGCTCCAGGCAGCAATAGCCCCTGAAGCTGTGCCTGACTCCATATTCTCTGCCCCGTCAGCAGTCTCGGGGCTGTGCTGGTGGGAGGGAGTGAGGGACCACAGCTTTTTGGGTGGCCCGGTGTGAGTGGGGTTCTGCTGGCCTTTCTTCAGGAGTTGCCAGGCTGCCGCCTGTAAAGAAGAGGTTGTGTCACCCATACCTTCCGCTGGAATTTCTCTCCGGACAGAGGTGAGGAAGGAAAAAAGCAGTGGGGGCCGGGACAGGAGGGGTATCTCAGGCAGGGCAATGGAAAGCTTCTGGAAGAGCGCCCGGGGCCAGGACCACCCTGGCTGGCCTGCAGGCACCAAGTTGGCCTGCGTGCTGTCGCTGGTGTGGCTCCACGGTCCTTCCTCTAGGCTTTCAAGCCCTTGTACATATTGAGGTGTTTTACCTGGAAAGGGTGGGAACAGTTCAGCAGCAGCTGGCCTGGGGCTCAGCTCACGTTTACTCACAGATGCCTCGGCACGGTCCCCCAGCTTTGCAATGAGGACGCTCCTTGCGTGGGGGGTGGGTTGCTGGCTGTATGGGAGATGGTTCCCCACCTCTGACCAATTACAGAATTGTTTACCGCTGGAGCAAGTGCCCTGATAGGGTTTTCCTCTGTATAACTCGTCGGTTCATGTTTTTTTTTTCTTTTATGGTTCAAGTTAGATTTTATTCCTCTTTTATGTATTTATAGATATAAGCATGGAAATAATTCATTCCTATAAATACATCTGTGTGACGGGAAGAACTTGTTTCTGTTTTATTTTTAAATTTTATTTTTTAAAATTTTGAAATTTAATTTTATTTATTTTTTTATACAGCACGTTATTATTAGTTATGTATTTTATGCATATACATGTATACAGGTCAATCCCAAACTCCCAACTCATCCCACCACCACCACCCCATGGCTTCCCACACTTGGTGTTCATACGTTTGTTCTCTACCTCTGGGTCTCTATTTCTTCCCTGCAAACCAGTTCATCTGTACCATTTTTAGGCTCCACATATATGCATTAATATACAATATTTGTTTTCCTCTTTCTGACTTCATTCTGTATGACAGCCTCTCGATCCATCGATGTCTCTACAAATGACCCAGTTTCATTCCTTTTTATGGCCGAGTAATATTCCATTTTATATATGTACCACCTCTTTATCCATTCATCTGTCTGTGGGCATTTAGGTTGCTTCCATTACCTGGCTATTGTAAATAGTGCTGCAATGAACATTGTGGTGAATGTGCCTTTATGAAATACGGTTTTCTCTGGGTATATGCCCCGAAGTGGGATTGCTGGATCAGATGGTAATTCTATTTCTAGTTATTTTTAAGGAAACTCCATACTGTTCTCCATAGTGACTGTATCAATTTACATTCCCACCAATAGTGGAAGAGGGCTCCTTTTGTCCACACCCTCCCCAGAATTGGTTGTTTGTAGATTTTCTGATGATGCCGATTCTAACAGGTGTGAGGTGATACCTCATTGTAGTTTTAATTTGCATTTCTCTAATAATTAGTGCTGTTGAGCAGCTTTTCATGTGCGTCTTGGCCATCTCTCTGTCTCCTTTGAAGAAACGTCTCTTTAGATCTTCTGCCCATTTTTGTATTGGGTTGTTTGTTTTTTTAATATTAACCTGCATGAGCTGTTTATATATATTGGAGATTAAACCTCTGTCCATTGATTCGTCTGCAACGATTTTCGCCCATTCTGAGGGATGCCTTTTTCCATTCCCGTGTTTTTTAACAAAAAAGGGAAGAAAGGAAAAGAAGCAGAACACTAATGTGCGTAAAATATGCCTTTTGAAATGGTCATTTTGAAATATGGACGTCCTTTGAATTTTTTGGTCGATATGTGACCCCAGGATTTGTTTTCAGGGCAGGTGTCATTTACAGGCCTGCAATGATTTTGAATATCAACTGACCATTAGCGTTGGGATTAAAGCTGCTGTTGTGTGAAACGGCCACAAGGTGGCAGCAGTTCACCCTTACCAAATCTGGTTACTAGGGCAAGAGAGCCTCAGTGGAAGTGGTGTTCTAGATTGGAGTTTAGAATGGAATGTGCCAGGAGAAAGCCCCTCACTTTTGTCTCACTACTTCTTGTTCGTGTTTTTAATTTAATTTTTTATTTTTTATTACAGCAAGTTTGATTTCAATGTTTGGCTTGTTGTAGGTGTGGAAGATGTGGTTCTTTTACACATATGCAGATGACTGTTCTTCCTGGGATCCTTTTCCCATGTACGTTATGACAGAATGTTGAGTAGTCCTCTCTTGGTATTCTGTAGGTCTTTGGTGATTATATATGTCACCTGTGTTTGTATATGTCTGTTAACCCCGATATCGTAATGAAACCAATCCTCACACCTTTCCATTGGTGAACCATAAGTTTGTTTAATGAATCTGTGATTGCCCTTCTCCGTGGAAATATCTGCCCTGGTATCCATTTTTAGGTAACACCTATAAGTGATATGATATGTTATGTGTCTTTCACTTTCTGACTTACTACAAGTCACGTGATTACTTCTAGACTCATCTACGGTGCTGCAAATGGCATTGTGTCCTTTTATTCCTTGGCTTCTCTTCTGCCTTAGTGGGGTCCATTTTCAACAATGTGATTCCCTGAGGGTTGTGGGTTAGTTGACCTGGGCAGCCTTACCCTGCCGGCCCGCCCTCCCCAGGTGTGCCTCGTTGAGGTCAATATAAACAGCGCTCCAGGCAGCAATAGCCCCTGAAGCTGTGCCTGACTCCATATTCGCTGCCCCGTCAGCAGTCTCGGGGCTGTGCTGGTGTGAGGGAGTGAGGGACCACAGCTTTTTGGGTGGCCCGGTGTGAGTGGGGTTCTGCTGGCCTTTCTTCAGGAGTTGCCAGGCTGCCGCCTGTAAAGAAGAGGTTGTGTCACCCATACCTTCCGCTGGAATTTCTCTCCGGACAGAGGTGAGGAAGGAAAAAAGCAGTGGGGGCCGGGACAGGAGGGGTATCTCAGGCAGGGCAATGGAAAGCTTCTGGAAGAGCGCCCGGGGCCAGGACCACCCTGGCTGGCCTGCAGGCACCAAGTTGGCCTGCGTGCTGTCGCTGGTGTGGCTCCACGGTCCTTCCTCTAGGCTTTCAAGCCCTTGTACATATTGAGGTGTTTTACCTGGAAAGGGTGGGAACAGTTCAGCAGCAGCTGGCCTGGGGCTCAGCTCACGTTTACTCACAGATGCCTCGGCACGGTCCCCCAGCTTTGCAATGAGGACGCTCCTTGCGTGGGGGGTGGGTTGCTGGCTGTATGGGAGATGGTTCCCCACCTCTGACCAATTACAGAATTGTTTACCGCTGGAGCAAGTGCCCTGATAGGGTTTTCCTCTGTATAACTCGTCGGTTCATGTTTTTTTTTTCTTTTATGGTTCAAGTTAGATTTTATTCCTCTTTTATGTATTTATAGATATAAGCATGGAAATAATTCATTCCTATAAATACATCTGTGTGACGGGAAGAACTTGTTTCTGTTTTATTTTTAAATTTTATTTTTTAAAATTTTGAAATTTAATTTTATTTATTTTTTTATACAGCACGTTATTATTAGTTATGTATTTTATGCATATACATGTATACAGGTCAATCCCAAACTCCCAACTCATCCCACCACCACCACCCCATGGCTTCCCACACTTGGTGTCCATACGTTTGTTCTCTACCTCTGTGTCTCTATTTCTTCCCTGCAAACCAGTTCATCTGTACCATTTTTAGGCTCCACATATATGCATTAATATACAATATTTGTTTTCCTCTTTCTGACTTACTTCATTCTGTATGACAGTCTCTCGATCCATCGATGTCTCTACAAATGACCCAGTTTCATTCCTTTTTATGGCCGAGTCATATTCCATTTTATATATGTACCACCTCTTTATCCATTCATCTGTCTGTGGGCATTTAGGTTGCTTCCATTACCTGGCTATTGTAAATAGTGCTGCAACGAACCTTGTGGTGAATGTGCCTTTTTGAAATACGGTTTTCTCTGGGTATATGCCCAGAAGTGGGATTGCTGGATCAGGTGGTAATTCTATTTCTAGTTTTTATAAGGAAAGTCCATACTGTTCTCCATAGTGACTGTATCAATTTACATTCCCACCAATAGTGGAAGAGGGCTCCTTTTGTCCACACCCTCCCCAGAATTGGTTGTTTGTAGATTTTCTGATGATGCCGATTCTAACAGGTGTGAGGTGATACCTCATTGTAGTTTTGATTTGCATTTCTCTAATAATTAGTGCTGTTGAGCAGCTCTTCATGTGCGTCTTGGCCATCTCTGTGTCTCCTTTGAAGAAACGTCTCTTTAGATCTTCTGCCCATTTTTTTGTGTTGTTTGTTTTTTTTAATATTAAGCTGCATGAGCTGTTTATATATATTGGAGATTAAACCTCTGTCCATTGATTCGTCTGCAACGATTTTCTCCCATTCTGAGGGATGCCTTTTTCCATTCCCGTGTTTTTTAACAAAAAAGGGAAGAAAGGGAAAGAAGCAAGCACTCATGTGCGTAAAATATGCCTTTTGAAACGGTCGTTTTGAAATATGGACGTCCTTTGAATTTTTTGGTCGATATGTGACCCCAGGATTTGTTTTCAGGGCAGGTGTCATTTACAGACCTGCAATGATTTTGAATATCAACTGACCATTAGCGTTGGGATTAAAGCTGCTGTTGTGTGAAACGGCCACAAGGTGGCAGCAGTTCACCCTTACCAAATCTGGTTACTAGGGCAAGAGAGCCTCAGTGGAAGTGGTGTTCTAGATTGGAGTTTAGAATGGAATGTGCCAGGAGAAAGCCCCTCACTTTTGTCTCACTACTTCTTGTTCGTGTTTTTAATTTAATTTTTTATTTTTTATTACAGCAAGTTTGATTTCAATGTTTGGCTTGTTGTAGGTGTGGAAGATGTGGTTCTTTTACACATATGCAGATGACTGTTCTTCCTGGGATCCTTTTCCCATGTACGTTATGACAGAATGTTGAGTAGTCCTCTCTTGGTATTCTGTAGGTCTTTGGTGATTATATATGTCACCTGTGTTTGTATATGTCTGTTAACCCCGATATCGTAATGAAACCAATCCTCACACCTTTCCATTGGTGAACCATAAGTTTGTTTAATGAATCTGTGATTGCCCTTCTCCGTGGAAATATCTGCCCTGGTATCCATTTTTAGGTAACACCTATAAGTGATATGATATGTTATGTGTCTTTCACTTTCTGACTTACTACAAGTCACGTGATTACTTCTAGACTCATCTACGGTGCTGCAAATGGCATTGTGTCCTTTTATTCCTTGGCTTCTCTTCTACCTTAGTGGGGTCCATTTTCAACAATGTGATTCCCTGAGGGTTGTGGGTTAGTTGACCTGGGCAGCCTTACCCTGCCGGCCCGCCCTCCCCAGGTGTGCCTCGTTGAGGTCAATATAAACAGCGCTCCAGGCAGCAATAGCCCCTGAAGCTGTGCCTGACTCCATATTCGCTGCCCCGTCAGCAGTCTCGGGGCTGTGCTGGTGGGAGGGAGTGAGGGGCCACAGCTTTGTGGGTGGCCCGGTGTGAGTGGGGTTCTGCTGGCCTTTCTGCAGGAGTTGCCAGGCTGCCGCCTGTAAAGAAGAGGTTTTGTCACCCATACATTCCGCTGGAATTTCTCTCCGGACAGAGGTGAGGAAGGAAAAAAGCAGTGGGGGCCGGGACAGGAGGGGTATCTCAGGCAGGGCAATGGAAAGCTTCTGGAAGAGCGCCCGGGGCCAGGACCACCCTGGCTGGCCTGCAGGCACCAAGTTGGCCTGCGTGCTGTCGCTGGTGTGGCTCCACGGTCCTTCCTCTAGGCTTTCAAGCCCTTGTACATATTGAGGTGTTTTACCTGGAAAGGGTGGGAACAGTTCAGCAGCAGCTGGCCTGGGGCTCAGCTCACGTTTACTCACAGATGCCTCGGCACGGTCCCCCAGCTTTGCAATGAGGACGCTCCTTGCGTGGGGGGTGGGTTGCTGGCTGTATGGGAGATGGTTCCCCACCTCTGACCAATTTCAGAATTGTTTACCGCTGGAGCAAGTGCCCTGATAGGGTTTTCCTCTGTATAACTCGTCGGTTCATGTTTTTTTTTTTTTTTCTTTTATGGTTCAAGTTAGATTTTATTCCTCTTTTATGTATTTATAGATATAAGCATGGAAATAATTCATTCCTATAAATACATCTGTGTGACGGGAAGAACTTGTTTCTGTTTTATTTTTAAATTTTATTTTTTAAAATTTTGAAATTTAATTTTATTTATTTTTTATACAGCACGTTATTATTAGTTATGTATTTTATGCATATACATGTATACAGGTCAATCCCAAACTCCCAACTCATCCCACCACCACCACCCCATGGCTTCCCACACTTGGTGTCCATACGTTTGTTCTCTACCTCTGTGTCTCTATTTCTTCCCTGCAAACCAGTTCATCTGTACCATTTTTAGGCTCCACATATATGCATTAATATACAATATTTGTTTTCCTCTTTCTGACTTCATTCTGTATGACAGCCTCTCGATACATCGATGTCTCTACAAATGACCCAGTTTCATTCCTTTTTATGGCCGAGTAATATTCCATTTTATATATGTACCACCTCTTTATCCATTCATCTGTCTGTGGGCATTTAGGTTGCTTCCATTACCTGGCTATTGTAAATAGTGCTGCAATGAACATTGTGGTGAATGTGCCTTTTTGAAATACGGTTTTCTCTGGGTATATGCCCCGAAGTGGGATTGCTGGATCAGATGGTAATTCTATTTCTAGTTTTTTTTAAGGAAACTCCATACTGTTCTCCATAGTGACTGTATCAATTTACATTCCCACCAATAGTGGAAGAGGGCTCCTTTTGTCCACACCCTCCCCAGAATTGGTTGTTTGTAGATTTTCTGATGATGCCGATTCTAACAGGTGTGAGGTGATACCTCATTGTAGTTTTGATTTGCATTTCTCTAATAATTAGTGCTGTTGAGCAGCTTTTCATGTGCGTCTTGGCCATTTCTGTGTCTCCTTTGAAGAAACGTGTCTTTAGATCTTCTGCCCATTTTTTTGGGTTGTTTGTTTTTTTTAATATTAAGCTGCATGAGCTGTTTATATATATTGGAGATTAAACCTCTGTCCATTGATTCGTCTGCAACGATTTTCGCCCATTCTGAGGGATGCCTTTTTCCATTCCCGTGTTTTTTAACAAAAAAGGGAAGAAAGGGAAAGAAGCAGAGCACTCATGTGCGTAAAATATGCCTTTTGAAACGGTCGTTTTGAAATATGGACGTCCTTTGAATTTTTTGGTCGATATGTGACCCCAGGATTTGTTTTCAGGGCAGGTGTCATTTACAGACCTGCAATGATTTTGAATATCAACTGACCATTAGCGTTGGGATTAAAGCTGCTGCTGTGTGAAACGGCCACAAGGTGGCAGCAGTTCACCCTTACCAAATCTGGTTACTAGGGCAAGAGAGCCTCAGTGGAAGTGGTGTTCTAGATTGGAGTTTAGAATGGAATGTGCCAGGAGAAAGCCCCTCACTTTTGTCTCACTACTTCTTGTTCGTGTTTTTAATTTAATTTTTTATTTTTTATTACAGCAAGTTTGATTTCAATGTTTGGCTTGTTGTAGGTGTGGAAGATGTGGTTCTTTTACACATATGCAGATGACTGTTCTTCCTGGGATCCTTTTCCCATGTACGTTATGACAGAATGTTGAGTAGTCCTCTCTTGGTATTCTGTAGGTCTTTGGTGATTATATATGTCACCTGTGTTTGTATATGTCTGTTAACCCCGATATCGTAATGAAACCAATCCTCACACCTTTCCATTGGTGAACCATAAGTTTGTTTAATGAATCTGTGATTGCCCTTCTCCGTGGAAATATCTGCCCTGGTATCCATTTTTAGGTAACACCTATAAGTGATATGATATGTTATGTGTCTTTCACTTTCTGACTTACTACAAGTCACGTGATTACTTCTAGACTCATCTACGGTGCTGCAAATGGCATTGTGTCCTTTTATTCCTTGGCTTCTCTTCTGCCTTAGTGGGGTCCATTTTCAACAATGTGATTCCCTGAGGGTTGTGGGTTAGTTGACCTGGGCAGCCTTACCCTGCCGGCCCGCCCTCCCCAGGTGTGCCTCGTTGAGGTCAATATAAACAGCGCTCCAGGCAGCAATAGCCCCTGAAGCTGTGCCTGACTCCATATTCGCTGCCCCGTCAGCAGTCTCGGGGCTGTGCTGGTGGGAGGGAGTGAGGGGCCACAGCTTTGTGGGTGGCCCGGTGTGAGTGGGGTTCTGCTGGCCTTTCTGCAGGAGTTGCCAGGCTGCCGCCTGTAAAGAAGAGGTTGTGTCACCCATACATTCCGCTGGAATTTCTCTCCGGACAGAGGTGAGGAAGGAAAAAAGCAGTGGGGGCCGGGACAGGAGGGGTATCTCAGGCAGGGCAATGGAAAGCTTCTGGAAGAGCGCCCGGGGCCAGGACCACCCTGGCTGGCCTGCAGGCACCAAGTTGGCCTGCGTGCTGTCGCTGGTGTGGCTCCACGGTCCTTCCTCTAGGCTTTCAAGCCCTTGTACATATTGAGGTGTTTTACCTGGAAAGGGTGGGAACAGTTCAGCAGCAGCTGGCCTGGGGCTCAGCTCACGTTTACTCACAGATGCCTCGGCACGGTCCCCCAGCTTTGCAATGAGGACGCTCCTTGCGTGGGGGGTGGGTTGCTGGCTGTATGGGAGATGGTTCCCCACCTCTGACCAATTACAGAATTGTTTACCGCTGGAGCAAGTGCCCTGATAGGGTTTTCCTCTGTATAACTCGTCGGTTCATGTTTTTTTTTTCTTTTATGGTTCAAGTTAGATTTTATTCCTCTTTTATGTATTTATAGATATAAGCATGGAAATAATTCATTCCTATAAATACATCTGTGTGACGGGAAGAACTTGTTTCTGTTTTATTTTTAAATTTTATTTTTTAAAATTTTGAAATTTAATTTTATTTATTTTTTTATACAGCACGTTATTATTAGTTATGTATTTTATGCATATACATGTATACAGGTCACTCCCAAACTCCCAACTCATCCCACCACCACCACCCCATGGCTTCCCACACTTGGTGTCCATACGTTTGTTCTCTACCTCTGTGTCTCTATTTCTTCCCTGCAAACCAGTTCATCTGTACCATTTTTAGGCTCCACATATATGCATTAATATACAATATTTGTTTTCCTCTTTCTGACTTCATTCTGTATGACAGTCTCTCGATCCATCGATGTCTCTACAAATGACCCAGTTTCATTCCTTTTTATGGCCGAGTAATATTCCATTTTATATATGTACCACCTCTTTATCCATTCATCTGTCTGTGGGCATTTAGGTTGCTTCCATTACCTGGCTATTGTAAATAGTGCTGCAATGAACATTGTGGTGAATGTGCCTTTTTGAAATACGGTTTTCTCTGGGTATATGCCCCGAAGTGGGATTGCTGGATCAGATGGTAATTCTATTTCTAGTTTTTTTTAAGGAAACTCCATACTGTTCTCCATAGTGACTGTATCAATTTACATTCCCACCAATAGTGGAAGAGGGCTCCTTTTGTCCACACCCTCCCCAGAATTGGTTGTTTGTAGATTTTCTGATGATGCCGATTCTAACAGGTGTGAGGTGATACCTCATTGTAGTTTTGATTTGCATTTCTCTAATAATTAGTGCTGTTGAGCAGCTTTTCATGTGCGTCTTGGCCATCTCTGTGTCTCCTTTGAAGAAACGTCTCTTTAGATCTTCTGCCCATTTTTGTATTGGGTTGTTTGTTTTTTTAATATTAACCTGCATGAGCTGTTTATATATATTGGAGATTAAACCTCTGTCCATTGATTCGTCTGCAACGATTTTCGCCCATTCTGAGGGATGCCTTTTTCCATTCCCGTGTTTTTTAACAAAAAATGGAAGAAAGGAAAAGAAGCAGAACACTAATGTGCGTAAAATATGCCTTTTGAAATGGTCATTTTGAAATATGGACGTCCTTTGAATTTTTTGGTCGATATGTGACCCCAGGATTTGTTTTCAGGGCAGGTGTCTTTTACAGACCTGCAATGATTTTGAATATCAACTGACCATTAGCGTTGGGATTAAAGCTGCTGCTGTGTGAAACGGCCACAAGGTGGCAGCAGTTCACCCTTACCAAATCTGGTTACTAGGGCAAGAGAGCCTCAGTGGAAGTGGTGTTCTAGATTGGAGTTTAGAATGGAATGTGCCAGGAGAAAGCCCCTCACTTTTGTCTCACTACTTCTTGTTCGTGTTTTTAATTTAATTTTTTATTTTTTATTACAGCAAGTTTGATTTCAATGTTTGGCTTGTTGTAGGTGTGGAAGATGTGGTTCTTTTACACATATGCAGATGACTGTTCTTCCTGGGATCCTTTTCCCATGTACGTTATGACAGAATGTTGAGTAGTCCTCTCTTGGTATTCTGTAGGTCTTTGGTGATTATATATGTCACCTGTGTTTGTATATGTCTGTTAACCCCGATATCGTAATGAAACCAATCCTCACACCTTTCCATTGGTGAACCATAAGTTTGTTTAATGAATCTGTGATTGCCCTTCTCCGTGGAAATATCTGCCCTGGTATCCATTTTTAGGTAACACCTATAAGTGATATGATATGTTATGTGTCTTTCACTTTCTGACTTACTACAAGTCACGTGATTACATCTAGACTCATCTATGGTGCTGCAAATGGCATTGTGTCCTTTTATTCCTTGGCTTCTCTTCTGCCTTAGTGGGGTCCATTTTCAACAATGTGATTCCCTGAGGGTTGTGGGTTAGTTGACCTGGGCAGCCTTACCCTGCCGGCCCGCCCTCCCCAGCTGTGCCTCGTTGAGGTCAATATAAACAGCGCTCCAGGCAGCAATAGCCCCTGAAGCTGTGCCTGACTCCATATTCGCTGCCCCGTCAGCAGTCTCGGGGCTGTGCTGGTGGGAGGGAGTGAGGGGCCACAGCTTTGTGAGAGGCCCGGTGTGAGTGGGGTTCTGCTGGCCTTTCTGCAGGAGTTGCCAGGCTGCCGCCTGTAAAGAAGAGGTTGTGTCACCCATACATTCCGCTGGAATTTCTCTCTGGACAGAGGTGAGGAAGGAAAAATGCAGTGGGGGCCGGGACAGGAGGGGTATCTCAGGCAGGGCAATGGAAAGCTTCTGGAAGAGCGCCCGGGGCCAGGACCACCCTGGGTGGCCTGCAGTCACCAAGTTGGCCTGTGTGCTGTCGCTGGTGTGGCTCCATGGTCCTTCCTCTAGGCTTTCAAGCCCTTGTACATATTGAGGTGTTTTACCTGGAAAGGGTGGGAACAGTTCAGCAGCAGCTGGCCTGGGGCTCAGCTCACGTTTACTCACAGATGCCTTGGCACGGTCCCCCAGCTTTGCAATGAGGACGCTCCTTGCGTGGGGGGTGGGTTGATGGCTGTATGGGAGATGGTTCCCCACCTCTGACCAATTTCAGAATTGTTTACCGCTGGAGCAAGTGCCCTGATAGGGTTTTCCTCTGTATAACTCGTCGGTTCAGGTTTTTTTTTTTTTTCTTTTATTGTTCAAGTTAGATTTTATTCCTCTTTTATGTATTTATAGATATAAGCATGGAAATAATTCATTCCTATAAATACATCTGTGTGACGGGAAGAACTTGTTTCTGTTTTATTTTTAAATTTTATTTTTTAAATTTTTGAAATTTAATTTTATTTATTTTTTTATACAGCACGTTATTATTAGTTATGTATTTTATGCATATACATGTATACAGGTCAATCCCAAACTCCCAACTCATCCCACCACCACCACCCCATGGCTTCCCACACTTGGTGTCCATACGTTTGTTCTCTACCTCTGTGTCTCTATTTCTTCCCTGCAAACCAGTTCATCTGTACCATTTTTAGGCTCCACATATATGCATTAATATACAATATTTGTTTTCCTCTTTCTGACTTACTTCATTCTGTATGACAGTCTCTCGATCCATCGATGTCTCTACAAATGACCCAGTTTCATTCCTTTTTATGGCCGAGGAATACTCCATTTTATATATGTACCACCTCTTTATCCATTCATCTGTCTGTGGGCATTTAGGTTGCTTCCATTACCTGGCTATTGTAAATAGTGCTGCAATGAACATTGTGGTGAATGTGCCTTTTTGAAATACGGTTTTCTGTGGGTATATGCCCAGAAGTGGGATTGCTGGATCAGATGGTAATTCTATTTCTAGTTTTTTTAAGGAAAGTCCATACTGTTCTCCATAGTGACTGTATCAATTTACATTCCCACCAATAGTGGAAGAGGGCTCCTTTTGTCCACACCCTCCCCAGAATTGGTTGTTTGTAGATTTTCTGATGATCCCGATTCTAACGGGTGTGAGGTGATACCTCATTGTAGTTTTGATTTGCATTTCTCTAATAATTAGTGCTGTTGAGCAGCTTTTCATGTGCGTCTTGGCCATCTCTGTGTCTCCTTTGAAGAAACGTCTCTTTAGATCTTCTGCCCATTTTTTTTGGGTTGTTTGTTTTTTTAATATTAACCTGCATGAGCTGTTTATATATATTGGAGATTAAACCTCTGTCCATTGATTCGTCTGCAACAATTTTCGCCCATTCTGAGGGATGCCTTTTTCCATTCCCGTGTTTTTTAACAAAAAAAGGGAAGAAAGGAAAAGAAGCAGAACACTAATGTGCGTAAAATATGCCTTTTGAAATGGTCATTTTGAAATATGGACGTCCTTTAATTTTTTGGTCGATATGTGACCCCAGGATTTGTTTTCAGGGCAGGTGTCATTTACAGGCCTGCAATGATTTTGAATATCAACTGACCATTAGCGTTGGGATTAAAGCTGCTGTTGTGTGAAACGGCCACAATGTGGCAGCAGTTCACCCTTACCATATCTGGTTACTAGGGCAAGAGAGCCTCACTGGAAGTGGTGTTCTAGATTGGAGTTTAGAATGGAATGTGCCAGGAGAAAGCCCCTCACGTTTGTCTCACTACTTCTTGTTCGTGTTTTTAATTTAATTTTTTTATTTTTTATTACAGCAAGTTTGATTACAATGTTTGGCTTGTTGTAGGTGTGGAAGATGTGGTTCTTTTACACATATACAGATGACTGTTCTTCTTGGGATCCTTTTCCCATGTACGTTATGACAGAATGTTGAGTAGTCCTCTCTTGGTATTCTGTAGGTCTTTGGTGATTATATATGTCACCTGTGTTTGCATATGTCTGTTAACCCCGATATCGTAATGAAACCAATCCTCACACCTTTCCATTGGTGAACCATAAGTTTGTTTAATGAATCTGTGATTGCCCTTCTCCGTGGAAATATCTGCCCTGGTATCCATTTTTAGGTAACACCTATAAGTGATATGATATGTTATGTGTCTTTCACTTTCTCACTTACTACAAGTCACGTGATTACTTCTAGACTCATCTACGGTGCTGCAAATGGCATTGTGTCCTTTTATTCCTTGGCTTCTCTTCTGCCTTAGTGGGGTCCATTTTCAACAATGTGATTCCCTGAGGGTTGTGGGTTAGCTGACCTGGGCAGCCTTACCCTGCCGGCCCGCCCTCCCCAGGTGTGCCTCGTTGAGGTCAATATAAACAGCGCTCCAGGCAGCAATAGCCCCTGAAGCTGTGCCTGACTCCATATTCTCTGCCCCGTCAGCAGTCTCGGGGCTGTGCTGGTGGGAGGGAGTGAGGGACCACAGCTTTTTGGGTGGCCCGGTGTGAGTGGGGTTCTGCTGGCCTTCCTTCAGGAGTTGCCAGGCTGCCGCCTGTAAAGAAGAGGTTGTGTCACCCATACATTCCGCTGGAATTTCTCTCCGGACAGAGGTGAGGAAGGAAAAAAGCAGTGGGGGCCGGGACAGGAGGGGTATCTCAGGCAGGGCAATGGAAAGCTTCTGGAAGAGCGCCCGGGTTCAGGACCACCCTGGCTGGCCTGCAGGCACCAAGTTGGCCTGCGTGCTGTCGCTGGTGTGGCTCCACGGTCCTTCCTCTAGGCTTTCAAGCCCTTGTACATATTGAGGTGTTTTACCTGGAAAGGGTGGGAACAGTTCAGCAGCAGCTGGCCTGGGGCTCAGCTCACGTTTACTCACAGATGCCTCGGCACGGTCCCCCAGCTTTGCAATGAGGACGCTCCTTGCGTGGGGGGTGGGTTGATGGCTGTATGGGAGATGGTTCCCCACCTCTGACCAATTTCAGAATTGTGTACCGCTGGAGCAAGTGCCCTGATAGGGTTTTCCTCTGTATAACTCGTCGGTTCAGGTTTTTTTTTTCTTTTATGGTTCAAGTTAGATTTTATTCCTCTTTTATGTATTTATAGATATAAGCATGGAAATAATTCATTCCTATAAATACATCTGTGTGACGGGAAGAACTTGTTTCTGTTTTATTTTTAAATTTTATTTTTTAAAATTTTGAAATTTAATTTTATTTATTTTTTTATACAGCACGTTATTATTAGTTATGTATTTTATGCATATACATGTATACAGGTCAATCCCAATCTCCCAACTCATCCCACCACCACCACCCCATGGCTTCCCACACTTGGTGTCCATACGTTTGTTCTCTACCTCTGTGTCTCTATTTCTTCCCTGCAAACCAGTTCATCTGTACCATTTTTAGGCTCCACATATATGCATTAATATACAATATTTGTTTTCCTCTTTCTGACTTACTTCATTCTGTATGACAGTCTCTCGATCCATCGATGTCTCTACAAATGACCCAGTTTCATTCCTTTTTATGGCCGAGTCATATTCCATTTTATATATGTACCACCTCTTTATCCATTCATCTGTCTGTGGGCATTTAGGTTGCTTCCATTACCTGGCTATTGTAAATAGTGCTGCAATGAACATTGTGGTGAATGTGCCTTTTTGAAATACGGTTTTCTCTGGGTATATGCCCAGAAGTGGGATTGCTGGATCAGGTGGTAATTCTATTTCTAGTTTTTTTAAGGAAACTCCATACTGTTCTCCTTAGTGACTGTATCAATTTACATTCCCACCAATAGTGGAAGAGGGCTCCTTTTGTCCACACCCTCCCCAGAATTGGTTGTTTGTAGATTTTCTGATGATGCCGATTCTAACAGGTGTGAGGTGATACCTCATTGTAGTTTTGATTTGCATTTCTCTAATAATTAGTGCTGTTGAGCAGCTTTTCATGTGCGTCTTGGCCATCTCTGTGTCTCCTTTAAAGAAACGTGTCTTTAGATCTTCTGCCCATTTTTTTGTGTTGTTTGTTTTTTTTAATATTAAGCTGCATGAGCTGTTTATATATATTGGAGATTAAACCTCTGTCCATTGATTCGTCTGCAACGATTTTCGCCCATTCTGAGGGATGCCTTTTTCCATTCCCGTGTTTTTTAACAAAAAAGGGAAGAAAGGGAAAGAAGCAGAGCACTCATGTGCGTAAAATATGCCTTTTGAAACGGTCGTTTTGAAATATGGACGTCCTTTGAATTTTTTGGTCGATATGTGACCCCAGGATTTGTTTTCAGGGCAGGTGTCCTTTACAGACCTGCAATGATTTTGAATATCAACTGACCATTAGCGTTGGGATTAAAGCTGCTGTTGTG
The DNA here is from genome assembly GCF_964341445.2 of Mesoplodon mirus. NCBI lineage: Eukaryota > Metazoa > Chordata > Mammalia > Artiodactyla > Ziphiidae > Mesoplodon > Mesoplodon mirus. The sequence continues at coordinate 452,328 of NW_028295801.1, read as the reverse complement.
TGAAACGGCCACAAGGTGGCAGCAGTTCACCCTTACCAAATCTGGTTACTAGGGCAAGAGAGCCTCAGTGGAAGTGGTGTTCTAGATTGGAGTTTAGAATGGAATGTGCCAGGAGAAAGCCCCTCACTTTTGTCTCACTACTTCTTGTTCGTGTTTTTAATTTAATTTTTTATTTTTTATTACAGCAAGTTTGATTTCAATGTTTGGCTTGTTGTAGGTGTGGAAGATGTGGTTCTTTTACACATATGCAGATGACTGTTCTTCCTGGGATCCTTTTCCCATGTACGTTATGACAGAATGTTGAGTAGTCCTCTCTTGGTATTCTGTAGGTCTTTGGTGATTATATATGTCACCTGTGTTTGTATATGTCTGTTAACCCCGATATCGTAATGAAACCAATCCTCACACCTTTCCATTGGTGAACCATAAGTTTGTTTAATGAATCTGTGATTGCCCTTCTCCGTGGAAATATCTGCCCTGGTATCCATTTTTAGGTAACACCTATAAGTGATATGATATGTTATGTGTCTTTCACTTTCTGACTTACTACAAGTCACGTGATTACTTCTAGACTCATCTACGGTGCTGCAAATGGCATTGTGTCCTTTTATTCCTTGGCTTCTCTTCTGCCTTAGTGGGGTCCATTTTCAACAATGTGATTCCCTGAGGGTTGTGGGTTAGTTGACCTGGGCAGCCTTACCCTGCCGGCCCGCCCTCCCCAGGTGTGCCTCGTTGAGGTCAATATAAACAGCGCTCCAGGCAGCAATAGCCCCTGAAGCTGTGCCTGACTCCATATTCGCTGCCCCGTCAGCAGTCTCGGGGCTGTGCTGGTGGGAGGGAGTGAGGGGCCACAGCTTTGTGGGTGGCCCGGTGTGAGTGGGGTTCTGCTGGCCTTTCTGCAGGAGTTGCCAGGCTGCCGCCTGTAAAGAAGAGTTTTTGTCACCCATACATTCCGCTGGAATTTCTCTCCGGACAGAGGTGAGGAAGGAAAAAAGCAGTGGGGGCCGGGACAGGAGGGGTATCTCAGGCAGGGCAATGGAAAGCTTCTGGAAGAGCGCCCAGGGCCAGAACCACCCTGGCTGGCCTGCAGGCACCAAGTTGGCCTGCGTGCTGTCCCTGGTGTGGCTCCACGGTCCTTCCTCTAGGCTTTCAAGCCCTTGTACATATTGAGGTGTTTTACCTGGAAAGGGTGGGAACAGTTCAGCAGCAGCTGGCCTGGGGCTCAGCTCACGTTTACTCACAGATGTCTCGGCACGGTCCCCCAGCTTTGCAATGAGGACGCTCCTTGCGTGGGGGGTGGGTTGCTGGCTGTATGGGAGACGGTTCCCCACCTCTGACCAATTACAGAATTGTTTACCGCTGGAGCAAGTGCCCTGATAGGGTTTTCCTCTGTATAACTCGTCGGTTCATGTTTTTTTTTTTTTTTCTTTTATGGTTCAAGTTAGATTTTATTCCTCTTTTATGTATTTATAGATATAAGCATGGAAATAATTCATTCCTATAAATACATCTGTGTGACGGGAAGAACTTGTTTCTGTTTTATTTTTAAATTTTATTTTTTAAAATTTTGAAATTTAATTTTATTTATTTTTTTATACAGCACGTTATTATTAGTTATGTATTTTATGCATATACATGTATACAGGTCAATCCCAAACTCCCAACTCATCCCACCACCACCACCCCATGGCTTCCCACACTTGGTGTCCATACGTTTGTTCTCTACCTCTGTGTCTCTATTTCTTCCCTGCAAACCAGTTCATCTGTACCATTTTTAGGCTCCACATATATGCATTAATATACAATATTTGTTTTCCTCTTTCTGACTTACTTCATTCTGTATGACAGTCTCTCGATCCATCGATGTCTCTACAAATGACCCAGTTTCATTCCTTTTTATGGCCGAGTCATATTCCATTTTATATATGTACCACCTCTTTATCCATTCATCTGTCTGTGGGCATTTAGGTTGCTTCCATTACCTGGCTATTGTAAATAGTGCTGCAACGAACCTTGTGGTGAATGTGCCTTTTTGAAATACGGTTTTCTCTGGGTATATGCCCAGAAGTGGGATTGCTGGATCAGGTGGTAATTCTATTTCTAGTTTTTTTAAGGAAAGTCCATACTGTTCTCCATAGTGACTGTATCAATTTACATTCCCACCAATAGTGGAAGAGGGCTCCTTTGGTCCACACCCTCCCCAGAATTGGTTGTTTGTAGATTTTCTGATGATGCCGATTCTAACAGGTGTGAGGTGATACCTCATTGTAGTTTTGATTTGCATTTCTCTAATAATTAGTGCTGTTGAGCAGCTTTTCATGTGCGTCTTGGCCATCTCTGTGTCTCCTTTGAAGAAACGTCTCTTTAGATCTTCTGCCCATTTTTTTGTGTTGTTTGTTTTTTTTAATATTAAGCTGCATGAGCTGTTTATATATATTGGAGATTAAACCTCTGTCCATTGATTCGTCTGCAACGATTTTCGCCCATTCTGAGGGATGCCTTTTTCCATTCCCGTGTTTTTTAACAAAAAAGGGAAGAAAGGGAAAGAAGCAGAGCACTCATGTGCGTAAAATATGCCTTTTGAAACGGTCGTTTTGAAATATGGACGTCCTTTGAATTTTTTGGTCGATATGTGACCCCAGGATTTGTTTTCAGGGCAGGTGTCCTTTACAGACCTGCAATGATTTTGAATATCAACTGACCATTAGCGTTGGGATTAAAGCTGCTGTTGTGTGAAACGGCCACAAGGTGGCAGCAGTTCACCCTTACCAAATCTGGTTACTAGCGCAAGAGAGCCTCAGTGGAAGTGGTGTTCTAGATTGGAGTTTAGAATGGAATGTGCCAGGAGAAAGCCCCTCACTTTTGTCTCACTACTTCTTGTTCGTGTTTTTAATTTAATTTTTTATTTTTTATTACAGCAAGTTTGATTTCAATGTTTGGCTTGTTGTAGGTGTGGAAGATGTGGTTCTTTTACACATATGCAGATGACTGTTCTTCCTGGGATCCTTTTCCCATGTACGTTATGACAGAATGTTGAGTAGTCCTCTCTTGGTATTCTGTAGGTCTTTGGTGATTATATATGTCACCTGTGTTTGTATATGTCTGTTAACCCCGATATCGTAATGAAACCAATCCTCACACCTTTCCATTGGTGAACCATAAGTTTGTTTAATGAATCTGTGATTGCCCTTCTCCGTGGAAATATCTGCCCTGGTATCCATTTTTAGGTAACACCTATAAGTGATATGATATGTTATGTGTCTTTCACTTTCTGACTTACTACAAGTCACGTGATTACTTCTAGACTCATCTACGGTGCTGCAAATGGCATTGTGTCCTTTTATTCCTTGGCTTCTCTTCTGCCTTAGTGGGGTCCATTTTCAACAATGTGATTCCCTGAGGGTTGTGGGTTAGTTGACCTGGGCAGCCTTACCCTGCCGGCCCGCCCTCCCCAGGTGTGCCTCGTTGAGGTCAATATAAACAGCGCTCCAGGCAGCAATAGCCCCTGAAGCTGTGCCTGACTCCATATTCGCTGCCCCGTCAGCAGTCTCGGGGCTGTGCTGGTGGGAGGGAGTGAGGGGCCACAGCTTTGTGGGTGGCCCGGTGTGAGTGGGGTTCTGCTGGCCTTTCTGCAGGAGTTGCCAGGCTGCCGCCTGTAAATAAGATGTTGTGTCACCCATACCTTCCGCTGGAATTTCTCTCCGGACAGAGGTGAGGAAGGAAAAAAGCAGTGGGGGCCGGGACAGGAGGGGTATCTCAGGCAGGGCAATGGAAAGCTTCTGGAAGAGCGCCCGGGGCCAGGACCACGCTGGCTGGCCTGCAGGCACCAAGTTGGCCTGCGTGCTGTCGCTGGTGTGGCTCCACGGTCCTTCCTCTAGGCTTTCAAGCCCTTGTACATATTGAGGTGTTTTACCTGGAAAGGGTGGGAACAGTTCAGCAGCAGCTGGCCTGGGGCTCAGCTCACGTTTACTCACAGATGCCTCGGCACGGTCCCCCAGCTTTGCAATGAGGACGCTCCTTGCGTGGGGGGTGGGTTGCTGGCTGTATGGGAGATAGTTCCCCACCTCTGACCAATTACAGAATTGTTTACCGCTGGAGCAAGTGCCCTGATAGGGTTTTCCTCTGTATAACTCGTCGGTTCATGTTTTTTTTTTCTTTTATGGTTCAAGTTAGATTTTATTCCTCTTTTATGTATTTATAGATATAAGCATGGAAATAATTCATTCCTATAAATACATCTGTGTGACGGGAAGAACTTGTTTCTGTTTTATTTTTAAATTTTATTTTTTAAAATTTTGAAATTTAATTTTATTTATTTTTTTATACAGCACGTTATTATTAGTTATGTATTTTATGCATATACATGTATACAGGTCAATCCCAAACTCCCAACTCATCCCACCACCACCACCCCATGGCTTCCCACACTTGGTGTCCATACGTTTGTTCTCTACCTCTGTGTCTCTATTTCTTCCCTGCAAACCAGTTCATCTGTACCATTTTTAGGCTCCACATATATGCATTAATATACAATATTTGTTTTCCTCTTTCTGACTTCATTCTGTATGACAGTCTCTCGATCCATCGATGTCTCTACAAATGACCCAGTTTCATTCCTTTTTATGGCCGAGTAATATTCCATTTTATATATGTACCACCTCTTTATCCATTCATCTGTCTGTGGGCATTTAGGTTGCTTCCATTACCTGGCTATTGTAAATAGTGCTGCAATGAACATTGTGGTGAATGTGCCTTTATGAAATACGGTTTTCTCTGGGTATATGCCCCGAAGTGGGATTGCTGGATCAGATGGTAATTCTATTTCTAGTTTTTTTTAAGGAAACTCCATACTGTTCTCCATAGTGACTGTATCAATTTACATTCCCACCAATAGTGGAAGAGGGCTCCTTTTGTCCACACCCTCCCCAGAATTGGTTGTTTGTAGATTTTCTGATGATGCCGATTCTAACAGGTGTGAGGTGATACCTCATTGTAGTTTTAATTTGCATTTCTCTAATAATTAGTGCTGTTGAGCAGCTTTTCATGTGCGTCTTGGCCATCTCTGTGTCTCCTTTGAAGAAACGTCTCTTTAGATCTTCTGCCCATTTTTGTATTGGGTTGTTTGTTTTTTTAATATTAACCTGCATGAGCTGTTTATATATATTGGAGATTAAACCTCTGTCCATTGATTCGTCTGCAACGATTTTCGCCCATTCTGAGGGATGCCTTTTTCCATTCCCGTGTTTTTTAACAAAAAAGGGAAGAAAGGGAAAGAAGCAGAGCACTAATGTGCGTAAAATATGCCTTTTGAAACGGTCGTTTTGAAATATGGACGTCCTTTGAATTTTTTGGTCGATATGTGACCCCAGGATTTGTTTTCAGGGCAGGGGTCATTTACAGACCTGCAATGATTTTGAATATCAACTGACCATTAGCGTTGGGATTAAAGCTGCTGCTGTGTGAAACGGCCACAAGGTGGCAGCAGTTCACCCTTACCAAATCTGGTTACTAGGGCAAGAGAGCCTCAGTGGAAGTGGTGTTCTAGATTGGAGTTTAGAATGGAATGTGCCAGGAGAAAGCCCCTCACTTTTGTCTCACTACTTCTTGTTCGTGTTTTTAATTTAATTTTTTATTTTTTATTACAGCAAGTTTGATTTCAATGTTTGGCTTGTTGTAGGTGTGGAAGATGTGGTTCTTTTACACATATGCAGATGACTGTTCTTCCTGGGATCCTTTTCCCATGTACGTTATGACAGAATGTTGAGTAGTCCTCTCTTGGTATTCTGTAGGTCTTTGGTGATTATATATGTCACCTGTGTTTGTATATGTCTGTTAACCCCGATATCGTAATGAAACCAATCCTCACACCTTTCCATTGGTGAACCATAAGTTTGTTTAATGAATCTGTGATTGCCCTTCTCCGTGGAAATATCTGCCCTGGTATCCATTTTTAGTTAACACCTATAAGTGATATGATATGTTATGTGTCTTTCACTTTCTGACTTACTACAAGTCACGTGATTACTTCTAGACTCATCTACGGTGCTGCAAATGGCATTGTGTCCTTTTATTCCTTGGCTTCTCTTCTGCCTTAGTGGGGTCCATTTTCAACAATGTGATTCCCTGAGGGTTGTGGGTTAGTTGACCTGGGCAGCCTTACCCTGCCGGCCCGCCCTCCCCAGGTGTGCCTCGTTGAGGTCAATATAAACAGCGCTCCAGGCAGCAATAGCCCCTGAAGCTGTGCCTGACTCCATATTCGCTGCCCCGTCAGCAGTCTCGGGGCTGTGCTGGTGGGAGGGAGTGAGGGGCCACAGCTTTGTGGGTGGCCCGGTGTGAGTGGGGTTCTGCTGGCCTTTCTGCAGGAGTTGCCAGGCTGCCGCCTGTAAAGATGAGGTTTTGTCACCCATACATTCCGCTGGAATTTCTCTCCGGACAGAGGTGAGGAAGGAAAAAAGCAGTGGGGGCCGGGACAGGAGGGGTATCTCAGGCAGGGCAATGGAAAGCTTCTGGAAGAGCGCCCGGGGCCAGGACCACCCTGGCTGGCCTGCAGGCACCAAGTTGGCCTGCGTGCTGTCGCTGGTGTGGCTCCACGGTCCTTCCTCTAGGCTTTCAAGCCCTTGTACATATTGAGGTGTTTTACCTGGAAAGGGTGGGAACAGTTCAGCAGCAGCTGGCCTGGGGCTCAGCTCACGTTTACTCACAGATGCCTCGGCACGGTCCCCCAGCTTTGCAATGAGGACGCTCCTTGCGTGGGGGGTGGGTTGCTGGCTGTATGGGAGATGGTTCCCCACCTCTGACCAATTACAGAATTGTTTACCGCTGGAGCAAGTGCCCTGATAGGGTTTTCCCCTGTATAACTCGTCGGTTCATGTTTTTTTTTTTTTTCTTTTATGGTTCAAGTTAGATTTTATTCCTCTTTTATGTATTTATAGATATAAGCATGGAAATAATTCATTCCTATAAATACATCTGTGTGACGGGAAGAACTTGTTTCTGTTTTATTTTTAAATTTTATTTTTTAAAATTTTGAAATTTAATTTTATTTATTTTTTTATACAGCACGTTATTATTAGTTATGTATTTTATGCATATACATGTATACAGGTCAATCCCAAACTCCCAACTCATCCCACCACCACCACCCCATGGCTTCCCACACTTGGTGTCCATACGTTTGTTCTCTACCTCTGTGTCTCTATTTCTTCCCTGCAAACCAGTTCATCTGTACCATTTTTAGGCTCCACATATATGCATTAATATACAATATTTGTTTTCCTCTTTCTGACTTACTTCATTCTGTATGACAGTCTCTCGATCCATCGATGTCTCTACAAATGACCCAGTTTCATTCCTTTTTATGGCCGAGTAATATTCCATTTTATATATGTACCACCTCTTTATCCATTCATCTGTCTGTGGGCATTTAGGTTGCTTCCATTACCTGGCTATTGTAAATAGTGCTGCAATGAACATTGTGGTGAATGTGCCTTTTTGAAATACGGTTTTCTCTGGGTATATGCCCCGAAGTGGTATTGCTGGATCAGATGGTAATTCTATTTCTAGTTTTTTTTAAGGAAACTCCATACTGTTCTCCATAGTGACTGTATCAATTTACATTCCCACCAATAGTGGAAGAGGGCTCCTTTTGTCCACACCCTCCCCAGAATTGGTTGTTTGTAGATTTTCTGATGATGCCGATTCTAACAGGTGTGAGGTGATACCTCATTGTAGTTTTGATTTGCATTTCTCTAATAATTAGTGCTGTTGAGCAGCTTTTCATGTGCGTCTTGGCCATTTCTGTGTCTCCTTTGAAGAAACGTGTCTTTAGATCTTCTGCCCATTTTTTTGGGTTGTTTGTTTTTTTTAATATTAAGCTGCATGAGCTGTTTATATATATTGGAGATTAAACCTCTGTCCATTGATTCGTCTGCAACGATTTTCGCCCATTCTGAGGGATGCCTTTTTCCATTCCCGTGTTTTTTAACAAAAAAGGGAAGAAAGGGAAAGAAGCAGAGCACTAATGTGCGTAAAATATGCCTTTTGAAACGGTCGTTTTGAAATATGGACGTCCTTTGAATTTTTTGGTCGATATGTGACCCCAGGATTTGTTTTCAGGGCAGGGGTCATTTACAGACCTGCAATGATTTTGAATATCAACTGACCATTAGCGTTGGGATTAAAGCTGCTGCTGTGTGAAACGGCCACAAGGTGGCAGCAGTTCACCCTTACCAAATCTGGTTACTAGGGCAAGAGAGCCTCAGTGGAAGTGGTGTTCTAGATTGGAGTTTAGAATGGAATGTGCCAGGAGAAAGCCCCTCACTTTTGTCTCACTACTTCTTGTTCGTGTTTTTAATTTAATTTTTTATTTTTTATTACAGCAAGTTTGATTTCAATGTTTGGCTTGTTGTAGGTGTGGAAGATGTGGTTCTTTTACACATATGCAGATGACTGTTCTTCCTGGGATCCTTTTCCCATGTACGTTATGACAGAATGTTGAGTAGTCCTCTCTTGGTATTCTGTAGGTCTTTGGTGATTATATATGTCACCTGTGTTTGTATATGTCTGTTAACCCCGATATCGTAATGAAACCAATCCTCACACCTTTCCATTGGTGAACCATAAGTTTGTTTAATGAATCTGTGATTGCCCTTCTCCGTGGAAATATCTGCCCTGGTATCCATTTTTAGGTAACACCTATAAGTGATATGATATGTTATGTGTCTTTCACTTTCTGACTTACTACAAGTCACGTGATTACTTCTAGACTCATCTACGGTGCTGCAAATGGCATTGTGTCCTTTTATTCCTTGGCTTCTCTTCTGCCTTAGTGGGGTCCATTTTCAACAATGTGATTCCCTGAGGGTTGTGGGTTAGTTGACCTGGGCAGCCTTACCCTGCCGGCCCGCCCTCCCCAGGTGTGCCTCGTTGAGGTCAATATAAACAGCGCTCCAGGCAGCAATAGCCCCTGAAGCTGTGCCTGACTCCATATTCGCTGCCCCGTCAGCAGTCTCGGGGCTGTGCTGGTGGGAGGGAGTGAGGGGCCACAGCTTTGTGGGTGGCCCGGTGTGAGTGGGGTTCTGCTGGCCTTTCTGCAGGAGTTGCCAGGCTGCCGCCTGTAAAGATGAGGTTTTGTCACCCATACATTCCGCTGGAATTTCTCTCCGGACAGAGGTGAGGAAGGAAAAAAGCAGTGGGGGCCGGGACAGGAGGGGTATCTCAGGCAGGGCAATGGAAAGCTTCTGGAAGAGCGCCCGGGGCCAGGACCACCCTGGCTGGCCTGCAGGCACCAAGTTGGCCTGCGTGCTGTCGCTGGTGTGGCTCCACGGTCCTTCCTCTAGGCTTTCAAGCCCTTGTACATATTCAGGTGTTTTACCTGGAAAGGGTGGGAACAGTTCAGCAGCAGCTGGCCTGGGGCTCAGCTCACGTTTACTCACAGATGCCTCGGCACGGTCCCCCAGCTTTGCAATGAGGACGCTCCTTGCGTGGGGGGTGGGTTGCTGGCTGTATGGGAGATGGTTCCCCACCTCTGACCAATTTCAGAATTGTTTACCGCTGGAGCAAGTGCCCTGATAGGGTTTTCCTCTGTATAACTCTTCGGTTCAGGTTTTTTTTTTTTCTTTTATTGTTCAAGTTAGATTTTATTCCTCTTTTATGTATTTATAGATATAAGCATGGAAATAATTCATTCCTATAAATACATCTGTGTGACGGGAAGAACTTTTTTTGTTTTATTTTTAAATTTTATTTTTTAAAATTTTGAAATTTAATTTTATTTATTTTTTATACAGCACGTTATTATTAGTTATGTATTTTATGCATATACATGTATACAGGTCAATCCCAAACTCCCAACTCATCCCACCACCACCACCCCATGGCTTCCCACACTTGGTGTCCATACGTTTGTTCTCTACCTCTGTGTCTCTATTTCTTCCCTGCAAACCAGTTCATCTGTACCATTTTTAGGCTCCACATATATGCATTAATATACAATATTTGTTTTCCTCTTTCTGACTTACTTCATTCTGTATGACAGTCTCTCGATCCATCGATGTCTCTACAAATGACCCAGTTTCATTCCTTTTTATGGCCGAGTAATATTCCATTTTATATATGTACCACCTCTTTATCCATTCATCTGTCTGTGGGCATTTAGGTTGCTTCCATTACCTGGCTATTGTAAATAGTGCTGCAATGAACATTGTGGTGAATGTGCCTTTTTGAAATACGGTTTTCTCTGGGTATATGCCCCGAAGTGGTATTGCTGGATCAGATGGTAATTCTATTTCTAGTTTTTTTTAAGGAAACTCCATACTGTTCTCCATAGTGACTGTATCAATTTACATTCCCACCAATAGTGGAAGAGGGCTCCTTTTGTCCACACCCTCCCCAGAATTGGTTGTTTGTAGATTTTCTGATGATGCCGATTCTAACAGGTGTGAGGTGATACCTCATTGTAGTTTTGATTTGCATTTCTCTAATAATTAGTGCTGTTGAGCAGCTTTTCATGTGCGTCTTGGCCATTTCTGTGTCTCCTTTGAAGAAACGTGTCTTTAGATCTTCTGCCCATTTTTTTGGGTTGTTTGTTTTTTTTAATATTAAGCTGCATGAGCTGTTTATATATATTGGAGATTAAACCTCTGTCCATTGATTCGTCTGCAACGATTTTCGCCCATTCTGAGGGATGCCTTTTTCCATTCCCGTGTTTTTTAACAAAAAAGGGAAGAAAGGGAAAGAAGCAGAGCACTAATGTGCGTAAAATATGCCTTTTGAAACGGTCGTTTTGAAATATGGACGTCCTTTGAATTTTTTGGTCGATATGTGACCCCAGGATTTGTTTTCAGGGCAGGGGTCATTTACAGACCTGCAATGATTTTGAATATCAACTGACCATTAGCGTTGGGATTAAAGCTGCTGCTGTGTGAAACGGCCACAAGGTGGCAGCAGTTCACCCTTACCAAATCTGGTTACTAGGGCAAGAGAGCCTCAGTGGAAGTGGTGTTCTAGATTGGAGTTTAGAATGGAATGTGCCAGGAGAAAGCCCCTCACTTTTGTCTCACTACTTCTTGTTCGTGTTTTTAATTTAATTTTTTATTTTTTATTACAGCAAGTTTGATTTCAATGTTTGGCTTGTTGTAGGTGTGGAAGATGTGGTTCTTTTACACATATGCAGATGACTGTTCTTCCTGGGATCCTTTTCCCATGTACGTTATGACAGAATGTTGAGTAGTCCTCTCTTGGTATTCTGTAGGTCTTTGGTGATTATATATGTCACCTGTGTTTGTATATGTCTGTTAACCCCGATATCGTAATGAAACCAATCCTCACACCTTTCCATTGGTGAACCATAAGTTTGTTTAATGAATCTGTGATTGCCCTTCTCCGTGGAAATATCTGCCCTGGTATCCATTTTTAGGTAACACCTATAAGTGATATGATATGTTATGTGTCTTTCACTTTCTGACTTACTACAAGTCACGTGATTACTTCTAGACTCATCTACGGTGCTGCAAATGGCATTGTGTCCTTTTATTCCTTGGCTTCTCTTCTGCCTTAGTGGGGTCCATTTTCAACAATGTGATTCCCTGAGGGTTGTGGGTTAGTTGACCTGGGCAGCCTTACCCTGCCGGCCCGCCCTCCCCAGGTGTGCCTCGTTGAGGTCAATATAAACAGCGCTCCAGGCAGCAATAGCCCCTGAAGCTGTGCCTGACTCCATATTCGCTGCCCCGTCAGCAGTCTCGGGGCTGTGCTGGTGGGAGGGAGTGAGGGGCCACAGCTTTGTGGGTGGCCCGGTGTGAGTGGGGTTCTGCTGGCCTTTCTGCAGGAGTTGCCAGGCTGCCGCCTGTAAAGATGAGGTTTTGTCACACATACATTCCGCTGGAATTTCTCTCCGGACAGAGGTGAGGAAGGAAAAAAGCAGTGGGGGCCGGGACAGGAGGGGTATCTCAGGCAGGGCAATGGAAAGCTTCTGGAAGAGCGCCCGGGGCCAGGACCACCCTGGCTGGCCTGCAGGCACCAAGTTGGCCTGCGTGCTGTCGCTGGTGTGGCTCCACGGTCCTTCCTCTAGGCTTTCAAGCCCTTGTACATATTCAGGTGTTTTACCTGGAAAGGGTGGGAACAGTTCAGCAGCAGCTGGCCTGGGGCTCAGCTCACGTTTACTCACAGATGCCTCGGCACGGTCCCCCAGCTTTGCAATGAGGACGCTCCTTGCGTGGGGGGTGGGTTGCTGGCTGTATGGGAGATGGTTCCCCACCTCTGACCAATTTCAGAATTGTTTACCGCTGGAGCAAGTGCCCTGATAGGGTTTTCCTCTGTATAACTCGTCGGTTCAGGTTTTTTTTTTTCTTTTATTGTTCAAGTTAGATTTTATTCCTCTTTTATGTATTTATAGATATAAGAATGGAAATAATTCATTCCTATAAATACATCTGTGTGACGGGAAGAACTTTTTTTGTTTTATTTTTAAATTTTATTTTTTAAAATTTTGAAATTTAATTTTATTTATTTTTTTATACAGCACGTTATTATTAGTTATGTATTTTATGCATATACATGTATACAGGTCAATCCCAAACTCCCAACTCATCCCACCACCACCACCCCATGGCTTCCCACACTTGGTGTCCATACGTTTGTTCTCTACCTCTGTGTCTCTATTTCTTCCCTGCAAACCAGTTCATCTGTACCATTTTTAGGCTCCACATATATGCATTAATATACAATATTTGTTTTCCTCTTTCTGACTTACTTCATTCTGTATGACAGTCTCTCGATCCATCGATGTCTCTACAAATGACCCAGTTTCATTCCTTTTTATGGCCGAGTAATATTCCATTTTATATATGTACCACCTCTTTATCCATTCATCTGTCTGTGGGCATTTAGGTTGCTTCCATTACCTGGCTATTGTAAATAGTGCTGCAATGAACATTGTGGTGAATGTGCCTTTTTGAAATACGGTTTTCTCTGGGTATATGCCCCGAAGTGGTATTGCTGGATCAGATGGTAATTCTATTTCTAGTTTTTTTTAAGGAAACTCCATACTGTTCTCCATAGTGACTGTATCAATTTACATTCCCACCAATAGTGGAAGAGGGCTCCTTTTGTCCACACCCTCCCCAGAATTGGTTGTTTGTAGATTTTCTGATGATGCCGATTCTAACAGGTGTGAGGTGATACCTCATTGTAGTTTTGATTTGCATTTCTCTAATAATTAGTGCTGTTGAGCAGCTTTTCATGTGCGTCTTGGCCATTTCTGTGTCTCCTTTGAAGAAACGTGTCTTTAGATCTTCTGCCCATTTTTTTGGGTTGTTTGTTTTTTTTAATATTAAGCTGCATGAGCTGTTTATATATATTGGAGATTAAACCTCTGTCCATTGATTCGTCTGCAACGATTTTCGCCCATTCTGAGGGATGCCTTTTTCCATTCCCGTGTTTTTTAACAAAACAGGGAAGAAAGGGAAAGAAGCAGAGCACTAATGTGCGTAAAATATGCCTTTTGAAACGGTCATTTTGAAATATGGACGTCCTTTGAATTTTTTGGTCGATATGTGACCCCAGGATTTGTTTTCAGGGCAGGTGTCATTTACAGACCTGCAATGATTTTGAATATCAACTGACCATTAGCGTTGGGATTAAAGCTGCTGCTGTGTGAAACGGCCACAAGGTGGCAGCAGTTCACCCTTACCAAATCTGGTTACTAGGGCAAGAGAGCCTCAGTGGAAGTGGTGTTCTAGATTGGAGTTTAGAATGGAATGTGCCAGGAGAAAGCCCCTCACTTTTGTCTCACTACTTCTTGTTCGTGTTTTTAATTTAATTTTTTATTTTTTATTACAGCAAGTTTGATTTCAATGTTTGGCTTGTTGTAGGTGTGGAAGATGTGGTTCTTTTACACATATGCAGATGACTGTTCTTCCTGGGATCCTTTTCCCATGTACGTTATGACAGAATGTTGAGTAGTCCTCTCTTGGTATTCTGTAGGTCTTTGGTGATTATATATGTCACCTGTGTTTGTATATGTCTGTTAACCCCGATATCGTAATGAAACCAATCCTCACACCTTTCCATTGGTGAACCATAAGTTTGTTTAATGAATCTGTGATTGCCCTTCTCCGTGGAAATATCTGCCCTGGTATCCATTTTTAGGTAACACCTATAAGTGATATGATATGTTATGTGTCTTTCACTTTCTGACTTACTACAAGTCACGTGATTACTTCTAGACTCATCTACGGTGCTGCAAATGGCATTGTGTCCTTTTATTCCTTGGCTTCTCTTCTGCCTTAGTGGGGTCCATTTTCAACAATGTGATTCCCTGAGGGTTGTGGGTTAGTTGACCTGGGCAGCCTTACCCTGCCGGCCCGCCCTCCCCAGGTGTGCCTCGTTGAGGTCAATATAAACAGCGCTCCAGGCAGCAATAGCCCCTGAAGCTGTGCCTGACTCCATATTCGCTGCCCCGTCAGCAGTCTCGGGGCTGTGCTGGTGGGAGGGAGTGAGGGGCCACAGCTTTGTGGGTGGCCCCGTGTGAGTGGGGTTCTGCTGGCCTTTCTGCAGAAGTTGCCAGGCTGCCGCCTGTAAAGATGAGGTTTTGTCACACATACATTCCGCTGGAATTTCTCTCCGGACAGAGGTGAGGAAGGAAAAAAGCAGTGGGGGCCGGGACGGGAGGGGTATCTCAGGCAGGGCAATGGAAAGCTTCTGGAAGAGCGCCCGGGGCCAGGACCACCCTGGCTGGCCTGCAGGCACCAAGTTGGCCTGCGTGCTGTCGCTGGTGTGGCTCCACGTTCCTTCCTCTAGGCTTTCAAGCCCTTGTACATATTGAGGTGTTTTACCTGGAAAGGGTGGGAACAGTTCAGCAGCAGCTGGCCTGGGGCTCAGCTCACGTTTACTCACAGATGCCTTGGCACGGTCCCCCAGCTTTGCAATGTGGACGCTCCTTGCGTGGGGGGTGGGTTGCTGGCTGTATGGGAGATGGTTCCCCACCTCTGACCAATTTCAGAATTGTTTACCGCTGGAGCAAGTGCCCTGATAGGGTTTTCCTCTGTATAACTCGTCGGTTCAGGTTTTTTTTTTTTTTTCTTTTATTGTTCAAGTTAGATTTTATTCCTCTTTTATGTATTTATAGATATAAGCATGGAAATAATTCATTCCTATAAATACATCTGTGTGACGGGAAGAACTTTTTTTGTTTTATTTTTAAATTTTATTTTTTAAAATTTTGAAATTTAATTTTATTTATTTTTTTATACAGCACGTTATTATTAGTTATGTATTTTATGCATATACATGTATACAGGTCAATCCCAAACTCCCAACTCATCCCACCACCACCACCCCATGGCTTCCCACACTTGGTGTCCATACGTTTGTTCTCTACCTCTGTGTCTCTATTTCTTCCCTGCAAACCAGTTCATCTGTACCATTTTTAGGCTCCACATATATGCATTAATATACAATATTTGTTTTCCTCTTTCTGACTTACTTCATTCTGTATGACAGTCTCTCGATCCATCGATGTCTCTACAAATGACCCAGTTTCATTCCTTTTTATGGCCGAGTAATATTCCATTTTATATATGTACCACCTCTTTATCCATTCATCTGTCTGTGGGCATTTAGGTTGCTTCCATTACCTGGCTATTGTAAATAGTGCTGCAATGAACATTGTGGTGAATGTGCCTTTTTGAAATACGGTTTTCTCTGGGTATATGCCCCGAAGTGGTATTGCTGGATCAGATGGTAATTCTATTTCTAGTTTTTTTTAAGGAAACTCCATACTGTTCTCCATAGTGACTGTATCAATTTACATTCCCACCAATAGTGGAAGAGGGCTCCTTTTGTCCACACCCTCCCCAGAATTGGTTGTTTGTAGATTTTCTGATGATGCCGATTCTAACAGGTGTGAGGTGATACCTCATTGTAGTTTTGATTTGCATTTCTCTAATAATTAGTGCTGTTGAGCAGCTTTTCATGTGCGTCTTGGCCATTTCTGTGTCTCCTTTGAAGAAACGTGTCTTTAGATCTTCTGCCCATTTTTTTGGGTTGTTTGTTTTTTTTAATATTAACCTGCATGAGCTGTTTATATATATTGGAGATTAAACCTCTGTCCATTGATTCGTCTGCAACGATTTTCGCCCATTCTGAGGGATGCCTTTTTCCATTCCCGTGTTTTTTAACAAAAAAGGGAAGAAAGGGAAAGAAGCAGAGCACTCATGTGCGTAAAATATGCCTTTTGAAACGGTCGTTTTGAAATATGGACGTCCTTTGAATTTTTTGGTCGATATGTGACCCCAGGATTTGTTTTCAGGGCAGGTGTCATTTACAGACCTGCAATGATTTTGAATATCAACTGACCATTAGCGTTGGGATTAAAGCTGCTGCTGTGTGAAACGGCCACAAGGTGGCAGCAGTTCACCGTTACCAAATCTGGTTACTAGGGCAAGAGAGCCTCAGTGGAAGTGGTGTTCTAGATTGGAGTTTAGAATGGAATGTGCCAGGAGAAAGCCCCTCACTTTTGTCTCACTACTTCTTGTTCGTGTTTTTAATTTAATTTTTTATTTTTTATTACAGCAAGTTTGATTTCAATGTTTGGCTTGTTGTAGGTCTGGAAGATGTGGTTGTTTTACACATATGCAGATGACTGTTCTTCCTGGGATCCTTTTCCCATGTACGTTATGACAGAATGTTGAGTAGTCCTCTCTTGGTATTCTGTAGGTCTTTGGTGATTATATATGTCACCTGTGTTTGTATATGTCTGTTAACCCCGATATCGTAATGAAACCAATCCTCACACCTTTCCATTGGTGAACCATAAGTTTGTTTAATGAATCTGTGATTGCCCTTCTCCGTGGAAATATCTGCCCTGGTATCCATTTTTAGGTAACACCTATAAGTGATATGATATGTTATGTGTCTTTCACTTTCTGACTTACTACAAGTCACGTGATTACTTCTAGACTCATCTACGGTGCTGCAAATGGCATTGTGTCCTTTTATTCCTTGGCTTCTCTTCTGCCTTAGTGGGGTCCATTTTCAACAATGTGATTCCCTGAGGGTTGTGGGTTAGTTGACCTGGGCAGCCTTACCCTGCCGGCCCGCCCTCCCCAGGTGTGCCTCGTTGAGGTCAATATAAACAGCGCTCCAGGCAGCAATAGCCCCTGAAGCTGTGCCTGACTCCATATTCGCTGCCCCGTCAGCAGTCTCGGGGCTGTGCTGGTGGGAGGGAGTGAGGGGCCACAGCTTTGTGGGTGGCCCCGTGTGAGTGGGGTTCTGCTGGCCTTTCTGCAGAAGTTGCCAGGCTGCCGCCTGTAAAGATGAGGTTTTGTCACACATACATTCCGCTGGAATTTCTCTCCGGACAGAGGTGAGGAAGGAAAAAAGCAGTGGGGGCCGGGACGGGAGGGGTATCTCAGGCAGGGCAATGGAAAGCTTCTGGAAGAGCGCCCGGGGCCAGGACCACCCTGGCTGGCCTGCAGGCACCAAGTTGGCCTGCGTGCTGTCGCTGGTGTGGCTCCACGTTCCTTCCTCTAGGCTTTCAAGCCCTTGTACATATTGAGGTGTTTTACCTGGAAAGGGTGGGAACAGTTCAGCAGCAGCTGGCCTGGGGCTCAGCTCACGTTTACTCACAGATGCCTTGGCACGGTCCCCCAGCTTTGCAATGTGGACGCTCCTTGCGTGGGGGGTGGGTTGCTGGCTGTATGGGAGATGGTTCCCCACCTCTGACCAATTTCAGAATTGTTTACCGCTGGAGCAAGTGCCCTGATAGGGTTTTCCTCTGTATAACTCGTCGGTTCAGGTTTTTTTTTTTTTTCTTTTATTGTTCAAGTTAGATTTTATTCCTCTTTTATGTATTTATAGATATAAGCATGGAAATAATTCATTCCTATAAATACATCTGTGTGACGGGAAGAACTTTTTTTGTTTTATTTTTAAATTTTATTTTTTAAAATTTTGAAATTTAATTTTATTTATTTTTTTATACAGCACGTTATTATTAGTTATGTATTTTATGCATATACATGTATACAGGTCAATCCCAAACTCCCAACTCATCCCACCACCACCACCCCATGGCTTCCCACACTTGGTGTCCATACGTTTGTTCTCTACCTCTGTGTCTCTATTTCTTCCCTGCAAACCAGTTCATCTGTACCATTTTTAGGCTCCACATATATGCATTAATATACAATATTTGTTTTCCTCTTTCTGACTTACTTCATTCTGTATGACAGTCTCTCGATCCATCGATGTCTCTACAAATGACCCAGTTTCATTCCTTTTTATGGCCGAGTAATATTCCATTTTATATATGTACCACCTCTTTATCCATTCATCTGTCTGTGGGCATTTAGGTTGCTTCCATTACCTGGCTATTGTAAATAGTGCTGCAATGAACATTGTGGTGAATGTGCCTTTTTGAAATACGGTTTTCTCTGGGTATATGCCCCGAAGTGGTATTGCTGGATCAGATGGTAATTCTATTTCTAGTTTTTTTTAAGGAAACTCCATACTGTTCTCCATAGTGACTGTATCAATTTACATTCCCACCAATAGTGGAAGAGGGCTCCTTTTGTCCACACCCTCCCCAGAATTGGTTGTTTGTAGATTTTCTGATGATGCCGATTCTAACAGGTGTGAGGTGATACCTCATTGTAGTTTTGATTTGCATTTCTCTAATAATTAGTGCTGTTGAGCAGCTTTTCATGTGCGTCTTGGCCATTTCTGTGTCTCCTTTGAAGAAACGTGTCTTTAGATCTTCTGCCCATTTTTTTGGGTTGTTTGTTTTTTTTAATATTAACCTGCATGAGCTGTTTATATATATTGGAGATTAAACCTCTGTCCATTGATTCGTCTGCAACGATTTTCGCCCATTCTGAGGGATGCCTTTTTCCATTCCCGTGTTTTTTAACAAAAAAGGGAAGAAAGGGAAAGAAGCAGAGCACTCATGTGCGTAAAATATGCCTTTTGAAACGGTCGTTTTGAAATATGGACGTCCTTTGAATTTTTTGGTCGATATGTGACCCCAGGATTTGTTTTCAGGGCAGGTGTCATTTACAGACCTGCAATGATTTTGAATATCAACTGACCATTAGCGTTGGGATTAAAGCTGCTGCTGTGTGAAACGGCCACAAGGTGGCAGCAGTTCACCGTTACCAAATCTGGTTACTAGGGCAAGAGAGCCTCAGTGGAAGTGGTGTTCTAGATTGGAGTTTAGAATGGAATGTGCCAGGAGAAAGCCCCTCACTTTTGTCTCACTACTTCTTGTTCGTGTTTTTAATTTAATTTTTTATTTTTTATTACAGCAAGTTTGATTTCAATGTTTGGCTTGTTGTAGGTCTGGAAGATGTGGTTGTTTTACACATATGCAGATGACTGTTCTTCCTGGGATCCTTTTCCCATGTACGTTATGACAGAATGTTGAGTAGTCCTCTCTTGGTATTCTGTAGGTCTTTGGTGATTATATATGTCACCTGTGTTTGTATATGTCTGTTAACCCCGATATCGTAATGAAACCAATCCTCACACCTTTCCATTGGTGAACCATAAGTTTGTTTAATGAATCTGTGATTGCCCTTCTCCGTGGAAATATCTGCCCTGGTATCCATTTTTAGGTAACACCTATAAGTGATATGATATGTTATGTGTCTTTCACTTTCTGACTTACTACAAGTCACGTGATTACTTCTAGACTCATCTACGGTGCTGCAAATGGCATTGTGTCCTTTTATACCTTGGCTTCTCTTCTGCCTTAGTGGGGTCCATTTTCAACAATGTGATTCCCTGAGGGTTGTGGGTTAGTTGACCTGGGCAGCCTTACCCTGCCGGCCCGCCCTCCCCAGGTGTGCCTCATTGAGGTCAATATAAACAGCGCTCCAGGCAGCAATAGCCCCTGAAGCTGTGCCTGACTCCATATTCGCTGCCCCGTCAGCAGTCTTGGGGCTGTGCTGGTGGGAGGGAGTGAGGGGCCACAGCTTTTTGGGTGGCCCGGTGTGAGTGGGGTTCTGCTGGCCTTTCTGCAGGAGTTGCCAGGCTGCCGCCTGTAAAGAAGAGGTTTTGTCACCCATACATTCCGCTGGAATTTCTCTCCGGACAGAGGTGAGGAAGGAAAAAAGCAGTGGGGGCCGGGACAGGAGGGGTATCTCAGGCAGGGCAATGGAAAGCTTCTGGAAGAGCGCCCGGGGCCAGGACTACCCTGGCTGGCCTGCAGGCACCAAGTTGGCCTGCGTGCTGTCACTGGTGTGGCTCCACGGTCCTTCCTCTAGGCTTTCAAGCCCTTGTACATATTCAGGTGTTTTACCTGGAAAGGGTGGGAACAGTTCAGCAGCAGCTGGCCTGGGGCTCAGCTCACGTTTACTCACAGATGCCTCGGCACGGTTCCACAGCTTTGCAATGAGGACGCTCCTTGCATGGGGGGTGGGTTGATGGCTGTAT
Organism: Mesoplodon mirus; assembly: GCF_964341445.2. Lineage (NCBI taxonomy): Eukaryota > Metazoa > Chordata > Mammalia > Artiodactyla > Ziphiidae > Mesoplodon > Mesoplodon mirus. The sequence continues at coordinate 431,898 of NW_028295801.1, read as the reverse complement.
GGGAGATGGTTCCCCACCTCTGACCAATTTCAGAATTGTTTACCGCTGGAGCAAGTGCCCTGATAGGGTTTTCCTCTGTATAACTCGTCGGTTCAGGTTTTTTTTTTCTTTTATGGTTCAAGTTAGATTTTATTCCTCTTTTATGTATTTATAGATATAAGCATGGAAATAATTCATTCCTATAAATACATCTGTGTGACGGGAAGAACTTGTTTCTGTTTTATTTTTAAATTTTATTTTTTAAAATTTTGAAATTTAATTTTATTTATTTTTTTATACAGCACGTTATTATTAGTTATGTATTTTATGCATATACATATATACAGGTCAATCCCAAACTCCCAACTCATCCCACCACCACCACCCCATGGCTTCCCACACTTGGTGTCCATACGTTTGTTCTCTACCTCTGTGTCTCTATTTCTTCCCTGCAAACCAGTTCATCTGTACCATTTTTAGGCTCCACATATATGCATTAATATACAATATTTGTTTTCCTCTTTCTGACTTACTTCATTCTGTATGACAGTCTCTCGATCCATCGATGTCTCTACAAATGACCCAGTTTCATTCCTTTTTATGGCCGAGTAATATTCCATTTTATATATGTACCACCTCTTTATCCATTCATCTGTCTGTGGGCATTTAGGTTGCTTCCATTACCTGGCTATTGTAAATAGTGCTGCAATGAACATTGTGGTGAATGTGCCTTTTTGAAATACGGTTTTCTCTGGGTATATGCCCCGAAGTGGGATTGCTGGATCAGATGGTAATTCTATTTCTAGTTTTTTTTAAGGAAACTCCATACTGTTCTCCATAGTGACTGTATCAATTTACATTACCACCAATAGTGGAAGAGGGCTCCTTTTGTCCACACCCTCCCCAGAATTGGTTGTTTGTAGATTTTCTGATGATGCCGATTCTAACAGGTGTGAGGTGATACCTCATTGTAGTTTTGATTTGCATTTCTCTGATAATCAGTGCTGTTGAGCAGCTTTTCATGTGCGTCTTGGCCATCTCTGTGTCTCCTTTGAAGAAACGTCTCTTTAGATCTTCTGCCCATTTTTGTATTGGGTTGTTTGTTTTTTTAATATTAACCTGCATGAGCTGTTTATATATATTGGAGATTAAACCTCTGTCCATTGATTCGTCTGCAACGATTTTCGCCCATTCTGAGGGATGCCTTTTTCCATTCCCGTGTTTTTTAACAAAAAAGGGAAGAAAGGAAAAGAAGCAGAACACTAATGTGCGTAAAATATGCCTTTTGAAATGGTCATTTTGAAATATGGACGTCCTTTGAATTTTTTGGTCGATATGTGACCCCAGGATTTGTTTTCAGGGCAGGTGTCATTTACAGGCCTGCAATGATTTTGAATATCAACTGACCATTAGCGTTGGGATTAAAGCTGCTGTTGTGTGAAACGGCCACAAGGTGGCAGCAGTTCACCCTTACCAAATCTGGTTACTAGGGCAAGAGAGCCTCAGTGGAAGTGGTGTTCTAGATTGGAGTTTAGAATGGAATGTGCCAGGAGAAAGCCCCTCACGTTTGTCTCACTACTTCTTGTTCGTGTTTTTAATTTAATTTTTATTTTTTATTACAGCAAGTTTGATTACAATGTTTGGCTTGTTGTAGGTGTGGAAGATGTGGTTCTTTTACACATATGCAGAAGACTGTTCTTCCTGGGATCCTTTTCCCATGTACATTATGACAGAATGTTGAGTAGTCCTCTCTTGGTATTCTGTAGGTCTTTGGTGATTATATATGTCACCTGTGTTTGCATATGTCTGTTAACCCCGATATCGTAATGAAACCAATCCTCACACCTTTCCATTGGTGAACCATAAGTTTGTTTAATGAATCTGTGATTGCCCTTCTCCGTGGAAATATCTGCCCTGGTATCCATTTCTAGGTAACACCTATAAGTGATATGATATGTTATGTGTCTTTCACTTTCTGACTTACTACAAGTCACGTGATTACTTCTAGACTCATCTACGGTGCTGCAAATGGCATTGTGTCCTTTTATTCCTTGGCTTCTCTTCTGCCTTAGTGGGGTCCATTTTCAACAATGTGATTCCCTGAGGGTTGTGGGTTAGTTGACCTGGGCAGCCTTACCCTGCCGGCCCGCCCTCCCCAGGTGTGCCTTGTTGAGGTCAATATAAACAGCGCTCCAGGCAGCAATAGCCCCTGAAGCTGTGCCTGACTCCATATTCTCTGCCCCGTCAGCAGTCTTGGGGCTGTGCTGGTGGGAGGGAGTGAGGGACCACAGCTTTGTGGGTGGCCCGGTGTGAGTGGGGTTCTGCTGGCCTTTCTGCAGGAGTTGCCAGGCTGCCGCCTGTAAAGAAGAGGTTTTGTCACCCATACATTCCGCTGGAATTTCTCTCCGGACAGAGGTGAGGAAGGAAAAAAGCAGTGGGGGCCTGGACAGGAGGGGTATCTCAGGCAGGGCAATGGAAAGCTTCTGGAAGAGCGCCCGGGGCCAGGACCACCCTGGCTGGCCTGCAGGCACCAAGTTGGCCTGCGTGCTGTCGCTGGTGTGGCTCCACGGTCCTTCCTCTAGGCTTTCAAGCCCTTGTCCATATTGAGGTGTTTTACCTGGAAAGGGTGGGAACAGTTCAGCAGCAGCTGGCCTGGGGCTCAGCTCACGTTTACTCACAGATGCCTCGGCACGGTTCCCCAGCTTTGCAATGAGGACGCTCCTTGCGTGGGGGGTGGGTTGCTGGCTGTATGGGAGATGGTTCCCCACCTCTGACCAATTACAGAATTGTTTACCGCTGGAGCAAGTGCCCTGATAGGATTTTCCTCTGTATAACTCGTCGGTTCAGGTTTTTTTTTCTTTTATGTTTCAAGTTAGATTTTATTCCTCTTTTATGTATTTATAGATATAAGCATGGAAATAATTCATTCCTACAAATACATCTGTGTGACGGGAAGAACTTGTTTCTGTTTTATTTTTAAATTTTATTTTTTAAAATTTTGAAATTTAATTTTATTTATTTTTTTATACAGCACGTTATTATTAGTTATGTATTTTATGCATATACATGTATACAGGTCAATCCCAAACTCCCAACTCATCCCACCACCACCACCCCATGGCTTCCCACACTTGGTGTCCATACGTTTGTTCTCTACCTCTGTGTCTCTATTTCTTCCCTGCAAACCAGTTCATCTGTACCATTTTTAGGCTCCACATATATGCATTAATATACAATATTTGTTTTCCTCTTTCTGACTTACTTCATTCTGTATGACAGTCTCTCGATGCATCGATGTCTCTACAAATGACCCAGTTTCATTCATTTTTATGGCCGAGTAATATTCCATTTTATATATGTACCACCTCTTTATCCATTCATCTGTCTGTGGGCATTTAGGTTGCTTCCATTACCTGGCTATTGTAAATAGTGCTGCAACGAACATTGTGGTGAATGTGCCTTTTTGAAATACGGTTTTCTCTGGGTATATGCCCCGAAGTGGGATTGCTGGATCAGATGGTAATTCTATTTCTAGTTTTTTTAAGGAAACTCCATACTGTTCTCCATAGTGACTGTATCAATTTACATTCCCACCAATAGTGGAAGAGGGCTCTTTTTGTCCACACCCTCCCCAGAATTGGTTGTTTGTAGATTTTCTGATGATGCCGATTCTAACAGGTGTGAGGTGATACCTCATTGTAGTTTTGATTTGCATTTCTCTAATAATTATTGCTGTTGAGCAGCTTTTCATGTGCGTCTTGGCCATCTCTGTGTCTCCTTTGAAGAAACGTCTCTTTAGATCTTCTGCCCATTTTTGTATTGGGTTGTTTGTTTTTTTAATATTAACCTGCATGAGCTGTTTATATATATTGGAGATTAAACCTCTGTCCATTGATTCGTCTGCAACGATTTTTGCCCATTCTGAGGGATGCCTTTTTCCATTCCCGTGTTTTTTAACAAAAAAGGGAAGAAAGGAAAAGAAGCAGAACACTAATGTGCGTAAAATATGCCTTTTGAAATGGTCATTTTGAAATATGGACGTCCTTTGAATTTTTTAGTCGATATGTGACCCCAGGATTTGTTTTCAGGGCAGGTGTCATTTACAGGCCTGCAATGATTTTGAATATCAACTGACCATTAGCGTTGGGATTAAAGCTGCTGTTGTGTGAAACGGCCACAAGGTGGCAGCAGTTCACCCTTACCAATATATTTCCTGGGATATTTCAGGTGTACCCAGGTTGAGGTTCTTGTAAGCAGTGCAGCCCTCAATTTGGGGGTGGCTCTGTCTTATGGATTTTCAGTTTTCCCAAGGTATATTCCTTAGACTGGAAGTGCCCTTGGCTCTGTAGCTCTGTTGTTTACTTGTTTTAGGGAACACAATGCACTCCTCCAGTGAGGCAGTTGGCAACTTACATCCCGCCCATCAGCATAACAAGGCTCCCTGTTCTCCAGGGCCTGTCTTGCCTTTCTGGTTTTTACACATTTTGTGGATGTCCCTTTTGACCGGTGGGAAGTGATACTTCTTTGTAGTGCAGATTTGCATTGCCCGCTTGCTTGCTTGGCCAAAAAGGGCGTATGCGTTTTCTCCTGAATATATTCAGGAGAAAACGCATACGCCCTTTTTGGCCAAGTGCATCATTGTCGACGTTGTGCCCCTCTTCCTGTGCTTTACAGGCGATTCCAACGTACCTCTTGAAATCTGTTTCCTGCTATTCTGCCTCGCTTTCAAGTCCGCCTCGTTGCCTTCCCTCAACAGATTTTTGGACCATAGTTGGCCTTGATTGCTCTGCCAGTTTGTGAATTGCTGTGCCCCTGAGCTCCATTTTTCAACTCGTTTTTTGTGAGCTGAACGCAAGTCCAAACTTTTGGTTCCGGACCTCTACTGGTTCCCGGTGGGTGGCTGAGACTTTGGTTCATTCTTCTTCCTGCCGGGAAATTAGAGTGACATGTGCCCATCCAAATGCCTAACAGCTACTCTCTCATTGGTTCTCCCTCTTCCCTTTCATCCTCTGCCAAATTGGCAACCTGTGCGAACCAGGAGCTTAAAGGGGCTGTCTCTCTAAGTTGGGAGATTGATAGGAAAGCAGTTGGAAAGTCAAACCGGATCACCAGGAGAGGGGCTCTTCATTGAGTTTTAGAAACCTTTCGTATTCACAGTGTATCCATTCTCTAGGTTTCCCGTACACGTTATAGCTGTAGTAATATTCCCTTCCACCTGGAGAGCTGGGTCCCATGGAATGGGTGCCATGCATTATTGCTTTAAAGGGTCTGCATTTGCTCACCCAATCTCACCAATCCTCTCAGTCCCAAGTGTCCAGCCTTATGCCACATCCAGCTTTCATTGTAGATAGGGTCATTCCAGGTTGCATCAGAGACCCTGAAGGAATTGTAAAGAATTTCCCTGTTTCTTTGTTCTGTTTTTGAAATTCCTTTTTAGAGTGGGTTTGAGTTGATTCTCGCTGCCATGTTTATGCCAGTCTACACACACTTGATTCCCTTACGGAGACATATCAATACATAGGTTTTAAGATTCTTACTAGTCAGATATATTCCTCTGCGGGAAATATGGGGTTTTGAGTCCCTTTCACTGAGGAAGGTGTAGGTCTTGTCTATTCCATAGTTGGTTTTTGGAACGGTACCTGTGCTTATATCAAAGTCTGGTTTGATGCATCACCCCACCTCTCCTTCCCCCTTAAGCAGGCATAAGTGTGTTTTCTAAATGTGAGACTCTGTTCTCTTGCCTAACTCAGTTCATGTGTAGCCATGTTTACAGGATCTTCCTAAGTGATATCTTATGATAAGTTTCTTTTCCTGTGTGACTTCTTTCACTTAGAATCATCGTACCTGAATCCACTCATTTTGCTGCTACTGGTCTTATGACATTGATTTCGTGGCTGAGGGATATTCCATCGTACGTAAGTTCCACAATGTTTGGAACCATTTTTATATTTCCTGGGATATTTCAGGTGTACCCAGGTTGAGGTTCCTGTAAGCAGTGCAGCCCTCAATTTGGGGGTAGCTCTCTCTTATGGATTTTCAGTTTTCCCAAGGTATATTCCCTAGACTGGAAGTGCCCTTGGCTCTGTAGCTCTGTTGTTTACTTGTTTTAGGGAACACAATGCACTCCTCCAGTGAGGCAGTTGGCAACTTACATCCCGCCCATCAGCATAACAAGGCTCCCTGCTCTCCAGGGCCTGTCTTGCCTTTCTGGTTTTTACACACTTTGTGGATGTCCCTTTTGACCGGTGGGAAGTGATACTTCTTTGTAGTGCAGATTTGCATTGCCCGCTTGCTTGCTTGGCCAAAAAGGGCATATGCGTTTTCCCCTGAATATATTCAGGAGAAAACGCATACGCCCTTTTTGGCCAAGTGCATCATTGTCGAAGTTGTGCCCCTCTTCCTGTGCTTTACAGGCGATTCCAACGTACCTCTTGAAATCTGTTTCCTGCTATTCTGCCTCGTTTTCAAGTCCGCCTCGTTGCCTTCCCTCAACAGATTTTTGGACGATAGTTGGCCTTGATTACTCTGCCAGTTTGTGAATTGCTGTTCCCCTGAGCTCCATTTTTCAACTCGTTTTTTGTGAGCTGAACGCAAGTCCAAACTTTTGGTTCAGGACCTCTACTGGTTCCCGGTGGGTGGCTGAGACTTTGGTTCATTCTTCTTCCTGCCGGGAAATTAGAGTGACATGTGCCCATCCAAATGCCTAACAGCTACTCTCTCATTGGTTCTCCCTCTTCCCTTTCATCCTCTGCCAAATTGGCAACCTGTGCGAACCAGGAGCTTAAAGGGGCTGTCTCTCCAAGTTGGGAGATTGATAGGAAAGCAGTTGGAAAGTCAAACCGGAGCACCAGGAGAGGGGCTCTTCGTTGAGTTTTAGAAACCTTTCGTATTCACAGTGTGTCCATTCTCTAGGTTTCCCGTACACGTTATAGCTGTAGTAATATTCCCTTCCACCTGGAGAGCTGGGACCCATGGAATGGGTGCCATGCATTATTGCTTTAAAGGGTCTGCATTTGCTCACCCAATCTCACCAATCCTCTCAGTCCCAAGTGTCCAGCCTTATGCCACATCCAGCTGTCATTGTACATAGGGTCATTCCAGGTTGCATCAGAGACCCTGAAGGAATTGTAAAGAATTTCCCTGTTTCTTTGTTCTGTTTTTGAAATTCCTTTTTAGAGTGGGTTTGAGCTGATTCTCGCTGCCCTGTTTATGCCAGTCTAGACACACTTGATTCCCTTACGGAGACATATCAATACATAGGTTTTAAGATTCTTACTAGTCAGATCTATTCCTCTGCGGGAAATATGGGGTTTTGAGTCCCTTTCACTGAGGAAGGTGTAGGTCTTGTCTATTCCATAGTTGGTTTTTGGAACGGTACCTGTGCTTATATCAAAGTCTGGTTTGATGCATCACCCCACCTCTCCTTCCCCCTTAAGCAGGCATAAGAGTGTTTTCTAAATGTGAGACTCTGTTCTCGTGCCTAACTCAGTTCATGTGTAGCCATGTTTACAGGATCTTCCTAAGTGATATCTTATGATAAGTTTCTTTTCCTGTGTGACTTCTTTCACTTAGAATCATCGTACCTGAATCCACTCATTTTGCTGCTACTGGTCTTATGACATTGATTTCGTGGCTGAGGGATATTCCATCGTACGTAAGTTCCACAATGTTTGGAACCATTTTTATATTTCCTGGGATATTTCAGGTGTACCCAGGTTGAGGTTCCTGTAAGCAGTGCAGCCCTCAATGTGGGGGTGGCTCTGTCTTATGGATTTTCAGTTTTCCCAAGGTATATTCCCTAGACTGGAAGTGCCCTTGGCTCTGTAGCTCTGTTGTTTACTTGTTTTAGGGGACACAATGCACTCCTCCAGTGAGGCAGTTGGCAACTTACATCCCGCCCATCAGCATAACAAGGCTCCCTGCTCTCCAGGGCCGGCCTTGCGTTTCTGGTTTTTACACATTTTGTTGATGTCCCTTTTGACCGGTGGGAAGTGATACTTCTTTGTAGTGCAGATTTGCATTGCCCGCTTACTTGCTTGGCCAAAACGGGCGTATGCGTTTTCTCCTGAATATATTCAGGAGAAAACGCATACGCCCTTTTTGGCCAAGTGCATCATTGTCGAAGTTGTGCCCCTCTTCCTGTGCTTTACAGGCGATTCCAACGTACCTCTTGAAATCTGTTTCCTGCTATTCTGCCTCGCTTTCAAGTCCGCCTCGTTGCCTTCCCTCAACAGATTTTTGGACGATAGTTGGCCTTGATTACTCTGACAGTTTGTGAATTGCTGTGCCCCTGAGCTCCATTTTTCAACTCGTTTTTTGTGAGCTGAACGCAAGTCCAAACTTTTGGTTCAGGACCTCTACTGGTTCCCGGTGGGTGGCTGAGACTTTGGTTCATTCTTCTTCCTGCCGGGAAATTAGAGTGACATGTGCCCATCCAAATGCCTAACAGCTACTCTCTCATTGGTTCTCCCTCTTCCCTTTCATCCTCTGCCAAATTGGCAACCTGTGCGAACCAGGAGCTTAAAGGGGCTGTCTCTCCAAGTTGGGAGATTGATAGGAAAGCAGTTGGAAAGTCAAACCGGAGCACCAGGAGAGGGGCTCTTCGTTGAGTTTTAGAAACCTTTCGTATTCACAGTGTGTCCATTCTCTAGGTTTCCCGTACACGTTATAGCTGTAGTAATATTCCCTTCCACCTGGAGAGCTGGGACCCATGGAGTGGGTGCCATGCATTATTGCTTTAAAGGGTCTGCATTTGCTCACCCAATCTCACCAATCCTCTCAGTCCCAAGTGTCCAGCCTTATGCCACATCCAGCTGTCATTGTACATAGGGTCATTCCAGGTTGCATCAGAGACCCTGAAGGAATTGTAAAGAATTTCCCTGTTTCTTTGTTCTGTTTTTGAAATTCCTTTTTAGAGTGGGTTTGAGCTGATTCTCGCTGCCATGTTTATGCCAGTCTAGACACACTTGATTCCCTTACGGAGACATATCAATACATAGGTTTTAAGATTCTTACTAGTCAGATCTATTCCTCTGCGGGAAATATGGTGTTTTGAGTCCCTTTCACTGAGGAAGGTGGAGGTCTTGTCTATTCCATAGTTGGTTTTTGGAACGGTACCTGTGCTTATATCAAAGTCTGGTTTGATGCATCACCCCACCTCTCCTTCCCCCTTAAGCAGGCATAAGTGTGTTTTTTAAATGTGAGACTCTGTTCTCTTGCCTAACTCAGTTCATGTGTAGCCATGTTTACAGGATCTTCCTAAGTGATATCTTATGATAAGTTTCTTTTCCTGTGTGACTTCTTTCACTTAGAATCATCGTACCTGAATCCACTCATTTTGCTGCTACTGGTCTTATGACATTGATTTCGTGGCTGAGGGATATTCCATCGTACGTAAGTTCCACAATGTTTGGAACCATTTTTATATTTCCTGGGATATTTCAGGTGTACCCAGGTTGAGGTTCCTGTAAGCAGTGTAGCCCTCAATTTGGGGGTAGCTCTGTCTTATGGATTTTCAGTTTTCCCAAGGTATATTCCCTAGACTGGAAGTGCCCTTGGCTCTGTAGCTCTGTTGTTTACTTGTTTTAGGGGACACAATGCACTCCTCCAGTGAGGCAGTTGGCAACTTACATCCCGCCCATCAGCATAACAAGGCTCCCTGTTCTCCAGGGCCTGTCTTGCCTTTCTGGTTTTTACACATTTTGTGGATGTCCCCTTTGACCGGTGGGAAGTGATACTTCTTTGTAGTGCAGATTTGCATTGCCCGCTTGCTTGCTTGGCCAAAAAGGGCGTATGCGTTTTCTCCTGAATATATTCAGGAGAAAACGCATACGCCCTTTTTGGCCAAGTGCATCATTGTCGAAGTTGTGCCCCTCTTCCTGTGCTTTACAGGCGATTCCAACGTACCTCTTGAGATCTGTTTCCTGCTATTCTGCCTCGCTTTCAAGTCCGCCTCGTTGCCTTCCCTCAACAGATTTTTGGACGATAGTTGGCTTTGATTACTCTGCCAGTTTGTGAATTGCTGTGCCCCTGAGCTCCATTTTTCAACTCGTTTCTTGTGAGCTGAACGCAAGTCCAAACTTTTGGTTCAGGACCTCTACTGGTTCCCGGTGGGTGGCTGAGACTTTGGTTCATTCTTCTTCCTGCCGGGAAATTAGAGTGACATGTGCCCATCCAAATGCCTAACAGCTACTCTCTCATTGGTTCTCCCTCTTCCCTTTCATCCTCTGCCAAATTGGCAACCTGTGCGAACCAGGAGCTTAAAGGGGCTGTCTCTCCAAGTTGGGAGATTGATAGGAAAGCAGTTGGAAAGTCAAACCGGAGCACCAGGAGAGGGGCTCTTCGTTGAGTTTTAGAAACCTTTCGTATTCACAGTGTGTCCATTCTCTAGGTTTCCCGTACACGTTATAGCTGTAGTAATATTCCCTTCCACCTGGAGAGCTGGGACCCATGGAATGGGTGCCATGCATTATTGCTTTAAAGGGTCTGCATTTGCTCACCCAATCTCACCAATCCTCTCAGTCCCAAGTGTCCAGCCTTATGCCACATCCAGCTCTCATTGTAGATAGGGTCATTCCAGGTTGCATCAGAGACCCTGAAGGAATTGTAAAGAATTTCCCTGTTTCTTTGTTCTGTTTTTGAAATTCCTTTTTAGAGTGGGTTTGAGCTGATTCTCGCTGCCATGTTTATGCCAGTCTAGACACACTTGATTCCCTTACGGAGACATATCAATACATAGGTTTTAAGATTCTTACTAGTCAGATCTATTCCTCTGCGGGAAATATGGGGTTTTGAGTCCCTTTCACTGAGGAAGGTGTAGTTCTTGTCTATTCCATAGTTGGTTTTTGGAACGGTACCTGTGCTTATATCAAAGTCTGGTTTGATGCATCACCCCACCTCTCCTTCCCCCTTAAGCAGGCATAAGAGTGTTTTCTAAATGTGAGACTCTGTTCTCGTGCCTAACTCAGTTCATGTGTAGCCATGTTTACAGGATCTTCCTAAGTGATATCTTATGATAAGTTTCTTTTCCTGTTTGACTTCTTTCACTTAGAATCATCGTACCTGAATCCACTCATTTTGCTGCTACTCTTCTTATGACATTGATTTCGTGGCTGAGGGATATTCCATCGTACGTAAGTTCCACAATGTTTGGAACCATTTTTATATTTCCTGGGATATTTCAGGTGTACCCAGGTTGAGGTTCCTGTAAGCAGTGCAGCCCTCAATTTGGGGGTGGCTCTGTCTTATGGATTTTCAGTATTCCCAAGGTATATTCCCTAGACTGGAAGTGCCCTTTGCTCTGGAGCTCTGTTGTTTACTTGTTTTAGGGAACACAATGCACTCCTCCAGTGAGGCAGTTGGCAACTTACATCCAGCCCATCAGCATAACAAGGCTCCCTGTTCTCCAGGGCCTGTCTTGCCTTTCTGGTTTTTACACATTTTGTGGATGTCCCTTTTGACCGGTGGGAAGTGATACTTCTTTGTAGTGCAGATTTGCATTGCCCGCTTGCTTGCTTGGCCAAAAAGGGCGTATGCGTTTTCTCCTGAATATATTCAGGAGAAAACGCATACGCCCTTTTTGGCCAAGTGCATCATTGTCGACGTTGTGCCACTCTTCCTGTGCTTTACAGGCGATTCCAACGTACCTCTTGAAATCTGTTTCCTGCTATTCTGCCTCGCTTTCAAGTCCGCCTCGTTGCCTTCCCTCAACAGATTTTTGGACGATAGTTGGCCTTGATTACTCTGCCAGTTTGTGAATTGCTGTGCCCCTGAGCTCCATTTTTCAACTCGTTTTTTGTGAGCTGAACGCAAGTCCAAACTTTTGGTTCAGGACCTCTACTGGTTCCCGGTGGGTGGCTGAGACTTTGGTTCATTCTTCTTCCTGCCGGGAAATTAGAGTGACATGTGCCCATCCAAATGCCTAACAGCTACTCTCTCATTGGTTCTCCCTCTTCCCTTTCATCCTCTGCCAAATTGGCAACCTGTGCGAACCAGGAGCTTAAAGGGGCTGTCTCTCCAAGTTGGGAGATTGATAGGAAAGCAGTTGGAAAGTCAAACCGGAGCACCAGGAGAGGGGCTCTTCGTTGAGTTTTAGAAACCTTTCGTATTCACAGTGTGTCCATTCTCTAGGTTTCCCGTACACGTTATAGCTGTAGTAATATTCCCTTCAACCTGGAGAGCTGGGACCCATGGAATGGGTGCCATGCATTATTGCTTTAAAGGGTCTGCATTTGCTCACCCAATCTCACCAATCCTCTCAGTCCCAAGTGTCCAGCCTTATGCCACATCCAGCTGTCATTGTAGATAGGGTCATTCCAGGTTGCATCAGAGACCCTGAAGGAATTGTAAAGAATTTCCCTGTTTCTTTGTTCTGTTTTTGAAATTCCTTTTTAGAGTGGGTTTGAGCTGATTCTCGCTGCCATGTTTATGCCAGTCTACACACACTTGATTCCCTTACGGAGACATATCAATACATAGGTTTTAAGATTCTTACTAGTCAGATCTATTCCTCTGCGGGAAATATGGGGTTTTGAGTCCCTTTCACTGAGGAAGGTGTAGGTCTTGTCTATTCCATAGTTGGTTTTTGGAACGGTACCTGTGCTTATATCAAAGTCTGGTTTGATGCATCACCCCACCTCTCCTTCCCCCTTAAGCAGGCATAAGAGTGTTTTCTAAATGTGAGGCTCTGTTCTCTTGCCTAACTCAGTTCATGTGTAGCCATGTTTACAGGATCTTCCTAAGTGATATCTTATGATAAGTTTCTTTTCCTGTGTGACTTCTTTCACTTAGAATCATCGTACCTGAATCCACTCATTTTGCTGCTACTGGTCTTATGACATTGATTTCGTGGCTGAGGGATATTCCATCGTACGTAAGTTCCACAATGTTTGGAACCATTTTTATATTTCCTGGGATATTTCAGGTGTACCCAGGTTGAGGTTCCTGTAAGCAGTGCAGCCCTCAATGTGGGGGTGGCTCTGTCTTATGGATTTTCAGTTTTCCCAAGGTATATTCCCTAGACTGGAAGTGCCCTTGGCTCTGTAGCTCTGTTGTTTACTTATTTAGGGGACACAATGCACTCCTCCAGTGAGGCAGTTGGCAACTTACATCCCGCCCATCAGCATAACAAGGCTCCCTGCTCTCCAGGGCCGGCCTTGCGTTTCTGGTTTTTACACATTTTGTGGATGTCCCTTTTGACCGGTGGGAAGTGATACTTCTTTGTAGTGCAGATTTGCATTGCCCGCTTGCTTGCTTGGCCAAAAAGGGCGTATGCGTTTTCTCCAGAATATATTCAGGAGAAAACGCATACGCCCTTTTTGGCCAAGTGCATCATTGTCGAAGTTGTGCCCCTCTTCCTGTGCTTTACAGGCGATTCCAACGTATCTCTTGAGATCTGTTTCCTGCTATTCTGCCTCGCTTTCAAGTCCGCCTCGTTGCCTTCCCTCAACAGATTTTTGGACGATAGTTGGCCTTGATTACTCTGCCAGTTTGTGAATTGCTGTGCCCCTGAGCTCCATTTTTCAACTCGTTTTTTGTGAGCTGAACGCAAGTCCAAACTTTTGGTTCAGGACCTCTACTGGTTCCCGGTGGGTGGCTGAGACTTTGGTTCATTCTTCTTCCTGCCGGGAAATTAGAGTGACATGTGCCCATCCAAATGCCTAACAGCTACTCTCTCATTGGTTCTCCCTCTTCCCTTTCATCCTCTGCCAAATTGGCAACCTGTGCGAACCAGGAGCTTAAAGGGGCTGTCTCTCCAAGTTGGGAGATTGATGGGAAAGCAGTTGGAAAGTCAAACCGGAGCACCAGGAGAGGGGCTCTTCGTTGAGTTTTAGAAACCTTTTGTATTCACAGTGTGTCCATTCTCTAGGTTTCTCGTACACGTTATAGCTGTAGTAATATTCCCTTCCACCTGGAGAGCTGGGACCCATGGAATGGGTGCCATGCATTATTGCTTTAAATGGTCTGCATTTGCTCACCCTATCTCACCAATCCTCTCAGTCCTAAGTATCCAGCCTTATGCCACATCCAGCTCTCATTGTAGATAGGGTCATTCCAGGTTGCATCCGAGACCCTGAAGGAATTGTAAAGAATTTCCCTGTTTCTTTGTTCTGTTTTTGAAATTCCTTTTTAGAGTGGGTTTGAGCTGATTCTCGCGGCCATGTTTATGCCAGTCTAGACACACTTGATTCCCTTACGGAGACATATCAATACATAGGTTTTAAGATTCTTACTAGTCAGATCTATTCCTCTGCGGGAAATATGGTGTTTTGAGTCCCTTTCACTGAGGAAGGTGGAGGTCTTGTCTATTCCATAGTTGGTTTTTGGAACGGTACCTGTGCTTATATCAAACTCTGGTTTGATGCATCACCCCACCTCTCCTTCCCCCTTAAGCAGGCATAAGAGTGTTTTCTAAATGTGAGACTCTGTTCTCTTGCCTAACTCAGTTCATGTGTAGCCATGTTTACAGGATCTTCCTAAGTGATATCTTATGATAAGTTTCTTTTCCTGTGTGACTTCTTTCACTTAGAATCATCGTACCTGAATCCACTCATTTTGCTGCTACTGGTCTTAGGACATTGATTTCATGGCTGAGGGATATTCCATCGTACGTAAGTTCCACAATGTTTGGAACCATTTTTATATTTCCTGGGATATTTCAGGTGTACCCAGGTTGAGGTTCCTGTAAGCAGTGCAGCCCTCAATTTGGGGGTGGCTCTGTCTTATGGATTTTCAGTTTTCCCAAGGTATATTCCCTAGACTGGAAGTGCCCTTGGCTCTGTAGCTCTGTTGTTTACTTGTTTTAGGGGACACAATGCACTCCTCCAGTGAGGCAGTTGGCAACTTACATCCCGCCCATCAGCATAACAAGGCTCCCTGTTCTCCAGGGCCTGTCTTGCCTTTCTGGTTTTTACACATTTTGTGGATGTCCCTTTTGACCGGTGGGAAGTGATACTTCTTTGTAGTGCAGATTTGCATTGCCCGCTTGCTTGCTTGGCCAAAAAGGGCGTATGCGTTTTCTCCTGAATATATTCAGGAGAAAACGCATACGCCCTTTTTGGCCAAGTGCATCATTGTCGAAGTTGTGCCCCTCTTCCTGTGCTTTACAGGCGATTCCAACGTACCTCTTGAAATCTGTTTCTTGCTATTCTGCCTCGCTTTCAAGTCCGCCTCGTTGCCTTCCCTCAACAGATTTTTGGACGATAGTTGGCCTTGATTACTCTGCCAGTTTGTGAATTGCTGTGCCCCTGAGCTCTATTTTTCAACTCGTTTTTTGTGAGCTGAACGCAAGTCCAAACTTTTGGTTCAGGACCTCTACTGGTTCCCGGTGGGTGGCTGAGACTTTGGTTCATTCTTCTTCCTGCCGGGAAATTAGAGTGACATGTGCCCATCCAAATGCCTAACAGCTACTCTCTCATTGGTTCTCCCTCTTCCCTTTCATCCTCTGCCAAATTGGCAACCTGTGCGAACCAGGAGCTTAAAGGGGCTGTCTCTCCAAGTTGGGAGATTGATAGGAAAGCAGTTGGAAAGTCAAACCGGAGCACCAGGAGAGGGGCTCTTCGTTGAGTTTTAGAAACCTTTCGTATTCACAGTGTGTCCATTCTCTAGGTTTCCCGTACACGTTATAGCTGTAGTAATATTCCCTTCAACCTGGAGAGCTGGGACCCATGGAATGGGTGCCATGCATTATTGCTTTAAAGGGTCTGCATTTGCTCACCCAATCTCACCAATCCTCTCAGTCCCAAGTGTCCAGCCTTATGCCACATCCAGCTGTCATTGTAGATAGGGTCATTCCAGGTTGCATCAGAGACCCTGAAGGAATTGTAAAGAATTTCCCTGTTTCTTTGTTCTGTTTTTGAAATTCCTTTTTAGAGTGGGTTTGAGCTGATTCTCGCTGCCATGTTTATGCCAGTCTACACACACTTGATTCCCTTACGGAGACATATCAATACATAGGTTTTAAGATTCTTACTAGTCAGATCTATTCCTCTGCGGGAAATATGGTGTTTTGAGTCCCTTTCACTGAGGAAGGTGGAGGTCTTGTCTATTCCATAGTTGGTTTTTGGAACGGTACCTGTGCTTATATCAAACTCTGGTTTGATGCATCACCCCACCTCTCCTTCCCCCTTAAGCAGGCATAAGAGTGTTTTCTAAATGTGAGACTCTGTTCTCTTGCCTAACTCAGTTCATGTGTAGCCATGTTTACAGGATCTTCCTAAGTGATATCTTATGATAAGTTTCTTTTCCTGTGTGACTTCTTTCACTTAGAATCATCGTACCTGAATCCACTCATTTTGCTGCTACTGGTCTTATGACATTGATTTCATGGCTGAGGGATATTCCATCGTACGTAAGTTCCACAATGTTTGGAACCATTTTTATATTTCCTGGGATATTTCAGGTGTACCCAGGTTGAGGTTCCTGTAAGCAGTGCAGCCCTCAATTTGGGGGTGGCTCTGTCTTATGGATTTTCAGTTTTCCCAAGGTATATTCCCTAGACTGGAAGTGCCCTTGGCTCTGTAGCTCTGTTGTTTACTTGTTTTAGGGGACACAATGCACTCCTCCAGTGAGGCAGTTGGCAACTTACATCCCGCCCATCAGCATAACAAGGCTCCCTGTTCTCCAGGGCCTGTCTTGCCTTTCTGGTTTTTACACATTTTGTGGATGTCCCTTTTGACCGGTGGGAAGTGATACTCCTTTGTAGTGCAGATTTGCATTGCCCGCTTGCTTGCTTGGCCAAAAAGGGCGTATGCGTTTTCTCCTGAATATATTCAGGAGAAAACACATACGCCCTTTTTGGCCAAGTGCATCATTGTCGAAGTTGTGCCCCTCTTCCTGTGCTTTACAGGCGATTCCAACGTACCTCTTGAAATCTGTTTCCTGCTATTCTGCCTCGCTTTCAAGTCCGCCTCGTTGCCTTCCCTCAACAGATTTTTGGACGATAGTTGGCCTTGATTACTCTGCCAGTTTGTGAATTGCTGTGCCCCTGAGCTCTATTTTTCAACTCGTTTTTTGTGAGCTGAACGCAAGTCCAAACTTTTGGTTCAGGACCTCTACTGGTTCCCGGTGGGTGGCTGAGACTTTGGTTCATTCTTCTTCCTGCCGGGAAATTAGAGTGACATGTGCCCATCCAAATGCCTAACAGCTACTCTCTCATTGGTTCTCCCTCTTCCCTTTCATCCTCTGCCAAATTGGCAACCTGTGCGAACCAGGAGCTTAAAGGGGCTGTCTCTCCAAGTTGGGAGATTGATAGGAAAGCAGTTGGAAAGTCAAACCGGAGCACCAGGAGAGGGGCTCTTCGTTGAGTTTTAGAAACCTTTCGTATTCACAGTGTGTCCATTCTCTAGGTTTCCCGTACACGTTATAGCTGTAGTAATATTCCCTTCAACCTGGAGAGCTGGGACCCATGGAATGGGTGCCATGCATTATTGCTTTAAAGGGTCTGCATTTGCTCACCCAATCTCACCAATCCTCTCAGTCCCAAGTGTCCAGCCTTATGCCACATCCAGCTGTCATTGTAGATAGGGTCATTCCAGGTTGCATCAGAGACCCTGAAGGAATTGTAAAGAATTTCCCTGTTTCTTTGTTCTGTTTTTGAAATTCCTTTTTAGAGTGGGTTTGAGCTGATTCTCGCTGCCATGTTTATGCCAGTCTACACACACTTGATTCCCTTACGGAGACATATCAATACATAGGTTTTAAGATTCTTACTAGTCAGATCTATTCCTCTGCGGGAAATATGGGGTTTTGAGTCCCTTTCACTGAGGAAGGTGTAGGTCTTGTCTATTCCATAGTTGGTTTTTGGAACGGTACCTGTGCTTATATCAAACTCGGGTTTGATGCATCACCCCACCTCTCCTTCCC
The DNA here is from genome assembly GCF_964341445.2 of Mesoplodon mirus. Lineage (NCBI taxonomy): Eukaryota > Metazoa > Chordata > Mammalia > Artiodactyla > Ziphiidae > Mesoplodon > Mesoplodon mirus. The sequence goes on along the minus strand of NW_028295801.1, from coordinate 414,057 downwards.
CCTTAAGCAGGCATAAGAGTGTTTTCTAAATGTGAGGCTCTGTTCTCTTGCCTAACTCAGTTCATGTGTAGCCATGTTTACAGGATCTTCCTAAGTGATATCTTATGATAAGTTTCTTTTCCTGTGTGACTTCTTTCACTTAGAATCATCGTACCTGAATCCACTCATTTTGCTGCTACTGGTCTTATGACATTGATTTCGTGGCTGAGGGATATTCCATCGTACGTAAGTTCCACAATGTTTGGAACCATTTTTATATTTCCTGGGATATTTCAGGTGTACCCAGGTTGAGGTTCCTGTAAGCAGTGCAGCCCTCAATGTGGGGGTGGCTCTGTCTTATGGATTTTCAGTTTTCCCAAGGTATATTCCCTAGACTGGAAGTGCCCTTGGCTCTGTAGCTCTGTTGTTTACTTATTTAGGGGACACAATGCACTCCTCCAGTGAGGCAGTTGGCAACTTACATCCCGCCCATCAGCATAACAAGGCTCCCTGCTCTCCAGGGCCGGCCTTGCGTTTCTGGTTTTTACACATTTTGTGGATGTCCCTTTTGACCGGTGGGAAGTGATACTTCTTTGTAGTGCAGATTTGCATTGCCCGCTTGCTTGCTTGGCCAAAAAGGGCGTATGCGTTTTCTCCAGAATATATTCAGGAGAAAACGCATACGCCCTTTTTGGCCAAGTGCATCATTGTCGAAGTTGTGCCCCTCTTCCTGTGCTTTACAGGCGATTCCAACGTACCTCTTGAGATCTGTTTCCTGCTATTCTGCCTCGCTTTCAAGTCCGCCTCGTTGCCTTCCCTCAACAGATTTTTGGACGATAGTTGGCCTTGATTACTCTGCCAGTTTGTGAATTGCTGTGCCCCTGAGCTCCATTTTTCAACTCGTTTTTTGTGAGCTGAACGCAAGTCCAAACTTTTGGTTCAGGACCTCTACTGGTTCCCGGTGGGTGGCTGAGACTTTGGTTCATTCTTCTTCCTGCCGGGAAATTAGAGTGACATGTGCCCATCCAAATGCCTAACAGCTACTCTCTCATTGGTTCTCCCTCTTCCCTTTCATCCTCTGCCAAATTGGCAACCTGTGCGAACCAGGAGCTTAAAGGGGCTGTCTCTCCAAGTTGGGAGATTGATGGGAAAGCAGTTGGAAAGTCAAACCGGAGCACCAGGAGAGGGGCTCTTCGTTGAGTTTTAGAAACCTTTTGTATTCACAGTGTGTCCATTCTCTAGGTTTCTCGTACACGTTATAGCTGTAGTAATATTCCCTTCCACCTGGAGAGCTGGGACCCATGGAATGGGTGCCATGCATTATTGCTTTAAATGGTCTGCATTTGCTCACCCTATCTCACCAATCCTCTCAGTCCTAAGTATCCAGCCTTATGCCACATCCAGCTCTCATTGTAGATAGGTTCATTCCAGGTTGCATCCGAGACCCTGAAGGAATTGTAAAGAATTTCCCTGTTTCTTTGTTCTGTTTTTGAAATTCCTTTTTAGAGTGGGTTTGAGCTGATTCTCGCGGCCATGTTTATGCCAGTCTAGACACACTTGATTCCCTTACGGAGACATATCAATACATAGGTTTTAAGATTCTTACTAGTCAGATCTATTCCTCTGCGGGAAATATGGTGTTTTGAGTCCCTTTCACTGAGGAAGGTGGAGGTCTTGTCTATTCCATAGTTGGTTTTTGGAACGGTACCTGTGCTTATATCAAACTCTGGTTTGATGCATCACCCCACCTCTCCTTCCCCCTTAAGCAGGCATAAGAGTGTTTTCTAAATGTGAGACTCTGTTCTCTTGCCTAACTCAGTTCATGTGTAGCCATGTTTACAGGATCTTCCTAAGTGATATCTTATGATAAGTTTCTTTTCCTGTGTGACTTCTTTCACTTAGAATCATCGTACCTGAATCCACTCATTTTGCTGCTACTGGTCTTATGACATTGATTTCATGGCTGAGGGATATTCCATCGTACGTAAGTTCCACAATGTTTGGAACCATTTTTATATTTCCTGGGATATTTCAGGTGTACCCAGGTTGAGGTTCCTGTAAGCAGTGCAGCCCTCAATTTGGGGGTGGCTCTGTCTTATGGATTTTCAGTTTTCCCAAGGTATATTCCCTAGACTGGAAGTGCCCTTGGCTCTGTAGCTCTGTTGTTTACTTGTTTTAGGGGACACAATGCACTCCTCCAGTGAGGCAGTTGGCAACTTACATCCCGCCCATCAGCATAACAAGGCTCCCTGTTCTCCAGGGCCTGTCTTGCCTTTCTGGTTTTTACACATTTTGTGGATGTCCCTTTTGACCGGTGGGAAGTGATACTTCTTTGTAGTGCAGATTTGCATTGCCCGCTTGCTTGCTTGGCCAAAAAGGGCGTATGCGTTTTCTCCTGAATATATTCAGGAGAAAACGCATACGCCCTTTTTGGCCAAGTGCATCATTGTCGAAGTTGTGCCCCTCTTCCTGTGCTTTACAGGCGATTCCAACGTACCTCTTGAAATCTGTTTCCTGCTATTCTGCCTCGCTTTCAAGTCCGCCTCGTTGCCTTCCCTCAACAGATTTTTGGACGATAGTTGGCCTTGATTACTCTGCCAGTTTCTGAATTGCTGTGCCCCTGAGCTCCATTTTTCAACTCGTTTTTTGTGAGCTGAACGCAAGTCCAAACTTTTGGTTCAGGACCTCTACTGGTTCCCGGTGGGTGGCTGAGACTTTGGTTCATTCTTCTTCCTGCCGGGAAATTAGAGTGACATGTGCCCATCCAAATGCCTAACAGCTACTCTCTCATTGGTTCTCCCTCTTCCCTTTCATCCTCTGCCAAATTGGCAACCTGTGCGAACCAGGAGCTTAAAGGGGCTGTCTCTCCAAGTTGGGAGATTGATAGGAAAGCAGTTGGAAAGTCAAACCGGAGCACCAGGAGAGGGGCTCTTCGTTGAGTTTTAGAAACCTTTCGTATTCACAGTGTGTCCATTCTCTAGGTTTCCCGTACACGTTATAGCTGTAGTAATATTCCCTTCCACCTGGAGAGCTGGGACCCATGGAATGGGTGCCATGCATTATTGCTTTAAAGGGTCTGCATTTGCTCACCCAATCTCACCAATCCTCTCAGTCCCAAGTGTCCAGCCTTATGCCACATCCAGCTCTCATTGTAGATAGGGTCATTCCAGGTTGCATCAGAGACCCTGAAGGAATTGTAAAGAATTTCCCTGTTTCTTTGTTCTGTTTTTGAAATTCCTTTTTAGAGTGGGTTTGAGCTGATTCTCGCTGCCATGTTTATGCCAGTCTAGACACACTTGATTCCCTTACGGAGACATATCAATACATAGGTTTTAAGATTCTTACTAGTCAGATCTATTCCTCTGCGGGAAATATGGGGTTTTGAGTCCCTTTCACTGAGGAAGGTGGAGGTCTTGTCTATTCCATAGTTGGTTTTTGGAACGGTACCTGTGCTTATATCAAAGTCTGGTTTGATGCATCACCCCACCTCTCCTTCCCCCTTAAGCAGGCATAAGTGTGTTTTCTAAATGTGAGACTCTGTTCTCTTGCCTAACTCAGTTCATGTGTAGCCATGTTTACAGGATCTTCCTAAGTGATATCTTATGATAAGTTTCTTTTCCTGTGTGACTTCTTTCACTTAGAATCATCGTACCTGAATCCACTCATTTTGCTGCTACTGGTTTTATGACATTGATTTCGTGGCTGAGGGATATTCCATCGTACGTAAGTTCCACAATGTTTGGAACCATTTTTATATTTCCTGGGATATTTCAGGTTTACCCAGGTTGAGGTTCCTGTAAGCAGTGCAGCCCTCAATTTGGGGGTGGCTCTGTCTTATGGATTTTCAGTTTTCCCAAGGTATATTCCCTAGACTGGAAGTGCCCTTGGCTCTGTAGCTCTGTTGTTTACTTGTTTTAGGGGACACAATGCACTCCTCCAGTGAGGCAGTTGGCAACTTACATCCCGCCCATCAGCATAACAAGGCTCCCTGCTCTCCAGGGCCTGTCTTGCCTTTCTGGTTTTTACACATTTTGTGGATGTCCCTTTTGACCGGTGGGAAGTGATACTTCTTTGTAGTGCAGATTTGCATTGCCCGCTTGCTTGCTTGGCCAAAAAGGGCGTATGCGTTTTCTCCTGAATATATTCAGGAGAAAACGCATACGCCCTTTTTGGCCAAGTGCATCATTGTCGAAGTTGTGCCCCTCTTCCTGTGCTTTACAGGCGATTCCAACGTACCTCTTGAAATCTGTTTCCTGCTATTCTGCCTCGTTTTCAAGTCCGCCTCGTTGCCTTCCCTCAACAGATTTTTGGACGATAGTTGGCCTTGATTACTCTGCCAGTTTGTGAATTGCTGTGCCCCTGAGCTCCATTTTTCAACTCGTTTTTTGTGAGCTGAACGCAAGTCCAAACTTTTGGTTCAGGACCTCTACTGGTTCCCGGTGGGTGGCTGAGACTTTGGTTAATTCTTCTTCCTGCCGGGAAATTAGAGTGACATGTGCCCATCCAAATGCCTAACAGCTACTCTCTCATTGGTTCTCCCTCTTCCCTTTCATCCTCTGCCAAATTGGCAACCTGTGCGAACCAGGAGCTTAAAGGGGCTGTCTCTCCAAGTTGGGAGATTGATAGGAAAGCAGTTGGAAAGTCAAACCGGAGCACCAGGAGAGGGGCTCTTCGTTGAGTTTTAGAAACCTTTCGTATTCACAGTGTGTCCATTCTCTAGGTTTCCCGTACACGTTATAGCTGTAGTAATATTCCCTTCCACCTGGAGAGCTGGGACCCATGGAATGGGTGCCATGCATTATTGCTTTAAAGGGTCTGCATTTGCTCACCCAATCTCACCAATCCTCTCAGTCCCAAGTGTCCAGCCTTATGCCACATCCAGCTCTCATTGTAGATAGGGTCATTCCAGGTTGCATCAGAGACCCTGAAGGAATTGTAAAGAAATTCCCTGTTTCTTTGTTCTGTTTTTGAAATTCCTTTTTAGAGTGGGTTTGAGCTGATTCTCGCTGCCATGTTTATGCCAGTCTAGACACACTTGATTCCCTTACGGAGACATATCAATCCATAGGTTTTAAGATTCTTACTAGTCAGATCTATTCCTCTGCGGGAAATATGGGGTTTTGAGTCCCTTTCACTGAGGAAGGTGTAGTTCTTGTCTATTCCATAGTTGGTTTTTGGAACGGTACCTGTGCTTATATCAAAGTCTGGTTTGATGCATCACCCCACATCTCCTTCCCCCTTAAGCAGGCATAAGAGTGTTTTCTAAATGTGAGACTCTGTTCTCGTGCCTAACTCAGTTCATGTGTAGCCATGTTTACAGGATCTTCCTAAGTGATATCTTATGATAAGTTTCATTTCCTGTGTGACTTCTTTCACTTAGAATCATCGTACCTGAATCCACTCATTTTGCTGCTACTGGTCTTATGACATTGATTTCGTGGCTGAGGGATATTCCATCGTACGTAAGTTCCACAATGTTTGGAACCATTTTTATATTTCCTGGGATATTTCAGGTGTACCCAGGTTGAGGTTCCTGTAAGCAGTGCAGCCCTCAATTTGGGGGTGGCTCTGTCTTATGGATTTTCAGTTTTCCCAAGGTATATTCCCTAGACTGGGAGTGCCCTTTGCTCTGGAGCTCTGTTGTTTACTTGTTTTAGGGAACACAATGCACTCCTCCAGTGAGGCAGTTGGCAACTTACATCCAGCCCATCAGCATAACAAGGCTCCCTGTTCTCCAGGGCCTGTCTTGCCTTTCTGGTTTTTACACATTTTGTGGATGTCCCTTTTGACCGGTGGGAAGTGATACTTCTTTGTAGTGCAGATTTGCATTGCCCGCTTGCTTGCTTGGCCAAAAAGGGCGTATGCGTTTTCTCCTGAATATATTCAGGAGAAAACGCATACGCCCTTTTTGGCCAAGTGCATCATTGTCGACGTTGTGCCCCTCTTCCTGTGCTTTACAGGCGATTCCAACGTACCTCTTGAAATCTGTTTCCTGCTATTCTGCCTCGCTTTCAAGTCCGCCTCGTTGCCTTCCCTCAACAGATTTTTGGACGATAGTTGGCCTTGATTACTCTGCCAGTTTGTGAATTGCTGTGCCCCTGAGCTCTATTTTTCAACTCGTTTTTTGTGAGCTGAACGCAAGTCCAAACTTTTGGTTCAGGACCTCTACTGGTTCCCGGTGGGTGGCTGAGACTTTGGTTCATTCTTCTTCCTGCCGGGAAATTAGAGTGACATGTGCCCATCCAAATGCCTAACAGCTACTCTCTCATTGGTTCTCCCTCTTCCCTTTCATCCTCTGCCAAATTGGCAACCTGTGCGAACCAGGAGCTTAAAGGGGCTGTCTCTCCAAGTTGGGAGATTGATAGGAAAGCATTTGGAAAGTCAAACCGGAGCACCAGGAGAGGGGCTCTTCGTTGAGTTTTAGAAACCTTTCGTATTCACAGTGTGTCCATTCTCTAGGTTTCCCGTACACGTTATAGCTGTAGTAATATTCCCTTCAACCTGGAGAGCTGGGACCCATGGAATGGGTGCCATGCATTATTGCTTTAAAGGGTCTGCATTTGCTCACCCAATCTCACCAATCCTCTCAGTCCCAAGTGTCCAGCCTTATGCCACATCCAGCTGTCATTGTAGATAGGGTCATTCCAGGTTGCATCAGAGACCCTGAAGGAATTGTAAAGAATTTCCCTGTTTCTTTGTTCTGTTTTTGAAATTCCTTTTTAGAGTGGGTTTGAGCTGATTCTCGCTGCCATGTTTATGCCAGTCTAGACACACTTGATTCCCTTACGGAGACATATCAATCCATAGGTTTTAAGATTCTTACTAGTCAGATCTATTCCTCTGCGGGAAATATGGGGTTTTGAGTCCCTTTCACTGAGGAAGGTGTAGGTCTTGTCTATTCCATAGTTGGTTTTTGGAACGGTACCTGTGCTTATATCAAAGTCTGGTTTGATGCATCACCCCACCTCTCCTTCCCCCTTAAGCAGGCATAAGAGTGTTTTCTAAATGTGAGACTCTGTTCTCTTGCCTAACTCAGTTCATGTGTAGCCATGTTTACAGGATCTTCCTAAGTGATATCTTATGATAAGTTTCTTTTCCTGTGTGACTTCTTTCACTTAGAATCATCGTACCTGAATCCACTCATTTTGCTGCTACTGGTCTTATGACATTGATTTCGTGGCTGAGGGATATTCCATCGTACGTAAGTTCCACAATGTTTGGAACCATTTTTATATTTCCTGGGATATTTCAGGTGTACCCAGGTTGAGGTTCCTGTAAGCAGTGCAGCCCTCAATGTGGGGGTGGCTCTGTCTTATGGATTTTCAGTTTTCCCAAGGTATATTCCCTAGACTGGAAGTGCCCTTGGCTCTGTAGCTCTGTTGTTTACTTGTTTTAGGGGACACAATGCACTCCTCCAGTGAGGCAGTTGGCAACTTACATCCCGCCCATCAGCATAACAAGGCTCCCTGCTCTCCAGGGCCGGCCTTGCGTTTCTGGTTTTTACACATTTTGTGGATGTCCCTTTTGACCGGTGGGAAGTGATACTTCTTTGTAGTGCAGATTTGCATTGCCCGCTTGCTTGCTTGGCCAAAAAGGGCGTATGCGTTTTCTCCTGAATATATTCAGGAGAAAACGCATACGCCCTTTTTGGCCAAGTGCATCATTGTCGAAGTTGTGCCCCTCTTCCTGTGCTTTACAGGCGATTCCAACGTACCTCTTGAGATCTGTTTCCTGCTATTCTGCCTCGCTTTCAAGTCCGCCTCGTTGCCTTCCCTCAACAGATTTTTGGACGATAGTTGGCCTTGATTACTCTGCCAGTTTGTGAATTGCTGTGCCCCTGAGCTCCATTTTTCAACTCGTTTTTTGTGAGCTGAACGCAAGTCCAAACTTTTGGTTCAGGACCTCTACTGGTTCCCGGTGGGTGGCTGAGACTTTGGTTCATTCTTCTTCCTGCCGGGAAATTAGAGTGACATGTGCCCATCCAAATGCCTAACAGCTACTCTCTCATTGGTTCTCCCTCTTCCCTTTCATCCTCTGCCAAATTGGCAACCTGTGCGAACCAGGAGCTTAAAGGGGCTGTCTCTCCAAGTTGGGAGATTGATAGGAAAGCAGTTGGAAAGTCAAACCGGAGCACCAGGAGAGGGGCTCTTCGTTGAGTTTTAGAAACCTTTCGTATTCACAGTGTGTCCATTCTCTAGGTTTCCCGTACACGTTATAGCTGTAGTAATATTCCCTTCCACCTGGAGAGCTGGGACCCATGGAATGGGTGCCATGCATTATTGCTTTAAAGGGTCTGCATTTGCTCACCCAATCTCACCAATCCTCTCAGTCCCAAGTGTCCAGCCTTATGCCACATCCAGCTCTCATTGTAGATAGGGTCATTCCAGGTTGCATCAGAGACCCTGAAGGAATTGTAAAGAAATTCCCTGTTTCTTTGTTCTGTTTTTGAAATTCCTTTTTAGAGTGGGTTTGAGCTGATTCTCGCTGCCATGTTTATGCCAGTCTAGACACACTTGATTCCCTTACGGAGACATATCAATCCATAGGTTTTAAGATTCTTACTAGTCAGATCTATTCCTCTGCGGGAAATATGGGGTTTTGAGTCCCTTTCACTGAGGAAGGTGTAGTTCTTGTCTATTCCATAGTTGGTTTTTGGAACGGTACCTGTGCTTATATCAAAGTCTGGTTTGATGCATCACCCCACCTCTCCTTCCCCCTTAAGCAGGCATAAGAGTGTTTTCTAAATGTGAGACTCTGTTCTCGTGCCTAACTCAGTTCATGTGTAGCCATGTTTACAGGATCTTCCTAAGTGATATCTTATGATAAGTTTCATTTCCTGTGTGACTTCTTTCACTTAGAATCATCGTACCTGAATCCACTCATTTTGCTGCTACTGGTCTTATGACATTGATTTCGTGGCTGAGGGATATTCCATCGTACGTAAGTTCCACAATGTTTGGAACCATTTTTATATTTCCTGGGATATTTCAGGTGTACCCAGGTTGAGGTTCCTGTAAGCAGTGCAGCCCTCAATTTGGGGGTGGCTCTGTCTTATGGATTTTCAGTTTTCCCAAGGTATATTCCCTAGACTGGGAGTGCCCTTTGCTCTGGAGCTCTGTTGTTTACTTGTTTTAGGGAACACAATGCACTCCTCCAGTGAGGCAGTTGGCAACTTACATCCAGCCCATCAGCATAACAAGGCTCCCTGTTCTCCAGGGCCTGTCTTGCCTTTCTGGTTTTTACACATTTTGTGGATGTCCCTTTTGACCGGTGGGAAGTGATACTTCTTTGTAGTGCAGATTTGCATTGCCCGCTTGCTTGCTTGGCCAAAAAGGGCGTATGCGTTTTCTCCTGAATATATTCAGGAGAAAACGCATACGCCCTTTTTGGCCAAGTGCATCATTGTCGACGTTGTGCCCCTCTTCCTGTGCTTTACAGGCGATTCCAACGTACCTCTTGAAATCTGTTTCCTGCTATTCTGCCTCGCTTTCAAGTCCGCCTCGTTGCCTTCCCTCAACAGATTTTTGGACGATAGTTGGCCTTGATTACTCTGCCAGTTTGTGAATTGCTGTGCCCCTGAGCTCTATTTTTCAACTCGTTTTTTGTGAGCTGAACGCAAGTCCAAACTTTTGGTTCAGGACCTCTACTGGTTCCCGGTGGGTGGCTGAGACTTTGGTTCATTCTTCTTCCTGCCGGGAAATTAGAGTGACATGTGCCCATCCAAATGCCTAACAGCTACTCTCTCATTGGTTCTCCCTCTTCCCTTTCATCCTCTGCCAAATTGGCAACCTGTGCGAACCAGGAGCTTAAAGGGGCTGTCTCTCCAAGTTGGGAGATTGATAGGAAAGCATTTGGAAAGTCAAACCGGAGCACCAGGAGAGGGGCTCTTCGTTGAGTTTTAGAAACCTTTCGTATTCACAGTGTGTCCATTCTCTAGGTTTCCCGTACACGTTATAGCTGTAGTAATATTCCCTTCAACCTGGAGAGCTGGGACCCATGGAATGGGTGCCATGCATTATTGCTTTAAAGGGTCTGCATTTGCTCACCCAATCTCACCAATCCTCTCAGTCCCAAGTGTCCAGCCTTATGCCACATCCAGCTGTCATTGTAGATAGGGTCATTCCAGGTTGCATCAGAGACCCTGAAGGAATTGTAAAGAATTTCCCTGTTTCTTTGTTCTGTTTTTGAAATTCCTTTTTAGAGTGGGTTTGAGCTGATTCTCGCTGCCATGTTTATGCCAGTCTAGACACACTTGATTCCCTTACGGAGACATATCAATCCATAGGTTTTAAGATTCTTACTAGTCAGATCTATTCCTCTGCGGGAAATATGGGGTTTTGAGTCCCTTTCACTGAGGAAGGTGTAGGTCTTGTCTATTCCATAGTTGGTTTTTGGAACGGTACCTGTGCTTATATCAAAGTCTGGTTTGATGCATCACCCCACCTCTCCTTCCCCCTTAAGCAGGCATAAGAGTGTTTTCTAAATGTGAGACTCTGTTCTCTTGCCTAACTCAGTTCATGTGTAGCCATGTTTACAGGATCTTCCTAAGTGATATCTTATGATAAGTTTCTTTTCCTGTGTGACTTCTTTCACTTAGAATCATCGTACCTGAATCCACTCATTTTGCTGCTACTGGTCTTATGACATTGATTTCGTGGCTGAGGGATATTCCATCGTACGTAAGTTCCACAATGTTTGGAACCATTTTTATATTTCCTGGGATATTTCAGGTGTACCCAGGTTGAGGTTCCTGTAAGCAGTGCAGCCCTCAATGTGGGGGTGGCTCTGTCTTATGGATTTTCAGTTTTCCCAAGGTATATTCCCTAGACTGGAAGTGCCCTTGGCTCTGTAGCTCTGTTGTTTACTTGTTTTAGGGGACACAATGCACTCCTCCAGTGAGGCAGTTGGCAACTTACATCCCGCCCATCAGCATAAAAAGGCTCCCTGCTCTCCAGGGCCGGCCTTGCGTTTCTGGTTTTTACACATTTTGTGGATGTCCCTTTTGACCGGTGGGAAGTGATACTTCTTTGTAGTGCAGATTTGCATTGCCCGCTTGCTTGCTTGGCCAAAAAGGGCGTATGCGTTTTCTCCTGAATATATTCAGGAGAAAACGCATACGCCCTTTTTGGCCAAGTGCATCATTGTCGAAGTTGTGCCCCTCTTCCTGTGCTTTACAGGCGATTCCAACGTACCTCTTGAGATCTGTTTCCTGCTATTCTGCCTCGCTTTCAAGTCCGCCTCGTTGCCTTCCCTCAACAGATTTTTGGACGATAGTTGGCCTTGATTACTCTGCCAGTTTGTGAATTGCTGTGCCCCTGAGCTCCATTTTTCAACTCGTTTTTTGTGAGCTGAACGCAAGTCCAAACTTTTGGTTCAGGACCTCTACTGGTTCCCGGTGGGTGGCTGAGACTTTGGTTCATTCTTCTTCCTGCCGGGAAATTAGAGTGACATGTGCCCATCCAAATGCCTAACAGCTACTCTCTCATTGGTTCTCCCTCTTCCCTTTCATCCTCTGCCAAATTGGCAACCTGTGCGAACCAGGAGCTTAAAGGGGCTGTCTCTCCAAGTTGGGAGATTGATGGGAAAGCAGTTGGAAAGTCAAACCGGAGCACCAGGAGAGGGGCTCTTCGTTGAGTTTTAGAAACCTTTTGTATTCACAGTGTGTCCATTCTCTAGGTTTCTCGTACACGTTATAGCTGTAGTAATATTCCCTTCCACCTGGAGAGCTGGGACCCATGGAATGGGTGCCATGCATTATTGCTTTAAATGGTCTGCATTTGCTCACCCAATCTCACCAATCCTCTCAGTCCTAAGTATCCAGCCTTATGCCACATCCAGCTCTCATTGTAGATAGGGTCATTCCAGGTTGCATCCGAGACCCTGAAGGAATTGTAAAGAATTTCCCTGTTTCTTTGTTCTGTTTTTGAAATTCCTTTTTAGAGTGGGTTTGAGCTGATTCTCGCGGCCATGTTTATGCCAGTCTAGACACACTTGATTCCCTTACGGAGACATATCAATACATAGGTTTTAAGATTCTTACTAGTCAGATCTATTCCTCTGTGGGAAATATGGGGTTTTGAGTCCCTTTCACTGAGGAAGGTGTAGGTCTTGTCTATTCCATAGTTGGTTTTTGGAACGGTACCTGTGCTTATATCAAAGTCTGGTTTGATGCATCACCCCACCTCTCCTTCCCCCTTAAGCAGGCATAAGAGTGTTTTCTAAATGTGAGACTCTGTTCTCTTGCCTAACTCAGTTCATGTGTAGCCATGTTTACAGGATCTTCCTAAGTGATATCTTATGATAAGTTTCTTTTCCTGTGTGACTTCTTTCACTTAGAATCATCGTACCTGAATCCACTCATTTTGCTGCTACTGGTCTTATGACATTGATTTCGTGGCTGAGGGATATTCCATCATACGTAAGTTCCACAATGTTTGGAACCATTTTTATATTGCCTGGGATATTTCAGGTGTACCCAGGTTGAGGTTCCTGTAAGCAGTGCAGCCCTCAATTTGGGGGTGGCTCTGTCTTATGGATTTTCAGTTTTCCCAAGGTATATTCCCTAGACTGGAAGTGCCCTTGGCTCTGTAGCTCTGTTGTTTACTTGTTTTAGGGGACACAATGCACTCCTCCAGTGAGGCAGTTGGCAACTTACATCCCGCCCATCAGCATAACAAGGCTCCCTGTTCTCCAGGGCCTGTCTTGCCTTTCTGGTTTTTACACATTTTGTGGATGTCCCTTTTGACCGTTGGGAAGTGATACTTCTTTGTAGTGCAGATTTGCATTGCCCGCTTGCTTGCTTGGCCAAAAAGGGCGTATGCGTTTTCTCCTGAATATATTCAGGAGAAAACGCATACGCCCTTTTTGGCCAAGTGCATCATTGTCGAAGTTGTGCCCCTCTTCCTGTGCTTTACAGGCGATTCCAACGTACCTCTTGAAATCTGTTTCCTGCTATTCTGCCTCGCTTTCAAGTCCGCCTCGTTGCCTTCCCTCAACAGATTTTTGGACGATAGTTGGCCTTGATTACTCTGCCAGTTTGTGAATTGCTGTGCCCCTGAGCTCCATTTTTCAACTCGTTTTTTGTGAGCTGAACGCAAGTCCAAACTTTTGGTTCAGGACCTCTACTGGTTCCCGGTGGGTGGCTGAGACTTTGGTTCATTCTTCTTCCTGCCGGGAAATTAGAGTGACATGTGCCCATCCAAATGCCTAACAGCTACTCTCTCATTGGTTCTCCCTCTTCCCTTTCATCCTCGGCCAATTTGGCAACCTGTGCGAACCAGGAGCTTAAAGGGGCTGTCTCTCCAAGTTGGGAGATTGATAGGAAAGCAGTTGGAAAGTCAAACCGGAGCACCAGGAGAGGGGCTCTTCGTTGAGTTTTAGAAACCTTTCGTATTCACAGTGTGTCCATTCTCTAGGTTTCCCGTACACGTTATAGCTGTAGTAATATTCCCTTCAACCTGGAGAGCTGGGACCCATGGAATGGGTGCCATGCATTATTGCTTTAAAGGGTCTGCATTTGCTCACCCAATCTCACCAATCCTCTCAGTCCCAAGTGTCCAGCCTTATGCCACATCCAGCTGTCATTGTAGATAGGGTCAATCCAGGTTGCATCAGAGACCCTGAAGGAATTGTAAAGAATTTCCCTGTTTCTTTGTTCTGTTTTTGAAATTCCTTTTTAGAGTGGGTTTGAGCTGATTCTCGCAGCCATGTTTATGCCAGTCTAGACATACTTGATTCCCTTACGGAGACATATCAACACATAGGTTTTAAGATTCTTACTAGTCAGATCTATTCCTCTGCGGGAAATATCGGGTTTTGAGTCCCTTTCACTGAGGAAGGTGTAGGTCTTGTCTATTCCATAGTTGGTTTTTGGAACGGTACCTGTGCTTATATCAAAGTCTGGTTTGATGCATCACCCCACCTCTCCTTCCCCCTTAAGCAGGCATAAGAGTGTTTTCTAAATGTGAGACTCTGTTCTCTTGCCTAACTCAGTTCATGTGTAGCCATGTTTACAGGATCTTCCTAAGTGATATCTAATGATAAGTTTCTTTTCCTGTGTGACTTCTTTCACTTAGAATCATCGTACCTGAATCCACTCATTTTGCTGCTACAGGTCTTATGACATTGATTTCGTGGCTGAGGGATATTCCATCGTACGTAAGTTCCACAATGTTTGGAACCATTTTTATATTTCCTGGGATATTTCAGGTGTACCCAGGTTGAGGTTCCTGTAAGCAGTGCAGCCCTCAATTTGGGGGTGGCTCTGTCTTATGGATTTTCAGTTTTCCCAAGGTATATTCCCTAGACTGGAAGTGCCCTTGGCTCTGTAGCTCTTTTGTTTACTTGTTTTAGGGGACACAATGCACTCCTCCAGTGAGGCAGTTGGCAACTTACATCCCGCCCATCACCATAACACGGCTCCCTGTTCTCCAGGGCCTGTCTTGCCTTTCTGGTTTTTACACATTTTGTGGATGTCCCTTTTGACTGGTGGGAAGTGATACTTCTTTGTAGTGCAGATTTGCATTGCCCGCTTGCTTGCTTGGCCAAAAAGGGCGTATGCGTTTTCTCCTGAATATATTCAGGAGAAAACGCATACGCCCTTTTTGGCCAAGTGCATCATTGTCGAAGTTGTGCCCCTCTTCCTGTGCTTTACAGGCGATTCCAACGTACCTCTTGAGATCTGTTTCCTGCTATTCTGCCTCGCTTTCAAGTCCGCCTCGTTGCCTTCCCTCAACAGATTTTTGGACGATAGTTGGCCTTGATTACTCTGCCAGTTTGTGAATTGCTGTGCCCCTGAGCTCCATTTTTCAACTCGTTTTTTGTGAGCTGAACGCAAGTCCAAACTTTTGGTTCAGGACCTCTACTGGTTCCCGGTGGGTGGCTGAGACTTTGGTTCATTCTTCTTCCTGCCGGGAAATTAGAGTGACATGTGCCCATCCAAATGCCTAACAGCTACTCTCTCATTGGTTCTCCCTCTTCCCTTTCATCCTCGGCCAATTTGGCAACCTGTGCGAACCAGGAGCTTAAAGGGGCTGTCTCTCCAAGTTGGGAGATTGATAGGAAAGCAGTTGGAAAGTCAAACCGGAGCACCAGGAGAGGGGCTCTTCGTTGAGTTTTAGAAACCTTTCGTATTCACAGTGTGTCCATTCTCTAGGTTTCCCGTACACGTTATAGCTGTAGTAATATTCCCTTCAACCTGGAGAGCTGGGACCCATGGAATGGGTGCCATGCATTATTGCTTTAAAGGGTCTGCATTTGCTCACCCAATCTCACCAATCCTCTCAGTCCCAAGTGTCCAGCCTTATGCCACATCCAGCTGTCATTGTAGATAGGGTCAATCCAGGTTGCATCAGAGACCCTGAAGGAATTGTAAAGAATTTCCCTGTTTCTTTGTTCTGTTTTTGAAATTCCTTTTTAGAGTGGGTTTGAGCTGATTCTCGCAGCCATGTTTATGCCAGTCTAGACATACTTGATTCCCTTACGGAGACATATCAACACATAGGTTTTAAGATTCTTACTAGTCAGATCTATTCCTCTGCGGGAAATATCGGGTTTTGAGTCCCTTTCACTGAGGAAGGTGTAGGTCTTGTCTATTCCATAGTTGGTTTTTGGAACGGTACCTGTGCTTATATCAAAGTCTGGTTTGATGCATCACCCCACCTCTCCTTCCCCCTTAAGCAGGCATAAGAGTGTTTTCTAAATGTGAGACTCTGTTCTCTTGCCTAACTCAGTTCATGTGTAGCCATGTTTACAGGATCTTCCTAAGTGATATCTAATGATAAGTTTCTTTTCCTGTGTGACTTCTTTCACTTAGAATCATCGTACCTGAATCCACTCATTTTGCTGCTACAGGTCTTATGACATTGATTTCGTGGCTGAGGGATATTCCATCGTACGTAAGTTCCACAATGTTTGGAACCATTTTTATATTTCCTGGGATATTTCAGGTGTACCCAGGTTGAGGTTCCTGTAAGCAGTGCAGCCCTCAATTTGGGGGTGGCTCTGTCTTATGGATTTTCAGTTTTCCCAAGGTATATTCCCTAGACTGGAAGTGCCCTTGGCTCTGTAGCTCTTTTGTTTACTTGTTTTAGGGGACACAATGCACTCCTCCAGTGAGGCAGTTGGCAACTTACATCCCGCCCATCACCATAACACGGCTCCCTGTTCTCCAGGGCCTGTCTTGCCTTTCTGGTTTTTACACATTTTGTGGATGTCCCTTTTGACTGGTGGGAAGTGATACTTCTTTGTAGTGCAGATTTGCATTGCCCGCTTGCTTGCTTGGCCAAAAAGGGCGTATGCGTTTTCTCCTGAATATATTCAGGAGAAAACGCATACGCCCTTTTTGGCCAAGTGCATCATTGTCGAAGTTGTGCCCCTCTTCCTGTGCTTTACAGGCGATTCCAACGTACCTCTTGAGATCTGTTTCCTGCTATTCTGCCTCGCTTTCAAGTCCGCCTCGTTGCCTTCCCTCAACAGATTTTTGGACGATAGTTGGCCTTGATTACTCTGCCAGTTTGTGAATTGCTGTGCCCCTGAGCTCCATTTTTCAACTCGTTTTTTGTGAGCTGAACGCAAGTCCAAACTTTTGGTTCAGGACCTCTACTGGTTCCCGGTGGGTGGCTGAGACTTTGGTTCATTCTTCTTCCTGCCGGGAAATTAGAGTGACATGTGCCCATCCAAATGCCTAACAGCTACTCTCTCATTGGTTCTCCCTCTTCCCTTTCATCCTCTGCCAAATTGGCAACCTGTGCGAACCAGGAGCTTAAAGGGGCTGTCTCTCCAAGTTGGGAGATTGATAGGAAAGCAGTTGGAAAGTCAAACCGGAGCACCAGGAGAGGGGCTCTTCGTTGAGTTTTAGAAACCTTTCATATTCACAGTGTGTCCATTCTCTAGGTTTCCCGTACACGTTATAGCTGTAGTAATATTCCCTTCCACCTGGAGAGCTGGGACCCATGGAATGGGTGCCATGCATTATTGCTTTAAAGGGTCTGCATTTGCTCACCCAATCTCACCAATCCTCTCAGTCCCAAGTGTCCAGCCTTATGCCACATCCAGCTCTCATTGTAGATAGGGTCATTCCAGGTTGCATCCGAGACCCTGAAGGAATTGTAAAGAATTTCCCTGTTTCTTTGTTCTGTTTTTGAAATTCCTTTTTAGAGTGGGTTTGAGCTGATTCTCGCTGCCATGTTTATGCCAGTCTAGACATACTTGATTCCCTTACGGAGACATATCAATACATAGGTTTTAAGATTCTTACTAGTCAGATCTATTCCTCTGCGGGAAATATGGTGTTTTGAGTCCCTTTCACTGAGGAAGGTGTAGGTCTTGTCTATTCCATAGTTGGTTTTTGGAACGGTCCCTGTGCTTATATCAAACTCTGGTTTGATGCATCACCCCACCTCTCCTTCCCCCTTAAGCAGGCATAAGAGTGTTTTCTAAATGTGAGACTCTGTTCTCTTGCCTAACTCAGTTCATGTGTAGCCATGTTTACAGGATCTTCCTAAGTGATATCTTATGATAAGTTTCTTTTCCTGTGTGACTTCTTTCACTTAGAATCATCGTACCTGAATCCACTCATTTTGCTGCTACTGGTCTTATGACATTGATTTCATGGCTGAGGGATATTCCATCATACGTAAGTTCCACAATGTTTGGAACCATTTTTATATTTCCTGGGATATTTCAGGTGTACCCAGGTTGAGGTTCCTGTAAGCAGTGCAGCCCTCAATTTGGGGGTGGCTCTGTCTTATGGATTTTCAGTTTTCCCAAGGTATATTCCCTAGACTGGAAGTGCCCTTGGCTCTGTAGCTCTGTTGTTTACTTGTTTTAGGGGACACAATGAACTCCTCCAGTGAGGCAGTTGGCAACTTACATCCCGCCCATCAGCATAACAAGGCTCCCTGTTCTCCAGGGCCTGTCTTGCCTTTCTGGTTTTTACACATTTTGTGGATGTCCCTTTTGACCGTTGGGAAGTGATA
Source organism: Mesoplodon mirus (assembly GCF_964341445.2). NCBI lineage: Eukaryota > Metazoa > Chordata > Mammalia > Artiodactyla > Ziphiidae > Mesoplodon > Mesoplodon mirus. Next base: position 396,100 of record NW_028295801.1, on the reverse strand, counting down.
CTTCTTTGTAGTGCAGATTTGCATTGCCCGCTTGCTTGCTTGGCCAAAAAGGGTGTATGCGTTTTCTCCTGAATATATTCAGGAGAAAACGCATACGCCCTTTTTGGCCAAGTGCATCATTGTCGAAGTTGTGCCCCTCTTCCTGTGCTTTATAGGCGATTCCAACGTACCTCTTGAAATCTGTTTCCTGCTATTCTGCCTCGCTTTCAAGTCCGCCTCGTTGCCTTCCCTCAACAGATTTTTGGACGATAGTTGGCCTTGATTACTCTGCCAGTTTGTGAATTGCTGTGCCCCTGAGCTCCATTTTTCAACTCGTTTTTTGTGAGCTGAACGCAAGTCCAAACTTTTGGTTCAGGACCTCTACTGGTTCCCGGTGGGTGGCTGAGACTTTGGTTCATTCTTCTTCCTGCCGGGAAATTAGAGTGACATGTGCCCATCCAAATGCCTAACAGCTACTCTCTCATTGGTTCTCCCTCTTCCCTTTCATCCTCTGCCAAGTTGGCAACGTGTGCGAACCAGGAGCTTAAAGGGGCTGTCTCTCCAAGTTGGGAGATTGATAGGAAAGCAGTTGGAAAGTCAAACCGGAGCACCAGGAGAGGGGCTCTTCGTTGAGTTTTAGAAACCTTTCGTATTCACAGAGTGTCCATTCTATAGGTTTCCCGTACACGTTATAGCTGTAGTAATATTCCCTTCCACCTGGAGAGCTGGGACCCATGGAATGGGTGCCATGCATTATTGCTTTAAAGGGTCTGCATTTGCTCACCCAATCTCACCAATCCTCTCAGTCACAAGTGTCCAGCCTCATGACACATCCAGCTGTCATTGTAGATAGGGTCATTCCAGGTTGCATCCGAGACTCTGAAGGAATTGTAAAGAATTTCCCTGTTTCTTTGTTCTGTTTTTGAAATTCCTTTTTAGAGTGGGTTTGAGCTGATTCTCGCGGCCATGTTTATGCCAGTCTAGACACACTTGACTCCCTTACGGAGACATATCAATACGTAGGTTTTAAGATTCTTACTAGTCAGATCTATTCCTCTGAGGGAAATATGGGGTTTTGAGTCCCTTTCACTGAGGAAGGTGTAGGTCTTGTCTATTCCATAGTTGGTTTTTGGAACGGTACCTGTGCTTATATCAAAGTCTGGTTTGATGCATCACCCCACCTCTCCTTCCCCCTTAAGCAGGCATAAGAGTGTTTTCTAAATGTGAGACTCTGTTCTCTTGCCTAACTCAGTTCATGTGTAGCCATGTTTACAGGATCTTCCTAAGTGATATCTTATGATAAGTTTCTTTTCCTGTGTGACTTCTTTCACTTAGAATCATCGTACCTGAATCCACTCATTTTGCTGCTACTGGTCTTAGGACATTGATTTCGTGGCTGAGGGATATTCCATCGTACGTAAGTTCCACAATGTTTGGAACCATTTTTATATTTCCTGGGATATTTCAGGTGTACCCAGGTTGAGGTTCCTGTAAGCAGTGCAGCCCTCAATTTGGGGGTGGCTCTGTCTTATGGATTTTCAGTTTTCCCAAGGTATATTCCCTAGACTGGAAGTGCCCTTGGCTCTGTAGCTCTGTTGTTTACTTGTTTTAGGGGACACAATGCACTCCTCCAGTGAGGCAGTTGGCAACTTACATCCCGCCCATCAGCATAACAAGGCTCCCTGTTCTCCAGGGCCTGTCTTGCCTTTCTGGTTTTTACACATTTTGTGGATGTCCCTTTTGACCGGTGGGAAGTGATACTTCTTTGTAGTGCAGATTTGCATTGCCCGCTTGCTTGCTTGGCCAAAAAGGGCTATGCGTTTTCTCCTGAATATATTCAGGAGAAAACGCATACGCCCTTTTTGGCCAAGTGCATCATTGTCGAAGTTGTGCCCCTCTTCCTGTGCTTTACAGGCGATTCCAACGTACCTCTTGAAATCTGTTTCCTGCTATTCTGCCTCACTTTCAAGTCCGCCTCGTTGCCTTCCCTCAACAGATTTTTGGACGATAGTTGGCCTTGATTACTCTGCCAGTTTGTGAATTGCTGTGCCCCTCAGCTCCATTTTTCAACTCGTTTTTTGTGAGCTGAACGCAAGTCCAAACTTTTGGTTCAGGACCTCTACTGGTTCCCTGTGGGTGGCTGAGACTTTGGTTCATTCTTCTTCCTGCCGGGAAATTAGAGTGACATGTGCCCATCCAAATGCCTAACAGCTACTCTCTCATTGGTTCTCCCTCTTCCCTTTCATCCTCTGCCAAATTGGCAACCTGTGCGAACCAGGAGCTTAAAGGGGCTGTCTCTCCAAGTTGGGAGATTGATAGGAAAGCAGTTGGAAAGTCAAACCGGAGCACCAGGAGAGGGGCTCTTCGTTGAGTTTTAGAAACCTTTCGTATTCACAGTGTGTCCATTCTCTAGGTTTCCCGTACACGTTATAGCTGTAGTAATATTCCCTTCCACCTGGAGAGCTGGGACCCATGGAATGGGTGCCATGCATTATTGCTTTAAAGGGTCTGCATTTGCTCACCCAATCTCACCAATCCTCTCAGTCCCAAGTGTCCAGCCTTATGCCACATCCAGCTCTCATTGTAGATAGGGTCATTCCAGGTTGCATCAGAGACCCTGAAGGAATTGTAAAGAATTTCCCTGTTTCTTTGTTCTGTTTTTGAAATTCCTTTTTAGAGTGGGTTTGAGCTGATTCTCGTGGCCATGTTTATGCCAGTCTAGACACACTTGATTCCCTTACGGAGACATATCAATACATAGGTTTTAAGATTCTTACTAGTCAGATCTATTCCTCTGCGGGAAATATGGTGTTTTGAGTCCCTTTCACTGAGGAAGGTGGAGGTCTTGTCTATTCCATAGTTGGTTTTTGGAACGGTACCTGTGCTTATATCAAAGTCTGGTTTGATGCATCACCCCACCTCTCCTTCCCCCTTAAGCAGGCATAAGAGTGTTTTCTAAATGTGAGACTCTGTTCTCTTGCCTAAGTCAGTTCATGTGTAGCCATGTTTACAGGATCTTCCTAAGCGATATCTAATGATAAGTTTCTTTTCCTGTGTGACTTCTTTCACTTAGAATCATCGTACCTGAATCCACTCATTTTGCTGCTACTGGTCTTATGACATTGATTTCATGGCTGAGGGATATTCCATCGTACGTAAGTTCCACAATGTTTGGAACCATTTTTATATTTCCTGGGATATTTCAGGTGTACCCAGGTTGAGGTTCCTGTAAGCAGTGCAGCCCTCAATTTGGGGGTGGCTCTGTCTTATGGATTTTCAGTTTTCCCAAGGTATATTCCTTAGACTGGAAGTGCCCTTGGCTCTGTAGCTCTGTTGTTTACTTGTTTTAGGGGACACAATGCACTCCTCCAGTGAGGCAGTTGGCAACTTACATCCCGCCCATCAGCATAACATGGCTCCCTGTTCTCCAGGGCCTGTCTTGCCTTTCTGGTTTTTACACATTTTGTGGATGTCCCTTTTGACTGGTGGGAAGTGATACTTCTTTGTAGTGCAGATTTGCATTGCCCGCTTGCTTGCTTGGCCAAAAAGGGCGTATGCCTTTTCTCCTGAATATATTCAGGAGAAAACGCATACGCCCTTTTTGGCCAAGTGCATCATTGTCGACGTTGTGCCCCTCTTCCTGTGCTTTACAGGCGATTCCAACGTACCTCTTGAGATCTGTTTCCTGCTATTCTGCCTCGCTTTCAAGTCCGCCTCGTTGCCTTCCCTCAACAGATTTTTGGACGATAGTTGGCCTTGATTACTCTGCCAGTTTGTGAATTGCTGTGCCCCTGAGCTCCATTTTTCAACTCGTTTTTTGTGAGCTGAACGCAAGTCCAAACTTTTGGTTCAGTACCTCTACTGGTTCCCGGTGGGTGGCTGAGACTTTGGTTCATTCTTCTTCCTGCCGGGAAATTAGAGTGACATGTGCCCATCCAAATGCCTAACAGCTACTCTCTCATTGGTTCTCCCTCTTCCCTTTCATCCTCTGCCAAGTTGGCAACGTGTGCGAACCAGGAGCTTAAAGGGGCTGTCTCTCCAAGTTGGGAGATTGATAGGAAAGCAGTTGGAAAGTCAAACCGGAGCACCAGGAGAGGGGCTCTTCGTTGAGTTTTAGAAACCTTTCGTATTCACAGAGTGTCCATCCTCTAGGGTTCCCGTACACGTTATAGCTGTAGTAATATTCCCTTCCACCTGGAGAGCTGGGACCCATGGAATGCGTGCCATGCATTATTGCTTTAAAGGGTCTGCATTTGCTCACCCAATCTCACCAATCCTCTCAGTCCCAAGTGTCCAGCCTTATGCCACATCCAGCTGTCATTGTAGATAGGGTCAATCCAGGTTGCATCAGAGACCCTGAAGGAATTGTAAAGAATTTCCCTGTTTCTTTGTTCTGTTTTTGAAATTCCTTTTTAGAGTGGGTTTGAGCTGATTCTCGCGGCCATGTTTATGCCAGTCTAGACACACTTGATTCCCTTACGGAGACATATCAATACGTAGGTTTTAAGATTCTTACTAGTCAGATCTATTCCTCTGCGTGAAATATGGGGTTTTGAGTCCCTTTCACTGAGGAAGGTGTAGGTCTTGTCTATTCCATAGTTGGTTTTTGGAACGGTACCTGTGCTTATATCAAAGTCTGGTTTGATGCATCACCCCACCTCTCCTTCCCCCTTAAGCAGGCATAAGAGTGTTTTCTAAATGTGAGACTCTGTTCTCTTGCCTAACTCAGTTCATGTGTAGCCATGTTTACAGGATCTTCCTAAGTGATATCTTATGATAAGTTTCTTTTCCTGTATGACTTCTTTCACTTAGAATCATCGTACCTGAATCCACTCATTTTGCTGCTACTGGTCTTATGACATTGATTTCGTGGCTGAGGGATATTCCATCGTACGTAAGTTCCACAATGTTTGGAACCATTTTTATATTTCCTGGGATATTTCAGGTGTACCCAGGTTGAGGTTCCTGTAAGCAGTGCAGCCCTCAATTTGGGGGTGGCTCTGTCTTATGGATTTTCAGTTTTCCCAAGGTATATTCCTTAGACTGGAAGTGCCCTTGGCTCTGTAGCTCTGTTGTTTACTTGTTTTAGCGGACACAATGCACTCCTCCAGTGAGGCAGTTGGCAACTTACATCCCGCCCATCAGCATAACAAGGCTCCCTGTTCTCCAGGGCCTGTCTTGCCTTTCTGGTTTTTACACATTTTGTGGATGTCCCTTTTGACCGGTGGGAAGTGATACTTCTTTGTAGTGCAGATTTGCATTGCCCGCTTGCTTGCTTGGCCAAAAAGGGCGTATGCATTTTCTCCTGAATATATTCAGGAGAAAACGCATACGCCCTTTTTGGCCAAGTGCATCATTGTCGAAGTTGTGCCCCTCTTCCTGTGCTTTACAGGCGATTCCAACGTACCTCTTGAAATCTCTTTCCTGCTATTCTGCCTCGCTTTCAAGTCCGCCTCGTTGCCTTCCCTCAACAGATTTTTGGACGATAGTTGGCCTTGATTACTCTGCCAGTTTGTGAATTGCTGTGCCCCTGAGCTCCATTTTTCAACTCGTTTTTTGTGAGCTGAACGCAAGTCCAAACTTTTGGTTCAGGACCTCTACTGGTTCCCGGTGGGTGGCTGAGACTTTGGTTCATTCTTCTTCCTGCCGGGAAATTAGAGTGACATGTGCCCATCCAAATGCCTAACAGCTACTCTCTCATTGGTTCTCCCTCTTCCCTTTCATCCTCTTCCAAATTGGCAACCTGTGCGAACCAGGAGCTTAAAGGGGCTGTCTCTCCAAGTTGGGAGATTGATAGGAAAGCAGTTGGAAAGTCAAACCGGAGCACCAGGAGAGGGGCTCTTCGTTGAGTTTTAGAAACCTTTCGTATTCACAGTGTGTCCATTCTCTAGGTTTCCCGTACACGTTATAGCTGTAGTAATATTCCCTTCCACCTGGAGAGCTGGGACCCATGGAATGGGTGCCATGCATTATTGCTTTAAAGGGTCTGCATTTGCTCACCCAATCTCACCAATCCTCTCAGTCCCAAGTGTCCAGCCTCATGCCACATCCAGCTGTCATTGTAGATAGGGTCATTCCAGGTTGCATCCGAGACCCTGAAGGAATTGTAAAGAATTTCCCTGTTTCTTTGTTCTGTTTTTGAAATTCCTTTTTAGAGTGGGTTTGAGCTGATTCTCGCGGCCATGTTTATGCCAGTCTAGACACACTTGATTCCCTTACGGAGACATATCAATACGTAGGTTTTAAGATTCTTACTAGTCAGATCTATTCCTCTGCGGGAAATATGGGGTTTTGAGTCCCTTTCACTGAGGAAGGTGTAGGTCTTGTCTATTCCATAGTTGGTTTTTGGAACGGTACCTGTGCTTATATCAAAGTCTGGTTTGATGCATCACCCCACCTCTCCTTCCCCCTTAAGCAGGCATAAGAGTGTTTTCTAAATGTGAGACTCTGTTCTCTTGCCTAACTCAGTTCATGTGTAGCCATGTTTACAGGATCTTCCTAAGTGATATCTTATGATAAGTTTCTTTTCCTGTGTGACTTCTTTCACTTAGAATCATCGTACCTGAATCCACTCATTTTGCTGCTACTGGTCTTAGGACATTGATTTCGTGGCTGAGGGATATTCCATCGTACGTAAGTTCCACAATGTTTGGAACCATTTTTATATTTCCTGGGATATTTCAGGTGTACCCAGGTTGAGGTTCCTGTAAGCAGTGCAGCCCTCAATTTGGGGGTGGCTCTGTCTTATGGATTTTCAGTTTTCCCAAGGTATATTCCCTAGACTGGAAGTGCCCTTGGCTCTGTAGCTCTGTTGTTTACTTGTTTTAGGGGACACAATGCACTCCTCCAGTGAGGCAGTTGGCAACTTACATCCCGCCCATCAGCATAACAAGGCTCCCTGTTCTCCAGGGCCTGTCTTGCCTTTCTGGTTTTTACACATTTTGTGGATGTCCCTTTTGACCGGTGGGAAGTGATACTTCTTTGTAGTGCAGATTTGCATTGCCCGCTTGCTTGCTTGGCCAAAAAGGGCGTATGCGTTTTCTCCTGAATATATTCAGGAGAAAACGCATACGCCCTTTTTGGCCAAGTGCATCATTGTCGAAGTTGTGCCCCTCTTCCTGTGCTTTACAGGCGATTCCAACGTACCTCTTGAAATCTGTTTCCTGCTATTCTGCCTCACTTTCAAGTCCGCCTCGTTGCCTTCCCTCAACAGATTTTTGGACGATAGTTGGCCTTGATTACTCTGCCAGTTTGTGAATTGCTGTGCCCCTGAGCTCCATTTTTCAACTCGTTTTTTGTGAGCTGAACGCAAGTCCAAACTTTTGGTTCAGGACCTCTACTGGTTCCCTGTGGGTGGCTGAGACTTTGGTTCATTCTTCTTCCTGCCGGGAAATTAGAGTGACATGTGCCCATCCAAATGCCTAACAGCTACTCTCTCATTGGTTCTCCCTCTTCCCTTTCATCCTCTGCCAAATTGGCAACCTGTGCGAACCAGGAGCTTAAAGGGGCTGTCTCTCCAAGTTGGGAGATTGATAGGAAAGCAGTTGGAAAGTCAAACCGGAGCACCAGGAGAGGGGCTCTTCGTTGAGTTTTAGAAACCTTTCGTATTCACAGTGTGTCCATTCTCTAGGTTTCCCGTACACGTTATAGCTGTAGTAATATTCCCTTCCACCTGGAGAGCTGGGACCCATGGAATGGGTGCCATGCATTATTGCTTTAAAGGGTCTGCATTTGCTCACCCAATCTCACCAATCCTCTCAGTCCCAAGTGTCCAGCCTTATGCCACATCCAGCTCTCATTGTAGATAGGGTCATTCCAGGTTGCATCAGAGACCCTGAAGGAATTGTAAAGAATTTCCCTGTTTCTTTGTTCTGTTTTTGAAATTCCTTTTTAGAGTGGGTTTGAGCTGATTCTCGTGGCCATGTTTATGCCAGTCTAGACACACTTGATTCCCTTACGGAGACATATCAATACATAGGTTTTAAGATTCTTACTAGTCAGATCTATTCCTCTGCGGGAAATATGGTGTTTTGAGTCCCTTTCACTGAGGAAGGTGGAGGTCTTGTCTATTCCATAGTTGGTTTTTGGAACGGTACCTGTGCTTATATCAAAGTCTGGTTTGATGCATCACCCCACCTCTCCTTCCCCCTTAAGCAGGCATAAGAGTGTTTTCTAAATGTGAGACTCTGTTCTCTTGCCTAACTCAGTTCATGTGTAGCCATGTTTACAGGATCTTCCTAAGCGATATCTAATGATAAGTTTCTTTTCCTGTGTGACTTCTTTCACTTAGAATCATCGTACCTGAATCCACTCATTTTGCTGCTACTGGTCTTATGACATTGATTTCATGGCTGAGGGATATTCCATCGTACGTAAGTTCCACAATGTTTGGAACCATTTTTATATTTCCTGGGATATTTCAGGTGTACCCAGGTTGAGGTTCCTGTAAGCAGTGCAGCCCTCAATTTGGGGGTGGCTCTGTCTTATGGATTTTCAGTTTTCCCAAGGTATATTCCTTAGACTGGAAGTGCCCTTGGCTCTGTAGCTCTGTTGTTTACTTGTTTTAGGGGACACAATGCACTCCTCCAGTGAGGCAGTTGGCAACTTACATCCCGCCCATCAGCATAACATGGCTCCCTGTTCTCCAGGGCCTGTCTTGCCTTTCTGGTTTTTACACATTTTGTGGATGTCCCTTTTGACTGGTGGGAAGTGTTACTTCTTTGTAGTGCAGATTTGCATTGCCCGCTTGCTTGCTTGGCCAAAAAGGGCGTATGCGTTTTCTCCTGAATATATTCAGGAGAAAACGCATACGCCCTTTTTGGCCAAGTGCATCATTGTCGACGTTGTGCCCCTCTTCCTGTGCTTTACAGGCGATTCCAACGTACCTCTTGAGATCTGTTTCCTGCTATTCTGCCTCGCTTTCAAGTCCGCCTCGTTGCCTTCCCTCAACAGATTTTTGGACGATAGTTGGCCTTGATTACTCTGCCAGTTTGTGAATTGCTGTGCCCCTGAGCTCCATTTTTCAACTCGTTTTTTGTGAGCTGAACGCAAGTCCAAACTTTTGGTTCAGTACCTCTACTGGTTCCCGGTGGGTGGCTGAGACTTTGGTTCATTCTTCTTCCTGCCGGGAAATTAGAGTGACATGTGCCCATCCAAATGCCTAACAGCTACTCTCTCATTGGTTCTCCCTCTTCCCTTTCATCCTCTGCCAAGTTGGCAACGTGTGCGAACCAGGAGCTTAAAGGGGCTGTCTCTCCAAGTTGGGAGATTGATAGGAAAGCAGTTGGAAAGTCAAACCGGAGCACCAGGAGAGGGGCTCTTCGTTGAGTTTTAGAAACCTTTCGTATTCACAGAGTGTCCATCCTCTAGGGTTCCCGTACACGTTATAGCTGTAGTAATATTCCCTTCCACCTGGAGAGCTGGGACCCATGGAATGCGTGCCATGCATTATTGCTTTAAAGGGTCTGCATTTGCTCACCCAATCTCACCAATCCTCTCAGTCCCAAGTGTCCAGCCTTATGCCACATCCAGCTGTCATTGTAGATAGGGTCAATCCAGGTTGCATCAGAGACCCTGAAGGAATTGTAAAGAATTTCCCTGTTTCTTTGTTCTGTTTTTGAAATTCCTTTTTAGAGTGGGTTTGAGCTGATTCTCGCGGCCATGTTTATGCCAGTCTAGACACACTTGATTCCCTTACGGAGACATATCAATACGTAGGTTTTAAGATTCTTACTAGTCAGATCTATTCCTCTGCGTGAAATATGGGGTTTTGAGTCCCTTTCACTGAGGAAGGTGTAGGTCTTGTCTATTCCATAGTTGGTTTTTGGAACGGTACCTGTGCTTATATCAAAGTCTGGTTTGATGCATCACCCCACCTCTCCTTCCCCCTTAAGCAGGCATAAGAGTGTTTTCTAAATGTGAGACTCTGTTCTCTTGCCTAACTCAGTTCATGTGTAGCCATGTTTACAGGATCTTCCTAAGTGATATCTTATGATAAGTTTCTTTTCCTGTATGACTTCTTTCACTTAGAATCATCGTACCTGAATCCACTCATTTTGCTGCTACTGGTCTTATGACATTGATTTCGTGGCTGAGGGATATTCCATCGTACGTAAGTTCCACAATGTTTGGAACCATTTTTATATTTCCTGGGATATTTCAGGTGTACCCAGGTTGAGGTTCCTGTAAGCAGTGCAGCCCTCAATTTGGGGGTGGCTCTGTCTTATGGATTTTCAGTTTTCCCAAGGTATATTCCTTAGACTGGAAGTGCCCTTGGCTCTGTAGCTCTGTTGTTTACTTGTTTTAGCGGACACAATGCACTCCTCCAGTGAGGCAGTTGGCAACTTACATCCCGCCCATCAGCATAACAAGGCTCCCTGTTCTCCAGGGCCTGTCTTGCCTTTCTGGTTTTTACACATTTTGTGGATGTCCCTTTTGACCGGTGGGAAGTGATACTTCTTTGTAGTGCAGATTTGCATTGCCCGCTTGCTTGCTTGGCCAAAAAGGGCGTATGCATTTTCTCCTGAATATATTCAGGAGAAAACGCATACGCCCTTTTTGGCCAAGTGCATCATTGTCGAAGTTGTGCCCCTCTTCCTGTGCTTTACAGGCGATTCCAACGTACCTCTTGAAATCTCTTTCCTGCTATTCTGCCTCGCTTTCAAGTCCGCCTCGTTGCCTTCCCTCAACAGATTTTTGGACGATAGTTGGCCTTGATTACTCTGCCAGTTTGTGAATTGCTGTGCCCCTGAGCTCCATTTTTCAACTCGTTTTTTGTGAGCTGAACGCAAGTCCAAACTTTTGGTTCAGGACCTCTACTGGTTCCCGGTGGGTGGCTGAGACTTTGGTTCATTCTTCTTCCTGCCGGGAAATTAGAGTGACATGTGCCCATCCAAATGCCTAACAGCTACTCTCTCATTGGTTCTCCCTCTTCCCTTTAATCCTCTTCCAAATTGGCAACCTGTGCGAACCAGGAGCTTAAAGGGGCTGTCTCTCCAAGTTGGGAGATTGATAGGAAAGCAGTTGGAAAGTCAAACCGGAGCACCAGGAGAGGGGCTCTTCGTTGAGTTTTAGAAACCTTTCGTATTCACAGTGTGTCCATTCTCTAGGTTTCCCGTACACGTTATAGCTGTAGTAATATTCCCTTCCACCTGGAGAGCTGGGACCCATGGAATGGGTGCCATGCATTATTGCTTTAAAGGGTCTGCATTTGCTCACCCAATCTCACCAATCCTCTCAGTCCCAAGTGTCCAGCCTCATGCCACATCCAGCTGTCATTGTAGATAGGGTCATTCCAGGTTGCATCCGAGACCCTGAAGGAATTGTAAAGAATTTCCCTGTTTCTTTGTTCTGTTTTTGAAATTCCTTTTTAGAGTGGGTTTGAGCTGATTCTCGCTGCCATGTTTATGCCAGTCTAGACACACTTGATTCCCTTACGGAGACATATCAATACGTAGGTTTTAAGATTCTTACTAGTCAGATCTATTCCTCTGCGGGAAATATGGGGTTTTGAGTCCCTTTCACTGAGGAAGGTGTAGGTCTTGTCTATTCCATAGTTGGTTTTTGGAACGGTACCTGTGCTTATATCAAAGTCTGGTTTGATGCATCACCCCACCTCTCCTTCCCCCTTAAGCAGGCATAAGAGTGTTTTCTAAATGTGAGACTCTGTTCTCTTGCCTAACTCAGTTCATGTGTAGCCATGTTTACAGGATCTTCCTAAGTGATATCTTATGATAAGTTTCTTTTCCTGTGTGACTTCTTTCACTTAGAATCATCGTACCTGAATCCACTCATTTTGCTGCTACTGGTCTTAGGACATTGATTTCGTGGCTGAGGGATATTCCATCGTACGTAAGTTCCACAATGTTTGGAACCATTTTTATATTTCCTGGGATATTTCAGGTGTACCCAGGTTGAGGTTCCTGTAAGCAGTGCAGCCCTCAATTTGGGGGTGGCTCTGTCTTATGGATTTTCAGTTTTCCCAAGGTATATTCCTTAGACTGGAAGTGCCCTTGGCTCTGTAGCTCTGTTGTTTACTTGTTTTAGCGGACACAATGCACTCCTCCAGTGAGGCAGTTGGCAACTTACATCCCGCCCATCAGCATAACAAGGCTCCCTGTTCTCCAGGGCCTGTCTTGCCTTTCTGGTTTTTACACATTTTGTGGATGTCCCTTTTGACCGGTGGGAAGTGATACTTCTTTGTAGTGCAGATTTGCATTGCCCGCTTGCTTGCTTGGCCAAAAAGGGCGTATGCGTTTTCTCCTGAATATATTCAGGAGAAAACGCATACGCCCTTTTTGGCCAAGTGCATCATTGTCGAAGTTGTGCCCCTCTTCCTGTGCTTTACAGGCGATTCCAACGTACCTCTTGAAATCTGTTTCCTGCTATTCTGCCTCGCTTTCAAGTCCGCCTCGTTGCCTTCCCTCAACAGATTTTTGGACGATAGTTGGCCTTGATTACTCTGCCAGTTTGTGAATTGCTGTGCCCCTGAGCTCCATTTTTCAACTCGTTTTTTGTGAGCTGAACGCAAGTCCAAACTTTTGGTTCAGGACCTCTACTGGTTCCCGGTGGGTGGCTGAGACTTTGGTTCATTCTTCTTCCTGCCGGGAAATTAGAGTGACATGTGCCCATCCAAATGCCTAACAGCTACTCTCTCATTGGTTCTCCCTCTTCCCTTTAATCCTCTTCCAAATTGGCAACGTGTGCGAACCAGGAGCTTAAAGGGGCTGTCTCTCCAAGTTGGGAGATTGATAGGAAAGCAGTTGGAAAGTAAAACCGGAGCACCAGGAGAGGGGCTCTTCGTTGAGTTTTAGAAACCTTTCGTATTCACAGTGTGTCCATTCTCTAGGTTTCCCGTACACGTTATAGCTGTAGTAATATTCCCTTCCACCTGGAGAGCTGGGACCCATGGAATGGGTGCCATGCATTATTGCTTTAAAGGGTCTGCATTTGCTCACCCAATCTCACCAATCCTCTCAGTCCCAAGTGTCCAGCCTCATGCCACATCCAGCTGCCATTGTAGATAGGGTCATTCCAGGTTGCATCCGAGACCCTGAAGGAATTGTAAAGAATTTCCCTGTTTCTTTGTTCTGTTTTTGAAATTCCTTTTTAGAGAGGGTTTGAGCTGATTCTCGCGGCCATGTTTATGCCAGTCTAGACACACTTGATTCCCTTACGGAGACATATCAATACGTAGGTTTTAAGATTCTTACTAGTCAGATCTATTCCTCTGCGGGAAATATGGGGTTTTGAGTCCCTTTCACTGAGGAAGGTGTAGGTCTTGTCTATTCCATAGTTGGTTTTTGGAACGGTACCTGTGCTTATATCAAAGTCTGGTTTGATGCATCACCCCACCTCTCCTTCCCCCTTAAGCAGGCATAAGAGTGTTTTCTAAATGTGAGACTCTGTTCTCTTGCCTAACTCAGTTCATGTGTAGCCATGTTTACAGGATCTTCCTAAGTGATATCTTATGATAAGTTTCTTTTCCTGTGTGACTTCTTTCACTTAGAATCATCGTACCTGAATCCACTCATTTTGCTGCTACTGGTCTTATGACATTGATTTCGTGGCTGAGGGATATTCCATCGTACGTAAGTTCCACAATGTTTGGAACCATTTTTATATTTCCTGGGATATTTCAGGTGTACCCAGGTTGAGGTTCCTGTAAGCAGTGCAGCCCTCAATTTGGGGGTGGCTCTGTCTTATGGATTTTCAGTTTTCCCAAGGTATATTCCTTAGACTGGAAGTGCCCTTGGCTCTGTAGCTCTGTTGTTTACATGTTTTAGCGGACACAATGCACTCCTCCAGTGAGGCAGTTGGCAACTTACATCCCGCCCATCAGCATAACAAGGCTCCCTGTTCTCCAGGGCCTGTCTTGCCTTTCTGGTTTTTACACATTTTGTGGATGTCCCTTTTGACCGGTGGGAAGTGATACTTCTTTGTAGTGCAGATTTGCATTGCCCGCTTGCTTGCTTGGCCAAAAAGGGCGTATGCGTTTTCTCCTGAATATATTCAGGAGAAAACGCATACGCCCTTTTTGGCCAAGTGCATCATTGTCGAAGTTGTGCCCCTCTTCCTGTGCTTTACAGGCGATTCCAACGTACCTCTTGAAATCTGTTTCCTGCTATTCTGCCTCGCTTTCAAGTCCGCCTCGTTGCCTTCCCTCAACAGATTTTTGGACGATAGTTGGCCTTGATTACTCTGCCAGTTTGTGAATTGCTGTGCCCCTGAGCTCCATTTTTCAACTCGTTTTTTGTGAGCTGAACGCAAGTCCAAACTTTTGGTTCAGGACCTTTACTGTTTCCCGGTGGGTGGCTGAGACTTTGGTTCATTCTTCTTCCTGCCGGGAAATTAGAGTGACATGTGCCCATCCAAATGCCTAACAGCTACTCTCTCATTGGTTTTCCCTCTTCCCTTTCATCCTCTGCCAAGTTGGCAACGTGTGCGAACCAGGAGCTTAAAGGGGCTGTCTCTCCAAGTTGGGAGATTGATAGGAAAGCAGTTGGAAAGTCAAACCGGAGCACCAGGAGAGGGGCTCTTCGTTGAGTTTTAGAAACCTTTCGTATTCACAGTGTGTCCATTCTCTAGGTTTCCCGTACACGTTATAGCTGTAGTAATATTCCCTTCCACCTGGAGAGCTGGGACCCATGGAATGGGTGCCATGCATTATTGCTTTAAAGGGTCTGCATTTGCTCACCCAATCTCACCAATCCTCTCAGTCCCAAGTGTCCAGCCTCATGCCACATCCAGCTCTCATTGTAGATAGGGTCATTCCAGGTTGCATCCGAGACCCTGAAGGAATTGTAAAGAATTTCCCTGTTTCTTTGTTCTGTTTTTGAAATTCCTTTTTAGAGTGGGTTTGAGCTGATTCTCGCTGCCATGTTTATGCCAGTCTAGACACACTTGATTCCCTTACGGAGACATATCAATACATAGGTTTTAAGATTCTTACTAGTCAGATCTATTCCTCTGCGGGAAATATGGTGTTTTGAGTCCCTTTCACTGAGGAAGGTGTAGGTCTTGTCTATTCCATAGTTGGTTTTTGGAACGGTACCTGTGCTTATATCAAACTCTGGTTTGATGCATCACCCCACCTCTCCTTCCCCCTTAAGCAGGCATAAGAGTGTTTTCTAAATGTGAGACTCTGTTCTCTTGCCTAACTCAGTTCATGTGTAGCCATGTTTACAGGATCTTCCTAAGTGATACCTTATGATAAGTTTCTTTTCCTGTGTGACTTCTTTCACTTAGAATCATCGTACCTGAATCCACTCATTTTGCTGCTACTGGTCTTATGACATTGATTTCGTGGCTGAGGGATATTCCATCGTACGTAAGTTCCACAATGTTTGGAACCATTTTTATATTTCCTGGGATATTTCAGGTGTACCCAGGTTGAGGTTCCTGTAAGCAGTGCAGCCCTCAATTTGGGGGTGGCTCTGTCTTATGGATTTTCAGTTTTCCCAAGGTATATTCCTTAGACTGGAAGTGCCCTTGGCTCTGTAGCTCTGTTGTTTACTTGTTTTAGGGGACACAATGCACTCCTCCAGTGAGGCAGTTGGCAACTTACATCCCGCCCATCAGCATAACAAGGCTCCCTGTTCTCCAGGGCCTGTCTTGCCTTTCTGGTTTTTACACATTTTGTGGATGTCCCTTTTGACCGGTGGGAAGTGATACTTCTTTGTAGTGCAGATTTGCATTGCCCGCTTGCTTGCTTGGCCAAAAAGGGCGTATGCGTTTTCTCCTGAATATATTCAGGAGAAAACGCATACGCCCTTTTTGGCCAAGTGCATCATTGTCGAAGTTGTGCCCCTCTTCCTGTGCTTTACAGGCGATTCCAACGTACCTCTTGAAATCTGTTTCCTGCTATTCTGCCTCGCTTTCAAGTCCGCCTCGTTGCCTTCCCTCAACAGATTTTTGGACGATAGTTGGCCTTGATTACTCTGCCAGTTTGTGAATTGCTGTGCCCCTGAGCTCCATTTTTCAACTCGTTTTTTGTGAGCTGAACGCAAGTCCAAACTTTTGGTTCAGGACCTCTACTGGTTCCCGGTGGGTGGCTGAGACTTTGGTTCATTCTTCTTCCTGCCGGGAAATTAGAGTGACATGTGCCCATCCAAATGCCTAACAGCTACTCTCTCATTGGTTCTCCCTCTTCCCTTTCATCCTCTGCCAAGTTGGCAACGTGTGCGAACCAGGAGCTTAAAGGGGCTGTCTCTCCAAGTTGGGAGATTGATAGGAAAGCAGTTGGAAAGTCAAACCGGAGCACCAGGAGAGGGGCTCTTCGTTGAGTTTTAGAAACCTTTCGTATTCACAGTGTGTCCATTCTCTAGGTTTCCCGTACACGTTATAGCTGTAGTAATATTCCCTTCCACCTGGAGAGCTGGGACCTATGGAATGGGTGCCATGCATTATTGCTTTAAAGGGTCTGCATTTGCTCACCCAATCTCACCAATCCTCTCAGTCCCAAGTGTCCAGCCTCATGCCACATCCAGCTCTCATTGTAGATAGGGTCATTCCAGGTTGCATCCGAGACCCTGAAGGAATTGTAAAGAATTTCCCTGTTTCTTTGTTCTGTTTTTGAAATTCCTTTTTAGAGTGGG
Source organism: Mesoplodon mirus (assembly GCF_964341445.2). NCBI lineage: Eukaryota > Metazoa > Chordata > Mammalia > Artiodactyla > Ziphiidae > Mesoplodon > Mesoplodon mirus. Next base: position 379,526 of record NW_028295801.1, on the reverse strand, counting down.
TTTGAGCTGATTCTCGCTGCCATGTTTATGCCAGTCTAGACACACTTGATTCCCTTACGGAGACATATCAATACATAGGTTTTAAGATTCTTACTAGTCAGATCTATTCCTCTGCGGGAAATATGGTGTTTTGAGTCCCTTTCACTGAGGAAGGTGTAGGTCTTGTCTATTCCATAGTTGGTTTTTGGAACGGTCCCTGTGCTTATATCAAAGTCTGGTTTGATGCATCACCCCACCTCTCCTTCCCCCTTAAGCAGGCATAAGAGTGTTTTCTAAATGTGAGACTCTGTTCTCTTGCCTAACTCAGTTCATGTGTAGCCATGTTTACAGGATCTTCCTAAGTGATATCTTATGATAAGTTTCTTTTCCTGTGTGACTTCTTTCACTTAGAATCATCGTACCTGAATCCACTCATTTTGCTGCTACTGGTCTTATGACATTGATTTCATGGCTGAGGGATATTCCATCGTACGTAAGTTCCACAATGTTTGGAACCATTTTTATATTTCCTGGGATATTTCAGGTGTACCCAGGTTGAGGTTCCTGTAAGCAGTGCAGCCCTCAATTTGGGGGTGGCTCTGTCTTATGGATTTTCAGTTTTCCCAAGGTATATTCCCTAGACTGGAAGTGCCCTTGGCTCTGTAGCTCTGTTGTTTACTTGTTTTAGGGGACACAATGAACTCCTCCAGTGAGGCAGTTGGCAACTTACATCCCGCCCATCAGCATAACAAGGCTCCCTGTTCTCCAGGGCCTGTCTTGCCTTTCTGGTTTTTACACATTTTGTGGATGTCCCTTTTGACCGGTGGGAAGTGATACTTCTTTGTAGTGCAGATTTGCATTGCCCGCTTGCTTGCTTGGCCAAAAAGGGTGTATGCGTTTTCTCCTGAATATATTCAGGAGAAAACGCATACGCCCTTTTTGGCCAAGTGCATCATTGTCGAAGTTGTGCCCCTCTTCCTGTGCTTTATAGGCGATTCCAACGTACCTCTTGAAATCTGTTTCCTGCTATTCTGCCTCGCTTTCAAGTCCGCCTCGTTGCCTTCCCTCAACAGATTTTTGGACGATAGTTGGCCTTGATTACTCTGCCAGTTTGTGAATTGCTGTGCCCCTGAGCTCCATTTTTCAACTCGTTTTTTGTGAGCTGAACGCAAGTCCAAACTTTTGGTTCAGGACCTCTACTGGTTCCCGGTGGGTGGCTGAGACTTTGGTTCATTCTTCTTCCTGCCGGGAAATTAGAGTGACATGTGCCCATCCAAATGCCTAACAGCTACTCTCTCATTGGTTCTCCCTCTTCCCTTTCATCCTCTGCCAAGTTGGCAACGTGTGCGAACCAGGAGCTTAAAGGGGCTGTCTCTCCAATTTGGGAGATTGATAGGAAAGCAGTTGGAAAGTCAAACCGGAGCACCAGGAGAGGGGCTCTTCGTTGAGTTTTAGAAACCTTTCGTATTCACAGAGTGTCCATTCTCTAGGTTTCCCGTACACGTTATAGCTGTAGTAATATTCCCTTCCACCTGGAGAGCTGGGACCCATGGAATGGGTGCCATGCATTATTGCTTTAAAGGGTCTGCATTTGCTCACCCAATCTCACCAATCCTCTCAGTCCCAAGTGTCCAGCCTCATGACACATCCAGCTGTCATTGTAGATAGGGTCATTCCAGGTTGCATTCGAGACTCTGAAGGAATTGTAAAGAATTTCCCTGTTTCTTTGTTCTGTTTTTGAAATTCCTTTTTAGAGTGGGTTTGAGCTGATTCTCGCGGCCATGTTTATGCCAGTCTAGACACACTTGACTCCCTTACGGAGACATATCAATACGTAGGTTTTAAGATTCTTACTAGTCAGATCTATTCCTCTGCGGGAAATATGGGGTTTTGAGTCCCTTTCACTGAGGAAGGTGTAGGTCTTGTCTATTCCATAGTTGGTTTTTGGAACGGTACCTGTGCTTATATCAAACTCTGGTTTGATGCATCACCCCACCTCTCCTTCCCCCTTAAGCAGGCATAAGAGTGTTTTCTAAATGTGAGACTCTGTTCTCTTGCCTAACTCAGTTCATGTGTAGCCATGTTTACAGGATCTTCCTAAGTGATATCTTATGATAAGTTTCTTTTCCTGTGTGACTTCTTTCACTTAGAATCATCGTACCTGAATCCACTCATTTTGCTGCTACTGGTCTTATGACATTGATTTCGTGGCTGAGGGATATTCCATCGTACGTAAGTTCCACAATGTTTGGAACCATTTTTATATTTCCTGGGATATTTCAGGTGTACCCAGGTTGAGGTTCCTGTAAGCAGTGCAGCCCTCAATTTGGGGGTGGCTCTGTCTTATGGATTTTCAGTTTTCCCAAGGTATATTCCTTAGACTGGAAGTGCCCTTGGCTCTGTAGCTCTGTTGTTTACTTGTTTTAGCGGACACAATGCACTCCTCCAGTGAGGCAGTTGGCAACTTACATCCCGCCCATCAGCATAACAAGGCTCCCTGTTCTCCAGGGCCTGTCTTGCCTTTCTGGTTTTTACACATTTTGTGGATGTCCCTTTTGACCGGTGGGAAGTGATACTTCTTTGTAGTGCAGATTTGCATTGCCCGCTTGCTTGCTTGGCCAAAAAGGGCGTATGCGTTTTCTCCTGAATATATTCAGGAGAAAACGCATACGCCCTTTTTGGCCAAGTGCATCATTGTCGACGTTGTGCCCCTCTTCCTGTGCTTTACAGGCGATTCCAACGTACCTCTTGAAATCTGTTTCCTGCTATTCTGCCTCGCTTTCAAGCCCGCCTCGTTGCCTTCCCTCAACAGATTTTTGGACGATAGTTGGCCTTGATTACTCTGCCAGTTTGTGAATTGCTGTGCCCCTGAGCTCCATTTTTCAACTCGTTTTTTGTGAGCTGAACGCAAGTCCAAACTTTTGGTTCAGGACCTCTACTGGTTCCCGGTGGGTGGCTGAGACTTTGGTTCATTCTTCTTCCTGCCGGGAAATTAGAGTGACATGTGCCCATCCAAATGCCTAACAGCTACTCTCTCATTGGTTCTCCCTCTTCCCTTTCATCCTCTGCCAAGTTGGCAACGTGTGCGAACCAGGAGCTTAAAGGGGCTGTCTCTCCAAGTTGGGAGATTGATAGGAAAGCAGTTGGAAAGTCAAACCGGAGCACCAGGAGAGGGGCTCTTCGTTGAGTTTTAGAAACCTTTCGTATTCACAGTGTGTCCATTCTCTAGGTTTCCCGTACACGTTATAGCTGTAGTAATATTCCCTTCCACCTGGAGAGCTGGGACCCATGGAATGGGTGCCATGCATTATTGCTTTAAAGGGTCTGCATTTGCTCACCCAATCTCACCAATCCTCTCAGTCCCAAGTGTCCAGCCTCATGCCACATCCAGCTCTCATTGTAGATAGGGTCATTCCAGGTTGCATCCGAGACCCTGAAGGAATTGTAAAGAATTTCCCTGTTTCTTTGTTCTGTTTTTGAAATTCCTTTTTAGAGTGGGTTTGAGCTGATTCTCGCTGCCATGTTTATGCCAGTCTAGACACACTTGATTCCCTTACGGAGACATATCAATACATAGGTTTTAAGATTCTTACTAGTCAGATCTATTCCTCTGCGGGAAATATGGTGTTTTGAGTCCCTTTCACTGAGGAAGGTGTAGGTCTTGTCTATTCCATAGTTGGTTTTTGGAACGGTCCCTGTGCTTATATCAAACTCTGGTTTGATGCATCACCCCACCTCTCCTTCCCCCTTAAGCAGGCATAAGAGTGTTTTCTAAATGTGAGACTCTGTTCTCTTGCCTAACTCAGTTCATGTGTAGCCATGTTTACAGGATCTTCCTAAGTGATATCTTATGATAAGTTTCTTTTCCTGTGTGACTTCTTTCACTTAGAATCATCGTACCTGAATCCACTCATTTTGCTGCTACTGGTCTTATGACATTGATTTCATGGCTGAGGTATATTCCATCGTACGTAAGTTCCACAATGTTTGGAACCATTTTTATATTTCCTGGGATATTTCAGGTGTACCCAGGTTGAGGTTCCTGTAAGCAGTGCAGCCCTCAATTTGAGGGTGGCTCTGTCTTATGGATTTTCAGTTTTCCCAAGGTATATTCCCTAGACTGGAAGTGCCCTTGGCTCTGTAGCTCTGTTGTTTACTTGTTTTAGGGGACACAATGAACTCCTCCAGTGAGGCAGTTGGCAACTTACATCCCGCCCATCAGCATAACAAGGCTCCCTGTTCTCCAGGGCCTGTCTTGCCTTTCTGGTTTTTACACATTTTGTGGATGTCCCTTTTGACCGGTGGGAAGTGATACTTCTTTGTAGTGCAGATTTGCATTGCCCGCTTGCTTGCTTGGCCAAAAAGGGTGTATGCGTTTTCTCCTGAATATATTCAGGAGAAAACGCATACGCCCTTTTTGGCCAAGTGCATCATTGTCGAAGTTGTGCCCCTCTTCCTGTGCTTTATAGGCGATTCCAACGTACCTCTTGAAATCTGTTTCCTGCTATTCTGCCTCGCTTTCAAGTCCGCCTCGTTGCCTTCCCTCAACAGATTTTTGGACGATAGTTGGCCTTGATTACTCTGCCAGTTTGTGAATTGCTGTGCCCCTGAGCTCCATTTTTCAACTCGTTTTTTGTGAGCTGAACGCAAGTCCAAACTTTTGGTTCAGGACCTCTACTGGTTCCCGGTGGGTGGCTGAGACTTTGGTTCATTCTTCTTCCTGCCGGGAAATTAGAGTGACATGTGCCCATCCAAATGCCTAACAGCTACTCTCTCATTGGTTCTCCCTCTTCCCTTTCATCCTCTGCCAAGTTGGCAACGTGTGCGAACCAGGAGCTTAAAGGGGCTGTCTCTCCAAGTTGGGAGATTGATAGGAAAGCAGTTGGAAAGTCAAACCGGAGCACCAGGAGAGGGGCTCTTCGTTGAGTTTTAGAAACCTTTCGTATTCACAGAGTGTCCATTCTCTAGGTTTCCCGTACACGTTATAGCTGTAGTAATATTCCCTTCCACCTGGAGAGCTGGGACCCATGGAATGGGTGCCATGCATTATTGCTTTAAAGGGTCTGCATTTGCTCACCCAATCTCACCAATCCTCTCAGTCCCAAGTGTCCAGCCTCATGACACATCCAGCTGTCATTGTAGATAGGGTCATTCCAGGTTGCATCCGAGACTCTGAAGGAATTGTAAAGAATTTCCCTGTTTCTTTGTTCTGTTTTTGAAATTCCTTTTTAGAGTGGGTTTGAGCTGATTCTCGCGGCCATGTTTATGCCAGTCTAGACACACTTGACTCCCTTACGGAGACATATCAATACGTAGGTTTTAAGATTCTTACTAGTCAGATCTATTCCTCTGCGGGAAATATGGTGTTTTGAGTCCCTTTCACTGAGGAAGGTGTAGGTCTTGTCTATTCCATAGTTGGTTTTTGGAACGGTACCTGTGCTTATATCAAACTCTGGTTTGATGCATCACCCCACCTCTCCTTCCCCCTTAAGCAGGCATAAGAGTGTTTTCTAAATGTGAGACTCTGTTCTCTTGCCTAACTCAGTTCATGTGTAGCCATGTTTACAGGATCTTCCTAAGTGATATCTTATAATAAGTTTCTTTTCCTGTGTGACTTCTTTCACTTAGAATCATCGTACCTGAATCCACTCATTTTGCTGCTACTGGTCTTATGACATTGATTTCGTGGCTGAGGGATATTCCATCGTACGTAAGTTCCACAATGTTTGGAACCATTTTTATATTTCCTGGGATATTTCAGGTGTACCCAGGTTGAGGTTCCTGTAAGCAGTGCAGCCCTCAATTTGGGGGTGGCTCTGTCTTATGGATTTTCAGTTTTCCCAAGGTATATTCCTTAGACTGGAAGTGCCCTTGGCTCTGTAGCTCTGTTGTTTACTTGTTTTAGCGGACACAATGCACTCCTCCAGTGAGGCAGTTGGCAACTTACATCCCGCCCATCAGCATAACAAGGCTCCCTGTTCTCCAGGGCCTGTCTTGCCTTTCTGGTTTTTACACATTTTGTGGATGTCCCTTTTGACCGGTGGGAAGTGATACTTCTTTGTAGTGCAGATTTGCATTGCCCGCTTGCTTGCTTGGCCAAAAAGGGCGTATGCGTTTTCTCCTGAATATATTCAGGAGAAAACGCATACGCCCTTTTTGGCCAAGTGCATCATTGTCGACGTTGTGCCCCTCTTCCTGTGCTTTACAGGCGATTCCAACGTACCTCTTGAAATCTGTTTCCTGCTATTCTGCCTCGCTTTCAAGTCCGCCTCGTTGCCTTCCCTCAACAGATTTTTGGACGATAGTTGGCCTTGATTACTCTGCCAGTTTGTGAATTGCTGTGCCCCTGAGCTCCATTTTTCAACTCGTTTTTTGTGAGCTGAACGCAAGTCCAAACTTTTGGTTCAGGACCTATACTGGTTCCCGGTGGGTGGCTGAGACTTTGGTTCATTCTTCTTCCTGCCGGGAAATTAGAGTGACATGTGCCCATCCAAATGCCTAACAGCTACTCTCTCATTGGTTCTCCCTCTTCCCTTTCATCCTCTGCCAAGTTGGCAACGTGTGCGAACCAGGAGCTTAAAGGGGCTGTCTCTCCAAGTTGGGAGATTGATAGGAAAGCAGTTGGAAAGTCAAACCGGAGCACCAGGAGAGGGGCTCTTCGTTGAGTTTTAGAAACCTTTCGTATTCACAGTGTGTCCATTCTCTAGGTTTCCCGTACACGTTATAGCTGTAGTAATATTCCCTTCCACCTGGAGAGCTGGGACCCATGGAATGGGTGCCATGCATTATTGCTTTAAAGGGTCTGCATTTGCTCACCCAATCTCACCAATCCTCTCAGTCCCAAGTGTCCAGCCTCATGCCACATCCAGCTCTCATTGTAGATAGGGTCATTCCAGGTTGCATCCGAGACGCTGAAGGAATTGTAAAGAATTTCCCTGTTTCTTTGTTCTGTTTTTGAAATTCCTTTTTAGAGTGGGTTTGAGCTGATTCTCGCGGCCATGTTTATGCCAGTCTAGACACACTTGATTCCCTTACGGAGACATATCAATACGTAGGTTTTAAGATTCTTACTAGTCAGATCTATTCCTCTGCGGGAAATATGGGGTTTTGAGTCCCTTTCACTGAGGAAGGTGTAGGTCTTGTCTATTCCATAGTTGGTTCTTGGAACGGTACCTGTGCTTATATCAAAGTCTGGTTTGATGCATCACCCCACCTCTCCTTCCCCCTTAAGCAGGCATAAGAGTGTTTTCTAAATGTGAGACTCTGTTCTCTTGCCTAACTCAGTTCATGTGTAGCCATGTTTACAGGATCTTCCTAAGTGATATCTTATGATAAGTTTCTTTTCCTGTGTGACTTCTTTCACTTAGAATCATCGTACCTGAATCCACTCATTTTGCTGCTACTGGTCTTATGACATTGATTTCGTGGCTGAGGGATATTCCATCGTACGTAAGTTCCACAATGTTTGGAACCATTTTTATATTTCCTGGGATATTTCAGGTGTACCCAGGTTGAGGTTCCTGTAAGCAGTGCAGCCCTCAATTTGGGGGTGGCTGTGTCTTATGGATTTTCAGTTTTCCCAAGGTATATTCCTTAGACTGGAAGTGCCCTTGGCTCTGTAGCTCTGTTGTTTACTTGTTTTAGCGGACACAATGCACTCCTCCAGTGAGGCAGTTGGCAACTTACATCCCGCCCATCAGCATAACATGGCTCCCTGTTCTCCAGGGCCTGTCTTGCCTTTCTGGTTTTTACACATTTTGTGGATGTCCCTTTTGACTGGTGGGAAGTGATACTTCTTTGTAGTGCAGATTTGCATTGCCCGCTTGCTTGCTTGGCCAAAAAGGGCGTATGCGTTTTCTCCTGAATATATTCAGGAGAAAACGCATACGCCCTTTTTGGCCAAGTGCATCATTGTCGATGTTGTGCCCCTCTTCCTGTGCTTTACAGGCGATTCCAACGTACCTCTTGAGATCTGTTTCCTGGTATTCTGCCTCGCTTTCAAGTCCGCCTCGTTGCCTTCCCTCAACAGATTTTTGGACGATAGTTGGCCTTGATTACTCTGCCAGTTTGTGAATTGCTGTGCCCCTGAGCTCCATTTTTCAACTCGTTTTTTGTGAGCTGAACGCAAGTCCAAACTTTTGGTTCAGGACCTCTACTGGTTCCCGGTGGGTGGCTGAGACTTTGGTTCATTCTTCTTCCTGCCGGGAAATTAGAGTGACATGTGCCCATCCAAATGCCTAACAGCTACTCTCTCATTGGTTCTCCCTCTTCCCTTTCATCCTCTGCCAAATTGGCAACCTGTGCGAACCAGGAGCTTAAAGGGGCTGTCTCTCCAAGTTGGGAGATTGATAGGAAAGCAGTTGGAAAGTCAAACCGGAGCACCAGGAGAGGGGCTCTTCGTTGAGTTTTAGAAACCTTTCGTATTCACAGAGTGTCCATCCTCTAGGTTTCCCGTACACGTTATAGCTGTAGTAATATTCCCTTCCACCTGGAGAGCTGGGACCCATGGAATGCGTGCCATGCATTATTGCTTTAAAGGGTCTGCATTTGCTCACCCAATCTCACCAATCCTCTCAGTCCCAAGTGTCCAGCCTTATGCCACATCCAGCTGTCATTTTAGATAGGGTCAATCCAGGTTGCATCAGAGACCCTGAAGGAATTGTAAAGAATTTCCCTGTTTCTTTGTTCTGTTTTTGAAATTCCTTTTTAGAGTGGGTTTGAGCTGATTCTCGCGGCCATGTTTATGCCAGTCTAGACACACTTGATTCCCTTACGGAGACATATCAATACGTAGGTTTTAAGATTCTTACTAGTCAGATCTATTCCTCTGCGGGAAATATGGGGTTTTGAGTCCCTTTCACTGAGGAAGGTGTAGGTCTTGTCTATTCCATAGTTGGTTTTTGGAACGGTACCTGTGCTTATATCAAAGTCTGGTTTGATGCATCACCCCACCTCTCCTTCCCCCTTAAGCAGGCATAAGAGTGTTTTCTAAATGTGAGACTCTGTTCTCTTGCCTAACTCAGTTCATGTGTAGCCATGTTTACAGGATCTTCCTAAGTGATATCTTATGATAAGTTTCTTTTCCTGTATGACTTCTTTCACTTAGAATCATCGTACCTGAATCCACTCATTTTGCTGCTACTGGTCTTATGACATTGATTTCGTGGCTGAGGGATATTCCATCGTACGTAAGTTCCACAATGTTTGGAACCATTTTTATATTTCCTGGGATATTTCAGGTGTACCCAGGTTGAGGTTCCTGTAAGCAGTGCAGCCCTCAATTTGGGGGTGGCTCTGTCTTATGGATTTTCAGTTTTCCCAAGGTATATTCCTTAGACTGGAAGTGCCCTTGGCTCTGTAGCTCTGTTGTTTACTTGTTTTAGCGGACACAATGCACTCCTCCAGTGAGGCAGTTGGCAACTTACATCCCGCCCATCAGCATAACAAGGCTCCCTGTTCTCCAGGGCCTGTCTTGCCTTTCTGGTTTTTACACATTTTGTGGATGTCCCTTTTGACCGGTGGGAAGTGATACTTCTTTGTAGTGCAGATTTGCATTGCCCGCTTGCTTGCTTGGCCAAAAAGGGCGTATGCGTTTTCTCCTGAATATATTCAGGAGAAAACGCATACGCCCTTTTTGGCCAAGTGCATCATTGTCGACGTTGTGCCCCTCTTCCTGTGCTTTACAGGCGATTCCAACGTACCTCTTGAAATCTGTTTCCTGCTATTCTGCCTCGCTTTCAAGTCCGCCTCGTTGCCTTCCCTCAACAGATTTTTGGACGATAGTTGGCCTTGATTACTCTGCCAGTTTGTGAATTGCTGTGCCCCTGAGCTCCATTTTTCAACTCGTTTTTTGTGAGCTGAACGCAAGTCCAAACTTTTGGTTCAGGACCTATACTGGTTCCCGGTGGGTGGCTGAGACTTTGGTTCATTCTTCTTCCTGCCGGGAAATTAGAGTGACATGTGCCCATCCAAATGCCTAACAGCTACTCTCTCATTGGTTCTCCCTCTTCCCTTTCATCCTCTGCCAAGTTGGCAACGTGTGCGAACCAGGAGCTTAAAGGGGCTGTCTCTCCAAGTTGGGAGATTGATAGGAAAGCAGTTGGAAAGTCAAACCGGAGCACCAGGAGAGGGGCTCTTCGTTGAGTTTTAGAAACCTTTCGTATTCACAGTGTGTCCATTCTCTAGGTTTCCCGTACACGTTATAGCTGTAGTAATATTCCCTTCCACCTGGAGAGCTGGGACCCATGGAATGGGTGCCATGCATTATTGCTTTAAAGGGTCTGCATTTGCTCACCCAATCTCACCAATCCTCTCAGTCCCAAGTGTCCAGCCTCATGCCACATCCAGCTCTCATTGTAGATAGGGTCATTCCAGGTTGCATCCGAGACCCTGAAGGAATTGTAAAGAATTTCCCTGTTTCTTTGTTCTGTTTTTGAAATTCCTTTTTAGAGTGGGTTTGAGCTGATTCTCGCGGCCATGTTTATGCCAGTCTAGACACACTTGATTCCCTTACGGAGACATATCAATACGTAGGTTTTAAGATTCTTACTAGTCAGATCTATTCCTCTGCGGGAAATATGGGGTTTTGAGTCCCTTTCACTGAGGAAGGTGTAGGTCTTGTCTATTCCATAGTTGGTTTTTGGAACGGTACCTGTGCTTATATCAAAGTCTGGTTTGATGCATCACCCCACCTCTCCTTCCCCCTTAAGCAGGCATAAGAGTGTTTTCTAAATGTGAGACTCTGTTCTCTTGCCTAACTCAGTTCATGTGTAGCCATGTTTACAGGATCTTCCTAAGTGATATCTTATGATAAGTTTCTTTTCCTGTGTGACTTCTTTCACTTAGAATCATCGTACCTGAATCCACTCATTTTGCTGCTACTGGTCTTATGACATTGATTTCGTGGCTGAGGGATATTCCATCGTACGTAAGTTCCACAATGTTTGGAACCATTTTTATATTTCCTGGGATATTTCAGGTGTACCCAGGTTGAGGTTCCTGTAAGCAGTGCAGCCCTCAATTTGGGGGTGGCTCTGTCTTATGGATTTTCAGTTTTCCCAAGGTATATTCCTTAGACTGGAAGTGCCCTTTGCTCTGTAGCTCTGTTGTTTACTTGTTTTAGCGGACACAATGCACTCCTCCAGTGAGGCAGTTGGCAACTTACATCCCGCCCATCAGCATAACAAGGCTCCCTGTTCTCCAGGGCCTGTCTTGCCTTTCTGGTTTTTACACATTTTGTGGATGTCCCTTTTGACCGGTGGGAAGTGATACTTCTTTGTAGTGCAGATTTGCATTGCCCGCTTGCTTGCTTGGCCAAAAAGGGCGTATGCGTTTTCTCCTGAATATATTCAGGAGAAAACGCATACGCCCTTTTTGGCCAAGTGCATCATTGTCGACGTTGTGCCCCTCTTCCTGTGCTTTACAGGCGATTCCAACGTACCTCTTGAAATCTGTTTCCTGCTATTCTGCCTCGCTTTCAAGTCCGCCTCGTTGCCTTCCCTCAACAGATTTTTGGACGATAGTTGGCCTTGATTACTCTGCCAGTTTGTGAATTGCTGTGCCCCTGAGCTCCATTTTTCAACTCGTTTTTTGTGAGCTGAACGCAAGTCCAAACTTTTGGTTCAGGACCTCTACTGGTTCCCGGTGGGTGGCTGAGACTTTGGTTCATTCTTCTTCCTGCCGGGAAATTAGAGTGACATGTGCCCATCCAAATGCCTAACAGCTACTCTCTCATTGGTTCTCCCTCTTCCCTTTCATCCTCTGCCAAATTGGCAACCTGTGCGAACCAGGAGCTTAAAGGGGCTGTCTCTCCAAGTTGGGAGATTGATAGGAAAGCAGTTGGAAAGTCAAACCGGAGCACCAGGAGAGGGGCTCTTCGTTGAGTTTTAGAAACCTTTCGTATTCACAGTGTGTCCATTCTCTAGGTTTCCCGTACACGTTATAGCTGTAGTAATATTCCCTTCCACCTGGAGAGCTGGGACCCATGGAATGGCTGCCATGCATTATTGCTTTAAAGGGTCTGCATTTGCTCACCCAATCTCACCAATCCTCTCAGTCCCAAGTGTCCAGCCTCATGCCACATCCAGCTGTCATTGTAGATAGGGTCATTCCAGGTTGCATCCGAGACGCTGAAGGAATTGTAAAGAATTTCCCTGTTTCTTTGTTCTGTTTTTGAAATTCCTTTTTAGAGTGGGTTTGAGCTGATTCTCGCGGCCATGTTTATGCCAGTCTAGACACACTTGATTCCCTTACGGAGACATATCAATACGTAGGTTTTAAGATTCTTACTAGTCAGATCTATTCCTCTGCGGGAAATATGGGGTTTTGAGTCCCTTTCACTGAGGAAGGTGTAGGTCTTGTCTATTCCATAGTTGGTTTTTGGAACGGTACCTGTGCTTATATCAAAGTCTGGTTTGATGCATCACCCCACCTCTCCTTCCCCCTTAAGCAGGCATAAGAGTGTTTTCTAAATGTGAGACTCTGTTCTCTTGCCTAACTCAGTTCATGTGTAGCCATGTTTACAGGATCTTCCTAAGTGATATCTTATGATAAGTTTCTTTTCCTGTGTGACTTCTTTCACTTAGAATCATCGTACCTGAATCCACTCATTTTGCTGCTACTGGTCTTATGACATTGATTTCGTGGCTGAGGGATATTCCATCGTACGTAAGTTCCACAATGTTTGGAACCATTTTTATATTTCCTGGGATATTTCAGGTGTACCCAGGTTGAGGTTCCTGTAAGCAGTGCAGCCCTCAATTTGGGGGTGGCTCTGTCTTATGGATTTTCAGTTTTCCCAAGGTATATTCCTTAGACTGGAAGTGCCCTTGGCTCTGTAGCTCTGTTGTTTACATGTTTTAGCGGACACAATGCACTCCTCCAGTGAGGCAGTTGGCAACTTACATCCCGCCCATCAGCATAACAAGGCTCCCTGTTCTCCAGGGCCTGTCTTGCCTTTCTGGTTTTTACACATTTTGTGGATGTCCCTTTTGACCGGTGGGAAGTGATACTCCTTTGTAGTGCAGATTTGCATTGCCCGCTTGCTTGCTTGGCCAAAAAGGGCGTATGCGTTTTCTCCTGAATATATTCAGGAGAAAACGCATACGCCCTTTTTGGCCAAGTGCATCATTGTCGAAGTTGTGCCCCTCTTCCTGTGCTTTACAGGCGATTCCAACGTACCTCTTGAAATCTGTTTCCTGCTATTCTGCCTCGCTTTCAAGTCCGCCTCGTTGCCTTCCCTCAACAGATTTTTGGACGATAGTTGGCCTTGATTACTCTGCCAGTTTGTGAATTGCTGTGCCCCTGAGCTCCATTTTTCAACTCGTTTTTTGTGAGCTGAACGCAAGTCCAAACTTTTGGTTCAGGACCTATACTGGTTCCCGGTGGGTGGCTGAGACTTTGGTTCATTCTTCTTCCTGCCGGGAAATTAGAGTGACATGTGCCCATCCAAATGCCTAACAGCTACTCTCTCATTGGTTCTCCCTCTTCCCTTTCATCCTCTGCCAAGTTGGCAACGTGTGTGAACCAGGAGCTTAAATGGGCTGTCTCTCCAAGTTGGGAGATTGATAGGAAAGCAGTTGGAAAGTCAAACCGGAGCACCAGGAGAGGGGCTCTTCGTTGAGTTTTAGAAACCTTTCGTATTCACAGTGTGTCCATTCTCTAGGTTTCCCGTACACGTTATAGCTGTAGTAATATTCCCTTCCACCTGGAGAGCTGGGACCCATGGAATGGGTGCCATGCATTATTGCTTTAAAGGGTCTGCATTTGCTCACCCAATCTCACCAATCCTCTCAGTCCCAAGTGTCCAGCCTCATGCCACATCCAGCTGTCATTGTAGATAGGGTCATTCCAGGTTGCATCCGAGACCCTGAAGGAATTGTAAAGAATTTCCCTGTTTCTTTGTTCTGTTTTTGAAATTCCTTTTTAGAGTGGGTTTGAGCTGATTCTCGCGGCCATGTTTATGCCAGTCTAGACACACTTGATTCCCTTACGGAGACATATCAATACGTAGGTTTTAAGATTCTTACTAGTCAGATCTATTCCTCTGCGGGAAATATGGGGTTTTGAGTCCCTTTCACTGAGGAAGGTGTAGGTCTTGTCTATTCCATAGTTGGTTTTTGGAACGGTACCTGTGCTTATATCAAAGTCTGGTTTGATGCATCACCCCACCTCTCCTTCCCCCTTAAGCAGGCATAAGAGTGTTTTCTAAATGTGAGACTCTGTTCTCTTGCCTAACTCAGTTCATGTGTAGCCATGTTTACAGGATCTTCCTAAGTGATATCTTATGATAAGTTTCTTTTCCTGTGTGACTTCTTTCACTTAGAATCATCGTACCTGAATCCACTCATTTTGCTGCTACTGGTCTTATGACATTGATTTCGTGGCTGAGGGATATTCCATCGTACGTAAGTTCCACAATGTTTGGAACCATTTTTATATTTCCTGGGATATTTCAGGTGTACCCAGGTTGAGGTTCCTGTAAGCAGTGCAGCCCTCAATTTGGGGGTGGCTCTGTCTTATGGATTTTCAGTTTTCCCAAGGTATATTCCTTAGACTGGAAGTGCCCTTGGCTCTGTAGCTCTGTTGTTTACTTGTTTTAGCGGACACAATGCACTCCTCCAGTGAGGCAGTTGGCAACTTACATCCCGCCCATCAGCATAACAAGGCTCCCTGTTCTCCAGGGCCTGTCTTGCCTTTCTGGTTTTTACACATTTTGTGGATGTCCCTTTTGACCGGTGGGAAGTGATACTTCTTTGTAGTGCAGATTTGCATTGCCCGCTTGCTTGCTTGGCCAAAAAGGGCGTATGCGTTTTCTCCTGAATATATTCAGGAGAAAACGCATACGCCCTTTTTGGCCAAGTGCATCATTGTCGACGTTGTGCCCCTCTTCCTGTGCTTTACAGGCGATTCCAACGTACCTCTTGAAATCTGTTTCCTGCTATTCTGCCTCGCTTTCAAGTCCGCCTCGTTGCCTTCCCTCAACAGATTTTTGGACGATAGTTGGCCTTGATTACTCTGCCAGTTTGTGAATTGCTGTGCCCCTGAGCTCCATTTTTCAACTCGTTTTTTGTGAGCTGAACGCAAGTCCAAACTTTTGGTTCAGGACCTCTACTGGTTCCCGGTGGGTGGCTGAGACTTTGGTTCATTCTTCTTCCTGCCGGGAAATTAGAGTGACATGTGCCCATCCAAATGCCTAACAGCTACTCTCTCATTGGTTCTCCCTCTTCCCTTTCATCCTCTGCCAAATTGGCAACCTGTGCGAACCAGGAGCTTAAAGGGGCTGTCTCTCCAAGTTGGGAGATTGATAGGAAAGCAGTTGGAAAGTCAAACCGGAGCACCAGGAGAGGGGCTCTTCGTTGAGTTTTAGAAACCTTTCGTATTCACAGTGTGTCCATTCTCTAGGTTTCCCGTACACGTTATAGCTGTAGTAATATTCCCTTCCACCTGGAGAGCTGGGACCCATGGAATGGCTGCCATGCATTATTGCTTTAAAGGGTCTGCATTTGCTCACCCAATCTCACCAATCCTCTCAGTCCCAAGTGTCCAGCCTTATGCCACATCCAGCTGTCATTGTAGATAGGGTCAATCCAGGTTGCATCAGAGACCCTGAAGGAATTGTAAAGAATTTCCCTGTTTCTTTGTTCTGTTTTTGAAATTCCTTTTTAGAGAGGGTTTGAGCTGATTCTCGCGGTCATGTTTATGCCAGTCTAGACATACTTGATTCCCTTACGGAGACATATCAACACATAGGTTTTAAGATTCTTACTAGTCAGATCTATTCCTCTGCGTGAAATATGGGGTTTTGAGTCCCTTTCACTGAGGAAGGTGTAGGTCTTGTCTATTCCATAGTTGGTTTTTGGAACGGTACCTGTGCTTATATCAAAGTCTGGTTTGATGCATCACCCCACCTCTCCTTCCCCCTTAAGCAGGCATAAGAGTGTTTTCTAAATGTGAGACTCTGTTCTCTTGCCTAACTCAGTTCATGTGTAGCCATGTTTACAGGATCTTCCTAAGTGATATCTTATGATAAGTTTCTTTTCCTGTGTGACTTCTTTCACTTAGAATCATCGTACCTGAATCCACTCATTTTGCTGCTACTGGTCTTATGACATTGATTTCGTGGCTGAGGGATATTCCATCGTACGTAAGTTCCACAATGTTTGGAACCATTTTTATATTTCCTGGGATATTTCAGGTGTACCCAGGTTGAGGTTCCTGTAAGCAGTGCAGCCCTCAATTTGGGGGTGGCTCTGTCTTATGGATTTTCAGTTTTCCCAAGGTATATTCCTTAGACTGGAAGTGCCCTTGGCTCTGTAGCTCTGTTGTTTACTTGTTTTAGCGGACACAATGCACTCCTCCAGTGAGGCAGTTGGCAACTTACATCCCGCCCATCAGCATAACAAGGCTCCCTGTTCTCCAGGGCCTGTCTTGCCTTTCTGGTTTTTACACATTTTGTGGATGTCCCTTTTGACCGGTGGGAAGTGATACTTCTTTGTAGTGCAGATTTGCATTGTCCGCTTGCTTGCTTGGCCAAAAAGGGCGTATGCGTTTTCTCCTGAATATATTCAGGAGAAAACGCATACGCCCTTTTTGGCCAAGTGCATCATTGTCGAAGTTGTGCCCCTCTTCCTGTGCTTTACAGGCGATTCCAACGTACCTCTTGAAATCTGTTTCCTGCTATTCTGCCTCGCTTTCAAGTCCGCCTCGTTGCCTTCCCTCAACAGATTTTTGGACGATAGTTGGCCTTGATTACTCTGCCAGTTTGTGAATTGCTGTGCCCCTGAGCTCCATTTTTCAACTCGTTTTTTGTGAGCTGAACGCAAGTCCAAACTTTTGGTTCAGGACCTCTACTGGTTCCCGGTGGGTGGCTGAGACTTTGGTTCATTCTTCTTCCTGCCGGGAAATTAGAGTGACATGTGCCCATCCAAATGCCTAACAGCTACTCTCTCATTGGTTCTCCCTCTTCCCTTTCATCCTCTGCCAAATTGGCAACCTGTGCGAACCAGGAGCTTAAAGGGGCTGTCTCTCCAAGTTGGGAGATTGATAGGAAAGCAGTTGGAAAGTCAAACCGGAGCACCAGGAGAGGGGCTCTTCGTTGAGTTTTAGAAACCTTTCGTATTCACAGTGTGTCCATTCTCTAGGTTTCCCGTACACGTTATAGCTGTAGTAATATTCCCTTCCACCTGGAGAGCTGGGACCCATGGAATGGGTGCCATGCATTATTGCTTTAAAGGGTCTGCATTTGCTCACCCAATCTCACCAATCCTCTCAGTCCCAAGTGTCCAGCCTTATGCCACATCCAGCTGTCATTGTAGATAGGGTCATTCCAGGTTGCATCAGAGACCCTGAAGGAATTGTAAAGAATTTCCCTGTTTCTTTGTTCTGTTTTTGAAATTCCTTTTAAAGTGGGTTTGAGCTGATTCTCGCGGCCATGTTTATGCCAGTCTAGACACACTTGATTCCCTTACGGAGACATATCAATACATAGGTTTTAAGATTCTTACTAGTCAGATCTATTCCTCTGCGGGAAATATGGGGTTTTGAGTCCCTTTCACTGAGGAAGGTGTAGGTCTTGTCTATTCCATAGTTGGTTTTTGGAACGGTACCTGTGCTTATATCAAAGTCTGGTTTGATGCATCACCCCACCTCTCCTTCCCCCTTAAGCAGGCATAAGAGTGTTTTCTAAATGTGAGACTCTGTTCTCTTGCCTAACTCAGTTCATGTGTAGCCATGTTTACAGGATCTTCCTAAGTGATATCTTATGATAAGTTTCTTTTCCTGTGTGACTTCTTTCACTTAGAATCATCGTACCTGAATCCACTCATTTTGCTGCTACTGGTTTTATGACATTGATTTCGTGGCTGAGGGATATTCCATCGTACGTAAGTTCCACAATGTTTGGAACCATTTTTATATTTCCTGGGATATTTCAGGTGTACCCAGGTTGAGGTTCCTGTAAGCAGTGCAGCCCTCAATTTGGGGGTGGCTCTGTCTTATGGATTTTCAGTTTTCCCAAGGTATATTCCTTAGACTGGAAGTGCCCTTGGCTCTGTAGCTCTGTTGTTTACTTGTTTTAGGGGACACAATGCACTCCTCCAGTGAGGCAGTTGGCAACTTACATCCCGCCCATCAGCATAACAAGGCTCCCTGTTCTCCAGGGCCTGTCTTGCCTTTCTGGTTTTTACACATTTTGTGGATGTCCCTTTTGACCGGTGGGAAGTGATACTTCTTTGTAGTGCAGATTTGCATTGCCCGCTTGCTTGCTTGGCCAAAAAGGGCGTATGCGTTTTCTCCTGAATATATTCAGGAGAAAACGCATACGCCCTTTTTGGCCAAGTGCATCATTGTCGAAGTTGTGCCCCTCTTCCTGTGCTTTACAGGCGATTCCAACGTACCTCTTGAAATCTCTTTCCTGCTATTCTGCCTCGCTTTCAAGTCCGCCTCGTTGCCTTCCCTCAACAGATTTTTGGACGATAGTTGGCCTTGATTACTCTGCCAGTTTGTGAATTGCTGTGCCCCTGAGCTCCATTTTTCAACTCGTTTTTTGTGAGCTGAACGCAAGTCCAAACTTTTGGTTCAGGACCTCTACTGGTTCCCGGTGGGTGGCTGAGACTTTGGTTCATTCTTCTTCCTGCCGGGAAATTAGAGTGACATGTGCCCATCCAAATGCCTAACAGCTACTCTCTCATTGGTTCTCCCTCTTCCCTTTCATCCTCTGCCAAATTGGCAACCTGTGCGAACCAGGAGCTTAAAGGGGCTGTCTCTCCAAGTTGGGAGATTGATAGGAAAGCAGTTGGAAAGTCAAACCGGAGCACCAGGAGAGGGGCTCTTCGTTGAGTTTTAGAAACCTTTCGTATTCACAGTGTGTCCATTCTCTAGGTTTCCCGTACACGTTATAGCTGTAGTAATATTCCCTTCCACCTGGAGAGCTGGGACCCATGGAATGGGTGCCATGCATTATTGCTTTAAAGGGTCTGCATTTGCTCACCCAATCTCACCAATCCTCTCAGTCCCAAGTGTCCAGCCTTATGCCACATCCAGCTGTCATTGTAGATAGGGTCATTCCAGGTTGCATCAGAGACCCTGAAGGAATTGTAAAGAATTTCCCTGTTTCTTTGTTCTGTTTTTGAAATTCCTTTTTAGAGAGGGTTTGAGCTGATTCTCGCTGCCATGTTTATGCCAGTCTAGACACACTTGATTCCCTTACGGAGACATATCAATACATAGGTTTTAAGATTCTTACTAGTCAGATCTATTCCTCTGCGGGAAATATGGGGTTTTGAGTCCCTTTCACTGAGGAAGGTGGAGGTCTTGTCTATTCCATAGTTGGTTTTTGGAACGGTTCCTGTGCTTATATCAAAGTCTGGTTTGATGCATCACCCCACCTCTCCTTCCCCCTTAAGCAGGCATAAGAGTGTTTTCTAAATGTGAGACTCTGTTCTCTTGCCTAACTCAGTTCATGTGTAGCCATGTTTACAGGATCTTCCTAAGTGATATCTTATGATAAGTTTCTTTTCCTGTGTGACTTCTTTCACTTAGAATCATCGTACCTGAATCCACTCATTTTGCTGCTACTGGTCTTATGACATTGATTTCATGGCTGAGGGATATTCCATCGTACGTAAGTTCCACAATGTTTGGAACCATTTTTATATTTCCTGGGATATTTCAGGTGTACCCAGGTTGAGGTTCCTGTAAGCAGTGCAGCCCTCAATTTTGGGGTGGCTCTGTCTTATGGATTTTCAGTTTTCCCAAGGTATATTCCCTAGACTGGAAGTGCCCTTGGCTCTGTAGCTCTGTTGTTTACTTGTTTTAGGGAACACAATGCACTCCTCCAGTGAGGCAGTTGGCAACTTACATCCCGCCCATCAGCATAACAAGGCTCCCTGTTCTCCAGGGCCTGTCTTGCCTTTCTGGTTTTTACACATTTTCTGGATATCCCTTTTGACCGGTGGGAAGTGATACTTCTTTGTAGTGCAGATTTGCATTGCCCGCTTGCTTGCTTGGCCAAAAAGGGCGTATGCGTTTTCTCCTGAATATATTCAGGAGAAAACGCATACGCCCTTTTTGGCCAAGTGCATCATTGTCGAAGTTGTGCCCCTCTTCCTGTGCTTTACAGGCGATTCCAACGTACCTCTTGAAATCTCTTTCCTGCTATTCTGCCTCGCTTTCAAGTCCGCCTCGTTGCCTTCCCTCAACAGATTTTTGGACGATAGTTGGCCTTGATTACTCTGCCAGTTTGTGAATTCCTGTGCCCCTGAGCTCCATTTTTCAACTCGTTTTTTGTGAGCTGAACGCAAGTCTAAACTTTTGGTTCAGGACCTCTACTGGGTCCCAGTGGGTGGCTGAGACTTTGGTTCATTCTTCTTCCTGCCGGGAAATTAGAGTGACATGTGCCCATCCAAATGCCTAACAGCTACTCTCTCATTGGTTCTCCCTCTTCCCTTTCATCCTCTGCCAAATTGGCAACCTGTGCGAACCAGGAGCTTAAAGGGGCTGTCTCTCCAAGTTGGGAGATTGATAGGAAAGCAGTTGGAAAGTCAAACCGGAGCACCAGGAGAGGGGCTCTTCGTTGAGTTTTAGAAACCTTTCGTATTCACAGTGTGTCCATTCTCTAGGTTTCCCGTACACGTTATAGCTGTAGTAATATTCCCTTCCACCTGGAGAGCTGGGACCCATGGAATGGGTGCCATGCATTATTGCTTTAAAGGGTCTGCATTTGCTCACCCAATCTCACCAATCCTCTCAGTCCCAAGTGTCCAGCCTTATGCCACATCCAGCTGTCATTGTAGATAGGGTCAATCCAGGTTGCATCAGAGACCCTGAAGGAATTGTAAAGAATTTCCCCGTTTCTTTGTTCTGTTTTTGAAATTCCATTTTAGAGTGGGTTTGAGCTGATTCTCGCGGCCATGTTTATGCCAGTCTAGACATACTTGATTCCCTTACGGAGACATATCAACACATAGGTTTTAAGATTCTTACTAGTCAGATCGATTCCTCTGCGGGAAATATGGGGTTTTGAGTCCCTTTCACTGAGGAAGGTGTAGTTCTTGTCTATTCCATAGTTGGTTTTTGGAACGGTACCTGTGCTTATATCAAACTCTGGTTTGATGCATCACCCCACCTCTCCTTCCCCCTTAAGCAGGCATAAGAGTGTTTTCTAAATGTGAGACTCTGTTCTCTTGCCTAACTCAGTTCATGTGTAGCCATGTTTACAGGATCTTCCTAAGTGATATCTTATGATAAGTTTCTTTTCCTGTGTGACTTCTTTCACTTAGAATCATCGTACCTGAATCCACTCATTTTGCTGCTACTGGTCTTATGACATTGATTTCGTGGCTGAGGGATATTCCATCGTACGTAAGTTCCACAATGTTTGGAACCATTTTTATATTTCCTGGGATATTTCTGGTGTACCCAGGTTGAGGTTCCTGTAAGCAGTGCAGCCCTCAATTTGGGGGTGGCTCTGTCTTATGGATTTTCAGTTTTCCCAAGGTATATTCCCTAGACTGGAAGTGCCCTTGGCTCTGTAGCTCTGTTGTTTACTTGTTTTAGGGGACACAATGCACTCCTCCAGTGAGGCAGTTGGCAACTTACATCCCGCCCATCAGCATAACAAGGCTCCCTGTTCTCCAGGGCCTGTCTTGCCTTTCTGGTTTTTACACATTTTGTGGATGTCCCCTTTGACCGGTGGGAAGTGATACTTCTTTGTAGTGCAGATTTGCATTGCCCGCTTGCTTGCTTGGCCAAAAAGGGCGTATGCGTTTTCTCCTGAATATATTCAGGAGAAAACGCATACGCCCTTTTTGGCCAAGTGCATCATTGTCGACGTTGTGCCCCTCTTCCTGTGCTTTACAGGCGATTCCAACGTACCTCTTGAAATCTGTTTCCTGCTATTCTGCCTCGCTTTCAAGTCCGCCTCGTTGCCTTCCCTCAACAGATTTTTGGACGATAGTTGGCCTTGATTACTCTGCCAGTTTGTGAATTGCTGTGCCCCTGAGCTCCATTTTTCAACTCGTTTTTTGTGAGCTGAACGCAAGTCCAAACTTTTGGTTCAGGACCTCTACTGGTTCCCGGTGGGTGGCTGAGACTTTGGTTCATTCTTCTTCCTGCCGGGAAATTAGAGTGACATGTGCCCATCCAAATGCCTAACAGCTACTCTCTCATTGGTTCTCCCTCTTCCCTTTCATCCTCTGCCAAGTTGGCAACGTGTGCGAACCAGGAGCTTAAAGGGGCTGTCTCTCCAAGTTGGGAGATTGATAGGAAAGCAGTTGGAAAGTCAAACCGGAGCACCAGGAGAGGGGCTCTTCGTTGAGTTTTAGAAACCTTTCGTATTCACAGTGTGTCCATTCTCTAGGTTTCCCGTACACGTTATAGCTGTAGTAATATTCCCTTCCACCTGGAGAGCTGGGACCCATGGAATGGGTGCCATGCATTATTGCTTTAAAGGGTCTGCATTTGCTCACCCAATCTCACCAATCCTCTCAGTCCCAAGTGTGCAGCCTTATGCCACATCCAGCTGTCATTGTAGATAGGGTCATTCCAGGTTGCATCCGAGACCCTGAAGGAATTGTAAAGAATTTCACTGTTTCTTTGTTCTGTTTTTGAAATTCCTTTTTAGAGAGGGTTTGAGCTGATTCTCGCGGCCATGTTTATGCCAGTCTAGACACACTTGATTCCCTTACGGAGACATATCAATACGTAGGTTTTAAGATTCTTACTAGTCAGATCTATTCCTCTGCGTGAAATATGGGGTTTTGAGTCCCTTTCACTGAGGAAGGTGTAGGTCTTGTCTATTCCATAGTTGGTTTTTGGAACGGTACCTGTGCTTATATCAAAGTCTGGTTTGATGCATCACCCCACCTCTCCTTCCCCCTTAAGCAGGCATAAGAGTGTTTTCTAAATGTGAGACTCTGTTCTCTTGCCTAACTCAGTTCATGTGTAGCCATGTTTACAGGATCTTCCTAAGTGATATCTTATGATAAGTTTCTTTTCCTGTGTGACTTCTTTCACTTAGAATCATCGTACCTGAATCCACTCATTTTGCTGCTACTGGTCTTATGACATTGATTTCGTGGCTGAGGGATATTCCATCGTACGTAAGTTCCACAATGTTTGGAACCATTTTTATATTTCCTGGGATATTTCAGGTGTACCCAGGTTGAGGTTCCTGTAAGCAGTGCAGCCCTCAATTTGGGGGTGGCTCTGTCTTATGGATTTTCAGTTTTCCCAAGGTATATTCCTTAGACTGGAAGAGCCCTTGGCTCTGTAGCTCTGTTGTTTACTTGTTTTAGCGGACACAATGCACTCCTCCAGTGAGGCAGTTGGCAACTTACATCCCGCCCATCAGCATAACAAGGCTCCCTGTTCTCCAGGGCCTGTCTTGCCTTTCTGGTTTTTACACATTTTGTGGATGTCCCCTTTGACCGGTGGGAAGTGATACTTCTTTGTAGTGCAGATTTGCATTGCCCGCTTGCTTGCTTGGCCAAAAAGGGCGTATGCGTTTTCTCCTGAATATATTCAGGAGAAAACGCATACGCCCTTTTTGGCCAAGTGCATCATTGTCGACGTTGTGCCCCTCTTCCTGTGCTTTACAGGCGATTCCAACGTACCTCTTGAAATCTGTTTCCTGCTATTCTGCCTCGCTTTCAAGTCCGCCTCGTTGCCTTCCCTCAACAGATTTTTGGACGATAGTTGGCCTTGATTACTCTGCCAGTTTGTGAATTGCTGTGCCCCTGAGCTCCATTTTTCAACTCGTTTTTTGTGAGCTGAACGCAAGTCCAAACTTTTGGTTCAGGACCTCTACTGGTTCCCGGTGGGTGGCTGAGACTTTGGTTCATTCTTCTTCCTGCCGGGAAATTAGAGTGACATGTGCCCATCCAAATGCCTAACAGCTACTCTCTCATTTGTTCTCCCTCTTCCCTTTCATCCTCTGCCAAATTGGCAACCTGTGCGAACCAGGAGCTTAAAGGGGCTGTCTCTCCAAGTTGGGAGATTGATAGGAAAGCAGTTGGAAAGTCAAACCGGAGCACCAGGAGAGGGGCTCTTCGTTGAGTTTTAGAAACCTTTCGTATTCACAGTGTGTCCATTATCTAGGTTTCCCGTACACGTTATAGCTGTAGTAATATTCCCTTCCACCTGGAGAGCTGGGACCCATGGAATGGGTGCCATGCATTATTGCTTTAAAGGGTCTGCATTTGCTCACCCAATCTCACCAATCCTCTCAGTCCCAAGAGTCCAGCCTTATGCCACATCCAGCTGTCATTGTAGATAGGGTCAATCCAGGTTGCATCAGAGACCCTGAAGGAATTGTAAAGAATTTCCCTGTTTCTTTGTTCTGTTTTTGAAATTCCTTTTTAGAGTGGGTTTGAGCTGATTCTCGCGGCCATGTTTATGCCAGTCTAGACATACTTGATTCCCTTACGGAGACATATCAACACATAGGTTTTAAGATTCTTACTAGTCAGATCTATTCCTCTGCGGGAAATATGGGGTTTTGAGTCCCTTTCACTGAGGAAGGTGTAGGTCTTGTCTATTCCATAGTTGGTTTTTGGAACGGTACCTGTGCTTATATCAAAGTCTGGTTTGATGCATCACCCCACCTCTCCTTCCCCCTTAAGCAGGCATAAGAGTGTTTTCTAAATGTGAGACTCTGTTCTCTTGCCTAACTCAGTTCATGTGTAGCCATGTTTACAGGATCTTCCTAAGTGATATCTTATGATAAGTTTCTTTTCCTGTGTGACTTCTTTCACTTAGAATCATCGTACCTGAATCCACTCATTTTGCTGCTACTGGTCTTATGACATTGATTTCGTGGCTGAGGGATATTCCATCGTACGTAAGTTCCACAATGTTTGGAACCATTTTTATATTTCCTGGGATATTTCAGGTGTACCGAGGTTGAGGTTCCTGTAAGCAGTGCAGCCCTCAATTTGGGGGTGGCTCTGTCTTATGGATTTTCAGTTTTCCCAAGGTATATTCCCTAGACTGGAAGTGCCCTTGGCTCTGTACCTCTGTTGTTTACTTGTTTTAGGGAACACAATGCACTCCTCCAGTGAGGCAGTTGGCAACGTACATCCCGCCCATCAGCATAACAAGGCTCCCTGTTCTCCAGGGCCTGTCTTGCCTTTCTGGTTTTTACACATTTTGTGGATGTCCCCTTTGACCGGTGGGAAGTGATACTTCTTTGTAGTGCAGATTTGCATTGCCCGCTTGCTTGCTTGGCCAAAAAGGGCGTATGCGTTTTCTCCTGAATATATTCAGGAGAAAACGCATACGCCCTTTTTGGCCAAGTGCATCATTGTCGATGTTGTGCCCCTCTTCCTGTGCTTTACAGGCGATTCCAACGTACCTCTTGAAATCTGTTTCCTGCTATTCTGCCTCCCTTTCAAGTCCGCCTCGTTGCCTTCCCTCAACAGATTTTTGGACGATAGTTGGCCTTGATTACTCTGCCAGTTTGTGAATTGCTGTGGCCCTGAGCTCCATTTTTCAACTCGTTTTTTGTGAGCTGAACGCAAGTCCAAACTTTTGGTTCAGGACCTCTACTGGTTCCCGGTGGGTGGCTGAGACTTTGGTTCATTCTTCTTCCTGCCGGGAAATTAGAGTGACATGTGCCCATCCAAATGCCTAACAGCTACTCTCTCATTGGTTCTCCCTCTTCCCTTTCATCCTCTGCCAAGTTGGCAACGTGTGCGAACCAGGAGCTTAAAGGGGCTGTCTCTCCAAGTTGGGAGATTGATAGGAAAGCAGTTGGAAAGTCAAACCGGAGCACCAGGAGAGGGACTCTTCGTTGAGTTTTAGAAACCTTTCGTATTCACAGTGTGTCCATTCTCTAGGTTTCCCGTACACGTTATAGCTGTAGTAATATTCCCTTCCACCTGGAGAGCTGGGACCCATGGAATGGGTGCCATTCATTATTGCTTTAAAGGGTCTGCATTTGCTCACACAATCTCACCAATCCTCTCAGTCCCAAGTGTCCAGCCTTATGCCACATCCAGCTGTCATTGTAGATAGGGTCATTCCAGGTTGCATCCGAGACCCTGAAGGAATTGTAAAGAATTTCACTGTTTCTTTGTTCTGTTTTTGAAATTCCTTTTTAGAGAGGGTTTGAGCTGATTCTCGCGGCCATGTTTATGCCAGTCTAGACACACTTGATTCCCTTACGGAGACATATCAATACGTAGGTTTTAAGATTCTTACTAGTCAGATCTATTCCTCTGCGGGAAATATGGGGTTTTGAGTCCCTTTCACTGAGGAAGGTGTAGGTCTTGTCTATTCCATAGTTGGTTTTTGGAACGGTACCTGTGCTTATATCAAAGTCTGGTTTGATGCATCACCCCACCTCTCCTTCCCCCTTAAGCAGGCATAAGAGTGTTTTCTAAATGTGAGACTCTGTTCTCTTGCCTAACTCAGTTCATGTGTAGCCATGTTTACAGGATCTTCCTAAGTGATATCTTATGATAAGTTTCTTTTCCTGTGTGACTTCTTTCACTTAGAATCATCGTACCTGAATCCACTCATTTTGCTGCTACTGGTCTTATGACATTGATTTCGTGGCTGAGGGATATTCCATCGTACGTAAGTTCCACAATGTTTGGAACCATTTTTATATTTCCTGGGATATTTCAGGTGTACCCAGGTTGAGGTTCCTGTAAGCAGTGCAGCCCTCAATTTGGGGGTGGCTCTGTCTTATGGATTTTCAGTTTTCCCAAGGTATATTCCTTAGACTGGAAGTGCCCTTGGCTCTGTAGCTCTGTTGTTTACTTGTTTTAGCGGACACAATGCACTCCTCCAGTGAGGCAGTTGGCAACTTACATCCCGCCCATCAGCATAACAAGGCTCCCTGTTCTCCAGGGCCTGTCTTGCCTTTCTGGTTTTTACACATTTTGTGGATGTCCCTTTTGACCGGTGGGAAGTGATACTTCTTTGTAGTGCAGATTTGCATTGCCCGCTTGCTTGCTTGGCCAAAAAGGGCGTATGCGTTTTCTCCTGAATATATTCAGGAGAAAACGCATACGCCCATTTTGGACAAGTGCATCATTGTCGAAGTTGTGCCCCTCTTCCTGTGCTTTACAGGCGAGTCAAACGTACCTCTTGAAATCTGTTTCCTGCTATTCTGCCTCGCTTTCAAGTCCGCCTCGTTGCCTTCCCTCAACAGATTTTTGGACGATAGTTGGCCTTGATTACTCTGCCAGTTTGTGAATTGCTGCGCCCCTGAGCTCCATTTTTCAACTCGTTATTTGTGAGCTGAACGCAAGTCCAAACTTTTGGTTCAGGACCTCTACTGGTTCCCGGTGGGTGGCTGAGACTTTGGTTCATTCTTCTTCCTGCCGGGAAATTAGAGTGACATGTGCCCATCCAAATGCCTAACAGCTACTCTCTCATTGGTTCTCCCTCTTCCCTTTCATCCTCTGCCAAATTGGCAACCTGTGCGAACCAGGAGCTTAAAGGGGCTGTCTCTCCAAGTTGGGAGATTGATAGGAAAGCAGTTGGAAAGTCAAACCGGAGCACCAGGAGAGGGGCTCTTCATTGAGATTTAGAAACCTTTCGTATTCACAGTGTGTCCATTCTCTAGGTTTCCCGTACACGTTATAGCTGTAGTAATATTCCCTTCAACCTGGAGAGCTGGGACCCATGGAATGGGTGCCATGCATTATTGCTTTAAAGGGTCTGCATTTGCTCACCCAATCTCACCAATCCTCTCAGTCCCAAGTGTCCAGCCTTATGCCACATCCAGCTGTCATTGTAGATAGGGTCATTCCAGGTTGCATCAGAGACCCTGAAGGAATTGTAAAGAATTTCCCTGTTTCTTTGTTCTGTTTTTGAAATTCCTTTTTAGAGTGGGTATGAGCTGATTCTCGCTGCCATGTTTATGCCAGTCTAGACACACTTGATTCCCTTACGGAGACATATCGACACATAGGTTTTAAGATTCTTACTAGTCAGATCGATTCCTCTGCGGGAAATATGGGGTTTTGAGTCCCTTTCACTGAGGAAGGTGTAGGTCTTGTCTATTCCATAGTTGGTTTTTGGAACGGTACCTGTGCTTATATCAAACTCTGGTTTGATGCATCACCCCACCTCTCCTTCCCCCTTAAGCAGGCATAAGAGTGTTTTCTAAATGTGAGACTCTGTTCTCTTGCCTAACTCAGTTCTTGTGTAGCCATGTTTACAGGATCTTCCTAAGTGATATCTTATGATAAGTTTCTTTTCCTGTGTGACTTCTTTCACTTAGAATCATCGTACCTGAATCCACTCATTTTGCTGCTACTGGTCTTATGACATTGATTTCATGGCTGAGGGATATTCCATCGTATGTAAGTTCCACAATGTTTGGAACCATTTTTATATTTCCTGGGATATTTCAGGTGTACACAGGTTGAGGTTCTTGTAAGCAGTGCAGCCCTCAATTTGGGGGTGGCTCTGTCTTATGGATTTTCAGTTTTCCCAAGGTATATTCCCTAGACTGGAAGTGCCCATGGCTCTGTAGCTCTGTTGTTTACTTGTTTTAGGGAACACAATGCACTCCTCCAGTGAGGCAGTTGGCAACTTACATCCCGCCCATCAGCATAACAAGGCTCCCTGTTCTCCAGGGCCTGTCTTGCCTTTCTGGTTTTTACACATTTTGTGGATGTCCCTTTTGACCGGTGGGAAGTGATACTTCTTTGTAGTGCAGATTTGCATTGCCCGCTTGCTTGCTTGGCCAAAAAGGGCGTATGCGTTTTCTCCTGAATATATTCAGGACAAAACGCATACGCCCTTTTTGGCCAACTGCATCAATGTCGAAGTTGTGCCCCTCTTCCTGTGCTTTACAGGCGATTCCAACGTACCTCTTGAAATCTGTTTCCTGCTATTCTGCCTCGCTTTCAAGTCCGCCTCGTTGCCTTCCCTCAACAGATTTTTGGACGATAGTTGGCCTTGATTACTCTGCCAGTTTGTGAATTGCTGTGCCCCTGAGCTCCATTTTTCAACTCGTTTTTTGTGAGCTGAACGCAAGTCCAAACTTTTGGTTCAGGACCTCTAATGGTTCCCGGTGGGTGGCTGAGACTTTGGTTCATTCTTCTTCCTGCCGGGAAATTAGAGTGACATGTGCCCATCCAAATGCCTAACAGCTACTCTCTCATTGGTTCTCCCTCTTCCCTTTCATCCTCTGCCAAATTGGCAACCTGTGCGAACCAGGAGCTTAAAGGGGCTGTCTCTCCAAGTTGGGAGATTGATAGGAAAGCAGTTGGAAAGTCAAACCGGAGCACCAGGAGAGGGGCTCTTCGTTGAGTTTTAGAAACCTTTCGTATTCACAGTGTGTCCATTCTCTAGGTTTCCCGTACACGTTATAGCTGTAGTAATATTGCCTTCAACCTGGAGAGCTGGGACCCATGGAATGGGTGCCATGCATTATTGCTTTAAAGGGTCTGCATTTGCTCACCCAATCTCACCAATCCTCTCAGTCCCAAGTGTCCAGCCTTATGCCACATCCAGCTGTCATTGTAGATAGGGTCATTCCAGGTTGCATCCGAGACCCTGAAGGAATTGTAAAGAATTTCCCTGTTTCTTTGTTCTGTTTTTGAAATTCCTTTTTAGAGTGGGTTTGAGCTGATTCTCGCTGCCATGTTTATGCCAGTCTAGACACACTTGATTCCCTTACGGATACATATCAACACATAGGTTTTAAGATTCTTAATAGTCAGATCGATTCCTCTGCGGGAAATATGGGGTTTTGAGTCCCTTTCACTGAGGAAGGTGTAGGTCTTGTCTATTCCATAGTTGGTTTTTGGAACGGTACCTGTGCTTATATCAAACTCTGGTTTGATGCATCACCCCACCTCTCCTTCCCCCTTAAGCAGGCATAAGAGTGTTTTCTAAATGTGAGACTCTGTTCTCTTGCCTAACTCAGTTCATGTGTAGCCATGTTTACAGGATCTTCCTATGTGATATCTTATGATAAGTTTCTTTTCCTGTGTGACTTCTTTCACTTAGAATCATCGTACCTGAATCCACTCATTTTGCTGCTACTGGTCTTATGACATTGATTTCATGGCTGAGGGATATTCCATCGTACGTAAGTTCCACAATGTTTGGAACCATTTTTATATTTCCTGGGATATTTCAGGTGTACCCAGGTTGAGTTTCTTGTAAGCAGTGCAGCCCTCAATTTGGGAGTGGCTCTCTCTTATGGATTTTCAATTTTCCCAAGGTATATTCCCTAGACCGGAAGTGCGCTTGGCTCTGTTGCTCTGTTGATTACTTGTTTTAGGGAACACAATGCACTCCTCCAGTGAGGCAGTTGGCAACTTACATCCCGCCCATCAGCATAACAAGGCTCCCTGTTCTCCAGGGCCTGTCTTGCCTTTCTGGTTTTTACACATTTTGTGGATGTCCCTTTTGACCGGTGGGAAGTGATGCTTCTTTGTAGTGCAGATTTGCATTGCCCGCTTGCTTGCTTGGCCAAAAAGGGCGTATGCGTTTTCTCCTGAATATATTCAGGAGAAAACGCATACGCCCTTTTTGGCCAAGTGCATCATTGTCGAAGTTGTGCCCCTCTTCCTGTGCTTTACAGGTGAGTCCAACGTACCTCTTGAAATCTGTTTCCTGCTATTCTGCCTCGCTTTCAAGTCCGCCTCGTTGCCTTCCCTCAACAGATTTTTGGATGATAGTTGGCCTTGATTACTCTGCCAGTTTGTGAATTGCTGTGTCCCTGAGCTCCATTTTTCAACTCGTTTTTTTGTGAGATGTACGCAAGTCCAAACTTTTGGTTCAGAACGTATACTGGTTCCCGGTGGGTGGCTGAGACTTTGGTTCATTCTTCTTCCTGCCGGGAAATTAGAGTGACATGTGCCCATCCAAATGCCTAACAGCTACTCTCTCATTGGTTCTCCCTCTTCCCTTTCATCCTCTGCCAAATTGGCAACCTGTGCGAACCAGGAGCTTAAAGGGGCTGTCTCTCCAAGTTGGGAGATTGATAGGAAAGCAGTTGGAAAGTCAAACCACAGCACCAGGAGAGGGACACTTCGTTGAGTTTTAGAAACCTTTCGTATTCACAGTGTGTCCATTCTCTAGGTTTCCCGTACACGTTATAGCTGTAGTAATATTCCCTTCCACCTGGAGAGCTGGGACCCATGGAATGGGTGCCATGCATTATTGCTTTAAAGGGTCTGCATTTGCTCACCCAATCTCACCAATCCTCTCAGTTCCAAGTGTCCAGCCTCATGCCACATCCATCTGTCATTGTAGATAGGGTCATTCCAGGTTGCATCCGAAACCCTGAAGGAATTGTAAAGAATTTCCCTATTTCTTTGTTCTGTTTTTGAAATTCCTTTTTAGAGTGGGTTTGAGCTGATTCTCGCGGCCATGTTTATGCCAGTCTAGACACACTTG
Source organism: Mesoplodon mirus (assembly GCF_964341445.2). Taxonomy (NCBI): domain Eukaryota; kingdom Metazoa; phylum Chordata; class Mammalia; order Artiodactyla; family Ziphiidae; genus Mesoplodon; species Mesoplodon mirus. The sequence continues at coordinate 348,176 of NW_028295801.1, read as the reverse complement.
ATTCCCTTACGGAGACATATCAATACGTAGGTTTTAAGATTCTTACTAGTCAGATCGATTCCTCTGCGGGAAATATGGGGTTTTGAGTCCCTTTCACTGAGGAAGGTGGAGGTCTTTTCTATTCCATAGTTGGTTTTTGGAACGGTACCTGTGCTTATATCAAACTCTGGTTTGATGCATCACCCCACCTCTCCTTCCCCCTTAAGCAGGCATAAGAGTGTTTTCTAAATGTGAGACTCTGTTCTCTTGCCTAACTCAGTTCATGTGTAGCCATGTTTACAGGATCTTCCTAAGTGATATCTTATGATAAGTTTCTTTTCCTGTGTGACTTCTTTCACTTAGAATCATCGTACCTGAATCCACTCATTTTGCTGCTACTGGTCTTATGACATTGATTTCATGGCTGAGGGATATTCCATCGTACGTAAGTTCCACAATGTTTGGAACCATTTTTATATTTCCTGGGATATTTCAGGTGTACACAGGTTGAGGTTTTTGTAAGCAGTGCAGCCCTCAATTTGGGGGTGGCTCTGTCTTATGGATTTTCAGTTTTCCCAAGGTATATTCCCTAGACTGGAAGTGCCCATGGCTCTGTAGCTCTGTTGTTTACTTGTTTTAGGGAACACAATGCACTCCTCCAGTGAGGCAGTTGGCAACTTACATCCCGCCCATCAGCATAACAAGGCTCCCTGTTCTCCAGGGCCTCTCTTGCCTTTCTGGTTTTTACACATTTTGTGGATGTCCCTTTTGAACAGTGGGAAGTGATACTTCTTTGTAGTGCAGATTTGCATTGCCCGCTTGCTTGCTTGGCCAAAAAGCGCGTACGCGTTTTCTCCTGAATATATTCAGGAGAAAACGCGTACGCGCTTTTTGGCCAAGTGCATCATTGTCGAAGTTGTGCCCCTCTTCCTGTGCTTTACAGGCGAGTCCAACGTACCTCTTGAAATCTGTTCCCTGCTATTCTGCCTCGCTTTCAAGTCCGCCTCGTTGCCTTCCCTCAACAGATTTTTGGACGATAGTTGGCCTTGATTACTCTGCCAGTTTGTGAATTGCTGTGCCCCTGAGCTCCATTTTTCAACTCGTTGTTTTGTGAGATGAACGCAAGTCCAAACTTTTGGTTCAGGACCTATACTGGTTCCCGGTGGGTGGCTGAGACTTTGGTTAATTCTTGTTCCTGCCAGGAAATTAGAGTGACATGTGCCCATCCAAATGCCTAACAGCTACTCTCTCATTGGTTCTCCCTCTTCCCTTTCATCCTCTGCCAATTTGGCAACCTGTGCGAACCAGGAGCTTAAAGGGGCTGTCTCTCCAAGTTGGGAGATTGATAGGAAAGCAGTTGGAAAGTCAAACCGGAGCACCAGGAGAGGGACTCTTCGTTGAGTTTTAGAAACCTTTCGTATTCACAGTGTGTCCATTCTCTAGGTTTCCCGTACATGTTATAGCTGTAGTAATATTCCCTTCAACCTGGAGAGCTGGGACCCATGGAATGGGTGCCATGCATTATTGCTTTAAAGGGTCTGCATTTGCTCACCCAATCTCACCAATCTTCTCAGTACGAAGTGTCCAGCCTCATGCCACATCCAGCTGTCATTGTAGATAGGGTCATTCCAGGTTGCATCCGAGACCCTGAAGGAATTGTAAAGAATTTCCCTGTTTCTTTGTTCTGTTTTTGAAATTCCTTTTTAGAGTGGGTTTGAGCTGATTCTCGCTGCCATGTTTATACCAGTCTAGACACACTTGATTCCCTTACGGAGATATATGAATACATAGGTTTTAAGATTCTTACTAGTCAGATCTATTCCTCTGCGGGAAATATGGGGTTTTGAGTCCCTTTCACTGAGGATGGTGTAGGTCTTGTCTATTCCATAGTTGGTTTTTGGAACGGTACCTGTGCTTATATCAATCTCTGGTTTGATGCATCACCCCACCTCTCCTTCCCCCTTAAGCAGGCATAAGAGTGTTTTCTAAATGTGAGACTCTGTTCTCTTGCCTAATTCAGTTCATGTGTAGCCATGTTTACAGGATCTTCCTAAGTGATATCTTATGATAAGTTTCTTTTCCTGTGTGACTTCTTTCACTTAGAATCATCGTACCTGAATCCACTCATTTTGCTGCTACTGGTCTTATGACATTGATTTCATGGCTGAGGGATATTCCATCGTACGTAAGTTCCACAATGTTTGGAACCATTTTTATATTTCCTGGGATATTTCAGGTGTACCCAGGTTGAGGTTCCTGTAAGCAGTGCAGCCCTCAATTTGGGGGTGGCTCTGTCTTATGGATTTTCAGTTTTCCCAAGGTATATTCCCTAGACTGGAAGTGCCCTTGGCTCTGTAGCTCTGTTGTTTACTTGTTTTAGGGGACACAATGCACTCCTCCAGTGAGGCAGTTGGCAACTTACATCCCGCCCATCAGCATAACAAGGCTCCCTGTTCTCCAGGGCCTGTCTTGCCTTTCTGGTTTTTACACATTTTGTGGATGTCCCTTTTGACCGGTGGGAAGTGATACTTCTTTGTAGTGCAGATTTGCATTGCCCGCTTGCTTGCTTGGCCAAAAAGGGTGTATGCGTTTTCTCCTGAATATATTCAGGAGAAAACGCATACGCCCTTTTTGGCCAAGTGCATCATTGTCGAAGTTGTGCCCCTCTTCCTCTGCTTTACAGGCGATTCCAACGTACCTCTTGAAATCTGTTTCCTGCTATTCTGCCTCGCTTTCAAGTGTGCCTCGTTGCCTTCCCTCAACAGATTTTTGGACGATAGTTGGCCTTGATTACTCTGCCAGTTTGTGAATTGCTGTGCCCCTGACCTCCATTATTCAACTCGTTTTTTTGTGAGCTGAACGCAAGTCCAAACTTTTGGTTCAGGACCTATACTGGTTCCAGGTGGGTGGCTGAGACTTTGGTTAATTCTTCTTCCTGCCAGGAAATTAGAGTGACATGTGCCCATCCAAATGCCTAACAGCTACTCTCTCATTGGTTCTCCCTCTTCCCTTTCATCCTCTGCCAAATTGGCAACCTGTGCGAACCAGGAGCTAAAAGGGGCTGTCTCTCCAAGTTGGGAGATTGATAGGAAAGCAGTTGGAATGTCAAACCGGAGCACCAGGAGAGGGACTCTTCGTTGAGTTTTAGAAACCTTTTGTATTCACAGTGTGTCCATTTACTAGGTTTCCCGTACACATTATAGCTGTAGTAATATTCCCTTCAACATGGAGAGCTGGGACCCATGGAATGGGTGCCATGCATTATTGCTTTAAAGGGTCTGCATTTGCTCACCCAATCTCACCAATCCTCTCAGTCCCAAGTGTCCAGCCTCATGCCACATCCATCTGTCATTGTAGATAGGGTCATTCCAGGTTGCATCCGAGACCCTGAAGGAATTGTAAAGAATTTCCCTGTTTCTTTGTTCTGTTTTTGAAATTCCTTTTTAGAGTGTGTTTGAGCTGATTCTCGCTGCCATGTTTATGCCAGTCTAGACACACTTGATTCCCTTACGGAGACATATCAGTACATAGGTTTTAAGATTCTTACTATTCAGATCGATTCCTCTGCGGGAAATATGGGGTTTTGAGTCCCTTTCACTGAGGAAGGTGTAGGTCTTGTCTATTCCATAGTTGGTTTTTGGAACGGTACCTGTGCTTATATCAATCTCTGGTTTGATGCATCACCCCACCTCTCCTTCCCCCTTAAGCAGGCATAAGTGTGTTTTCTAAATGTGAGACTCTGTTCTCTTGCCTAACTCAGTTCATGTGTAGCCATGTTTACAGGATCTTCCTAAGTGATATCTTATGATAAGTTTCTTTTTCTGTGTGACTTCTTTCACTTAGAATCATCGTACCTGAATCCACTCATTTTGCTGCTACTGGTCTTATGACATTGATTTCTTGGCTGAGGGATATTCCATCGTACGTAAGTTCCACAATATTTGGAACCATTTTTATATTTCCTGGGATATTTCAGGTGTACCCAGGTTGAGGTTCTTGTAAGCAGTGCAGCCCTCAATTTGGGGGTGGCTCTGTCTTATGGATTTTCAGTTTTCCCAAGGTATATTCCCTAGACCGGAAGTGCCCTTGGCTCTGTAGCTCTGTTGTTTACTTGTTTTAGGGAACACAATGCACTCCTCCAGTGAGGCAGTTGGCAACTTACATCCCGCCCATCAGCATAACAAGGCTCCCTGTTCTCCAGGGCCTGTCTTGCCTTTCTGGTTTTTACACATTTTGTGGATGTCCCTTTTGACCGGTGGGAAGTGATACTTCTTTGTAGTGCAGATTTGCATTGCCCGCTTGCTTGCTTGGCCAAAAAGGGCGTATGCGTTTTCTCCTGAATACATTCAGGAGAAAACGCATACGCCCTTTTTGGCCAAGTGCATCATTGTCGAAGTTGTGCCCCTCTTCCTGTGCTTTACAGGCGATTCCAACGTACCTCTTGAAATCTGTTTCCTGCTATTCTGCCTCGCTTTCAAGTGCGCCTCGTTGCCTTCCCTCAACAGATTTTTGGACGATAGTTGGCCTTGATTACTCTGCCAGTTTGTGAATTGCTGGGCCCCTGACCTCCATTATTTAACTCGTTTTTTTGTGAGCTGAACGCACGTCCAAACTTTTGGTTCAGAACCTATACTGGTTCCAGGTGGGTGGCTGAGACTTTGGTTAATTCTTCTTCCTGCCGGGAAATTAGAGTGAAATGTGCCCATCCAAATGCCTAACAGCTACTCTCACATTGGTTCTCCCTCTTCCATTTCATCCTCTGCCAAATTGGCAACCTGTGCGAACCAGGAGCTAAAAGGGGCTGTCTCTCCAAGTTGGGAGATTGATAGGAAAGCAGTTGGAATGTCAAACCGGAGCACCAGGAGAGGGACTCTTCGTTGAGTTTTAGAAACCTTTTGTATTCACAGTGTGTCCATTCTCTAGGTTTCCCGTACATGTTATAGCTGAAGTAATATTCCTTTCAACCTGGAGAGTTGGGACCCATGGAATGGGTGCCATGCATTATTGCTTTAAAGGGTCTGCATTTGCTCACCCAATCTCACCAATCCTCTCAGTCCCAAGTGTCCAGCCTCATGCCACATCCATCTGTCATTGTAGATAGGGTCATTCCAGGTTGCATCAGAGACCCTGAAGGAATTGTAAAGAATTTCCCTGTTTCTTTGTTCTGTTTTTGAAATTCCTTTTTAGAGTGGGTTTGAGCTGATTCTCGCTGCCATGTTTATGCCAGTCTAGACACACTTGATTCCCTTACGCAGACATATCGACACATAGGTTTTAAGATTCTTACTAGTCAGATCGATTCCTCTGCAGGAAATATGGGGTTTTGAGTCCCTTTCACTGAGCAAGGTGTAGGTCTTGTCTATTCCATAGTTGGTTTTTGGAACGGTACCTGTGCTTATATCAAACTCTGGTTTGATGCATCACCCCACCTCTCCTTCCCCCTTAAGCAGGCATAAGAGTGTTTTCTAAATGTGAGACTCTGTTCTCTTGCCTAACTCAGTTCATGTGTAGCCATGTTTACAGGATCTTCCTAAGTGATATCTTATGATAAGTTTCTTTTTCTGTGTGACTTCTTTCACTTAGAATCATCATACCTGAATCCACTCATTTTGCTGCTACTGGTCTTATGACATTGATTTCATGGCTGAGGGATATTCCATCGTACGTAAGTTCCACAATATTTGGAACCATTTTTATATTTCCTGGGATATTTCAGGTGTACCCAGGTTGAGGTTCTTGTAAGCAGTGCAGCCCTCAATTTGGGGGTGGCTCTGTCTTATGGATTTTCAGTTTTCCCAAGGTATATTCCCTAGACCGGAAGTGCCCTTGGCTCTGTAGCTCAGTTGTTTACTTGTTTTAGGGAACACAATGCACTCCTCCAGTGAGGCAGTTGGCAACTTACATCCCGCCCATCAGCATAACAAGGCTCCCTGTTCTCCAGGGCCTGTCTTGCCTTTCTGGTTTTTACACATTTTGTGGATGTCCCTTTTGACCGGTGGGAAGTGATACTTCTTTGTAGTGCAGATTTGCATTGCCCGCTTGCTTGCTTGGCCAAAAAGGGCGTATGCGTTTTCTCCTGAATATATTCAGGAGAAAACGCATACGCCCTTTTTGGCCAAGTGCATCATTGTCGAAGTTGTGCCCCTCTTCCTGTGCTTTACAGGCGATTCCAACGTACCTCTTGAAATCTGTTTCCTGCTATTCTGCCTCGCTTTCAAGTGCGCCTCGTTGCCTTCCCTCAACAGATTTTTGGACGATAGTTGGCCTTGATTACTCTGCCAGTTTGTGAATTGCTGTGCCCCTGACCTCCATTATTCAACTCGTTTTTTTGTGAGCTGAACGCAAGTCCAAACTTTTGGTTCAGGACCTATACTGGTTCCAGGTGGGTGGCTGAGACTTTGGTTCATTCTTCTTCCTGCCGGGAAATTAGAGTGACATGTGCCCATCCAAATGCCTAACAGCTACTCTCTCATTGGTTCTCCCTCTTCCCTTTCATCCTCTGCCAAATTGGCAACCTGTGCGAACCAGGAGCTTAAAGGGGCTGTCTCTCCTAGTTGGAAGATTGATAGGAAAGCAGTTGGAAAGTCAAACCGGAGCACCAGGAGAGGGACTCTTCGTTGAGTTTTAGAAACCTTTCGTATTCACAGTGTGTCCATTCTCTAGGTTTCCCGTACATGTTATAGCTGTAGTAATATTCCCTTCAACCTGGAGAGCTGGGACCCATTTAATCGGTGCCATGCATTATTGCTTTAAAGGGTCTGCATTTGTTCACCCAATCTCACCAATCCTCTCAGTCCCAAGTGTCCAGCCTCATGCCACATCCATCTGTCATTGTAGATAGGGTCATTCCAGGTTGCATCCGAGACCCTGAAGGAATTGTAAAGAATTTCCCTGTTTCTTTGTTCTGTTTTTGAAATTCCTTTTTAGAGTGGGTTTGAGCTGATTCTCGCTGCCATGTTTATACCAGTCTAGACACACTTGATTCCCTTACGGAGATATATCAATACATAGGTTTTAAGATTCTTACTAGTCAGATCTATTCCTCTGCGGGATATATGGGGTTTTGAGTCCCTTTCACTGAGGATGGTGTAGGTCTTGTCTATTCCATAGTTGGTTTTTGGAACGGTACCTGTGCTTATATCAAAGTCTGGTTTGATGCATCACCCCACCTCTCCTTCCCCCTTAAGCAGGCATAAGAGTGTTTTCTAAATGTGAGACTCTGTTCTCTTGCCTAATTCAGTTCATGTGTAGCCATGTTTACAGGATCTTCCTAAGTGATATCTTATGATAAGTTTCTTTTCCTGTGTGACTTCTTTCACTTAGAATCATCGTACCTGAATCCACTCATTTTGCTGCTACTGGTCTTATGACATTGATTTCATGGCTGAGGGATATTCCATCGTACGTAAGTTCCACAATGTTTGGAACCATTTTTATATTTCCTGGGATATTTCAGGTGTACCCAGGTTGAGGTTCTTGTAAGCAGTGCAGCCCTCAATTTGGGGGTGGCTCTGTCTTATGGATTTTCAGTTTTCCCAAGGTATATTCCCTAGACCGGAAGTGCCCTTGGTTCTGTAGCTCTGTTGTTTACTTGTTTTAGGGAAAACAATGCACTCCTCCAGTGAGGCAGTTGGCAACTTACATCCCGCCCATCAGCATAACAAGGCTCCCTGTTCTCCAGGGCCTGTCTTGCCTTTCTGGTTTTTACACATTTTGTGGATGTCCCTTTTGACCGGTGGGAAGTGATACTTCTTTGTAGTGCAGATTTGCATTGCCCGCTTGCTTGCTTGGCCAAAACGGGCGTATGCGTTTTCTCCTGAATATATTCAGGAGAAAACGCATACGCCCTTTTTGGCCAAGTGCATCATTGTTGAAGTTGTGCCCCTCTTCCTGTGCTTTACAGGCGATTCCAACGTAGCTCTTGAAATCTGTTTCCTGCTATTCTGCCTCGCTTTCAAGTCCGCCTCGTTGCCTTCCCTCAACAGATTTTTGGACGATAGTTGGCCTTGATTACTCTGCCAGTTTGTGAATTACTGTGCCCCTGAGCTCCATTTTTCAACTCGTTTTTTGTGAGCTGAACGCAAGTCCAAACTTTTGGTTCAGGACCTCTACTGGTTCCCGGTGGGTGGCTGAGACTTTGGTTCATTCTTCTTCCTGCCGGGAAATTAGAGTGACATGTGCCCATCCAAATGCCTAACAGCTACTCTCTCATTGGTTCTCCCTCTTCCCTTTCATCCTCTGCCAAATTGGCAACCTGTGCGAACCAGGAGCTTAAAGGGGCTGTCTCTCCAAGTTGGGAGATTGATAGGAAAGCAGTTGGAAAGTCAAACCGGAGCACCAGGAGAGGGGCTCCTCGTTGAGTTTTAGAAACCTTTCGTATTCACAGTGTGTCCATTCTCTAGGTTTCCCGTACACGTTATAGCTGTAGTAATATTCCCTTCCACCTGGAGAGCTGGGAACAATGGAATGGGTGCCATGCATTATTGCTTTAAAGGGTCTGCATTTGCTCAACCAATCTCACCAATCCTCTCAGTCCCAAGTGTCCAGCCTTATGCCACATCCAGCTCTCATTGTACATAGGGTCATTCCAGGTTGCATCCGAGACCCTGAAGGAATTGTAAAGAATTTCCCTGTTTCTTTGTTCTGTTTTTGAAATTCCTTTTTAGAGTGGGTTTGAGCTGATTCTCGCTGCCATGTTTATGCCAGTCTAGACACACTTGATTCCCTTACGCAGACATATCGACACATAGGTTTTAAGATTCTTACTAGTCAGATCGATTCCTCTGCGGGAAATATGGGGTTTTGAGTCCCTTTCACTGAGGAAGGTGTAGGTCTTGTCTATTCCATAGTTGGTTTTTGGAACGGTACCTGTGCTTATATCAAACTCTGGTTTGATGCATCACCCCACCTCTCCTTCCCCCTTAAGCAGGCATAAGGGTGTTTTCTAAATGTGAGACTCTGTTCTCTTTGCTAACTCAGTTCATGTGTAGCCATGTTTACAGGATCTTCCTAAGTGATATCTTATGATAAGTTTCTTTTCCTGTTTGACTTCTTTCCCTTAGAATCATCGTACCTGAATCCACTCATTTTGCTGCTACTGGTCTTATGACATTGATTTCATGGCTGAGGGATATTCCATCGTACGTAAGTTCCACAATGTTTGGAACCATTTTTATATTTCCTGGGATATTTCAGGTGTACCCAGGTTGAGGTTCCTCTTAGCAGTGCAGCCCTCAATTTGGGGGTGGCTCTGTCTTATGGATTTTCAGTTTTCCCAAGGTATATTCCCTAGACAGGACGTGCCCTTGGCTCTGTAGCTCTGTTGTTTACTTGTTTTAGGGGACACAATGCACTCCTCCAGTGAGGCAGTTGGCAACTTACATCCCGCCCATCAGCATAACAAGGCTCCCTACTCTCCAGGGCCGGCCTTGCGTTTCTGGTTTTTACACATTTTGTGGATGTCCCTTTTGACCGGTGGGAAGTGATACTTCTTTGTAGTGCAGATTTGCATTGCCCGCTTGCTTGCTTGGCCAAAAAGGGCGTATGCGTTTTCTCCTGAATATATTCAGGAGAAAACGCATACGCCCTTTTTGGCCAAGTGCATCATTGTCGAAGTTGTGCCCCTCTTCCTGTGCTTTACAGGCGATTCCAACGTACCTCTTGAAATCTGTTTCCTGCTATTCTGCCTCGCTTTCAAGTCCGCTTCGTTGCCTTCCCTCAACAGATTTTTGGACGATAGTTGGCCTTGATTACTCTGCCAGTTTGTGAATTGCTGTGCCCCTGAGCTCCATTTTTCAACTCGTTTTCTGTGAGCTGAACGCAAGTCCAATCTTTTGGTTCCGGACCTCTACTGGTTCCCGGTGGGTGGCTGAGACTTTGGTTCATTCTTCTTCCTGCCGGGAAATTAGAGTGACATGTGCCCATCCAAATGCCTAACAGCTACTCTCTCATTGGTTCTCCCTCTTCCCTTTCATCCTCTGCCAAATTGGCAACCTGTGCGAACCAGGAGCTTAAAGGGGCTGTCTCTCCAAGTTGGGAGATTGATAGGAAAGCAGTTGGAAAGTCAAACCGGAGCACCAGGAGAGGGGCTCTTCGTTGAGTTTTAGAAACCTTTCGTATTCACAGTGTGTCCATTCTCTAGGTTTCCCGTACACGTTATAGCTGTAGTAATATTCCCTTCAACCTGGAGAGCTGGGACCCATGGAATGGGTGCCATGCATTATTGCTTTAAAGGGTCTGCATTTGCTCACCCAATCTCACCAATCCTCTCAGTCCCAAGTGTCCAGCCTTATGCCACACCCAGCTGTCATTGTAGATAGGGTCATTCCAGGTTGCATCAGAGACCCTGAAGGAATTGTAAAGAATTTCCCTGTTTCTTTGTTCTGTTTTTGAAATTCCTTTTTAGAGTGGGTTTGAGCTGATTCTCGCGGCCATGTTTATGCCAGTCTGGACACACTTGTTTCCCTTATGGAGACATATCAATACATAGGTTTTAAGATTCTTACTAGCCAGATCGATTCCTCTGCGGGGAATATGGGGTTTTGAGTCCCTTTCACTGAGGAAGGTGTAGGTCTTGTCTATTCCATAGTTGGTTTTTGGAACGGTACCTGTGCTTATATCAAAGTCTGGTTTGATGCATCACCCCACCTCTCCTTCCCCCTTAAGCAGGCATAAGAGTGTTTTCTAAATGTGAGACTCTGTTCTCTTGCCTAATTCAGTTCATGTGTAGCCATGTTTACAGGATCTTCCTAAGTGATATCTTATGATAAGTTTCTTTTCCTGTGTGACTTCTTTCACTTAGAATCATCGTACATGAATCCACTCATTTTGCTGCTACGTGTCTTATGACATTGATTTCATGGCTGAGGGATATTCTATCGTACGTAAGTTCCACAATGTTTGGAACCATTTTTGTATTTCCTGGGATATTTCAGGTGTACCCAGGTTGAGGTTCTTGTAAGCAGTGTAGCCCTCAATTTGGGGGTGGCTCTGTCTTATGGATTTTCAGTTTTCCCAAGGTATATTCCGTAGACCGGAAGTGCCCTTGGCTCTGTAGCTCTGTTGTTTACTTGTTTTAGGGAACACAATGCACTCCTCCAGTGAGGCAGTTGGCAACTTACATCCCGCCCATCAGCATAACAAGGCTCCCTGTTCTCCAGGGCCTGTCTTGCCTTTCTGGTTTTTACACATTTTGTGGATGTCCCTTTTGAACGGTGGGAAGTGATACTTCTTTGTAGTGCAGATTTGCATTGCCCGCTTGCTTGCTTGGCCAAAAAGGGCGTATGCGTTTTCTCCTGAATATATTCAGGAGAAAACGCATACGCCCTTTTTGGCCAAGTGCATCATTGTCGAAGTTGTGCCCCTCTTCCTGTGCTTTACAGGCAATTCCAACGTACCTCTTGAAATCTGTTTCTGCTATTCTGCCTCGCTTTCAAGTGCGCCTCGTTGCCTTCCCTCAACAGATTTTTGGACGATAGTTGGCCTTGATTACTCTGCCAGTTTGTGAATTGCTGTGCCCCTGACCTCCATTATTCAACTCGTTTTTTTGTGAGCTGAACGCAAGTCCAAACTTTTGGTTCAGGACCTATACTGGTTCCAGGTGGGTGGCTGAGACTTTGGTTCATTCTTCTTCCTGCCGGGAAATTAGAGTGACATGTGCCCATCCAAATGCCTAACAGCTACTCTCTCATTGGTTCTCCCTCTTCCCTTTCATCCTCTGCCAAATTGGCAACCTGTGCGAACCAGGAGCTTAAAGGGGCTGTCTCTCCTAGTTGGAAGATTGATAGGAAAGCAGTTGGAAAGTCAAACCGGAGCACCAGGAGAGGGACTCTTCGTTGAGTTTTAGAAACCTTTCGTATTCACAGTGTGTCCATTCTCTAGGTTTCCCGTACATGTTATAGCTGTAGTAATATTCCCTTCAACCTGGAGAGCTGGGACCCATGGAATGGGTGCCATGCATTATTGCTTTAAAGGGTCTGCATTTGCTCACCCAATCTCACCAATCCTCTCAGTCCCAAGTGTCCAGCCTCATGCCACATCCATCTGTCATTGTAGATAGGGTCATTCCAGGTTGCATCCGAGACCCTGAAGGAATTGTAAAGAATTTCCCTGTTTCTTTGTTCTGTTTTTGAAATTCCTTTTTAGAGTGGGTTTGAGCTGATTCTCGCTGCCATGTTTATGCCAGTCTAGACACACTTGATTCCCTTACGGAGACATATCAATACATAGGTTTTAAGATTCTTACTAGTCAGATCGATTCCTCTGCGGGAAATATGGGGTTTTGAGTCCCTTTCATTGAGGAAGGTGTAGGTCTTGTCTATTCCATAGTTGGTTTTTGGAACGGTACCTGTGCTTATATCAAACTCTGGTTTGATGCATCACCCCACCTCTCCTTCCCCCTTAAGCAGGCATAAGAGTGTTTTCTAAATGTGAGACTCTGTTCTCTTGCCTAACTCAGTTCATGTGTAGCCATGTTTACAGGATCTTCCTAAGTGATATCTTATGATAAGTTTCCTTTTCTGTGTGACTTCTTTCACTTAGAATCATCGTACCTGAATCCACTCATTTTGCTGCTACTGGTCTTATGACATTGATTTCATGGCTGAGGGATATTCCATCGTACGTAAGTTCCACAATGTTTGGAACCATTTTTATATTTCCTGGGATATTTCAGGTGTACCCAGGTTGAGGTTCTTGTAAGCAGTGCAGCCCTCAATTTGGGGGTGGCTCTGTCTTATGGATTTTCAGTTTTCCCAAGGTATATTCCCTAGACCGGAAGTGCCCTTGGCTCTGTAGCTCTGTTGTTTATTTGTTTTAGGGAACACAATGCACTCCTCCAGTGAGGCAGTTGGCAACTTACATCCCGCCCATCAGCATAACAAGGCTCCCTGTTCTCCAGGGCCTGTCTTGCCTTTCTGGTTTTTACACATTTTGTGGATGTCCCTTTTGACCGGTGGGAAGTGATACTTCTTTGTAGTGCAGATTTGCATTGCCCGCTTGCTTGCTTGGCCAAAAAGGGCGTATGCCTTTTCTCCTGAATATATTCAGGAGAAAACACATACGCCCTTTTTGGCCAAGTGCATCATTGTCGAAGTTGTGCCCCTCTTCCTGTGCTTTACAGGCGATTCCAACGTACCTCTTGAAATCTGTTTCCTGCTATTCTGCCTCGCTTTCAAGTGCGCCTCGTTGCCTTCCCTCAACAGATTTTTGGACGATAGTTGGCCTTGATTTCTCTGCCAGTTTGTGAATTGCTGTGCCCCTGAGCTCCATTTTTCAACTCGTTGTTTTGTGAGCTGAACGCAAGTCCAAACTTTTGGTTCAGGACATATACTGGTTCCCGGTGGGTGGCTGAGACTTTGGTTAATTCTTCTTCCTGCCAGGAAATTAGAGTGACATGTGCCCATCCAAATGCCTAACAGCTACTCTCTCATTGGTTCTCCCTCTTCCCTTTCATCCTCTGCCAAATTGGCAACCTGTGCGAACCAGGAGCTTAAAGGGGCTGTCTCTCCAAGTTGGGAGATTGATAGGAAAGCAGTTGGAAAGTCAAACCGGAGCACCAGGAGAGGGACTCTTCGTTGAGTTTTAGAAACCTTTCGTATTCACAGTGTGTCCATTCTCTAGGTTTCCTGTACATGTTATAGCTGTAGTAATATTCCCTTCAACCTGGAGAGTTGGGACCCATGGATTGTGTGCCATGCATTATTGCTTTAAAGGGTCTGCATTTGCTCACCCAATCTCACCAATCCTCTCAGTCCCAAGTGTCCAGCCTTATGCCACATCCATCTGTCATTGTAGATAGGGTCATTCCAGGTTGCATCCGAGACCCTGAAGGAATTGTAAAGAATTTCCCTGTTTCTTTGTTCTGTTTTTGAAATTCCTTTTTAGAGTGGGTTTGAGCTGATTCTCGCTGCCATGTTTATGCCAGTCTAGACACACTTGATTCCCTTACGGAGACATATCAATACATAGGTTTTAAGATTCTTACTAGTCAGATTGATTCCTCTGCGGGAAATATGGGGTTTTGAGTCCCTTTCACTGAGGAAGGTGTAGGTCTTGTCTATTCCATAGTTGGTTTTTGGAACGGTACCTGTGCTTATATCAAAGTCTGGTTTGATGCATCACCCCACCTCTCCTTCCCCCTTAAGCAGGCATAAGAGTGTTTTCTAAATGTGAGACTCTGTTCTCTTGCCTAACTCAGTTCATGTGTAGCCATGTTTACAGGATCTTCCTAAGTGATATCTTATGATAAGTTTCTTTTTCTGTGTGACTTCTTTCACTTAGAATCATCGTACCTGAATCCACTCATTTTGCTGCTACTGGTCTTATGACATGGATTTCATGGCTGAGGGATATTCCATCGTACGTAAGTTCCACGATGTTTGGAACCATTTTTATATTTCCTGGGATATTTCAGGTGTACCCAGGTTGAGGTTCCTGTTAGCAGTGCAGCCCTCAATTTGGGGGTGGCTCTGTCTTATGGATTTTCAGTTTTCCCAAGGTATATTCCCTAGACCGGAAGTGCCCTTGACTCTGTAGCTCTGTTGTTTACTTGTTTTAGGGAACACAATGCACTCCTCCAGTGAGGCAGTTGGCAACTTACATCCCGCCCATCAGCATAACAAGGCTCCCTGTTCTCCAGGGCCTGTCTTGCCTTTCTGGTTTTTACACATTTTGTGGATGTCCCTTTTGACCGGTGGGAAGTGATACTTCTTTGTAGTGCAGATTTGCATTGCCCGCTTGCTTGCTTGGCCAAAAAGGGTGTATGCCTTTTCTCCTGAATATATTCAGGAGAAAACGCATACGCCCTTTTTGGCCAAGTGCATCATTGTCGAAGTTGTGCCCATCTTCCTGTGATTTACAGGCGATTCCAACGTACCTCTTGAAATCTGTTTCCTGCTATTCTGCCTCGCTTTCAAGTGTGCCTCGTTGCCTTCCCTCAACAGATTTTTGGACGATAGTTGGCCTTGATTACTCTGCCAGTTTGTGAATTGCTGTGCCCCTGACCTCCATTATTCAACTCGTTTTTTTGTGAGCTGAACGCAAGTCCAAACTTTTGGTTCAGGACCTATACTTGTTCCAGGTGGGTGGCTGAGACTTTGGTTCATTCTTCTTCCTGCCAGGAAATTAGAGTGACATGTGCCCATCCAAATGCCTAACAGCTACTCTCTCATTGGTTCTCCCTCTTCCCTTTCATCCTCTGCCAAATTGGTAACCTGTGCGAACCAGGAGGTAAAAGGCGCTGTCTCTCCAAGTTGGGAGATTGATAGGAAAGCAGTGGGAATGTCAAACCGGAGCACCAGGAGAGGGAGTCTTCGTTGAGTTTTAGAAACCTTTTGTATTCACAGTGTGTCCATTCTCTAGGTTTCCCGTACATGTTATAGCTGTACTAATATTCCCTTCAACCTGGAGAGCTGGGACCCATGGAATGGGTTCCATGCATTATTGCTATAAAGGGTCTGCATTTGCTCACCCAATCTCACCAATCCTCTCAGTCCCAAGTGTCCAGCCCCATGCCACATCCATCTATCATTGTAGATAGGGTCATTCCAGGTTGCATCCGAGACCCTGAAGGAATTGTAAAGAATTTCCCTGTTTCTTTGTTCTGTTTTTGAAATTCCTTTTTAGAGTGGGTTTGAGCTGATTCTCGCTGCCATGTTTATGCCAGTCTAGACACACTTGATTCCCTTACGGAGACATATCAATACATAGGTTTTAAGATTCTTACTAGTCAGATCGATTCCTCTGCGGGAAATATGGGGTTTTGAGTCCCTTTCACTGAGGAAGGTGTAGGTCTTGTCTATTCCATAGTTGGTTTTTGGAACGGTACCTGTGCTTATATCAAACTCTGGTTTGATGCATCACCCCACCTCTCCTTCCCCCTTAAGCAGGCATAAGAGTGTTTTCTAAATGTGAGACTCTGTTCTCTTGCCTAACTCAGTTCATGTGTAGCCATGTTTACAGGATCTTCCTAAGTGATATCTTATGATAAGTTTCTTTTCCTGTGTGACTTCTTTCACTTAGAATCATCGTACCTGAATCCACTCATTTTGCTGCTACTGGTCTTATGACATTGATTTCATGGCTGAGGGATATTCCATCGTACGTAAGTTCCACAATGTTTGGAACCATTTTTATATTTCCTGGGATATTTCAGGTGTACCCAGGTTGAGGTTCTTGTAAGCAGTGCAGCCCTCAATTTGGGGGTGGCTCTGTCTTATGGATTTTCAGTTTTCCCAAGGTATATTCCCTAGACCGGAAGTGCCCTTGGCTCTGTAGCTCTGTTGTTTACTTGTTTTAGGGAACACAATGCACTCCTCCAGTGAGGCAGTTGGCAACTTACATCCCGCCCATCAGCATAACAAGGCTCCCTGTTCTCCAGGGCCTGTCTTGCCTTTCTGGTTTTTACACATTTTGTGGATGTCCCTTTTGACCGGTGGGAAGTGATACTTCTTTGTAGTGCAGATTTGCATTGCCCGCTTTCTTGCTTGGCCAAAACGGGCGTATGCGTTTTCTCCTGAATATATTCAGGAGAAAACGCATACGCCCTTTTTGGCCAAGTGCATCATTGTTGAAGTTGTGCCCCTCTTCCTGTGCTTTACAGGTGATTCCAACGTAGCTCTTGAAATCTGTTTCCTGCTATTCTGCCTCGCTTTCAAGTCCGCCTCGTTGCCTTCCCTCAACAGATTTTTGGACGATAGTTGCCCTTGATTACTCTGCCAGTTTGTGAATTCCTGTGCCCCTGAGCTCCATTTTTCAACTCGTTTTTTGTGAGCTGAACGCATGTCCAAACTTTTGGTTCAGGACCTCTACTGGTTCCCGGTGGGTGGCTGAGACTTTGGTTCATTCTTCTTCCTGCCGGGAAATTAGAGTGACATGTGCCCATCCAAATGCCTAACAGCTACTCTCTCATTGGTTCTCCCTCTTCCCTTTCATCCTCTGCCAAATTGGCAACCTGTGCGAACCAGGAGCTTAAAGGGGCTGTCTCTCCAAGTTGGGAGATTGATAGGAAAGCAGTTGGAAAGTCAAACCGGAGCACCAGGAGAGGGGCTCCTCGTTGAGTTTTAGAAACCTTTCGTATTCACAGTGTGTCCATTCTCTAGGTTTCCCGTACACGTTATAGCTGTAGTAATATTCCCTTCCACCTGGAGAGCTGGGAACAATGGAATGGGTGCCATGCATTATTGCTTTAAAGGGTCTGCATTTGCTCAACCAATCTCACCAATCCTCTCAGTCCCAAGTGTCCAGCCTTATGCCACATCCAGCTGTCATTGTACATAGGGTCATTCCAGGTTGCATCAGAGACCCTGAAGGAATTGTAAAGAATTTCCCTGTTTCTTTGTTCTGTTTTTGAAATTCCTTTTTAGAGTGGGTTTGAGCTGATTCTCGCTGCCATGTTTATGCCAGTCTAGACACACTTGATTCCCTTACGCAGACATATCGACACATAGGTTTTAAGATTCTTACTAGTCAGATCGATTCCTCTGCGGGAAATATGGGGTTTTGAGTCCCTTTCACTGAGGAAGGTGTAGGTCTTGTCTATTCCATAGTTGGTTTTTGGAACGGTACCTGTGCTTATATCAAACTCTGGTTTGATGCATCACCCTACCTCTCCTTCCCCCTTAAGCAGGCATAAGAGTGTTTTCTAAATGTGAGACTCTGTTCTCTTGCCTAACTCAGTTCATGTGTAGCCATGTTTACAGGATCTTCCTAAGTGATATCTTATGATAAGTTTCTTTTCCTGTGTGACTTCTTTCACTTAGAATCATCGTACCTGAATCCACTCATTTTGCTGCTACTGGTCTTATGACATTGATTTTGTGGCTGAGGGATATTCCATCGTACGTAAGTTCCACAATGTTTGGAACCATTTTTATATTTCCTGGGATATTTCAGGTGTACCCAGGTTGAGGTTCCTGTTAGCAGTGCAGCCCTCAATTTGGGGTTGGCTCTTTCTTATGGATTTTCAGTTTTCCCAAGGTATATTCCCTAGACAGGACGTGCCCTTGGCTCTGTAGCTCTGTTGTTTACTTGTTTTAGGGAACACAATGCACTCCTCCAGTGAGGCAGTTGGCAACTTACATCCCGCCCATCAGCATAACAAGGCTCCCTGTTCTCCAGGGCCTGCCTTGCCTTTCTGGTTTTTACACATTTTGTGGATGTCCCTTTTGACCGGTGGGAAGTGATACTTCTTTGTAGGGCAGATTTGCATTGCCCGCTTGCTTGCTTGGCCAAAAAGGGCGTATGCGTTTTCTCCTGAATATATTCAGGAGAAAACGCATACGCCCTTTTTGGCCAAGTGCATCATTGTCGAAGTTGTGCCCCTCTTCCTGTGCTTTACAGGCGATTCCAACGTACCTCTTGAAATCTGTTTCCTGCTATTCTGCCTCGCTTTCAAGTCTGCTTCGTTGCCTTCCCTCAACAGATTTTTGGACGATAGTTGGCCTTGATTACTCTGCCAGTTTGTGAATTGCTGTGCCCCTGAGCTCCATTTTTCAACTCGTTTTCTGTGAGCTGAACGCAAGTCCAATCTTTTGGTTCCGGACCTCTACTGGTTCCCGGTGGGTGGCTGAGACTTTGGTTCATTCTTCTTCCTGCCGGGAAATTAGAGTGACATGTGCCCATCCAAATGCCTAACAGCTACTCTCTCATTGGTTCTCCCTCTTCCCTTTCATCCTCTGCCAAATTGGCAACCTGTGCGAACCAGGACCTTAAAGGGGCTGTCTCTCCAAGTTGGGAGATTGATAGGAAAGCAGTTGGAAAGTCAAACCGGAGCACCAGGAGAGGGGCTCTTCGTTGAGTTTTAGAAACCTTTCGTATTCACAGTGTGTCCATTCTCTTGGTTTCCTGTACACGTTATAGCTGTAGTAATATTCCCTTCAACCTGGAGAGCTGGGACCCATGGAATGGGTGCCATGCATTATTGCTTTAAAGGGTCTGCATTTGCTCACCCAATCTCACCAATCCTCTCAGTCCCAAGTGTCCAGCCTTATGCCACATCCAGCTGTCATTGTAGATAGGGTCATTCCAGGTTGCATCAGAGACCCTGAAGGAATTGTAAAGAATTTCCCTGTTTCTTTGTTCTGTTTTTGAAATTCCTTTTTAGAGTGGGTTTGAGCTGATTCTCGCTGCCATGTTTATGCCAGTCTAGACACACTTGATTCCCTTACGGAGACATATCAATACATAGGTTTTAAGATTCTTACTAGTCAGATCGATTCCTCTGCGGGAAATATGGGGTTTTGAGTCCCTTTCACTGAGGAAGGTGTAGGTCTTGTCTATTCCATAGTTGGTTTTTGGAACGGTACCTGTGCTTATATCAAAGTCTGGTTTGATGCATCACACCACCTCTCCTTCCCCCTTAAGCAGGCATAAGAGTGTTTTCTAAATGTGAGACTCTGTTCTCTTGCCTAACTCAGTTCATGTGTAGCCATGTTTACAGGATCTTCCTAAGTGATATCTTATGATAAGTTTCTTTTCCTGTGTGACTTCTTTCACTTAGAATCATCGTACCTGAATCCACTCATTTTGCTGCTACTGGTCTTATGACATTGATTTCGTGGCTGAGGGATATTCCATCGTACGTAAGTTCCACAATGTTTGGAACCATTTTTATATTTCCTGGGATATTTCAGGTGTACCCAGGTTGAGGTTCCTGTTAGCAGTGCAGCCCTCAATTTGGGTGTGGCTCTGTCTTATGGATTTTCAGTTTTCCCAAGGTATATTCCCTAGACAGGACGTGCCCTTGGCTCTGTAGCTCTGTTGTTTACTTGTTTTAGGGAACACAATGCACTCCTCCAGTGAGGCAGTTGGCACCTTACATCCCGCCCATCAGCATAACAAGGCTCCCTGTTCTCCAGGGCCTGTCTTGCCTTTCTGGTTTTTACACATTTTGTGGATGTCCCTTTTGACCGGTGGGAAGTGATACTTCTTTGTAGTGCAGATTTGCATTGCCCGCTTGCTTGCTTGGCCAAAAAGGGCGTATGCCTTTTCTCCTGAATATATTCAGGAGAAAACGCATACGCCCTTTTTGGCCAAGTGCATCATTGTCGAAGTTGTGCCCATCTTCCTGTGCTTTACAGGCGATTCCAACGTACCTCTTGAAATCTGTTTCCTGCTATTCTGCCTCGCTTTCAAGTGTGCCTCGTTGCCTTCCCTCAACAGATTTTTGGACGATAGTTGGCCTTGATTACTCTGCCAGTTTGTGAATTGCTGTGCCCCTGACCTCCATTATTCAACTCGTTTTTTTGTGAGCTGAACGCAAGTCCAAACTTTTGGTTCAGGACCTATACTTGTTCCAGGTGGGTGGCTGAGACTTTGGTTCATTCTTCTTCCTGCCAGGAAATTAGAGTGACATGTGCCCATCCAAATGCCTAACAGCTACTCTCTCATTGGTTCTCCCTCTTCCCTTTCATCCTCTGCCAAATTGGTAACCTGTGCGAACCAGGAGGTAAAAGGCGCTGTCTCTCCAAGTTGGGAGATTGATAGGAAAGCAGTGGGAATGTCAAACCGGAGCACCAGGAGAGGGAGTCTTCTTTGAGTTTTAGAAACCTTTTGTATTCACAGTGTGTCCATTCTCTAGGTTTCCCGTACATGTTATAGCTGTAGTAATATTCCCTTCAACCTGGAGAGCTGGGACCCATGGAATGGGTTCCATGCATTATTGCTTTAAAGGGTCTGCATTTGCTCACCCAATCTCACCAATCCTCTCAGTCCCAAGTGTCCAGCCCCATGTCACATCCATCTATCATTGTAGATAGGGTCATTCCAGGTTGCATCCGAGACCCTGAAGGAATTGTAAAGAATTTCCCTGTTTCTTTGTTCTGTTTTTGAAATTCCTTTTTAGAGTGGGTTTGAGCTGATTCTCGCTGCCATGTTTATGCCAGTCTAGACACACTTGATTCCCTTACGGAGACATATCAATACATAGGTTTTAAGATTCTTACTAGTCAGATCGATTCCTCTGCGGGAAATATGGGGTTTTGAGTCCCTTTCACTGAGGAAGGTGTAGGTCTTGTCTATTCCATAGTTGGTTTTTGGAACGGTACCTGTGCTTATATCAAACTCTGGTTTGATGCATCACCCCACCTCTCCTTCCCCCTTAAGCAGGCATAAGAGTGTTTTCTAAATGTGAGACTCTGTTCTCTTGCCTAACTCAGTTCATGTGTAGCCATGTTTACAGGATCTTCCTAAGTGATATCTTATGATAAGTTTCTTTTCCTGTGTGACTTCTTTCACTTAGAATCATCGTACCTGAATCCACTCATTTTGCTGCTACTGGTCTTATGACATTGATTTCGTGGCTGAGGGATATTCCATCGTACGTAAGTTCCACAATGTTTGGAACCATTTTTATATTTCCTGGGATATTTCAGGTGTACCCAGGTTGAGGTTCCTGTTAGCAGTGCAGCCCTCAATTTGGGTGTGGCTCTGTCTTATGGATTTTCAGTTTTCCCAAGGTATATTCCCTAGACAGGACGTGCCCTTGGCTCTGTAGCTCTGTTGTTTACTTGTTTTAGGGAACACAATGCACTCCTCCAGTGAGGCAGTTGGCACCTTACATCCCGCCCATCAGCATAACAAGGCTCCCTGTTCTCCAGGGCCTGTCTTGCCTTTCTGGTTTTTACACATTTTGTGGATGTCCCTTTTGACCGGTGGGAAGTGATACTTCTTTGTAGTGCAGATTTGCATTGCCCGCTTGCTTGCTTGGCCAAAAAGGGCGTATGCGTTTTCTCCTGAATATATTCAGGAGAAAACGCATACGCCCTTTTTGGCCAAGTGCATCATTGTCGAAGTTGTGCCCATCTTCCTGTGCTTTACAGGCGATTCCAACGTACCTCTTGAAATCTGTTTCCTGCTATTCTGCCTCGCTTTCAAGTGTGCCTCGTTGCCTTCCCTCAACAGATTTTTGGACGATAGTTGGCCTTGATTACTCTGCCAGTTTGTGAATTGCTGTGCCCCTGACCTCCATTATTCAACTCGTTTTTTTGTGAGCTGAACGCAAGTCCAAACTTTTGGTTCAGGACCTATACTTGTTCCAGGTGGGTGGCTGAGACTTTGGTTAATTCTTCTTCCTGCCAGGAAATTAGAGTGACATGTGCCCATCCAAATGCCTAACAGCTACTCTCTCATTGGTTCTCCCTCTTCCCTTTCATCCTCTGCCAAATTGGTAACCTGTGCGAACCAGGAGGTAAAAGGCGCTGTCTCTCCTAGTTGGGAGATTGATAGGAAAGCAGTGGGAATGTCAAACCGGAGCACCAGGAGAGGGAGTCTTCGTTGAGTTTTAGAAACCTTTTGTATTCACAGTGTGTCCATTCTCTAGGTTTCCCGTACATGTTATAGCTGTAGTAATATTCCCTTCAACCTGGAGAGCTGGGACCCATGGAATGGGTTCCATGCATTATTGCTTTAAAGGGTCTGCATTTGCTCACCCAATCTCACCAATCCTCTCAGTCCCAAGTGTCCAGCCCCATGCCACATCCATCTATCATTGTAGATAGGGTCATTCCAGGTTGCATCCGAGACCCTGAAGGAATTGTAAAGAATTTCCCTGTTTCTTTGTTCTGTTTTTGAAATTCCTTTTTAGAGTGGGTTTGAGCTGATTCTCGCTGCCATGTTTATGCCAGTCTAGACACACTTGATTCCCTTACGGAGACATATCAATACATAGGTTTTAAGATTCTTACTAGTCAGATCGATTCCTCTGCGGGAAATATGGGGTTTTGAGTCCCTTTCACTGAGGAAGGTGTAGGTCTTGTCTATTCCATAGTTGGTTTTTGGAACGGTACCTGTGCTTATATCAAACTCTGGTTTGATGCATCACCCCACCTCTCCTTCCCCCTTAAGCAGGCATAAGAGTGTTTTCTAAATGTGAGACTCTGTTCTCTTGCCTAACTCAGTTCATGTGTAGCCATGTTTACAGGATCTTCCTAAGTGATATCTTATGATAAGTTTCTTTTCCTGTGTGACTTCTTTCACTTAGAATCATCGTACCTGAATCCACTCATTTTGCTGCTACTGGTCTTATGACATTGATTTCGTGGCTGAGGGATATTCCATCGTACGTAAGTTCCACAATGTTTGGAACCATTTTTATATTTCCTGGGATATTTCAGGTGTACCCAGGTTGAGGTTCTTGTAAGCAGTGCAGCCCTCAATTTGGGGGTGGCTCTGTCTTATGGATTTTCAGTTTTCCCAAGGTATATTCCCTAGACCGGAAGTGCCCTTGGCTCTGTAGCTCTGTTGTTTACTTGTTTTAGGGAACACAATGCACTCCTCCAGTGAGGCAGTTGGCAACTTACATCCCGCCCATCAGCATAACAAGGCTCCCTGTTCTCCAGGGCCTGTCTTGCCTTTCTGGTTTTTACACATTTTGTGGATGTCCCTTTTGACCGGTGGGAAGTGATACTTCTTTGTAGTGCAGATTTGCATTGCCCGCTTTCTTGCTTGGCCAAAACGGGCGTATGCGTTTTCTCCTGAATATATTCAGGAGAAAACGCATACGCCCTTTTTGGCCAAGTGCATCATTGTTGAAGTTGTGCCCCTCTTCCTGTGCTTTACAGGCGATTCCAACGTATCTCTTGAAATCTGTTTCCTGCTATTCTGCCTCGCTTTCAAGTCCGCCTCGTTGCCTTCCCTCAACAGATTTTTGGACGATAGTTGCCCTTGATTACTCTGCCAGTTTGTGAATTCCTGTGCCCCTGAGCTCCATTTTTCAACTCGTTTTTTGTGAGCTGAACGCAAGTCCAAACTTTTGGTTCAGGACCTCTACTGGTTCCCGGTGGGTGGCTGAGACTTTGGTTCATTCTTCTTCCTGCCGGGAAATTAGAGTGACATGTGCCCATCCAAATGCCTAACAGCTACTCTCTCATTGGTTCTCCCTCTTCCCTTTCATCCTCTGCCAAATTGGCAACCTGTGCGAACCAGGAGCTTAAAGGGGCTGTCTCTCCAAGTTGGGAGATTGATAGGAAAGCAGTTGGAAAGTCAAACCGGAGCACCAGGAGAGGGGCTCCTCGTTGAGTTTTAGAAACCTTTCGTATTCACAGTGTGTCCATTCTCTAGGTTTCCCGTACACGTTATAGCTGTAGTAATATTCCCTTCCACCTGGAGAGCTGGGAACAATGGAATGGGTGCCATGCATTATTGCTTTAAAGGGTCTGCATTTGCTCACCCAATCTCACCAATCCTCTCAGTCCCAAGTGTCCAGCCTTATGCCACATCCAGCTGTCATTGTACATAGGGTCATTCCAGGTTGCATCAGAGACCCTGAAGGAATTGTAAAGAATTTCCCTGTTTCTTTGTTCTGTTTTTGAAATTCCTTTTTAGAGTGGGTTTGAGCTGATTCTCGCTGCCATGTTTATGCCAGTCTAGACACACTTGATTCCCTTACGCAGACATATCGACACATAGGTTTTAAGATTCTTACTAGTCAGATCGATTCCTCTGCGGGAAATATGGGGTTTTGAGTCCCTTTCACTGAGGAAGGTGTAGGTCTTGTCTATTCCATAGTTGGTTTTTGGAACGGTACCTGTGCTTATATCAAACTCTGGTTTGATGCATCACCCCACCTCTCCTTCCCCCTTAAGCAGGCATAAGAGTGTTTTCTAAATGTGAGACTCTGTTCTCTTGCCTAACTCAGTTCATGTGTAGCCATGTTTACAGGATCTTCCTAAGTGATATCTTATGATAAGTTTCTTTTCCTGTGTGACTTCTTTCACTTAGAATCATCGTACCTGAATCCACTCATTTTGCTGCTACTGGTCTTATGTCATTGATTTCGTGGCTGAGGGATATTCCATCGTACGTAAGTTCCACAATGTTTGGAACCATTTTAATATTTCCTGGGATATTTCAGGTGTACCCAGTTTGAGGTTCCTGTTAGCAGTGCAGCCCTCAATTTGGGGTTGGCTCTGTCTTATGGATTTTCAGTTTTCCCAAGGTATATTCCCTAGACAGGACGTGCCCTTGGCTCTGTAGCTCTGTTGTTTACTTGTTTTAGGGAACACAATGCACTCCTCCAGTGAGGCAGTTGGCAACTTACATCCCGCCCATCAGCATAACAAGGCTCCCTGTTCTCCAGGGCCTGCCTTGCCTTTCTGGTTTTTACACATTTTGTGGATGTCCCTTTTGACCGGTGGGAAGTGATACTTCTTTGTAGGGCAGATTTGCATTGCCCGCTTGCTTGCTTGGCCAAAAAGGGCGTATGCGTTTTCTCCTGAATATATTCAGGAGAAAACGCATACGCCCTTTTTGGCCAAGTGCATCATTGTCGAAGTTGTGCCCCTCTTCCTGTGCTTTACAGGCGATTCCAACGTACCTCTTGAAATCTGTTTCCTGCTATTCTGCCTCGCTTTCAAGTCCGCTTCGTTGCCTTCCCTCAACAGATTTTTGGACGATAGTTGGCCTTGATTACTCTGCCAGTTTGTGAATTGCTGTGCCCCTGAGCTCCATTTTTCAACTCGTTTTCTGTGAGCTGAACGCAAGTCCAATCTTTTGGTTCCGGACCTCTACTGGTTCCCGGTGGGTGGCTGAGACTTTGGTTCATTCTTCTTCCTGCCGGGAAATTAGAGTGACATGTGCCCATCCAAATGCCTAACAGCTACTCTCTCATTGGTTCTCCCTCTTCCCTTTCATCCTCTGCCAAATTGGCAACCTGTGCGAACCAGGACCTTAAAGGGGCTGTCTCTCCAAGTTGGGAGATTGATAGGAAAGCAGTTGGAAAGTCAAACCGGAGCACCAGGAGAGGGGCTCTTCGTTGAGTTTTAGAAACCTTTCGTATTCACAGTGTGTCCATTCTCTTGGTTTCCTGTACACGTTATAGCTGTAGTAATATTCCCTTCAACCTGGAGAGCTGGGACCCATGGAATGGGTGCCATGCATTATTGCTTTAAAGGGTCTGCATTTGCTCACCCAATCTCACCAATCCTCTCAGTCCCAAGTGTCCAGCCTTATGCCACATCCAGCTGTCATTGTAGATAGGGTCATTCCAGGTTGCATCAGAGACCCTGAAGGAATTGTAAAGAATTTCCCTGTTTCTTTGTTCTGTTTTTGAAATTCCTTTTTAGAGTGGGTTTGAGCTGATTCTCGCGGCCATGTTTATGCCAGTCTAGACACACTTGTTTCCCTTACGGAGACATATCAATACATAGGTTTTAAGATTCTTACTAGTCAGATCGATTCCTCTGCGGGAAATATGGGGTTTTGAGTCCCTTTCACTGAGGAAGGTGTAGGTCTTGTCTATTCCATAGTTGGTTTTTGGAACGGTACCTGTGCTTATATCAAAGTCTGGTTTGATGCATCACACCACCTCTCCTTCCCCCTTAAGCAGGCATAAGAGTGTTTTCTAAATGTGAGACTCTGTTCTCTTGCCTAACTCAGTTCATGTGTAGCCATGTTTACAGGATCTTCCTAAGTGATATCTTATGATAAGTTTCTTTTCCTGTGTGACTTCTTTCACTTAGAATCATCGTACCTGAATCCACTCATTTTGCTGCTACTGGTCTTATGACATTGATTTCGTGGCTGAGGGATATTCCATCGTACGTAAGTTCCACAATGTTTGGAACCATTTTTATATTTCCTGGGATATTTCAGGTGTACCCAGGTTGAGGTTCCTGTTAGCAGTGCAGCCCTCAATTTGGGTGTGGCTCTGTCTTATGGATTTTCAGTTTTCCCAAGGTATATTCCCTAGACAGGACGTGCCCTTGGCTCTGTAGCTCTGTTGTTTACTTGTTTTAGGGAACACAATGCACTCCTCCAGTGAGGCAGTTGGCACCTTACATCCCGCCCATCAGCATAACAAGGCTCCCTGTTCTCCAGGGCCTGTCTTGCCTTTCTGGTTTTTACACATTTTTGGATGTCCCTTTTGACCGGTGGGAAGTGATACTTCTTTGTAGTGCAGATTTGCATTGCCCGCTTGCTTGCTTGGCCAAAAAGGGCGTATGCGTTTTCTCCTGAATATATTCAGGAGAAAACGCATACGCCCTTTTTGGCCAAGTGCATCATTGTCGAAGTTGTGCCCCTCTTCCTGTGCTTTACAGGCGATTCCAACGTACCTCTTGAAATCTGTTTCCTGCTATTCTGCCTCGCTTTCAAGTCCACCTCGTTGCCTTCCCTCAACAGATTTTTGGACGATAGTTGGCCTTGATTACTCTGCCGGTTTGTGAATTGCTGTGCCCCTGAGCTCCATTATTCAACTCGTTTTTTTGTGAGCTGAACGCAAGTCCAAACTTTTGGTTCAGGACCTATACTGGTTCCCGGTGGGTGGCTGAGACTTTGGTTAATTCTTCTTCCTGCCAGGAAATTAGAGTGACATGTGCCCATCCAAATGCCTAACAGCTACTCTCTCATTGGTTCTCCCTCTTCCCTTTCATCCTCTGCCAAATTGGCAACCTGTGCGAACCAGGAGCTTAAAGGGGCTGTCTCTCCAAGTTGGGAGATTGATAGGAAAGCAGTTGGAAAGTCAAACCGGAGCACCAGGAGAGGGACTCTTCGTTGAGTTTTAGAAACCTTTCGTATTCACAGTGTGTCCATTCTCTAGGTTTCCCGTACATGTTATAGCTGTAGTAATATTCCCTTCAACCTGGAGAGTTGGGACCCATGGAATGGGTGCCATGCATTATTGCTTTAAAGGGTCTGCATTTGCTCACCCAATCTCACCAATCCTCTCAGTCCCAAGTGTCCAGCCTCATGCCACATCCAGCTGTCATTGTAGATAGGGTCATTCCCGGTTGCATCCGAGACCCTGAAGGAATTGTAAAGAATTTCCCTGTTTCTTTGTTCTGTTTTTGAAATTCCTTTTTAGAGTGGGTTTGAGCTGATTCTCGCGGCCATGTTTATGCCAGTCTAGACACACTTGATTCCCTTACGGAGACATATCAATACATAGGTTTTAAGATTCTTACTAGTCAGATCGATTCCTCTGCGGGAAATATGGGGTTTTGAGTCCCTTTCACTGAGGAAGGTGTAGGTCTTGTCTATTCCATAGTTGGTTTTTGGAACGGTACCTGTGCTTATATCAAACTCTGGTTTGATGCATCACCCCACCTCTCCTTCCCCCTTAAGCAGGCATAAGAGTGTTTTCTAAATGTGAGACTCTGTTCTCTTGCCTAACTCAGTTCATGTGTAGCCATGTTTACAGGATCTTCCTAAGTGATATCTTATGATAAGTTTCTTTTCCTGTGTGACTTCTTTCACTTAGAATCATCGTACCTGAATCCACTCATTTTGCTGCTACTGGTCTTATGACATTGATTTCGTGGCTGAGGGATATTCCATCGTACGTAAGTTCCACAATGTTTGGAACCATTTTTATATTTCCTGGGATATTTCAGGTGTACCCAGGTTGAGGTTCTTGTAAGCAGTGCAGCCCTCAATTTGGGGGTGCCTCTGTCTTATGGATTTTCAGTTTTCCCAAGGTATATTCCCTAGACCGGAAGTGCCCTTGGCTCTGTAGCTCTGTTGTTTACTTGTTTTAGGGAACACAATGCACTCCTCCAGTGAGGCAGTTGGCAACTTACATCCCGCCCATCAGCATAACAAGGCTCCCTGTTCTCCAGGGCCTGTCTTGCCTTTCTGGTTTTTACACATTTTGTGGATGTCCCTTTTGACCGGTGGGAAGTGATACTTCTTTGTAGTGCAGATTTGCATTGCCCGCTTTCTTGCTTGGCCAAAACGGGCGTATGCGTTTTCTCCTGAATATATTCAGGAGAAAACGCATACGCCCTTTTTGGCCAAGTGCATCATTGTTGAAGTTGTGCCCCTCTTCCTGTGCTTTACAGGCGATTCCAACGTAGCTCTTGAAATCTGTTTCCTGCTATTCTGCCTCGCTTTCAAGTCCGCCTCGTTGCCTTCCCTCAACAGATTTTTGGACGATAGTTGCCCTTGATTACTCTGCCAGTTTGTGAATTCCTGTGCCCCTGAGCTCCATTTTTCAACTCGTTTTTTGTGAGCTGAACGCAAGTCCAAACTTTTGGTTCAGGACCTCTACTGGTTCCCGGTGGGTGGCTGAGACTTTGGTTCATTCTTCTTCCTGCCGGGAAATTAGAGTGACATGTGCCCATCCAAATGCCTAACAGCTACTCTCTCATTGGTTCTCCCTCTTCCCTTTCATCCTCTGCCAAATTGGCAACCTGTGCGAACCAGGAGCTTAAAGGGGCTGTCTCTCCAAGTTGGGAGATTGATAGGAAAGCAGTTGGAAAGTCAAACCGGAGCACCAGGAGAGGGGCTCCTCGTTGAGTTTTAGAAACCTTTCGTATTCACAGTGTGTCCATTCTCTAGGTTTCCCGTACACGTTATAGCTGTAGTAATATTCCCTTCCACCTGGAGAGCTGGGAACAATGGAATGGGTGCCATGCATTATTGCTTTAAAGGGTCTGCATTTGCTCAACCAATCTCACCAATCCTCTCAGTCCCAAGTGTCCAGCCTTATGCCACATCCAGCTGTCATTGTACATAGGGTCATTCCAGGTTGCATCAGAGACCCTGAAGGAATTGTAAAGAATTTCCCTGTTTCTTTGTTCTGTTTTTGAAATTCCTTTTTAGAGTGGGTTTGAGCTGATTCTCGCTGCCATGTTTATGCCAGTCTAGACACACTTGATTCCCTTACGCAGACATATCGACACATAGGTTTTAAGATTCTTACTAGTCAGATCGATTCCTCTGCGGGAAATATGGGGTTTTGAGTCCCTTTCACTGAGGAAGGTGTAGGTCTTGTCTATTCCATAGTTGGTTTTTGGAACGGTACCTGTGCTTATATCAAACTCTGGTTTGATGCATCACCCCACCTCTCCTTCCCCCTTAAGCAGGCATAAGAGTGTTTTCTAAATGTGAGACTCTGTTCTCTTGCCTAACTCAGTTCATGTGTAGCCATGTTTACAGGATCTTCCTAAGTGATATCTTATGATAAGTTTCTTTTCCTGTGTGACTTCTTTCACTTAGAATCATCGTACCTGAATCCACTCATTTTGCTGCTACTGGTCTTATGACATTGATTTCGTGGCTGAGGGATATTCCATCGTACGTAAGTTCCACAATGTTTGGAACCATTTTAATATTTCCTGGGATATTTCAGGTGTACCCAGTTTGAGGTTCCTGTTAGCAGTGCAGCCCTCAATTTGGGGTTGGCTCTGTCTTATGGATTTTCAGTTTTCCCAAGGTATATTCCCTAGACAGGACGTGCCCTTGGCTCTGTAGCTCTGTTGTTTACTTGTTTTAGGGAACACAATGCACTCCTCCAGTGAGGCAGTTGGCAACTTACATCCCGCCCATCAGCATAACAAGGCTCCCTGTTCTCCAGGGCCTGCCTTGCCTTTCTGGTTTTTACACATTTTGTGGATGTCCCTTTTGACCGGTGGGAAGTGATACTTCTTTGTAGGGCAGATTTGCATTGCCCGCTTGCTTGCTTGGCCAAAAAGGGCGTATGCGTTTTCTCCTGAATATATTCAGGAGAAAACGCATACGCCCTTTTTGGCCAAGTGCATCATTGTCGAAGTTGTGCCCCTCTTCCTGTGCTTTACAGGCGATTCCAACGTACCTCTTGAAATCTGTTTCCTGCTATTCTGCCTCGCTTTCAAGTCCGCTTCGTTGCCTTCCCTCAACAGATTTTTGGACGATAGTTGGCCTTGATTACTCTGCCAGTTTTTGAATTGCTGTGCCCCTGAGCTCCATTTTTCAACTCGTTTTCTGTGAGCTGAACGCAAGTCCAAACTTTTGGTTCCGGACCTCTACTGGTTCCCGGTGGGTGGCTGAGACTTTGGTTCATTCTTCTTCCTGCCGGGAAATTAGAGTGACATGTGCCCATCCAAATGCCTAACAGCTACTCTCTCATTGGTTCTCCCTCTTCCCTTTCATCCTCTGCCAAATTGGCAACCTGTGCGAACCAGGACCTTAAAGGGGCTGTCTCTCCAAGTTGGGAGATTGATAGGAAAGCAGTTGGAAAGTCAAACCGGAGCACCAGGAGAGGGGCTCTTCGTTGAGTTTTAGAAACCTTTCGTATTCACAGTGTGTCCATTCTCTTGGTTTCCTGTACACGTTATAGCTGTAGTAATATTCCCTTCAACCTGGAGAGCTGGGACCCATGGAATGGGTGCCATGCATTATTGCTTTAAAGGGTCTGCATTTGCTCACCCAATCTCACCAATCCTCTCAGTCCCAAGTGTCCAGCCTTATGCCACATCCAGCTGTCATTGTAGATAGGGTCATTCCAGGTTGCATCAGAGACCCTGAAGGAATTGTAAAGAATTTCCCTGTTTCTTTGTTCTGTTTTTGAAATTCCTTTTTAGAGTGGGTTTGAGCTGATTCTCGCGGCCATGTTTATGCCAGTCTAGACACACTTGTTTCCCTTACGGAGACATATCAATACATAGGTTTTAAGATTCTTACTAGTCAGATCGATTCCTCTGCGGGAAATATGGGGTTTTGAGTCCCTTTCACTGAGGAAGGTGTAGGTCTTGTCTATTCCATAGTTGGTTTTTGGAACGGTACCTGTGCTTATATCAAAGTCTGGTTTGATGCATCACACCACCTCTCCTTCCCCCTTAAGCAGGCATAAGAGTGTTTTCTAAATGTGAGACTCTGTTCTCTTGCCTAACTCAGTTCATGTGTAGCCATGTTTACAGGATCTTCCTAAGTGATATCTTATGATAAGTTTCTTTTCCTGTGTGACTTCTTTCACTTAGAATCATCGTACCTGAATCCACTCATTTTGCTGCTACTGGTCTTATGACATTGATTTCGTGGCTGAGGGATATTCCATCGTACGTAAGTTCCACAATGTTTGGAACCATTTTTATATTTCCTGGGATATTTCAGGTGTACCCAGGTTGAGGTTCCTGTTAGCAGTGCAGCCCTCAATTTGGGTGTGGCTCTGTCTTATGGATTTTCAGTTTTCCCAAGGTATATTCCCTAGACAGGACGTGCCCTTGGCTCTGTAGCTCTGTTGTTTACTTGTTTTAGGGAACACAATGCACTCCTCCAGTGAGGCAGTTGGCACCTTACATCCCGCCCATCAGCATAACAAGGCTCCCTGTTCTCCAGGGCCTGTCTTGCCTTTCTGGTTTTTACACATTTTTGGATGTCCCTTTTGACCGGTGGGAAGTGATACTTCTTTGTAGTGCAGATTTGCATTGCCTGCTTGCTTGCTTGGCCAAAAAGGGCGTATGCGTTTTCTCCTGAATATATTCAGGAGAAAACGCATACGCCCTTTTTGGCCAAGTGCATCATTGTCGAAGTTGTGCCCCTCTTCCTGTGCTTTACAGGCGATTCCAACGTACCTCTTGAAATCTGTTTCCTGCTATTCTGCCTCGCTTTCAAGTCCACCTCGTTGCCTTCCCTCAACAGATTTTTGGACGATAGTTGGCCTTGATTACTCTGCCGGTTTGTGAATTGCTGTGCCCCTGAGTTCCATTTTTCAACTCGTTTTTTTGTGAGCTGAACGCAAGTCCAAACTTTTGGTTCAGGACCTATACTGGTTCCCGGTGGGTGGCTGAGACTTTGGTTAATTCTTCTTCCTGCCAGGAAATTAGAGTGACATGTGCCCATCCAAATGCCTAACAGCTACTCTCTCATTGGTTCTCCCTCTTCCCTTTCATCCTCTGCCAAATTGGCAACCTGTGCGAACCAGGAGCTTAAAGGGGCTGTCTCTCCAAGTTGGGAGATTGATAGGAAAGCAGTTGGAAAGTCAAACCGGAGCACCAGGAGAGGGACTCTTCGTTGAGTTTTAGAAACCTTTCGTATTCACAGTGTGTCCATTCTCTAGGTTTCCCGTACATGTTATAGCTGTAGTAATATTCCCTTCAACCTGGAGAGTTGGGACCCATGGAATGGGTGCCATGCATTATTGCTTTAAAGGGTCTGCATTTGCTCACCCAATCTCACCAATCCTCTCAGTCCCAAGTGTCCAGCCTCATGACACATCCAGCTGTCATTGTAGATAGGGTCATTCCAGGTTGCATCCGAGACCCTGAAGGAATTGTAAAGAATTTCCCTGTTTCTTTGTTCTGTTTTTGAAATTCCTTTTTAGAGTGGGTTTGAGCTGATTCTCGCGGCCATGTTTATGCCAGTCTAGACACACTTGATTCCCTTACGGAGACATATCAATACATAGGTTTTAAGATTCTTACTAGTCAGATCGATTCCTCTGCGGGAAATATGGGGTTTTGAGTCCCTTTCACTGAGCAAGGTGTAGGTCTTGTCTATTCCATAGTTGGTTTTTGGAACGGTACCTGTGCTTATATCAAAGTCTGGTTTGATGCATCACCCCATCTCTCCTTCCCCCTTAAGCAGGCATAAGAGTGTTTTCTAAATGTGAGACTCTGTTCTCTTGCCTAACTCAGTTCATGTGTAGCCATGTTTACAGGATCTTCCTAAGTGATATCTTATGATAAGTTTCTTTTCCTGTGTGACTTCTTTCACTTAGAATCATCGTACCTGAATCCACTCATTTTGCTGCTACTGGTCTTATGACATTGATTTCGTGGCTGAGGGATATTCCATCGTACGTAAGTTCCACAATGTTTGGAACCATTTTTATATTTCCTGGGATATTTCAGGTGTACCCAGGTTGAGGTTCCTGTTAGCAGTGCAGCCCTCAATTTGGGTGTGGCTCTGTCTTATGGATTTTCAGTTTTCCCAAGGTATATTCCCTAGACAGGACGTGCCCTTGGCTCTGTAGCTCTGTTGTTTACTTGTTTTAGGGAACACAATGCACTCCTCCAGTGAGGCAGTTGGCACCTTACATCCCGCCCATCAGCATAACAAGGCTCCCTGTTCTCCAGGGCCTGTCTTGCCTTTCTGGTTTTTACACATTTTTGGATGTCCCTTTTGACCGGTGGGAAGTGATACTTCTTTGTAGTGCAGATTTGCATTGCCCGCTTGCTTGCTTGGCCAAAAAGGGCGTATGCGTTTTCTCCTGAATATATTCAGGAGAAAACGCATACGCCCTTTTTGGCCAAGTGCATCATTGTCGAAGTTGTGCCCCTCTTCCTGTGCTTTACAGGCGATTCCAACGTACCTCTTGAAATCTGTTTCCTGCTATTCTGCCTCGCTTTCAAGTCCACCTCGTTGCCTTCCCTCAACAGATTTTTGGACGATAGTTGGCCTTGATTACTCTGCCGGTTTGTGAATTGCTGTGCCCCTGAGCTCCATTATTCAACTCGTTTTTTTGTGAGCTGAACGCAAGTCCAAACTTTTGGTTCAGGACCTATACTGGTTCCCGGTGGGTGGCTGAGACTTTGGTTAATTCTTCTTCCTGCCAGGAAATTAGAGTGACATGTGCCCATCCAAATGCCTAACAGCTACTCTCTCATTGGTTCTCCCTCTTCCCTTTCATCCTCTGCCAAATTGGCAACCTGTGCGAACCAGGAGCTTAAAGGGGCTGTCTCTCCAAGTTGGGAGATTGATAGGAAAGCAGTTGGAAAGTCAAACCGGAGCACCAGGAGAGGGACTCTTCGTTGAGTTTTAGAAACCTTTCGTATTCACAGTGTGTCCATTCTCTAGGTTTCCCGTACATGTTATAGCTGTAGTAATATTCCCTTCAACCTGGAGAGTTGGGACCCATGGAATGGGTGCCATGCATTATTGCTTTAAAGGGTCTGCATTTGCTCACCCAATCTCACCAATCCTCTCAGTCCCAAGTGTCCAGCCTCATGCCACATCCAGCTGTCATTGTAGATAGGGTCATTCCAGGTTGCATCCGAGACCCTGAAGGAATTGTAAAGAATTTCCCTGTTTCTTTGTTCTGTTTTTGAAATTCCTTTTTAGAGTGGGTTTGAGCTGATTCTCGCGGCCATGTTTATGCCAGTCTAGACACACTTGATTCCCTTACGGAGACATATCAATACATAGGTTTTAAGATTCTTACTAGTCAGATCGATTCCTCTGCGGGAAATATGGGGTTTTGAGTCCCTTTCACTGAGCAAGGTGTAGGTCTTGTCTATTCCATAGTTGGTTTTTGGAACGGTACCTGTGCTTATATCAAAGTCTGGTTTGATGCATCACCCCATCTCTCCTTCCCCCTTAAGCAGGCATAAGAGTGTTTTCTAAATGTGAGACTCTGTTCTCTTGCCTAACTCAGTTCATGTGTAGCCATGTTTACAGGATCTTCCTAAGTGATATCTTATGATAAGTTTCTTTTTCTGTGTGACTTCTTTCACTTAGAATCATCGTACCTGAATCCACTCATTTTGCTGCTACTGGTCTTATGACATGGATTTCATGGCTGAGGGATATTCCATCGTACGTAAGTTCCACGATGTTTGGTACCATTTTTATATTTCCTGGGATATTTCAGGTGTACCCAGGTTGAGGTTCCTGTAAGCAGTGCAGCCCTCAATTTGGGGGTGGCTCTGTCTTATGGATTTTCAGTTTTCCCAAGGTATATTCCCTAGACCGGAAGTGCCCTTGGCTCTGTAGCTCTGTTGTTTACTTGTTTTAGGGAACACAATGCACTCCTCCAGTGAGGCAGTTGGCAACTTACATCCCGCCCATCAGCATAACAAGGCTCCCTGTTCTCCAGGGCCTGTCTTGCCTTTCTGGTTCTTACACATTTTGTGGATGTCCCTTTTGACCGGTGGGAAGTGATACTTCTTTGTAGTGCAGATTTGCATTGCCCGCTTGCTTGCTTGGCCAAAAAGGGCGTATGCGTTTTCTCCTGAATATATTCAGGAGAAAACGCATACGCCCTTTTTGGCCAAGTGCATCATTGTCGAAGTTGTGCCCCTCTTCCTGTGCTTTACAGGCGATTCCAACGTACCTCTTGAAATCTGTTTCCTGCTATTCTGCCTCGCTTTCAAGTGTGCCTCGTTGCCTTCCCTCAACAGATTTTTGGACGATAGTTGGCCTTGATTACTCTGCCAGTTTGTGAATTGCTGTGCCCCTGACCTCCATTATTCAACTCGTTTTTTTGTGAGCTGAACGCAAGTCCAAACTTTTGGTTCAGGACCTATACTTGTTCCAGGTGGGTGGCTGAGACTTTGGTTAATTCTTCTTCCTGCCAGGAAATTAGAGTGACATGTGCCCATCCAAATGCCTAACAGCTACTCTCTCATTGGTTCTCCCTCTTCCCTTTCATCCTCTGCCAAATTGGTAACCTGTGCGAACCAGGAGCTAAAAGGCGCTGTCTCTCCAAGTTGGGAGATTGATAGGAAAGCAGTGGGAATGTCAAACCGGAGCACCAGGAGAGGGAGTCTTCGTTGAGTTTTAGAAACCTTTTGTATTCACAGTGTGTCCATTCTCTAGGTTTCCCGTACATGTTATAGCTGTAGTAATATTCCCTTCAACCTGGAGAGCTGGGACCCATGGAATGGGTTCCATGCATTATTGATTTAAAGGGTCTGCATTTGCTCACCCAATCTCACCAATCCTCTCAGTCCCAAGTGTCCAGCCTCATGCCACATCCATCTGTCATTGTAGATAGGGTCATTCCAGGTTGCATCCGAGACCCTGAAGGAATTGTAAAGAATTTCCCTGTTTCTTTGTTCTGTTTTTGAAATTCCTTTTTAGAGTGGGTTTGAGCTGATTCTCGCTGCCATGTTTATGCCAGTCTAGACACACTTGATTCCCTTACGGAGACATATCAATACGTAGGTTTTAAGATTCTTACTAGTCAGATCTATTCCTCTGCGGGAAATATGGGGTTTTGAGTCCCTTTCACTGAGGAAGGTGTAGGTCTTGTCTATTCCATAGTTGGTTTTTGGAACGGTACCTGTGCTTATATCAAACACTGGTTTGATGCATCACCCCACCTCTCCTTCCCCCTTAAGCAGTCATAAGAGTGTTTTCTAAATGTGAGACTCTGTTCTCTTGCCTAAGTCAGTTCATGTGTAGCCATGTTTACAGGATCTTCCTAAGTGATATCTTATGATAAGTTTCTTTTTCTCTGTGACTTCTTTCACTTAGAATCATCGTACCTGAATCCACTCATTTTGCTGCTACTGGTCTTATGACATTGATTTCATGGCTGAGGGATATTCCATCGTACGTAAGTTCCACAATGTTTGGAACCATTTTTATATTTCCTGGGATATTTCAGGTGTACCCAGGTTGAGGTTCTTGTAAGCAGTGCAGCCCTCAATTTGGGGGTGCCTCTGTCTTATGGATTTTCAGTTTTCCCAAGGTATATTCCCTAGACTGGAAGTGCCCTTGGCTCTGTAGCTCTGTTGTTTACTTGTTTTAGGGAACACAATGCACTCCTCCAGTGAGGCAGTTGGCAACTTACATCCCGCCCATCAGCATAACAAGGCTCCCTGTTCTCCAGGGCCTGTCTTGCCTTTCTGGTTTTTACACATTTTGTGGATGTCCCTTTTGACCGGTGGGAAGTGATACTTCTTTGTAGTGCAGATTTGCATTGCCCGCTTTCTTGCTTGGCCAAAAAGGGCGTATGCCTTTTCTCCTGAATATATTCAGGAGAAAAGGCATACGCCCTTTTTGGCCAAGTGCATCATTGTCGAAGTTGTGCCCCTCTTCCTGTGCTTTACAGGCAATTCCAACGTACCTCTTGAAATCTGTTTCCTGCTATTCTGCCTCGCTTTCAAGTGCGCCTCGTTGCCTTCCCTCAACAGATTTTTGGACGATAGTTGGCCTTGATTACTCTGCCGGTTTGTGAATTGCTGTGCCCCTGAGCTCCATTTTTCAACTCGTTGTTTTGTGAGCTGAACGCAAGTCCAAACTTTTGGTTCAGGACCTATACTGGTTCCCGGTGGGTGGCTGAGACTTTGGTTAATTCTTCTTCCTGCCAGGAAATTAGAGTGACATGTGCCCATCCAAATGCCTAACAGCTACTCTCTCATTGGTTCTCCCTCTTCCCTTTCATCCTCTGCCAAATTGGCAACCTGTGCGAACCAGGAGCTTAAAGGGGCTGTCTCTCCTAGGTGGGAGATTGATAGGAAAGCAGTTGGAAAGTCAAACCGGAGCACCAGGAGAGGGACTCTTCGTTGAGTTTTAGAAACCTTTCGTATTCACAGTGTGTCCATTCTCTAGGTTTCCCGTACATGTTATAGCTGTAGTAATATTCCCTTCAACCTGGAGAGCTGGGACCCATGGAATCGGTGCCATGCATTATTGCTTTAAAGGGTCTGCATTTGCTCACCCAATCTCACCAATCCTCTCAGTCCCAAGTGTCCAGCCTCATGCCACATCCATCTGTCATTGTAGATAGGGTCATTCCAGGTTGCATCCAAGACCCTGAAGGAATTGTAAAGAATTTCCCTGTTTCTTTGTTCTGTTTTTGAAATTCCTTTTTAGAGTGGGTTTGAGCTGATTCTCGCTGCCATGTTTATGCCAGTCTAGACACACTTGATTCCCTTACGGAGATATATCAATACATAGGTTTTAAGATTCTTACTAGTCAGATTTATTCGTCTGCGGGAAATATTGGTTTTTGAGTCCCTTTCACTGAGGAAGGTGTAGGTTTTGTCTATTCCATAGTTGGTTTTTGGAACGGTACCTGTGCTTATATCAAACTCTGGTTTGATGCATCTCCCCACCTCTCCTTCCCCCTTAAGCAGGCATAAGTGTGTTTTCTTAATGTGAGACTCTGTTCTCTTGCCTAAGTCAGTTCATGTGTAGCCATGTTTACAGGATCTTCCTAAGTGATATCTTATGATAAGTTTCTTTTTCTGTGTGACTTCTTTCACTTAGAATCATCGTACCTGAATCCACTCATTTGGCTGCTACTTGTCTTATGACATTGATTTCATGGCTGAGAGATATACCATCGTACGTAAATTCCACAATGTTTGGAACCATTTTTGTATTTCCTGGGATATTTCAGTTGTACCCAGGTTCAGGTTCTTGTAAGCAGTGCAGCCCTCACTTTGGGGGTGGCTCTGTCTTATGGATTTTCAGTTTTCCCAAGGTATATTCCCTAGACTGGAAGTGCCCTTGGCTCTGTAGCTCTGTTGTTTATTTGTTTTAGGGAACACAATGCACTCCTCCAGTGAGGCAGTTGGCACCTTACATCCCGCCCATCAGCATAACAAGGCTCCCTGTTCTCCAGGGCCTGTCTTGCCTTTCTGGTTTTTACACATTTTGTGGATGTCCCTTTTGACCGGTGGGAAGTGATACTTCTTTGTAGTGCAGATTTGCATTGCCCGCTTGCTTGCTTGGCCAAAAAGGGCGTATGCGTTTTCTCCTGAATATATTCAGGAGAAAACGCATACGCCCTTTTTGGCCAAGTGCATCATTGTCGAAGTTGTGCCCCTCTTCCTGTGCTTTACAGGCGATTCCAACGTACCTCTTGAAATCTGTTTCCTGCTATTCTGCCTCGCTTTCAAGTCCACCTCGTTGCCTTCCCTCAACAGATTTTTGGACGATAGTTGGCCTTGATTACTCTGCCAGTTTGTGAATTGCTGTGCCCCTGAGCTCGATTTTTCAACTAGTTTTTTTGTGAGCTGAACGCAAGTCCAAACTTTTGGTTCAGGACCTATACTGGTTCCCGGTGGGTGGCTGAGACTTTGGTTAATTCTTCTTCCTGCCAGGAAATTAGAGTGACATGTGCCCATCCAAATGCCTAACAGCTACTCTCTCATTGGTTCTCCCTCTTCCCTTTCATCCTCTGCCAAATTGGCAACCTGTGCGAACCAGGAGCTTAAAGGGGCTGTCTCTCCAAGTTGGGAGATTGATAGGAAAGCAGTTGGAAAGTCAAACCGGAGCACCAGGAGAGGGACTCTTCGTTGAGTTTTAGAAACCTTTCGTATTCACAGTGTGTCCATTCTCTAGGTTTCCCGTACATGTTATAGCTGTAGTAATATTCCCTTCAACCTGGAGAGTTGGGACCCATGGAATAGGTGCCATGCATTATTGCTTTAAAGGGTCTGCATTTGCTCACCCAATCTCACCAATCCTCTCAGTCCCAAGTGTCCAGCCTC
The DNA here is from genome assembly GCF_964341445.2 of Mesoplodon mirus. Classification (NCBI taxonomy): domain Eukaryota; kingdom Metazoa; phylum Chordata; class Mammalia; order Artiodactyla; family Ziphiidae; genus Mesoplodon; species Mesoplodon mirus. Next base: position 308,337 of record NW_028295801.1, on the reverse strand, counting down.
ATGCCACATCCATCTGTCATTGTAGATAGGGTCATTCCAGGTTGCATCCGAGACCCTGAAGGAATTGTAAAGAATTTCCCTGTTTCTTTGTTCTGTTTTTGAAATTCCTTTTTAGAGTGGGTTTGAGCTGATTCTCGCTGCCATGTTTATGCCAGTCTAGACACACTTGATTCCCTTACGGAGACATATCAATACATAGGTTTTAAGATTCTTACTAGTCAGATCGATTCCTCTGCGGGAAATATGGGGTTTTGAGTCCCTTTCACTGAGCAAGGTGTAGGTCTTGTCTATTCCATAGTTGGTTTTTGGAACGGTACCTGTGCTTATATCAAAGTCTGGTTTGATGCATCACCCCACCTCTCCTTCCCCCTTAAGCAGGCATAAGAGTGTTTTCTAAATGTGAGACTCTGTTCTCTTGCCTAACTCAGTTCATGTGTAGCCATGTTTACAGGATCTTCCTAAGTGATATCTTATGATAAGTTTCTTTTTCTGTGTGACTTCTTTCACTTAGAATCATCGTACCTGAATCCACTCATTTTGCTGCTACTGGTCTTATGACATGGATTTCATGGCTGAGGGATATTCCATCGTACGTAAGTTCCACGATGTTTGGTACCATTTTTATATTTCCTGGGATATTTCAGGTGTACCCAGGTTGAGGTTCCTGTAAGCAGTGCAGCCCTCAATTTGGGGGTGGCTCTGTCTTATGGATTTTCAGTTTTCCCAAGGTATATTCCCTAGACCGGAAGTGCCCTTGGCTCTGTAGCTCTGTTGTTTACTTGTTTTAGGGAACACAATGCACTCCTCCAGTGAGGCAGTTGGCAACTTACATCCCGCCCATCAGCATAACAAGGCTCCCTGTTCTCCAGGGCCTGTCTTGCCTTTCTGGTTTTTACACATTTTGTGGATGTCCCTTTTGACCGGTGGGAAGTGATACTTCTTTGTAGTGCAGATTTGCATTGCCCGCTTGCTTGCTTGGCCAAAAAGGGCGTATGCGTTTTCTCCTGAATATATTCAGGAGAAAACGCATACGCCCTTTTTGGCCAAGTGCATCATTGTCGAAGTTGTGCCCCTCTTCCTGTGCTTTACAGGCGATTCCAACGTACCTCTTGAAATCTGTTTCCTGCTATTCTGCCTCGCTTTCAAGTGTGCCTCGTTGCCTTCCCTCAACAGATTTTTGGACGATAGTTGGCCTTGATTACTCTGCCAGTTTGTGAATTGCTGTGCCCCTGAGCTCCATTTTTCAACTCGTTTTTTGTGAGCTGAACGCAAGTCCAAACTTTTGGTTCAGGACCTATACTGGTTCCCGGTGGGTGGCTGAGACTTTGGTTAATTCTTCTTCCTGCCAGGAAATTAGAGTGACATGTGCCCATCCAAATGCCTAACAGCTACTCTCTCATTGGTTCTCCCTCTTCCCTTTCATCCTCTGCCAAATTGGCAACCTGTGCGAACCAGGAGCTTAAAGGGGCTGTCTCTCCTAGTTGGGAGATTGATAGGAAAGCAGTTGGAAAGTCAAACCGGAGCACCAGGAGAGGGACTCTTCGTTGAGTTTTAGAAACCTTTCGTATTCACAGTGTGTCCATTCTCTAGGTTTCCCGTACATGTTATAGCTGTAGTAATATTCCCTTCAACCTGGAGAGCTGGGACCCATGGAATCGGTGCCATGCATTATTGCTTTAAAGGGTCTGCATTTGCTCACCCAATCTCACCAATCCTCTCAGTCCCAAGTGTCCAGCCTCATGCCACATCCATCTGTCATTGTAGATAGGGTCATTCCAGGTTGCATCCGAGACCCTGAAGGAATTGTAAAGAATTTCCCTGTTTCTTTGTTCTGTTTTTGAAATTCCTTTTTAGAGTGGGTTTGAGCTGATTCTCGCTGCCATGTTTATGCCAGTCTAGACACACTTGATTCCCTTACGGAGATATATCAATACATAGGTTTTAAGATTCTTACTAGTCAGATTTATTCGTCTGCGGGAAATATTGGTTTTTGAGTCCCTTTCACTGAGGAAGGTGTAGGTCTTGTCTATTCCATAGTTGGTTTTTGGAACGGTACCTGTGCTTATATCAAACTCTGGTTTGATGCATCTCCCCACCTCTCCTTCCCCCTTAAGCAGGCATAAGTGTGTTTTCTTAATGTGAGACTCTGTTCTCTTGCCTAAGTCAGTTCATGTGTAGCCATGTTTACAGGATCTTCCTAAGTGATATCTTATGATAAGTTTCTTTTTCTGTGTGACTTCTTTCACTTAGAATCATCGTACCTGAATCCACTCATTTGGCTGCTACTTGTCTTATGACATTGATTTCATGGCTGAGAGATATACCATCGTACGTAAGTTCCACAATGTTTGGAACCATTTTTGTATTTCCTGGGATATTTCAGTTGTACCCAGGTTCAGGTTCTTGTAAGCAGTGCAGCCCTCACTTTGGGGGTGGCTCTGTCTTATGGATTTTCAGTTTTCCCAAGGTATATTCCCTAGACCGGAAGTGCCCTTGGCTCTGTAGCTCAGTTGTTTACTTGTTTTAGGGAACACAATGCACTCCTCCAGTGAGGCAGTTGGCAACTTACATCCCGCCCATCAGCATAACAAGGCTCCCTGTTCTCCAGGGCCTGTCTTGCCTTTCTGGTTTTTACACATTTTGTGGATGTCCCTTTTGACCGGTGGGAAGTGATACTTCTTTGTAGTGCAGATTTGCATTGCCCGCTTGCTTGCTTGGCCAAAAAGGGCGTATGCGTTTTCTCCTGAATATATTCAGGAGAAAACGCATACGCCCTTTTTGGCCAAGTGCATCATTGTCGAAGTTGTGCCCCTCTTCCTGTGCTTTACAGGCGATTCCAACGTACCTCTTGAAATCTGTTTCCTGCTATTCTGCCTCGCTTTCAAGTCCGCTTCGTTGCCTTCCCTCAACAGATTTTTGGACGATAGTTGGCCTTGATTACTCTGCCAGTTTGTGAATTGCTGGGCCCCTGAGCTCCATTTTTCAACTCGTTTTCTGTGAGCTGAACGCAAGTCCAAACTTTTGGTTCAGGACCTCTACTGGTTCCCGGTGGGTGGCTGAGACTTTGGTTAATTCTTGTTCCTGCCGGGAAATTAGAGTGACATGTGCCCATCCAAATGCCTAACAGCTACTCTCTCATTGGTTCTCCCTCTTCCCTTTCATCCTCTGCCAAATTGGCAACCTGTGCGAACGAGGAGCTTAAAGGGGCTGTCTCTCCAAGTTGGGAGATTGATAGGAAAGCAGTTGGAAAGTCAAACCGGAGCACCAGGAGAGGGGCTCTTCGTTGAGTTTTAGAAACCTTTCGTATTCACAGTGTGTCCATTCTCTAGGTTTCCCGTACATGTTATAGCTGTAGTAATATTCCCTTCAACCTGGAGAGCTGGGACACATGGAATGGGTGCCATGCATTATTGCTTTAAAGGGTCTGCATTTGCTCACCCAATCTCACCAATCCTCTCAGTCCCAAGTGTCCAGCCTTATGCCACATCCAGCTGTCATTGTAGATAGGGTCATTCCAGGTTGCATCCGAGACCCTGAAGGAATTGTAAAGAATTTCCCTGTTTCTTTGTTCTTTTTTTGAAATTCCTTTTTAGAGTGGGTTTGAGCTGATTCTCGCTGCCATGTTTATACCAGTCTAGACACACTTGATTCCCTTACGGAGACATATCAATACATAGGTTTTAAGATTCTTACTAGTCAGATCTATTCCTCTGCGGGAAATATGGGGTTTTGAGTCCCTTTCACTGAGGATGGTGTAGGTCTTGTCTATTCCATAGTTGGTTTTTGGAACGGTACCTGTGCTTATATCAATCTCTGGTTTGATGCATCACCCCACCTCTCCTTCCCCCTTAAGCAGGCATAAGAGTGTTTTCTAAATGTGAGACTCTGTTCTCTTGCCTAATTCAGTTCATGTGTAGCCATGTTTACAGGATCTTCCTAAGTGATATCTTATGATAAGTTTCTTTTCCTGTGTGACTTCTTTCACTTAGAATCATCGTACCTGAATCCACTCATTTTGCTGCTACTGGTCTTATGACATTGATTTCATGGCTGAGGGATATTCCATCGTACGTAAGTTCCACAATGTTTGGAACCATTTTTGTATTTCCTGGGATATTTCAGGTGTACCCAGGTTGAGGTTCTTGTAAGCAGTGCAGCCCTCAATTTGGGGGTGGCTCTGTCTTATGGATTTTCAATTTTCCCAAGGTATATTCCCTAGACCGGAAGTGCCCTTGGCTCTGTAGCTCTGTTGTTTACTTGTTTTAGGGAACACAATGCACTCCTCCAGTGAGGCAGTTGGCAACTTACATCCCGCCCATCAGCATAACAAGGCTCCCTGTTCTCCAGGGCCTGTCTTGCCTTTCTGGTTTTTACACATTTTGTGGAAGTCCCTTTTGAACGGTGGGAAGTGATACTTCTTTGTAGTGCAGATTTGCATTGCCCGCTTGCTTGCTTGGCCAAAAAGGGCGTATGCGTTTTCTCCTGAATATATTCAGGAGAAAACGCATACGCCCTTTTTGGCCAAGTGCATCATTGTCGAAGTTGTGCCCCTCTTCCTGTGCTTTACAGGCGATTCCAACGTACCTCTTGAAATCTGTTTCCTGCTATTCTGCCTCGCTTTCAAGTGCGCCTCGTTGCCTTCCCTCAACAGATTTTTGGACGATAGTTGGCCTTGATTACTCTGCCAGTTTGTGAATTGCTGTGCCCCTGACCTCCATTATTCAACTCGTTTTTTTGTGAGCTGAACGCAAGTCCAAACTTTTGGTTCAGGACCTATACTGGTTCCAGGTGGGTGGCTGAGACTTTGGTTCATTCTTCTTCCTGCCGGGAAATTAGAGTGACATGTGCCCATCCAAATGCCTAACAGCTACTCTCTCATTGGTTCTCCCTCTTCCCTTTCATCCTCTGCCAAATTGGCAACCTGTGCGAACCAGGAGCTAAAAGGGGCTGTCTCTCCAAGTTGGGAGATTGATAGGAAAGCAGTGGGAATGTCAAACCGGAGCACCAGGAGAGGGACTCTTCGTTGAGTTTTAGAAACCTTTTGTATTCACAGTGTGTCCATTCTCTAGGTTTCCCGTACATGTTATAGCTGTAGTAATATTCCCTTCAACCTGGAGAGTTGGGACCCATGGAATGGGTGCCATGCATTATTGCTTTAAAGGGTCTGCATTTGCTCACCCAATCTCACCAATCCTCTCAGTCCCAAGTGTCCAGCCTCATGCCACATCCATCTGTCATTGTAGATAGGGTCATTCCAGGTTGCATCCGAGACCCTGAAGGAATTGTAAAGAATTTCCCTGTTTCTTTGTTCTGTTTTTGAAATTCCTTTTTAGAGTGGGTTTGAGCTGATTCTCGCTGCCATGTTTATGCCAGTCTAGACACACTTGATTCCCTTACGGAGACATATCAATACATAGGTTTTAAGATTCTTACTAGTCAGATCGATTCCTCTGCGGGAAATATGGGGTTTTGAGTCCCTTTCACTGAGCAAGGTGTAGGTCTTGTCTATTCCATAGTTGGTTTTTGGAACGGTACCTGTGCTTATATCAAACTCTGGTTTGATGCATCACCCCACCTCTCCTTCCCCCTTAAGCAGGCATAAGAGTGTTTTCTAAATGTGAGACTCTGTTCTCTTGCCTAACTCAGTTCATGTGTAGCCATGTTTACAGGATCTTCCTAAGTGATATCTTATGATAAGTTTCTTTTTCTGTGTGACTTCTTTCACTTAGAATCATCGTACCTGAATCCACTCATTTTGGTGCTACTGGTCTTATGACACTGATTTCATGGCTGAGGGATATTCCATCGTACGTAAGTTCCACGATGTTTGGAACCATTTTTATATTTCCTGGGATATTTCAGGTGTACCCAGGTTGAGGTTCTTGTAAGCAGTGCAGCCCTCAATTTGGGGGTGGCTCTGTCTTATGGATTTTCAGTTTTCCCAAGGTATATTCCCTAGACCGGAAGTGCCCTTGACTCTGTAGCTCTGTTGTTTACTTGTTTTAGGGAACACAATGCACTCCTCCAGTGAGGCAGTTGGCAACTTACATCCCGCCCATCAGCATAACAAGGCTCCCTGTTCTCCAGGGCCTGTCTTGCCTTTCTGGTTTTTACACATTTTGTGGATGTCCCTTTTGACCGGTGGGAAGTGATACTTCTTTGTAGTGCAGATTTGCATTGCCCGCTTGCTTGCTTGGCCAAAAAGGGCGTATGTGTTTTCTCCTGAATATATTCAGGAGAAAACGCATACACCCTTTTTGGCCAAGTGCATCATTGTCGAAGTTGTGCCCCTCTTCCTGTGCTTTACAGGCGATTCCAACGTACCTGTTGAAATCTGTTTCCTGCTATTCTGCCTCGCTTTCAAGTGCGCCTCGTTGCCTTCCCTCAACAGATTTTTGGACGATAGTTGGCCTTGATTACTCTGCCAGTTTGTGAATTGCTGTGCCCCTGACCTCCATTATTCAACTCGTTTTTTTGTGAGCTGAACGCAAGTCCAAACTTTTGGTTCAGGACCTATACTGGTTCCAGGTGGGTGGCTGAGACTTTGGTTCATTCTTCTTCCTGCCGGGAAATTAGAGTGACATGTGCCCATCCAAATGCCTAACAGCTACTCTCTCATTGGTTCTCCCTCTTCCCTTTCATCCTCTGCCAAATTGGCAACCTGTGCGAACCAGGAGCTAAAAGGGGCTGTCTCTCCAAGTTGGGAGATTGATAGGAAAGCAGTGGGAATGTCAAACCGGAGCACCAGGAGAGGGACTCTTCGTTGAGTTTTAGAAACCTTTTGTATTCACAGTGTGTCCATTCTCTAGGATTCCCGTACATGTTATAGCTGTAGTAATATTCCCTTCAACCTGGAGAGTTGGGACCCATGGAATGGGTGCCATGCATTATTGCTTTAAAGGGTCTGCATTTGCTCACCCAATCTCACCAATCCTCTCAGTCCCAAGTGTCCAGCCTCATGCCACATCCATCTGTCATTGTAGATAGGGTCATTCCAGGTTGCATCCGAGACCCTGAAGGAATTGTAAAGAATTTCCCTGTTTCTTTGTTCTGTTTTTGAAATTCCTTGTTAGAGTGGGTTTGAGCTGATTCTCGCTGCCCTGTTTATGCCAGTCTAGACACACTTGATTCCCTTACGGAGACATATCAGTACATAGGTTTTAAGATTCTTACTATTCAGATCGATTCCTCTTCGGGAAATATGGGGTTTTGAGTCCCTTTCACTGAGGAAGGTGTAGGTCTTTTCTATTCCATAGTTGGTTTTTGGAACGGTACCTGTGCTTATATCAAACTCTGGTTTGATGCATCACCCCACCTCTCCTTCCCCCTTAAGCAGGCATAAGAGTGTTTTCTAAATGTGAGACTCTGTTCTCTTGCCTAACTCAGTTCATGTGTAGCCATGTTTACAGGATCTTCCTAAGTGATATCTTATGATAAGTTTCTTTTTCTGTGTGACTTCTTTCACTTAGAATCATCGTACCTGAATCCACTCATTTTGCTGCTACTGGTCTTATGACATTGATTTCATGGCTGAGGGATATTCCATCGTACATAAGTTCCACAATGTTTGGAACCATTTTTATATTTCCTGGGATATTTCAGGTGTACCCAGGTTGAGGTTCTTGTAAGCAGTGCAGCCCTCAATTTGGGGGTGGCTCTGTCTTATGGATTTTCAGTTTTCCCAAGGTATATTCCCTAGACCGGAAGTGCCCTTGGCTCTGTAGCTCTGTTGTTTACTTGTTTTAGGGAACACAATGCACTCCTCCAGTGAGGCAGTTGGCAACTTACATCCCGCCCATCAGCATAACAAGGCTCCCTGTTCTCCAGGGCCTGTCTTGCCTTTCTGGTTTTTACACATTTTGTGGATGTCCCTTTTGACCGGTGGGAAGTGATACTTCTTTGTAGTGCAGATTTGCATTGCCCACTTGCTTGCTTGGCCAAAAAGGGCGTATGCGTTTTCTCCTGAATACATTCAGGAGAAAATGCATACGCCCTTTTTGGCCAAGTGCATCATTGTCGAAGTTGTGCCCCTCTTCCTGTGCTTTACAGGCGATTCCAACGTACCTCTTGAAACCTGTTTCCTGCTATTCTGCCTCGCTTTCAAGTGCGCCTCGTTGCCTTCCCTCAACAGATTTTTGGACGATAGTTGGCCTTGATTACTCTGCCAGTTTGTGAATTGCTTGGCCCCTGACCTCCATTATTTAACTCGTTTTTTTGTGAGCTGAACGCATGTCCAAACTTTTGGTTCAGAACCTATACTGGTTCCAGGTGGGTGGCTGAGACTTTGGTTAATTCTTCTTCCTGCCGGGAAATTAGAGTGACATGTGCCCATCCAAATGCCTAACAGCTACTCTCACATTGGTTCTCCCTCTTCCCTTTCATCCTCTGCCAAATTGGCAACCTGTGCGAACCAGGAGCTAAAAGGGGCTGTCTCTCCAAGTTGGGAGATTGATAGGAAAGCAGTTGGAATGTCAAACCGGAGCACCAGGAGAGGGACTCTTCGTTGAGTTTTAGAAAACTTTTGTATTCACAGTGTGTCCATTCTCTAGGATTCCCGTACATGTTATAGCTGTAGTAATATTCCCTTCAACCTGGAGAGTTGGGACCCATGGAATGGGTGCCATGCATTATTGCTTTAAAGGGTCTGCATTTGCTCACCCAATCTCACCAATCCTCTCAGTCCCAAGTGTCCAGCCTCATGCCACATCCATCTGTCATTGTAGATAGGGTCATTCCAGGTTGCATCAGAGACCCTGAAGGAATTGTAAAGAATTTCCCTGTTTCTTTGTTCTGTTTTCGAAATTCCTTTTTAGAGTGGGTTTGAGCTGATTCTCGCTGCCATGTTTATGCCAGTCTAGACACACTTGATTGCCTTACGGAGACATATCAATACATAGGTTTTAAGATTCTTACTAGTCAGATCGATTCCTCTGCGGGAAATATGTGGTTTTGAGTCCCTTTCACTGAGGAAGGTGGAGGTCTTGTCTATTCCATAGTTGGTTTTTGGAACGGTACCTGTGCTTATATCAAACTCTGGTTTGATGCATCACCCCACCTCTCCTTCCCCCTTAGGCAGGCATAAGAGTGTTTTCTAAATGTGAGACTCTGTTCTCTTGCCTAACTCAGTTCATGTGTAGCCATGTTTACAGGATCTTCCTAAGTGATATCTTATGATAAGTTTCTTTTTCTTTGTGACTTCTTTCACTTAGAATCATCGTACCTGAATCCACGCATTTTGCTGCTACTGTTCTTATGACATTGATTTCATGGCTGAGGGATATTCCATCGTACGTAAGTTCCACAATGTTTGGAACCATTTTTATATTTCCTGGGATATTTCAGGTGTACCCAGGTTGAGGTTATTGTAAGCAGTGCAGCCCTCAATTTGGGGGTGGCTCTGTCTTATGGATTTTCAATTTTCCCAAGGTATATTCCCTAGACCGGAAGTGCCCTTGGCTCTGTAGCTCTGTTGTTTACTTGTTTTAGGGAACACAATGCACTCCTCCAGTGAGGCAGTTGGTAACTTACATCCCGCCCATCAGCATAACAAGGCTCCCTGTTCTCCAGGGCCTGTCTTGCCTTTCTGGTTTTTACACATTTTGTGGATGTCCCTTTTGAACGGTGGGAAGTGATACTTCTTAATAGTGCAGATTTGCATTGCCTGCTTGCTTGCTTGGCCAAAAAGGGCGTATGCATTTTCTCCTGAATATATTCAGGAGAAAACGCATACGCCCTTTTTGGCCAAGTGCATCATTGTCGAAGTTGTGCCCCTCTTCCTGTGCTTTACAGGCGATTCCAACGTACCTCTTGAAATCTGTTTCCTGCTATTCTGCCTCGCTTTCAAGTGCGCCTCGTTGCCTTCCCTCAACAGATTTTTGGACGATAGTTGGCCTTGATTACTCTGCCAGTTTGTGAATTGCTGTGCCCCTGACCTCCATTATTCAACTCGTTTTTTTGTGAGCTGAACGCAAGTCCAAACTTTTGGTTCAGGACCTATACTGGTTCCCGGTGGGTGGCTGAGACTTTGGTTAATTCTTCTTCCTGCCAGGAAATTAGAGTGACATGTGCCCATCCAAATGCCTAACAGCTACTCTCTCATTGGTTCTCCCTCTTCCCTTTCATCCTCTGCCAAATTGGCAACCTGTGCGAACCAGGAGCTAAAAGGGGCTGTCTCTCCAAGTTGGGAGATTGATAGGAAAGCAGTGAGAATGTCAAACCGGAGCACCAGGAGAGGGACTCTTCGTTGAGTTTTAGAAACCTTTTGTATTCACAGTGTGTCCATTCTCTAGGTTTCCCGTACATGTTATAGCTGTAGTAATATTCCCTTCAACCTGGAGAGTTGGGACCCGTGGAATGGGTGCCATGCATTATTGCTTTAAAGGGTCTGCATTTGCTCACCCAATCTCACCAATCCTCTCAGTCCCAAGTGTCCAGCCTCATGCCACATCCATCTGTCATTGTAGATAGGGTCATTCCAGGTTGCATCAGAGACCCTGAAGGAATTGTAAAGAATTTCCCTGTTTCTTTGTTCTGTTTTTGAAATTCCTTTTTAGAGTGGGTTTGAGCTGATTCTCGCTGCCATGTTTATGCCAGTCTAGACACACTTGATTCCCTTACGGAGACATATCAATACATAGGTTTTAAGATTCTTACTAGTCAGATCGATTCCTCTGCGGGAAATATGGGGTTTTGAGTCCCTTTCACTGAGGAAGTTGTAGGTCTTGTCTATTCCATAGTTGGTTTTTGGAACGGTACCTGTGCTTATATCAAACTCTGGTTTGATGCATCACCCCACCTCTCCTTCCCCCTTAAGCAGGCATAAGAGTGTTTTCTAAATGTGAGACACTGTTCTCTTGCCTAACTCAGTTCATGTGTAGCCATGTTTACAGGATCTTCCTAAGTGATATCTTATGATAAGTTTCTTTTTCTGTGTGACTTCTTTCACTTAGAATCATCGTACCTGAATCCACTCATTTTGCTGCTACTGGTCTTATGACATTGATTTCGTGGCTGAGGGATATTCCATCGTACGTAAGTTCCACAATGTTTGGAACCATTTTTATATTTCCTGGGATATTTCAGGTGTACCCAGGTTGAGGTTCCTGTAAGCAGTGCAGCCCTCAATTTGGGGGTGGCTCTGTCTTATGGATTTTCAGTTTTCCCAAGGTATATTCCCTAGACTGGAAGTGCCCTTGGCTCTGGAGCTCTGTTGTTTACTTGTTTTAGGGAACACAATGCACTCCTCCAGTGAGGCAGTTGGCAACTTACATCCCGCCCATCAGCATAACAAGGCTCCCTGTTCTCCAGGGCCTGTCTTGCCTTTCTGGTTTTTACACATTTTGTGGATGTCCCTTTTGACCGGTGGGATGTGATACTTCTTTGTAGTGCAGATTTGCATTGCCCGCTTGCTTGCTTGGCCAAAAAGGGCGTATGCGTTTTCTCCTGAATATATTCAGGAGAAAACGCATACGCCCTTTTTGGCCAAGTGCATCATTGTCGAAGTTGTGCCCCTCTTCCTGTGCTTTACAGGCGATTCCAACGTACCTCTTGAAATCTGTTTCCTGCTATTCTGCCTCGCTTTCAAGTCCACCTCGTTGCCTTCCCTCAACAGATTTTTGGACGATAGTTGGCCTTGATTACTCTGCCAGTTTGTGAATTGCTGTGCCCCTGAGCTCCATTTTTCAACTCGTTTCTTGTGAGCTGAACGCAAGTCCAAACTTTTGGTTCAGGACCTATACTGTTTCCCGGTGGGTGGCTGAGACTTTGGTTAATTCTTCTTCCTGCCGGGAAATTAGAGTGACATGTGCCCATCCAAATGCCTAACAGCTACTCTCTCATTGGTTCTCCCTCTTCCCTTTCATCCTCTGCCAAATTGGCAACCTGTGCGAACCAGGAGCTTAAAGGGGCTGTCTCTCCAAGTTGGGAGATTGATAGGAAAGCAGTTGGAAAGTCAAACCGGAGCACCAGGAGAGGGGCTCTTCGTTGAGTTTTAGAAACCTTTCGTATTCACAGTGTGTCCATTCTCTAGGTTTCCCGTACACGTTATAGCTGTAGTAATATTCCCTTCAACCTGGAGAGCTGGGACCCATGGAATGGGTGCCATGCATTATTGCTTTAAAGGGTCTGCATTTGCTCACCCAATCTCACCAATCCTCTCAGTCCCAAGTGTCCAGCCTTATGCCGCATCCAGCTGTCATTGTAGATAGGGTCATTCCAGGTTGCATCAGAGACCCTGAAGGAATTGTAAAGAATTTCCCTGTTTCTTTGTTCTGTTTTTGAAATTCCTTTTTAGAGTGGGTTTGAGCTGATTCTCGCTGCCATGTTTATGCCAGTCTAGACACACTTGATTCCCTTACGGAGACATATCAACACATAGGTTTTAAGATTCTTACTAGTCAGATCGATTCCTCTGCGGGAAATATGGGGTTTTGAGTCCCTTTCACTGAGGAAGGTGTAGGTCTTGTCTATTCCATAGTTGGTTTTTGGAACGGTACCTGTGCTTATATCAAACTCTGGTTTGATGCATCACCCCACCTCTCCTTCCCCCTTAAGCAGGCATAAGAGTGTTTTCTAAATATGAGACTCTGTTCTCTTGCCTAACTCAGTTCATGTGTAGCCATGTTTACAGGATCTTCCTAAGTGATATCTTATGATAAGTTTCTTTTCCTGTATGACTTCTTTCACTTAGAATCATCGTACCTGAATCCACTCATTTTGCTGCTACTGGTCTTATGACATTGATTTCATGGCTGAGGGATATTCCATCGTACGTAAGTTCCACAATGTTTGGAACCATTTTTATATTTCCTGGGATATTTCAGGTGTACCCAGGTTGAGGTTCTTGTAAGCAGTGCAGCCCTCAATTTGGGGGTGCCTCTGTCTTATGGATTTTCAGTTTTCCCAAGGTATATTCCCTAGACTGGAAGTGCCCTTGGCTCTGTAGCTCTGTTGTTTGCTTGTTTTAGGGAACACAATGCACTCCTCCAGTGAGGCAGTTGGCAACTTACATCCCGCCCATCAGCATAACAAGGCTCCCTGTTCTCCAGGGCCAGTCTTGACTTTTGAAACGGTCATTTTGAAATATGGACGTCCTTTGAATTTCTTGGTCGATATGTGACCCCAGGATTTGTTTTCAGGGCAGGTGTCATTTACAGGCATGCAATGATTTTGAATATCAACTGACCATTAGCGTTGGGATTAAAGCTGCTGTTGTGTGAAACGGCCACAAGGTGGCAGCAGTTCACCCTTACCAAATCTGGTTACTAGGGCAAGAGAGCCTCAGTGGAAGTGGTGTTCTAGATTGGAGTTTAGAATGGAATGTACCAGGAGAAAGCCGCTCACGTTTGTCTCACTACTTCTTGTTCGTGTTTTTAATTTAATTTTTTATTTTTTATTACAGCAAGTTTGATTACAATGTTTGGCTTGTTGTAGGTGTGGAAGATGTGGTTCTTTTACACATATACAGATGACTGTACTTCCTGGGATTCTTTTCCCATGTACGTTATGATAGAATGTTGAGTAGTCCTCTCTTGGTATTCTGTAGGTCTTTGGTGATTATATATGTCACCTGTGTTTGTATATGTCTGTTAACCCCGATATCATAATGAAACCAATCCTCACACCTTTCCATTGGTGAACCATAAGTTTGTTTCATGAATCTGTGATTGCCCTTCTCCGTGGAAATATCTGCCCTGGTATCCATTTTTAGGTAACACCTATAGGTGATATGATATGATATGTGTCTTTCACTTTCTGACTTACTACAAGTCACGTGATTACTTCTAGACTCATCTACGGTGCTGCAAATGGCATTGTGTCCTTTTTTCCCTTGGCTTCTCTTCTGCCTTAGCGGGGTCCATTTTCAACAATGTGATTCCCTGAGGGTTGTGGATTAGCTGACCTGGGCAGCCTTACCCTGCCGGCCCGCCCTCCCCAGGTGTGCCTCGTTGAGGTCAATATAAACAGAGCTCCAGGCAGCAATAGCCCCTGAAGCTGTGCCTGACTCCATATTCTCTGCCCCGTCAGCAGTCTCGGGGCTGTGCTGGTGGGAGGGAGTGAGGGGCCACAGCTTTGTGGGTGGCCCGGTGTGAGTGGGGTTCTGCTGGCCTTTCTGCAGGAGTTGCCATGCTGCCGCCTGTAAAGAAGAGGATGTGTCACCCATACATTCCGCTGGAATTTCTCTCCGGACAGAGGTGAGGAAGGAAAAAAGCAGTGGGGGCCGGGACAGGAGGGGTATCTCCGGCAGGGCAATGGAAAGCTTCTGGAAGAGCACCAGGGTCCAGGACCAGTGGGCTGGCTGGCCTGCAGGCACCAAGTTGGCCTGCGTGCTGTCGCTGGTGTGGCTCCACGGTCCTTCCTCTAGGCTTTCAAGCCCTTGTACATATTCAGCTGTTTTACCTGGAAAGGGTGGGAACAGTTCAGCAGCAGCTGGCCTGGGGCTCAGCTCACGTTTACTCACAGATGCCTCGGCACGGTCCCCCAGCTTTGCAATGAGGACGCTCCTTGCGTGGGGGGTGGGTGGCTGGCTGTTTGGGAGATGGTTCCCCACCTCTGACCAATTTCACAATTGTTTACCGCTGGAGCAAGTGCCATGATAGGGTTTTCCTCTGTATAACTCGTGGGTTCAATTTTTTTTTTCTTTTATGGTTCAAGTTAGATTTTATTCCTCTTTTATATATTTATAAATATAAGCATGGAAATAATTCATTCCTATAAATACATCTGTGTGACGGGAAGAATTTTTATTGTTTTATTTTTAAATTTTATTTTTTAAAATTTTGAAATTTAATTTCATTTATGTTTTTATACAGCAGGTTATTATTAGTTATGTATTTTATGCATATACATGTATACAGGTCAATCCCAATCTCCCAACTCATCCCACCACCACCACCCCATGGCTTCCCACACTTGGTGTCCATACGTTTGTTCTCTACGTCTGTGTCTCTATTTCTTCCCTGCAAACCAGTTCATCTGTACCATTTTTAGGCTCCACATATATGCATTAATATACAATATTTGTTTTCCTCTTTCTGACTTACTTCATTCTGTATGACAGTCTCTCGATCCATCGATGTCTCTACAAATGACCCAGTTTCATTCCTTTTTATGGCCGAGTAATATTCCATTTTATATATGTACCACATCTTTATCCACTCATCTGTCTGTGGGCATTTAGGTTGCTTCCATTACCTGGCTATTGTAAATAGTGCTGCAACGAACATTGTGCTGAATGTGCCTTTTTGAAATACGGTTTTCTCTGGGTATATGCCCAGAAGTGGGATTGCTGGATCAGATGGTAATTCCATTTCTAATTTTTTAAAGGAAACTCCATACTGTTCTCCATAGTGACTGTATCAACTTACATTCCCACCAATAGTGGAAGAGTGCTCCTTTTGTCCACACCCTCCCCAGAATTGGTTGTTTGTATATTTTCTGATGTTGCCGATTCTAACAGGTGTGAGGTGATACCTAATTGTAGTTTTGATTTGCATTTCTCTAATAATTAGTGCTGTTGAGCAGCTTTTCATGTGCGTCTTGGCCATCTCTGTGTCTCCTTTGAAGAAACGTCTCTTTAGATCTTCTGCCCATTTTTTTGGGGTTGTTTGTTTTTTTAATATTAAGCTGCATGAGCTGTTTATATATATTGGAGATTAAAACTGTGTCCATTGATTCATTTGCAACGATTTTCGCCCATTCTGAGGGATGCCTTTTTCCATTCCCGTGTTTTTTTAACAAAAAAGGAAAGAAAGGAAAAGAAGCAGAACACTAATGTGCGTAAAATATGCCTTTTGAAACGGTCGTTTTGAAATATGGACGTCCTTTGAATGTTTTGGTCGATATGTGACCCCAGGATTTGTTTTCAGGGCAGGTGTCATTTACAGGCCTGCAATGATTTTGAATATCAACTGACCATTAGCGTTGGGATTAAAGCTGCTGTTGTGTGAAACGGCCACAAGGTGGCAGCAGTTCACCCTTACCAAATCTGGTTACTAGGGCAAGAGAGCCTCAGTGGAAGTGGTGTTCTAGATTGGAGTTTAGAATGGAATGTGCCAGGAGAAAGCCGCTCACGTTTGTCTCACTACTTCTTGTTCGTGTTTTTAATTTATTTTTTTATTTTTTATTACAGCAAGTTTGATTACAATGTTTGGCTTGTTGTAGGTGTGGAAGATGTGGTTCTTTTACACATATACAGATGACTGTTCTTCCTGGGATTCTTTTCCCATGTACGTTATGACAGAATGTTGAGTAGTCCTCCCTTGGTATTCTGTAGGTCTTTGGTGATTATATATGTCACCTGTGTTTGTATATGTCTGTTAACCCCAATATCGTAATGAAACCAATCCTCACACCTTTCCATTGGTGAACCATAAGTTTGTTTAATGAATCTGTGATTGCCCTTCTCCGTGGAAATATCTGCCCTGGTATCCATTTTTAGGTAACACCTATAAGTAATATGATAGGATATGTGTCTTTCACTTTCTGACTTACTACAAGTCACGTGATTACTTCTAGACTCATCTACGGTGCTGCAAATGGCATTGTGTCCTTTATTCCCTTGGCTTCTCTTCTGCCTTAGCGGGGTCCATTTTCAACAATGTGATTCCCTGAGGGTTGTGGATTAGCTGACCTGGGCAGCCTTACCCTGCCGGCCCGCCCTCCCCAGGTGTGCCTCGTTGAGGTCAATATAAACAGAGCTCCAGGCAGCAATAGCCCCTGAAGTTGTGCCTGACTCCATATTCTCTGCCCCGTCAGCAGTCTCCGGGCTGTGGTGGTGGGAGGGAGTGAGGGGCCACAGCTTTGTGGGTGGCCCGGTGTGAGTGGGGTTCTGCTGGCCTTTCTGCAGGAGTTGCCAGGCTGCCGCCTGTAAAGAAGAGGATGTGTCACCCATACATTCCGCTGGAATTTCTCTCCGGACAGAGGTGAGGAAGGAAAAAAGCAGTGGGTGCCAGGACAGGAGGGGTATCTCAGGCAGGGCAATGGAAAGCTTCTGGAAGAGCGCCCGGGACCAGGACCAACCTGGCTGGCCTGCAGGCACCAAGTTGTCCTGCGTGCTGTCACTGGTGTGGCTCCACGGTCCTTCCTCTAGGCTTTCAAGCCCTTGTGCATATTCAGGTGTTTTACCTGGAAAGGGTGGGAACAGTTCAGCAGCAGCTGGCCTGGGGCTCAGCTCACATTTACTCACAGATGCCACGGCACGGTCCCCCAGCTTTGCAATGAGGACGCTCCTTGCCTGGGGGGTGGGTTGCTGGCTGTATGGGAGATGATTCCCCACCTCTGACCAATTTCAGAATTGTTTACCACTGGAGCAAGTGCCCTGATAGGGTTTTCCCCTGTATAACTCGTGGATTCAGGATTTTTTTTTCTTTTATGGTTCAAGTTAGATTTTATTCCTCTTTTATGTATTTATAGATATAAGCATGGAAATCATTCATTCCTATAAATACATCTGTGTGACGGGAAGAAATTTTTTCTGTTTTATTTTTAAATTTTATTTTTTAAAATTTTGAAATTTAATTTTATTTATGTTTTTATACAGCAGGTTATTATTAGTTATGTATTTTATGCATATACATGTATACAGGTCAATCCCAATCTCCCAACTCATCCCACCACCACCACCCCATGGCTTCCCACACTTGGTGTCCATACGTTTGTTCTCTACCTCTGTGTCTCTATTTCTTCCCTGCAAACCAGTTCATCTGTACCATTTTTAGGCTCCACATATATGCATTAATATACAATATTTGTTTTCCTCTTTCTGACTTACTTCATTCTGTATGACAGTCTCTCGATCCATCGATGTCTCTACAAATGACCCAGTTTCATTCCTTTTTATGGCCGAGTAATATTCCATTTTATATATGTACCACATCTTTATCCACTCATCTGTCTGTGGGCATTTAGGTTGCTTCCATTACCTGGCTATTGTAAATAGTGCTGCAACGAACATTGTGCTGAATGTGCCTTTTTGAAATACGGTTTTCTCTGGGTATATGCCCAGAAGTGGGATTGCTGGATCAGATGGTAATTCTATTTCTCATTTTTTAAGGAAACTCCATACTGTTCTCCATAGTGACTGTATCAATTTACATTCCCACCAATAGTGGAAGAGGGCTCCTTTTGTCCACACCCTCCCCAGAATTGGTTGTTTGTAGATTTTCTGATGATGCCGATTCTAACAGGTGTGAGGTGATACCTCATTGTAGTTTTGATTTGCATTTCTCTAATAATTAGTGCTGTTGAGCAGCTTTTCATGTGCGTCTTGGCCATCTCTGTGTCTCCTTTGAAGAAACGTCTCTTTAGATCTTCTGCCCATTTTTGGGGGGTTGTTTGTTTTTTTAATATTAAGCTGCATGAGCTGTTTATATATATTGGAGATTAAACCTGTGTCCATTGATTCATTTGCAACGATTTTCACCCATCCTGAGGGATGCCTTTTTCCATTCCCGTTTTTTTTAACAAAAAAGGAAAGAAAGGAAAAGAAGCAGAACACTAATGTGCGTAAAATATGCCTTTTGAAACGGTCGTTTTGAAATATGGACGTCCTTTGAAATTTTTGGTCGATATGTGACCCCAGGATTTGTTTTCAGGGCAGGTGTCATTTACAGGCATGCAATGATTTTGAATATCAACTGACCATTAGCGTTGGGATTAAAGCTGCTGTTGTGTGAAACGGCCACAAGGTGGCAGCAGTTCACCCTTACCAAATCTGGTTACTAGGGCAAGAGAGCCTCAGTGGAAGTGGTGTTCAAGATTGGAGTTTAGAATGGAATGTGCCAGGAGAAAGCCCCTCAAGTTTGTCTCACTACTTCTTGTTCGTGTTTTTAATTTAAGTTTTTATTTTTTATTACAGCAAGTTTGATTACAATGTTTGGCTTGTTGTAGGTGTGGAAGATGTGGTTCTTTTACACATATACAGATGACTGTTCTTCCTGGAATTCTTTTCCCATGTACGTTATGACAGAATGTTGAGTAGTCCTCTCTTGGTATTCTGTAGGTCTTTGGTGATTATATATGTCACCTGTGTTTGTATATGTCTGTTAACCCCGATATCGTAATGAAACCAATCCTCACACCTTTCCATTGGTGAACCATAAGTTTATTTCATGAATCTGTGATTGCCCTTCTCCGTGGAAATATCTGCCCTGGTATCCATTTTTAGGTAACACCTATAAGTGATATGATATGATACGTCTTTCACTTTCTGACTTACTACAAGTCACGTGATTACTTCTAGACTCATCTACGGTGCTGCAAATGGCATTGTGTCCTTTTTTCCCTTGGCTTCTCTTCTGCCTTAGCGGGGTCCATTTTCAACAATGTGATTCCCTGAGGGTTGTGGATTAGCTGACCTGGGCAGCCTTACCCTGCCGGCCCGCCCTCCCCAGGTGTGCCTCGTTGAGGTCAATATAAACAGAGCTCCAGGCAGCAATAGCCCCTGAAGCTGTGCCTGACTCCATATTCTCTGCCCCGTCAGCAGTCTCGGGGCTGTGCTGGTGGGAGGGAGTGAGGGGCCACAGCTTTGTGGGTGGCCCGGTGTGAGTGGGGTTCTGCTGGCCTTTCTGCAGGAGTTGCCATGCTGCCGCCTGTAAAGAAGAGGATGTGTCACCCATACATTCCGCTGGAATTTCTCTCCGGACAGAGGTGAGGAAGGAAAAAAGCAGTGGGGGCCGGGACAGGAGGGGTATCTCCGGCAGGGCAATGGAAAGCTTCTGGAAGAGCGCCAGGGTCCAGGACCAGTGGGCTGGCTGGCCTGCAGGCACCAAGTTGGCCTGCGTGCTGTCGCTGGTGTGGCTCCACGGTCCTTCCTCTAGGCTTTCAAGCCCTTGTACATATTCAGGTGTTTTACCTGGAAAGGGTGGGAACAGTTCAGCAGCAGCTGGCCTGGGGTTCAGCTCACGTTTACTCACAGATGCCTCGGCACGGTCCCCCAGCTTTGCAATGAGGACGCTCCTTGCGTGGGTGGTGGGTGGCTGGCTGTATGGGAGATGGTTCTCCACCTCTGACCAATTTCAGAATTGTTTACCGCTGGAGCAAGTGTCGTGATAGGGTTTTCCTCTGTATAACTCGTGGGTTCAATTTTTTTTTCTTTTATGGTTCAAGTTAGATTTTATTCCTCTTTTATGTATTTATAAATATAAGCATGGAAATAATTCATTCCTATAAATACATCTGTGTGACGGGAAGAATTTTTATTGTTTTATTTTTAAATTTTATTTTTTAAAATTTTGAAATTTAATTTCATTTATGTTTTTATACAGCAGGTTATTATTAGTTATGTATTTTATGCATATACATGTATACAGGTCAATCCCAATCTCCCAACTCATCCCACCACCACCACCCCATGGCTTCCCACTCTTGGTGTCCATACGTTTGTTCTCTACGTCTGTGTCTCTATTTCTTCCCTGCAAACCAGTTCATCTGTACCATTTTTAGGCTCCACATATAAGCATTAATATACAATATTTGTTTTCCTCTTTCTGACTTACTTCATTCTGTATGACAGTCTCTCGATCCATCGATGTCTCTACAAATGACCCAGTTTCATTCCTTTTTATGGCCGAGTAATATTCCATTTTATATATGTACAACATCTTTATCCACTCATCTGTCTGTGGGCATTTAGGTTGCTTCCATTACCTGGCTATTGTAAATAGTGCTGCAACGAACATTGTGCTGAATGTGCCTTTTTGAAATACGGTTTTCTCTGGGGATATGCCCAGAAGTGGGATTGCTGGATCAGATGGTAATTCTATTTCTAATTTTTTTAAGGAAACTCCATACTGTTCTCCATAGTGACTGTATCAATTTACATTCCCACCAATAGTGGAAGAGGGCTCCTTTTGTCCACACCCTCCCCAGAATTGGTTGTTTGTAGATTTTCTGATGATGCCGATTCTAACAGGTGTGAGGTGATACCTCATTGTAGTTTTGATTTGCATTTCTCTAATAATTAGTGCTGTTGAGCAGCTTTTCTGTGCGTCTTGGCCATCTCTGTGTCTCCTTTGAAGAAACGTCTCTTTAGATCTTCTGCCCATTTTTTTTGGGTTGTTTGTTTTTTTAATATTAAGCTGCATGAGCTGTTTATATATATATTGGAGATTAAACCTGTGTCCATTGATTCATTTGCAACGATTTTCACCCATCCTGAGGGATGCCTTTTTCCATTCCCGTTTTTTTTTAACAAAAAAGGAAAGAAAGGAAAAGAAGCAGAACACTAATGTGCATAAAATATGCCTTTTGAAACGGTCGTTTTGAAATATGGACGTCCTTTGAATTTCTTGGTCGATATGTGACCCCAGGATTTGTTTTCAGGGCAGGTGTCATTTACAGGCATGCAATGATTTTGAATATCAACTGACCATTAGCGTTGGGATTAAAGCTGCTGTTGTGTGAAACGGCCACAAGGTGGCAGCAGTTCACCCTTACCAAATCTGGTTACTAGGGCAAGAGAGCCTCAGTGGAAGTGGTGTTCTAGATTGGAGTTTAGAATGGAATGTACCAGGAGAAAGCCGCTCACGTTTGTCTCACTACTTCTTGTTCGTGTTTTTAATTTAATTTTTTATTTTTTATTACAGCAAGTTTGATTACAATGTTTGGCTTGTTGTAGGTGTGGAAGATGTGGTTCTTTTACACATATACAGATGACTGTTCTTCCTGGGATTCTTTTCCCATGTACGTTATGATAGAATGTTGAGTAGTCCTCTCTTGGTATTCTGTAGGTCTTTGGTGATTATATATGTCACCTGTGTTTGTATATGTCTGTTAACCCCGATATCATAATGAAACCAATCCTCACACCTTTCCATTGGTGAACCATAAGTTTGTTTCATGAATCTGTGATTGCCCTTCTCCGTGGAAATATCTGCCCTGGTATCCATTTTTAGGTAACACCTATAGGTGATATGATATGATATGTGTCTTTCACTTTCTGACTTACTACAAGTCACGTGATTACTTCTAGACTCATCTACGGTGCTGCAAATGGCATTGTGTCCTTTTTTCCCTTGGCTTCTCTTCTGCCTTAGCGGGGTCCATTTTCAACAATGTGATTCCCTGAGGGTTGTGGATTAGCTGACCTGGGCAGCCTTACCCTGCCGGCCCGCCCTCCCCAGGTGTGCCTCGTTGAGGTCAATATAAACAGAGCTCCAGGCAGCAATAGCCCCTGAAGCTGTGCCTGACTCCATATTCTCTGCCCCGTCAGCAGTCTCGGGGCTGTGCTGGTGGGAGGGAGTGAGGGGCCACAGCTTTGTGGGTGGCCCGGTGTGAGTGGGGTTCTGCTGGCCTTTCTGCAGGAGTTGCCATGCTGCCGCCTGTAAAGAAGAGGATGTGTCACCCATACATTCCGCTGGAATTTCTCTCCGGACAGAGGTGAGGAAGGAAAAAAGCAGTGGGGGCCGGGACAGGAGGGGTATCTCCGGCAGGGCAATGGAAAGCTTCTGGAAGAGCACCAGGGTCCAGGACCAGTGGGCTGGCTGGCCTGCAGGCACCAAGTTGGCCTGCGTGCTGTCGCTGGTGTGGCTCCACGGTCCTTCCTCTAGGCTTTCAAGCCCTTGTACATATTCAGCTGTTTTACCTGGAAAGGGTGGGAACAGTTCAGCAGCAGCTGGCCTGGGGCTCAGCTCACGTTTACTCACAGATGCCTCGGCACGGTCCCCCAGCTTTGCAATGAGAATGCTCCTTGCGTGGGGTGTGGGTGGCTGGCTGTTTGGGAGATGGTTCCCCACCTCTGACCAATTTCACAATTGTTTACCGCTGGAGCAAGTGCCATGATAGGGTTTTCCTCTGTATAACTCGTGGGTTCAATTTTTTTTTTCTTTTATGGTTCAAGTTAGATTTTATTCCTCTTTTATATATTTATAAATATAAGCATGGAAATAATTCATTCCTATAAATACATCTGTGTGACGGGAAGAATTTTTATTGTTTTATTTTTAAATTTTATTTTTTAAAATTTTGAAATTTAATTTCATTTATGTTTTTATACAGCAGGTTATTATTAGTTATGTATTTTATGCATATACATGTATACAGGTCAATCCCAATCTCCCAACTCATCCCACCACCACCACCCCATGGCTTCCCACACTTGGTGTCCATACGTTTGTTCTCTACGTCTGTGTCTCTATTTCTTCCCTGCAAACCAGTTCATCTGTACCATTTTTAGGCTCCACATATATGCATTAATATACAATATTTGTTTTCCTCTTTCTGACTTACTTCATTCTGTATGACAGTCTCTCGATCCATCGATGTCTCTACAAATGACCCAGTTTCATTCCTTTTTATGGCCGAGTAATATTCCATTTTATATATGTACCACATCTTTATCCACTCATCTGTCTGTGGGCATTTAGGTTGCTTCCATTACCTGGCTATTGTAAATAGTGCTGCAACGAACATTGTGCTGAATGTGCCTTTTTGAAATACGGTTTTCTCTGGGTATATGCCCAGAAGTGGGATTGCTGGATCAGATGGTAATTCCATTTCTAATTTTTTAAAGGAAACTCCATACTGTTCTCCATAGTGACTGTATCAACTTACATTCCCACCAATAGTGGAAGAGTGCTCCTTTTGTCCACACCCTCCCCAGAATTGGTTGTTTGTATATTTTCTGATGTTGCCGATTCTAACAGGTGTGAGGTGATACCTAATTGTAGTTTTGATTTGCATTTCTCTAATAATTAGTGCTGTTGAGCAGCTTTTCATGTGCGTCTTGGCCATCTCTGTGTCTCCTTTGAAGAAACGTCTCTTTAGATCTTCTGCCCATTTTTTTGGGGTTGTTTGTTTTTTTAATATTAAGCTGCATGAGCTGTTTATATATATTGGAGATTAAAACTGTGTCCATTGATTCATTTGCAACGATTTTCGCCCATTCTGAGGGATGCCTTTTTCCATTCCCGTGTTTTTTTAACAAAAAAGGAAAGAAAGGAAAAGAAGCAGAACACTAATGTGCGTAAAATATGCCTTTTGAAACGGTCGTTTTGAAATATGGACGTCCTTTGAATGTTTTGGTCGATATGTGACCCCAGGATTTGTTTTCAGGGCAGGTGTCATTTACAGGCCTGCAATGATTTTGAATATCAACTGACCATTAGCGTTGGGATTAAAGCTGCTGTTGTGTGAAACGGCCACAAGGTGGCAGCAGTTCACCCTTACCAAATCTGGTTACTAGGGCAAGAGAGCCTCAGTGGAAGTGGTGTTCTAGATTGGAGTTTAGAATGGAATGTGCCAGGAGAAAGCCGCTCACGTTTGTCTCACTACTTCTTGTTCGTGTTTTTAATTTATTTTTTTATTTTTTATTACAGCAAGTTTGATTACAATGTTTGGCTTGTTGTAGGTGTGGAAGATGTGGTTCTTTTACACATATACAGATGACTGTTCTTCCTGGGATTCTTTTCCCATGTACGTTATGACAGAATGTTGAGTAGTCCTCCCTTGGTATTCTGTAGGTCTTTGGTGATTATATATGTCACCTGTGTTTGTATATGTCTGTTAACCCCAATATCGTAATGAAACCAATCCTCACACCTTTCCATTGGTGAACCATAAGTTTGTTTAATGAATCTGTGATTGCCCTTCTCCGTGGAAATATCTGCCCTGGTATCCATTTTTAGGTAACACCTATAAGTAATATGATAGGATATGTGTCTTTCACTTTCTGACTTACTACAAGTCACGTGATTACTTCTAGACTCATCTACGGTGCTGCAAATGGCATTGTGTCCTTTATTCCCTTGGCTTCTCTTCTGCCTTAGCGGGGTCCATTTTCAACAATGTGATTCCCTGAGGGTTGTGGATTAGCTGACCTGGGCAGCCTTACCCTGCCGGCCCGCCCTCCACAGGTGTGCCTCGTTGAGGTCAATATAAACAGAGCTCCAGGCAGCAATAGCCCCTGAAGTTGTGCCTGACTCCATATTCTCTGCCCCGTCAGCAGTCTCCGGGCTGTGGTGGTGGGAGGGAGTGAGGGGCCACAGCTTTGTGGGTGGCCCGGTGTGAGTGGGGTTCTGCTGGCCTTTCTGCAGGAGTTGCCAGGCTGCCGCCTGTAAAGAAGAGGATGTGTCACCCATACATTCCGCTGGAATTTCTCTCCGGACAGAGGTGAGGAAGGAAAAAAGCAGTGGGTGCCAGGACAGGAGGGGTATCTCAGGCAGGGCAATGGAAAGCTTCTGGAAGAGCGCCCGGGACCAGGACCAACCTGGCTGGCCTGCAGGCACCAAGTTGGCCTGCGTGCTGTCGCTGGTGTGGCTCCACGGTCCTTCCTCTAGGCTTTCAAGCCCTTGTACATATTCAGGTGTTTTACCTGGAAAGGGTGGGAACAGTTCAGCAGCAGCTGGCCTGGGGCTCAGCTCACGTTTACTCACAGATGCCTCGGCACGGTCCCCCAGCTTTGCAATGAGGACGCTTCTTGCGTGGGGGGTGGGTTATTGGCTGTATGGGAGATGATTCCCCACCTCTGACCAATTTCAGAATTGTTTACCACTGGAGCAAGTGCCCTGATAGGGTTTTCCTATGTATAACTCGTGGGTTCAGGATTTTTTTTTCTTTTATGGTTCAAGTTAGATTTTATTCCTCTTTTATGTATTTATAGATATAAGCATGGAAATCATTCATTCCTATAAATACATCTGTGTGACGGGAAGAACTTTTTTCTGTTTTATTTTTAAATTTTATTTTTTAAAATTTTGAAAATTAATTTTATTTATTTTTTTTATACAGCACGTTATTATTAGTTATGTATTTTATGCATATACATGTATACAGGTCAATCCCAAACTCCCAACTCATCCCACCACCACCAACCCATGGCTTCCCACACTTGGTGTCCATACGTTTGTTCTCTACCTCTGTGTCTCTATTTCTTCCCTGCAAACCAGTTCATCTGTACCATTTTTAGACTCCACATATATGCGTTAATATACAATATTTGTTTTCCTCTTTCTGACTTACTTCATTCTGTATGACAGTCTCTCGATCCATCGATGTCTCTACAAATGACCCAGTTTCATTCCTTTTTATGGCCGAGTAATATTCCATTTCATATATGTACCACCTCTTTATCCATTCATCTGTCTGTGGGCATTTATGTTGCTTCCATTACCTGGCTATTGTAAATAGTGCTGCAACGAACATTGTGGTGAATGTGCTTTTTGAAATACGGTTTCATCTGGGTATATGCCCAGAAGTGGGATTGCTGGATCAGATGGTAATTCTATTTCTAGATTTTTTAAGGAACTCCATACTGTTCTCCATAGTGACTGTATCAATTTACATTCCCACCAATAGTGGAAGAGGTCTCCTTTGGTCCACACACTCCCCAGAATTGGTTGTTTGTAGATTTTCTGATGATGCCGATTCTAACAGGTGTCAGGTGATACCTCATTGTAGTTTTGATTTGCATTTCTCTAATAATTAGTGCTGTTGAGCAGCTTTTCTGTGCGTCTTGGCCATCTCGGTGTCTCCTTTGAAGAAACGTCTCTTTAGATCTTCTGCCCATTTTTTGGGGGGTTGTTTGTTTTTTTAATATTAAGCTGCATGAGCTGTTTATATATATTGGAGATTAAACCTCTGTCCATTGATTCGTCTGCAACGATTTTCGCCCATTCTGAGGGATGCCTTTTTCCATTCCCGTGTTTTTTAACAAAAAGGGAAAGAAAGGAAAAGAAGCAGAACACTAATGTGCGTAAAATATGCCTTTTGAAACGGTCGTTTTGAAATATGGACGTCCTTTGAATTTTTTGGTCGATATGTGACCCCAGGATTTGTTTTCAGGGCAGGTGTCATTTACAGGCCTGCAATGATTTTGAATATCAACTGACCATTAGCGTTGGGATTAAAGCTGCTGTTGTGTGAAACGGCCACAAGGTGGCAGCAGTTCACCCTTACCAAATCTGGTTACTAGGGCAAGAGAGCCTCAGTGGAAGTGGTGTTCTAGATTGGAGTTTAGAATGGAATGTGCCAGGAGAAAGCCCCTCACGTTTGTCTCACTACTTCTTGTTCGTGTTTTTAATTTAATTTTTTATTTTTTATTACAGCAAGTTTGATTACAATGTTTGGCTTGTTGTAGGTGTGGAAGATGTGGTTCTTTTACACATATACAGATGACTGTTCTTCCTGTGATTCTTTTCCCATGTACGTTATGACAGAATGTTGAGTAGTCCTCTCTTGGTATTCTGTAGGTCTTTGATGATTATATATGTCACCTGTGTTTGTATATGTCTGTTAACCCCGATATCGTAATGAAACCAATCCTCACACCTTTCCATTGGTGAACCATAAGTTTGTTTAATGAATCTGTGATTGCCCTTCTCCGTGGAAATATCTGCCCTGGTATCCATTTTTAGGTAACACCTATAAGTGATATGATATGATATGTGTCTTTCACTTTCTGACTTACTACAAGTCACATGATTACTTCTAGACTCATCTACGGTGCTGCAAATGGCATTGTGTCTTTTTTCCCTCGGCTTCTCTTCTGCCTTAGCGGGGTCCATTTTCAACAATGTGATTCCCTGAGGGTTGTGGATTAGCTGACCTGGGCAGCCTTACCCTGCCGGCCCGCCCTCCCCAGTTGTGCCTCTTTGAGGTCAATATAAACAGCGATCCAGGCAGCAATAGCCCCTGAAGCTGTGCCTGACTCCATATTCTCTGCCCCGTCAGCAGTCTCGGGGCTGTGCTGGTGGGAGGGAGTGAGGGGCCACAGCTTTGTGGGTGGCCCGGTGTGAGTGGGGTTCTGCTGGCCTTTCTGCAGGAGATGCCAGGCTGCCGCCTGTAAAGAAGAGGATGTGTCACCCATACCTTGCGCTGGAATTTCTCTCCGGACAGAGGTGAGGAAGGAAAAAAGCAGTGGGGCCCGGGACAGGAGGGGTATCTCAGGCAGGGCAATGGAAAGCTTCTGGAAGAGCGCCCGGTGCCAGGACCAACCTGGCTGGCCTGCAGGCACCAAGTTGGCCTGCGTGCTGTTGCTGGTGTGGCTCCACTCTCCTTCCTCTAGGCTTTCAAGCCCTTGTACATATTCAGGTGTTTTACCTGGAAAGGGTGGGAACAGTTCAGCAGCAGCTGGCCTGGGGCTCAGCTCACGTTTACTCACAGATGCCTCGGCACGGTCCCCCAGCTTTGCAATGAGGACGCTCCTTGCGTGGGGGGTGGGTTGCTGGCTGTAATGGGAGATGGTTCCCCACCTCTGACCAATTTCAGAATTGTTTACCACTGGAGCAAGTGCCCTGATAGGGTTTTCCTCTGTATAACTCCTGGGTTCATGTTTTTTTTTTTCTTTTATGGTCCAAGTTAGATTTTATTCCCCTTTTATGTATTTATAGATATAAGCATGGAAATAATTCATTCCTATAAATACATCTGTGTGATGGGAAAAATTTTTTCTGTTTTATTTTTAAATTTTATTTTTTAAAATTTTGAAATTTAATTTTATTTATATTTTTATACAGCAGGTTATTATTAGTTATGTATTTTATGCATATACATGTATACAGGTCAATCCCAATCTCCCAACTCATCCCACCACCACCACCCCATGGCTTCCCACACTTGGTGTCCATACGTTTGTTCTCTACCTCTGTGACTCTATTTCTTCCCTGCAAACCAGTTCATCTGTATCATTTTTAGGCTCCACATATATGCATTAATATACAATATTTCTTTTCCTCTTTGTGACTTACTTCATTCTGTATGCCAGTCTCTCGATCCATCGATGTGTCTACAAATGACCCAGTTTCATTCCTTTTTATGGCCGAGTAATATTCCATTTTATATATGTACCACATCTTTATCCATTCATCTGTCTGTGGGCATTTAGGTTGCTTTCATTACCTGGCTATTGTAAATAGTGCTGCAACGAACATTGTGGTTAATGTGCCTTGTTGAAATACGGTTTTCTCTGGGTATATGCCCAGAAGTGGGATTGCTGGATCAGATGGTAATTCTATTTCTAATTTTTTTAAGGCAACTCCATACTGTTCTCCATAGTGACTGTATCAATTTACATTCCCACCAATAGTGGAAGAGGGCTCCTTTTGTCCACACCCTCCCCAGAATTGGTTGTTTGTAGATTTTCTGATGATGCCGATTCTAACAGGTGTGAGGTGATACCTCATTGTAGTTTTGATTTGCATTTCTCTAATAATTAGTGCTGTTGAGCAGCTTTTCATGTGCGTCTTGGCCATGTCTGTGTCTCCTTTGAAGAAACGTCTCTTTAGATCTTCTGCCCATTTTTGTATTGGGTTGTTTGTTTTTTTAATATTAAGCTGCATGAGCTGTTTATATATATTGGAGATTAAACCTGTGTCCATTGATTCGTTTGCAACGATTTTCACCCATCCTGAGGGATGCCTTTTTCCATTCCCGTTTTTTTTAACAAAAAAGGAAAGAAAGGAAAAGAAGCAGAACACTAATGTGCGTAAAATATGCCTTTTGAAACGGTCGTTTTGAAATATGGACGTCCTTTGAATTTTTTGGTCGATATGTGACCCCAGGATTTGTTTTCAGGGCAGGTGTCATTTACAGGCCTGCAATGATTTTGAATATCAACTGACCATTAGCGTTGGGATTAAAGCTGCTGTTGTGTGAAACGGCCACAAGGTGGCAGCAGTTCACCCTTACCAAATCTGGTTACTAGGGCAAGAGAGCCTCAGTGGAAGTGGTGTTCTAGATTGGAGTTTAGAATGGAATGTGCCAGGAGAAAGCCTCTCAAGTTTGTCTCACTACTTCTTGTTCGTGTTTTTAATTTAAGTTTTTATTTTTTATTACAGCAAGTTTGATTACAATGTTTGGCTTGTTGTAGGTGTGGAAGATGTGGTTCTTTTACACATATACAGATGACTGTTCTTCTTGGGATCCTTTTCCCATGTACGTTATGACAGAATGTTGAGTAGTCCTCTCTTGGTATTCTGTAGGTCTTTGGTGATTATATATGTCACCTGTGTTTGTATATGTCTGTTAACCCCGATATCCTAATGAAACCAATCCTCACACCTTTCCATTGGTGAACCATAAGTTTGTTTAATGAATCTGTGATTGCCCTTCTCCGTGGAAATATCTGCCCTGGTATCCATTTTTAGGTAACACCTATAAGTGTTATGATATGATATGTGTCTTTCACTTTCTGACTTACTACAAGTCACGTGATTACTTCTAGACTCATCTACGGTGCTGCAAATGGCATTGTGTCCTTTTTTCCCTTGGCTTCTCTTCTGCCTTAGCGGGGTCCATTTTCAACAATGTGATTCCCTGAGGGTTGTGGATTAGCTGACCTGGGCAGCCTTACCCTCCCGGCCCGTCCTCCCCAGGTGTGCCTCATTGAGGTCAATATAAACAGAGCTCCAGGCAGCAATAGCCCCTGAAGCTGTGCCTGACTCCATATTCTCTGCCCCATCAGCAGACTCGGGGCTGTGCTGGTGGGAGGGAGTGAGGGGCCACAGCTTTGTGGCTGGCCCGGTGTGAGTGGGGTTCTGCTGGCCTTTCTGCAGGAGTTGCCAGGCTGCCGCCTGTAAAGAAGAGGATGTATCACCCATACCTTCCGCTGGAATTTCTCTCCGGACAGAGGTGAGGAAGGAAAAAAGCAGTGGGGGCCGGGACAGGAGGGGTATCTCAGGCAGGGCAATGGAAAGCTTCTGGAAGAGCGCCTGGGGCCAGGACCACGCTGGCTTGCCTGCAGGCACCAAGTTGGCCTGCGTGCTGTCGCTGGTGTGGCTCCACGGTCCTTCCTCTAGGCTTTCAAGCCCCTGTACATATTCAGGTGTTTTACCTGGAAAGGGTGGGAAGAGTTCAGCAGCAGCTGGCCTGGGGCTCAGCTCACGTTTACTCACAGATGCCTCGGCACGGTCCCCCAGCTTTGCAATGAGGACGCTCCTTGCGTGGGGGGTAGGTGGCTGGCTGTATGGGGATGGTTCCCCACCTCTGACCAATTTCAGAATTGTTTACCGCTGGGGCAAGTGTCGTGATAGGGTTTTCCTCTGTGTAACACGTGGGTTCACTTTTTTTTTTAATGGTTCAAGTTAGATTTTATTCCTCTTTTATGTATTTATATATATAAGCATGGAAATAATTCATTCCTATAAATACATCTGTGTGACGGGAAGAATTTTTTCTGTTTTATTTTTAAATTTTATTTTTTAAAATTTTGAAATTTAATTTTATTTATGTTTTTATACAGCAGGTTATTATTAGTTATGTATTTTATGCATATATATGTATACAGGTCAATCCCAATCTCCCAACTCATCCCACCACCACCACCTCATGAATTCCCACACTTGGTGTCCATACGTTTGTTCTCTACCTCTGTGTCTCTATTTCTTCCCTGCAAACCAGTTCATCTGTACCATTTTTAGGCTCCACATATGTGCATTAATATACAATATTTGTTTTCCTCTTTCTGACTTACTTCATTCTGTATGACAGTCTCTCGATCCATCGATGTCTCTACAAATGACCCAGTTTCATTCCTTTATATGGCCGAGTCATATTCCATTTTATATATGTACCACATCTTTATCCATTCATCTGTCTGTGGGCATTTAGGTTGCTTCCATTACCTGGCTATTGTAAATAGTGCTGCAACGAACATTGTGGTGAATGTGCCTTGTTGAAATACGGTTTTCTCTGGGTATATGCCCAGAAGTGGGATTGCTGGATCAGATGGTAATTCTATTTCTAATTTTTTTAAGGAAACTCCATACTGTTCTCCATAGTGACTGTATCAATTTACATTCCCACCAATAGTGGAAGAGGGCTCCTTTTGTCCACACCCTCCCCAGAATTGGTTGTTTGTAGATTTTCTGATGATGCCGATTCTAACAGGTGTGAGGTGATACCTCATTGTAGTTTTGATTTGCATTTCTCTAATAATTAGTGCTGTTGAGCAGCTTTTCATGTGCGTCTTGGCCATCTCTGTGTCTCCTTTGAAGAAACGTCTCTTTAGATCTTCTGCCCATTTTTTTGCGTTGTTTGTTTTTTTAATATTAAGCTGCATGAGCTGTTTATATATATTGGAGATTAAACCTCTGTCCATTGATTCGTCTGCAACGATTTTCGCCCATTCTGAGGGATGCCTTTTTCCATTCTCGTGTTTTTTAACAAAAAAGGGAAGAAAGGAAAAGAAGCAGAACACTAATGTGCGTAAAATATGCCTTTTGAAACGGTCGTTTTGAAATATGGACGTCCTTTGAATTTTTTGGTCGATATGTGACCCCAGGATTTGTTTTCAGGGCAGGTGTCATTTACAGGCCTGCAATGATTTTGAATATCAACTGACCATTAGCGTTGGGATTAAAGCTGCTGTTGTGTGAAACGGCCACAAGGTGGCAGCAGTTCACCCTTACCAAATCTGGTTACTAGGGCAAGAGAGCCTCAGTGGAAGTGGTGTTCTAGATTCGAATTTAGAATGGAATGTGCCAGGAGAAAGCCCCTCACGTTTGTCTCACTACATCTTGTTCGTGTTTTTAATTTATTTTTTTTTATTTTTTATTACAGCAAGTTTGATTACAATGTTTGGCTTGTTGTAGGTGTGGAAGATGTGGTTCTTTTACACATATACAGATGTCTGTTCTTCCTGGGATCCTTTTCCCATGTACGTTATGACAGAATGTTGAGTAGTCCTCTCTTGGTATTCTGTAGGTCTTTGGTGATTATATATGTCACCTGTGTTTGTATATGTCTGTTAACCCCGATATCGTAATGAAACCAATCCTCACACCTTTCCATTGGTGAACCATAAGTTTGTTTAATGAATCTGTGATTGCCCTTCTCCGTGGAAATATCTGCCCTGGTATCCATTTTTAGGTAACACCTCTATGTGATATGATATGTGTCTTTCACTTTCTGACTTACTACAAGTCACGTGATTACTTCTAGACTCATCTACGGGGCTGCAAATGGCATTTTGTCCTTTTTTCCCTTGGCTTCTCTTCTGCCTTTGCGGGGTCCATTTTCAACAATGTGATTCCCTGAGGGTTGTGGATTAGCTGACCTGGGCAGCCTTACCCTGCTGGCCTGCCCTCCCCAGGTGTGCCTCGTTGAGGTCAATATAAACAGCGCTCCAGGCAGCAATAGCCCCTGAAGCTGTGCCTGACTCCATATTCTCTGCCCCGTCAGCAGTCTCGGGGCTGTGCTGGTGGGAGGGAGTGAGGGGCCACAGCTTTGTGGGTGGCCCGGTGTGAGTGGGGTTCTGCTGGCCTTTCTGCAGGAGATGCCAGGCTGCCGCCTGTAAAGAAGAGGATGTGTCACCCATACCTTGCGCTGGAATTTCTCTCCGGACAGAGGTGAGGAAGGAAAAAAGCAGTGGGGCCCGGGACAGGAGGGGTATCTCAGGCAGGGCAATGGAAAGCTTCTGGAAGAGCGCCCGGGGCCAGGACCACCCTGGCTGGCCTGCAGGCACCAAGTTGGCCTGCGTGCTGTTGCTGGTGTGGCTCCACTCTCCTTCCTCTAGGCTTTCAAGCCCTTGTACATATTCAGGTGTTTTACCTGGAAAGGGTGGGAACAGTTCAGCAGCAGCTGGCCTGGGGCTCAGCTCACGTTTACTCACAGATGCCTCGGCACGGTCCCCCAGCTTTGCAATGAGGACGCTCCTTGCGTGGGGGGTGGGTTGCTGGCTGTAATGGGAGATGGTTCCCCACCTCTGACCAATTTCAGAATTGTTTACCACTGGAGCAAGTGCCCTGATAGGGTTTTCCTCTGTATAACTCCTGGGTTCAGGTTTTTTTTTTTCTTTTATGGTCCAAGTTAGATTTTATTCCCCTTTTATGTATTTATAGATATAAGCATGGAAATAATTCATTCCTATAAATACATCTGTGTGATGGGAAGAATTTTTTTCTGTTTTATTTTTAAATTTTATTTTTTAAAATTTTGAAATTTAATTTTATTTATGTTTTTATACAGCAGGTTATTATTAGTTATGTATTTTATGCATATACATGTATACAGGTCAATCCCAATCTCCCAACTCATCCCACCACCACCACCCCATGGCTTCCCACACGTGGTGTCCATACGTTTGTTCTCTACCTCTGTGACTCTATTTCTTCCCTGCAAACCAGTTCATCTGTATCATTTTTAGGCTCCACATATATGCATTAATATACAATATTTGTTTTCCTCTTTGTGACTTACTTCATTCTGTATGCCAGTCTCTCGATCCATCGATGTGTCTACAAATGACCCAGTTTCATTCCTTTTTATGGCCGAGTCATATTCCATTTTATATATGTACCACATCTTTATCCATTCATCTGTCTGTGGGCATTTAGGTTGCTTTCATTACCTGGCTATTGTAAATAGTGCTGCAACGAACATTGTGGTGAATGTGCCTTGTTGAAATACGGTTTTCTCTGGGTATATGCCCAGAAGTGGGATTGCTGGATCAGATGGTAATTCTATTTCTAATTTTTTTAAGGAAACTCCATACTGTTCTCCATAGTGACTGTATCAATTTACATTCCCACCAATAGTGGAAGAGGGCTCCTTTTGTCCACACCCTCCCCAGAATTGGTTGTTTGTAGATTTTCTGATGATGCCGATTCTAACAGGTGTGAGGTGATACCTCATTGTAGTTTTGATTTGCATTTCTCTAATAATTAGTGCTGTTGAGCAGCTTTTCATGTGCGTCTTGGCCATGTCTGTGTCTCCTTTGAAGAAACGTCTCTTTAGATCTTCTGCCCATTTTTGTATTGGGTTGTTTGTTTTTTTAATATTAAGCTGCATGAGCTGTTTATATATATTGGAGATTAAACCTGTGTCCATTGATTCGTTTGCAACGATTTTCACCCATCCTGAGGGATGCCTTTTTCCATTCCCGTTTTTTTTAACAAAAAAGGAAAGAAAGGAAAAGAAGCAGAACACTAATGTGCGTAAAATATGCCTTTTGAAATGGTCGTTTTGAAATATGGACGTCCTTTGAATTTTTTGGTCGATATGTGACCCCAGGATTTGTTTTCAGGGCAGGTGTCATTTACAGGCCTGCAATGATTTTGAATATCAACTGACCATTAGCGTTGGGATTAAAGCTGCTGTTGTGTGAAAAGGCCACAAGGTGGCAGCAGTTCACCCTTACCAAATCTGGTTACTAGGGCAAGAGAGCCTCAGTGGAAGTGGTGTTCTAGATTGGAGTTTAGAATGGAATGTGCCAGGAGAAAGCCTCTCAAGTTTGTCTCACTACTTCTTGTTCGTGTTTTTAATTTAAGTTTTTATTTTTTATTACAGCAAGTTTGATTACAATGTTTGGCTTGTTGTAGGTGTGGAAGATGTGGTTCTTTTACACATATACAGATGACTGTTCTTCTTGGGATCCTTTTCCCATGTACGTTATGACAGAATGTTGAGTAGTCCTCTCTTGGTATTCTGTAGGTCTTTGGTGATTATATATGTCACCTGTGTTTGTATATGTCTGTTAACCCCGATATCCTAATGAAACCAATCCTCACACCTTTCCATTGGTGAACCATAAGTTTGTTTAATGAATCTGTGATTGCCCTTCTCCGTGGAAATATCTGCCCTGGTATCCATTTTTAGGTAACACCTATAAGTGATATGATATGATATGTGTCTTTCACTTTCTGACTTACTACAAGTCACGTGATTACTTCTAGACTCATCTACGGTGCTGCAAATGGCATTGTGTCCTTTTTTCCCTTGGCTTCTCTTCTGCCTTAGCGGGGTCCATTTTCAACAATGTGATTCCCTGAGGGTTGTGGATTAGCTGACCTGGGCAGCCTTACCCTGCCGGCCCGCCCTCCCCAGGTGTGCCTCGTTGAGGTCAATATAAACAGAGCTCCAGGCAGCAATAGCCCCTGAAGCTGTGCCTGACTCCATATTCTCTGCCCCATCAGCAGACTCGGGGCTGTGCTGGTGGGAGGGAGTGAGGGGCCACAGCTTTGTGGCTGGCCCGGTGTGAGTGGGGTTCTGCTGGCCTTTCTGCAGGAGTTGCCAGGCTGCCGCCTGTAAAGAAGAGGATGTATCACCCATACCTTCCGCTGGAATTTCTCTCCGGACAGAGGTGAGGAAGGAAAAAAGCAGTGGGGGCCGGGACAGGAGGGGTATCTCAGGCAGGGCAATGGAAAGCTTCTGGAAGAGCGCCTGGGGCCAGGACCACGCTGGCTTGCCTGCAGGCACCAAGTTGGCCTGCGTGCTGTCGCTGGTGTGGCTCCACGGTCCTTCCTCTAGGCTTTCAAGCCCCTGTACATATTCAGGTGTTTTACCTGGAAAGGGTGGGAAGAGTTCAGCAGCAGCTGGCCTGGGGCTCAGCTCACGTTTACTCACAGATGCCTCGGCACGGTCCCCCAGCTTTGCAATGAGGACGCTCCTTGCGTGGGGGGTAGGTGGCTGGCTGTATGGGGATGGTTCCCCACCTCTGACCAATTTCAGAATTGTTTACCGCTGGGGCAAGTGTCGTGATAGGGTTTTCCTCTGTGTAACACGTGGGTTCACTTTTTTTTTTAATGGTTCAAGTTAGATTTTATTCCTCTTTTATGTATTTATATATATAAGCATGGAAATAATTCATTCCTATAAATACATCTGTGTGACGGGAAGAATTTTTTCTGTTTTATTTTTAAATTTTATTTTTTAAAATTTTGAAATTTAATTTTATTTATGTTTTTATACAGCAGGTTATTATTAGTTATGTATTTTATGCATATATATGTATACAGGTCAATCCCAATCTCCCAACTCATCCCACCACCACCACCTCATGAATTCCCACACTTGGTGTCCATACGTTTGTTCTCTACCTCTGTGTCTCTATTTCTTCCCTGCAAACCAGTTCATCTGTACCATTTTTAGGCTCCACATATGTGCATTAATATACAATATTTGTTTTCCTCTTTCTGACTTACTTCATTCTGTATGACAGTCTCTCGATCCATCGATGTCTCTACAAATGACCCAGTTTCATTCCTTTATATGGCCGAGTCATATTCCATTTTATATATGTACCACATCTTTATCCATTCATCTGTCTGTGGGCATTTAGGTTGCTTCCATTACCTGGCTATTGTAAATAGTGCTGCAACGAACATTGTGGTGAATGTGCCTTGTTGAAATACGGTTTTCTCTGGGTATATGCCCAGAAGTGGGATTGCTGGATCAGATGGTAATTCTATTTCTAATTTTTTTAAGGAAACTCCATACTGTTCTCCATAGTGACTGTATCAATTTACATTCCCACCAATAGTGGAAGAGGGCTCCTTTTGTCCACACCCTCCCCAGAATTGGTTGTTTGTAGATTTTCTGATGATGCCGATTCTAACAGGTGTGAGGTGATACCTCATTGTAGTTTTGATTTGCATTTCTCTAATAATTAGTGCTGTTGAGCAGCTTTTCATGTGCGTCTTGGCCATCTCTGTGTCTCCTTTGAAGAAACGTCTCTTTAGATCTTCTGCCCATTTTTTTGCGTTGTTTGTTTTTTTAATATTAAGCTGCATGAGCTGTTTATATATATTGGAGATTAAACCTCTGTCCATTGATTCGTCTGCAACGATTTTCGCCCATTCTGAGGGATGCCTTTTTCCATTCTCGTGTTTTTTAACAAAAAAGGGAAGAAAGGAAAAGAAGCAGAACACTAATGTGCGTAAAATATGCCTTTTGAAACGGTCGTTTTGAAATATGGACGTCCTTTGAATTTTTTGGTCGATATGTGACCCCAGGATTTGTTTTCAGGGCAGGTGTCATTTACAGGCCTGCAATGATTTTGAATATCAACTGACCATTAGCGTTGGGATTAAAGCTGCTGTTGTGTGAAACGGCCACAAGGTGGCAGCAGTTCACCCTTACCAAATCTGGTTACTAGGGCAAGAGAGCCTCAGTGGAAGTGGTGTTCTAGATTCGAATTTAGAATGGAATGTGCCAGGAGAAAGCCCCTCACGTTTGTCTCACTACATCTTGTTCGTGTTTTTAATTTATTTTTTTTTATTTTTTATTACAGCAAGTTTGATTACAATGTTTGGCTTGTTGTAGGTGTGGAAGATGTGGTTCTTTTACACATATACAGATGTCTGTTCTTCCTGGGATCCTTTTCCCATGTACGTTATGACAGAATGTTGAGTAGTCCTCTCTTGGTATTCTGTAGGTCTTTGGTGATTATATATGTCACCTGTGTTTGTATATGTCTGTTAACCCCGATATCGTAATGAAACCAATCCTCACACCTTTCCATTGGTGAACCATAAGTTTGTTTAATGAATCTGTGATTGCCCTTCTCCGTGGAAATATCTGCCCTGGTATCCATTTTTAGGTAACACCTCTATGTGATATGATATGTGTCTTTCACTTTCTGACTTACTACAAGTCACGTGATTACTTCTAGACTCATCTACGGGGCTGCAAATGGCATTTTGTCCTTTTTTCCCTTGGCTTCTCTTCTGCCTTTGCGGGGTCCATTTTCAACAATGTGATTCCCTGAGGGTTGTGGATTAGCTGACCTGGGCAGCCTTACCCTGCTGGCCTGCCCTCCC
Organism: Mesoplodon mirus; assembly: GCF_964341445.2. NCBI lineage: Eukaryota > Metazoa > Chordata > Mammalia > Artiodactyla > Ziphiidae > Mesoplodon > Mesoplodon mirus. Next base: position 269,866 of record NW_028295801.1, on the reverse strand, counting down.
CAGGTGTGCCTCGTTGAGGTCAATATAAACAGCGCTCCAGGCAGCAATAGCCCCTGAAGCTGTGCCTGACTCCATATTCTCTGCCCCGTCAGCAGTCTCGGGGCTGTGCTGGTGGGAGGGAGTGAGGGGCCACAGCTTTGTGGGTGGCCCGGTGTGAGTGGGGTTCTGCTGGCCTTTCTGCAGGAGATGCCAGGCTGCCGCCTGTAAAGAAGAGGATGTGTCACCCATACCTTGCGCTGGAATTTCTCTCCGGACAGAGGTGAGGAAGGAAAAAAGCAGTGGGGCCCGGGACAGGAGGGGTATCTCAGGCAGGGCAATGGAAAGCTTCTGGAAGAGCGCCCGGGGCCAGGACCACCCTGGCTGGCCTGCAGGCACCAAGTTGGCCTGCGTGCTGTTGCTGGTGTGGCTCCACTCTCCTTCCTCTAGGCTTTCAAGCCCTTGTACATATTCAGGTGTTTTACCTGGAAAGGGTGGGAACAGTTCAGCAGCAGCTGGCCTGGGGCTCAGCTCACGTTTACTCACAGATGCCTCGGCACGGTCCCCCAGCTTTGCAATGAGGACGCTCCTTGCGTGGGGGGTGGGTTGCTGGCTGTAATGGGAGATGGTTCCCCACCTCTGACCAATTTCAGAATTGTTTACCACTGGAGCAAGTGCCCTGATAGGGTTTTCCTCTGTATAACTCCTGGGTTCAGGTTTTTTTTTTTCTTTTATGGTCCAAGTTAGATTTTATTCCCCTTTTATGTATTTATAGATATAAGCATGGAAATAATTCATTCCTATAAATACATCTGTGTGATGGGAAGAATTTTTTCTGTTTTATTTTTAAATTTTATTTTTTAAAATTTTGAAATTTAATTTTATTTATGTTTTTATACAGCAGGTTATTATTAGTTATGTATTTTATGCATATACATGTATACAGGTCAATCCCAATCTCCCAACTCATCCCACCACCACCACCCCATGGCTTCCCACACGTGGTGTCCATACGTTTGTTCTCTACCTCTGTGACTCTATTTCTTCCCTGCAAACCAGTTCATCTGTATCATTTTTAGGCTCCACATATATGCATTAATATACAATATTTGTTTTCCTCTTTGTGACTTACTTCATTCTGTATGCCAGTCTCTCGATCCATCGATGTGTCTACAAATGACCCAGTTTCATTCCTTTTTATGGCCGAGTCATATTCCATTTTATATATGTACCACATCTTTATCCATTCATCTGTCTGTGGGCATTTAGGTTGCTTTCATTACCTGGCTATTGTAAATAGTGCTGCAACGAACATTGTGGTGAATGTGCCTTGTTGAAATACGGTTTTCTCTGGGTATATGCCCAGAAGTGGGATTGCTGGATCAGATGGTAATTCTATTTCTAATTTTTTTAAGGAAACTCCATACTGTTCTCCATAGTGACTGTATCAATTTACATTCCCCCAATAGTGGAAGAGGGCTCCTTTTGTCCACACCCTCCCCAGAATTGGTTGTTTGTAGATTTTCTGATGATGCCGATTCTAACAGGTGTGAGGTGATACCTCATTGTAGTTTTGATTTGCATTTCTCTAATAATTAGTGCTGTTGAGCAGCTTTTCATGTGCGTCTTGGCCATGTCTGTGTCTCCTTTGAAGAAACGTCTCTTTAGATCTTCTGCCCATTTTTGTATTGGGTTGTTTGTTTTTTTAATATTAAGCTGCATGAGCTGTTTATATATATTGGAGATTAAACCTGTGTCCATTGATTCGTTTGCAACGATTTTCACCCATCCTGAGGGATGCCTTTTTCCATTCCCGATTTTTTTAACAAAAAAGGAAAGAAAGGAAAAGAAGCAGAACACTAATGTGCGTAAAATATGCCTTTTGAAATGGTCGTTTTGAAATATGGACGTCCTTTGAATTTTTTGGTCGATATGTGACCCCAGGATTTGTTTTCAGGGCAGGTGTCATTTACAGGCCTGCAATGATTTTGAATATCAACTGACCATTAGCGTTGGGATTAAAGCTGCTGTTGTGTGAAACGGCCACAAGGTGGCAGCAGTTCACCCTTACCAAATCTGGTTACTAGGGCAAGAGAGCCTCAGTGGAAGTGGTGTTCTAGATTGGAGTTTAGAATGGAATGTGCCAGGAGAAAGCCTCTCAAGTTTGTCTCACTACTTCTTGTTCGTGTTTTTAATTTAAGTTTTTATTTTTTATTACAGCAAGTTTGATTACAATGTTTGGCTTGTTGTAGGTGTGGAAGATGTGGTTCTTTTACACATATACAGATGACTGTTCTTCTTGGGATCCTTTTCCCATGTACGTTATGACAGAATGTTGAGTAGTCCTCTCTTGGTATTCTGTAGGTCTTTGGTGATTATATATGTCACCTGTGTTTGTATATGTCTGTTAACCCCGATATCCTAATGAAACCAATCCTCACACCTTTCCATTGGTGAACCATAAGTTTGTTTAATGAATCTGTGATTGCCCTTCTCCGTGGAAATATCTGCCCTGGTATCCATTTTTAGGTAACACCTATAAGTGATATGATATGATATGTGTCTTTCACTTTCTGACTTACTACAAGTCACGTGATTACTTCTAGACTCATCTACGGTGCTGCAAATGGCATTGTGTCCTTTTTTCCCTTGGCTTCTCTTCTGCCTTAGCGGGGTCCATTTTCAACAATGTGATTCCCTGAGGGTTGTGGATTAGCTGACCTGGGCAGCCTTACCCTGCCGGCCCGCCCTCCCCAGGTGTGCCTCGTTGAGGTCAATATAAACAGAGCTCCAGGCAGCAATAGCCCCTGAAGCTGTGCCTGACTCCATATTCTCTGCCCCATCAGCAGACTCGGGGCTGTGCTGGTGGGAGGGAGTGAGGGGCCACAGCTTTGTGGCTGGCCCGGTGTGAGTGGGGTTCTGCTGGCCTTTCTGCAGGAGTTGCCAGGCTGCCGCCTGTAAAGAAGAGGATGTATCACCCATACCTTCCGCTGGAATTTCTCTCCGGACAGAGGTGAGGAAGGAAAAAAGCAGTGGGGGCCGGGACAGGAGGGGTATCTCAGGCAGGGCAATGGAAAGCTTCTGGAAGAGCGCCTGGGGCCAGGACCACGCTGGCTTGCCTGCAGGCACCAAGTTGGCCTGCGTGCTGTCGCTGGTGTGGCTCCACGGTCCTTCCTCTAGGCTTTCAAGCCCCTGTACATATTCAGGTGTTTTACCTGGAAAGGGTGGGAAGAGTTCAGCAGCAGCTGGCCTGGGGCTCAGCTCACGTTTACTCACAGATGCCTCGGCACGGTCCCCCAGCTTTGCAATGAGGACGCTCCTTGCGTGGGGGGTAGGTGGCTGGCTGTATGGGGATGGTTCCCCACCTCTGACCAATTTCAGAATTGTTTACCGCTGGGGCAAGTGTCGTGATAGGGTTTTCCTCTGTGTAACACGTGGGTTCACTTTTTTTTTTAATGGTTCAAGTTAGATTTTATTCCTCTTTTATGTATTTATATATATAAGCATGGAAATAATTCATTCCTATAAATACATCTGTGTGACGGGAAGAATTTTTTCTGTTTTATTTTTAAATTTTATTTTTTAAAATTTTGAAATTTAATTTTATTTATGTTTTTATACAGCAGGTTATTATTAGTTATGTATTTTATGCATATATATGTATACAGGTCAATCCCAATCTCCCAACTCATCCCACCACCACCACCTCATGAATTCCCACACTTGGTGTCCATACGTTTGTTCTCTACCTCTGTGTCTCTATTTCTTCCCTGCAAACCAGTTAATCTGTACCATTTTTAGGCTCCACATATGTGCATTAATATACAATATTTGTTTTCCTCTTTCTGACTTACTTCATTCTGTATGACAGTCTCTCGATCCATCGATGTCTCTACAAATGACCCAGTTTCATTCCTTTATATGGCCGAGTAATATTCCATTTTATATATGTACCACATCTTTATCCATTCATCTGTCTGTGGGCATTTAGGTTGCTTCCATTACCTGGCTATTGTAAATAGTGCTGCAACGAACATTGTGGTGAATGTGCCTTGTTGAAATACGGTTTTCTCTGGGTATATGCCCAGAAGTGGGATTGCTGGATCAGATGGTAATTCTATTTCTAATTTTTTTAAGGAAACTCCATACTGTTCTCCATAGTGACTGTATCAATTTACATTCCCACCAATAGTGGAAGAGGGCTCCTTTTGTCCACACCCTCCCCAGAATTGGTTGTTTGTAGATTTTCTGATGATGCCGATTCTAACAGGTGTGAGGTGATACCTCATTGTAGTTTTGATTTGCATTTCTCTAATAATTAGTGCTGTTGAGCAGCTTTTCATGTGCGTCTTGGCCATGTCGGTGTCTCCTTTGAAGAAACGTCTCTTTAGATCTTCTGCCCATTTTTTTAGGTTGTTTGTTTTTTTAATATTAAGCTGCATGAGCTGTTTATATATATTGGAGATTAAACCTCTGTCCATTGATTCGTCTGCAACGATTTTCGCCCATTCTGAGGGATGCCTTTTTCCATTCTCGTGTTTTTTAACAAAAAAGGGAAGAAAGGAAAAGAAGCAGAACACTAATGTGCGTAAAATATGCCTTTTGAAACGGTCGTTTTGAAATATGGACGTCCTTTGAATTTTTTGGTCGATATGTGACCCCAGGATTTGTTTTCAGGGCAGGTGTCATTTACAGGCCTGCAATGATTTTGAATATCAACTGACCATTAGCGTTGGGATTAAAGCTGCTGTTGTGTGAAACGGCCACAAGGTGGCAGCAGTTCACCCTTACCAAATCTGGTTACTAGGGCAAGAGAGCCTCAGTGGAAGTGGTGTTCTAGATTCGAATTTAGAATGGAATGTGCCAGGAGAAAGCCCCTCACGTTTGTCTCACTACATCTTGTTCGTGTTTTTAATTTAATTTTTTTTATTTTTTATTACAGCAAGTTTGATTACAATGTTTGGCTTGTTGTAGGTGTGGAAGATGTGGTTCTTTTACACATATACAGATGTCTGTTCTTCCTGGGATCCTTTTCCCATGTACGTTATGACAGAATGTTGAGTAGTCCTCTCTTGGTATTCTGTAGGTCTTTGGTGATTATATATGTCACCTGTGTTTGTATATGTCTGTTAACCCCGATATCGTAATGAAACCAATCCTCACACCTTTCCATTGGTGAACCATAAGTTTGTTTAATGAATCTGTGATTGCCCTTCTACGTGGAAATATCTGCCCTGGTATCCATTTTTAGGTAACACCTATAAGTGATATGATATGTGTCTTTCACTTTCTGACTTACTACAAGTCACGTGATTACTTCTAGACTCATCTACGGGGCTGCAAATGGCATTTTGTCCTTTTTTCCCTTGGCTTCTCTTCTGCCTTAGCGGGGTCCATTTTCAACAATGTGATTCCCTGAGGGTTGTGGATTAGCTGACCTGGGCAGCCTTACCCTGCCGGCCTGCCCTCCCCAGGTGTGCCTCGTTGAGGTCAATATAAACAGCGCTCCAGGCAGCAATAGCCCCTGAAGCTGTGCCTGACTCCATATTCTCTGCCCCGTCAGCAGTCTCGGGGCTGTGCTGGTGGGAGGGAGTGAGGGGCCACAGCTTTGTGGGTGGCCCAGTGTGAGTGGGGTTCTGCTGGCCTTTCTGCAGGAGATGCCAGGCTGCCGCCTGTAAAGAAGTGGATGTGTCACCCATACCTTCTGCTGGAATTTCTCTCCGGACAGAGGTGAGGAAGGAAAAAAGCAGTGGGGGCCGGGACAGGTGGGGTATCTCAGGCAGGGCAATGGAAAGCTTCTGGAAGAGCGCCCGGGGCCAGGACCACCCTGGCTGGCCTGCAGGCTCCAAGTTGGCCTGCGTGCTGTCACTGGTGTGACTCCATGGTGCTTCCTCTAGGCTTTCAAGCCCTTGTACATATTCAGGTGTTTTACCTGGAAAGAGTGGGAACACTTCAGCAGCAGCTGGCCTGGGGCTCAGCTCACGTTTACTCACAGATGCCTCGGCACGGTCCCCCAGCTTTGCAATGAGGACGCTCCTTGCGTGGGGGGTGGGTTGCTGGCTGTAATGGGAGATGGTTCCCCACCTCTGACCAATTTCAGAATTGTTTACCACTGGAGCAAGTGCCCTGATAGGGTTTTCCTCTGTATAACTCCTGGGTTCAGGTTTTTTTTTTCTTTTATGGTTCAAGTTAGATTTTATTCCCCTTTTATGTATTTATAGATATAAGCATGGAAATAATTCATTCCTATAAATACATCTGTGTGACGGGAAGAATTTTTTCTGTTTTATTTTTAAATTTTATTTTTTAAAATTTTGAAATTTAATTTTATTTATGTTTTTATACAGCAGGTTATTATTAGTTATGTATTTTATGCATATACATGTATACAGGTCAATCCCAATCTCCCAACTCATCCCACCACCACCACCCCATGGCTTCCCACACTTGGTGTCCATACGTTTGTTCTCTACCTCTGTGTCTCTATTTCTTCCCTGCAAACCAGTTCATCTGTATCATTTTTAGGCTCCACATATATGCATTAATATACAATATTTGTTTTACTCTTTCTGACTTACTTCATTCTGTATGACAGTCTCTCGATCCATCGATGTCTCTACAAATGACCCAGTTTCATTCCTTTTTATGGCCGAGTAATATTCCATTTTATATATGTACCACATCTTTATCCATTCATCTGTCTGTGGGCATTTAGGTTGCTTCCATTACCTGGCTATTGTAAATAGTGCTGCAACGAACATTGTGGTGAATGTGCCTTGTTGAAATACGGTTTTCTCTGGGTATATGCCCAGAAGTGGGATTGCTGGATCAGATGGTAATTCTATTTCTAATTATTTTAAGGAAACTCCATACTGTTCTCCATAGTGACTGTATCAATTTACATTCCCACCAATAGTGGAAGAGGGCTCCTTTTGTCCACACCCTCCCCAGAATTGGTTGTTTGTAGATTTTCTGATGATGCCGATTCTAACAGGTGTGAGGTGATACCTCATTGTAGTTTTGATTTGCATTTCTCTAATAATTAGTGCTGTTGAGCAGCTTTTCATGTGCGTCTTGGCCATCTCTGTGTCTCCTTTGAAGAAACGTCTCTTTAGATCTTCTGCCCATTTTTTTTTGGGTTGTTTGTTTTTTTAATATTAAGCTGCATGAGCTGTTTATATATATTGGAGATTAAACCTGTGTCCATTGATTCGTCTGCAACGATTTTCGCCCATTCTGAGGGATGCCTTTTTCCATTCCCGTGTTTTTTAACAAAATGGAAAGAAAGGAAAAGAAGCAGAACACTAATGTGCGTAAAATATGCCTTTTGAAACGGTCGTTTTGAAATATGGACGTCCTTTGAATTTTTTGGTCGATATGTGACCCCAGGATTTGTTTTCAGGGCAGGTGTCATTTACAGGCCTGCAATGATTTTGAATATCAACTGACCATTAGCGTTGGGATTAAAGCTGCTGTTGTGTGAAACGGCCACAAGGTGGCAGCAGTTCACCCTTACCAAATCTGGTTACTAGGGCAAGAGAGCCTCAGTGGAAGTGGTGTTCTAGATTCGAATTTAGAATGGAATGTGCCAGGAGAAAGCCCCTCACGTTTGTCTCACTACATCTTGTTCGTGTTTTTAATTTAATTTTTTTTATTTTTTATTACAGCAAGTTTGATTACAATGTTTGGCTTGTTGTAGGTGTGGAAGATGTGGTTCTTTTACACATATACAGATGTCTGTTCTTCCTGGGATCCTTTTCCCATGTACGTTATGACAGAATGTTGAGTAGTCCTCTCTTGGTATTCTGTAGGTCTTTGGTGATTATATATGTCACCTGTGTTTGTATATGTCTGTTAACCCCGATATCGTAATGAAACCAATCCTCACACCTTTCCATTGGTGAACCATAAGTTTGTTTAATGAATCTGTGATTGCCCTTCTCCGTGGAAATATCTGCCCTGGTATCCATTTTTAGGTAACACCTCTATGTGATATGATATGTGTCTTTCACTTTCTGACTTACTTCAAGTCACGTGATTACTTCTAGACTCATCTACGGGGCTGCAAATGGCATTTTGTCCTTTTTTCCCTTGGCTTCTCTTCTGCCTTTGCGGGGTCCATTTTCAACAATGTGATTCCCTGAGGGTTGTGGATTAGCTGACCTGGGCAGCCTTACCCTGCTGGCCTGCCCTCCCCAGGTGTGCCTCGTTGAGGTCAATATAAACAGCGCTCCAGGCAGCAATAGCCCCTGAAGCTGTGCCTGACTCCATATTCTCTGCCCCGTCAGCAGTCTCGGGGCTGTGCTGGTGGGAGGGAGTGAGGGGCCACAGCTTTGTGGGTGCCCCGGTGTGAGTGGGGTTCTGCTGGCCTTTCTGCAGGAGATGCCAGGCTGCCGCCTGTAAAGAAGAGGATGTGTCACCCATACCTTGTGCTGGAATTTCTCTCCGGACAGAGGTGAGGAAGGAAAAAAGCAGTGGGGCCCGGGACAGGAGGGGTATCTCAGGCAGGGCAATGGAAAGCTTCTGGAAGAGCGCCCGGGGCCAGGACCACCCTGGCTGGCCTGCAGGCACCAAGTTGGCCTGCGTGCTGTTGCTGGTGTGGCTCCACTCTCCTTCCTCTAGGCTTTCAAGCCCTTGTACATATTCAGGTGTTTTACCTGGAAAGGGTGGGAACAGTTCAGCAGCAGCTGGCCTGGGGCTCAGCTCACGTTTACTCACAGATGCCTCGGCACGGTCCCCCAGCTTTGCAATGAGGACGCTCCTTGCGTGGGGGGTGGGTTGCTGGCTGTAATGGGAGATGGTTCCCCACCTCTGACCAATTTCAGAATTGTTTACCACTGGAGCAAGTGCCCTGATAGGGTTTTCCTCTGTATAACTCCTGGGTTCATGTTATTTTTTTCTTTTATAGTCCAAGTTAGATTTTATTCCCCTTTAATGTATTTATAGATATAAGCATGGAAATAATTCATTCCTATAAATACATCTGTGTGATGGGAAGAATTTTTTCTGTTTTATTTTTAAATTTTATTTTTTAAAATTTTGAAATTTAATTTTATTTATGTTTTTATACAGCAGGTTATTATTAGTTATGTATTTTATGCATATACATGTATACAGGTCAATCCCAATCTCCCAACTCATCCCACCACCACCACCCCATGGCTTCCCACACTTGGTGTCCATACGTTTGTTCTCTACCTCTGTGACTCTATTTCTTCCCTGCAAACCAGTTCATCTGTATCATTTTTAGGCTCCACATATATGCATTAATATACAATATTTGTTTTCCTCTTTGTGACTTACTTCATTCTGTATGCCAGTCTCTCGATCCATCGATGTCTCTACAAATGACCCAGTTTCATTCCTTTTTATGGCCGAGTAATATTCCATTTTATATATGTACCACATCTTTATCCATTCATCTGTCTGTGGGCATTTAGGTTGCTTTCATTACCTGGCTATTGTAAATAGTGCTGCAACGAACATTGTGGTGAATGTGCCTTGTTGAAATACGGTTTTCTCTGGGTATATGCCCAGAAGTGGGATTGCTGGATCAGATGGTAATTCTATTTCTAATTTTTTTAAGGAAACTCCATACTGTTCTCCATAGTGACTGTATCAATTTACATTCCCACCAATAGTGGAAGAGGGCTCCTTTTGTCCACACCCTCCCCAGAATTGGTTGTTTGTAGATTTTCTGATGATGCCGATTCTAACAGGTGTGAGGTGATACCTCATTGTAGTTTTGATTTGCATTTCTCTAATAATTAGTGCTGTTGAGCAGCTTTTCATGTGCGTCTTGGCCATGTCTGTGTCTCCTTTGAAGAAACGTCTCTTTAGATCTTCTGCCCATTTTTGTATTGGGTTGTTTGTTTTTTTTAATATTAAGCTGCATGAGCTGTTTATATATATTGGAGATTAAACCTGTGTCCATTGATTCGTTTGCAACGATTTTCACCCATCCTGAGGGATGCCTTTTTCCATTCCCGTTTTTTTTAACAAAAAAGGAAAGAAAGGAAAAGAAGCAGAACACTAATGTGCGTAAAATATGCCTTTTGAAATGGTCGTTTTGAAATATGGACGTCCTTTGAATTTTTTGGTCGATATGTGACCCCAGGAATTGTTTTCAGGGCAGGTGTCATTTACAGGCCTGCAATGATTTTGAATATCAACTGACCATTAGCGCTGGGATTAAAGCTGCTGTTGTGTGAAACGGCCACAAGGTGGCAGCAGTTCACCCTTACCAAATCTGGTTACTAGGGCAAGAGAGCCTCAGTGGAAGTGGTGTTCTAGATTGGAGTTTAGAATGGAATGTGCCAGGAGAAAGCCTCTCAAGTTTGTCTCACTACTTCTTGTTCGTGTTTTTAATTTAAGTTTTTATTTTTTATTACAGCAAGTTTGATTACAATGTTTGGCTTGTTGTAGGTGTGGAAGATGTGGTTCTTTTACACATATACAGATGACTGTTCTTCTTGGGATCCTTTTCCCATGTACGTTATGACAGAATGTTGAGTAGTCCTCTCTTGGTATTCTGTAGGTCTTTGGTGATTATATATGTCACCTGTGTTTGTATATGTCTGTTAACCCCGATATCCTAATGAAACCAATCCTCACACCTTTCCATTGGTGAACCATAAGTTTGTTTAATGAATCTGTGATTGCCCTTCTCCGTGGAAATATCTGCCCTGGTATCCATTTTTAGGTAACACCTATAAGTGATATGATATGATATGTGTCTTTCACTTTCTGACTTACTACAAGTCACGTGATTACTTCTAGACTCATCTACGGTGCTGCAAATGGCATTGTGTCCTTTTTTCCCTTGGCTTCTCTTCTGCCTTAGCGGGGTCCATTTTCAACAATGTGATTCCCTGAGGGTTGTGGATTAGCTGACCTGGGCAGCCTTACCCTGCCGGCCCGCCCTCCCCAGGTGTGCCTCGTTGAGGTCAATATAAACAGAGCTCCAGGCAGCAATAGCCCCTGAAGCTGTGCCTGACTCCATATTCTCTGCCCCATCAGCAGACTCGGGGCTGTGCTGGTGGGAGGGAGTGAGGGGCCACAGCTTTGTGGCTGGCCCGGTGTGAGTGGGGTTCTGCTGGCCTTTCTGCAGGAGTTGCCAGGCTGCCGCCTGTAAAGAAGAGGATGTATCACCCATACCTTCCGCTGGAATTTCTCTCCGGACAGAGGTGAGGAAGGAAAAAAGCAGTGGGGGCCGGGACAGGAGGGGTATCTCAGGCAGGGCAATGGAAAGCTTCTGGAAGAGCGCCTGGGGCCAGGACCACGCTGGCTTGCCTGCAGGCACCAAGTTGGCCTGCGTGCTGTCGCTGGTGTGGCTCCACGGTCCTTCCTCTAGGCTTTCAAGCCCCTGTACATATTCAGGTGTTTTACCTGGAAAGGGTGGGAAGAGTTCAGCAGCAGCTGGCCTGGGGCTCAGCTCACGTTTACTCACAGATGCCTCGGCACGGTCCCCCAGCTTTGCAATGAGGACGCTCCTTGCGTGGGGGGTGGGTGGCTGGCTGTATGGGAGATGGTTCCCCACCTCTGACTAATTTCATAATTGTTTACCGCTGGAGCAAGTGCCGTGATAGGGTTTTCCTCTGTATAACTCGTGGGTTCACATTTCTTTTAATGGTTCAAGTTAGATTTTATTCCTCTTTTATGTATTTATATATATAAGCATGGAAATAATTCATTCCTATAAATACATCTGTGTGATGGGAAGAATTTTTTCTGTTTTATTTTTAAATTTTATTTTTTAATATTTTGAAATTCAATTTTATTTATGTTTTTATACAGCAGGTTATTATTAGTTATGTATTTTATGCATATACATGTATACAGGTCAATCCCAATCTCCCAACTCATCCCACCACCACCACCTCATGACTTCCCACACTTGGTGTCCATACGTTTGTTCTCTACCTCTGTGTCTCTATTTCTTCCCTGCAAACCAGTTCATCTGTACCATTTTTAGGCTCCACATATGTGCATTAATATACAATATTTGTTTTCCTCTTTCTGACTTACTTCATTCTGTATGCCAGTCTCTCGATCCATCGATGTCTCTACAAATGACCCAGTTTCATTCCTTTTTATGGCCGAGTCATATTCCATTTTATATATGTACCACATCTTTATCCATTCATCTGTCTGTGGGCATTTAGGTTGCTTCCATTACCTGGCTATTGTAAATAGTGCTGCAACGAACATTGTGGTGAATGTGCCTTTTTGAAATACGGTTTTCTCTGGGTATATGCCCAGAAGTGGGATTGCTGGATCAGACGGTAATTCTATTTCTAATTTTTTTAAGGAAACTCCATACTGTTCTCCATAGTGACTGTATCAATTTACATTCCCACCAATAGTGGAAGAGGGCTCCTTTTGTCCACACCCTCCCCAGAATTGGTTGTTTGTAGATTTTCTGATGATGCCGATTCTAACAGGTGTGAGGTGATACCTCATTGTAGTTTTGATTTGCATTTCTCTAATAATTAGTGCGTTGAGCAGCTTTTCATGTGCGTCTTGGCCATCTCTGTGTCTCCTTTGAAGAAACGTCTCTTTAGATCTTCTGCCCATTTTTTTGGGATGTTTGTTTTTTTAATATTAAGCTGCATGAGCTGTTTATATATATTGGAGATTAAACCTCTGTCCATTGATTCGTCTGCAACGATTTTCGCCCATTCTGAGGGATGCCTTTTTCCATTCCCGTGTTTTTTAACAAAAAAGGAAAGAAAGGAAAAGAAGCAGAACACTAATGTGCGTAAAATATGCCTTTTGAAACGGTCGTTTTGAAATATGGACGTCCTTTGAATTTTTTGGTCGATATGTGACCCCAGGATTTGTTTTCAGGGCAGGTGTCATTTACAGGCCTGCAATGATTTTGAATATCAACTGACCATTAGCGCTGGGATTAAAGCTGCTGTTGTGTGAAACGGCCACAAGGTGGCAGCAGTTCACCCTTACCAAATCTGGTTACTAGGGCAAGAGAGCCTCAGTGGAAGTGGTGTTCTAGATTCGAATTTAGAATGGAATGTGCCAGGAGAAAGCCCCTCACGTTTGTCTCACTACATCTTGTTCGTGTTTTTAATTTAATTTTTTTTATTTTTTATTACAGCAAGTTTGATTACAATGTTTGGCTTGTTGTAGGTGTGGAAGATGTGGTTCTTTTACACATGTACAGATGTCTCTTCTTCCTGGGATCCTTTTCCCATGTACGTTATGACAGAATGTTGAGTAGTCCTCTCTTGGTATTCTGTAGGTCTTTGGTGATTATATATGTCACCTGTGTTTGTATATGTCTGTTAACCCCGATATCGTAATGAAACCAATCCTCACACCTTTCCATTGGTGAACCATAAGTTTGTTTAATTAATCTGTGATTGCCCTTCTACGTGGAAATATCTGCCCTGGTATCCATTTTTAGGTAACACCTATAAGTGATATGATATGTGTCTTTCACTTTCTGACTTACTACAAGTCACGTGATTACTTCTAGACTCATCTACGGGGCTGCAAATGGCATTTTGTCCTTTTTTCCCTTGGCTTCTCTTCTGCCTTAGCGGGGTCCATTTTCAACAATGTGATTCCCTGAGGGTTGTGGATTAGCTGACCTGGGCAGCCTTACCCTGCCGGCCTGCCCTCCCCAGGTGTGCCTCGTTGAGGTCAATATAAACAGCGCTCCAGGCAGCAATAGCCCCTGAAGCTGTGCCTGACTCCATATTCTCTGCCCCGTCAGCAGTCTCGGGGCTGTGCTGGTGGGAGGGAGTGAGGGGCCACAGCTTTGTGGGTGGCCCAGTGTGAGTGGGGTTCTGCTGGCCTTTCTGCAGGAGATGCCAGGCTGCCGCCTGTAAAGAAGAGGATGTGTCACCCATACCTTCTGCTGGAATTTCTCTCCGGACAGAGGTGAGGAAGGAAAAAAGCAGTGGGGGCCGGGACAGGTGGGGTATCTCAGGCAGGGCAATGGAAAGATTCTGGAAGAGCGCCCGGGGCCAGGACCACCCTGGCTGGCCTGCAGGCACCAAGTTGGCCTGCGTGCTGTCGCTGGTGTGACTCCATGGTCCTTCCTCTAGGCTTTCAAGCCCTTGTACATATTCAGGTGTTTTACCTGGAAAGGGTGGGAACAGTTCAGCAGCAGCTGGCCTGGGGCTCAGCTCACGTTTACTCACAGATGCCTCGGCACGGTCCCCCAGCTTTGCAATGAGGACGCTCCTTGCGTGGGGGGTGGGTTGCTGGCTGTAATGGGAGATGGTTCCCCACCTCTGACCAATTTCAGAATTGTTCACCACTGGAGCAAGTGCCCTGATAGGGTTTTCCTCTGTATAACTCCTGGGTTCAGGTTTTTTTTTTCTTTTATGGTTCAAGTTAGATTTTATTCCCCTTTTATGTATTTATAGATATAAGCATGGAAATAATTCATTCCTATAAATACATCTCTGTGACGGGAAGAATTTTTTCTGTTTTATTTTTAAATTTTATTTTTTAAAATTTTGAAATTTAATTTTATTTATGTTTTTATACAGCAGGTTATTATTAGTTATGTATTTTATGCATATACATGTATACAGGTCAATCCCAATCTCCCAACTCATCCCACCACCACCACCCCATGGCTTCCCACACTTGGTGTCCATACGTTTGTTCTCTACCTCTGTGTCTCTATTTCTTCCCTGCAAACCAGTTCATCTGTATCATTTTTAGGCTCCACATATATGCATTATTATACAATATTTGTTTTCCTCTTTCTGACTTACTTCATTCTGTATGACAGTCTCTCGATCCATCGATGTCTCTACAAATGACCCAGTTTCATTCCTTTTTATGGCCGAGTAATATTCCATTTTATATATGTACCACATCTTTATCCATTCATCTGTCTGTGGGCATTTAGGTTGCTTCCATTACCTGGCTATTGTAAATAGTGCTGCAACGAACATTGTGGTGAATGTGCCTTGTTGAAATACGGTTTTCTCTGGGTATATGCCCAGAAGTGGGATTGCTGGATCAGATGGTAATTCTATTTCTAATTTTTTTAAGGAAACTCCATACTGTTCTCCATAGTGACTGTATCAATTTACATTCCCACCAATAGTGGAAGAGGGCTCCTTTTGTCCACACCCTCCCCAGAATTGGTTGTTTGTAGATTTTCTGATGATGCCGATTCTAACAGGTGTGAGGTGATACCTCATTGTAGTTTTGATTTGCATTTCTCTAATAATTAGTGCTGTTGAGCAGCTTTTCATGTGCGTCTTGGCCATCTCTGTGTCTCCTTTGAAGAAACGTCTCTTTAGATCTTCTGCCCATTTTTTTTGGGTTGTTTGTTTTTTTAATATTAAGCTGCATGAGCTGTTTATATATATTGGAGATTAAACCTCTGTCCATTGATTCGTCTGCAACGATTTTCGCCCATTCTGAGGGATGCCTTTTTCCATTCCCGTGTTTTTTAACAAAATGGAAAGAAAGGAAAAGAAGCAGAACACTAATGTGCGTAAAATATGCCTTTTGAAACGGTCGTTTTGAAATATGGACGTCCTTTGAATTTTTTGGTCGATATGTGACCCCAGGATTTGTTTTCAGGGCAGGTGTCATTTACAGGCCTGCAATGATTTTGAATATCAACTGACCATTAGCATTGGGATTAAAGCTGCTGTTGTGTGAAACGGCCACAAGGTGGCAGCAGTTCACCCTTACCAAATCTGGTTACTAGGGCAAGAGAGCCTCAGTGGAAGTGGTGTTCTAGATTCGAATTTAGAATGGAATGTGCCAGGAGAAAGCCCCTCACGTTTGTCTCACTACATCTTGTTCGTGTTTTTAATTTATTTTTTTTTTATTTTTTATTACAGCAAGTTTGATTACAATGTTTGGCTTGTTGTAGGTGTGGAAGATGTGGTTCTTTTACACATATACAGATGTCTGTTCTTCCTGGGATCCTTTTCCCATGTACGTTATGACAGAATGTTGAGTAGTCCTCTCTTGGTATTCTGTAGGTCTTTGGTCATTATATATATCACCTGTGTTTGTATATGTCTGTTAACCCCGATATCGTAATGAAACCAATCCTCACACCTTTCCATTGGTGAACCATAAGTTTGTTTAATGAATCTGTGATTGCCCTTCTCCGTGGAAATATCTGCCCTGGTATCCATTTTTAGGTAACACCTCTAAGTGATATGATATGTGTCTTTCACTTTCTGACTTACTACAAGTCACGTGATTACTTCTAGACTCATCTACGGGGCTGCAAATGGCATTTTGTCCTTTTTTCCCTTGGCTTCTCTTCTGCCTTTGCGGGGTCCATTTTCAACAATGTGATTCCCTGAGGGTTGTGGATTAGCTGACCTGGGCAGCCTTACCCTGCCGGCCTGCCCTCCCCAGGTGTGCCTCGTTGAGGTCAATATAAACAGTGCTCCAGGCAGCAATAGCCCCTGAAGCTGTGCCTGACTCCATATTCTCTGCCCCGTCAGCAGTCTCGGGGCTGTGCTGGTGGTAGGGAGTGAGGGGCCACAGCTTTGTGGGTGGCCCGGTGTGAGTGGGGTTCTGCTGGCCTTTCTGCAGGAGATGCCAGGCTGCCGCCTGTAAAGAAGAGGATGTGTCACCCATACCTTCCGCTGGAATTTCTCTCCGGACAGAGGTGAGGAAGGAAAAAAGCAGTGGGGCCCGGGACAGGAGGGGTATCTCAGGCAGGGCAATGGAAAGCTTCTGGAAGAGCACCCAGGGCCAGGACTACCCTGGCTGGCCTGCAGGCACCAAGTTGGCCTGCGTGCTGTCGCTGGTGTGGCTCCACGGTCCTTCCTCTAGGCTTTCATGCCCTTGTACATATTCAGGTGTTTTACCTGGAAAGGGTGGGAACAGTTCAGCAGCAGCTGGCCTGGGGCTCAGCTCACATTTACTCACAGATGCCTCGGCACGGTCCCCCAGCTTTGCAATGAGGACGCTCCTTGCGTGGGGGGTGGGTTGCTGGCTGTAATGGGAGATGGTTCCCCACCTCTGACCAATTTCAGAATTGTTTACCGCTGGAGCAAGTGCCCTGATAGGGTTTTCCTCTGTATAACTCCTGGGTTCAGGTTTTTTTTTTTCTTTTATGGTTCAAGTTAGATTTTATTCCCCTTTTATGTATTTATAGATATAAGCATGGAAATAATTCATTCCTATAAATACATCTGTGTGACGGGAAGAATTTTTTCTGTTTTATTTTTAAATTTTATTTTTTAAAATTTTGAAATTTAATTTTATTTATGTTTTTATACAGCAGGTTATTATTAGTTATGTATTTTATGCATATACATGTATACAGGTCAATCCCAATCTCCCAACTCATCCCACCACCACCACCCCATGGCTTCCCACACTTGGTGTCCATACGTTTGTTCTCTACCTCTGTGTCTCTATTTCTTCCCTGCAAACCAGTTCATCTGTATCATTTTTAGGCTCCACATATATGCATTAATATACAATATTTGTTTTCCTCTTTGTGACTTACTTCATTCTGTATGACAGTCTCTCGATCCATCGATGTCTCTACAAATGACCCAGTTTCATTCCGTTTTATGGCCGAGTCATATTCCATTTTATATATGTACCACATCTTTATCCATTCATCTGTCTGTGGGCATTTAGGTTGCTTCCATTACCTGGCTATTGTAAATAGTGCTGCAACGAACATTGTGGTGAATGTGCCTTGTTGAAATACGGTTTTCTCTGGGTATATGCCCAGAAGTGGGATTGCTGGATCAGATGGTAATTCTATTTCTAATTTTTTTAAGGCAACTCCATACTGTTCTCCATAGTGACTGTATCAATTTACATTCCCACCAATAGTGGAAGAGGGCTCCTTTTGTCCACACCCTCCCCAGAATTGGTTGTTTGTAGATTTTCTGATGATGCCGATTCTAACAGGTGTGAGGTGATACCTCATTGTAGTTTTGATTTGCATTTCTCTAATAATTAGTGCTGTTGAGCAGCTTTTCATGTGCGTCTTGGCCATGTCTGTGTCTCCTTTGAAGAAACGTCTCTTTAGATCTTCTGCCCATTTTTGTATTGGGTTGTTTGTTTTTTTTAATATTAAGCTGCATGAGCTGTTTATATATATTGGAGATTAAACCTGTGTCCATTGATTCGTTTGCAACGATTTTCACCCATCCTGAGGGATGCCTTTTTCCATTCCCGTTTTTTTTAACAAAAAAGGGAAGAAAGGCAAAGAAGCAGAACACTAATGTGCGTAAAATATGCCTTTTGAAACGGTCGTTTTGAAATATGGACGTCCTTTGAATTTTTTGGTCGATATGTGACCCCAGGATTTGTTTTCAGGGCAGGTGTCATTTACAGGCCTGCAATGATTTTGAATATCAACTGACCATTAGCGCTGGGATTAAAGCTGCTGTTGTGTGAAACGGCCACAAGGTGGCAGCAGTTCACCCTTACCAAATCTGGTTACTAGGGCAAGAGAGCCTCAGTGGAAGTGGTGTTCTAGATTGGAGTTTAGAATGGAATGTGCCAGGAGAAAGCCCCTCAAGTTTGTCTCACTACTTCTTGTTCGTGTTTTTAATTTAAGTTTTTATTTTTTATTACAGCAAGTTTGATTACAATGTTTGGCTTGTTGTAGGTGTGGAAGATGTGGTTCTTTTACACATATACAGATGACTGTTCTTCTTGGGATCCTTTTCCCATGTACGTTATGACAGAATGTTGAGTAGTCCTCTCTTGGTATTCTGTAGGTCTTTGGTGATTATATATGTCACCTGTGTTTGTATATGTCTGTTAACCCCGATATCGTAATGAAACCAATCCTCACACCTTTCCATTGGTGAACCATAAGTTTGTTTAATGAATCTGTGATTGCCCTTCTCCGTGGAAATATCTGCCCTGGTATCCATTTTTAGGTAACACCTATAAGTGATTTGATATGATATGTGTCTTTCACTTTCTGACTTACTACAAGTCACGTGATTACTTCTAGACTCATCTACGGTGCTGCAAATGGCATTGTGTCCTTTTTTCCCTTGGCTTCTCTTCTGCCTTAGCGGGGTCCATTTTCAACAATGTGATTCCCTGAGGGTTGTGGATTAGCTGACCTGGGCAGCCTTACCCTGCCGGCCAGCCCTCCCCAGGTGTGCCTCGTTGAGGTCAATATAAACAGAGCTCCAGGCAGCAATAGCCACTGAAGCTGTGCCTGACTCCATATTCTCTGCCCCGTCAGCAGACTCGGGGCTGTGCTAGTGGGAGGGAGTGAGGGGCCACAGCTTTGTGGGTGGCCCTGTGTGAGTGGGGTTCTGCTGGCCTTTCTGCAGGAGTTGCCAGGCTGCCGCCTGTAAAGAAGAGGATGTATCACCCATACCTTGCGCTGGAATTTCTCTCCGGACAGAGGTGAGGAAGGAAAAAAGCAGTGGGGGCCGGGACAGGAGGGGTATCTCAGGCAGGGCAATGGAAAGCTTCTGGAAGAGCGCCCGTGGCCAGGACCACCCTGGCTGGCCTGCAGGCACCAAGTTGGCCTGCGTGCTGTCGCTGGTGTGGCTCCACGGTCCTTCCTCTAGGCTTTCAAGCCCCTGTACATATTCAGGTGTTTTACCTGGAAAGGGTGGGAAGAGTTCAGCAGCAGCTGGCCTGGGGCTCAGCTCACGTTTACTCACAGATGCCTCGGCACGTTCCCCAAGCTTTGCAATGAGGACGCTCCTTGCGTGGGGGGTGGGTGGCTGGCTGTATGGGAGATGGTTCCCCACCTCTGACCAATTTCAGAATTGTTTACCGCTGGAGCAAGTGTCGTGATAGGGTTTTCCTCTGTGTAACACGTGGGTTCACTTTTTTTTTTAATGGTTCAAGTTAGATTTTATTCCTCTTTTATGTATTTATATATATAAGCATGGAAATAATTCATTCCTATAAATACATCTGTGTGACGGGAAGAATTTTTTCTGTTTTATTTTTAAATTTTATTTTTTAAAATTTTGAAATTTAATTTTATTTATGTTTTTATACAGCAGGTTATTATTAGTTATGTATTTTATGCATATACATGTATACAGGTCAATCCCAATCTCCCAACTCATCCCACAACCACCACCTCATGACTTCCCACACATGGTGTCCATACGTTTGTTCTCTACCTCTGTGTCTCTATTTCTTCCCTGCAAACCAGTTCATCTGTACCATTTTTAGATTCCACATATGTGCATTAATATACAATATTTGTTTTCCTCTTTCTGACTTACTTCGTTCTGTATGACAGTCTGTCGATCCATCGATGTCTCTACAAATGACCCAGTTTCATTCCTTTTTATGGCCGAGTCATATTCCATTTTATATATGTACCACATCTTTATCCATTCATCTGTCTGTGGGCATTTAGGTTGCTTCCATTACCTGGCTATTGTAAATAGTGCTGCAACGAACATTGTGGTGAATGTGCCTTTTTGAAATACGGTTTTCTCTGGGTATATGCCCAGAAGTGGGATTGCTGGATCAGATGGTAATTCTATTTCTAATTTTTTTAAGGAAACTCCATACTGTTCTCCATAGTGACTGTATCAATTTACATTCCCACCAATAGTGGAAGAGGGCTCCTTTTGTCCACACCCTCCCCAGAATTGGTTGTTTGTAGATTTTCTGATGATGCCGATTCTAACAGGTGTGAGGTGATACCTCATTGTAGTTTTGATTTGCATTTCTCTAATAATTAGTGCTGTTGAGCAGCTTTTCATGTGCGTCTTGGCCATCTCTGTGTCTCCTTTGAAGAAACGTCTCTTTAGATCTTCTGCCCATTTTTTTGGGTTGTTTGTTTTTTTAATATTAAGCTGCATGAGCTGTTTATATATATTGGAGATTAAACCTCTGTCCATTGATTCGTCTGCAACGATTTTCGCCCATTCTGAGGGATGCCTTTTTCCATTCTCGTGTTTTTTAACAATAAAGGGAAGAAAGGAAAAGAAGCAGAAGACTAATGTGCGTAAAATATGCCTTTTGAAACGGTCGTTTTGAAATATGGACGTCCTTTGAATTTTTTGGTCGATATGCGACCCCAGGATTTGTTTTCAGGGCAGGTGTCATTTACAGGCCTGCAATGATTTTGAATATCAACTGACCATTAGCGTTGGGATTAAAGCTGCTGTTGTGTGAAACGGCCACAAGGTGGCAGCAGTTCACCCTTACCAAATCTGGTTACTAGGGCAAGAGAGCCTCAGTGGAAGTGGTGTTCTAGATTCGAATTTAGAATGGAATGTGCCAGGAGAAAGCCCCTCACGTTTGTCTCACTACATCTTGTTCGTGTTTTTAATTTAATTTTTTTTTATTTTTTATTACAGCAAGTTTGATTACAATGTTTGGCTTGTTGTAGGTGTGGAAGATGTGGTTCTTTTACACATATACAGATGTCTGTTCTTCCTGGGATCCTTTTCCCATGTACGTTATGACAGAATGTTGAGTAGTCCTCTCTTGGTATTCTGTAGGTCTTTGGTCATTATATATATCACCTGTGTTTGTATATGTCTGTTAACCCCGATATCGTAATGAAACCAATCCTCACACCTTTCCATTGGTGAACCATAAGTTTGTTTAATGAATCTGTGATTGCCCTTCTCCGTGGAAATATCTGCCCTGGTATCCATTTTTAGGTAACACCTCTAAGTGATATGATATGTGTCTTTCACTTTCTGACTTACTACAAGTCACGTGATTACTTCTAGACTCATCTACGGGGCTGCAAATGGCATTTTGTCCTTTTTTCCCTTGGCTTCTCTTCTGCCTTTGCGGGGTCCATTTTCAACAATGTGATTCCCTGAGGGTTGTGGATTAGCTGACCTGGGCAGCCTTACCCTGCCGGCCTGCCCTCCCCAGGTGTGCCTCGTTGAGGTCAATATAAACAGTGCTCCAGGCAGCAATAGCCCCTGAAGCTGTGCCTGACTCCATATTCTCTGCCCCGTCAGCAGTCTCGGGGCTGTGCTGGTGGTAGGGAGTGAGGGGCCACAGCTTTGTGGGTGGCCCGGTGTGATTGGGGTTCTGCTGGCCTTTCTGCAGGAGATGCCAGGCTGCCGCCTGTAAAGAAGAGGATGTGTCACCCATACCTTCCGCTGGAATTTCTCTCCGGACAGAGGTGAGGAAGGAAAAAAGCAGTGGGGCCCGGGACAGGAGGGGTATCTCAGGCAGGGCAATGGAAAGCTTCTGGAAGAGCACCCGGGGCCAGGACTACCCTAGCTGGCCTGCAGGCACCAAGTTGGCCTGCGTGCTGTCGCTGGTGTGGCTCCACCGTCCTTCCTCTAGGCTTTCATGCCCTTGTACATATTCAGGTGTTTTACCTGGAAAGGGTGGGAACAGTTCAGCAGCAGCTGGCCTGGGGCTCAGCTCACATTTACTCACAGATGCCTCGGCACGGTCCCCCAGCTTTGCAATGAGGACGCTCCTTGCGTGGGGGGTGGGTTGCTGGATGTAATGGGAGATGGTTCCCCACCTCTGACCAATTTCAGAATTGTTTACCACTGGAGCAAGTGCCCTGATAGGGTTTTCCTCTGTATAACTCCTGGGTTCAGGTTTTTTTTTTCTTTTATGGTTCAAGTTAGATTTTATTCCCCTTTTATGTATTTATAGATATAAGGATGGAAATAATTCATTCCTATAAATACATCTGTGTGACGGGAAGAATTTTTTCTGTTTTATTTTTAAATTTTATTTTTTAAAATTTTGAAATTTAATTTTATTTATGTTTTTATACAGCAGGTTATTATTAGTTATGTATTTTATGCATATACATGTATACAGGTCAATCCCAATCTCCCAACTCATCCCACCACCACCACCCCATGGCTTCCCACACTTGGTGTCCATACGTTTGTTCTCTACCTCTGTGTCTCTATTTCTTCCCTGCAAACCAGTTCATCTGTATCATTTTTAGGCTCCACATATATGCATTAATATACAATATTTGTTTTCCTCTTTGTGACTTACTTCATTCTGTATGACAGTCTCTCGATCCATCGATGTCTCTACAAATGACCCAGTTTCATTCCGTTTTATGGCCGAGTCATATTCCATTTTATATATGTACCACATCTTTATCCATTCATCTGTCTGTGGGCATTTAGGTTGCTTCCATTACCTGGCTATTGTAAATAGTGCTGCAACGAACATTGTGGTGAATGTGCCTTGTTGAAATACGGTTTTCTCTGGGTATATGCCCAGAAGTGGGATTGCTGGATCAGATGGTAATTCTATTTCTAATTTTTTTAAGGCAACTCCATACTGTTCTCCATAGTGACTGTATCAATTTACATTCCCACCAATAGTGGAAGAGGGCTCCTTTTGTCCACACCCTCCCCAGAATTGGTTGTTTGTAGATTTTCTGATGATGCCGATTCTAACAGGTGTGAGGTGATACCTCATTGTAGTTTTGATTTGCATTTCTCTAATAATTAGTGCTGTTGAGCAGCTTTTCATGTGCGTCTTGGCCATGTCTGTGTCTCCTTTGAAGAAACGTCTCTTTAGATCTTCTGCCCATTTTTGTATTGGGTTGTTTGTTTTTTTAATATTAAGCTGCATGAGCTGTTTATATATATTGGAGATTAAACCTGTGTCCATTGATTCGTTTGCAACGATTTTCACCCATCCTGAGGGATGCCTTTTTCCATTCCCGTTTTTTTTAACAAAAAAGGGAAGAAAGGCAAAGAAGCAGAACACTAATGTGCGTAAAATATGCCTTTTGAAACGGTCGTTTTGAAATATGGACGTCCTTTGAATTTTTTGGTCGATATGTGACCCCAGGATTTGTTTTCAGGGCAGGTGTCATTTACAGGCCTGCAATGATTTTGAATATCAACTGACCATTAGCGTTGGGATTAAAGCTGCTGTTGTGTGAAACGGCCACAAGGTGGCAGCAGTTCACCCTTACCAAATCTGGTTACTAGGGCAAGAGAGCCTCAGTGGAAGTGGTGTTCTAGATTGGAGTTTAGAATGGAATGTGCCAGGAGAAAGCCCCTCAAGTTTG
This sequence comes from Mesoplodon mirus, assembly GCF_964341445.2. Taxonomy (NCBI): domain Eukaryota; kingdom Metazoa; phylum Chordata; class Mammalia; order Artiodactyla; family Ziphiidae; genus Mesoplodon; species Mesoplodon mirus. The sequence continues at coordinate 245,928 of NW_028295801.1, read as the reverse complement.
TCTCACTACTTCTTGTTCGTGTTTTTAATTTAAGTTTTTATTTTTTATTACAGCAAGTTTGATTACAATGTTTGGCTTGTTGTAGGTGTGGAAGATGTGGTTCTTTTACACATATACAGATGACTGTTCTTCTTGGGATCCTTTTCCCATGTACGTTATGACAGAATGTTGAGTAGTCCTCTCTTGGTATTCTGTAGGTCTTTGGTGATTATATATGTCACCTGTGTTTGTATATGTCTGTTAACCCCGATATCGTAATGAAACCAATCCTCACACCTTTCCATTGGTGAACCATAAGTTTGTTTAATGAATCTGTGATTGCCCTTCTCCGTGGAAATATCTGCCCTGGTATCCATTTTTAGGTAACACCTATAAGTGATATGATATGATATGTGTCTTTCACTTTCTGACTTACTACAAGTCACGTGATTACTTCTAGACTCATCTACGGTGCTGCAAATGGCATTGTGTCCTTTTTTCCCTTGGCTTCTCTTCTGCCTTAGCGGGGTCCATTTTCAACAATGTGATTCCCTGAGGGTTGTGGATTAGCTGACCTGGGCAGCCTTACCCTGCCGGCCAGCCCTCCCCAGGTGTGCCTCGTTGAGGTCAATATAAACAGAGCTCCAGGCAGCAATAGTCACTGAAGCTGTGCCTGACTCCATATTCTCTGCCCCGTCAGCAGACTCGGGGCTGTGCTAGTGGGAGGGAGTGAGGGGCCACAGCTTTGTGGGTGGCCCTGTGTGAGTGGGGTTCTGCTGGCCTTTCTGCAGGAGTTGCCAGGCAGCCGCCTGTAAAGAAGAGGATGTATCACCCATACCTTCCGCTGGAATTTCTCTCCGGACAGAGGTAAGGAAGGAAAAAAGAAGTGGGGCCCGGGACAGGAGGGGTATCTCAGGCAGGGCAATGGAAAGCTTCTGGAAGAGCGCCCGGGGCCAGGACCACCCTGGCTGGCCTGCAGGCACCAAGTTGGCCTGCGTGCTGTCGCTGGTGTGGCTCCACGGTCCTTCCTCTAGGCTTTCAAGCCCCTGTACATATTCAGGTGTTTTACCTGGAAAGGGTGGGAAGAGTTCAGCAGCAGCTGGCCTGGGGCTCAGCTCACGTTTACTCACAGATGCCTCGGCACGTTCCCCAAGCTTTGCAATGAGGACGCTCCTTGCGTGGGGGGTGGGTGGCTGGCTGTATGGGAGATGGTTCCCCACCTCTGACCAATTTCAGAATTGTTTACCGCTGGAGCAAGTGTCGTGATAGGGTTTTCCTCTGTGTAACACGTGGGTTCACTTTTTTTTTAATGGTTCAAGTTAGATTTTATTCCTCTTTTATGTATTTATATATATAAGCATGGAAATAATTCATTCCTATAAATACATCTGTGTGACGGGAAGAATTTTTTCTCTTTTATTTTTAAATTTTATTTTTTAAAATTTTGAAATTTAATTTTATTTATGTTTTTATACAGCAGGTTATTATTAGTTATGTATTTTATGCATATACATGTATACAGGTCAATCCCAATCTCCCAACTCATCCCACCACCACCACCTCATGACTTCCCACACTTGGTGTCCATACGTTTGTTCTCTACCTCTGTGTCTCTCTTTCTTCCCTGCAAACCAGTTCATCTGTACCATTTTTAGATTCCACATATGTGCATTAATATACAATATTTGTTTTCCTCTTTCTGACTTACTTCGTTCTGTATGACAGTCTCTCGATCCATCGATGTCTCTACAAATGACCCAGTTTCATTCCTTTTTATGGCCGAGTCATATTCCATTTTATATATGTACCACATCTTTATCCATTCATCTGTCTGTGGGCATTTAGGTTGCTTCCATTACCTGGCTATTGTAAATAGTGCTGCAACGAACATTGTGGTGAATGTGCCTTGTTGAAATACGGTTTTCTCTGGGTATATGCCCAGAAGTGGGATTGCTGGATCAGATGGTAATTCTATTTCTAATTTTTTTAAGGAAACTCCATACTGTTCTCCATAGTGACTGTATCAATTTACATTCCCACCAATAGTGGAAGAGGGCTCCTTTTGTCCACACCCTCCCCAGAATTGGTTGTTTGTAGATTTTCTGATGATGCCGATTCTAACAGGTGTGAGGTGATACCTCATTGTAGTTTGATTTGCATTTCTCTAATAATTAGTGCTGTTGAGCAGCTTTTCATGTGCGTCTTGGCCATCTCTGTGTCTCCTTTGAAGAAACGTCTCTTTAGATCTTCTCCCCATTTTTTTGGGTTGTTTGTTTTTTTAATATTAAGCTGCATGAGCTGTTTATATATATTGGAGATTAAACCTCTGTCCATTGATTCGTCTGCAACGATTTTCGCCCATTCTGAGGGATGCCTTTTTCCATTCTCGTGTTTTTTAACAATAAAGGGAAGAAAGGAAAAGAAGCAGAAGACTAATGTGCGTAAAATATGCCTTTTGAAACGGTCGTTTTGAAATATGGACGTCCTTTGAATTTTTTGGTCGATATGCGACCCCAGGATTTGTTTTCAGGGCAGGTGTCATTTACAGGCCTGCAATGATTTTGAATATCAACTGACCATTAGCGTTGGGATTAAAGCTGCTGTTGTGTGAAACGGCCACAAGGTGGCAGCAGTTCACCCTTACCAAATCTGGTTACTAGGGCAAGAGAGCCTCAGTGGATGTGGTGTTCTAGATTCGAATTTAGAATGGAATGTGCCAGGAGAAAGCCCCTCACGTTTGTCTCACTACATCTTGTTCGTGTTTTTAATTTAATTTTTTTATTTTTTATTACAGCAAGTTTGATTACAATGTTTGGCTTGTTGTAGGTGTGGAAGATGTGGTTCTTTTACACATATACAGATGTCTGTTCGTCCTGGGATCCTTTTCCCATGTACGTTATGACAGAATGTTGAGTAGTCCTCTCTTGGTATTCTGTAGGTCTTTGGTGATTATATATGTCACCTGTTTTTGTATATGTCTGTTAACCCCGATATCGTAATGAAACCAATCCTCACACCTTTCCATTGGTGAACCATAAGTTTGTTTAATGAATCTGTGATTGCCCTTCTCCGTGGAAATATCTGCCCTGGTATCCATTTTTAGGTAACACCTCTATGTGATATGATATGTGTCTTTCACTTTCTGACTTACTACAAGTCACGTGATTACTTCTAGACTCATCTACGGGGCTGCAAATGGCATTTTGTCCTTTTTTCCCTTGGCTTCTCTTCTGCCTTTGCGGGGTCCATTTTCAACAATGTGATTCCCTGAGGGTTGTGGATTAGCTGACCTGGGCAGCCTTACCCTGCTGGCCTGCCCTCCCCAGGTGTGCCTCGTTGAGGTCAATATAAACAGCGCTCCAGGCAGCAATAGCCCCTGAAGCTGTGCCTGACTCCATATTCTCTGCCCCGTCAGCAGTCTCGGGGCTGTGCTGGTGGGAGGGAGTGAGGGGCCACAGCTTTGTGGGTGGCCCGGTGTGAGTGGGGTTCTGCTGGCCTTTCTGCAGGAGATGCCAGGCTGCCGCCTGTAAAGAAGAGGATGTGTCACCCATACCTTGCGCTGGAATTTCTCTCCGGACAGAGGTGAGGAATGAAAAAAGCAGTGGGGCCCGGGACAGGAGGGGTATCTCAGGCAGGGCAATGGAAAGCTTCTGGAAGAGCGCCCGGGGCCAGGACCACCCTGGCTGGCCTGCAGGCTCCAAGTTGGCCTGCGTGCTGTTGCTGGTGTGGCTCCACTCTCCTTCCTCTAGGCTTTCAAGCCCTTGTACATATTCAGGTGTTTTACCTGGAAAGGGTGGGAACAGTTCAGCAGCAGCTGGCCTGGGGCTCAGCTCACGTTTACTCACAGATGCCTCGGCACGGTCCCCCAGCTTTGCAATGAGGACGCTCCTTGCGTGGGGGGTGGGTTGCTGGCTGTAATGGGAGATGGTTCCCCACCTCTGACCAATTTCAGAATTGTTTACCACTGGAGCAAGTGCCCTGATAGGGTTTTCCTCTGTATAACTCCTGGGTTCATGTTTTTTTTTTTCTTTTATGGTTCAAGTTAGATTTTATTCCCCTTTTATGTATTTATAGATATAAGCATGGAAATCATTCATTCCTATAAATACATCTGTGTGACGGGAAGAATTTTTTCTGTTTTATTTTTAAATTTTATTTTTTAAAATTTTGAAATTTAATTTTATTTATGTTTTTATACAGCAGGTTATTATTAGTTATGTATTTTATGCATATACATGTATACAGGTCAATCCCAATCTCCCAACTCATCCCACCACCACCACCCCATGGCTTCCCACACTTGGTGTCCATACGTTTGTTCTCTACCTCTGTGACTCTATTTCTTCCCTGCAAACCAGTTCATCTGTATCATTTTTAGGCTCCACATATATGCATTAATATACAATATTTGTTTTCCTCTTTGTGACTTACTTCATTCTGTATGACAGTCTCTCGATACATCGATGTCTCTACAAATGACCCAGTTTCATTCCTTTTTATGGCCGAGTCATATTCCATTTTATATATGTACCACATCTTTATCCATTCATCTGTCTGTGGGCATTTAGGTTGCTTTCATTACCTGGCTATTGTAAATAGTGCTGCAAAGAACATTGTGGTGAATGTGCCTTGTTGAAATACGGTTTTCTCTGGGTATATGCCCAGAAGTGGGATTGCTGGATCAGATGGTAATTCTATTTCTAATTTTTTTAAGGAAACTCCATACTGTTCTCCATAGTGACTGTATCAATTTACATTCCCACCAAGAGTGGAAGAGGGCTCCTTTTGTCCACACCCTCCCCAGAATTGGTTGTTTGTAGATTTTCTGATGATGCCGATTCTAACAGGTGTGAGGTGATACCTCATTGTAGTTTTGATTTGCATTTCTCTAATAATTAGTGCGTTGAGCAGCTTTTCATGTGCGTCTTGGCCATCTCTGTGTCTCCTTTGAAGAAACGTCTCTTTAGATCTTCTGCCCATTTTTTTGGGATGTTTGTTTTTTTAATATTAAGCTGCATGAGCTGTTTATATATATTGGAGATTAAACCTCTGTCCATTGATTCGTCTGCAACGATTTTCGCCCATTCTGAGGGATGCCTTTTTCCATTCCCGTGTTTTTTAACAAAAAAGGAAAGAAAGGAAAAGAAGCAGAAGACTAATGTGCGTAAAATATGCCTTTTGAAACGGTCGTTTTGAAATATGGACGTCCTTTGAATATTTTGGTCGATATGTGACCCCAGGATTTGTTTTCAGGGCAGGTGTCATTTACAGGCCTGCAATGATTTTGAATATCAACTGACCATTAGCGTTGGGATTAAAGCTGCTGTTGTGTGAAACGGCCACAAGGTGGCAGCAGTTCACCCTTACCAAATCTGGTTACTAGGGCAAGAGAGCCTCAGTGGAAGATTCGAATTTAGAATGGAATGTGCCAGGAGAAAGCCCCTCACATTTGTCTCACTACATCTTGTTCGTGTTTTTAATTTAATTTTTTTTATTTTTTATTACAGCAAGTTTGATTACAATGTTTGGCTTGTTGTAGGTGTGGAAGATGTGGTTCTTTTACACATATACAGATGTCTGTTCTTCCTGGGATCCTTTTCCCATGTACGTTATGACAGAATGTTGAGTAGTCCTCTCTTGGTATTCTGTAGGTCTTTGGTGATTATATATGTCACCTGTGTTTGTATATGTCTGTTAACCCCGATATCGTAATGAAACCAATCCTCACACCTTTCCATTGGTGAACCATAAGTTTGTTTAATGAATCTGTGATTGCCCTTCTCCGTGGAAATATCTGCCCTGGTATCCATTTTTAGGTAACACCTCTATGTGATATGATATGTGTCTTTCACTTTCTGACTTACTACAAGTCACGTGATTACTTCTAGACACATCTACGGGGCTGCAAATGGCATTTTGTCCTTTTTTCCCTTGGCTTCTCTTCTGCCTTTGCGGGGTCCATTTTCAACAATGTGATTCCCTGAGGGTTGTGGATTAGCTGACCTGGGCAGCCTTACCCTGCTGGCCTGCCCTCCCCAGGTGTGCCTCGTTGAGGTCAATATAAACAGCGCTCCAGGCAGCAATAGCCCCTGAAGCTGTGCCTGACTCCATATTCTCTGCCCCGTCAGCAGTCTCGGGGCTGTGCTGGTGGGAGGGAGTGAGGGGCCACAGCTTTGTGGGTGGCCCGGTGTGAGTGGGGTTCTGCTGGCCTTTCTGCAGGAGATGCCAGGCTGCCGCCTGTAAAGAAGAGGATGTGTCACCCATACCTTGCGCTGGAATTTCTCTCCGGACAGAGGTGAGGAAGGAAAAAAGCAGTGGGGCCCGGGACAGGAGGGGTATCTCAGGCAGGGCAATGGAAAGCTTCTGGAAGAGCGCCCGGGGCCAGGACCACCCTGGCTGGCCTGCAGGCACCAAGTTGGCCTGCGTGCTGTTGCTGGTGTGGCTCCACTCTCCTTCCTCTAGGCTTTCAAGCCCTTGTACATATTCAGGTGTTTTACCTGGAAAGTGTGGGAACAGTTCAGCAGCAGCTGGCCTGGGGCTCAGCTCACGTTTACTCACAGATGCCTCGGCACGGTCCCCCAGCTTTGCAATGAGGACGCTCCTTGCGTGGGGGGTGGGTTGCTGGCTGTAATGGGAGATGGTTCCCCATCTCTGACCAATTTCAGAATTGTTTACCACTGGAGCAAGTGCCCTGATAGGGTTTTCCTCTGTATAACTCCTGGGTTCATGTTTTTTTTTTCTTTTATGGTTCAAGTTAGATTTTATTCCCCTTTTATGTATTTATAGATATAAGCATGGAAATAATTCATTCCTATAAATACATCTGTGTGATGGGAAGAATTTTTTCTGTTTTATTTTTAAATTTTATTTTTTAAAATTTTGAAATTTAATTTTATTTATGTTTTTATACAGCAGGTTATTATTAGTTATGTATTTTATGCATATACATGTATACAGGTCAATCCCAATCTCCCAACTCATCCCACCACCACCACCCCATGGCTTCCCACACTTGGTGTCCATACGTTTGTTCTCTACCTCTGTGACTCTATTTCTTCCCTGCAAACCAGTTCATCTGTATCATTTTTAGGCTCCACATATATGCATTAATATACAATATTTGTTTTCCTCTTTGTGACTTACTTCATTCTGTATGACAGTCTCTCGATCCATCGATGTCTCTACAAATGACCCAGTTTCATTCCTTTTTATGGCCGAGTCATATTCCATTTTATATATGTACCACATCTTTATCCATTCATCTGTCTGTGGGCATTTAGGTTGCTTTCATTACCTGGCTATTGTAAATAGTGCTGCAACGAACATTGTGGTGAATGTGCCTTGTTGAAATACGGTTTTCTCTGGGTATATGCCCAGAAGTGGGATTGCTGGATCAGATGGTAATTCTATTTCTAATTTTTTTAAGGAAACTCCATACTGTTCTCCATAGTGACTGTATCAATTTACATTTCCACCAAGAGTGGAAGAGGGCTCCTTTTGTCCACACCCTCCCCAGAATTGGTTGTTTGTAGATTTTCTGATGATGCCGATTCTAACAGGTGTGAGGTGATACCTCATTGTAGTTTTGATTTGCATTTCTCTAATAATTAGTGCTCTTGAGGAGCTTTTCATGTGCGTCTTGGCCATGTCTGTGTCTCCTTTGAAGAAACGTCTCTTTAGATCTTCTGCCCATTTTTGTATTGGGTTGTTTGTTTTTTTTAATATTAAGCTGCATTAGCTGTTTATATATATTGGAGATTAAACCTGTGTCCATTGATTCGTTTGCAACGATTTTCACCCATCCTGAGGGATGCCTTTTTCCATTCCCGTTTTTTTTAACAAAAAAGGAAAGAAAGGAAAAGAAGCAGAACACTAATGTGCGTAAAATATGCCCTTTGAAACGGTCGTTTTGAAATATGGACGTCCTTTGAAATTTTTGGTCGATATGTGACCCCAGGATTTGTTTTCAGGGCAGGTGTCATTTACAGGCCTGCAATGATTTTGAATATCAACTGACCATTAGCATTGGGATTAAAGCTGCTGTTGTGTGAAACGGCCACAAGGTGGCAGCAATTCACCCTTACCAAATCTGGTTACTAGGGCAAGAGAGCCTCAGTGGAAGTGGTGTTCTAGATTGGAGTTTAGAATGGAATGTGCCAGGAGAAAGCCTCTCAAGTTTGTCTCACTACTTCTTGTTCGTGTTTTTAATTTAAGTTTTTATTTTTTATTACAGCAAGTTTGATTACAATGTTTGGCTTGTTGTAGGTGTGGAAGATGTGGTTCTTTTACACATATACAGATGACTGTTCTTCTTGGGATCCTTTTCCCATGTACGTTATGACAGAATGTTGAGTAGTCCTCTCTTGGTATTCTGTAGGTCTTCGGTGATTATATATGTCACCTGTGTTTGTATATGTCTGTTAACCCCGATATCCTAATGAAACCAATCCTCACACCTTTCCATTGGTGAACCATAAGTTTGTTTAATGAATCTGTGATTGCCCTTCTCCGTGGAAATATCTGCCCTGGTATCCATTTTTAGGTAACACCTATAAGTGATATGATATGATATGTGTCTTTCACTTTCTGACTTACTACAAGTCACGTGATTACTTCTAGACTCATCTACGGTGCTGCAAATGGCATTGTGTCCTTTTTTCCCTTGGCTTCTCTTCTGCCTTAGCGGGGTCCATTTTCAACAATGTGATTCCCTGAGGGTTGTGGATTAGCTGACCTGGGCAGCCTTACCCTGCCGGCCCGCCCTCCCCAGGTGTGCCTCGTTGAGGTCAATATAAACAGAGCTCCTGGCAGCAATAGCCCCTGAAGCTGTGCCTGACTCCATATTCTCTGCCCCGTCAGCAGACTCGGGGCTGTGCTGGTGGGAGGGAGTGAGGGGCCACAGCTTTGTGGGTGGCCCTGTGTGAGTGGGGTTCTGCTGGCCTTTCTGCAGGAGTTGCCAGGCTGCCGCCTGTAAAGAAGAGGATGTATCACCCATACATTCCGCTGGAATTTCTCTCCGGACAGAGGTGAGGAAGGAAAAAAGCAGTGGGGTCCGGGACAGGAGGGGTATCTCAGGCAGGGCAATGGAAAGCTTCTGGAAGAGCGCCCGGGGCCAGGACCACGCTGGCTTGCCTGCAGGCACCAAGTTGGCCTGCGTGCTGTCGCTGGTGTGGCTCCAAGGTCCTTCCTCTAGGCTTTCAAGCCCCTGTACATATTCAGGTGTTATACCTGGAAAGGGTGGGAAGAGTTCAGCAGCAGCTGGCCTGGGGCTCAGCTCACGTTTACTCACAGATGCCTCGGCACGGTCCCCCAGCTTTGCAATGAGGACGCTCCTTGCGTGGGGGGTGGGTGCCTGGCTGTATAGGAGATGGTTCCCCACCTCTGACTAATTTCATAATTGTTTACCGCTGGAGCAAGTGCCGTGATAGGGTTTTCCTCTGTATAACTCGTGGGTTCACATTTCTTTTAATGGTTCAAGTTAGATTTTATTCCTCTTTTATGTATTTATATATATAAGCATGGAAATAATTCATTCCTATAAATACATCTGTGTGATGGGAAGAATTATTTCTGTTTTATTTTTAAATTTTATTTTTTAAAATTTTGAAATTCAATTTTATTTATGTTTTTATACAGCAGGTTATTATTAGTTATGTATTTTATGCATATACTTGTATACAGGTCAATCCCAATCTCCCAACTCATCCCACAACCACCACCTCATGACTTCCCACACTTGGTGTCCATACGTTTGTTCTCTACCTCTGTGTCTCTATTTCTTCCCTGCAAACCAGTTCATCTGTACCATTTTTAGGCTCCACATATGTGCATTAATATACAATATTTGTTTTCCTCTTTCTGACTTACTTCATTCTGTATGACAGTCTCTCGATCCATCGATGTCTCTACAAATGACCCAGTTTCATTCCTTTTTATGGCCGAGTCATATTCCATTTTATATATGTACCACATCTTTATCCATTCATCTGTCTGTGGGCATTTAGGTTGCTTCCATTACCTGGCTATTGTAAATAGTGCTGCAACGAACATTGTGGTGAATGTGCCTTGTTGAAATACGGTTTTCTCTGGGTATATGCCCAGAAGTGGGATTGCTGGATCAGATGGTAATTCTATTTCTAATTTTTTTAAGGAAACTCCATACTGTTCTCCATAGTGACTGTATCAATTTACATTCCCACCAATAGTGGAAGAGGGCTCCTTTTGTCCACACCCTCCCCAGAATTGGTTGTTTGCAGATTTTCTGATGATGCCGATTCTAACAGGTGTGAGGTGATACCTCATTGTAGTTTTGATTTGCATTTCACTAATAATTAGTGCGTTGAGCAGCTTTTCATGTGCGTCTTGGCCATCTCTGTGTCTCCTTTGAAGAAACGTCTCTTTAGATCTTCTGCCCATTTTTTTGGGATGTTTGTTTTTTTAATATTAAGCTGCATGAGCTGTTTATATATATTGGAGATTAAACCTCTGTCCATTGATTCGTCTGCAACGATTTTCGCCCATTCTGAGGGATGCCTTTTTCCATTCCCGTGTTTTTTAACAAAAAAGGAAAGAAAGGAAAAGAAGCAGAACACTAATGTGCGTAAAATATGCCTTTTGGAACGGTCGTTTTGAAATTTGGACGTCCTTTGAATTTTTTGGTCGATATGTGACCCCAGGATTTGTTTTCAGGGCAGGTGTCATTTACAGGCCTGCAATGATTTTGAATATCAACTGACCATTAGCGCTGGGATTAAAGCTGCTGTTGTGTGAAACGGCCACAAGGTGGCAGCAGTTCACCCTTACCAAATCTGGTTACTAGGGCAAGAGAGCCTCAGTGGAAGTGGTGTTCTAGATTCGAATTTAGAATGGAATGTGCCAGGAGAAAGCCCCTCACGTTTGTCTCACTACATCTTGTTCGTGTTTTTAATTTAATTTTTTTTATTTTTTATTACAGCAAGTTTGATTACAATGTTTGGCTTGTTGTAGGTGTGGAAGATGTGGTTCTTTTACACATATACAGATGTCTGTTCTTCCTGGGATCCTTTTCCCATGTACGTTATGACAGAATGTTGAGTAGTCCTCTCTTGGTATTCTGTAGGTCTTTGGTGATTATATATGTCACCTGTGTTTGTATATGTCTGTTAACCCCGATATCGTAATGAAACCAATCCTCACACCTTTCCATTGGTGAACCATAAGTTTGTTTAATGAATCTGTGATTGCCCTTCTCCGTGGAAATATCTGCCCTGGTATCCATTTTTAGGTAACACCTCTAAGTGATATGATATGTGTCTTTCACTTTCTGACTTACTACAAGCCACGTGATTACTTCTAGACTCATCTACGGGGCTGCAAATGGCATTTTGTCCTTTTTTCCCTTGGCTTCTCTTCTGCCTTTGCGGGGTCCATTTTCAACAATGTGATTCCCTGAGGGTTGTGGATTAGCTGACCTGGGCAGCCTTACCCTGCCGGCCTGCCCTCCCCAGGTGTGCCTCGTTGAGGTCAATATAAACAGCGCTCCAGGCAGCAATAGCCCCTGAAGCTGTGCCTGACTCCATATTCTCTGCCCCGTCAGCAGTCTCGGGGCTGTGCTGGTGGGAGGGAGTGAGGGGCCACAGCTTTGTGGGTGGCCCGGTGTGAGTGGGGTTCTGCTGGCCTTTCTGCAGGAGATGCCAGGCTGCCGCCTGTAAAGAAGAGGATGTGTCACCCATACCTTCCGCTGGAATTTCTCTCCGGACAGAGGTGAGGAAGGAAAAAAGCAGTGGGGGCCGGGACAGGAGGGGTATCTCAGGCAGGGCAATGGAAAGCTTCTGGAAGAGCGCCTGGGGCCAGGACCACCCTGGCTGTCCTGCAGGCACCAAGTTGGCCTGCGTGCTGTCGCTGGTGTGGCTCCACGGTCCTTCCTCTAGGCTTTCAAGCCCTTGTACATATTCAGGTGTTTTACCTGGAAAGGGTGGGAACAGTTCAGCAGCAGCTGGCCTGGGGCTCAGCTCACGTTTACTCACAGATGCCTCGGCACGGTCCCCCAGCTTTGCAATGAGGACGCTCCTTGCGTGGGGGGTGGGTTGCTGGCTGTAATGGGAGATGGTTCCCCACCTCTGACCAATTTCAGAATTGTTTACCACTGGAGCAAGTGCCCTGATAGGGTTTTCCTCTGTATAACTCCTGGATTCAGGTTTTTTTTTCTTTTATGGTTCAAGTTAGATTTTATTCCCCTTTTATGTATTTATAGATATAAGCATGGAAATAATTCATTCCTATAAATACATCTGTGTGACGGGAAGAATTTTTTCTGTTTTATTTTTAAATTTTATTTTTTAAAATTTTGAAATTCAATTTTATTTATGTTTTTATACAGCAGGTTATTATTAGTTATGTATTTTATGCATATACATGTATACAGGTCAATCCCAATCTCCCAACTCATCCCACCACCACCACCCCATGGCTTCCCACACTTGGTGTCCATACGTTTGTTCTCTACCTCTGTGTCTCTATTTCTTCCCTGCAAACCAGTTCATCTGTATCATTTTTAGGCTCCACATATATGCATTAATATACAATATTTGTTTTCCTCTTTGTGACTTACTTCATTCTGTATGACAGTCTCTCGATCCATCGATGTCTCTACAAATGACCCAGTTTCATTCCTTTTTATGGCCGAGTCATATTCCATTTTATATATGTACCACATCTTTATCCATTCATCTGTCTGTGGGCATTTAGGTTGCTTCCATTACCTGGCTATTGTAAATAGTGCTGCAACGAACATTGTGGTGAATGTGCCTTGTTGAAATACGGTTTTCTCTGGGTATATGCCCAGAAGTGGGATTGCTGGATCAGATGGTAATTCTATTTCTAATTTTTTTAAGGAAACTCCATACTGTTCTCCATAGTGACTGTATCAATTTACATTCCCACCAATAGTGGAAGAGGGCTCCTTTTGTCCACACCCTCCCCAGTATTGGTTGTTTGTAGATTTTCTGATGATGCCGATTCTAACAGGTGTGAGGTGATACCTCATTGTAGTTTTGATTTGCATTTCTCTAATAATTAGTGCTGTTGAGCAGCTTTTCATGTGCGTCTTGGCAATGTCTGTGTCTCCTTTGAAGAAACGTCTCTTTAGATCTTCTGCCCATTTTTGTATTGGGTTGTTTGTTTTTTTAATATTAAGCTGCATGAGCTGTTTATATATATTGGAGATTAAACCTCTGTCCATTGATTCGTCTGCAACGATTTTCGCCCATTCTCAGGGATGCCTTTTTCCATTCCCGTGTTTTTTAACAAAAAAGGAAAGAAAGGAAAAGAAGCAGAACACTAATGTGCGTAAAATATGCCTTTTGAAATGGTCGTTTTGAAATATGGACGTCCTTTGAATTTTTTGGTCGATATGTGACCCCAGGATTTGTTTTCAGGGCAGGTGTCATTTACAGGCCTGCAATGATTTTGAATATCAACTGACCATTAGCGTTGGGATTAAAGCTGCTGTTGTGTGAAACGGCCACAAGGTGGCAGCAGTTCACCCTTACCAAATCTGGTTACTAGGGCAAGAGAGCCTCAGTGGAAGTGGTGTTCTAGATTCGAATTTAGAATGGAATGTGTCAGGAGAAAGCCCCTCACGTTTGTCTCACTACATCTTGTTCGTGTTTTTAATTTAATTTTTCTTTATTTTTTATTACAGCAAGTTTGATTACAATGTTTGGCTTGTTGTAGGTGTGGAAGATGTGGTTCTTTTACACATATACAGATGTCTGTTCTTCCTGGGATCCTTTTCCCATGTACGTTATGACAGAATGTTGAGTAGTCCTCTCTTGGTATTCTGTAGGTCTTTGGTGATTATATATGTCACCTGTGTTTGTATATGTCTGTTAACCCCGATATCGTAATGAAACCAATCCTCACACCTTTCCATTGGTGAACCATAAGTTTGTTTAATGAATCTGTGATTGCCCTTCTCCGTGGAAATATCTGCCCTGGTATCCATTTTTAGGTAACACCTCTAAGTGATATGATATGTGTCTTTCACTTTCTGACTTACTACAAGCCACGTGATTACTTCTAGACTCATCTACGGGGCTGCAAATGGCATTTTGTCCTTTTTTCCCTTGGCTTCTCTTCTGCCTTTGCGGGGTCCATTTTCAACATTGTGATTCCCTGAGGGTTGTGGATTAGCTGACCTGGGCAGCCTTACCCTGCTGGCCTGCCCTCCCCAGGTGTGCCTCGTTGAGGTCAATATAAACAGCGCTCCAGGCAGCAATAGCCCCTGAAGCTGTGCCTGACTCCATATTCTCTGCCCCGTCAGCAGTCTCGGGGCTGTGCTGGTGGGAGGGAGTGAGGGGCCACAGCTTTGTGGGTGGCCCGGTGTGAGTGGGGTTCTGCTGGCCTTTCTGCAGGAGATGCCAGGCTGCCGCCTGTAAAGAAGAGGATGCGTCACCCATACCTTCCGCTGGAATTTCTCTCCGGACAGAGGTGAGGAAGGAAAAAAGCAGTGGGGCCCGGGACAGGAGGGGTATCTCAGGCAGGGCAATGGAAAGCTTCTGGAAGAGCGCCCGGGGCCAGGACCACCCTGGCTGGCCTGCAGGCACCAAGTTGGCCTGCGTGCTGTCGCTGGTGTGGCTCCACGGTCCTTCCTCTAGGCTTTCAAGCCCTTGTACATATTCAGGTGTTTTACCTGGAAAGGGTGGGAACCGTTCAGCAGCAGCTGGCCTGGGGCTCAGCTCACGTTTACTCACAGATGCCTCGGCAGGGTCCCCCAGCTTTGCAATGAGGACGCTCCTTGCGTTGGGGGTGGGTTGCTGGCTGTAATGGGAGATGGTTCCCCACCTCTGACCAATTTCAGAATTGTTTACCACTGGAGCAAGTGCCCTGATAGGGCTTTCCTCTGTATAACTCCTGGGTTCAGGTTTTTTTTTTCTTTTATGGTTCAAGTTAGATTTTATTCCCCTTTTATGTATTTATAGATATAAGCATGGAAATAATTCATTCCTATAAATACATCTGTGTGACGGGAAGAATTTTTTCTGTTTTATTTTTAAATTTTATTTTTTAAAATTTTGAAATTTAATTTTATTTATGTTTTTATACAGCAGGTTATTATTAGTTATGTATTTTATGCATATACATGTATACAGGTCAATCCCAATCTCCCAACTCATCCCACCACCACCACCCCATGGCTTCCCACACTTGGTGTCCATACGTTTGTTCTCTACCTCTGTGTCTCTATTTCTTCCCTGCAAACCAGTTCATCTGTATCATTTTTAGGCTCCACATATATGCATTAATATACAATATTTGTTTTCCTCTTTGTGACTTACTTCATTCTGTATGACAGTCTCTCGATCCATCGATGTCTCTACAAATGACCCAGTTTCATTCCGTTTTATGGCCGAGTCATATTCCATTTTATATATGTACCACATCTTTATCCATTCATCTGTCTGTGGGCATTTAGGTTGCTTCCATTACCTGGCTATTGTAAATAGTGCTGCAACGAACATTGTGGTGAATGTGCCTTGTTGAAATACGGTTTTCTCTGGGTATATGCCCAGAAGTGGGATTGCTGGATCAGATGGTAATTCTATTTCTAATTTTTTTAAGGAAACTCCATACTGTTCTCCATAGTGACTGTATCAATTTACATTCCCACCAATAGTGGAAGAGGGCTCCTTTTGTCCACACCCTCCCCAGAATTGGTTGTTTGTACATTTTCTGATGATGCCGATTCTAACAGGTGTGAGGTGATACATCATTGTAGTTTTGATTTGCATTTCTCTAATAATTAGTGCTGTTGAGCAGCTTTTCATGTGCGTCTTGGCCATCTCTTTGTCTCCTTTGAAGAAACGTCTCTTTAGATCTTCTGCCCATTTTTTTGGGTTGTTTGTTTTTTTAATATTAAGCTGCATGAGCTGTTTATATATATTGGAGATTAAACCTCTGTCCATTGATTCGTCTGCAACGATTTTCGCCCATTCTGAGGGATGCCTTTTTCCATTCCCGTGTTTTTTAACAAAAAAGGAAAGAAAGGAAAAGAAGCAGAACACTAATGTGCGTAAAATATGCCTTTTGAAACGGTCGTTTTGAAATATGGACGTCCTTTGAATTTTTTGGTCGATATGTGACCCCGGGATTTGTTTTCAGGGCAGGTGTCATTTACAGGCCTGCAATGATTTTGAATATCAACTGACCATTAGCATTGGGATTAAAGCTGCTGTTGTGTGAAACGGCCACAAGGTGGCAGCAGTTCACCCTTACCAAATCTGGTTACTAGGGCATAGAGCCTCAGTGGAAGTGGTGTTCTAGATTCGAATTTAGAATGGAATGTGCCAGGAGAAAGCCCCTCACGTTTGTCTCACTGCATCTTGTTCGTGTTTTTAATTTAATTTTTTTTTTATTTTTTATTACAGCAAGTTTGATTACAATGTTTGGCTTGTTGTAGGTGTGGAAGATGTGGTTCTTATACACATATACAGATGTCTGTTCTTCCTGGGATCCTTTTCCCATGTACGTTATGACAGAATGTTGAGTAGTCCTCTCTTGGTATTCTGTAGGTCTTTGGTGATTATATATGTCACCTGTGTTTGTATATGTCTGTTAACCCCGATATCGTAATGAAACCAATCCTCACACCTTTCCATTGGTGAACCATAAGTTTGTTTAATGAATCTGTGATTGCCCTTCTCCGTGGAAATATCTGCCCTGGTATCCATTTTTAGGTAACACCTCTAAGTGATATGATATGTGTCTTTCACTTTCTGACTTACTACAAGCCACGTGATTACTTCTAGACTCATCTACGGGGCTGCAAATGGCATTTTGTCCTTTTTTACCTTGGCTTCTCTTCTGCCTTTGCGGGGTCCATTTTCAACAATGTGATTCCCTGAGGGTTGTGGATTAGCTGACCTGGGCAGCCTTACCCTGCTGGCCTGCCCTCCCCAGGTGTGCCTCGTTGAGGTCAATATAAACAGCGCTCCAGGCAGCAATAGCCCCTGAAGCTGTGCCTGACTCCATATTCTCTGCCCCGTCAGCAGTCTCGGGGCTGTGCTGGTGGGAGGGAGTGAGGGGCCACAGCTTTGTGGGTGGCCCGGTGTGAGTGGGGTTCTGCTGGCCTTTCTGCAGGAGATGCCAGGCTGCCGCCTGTAAAGAAGAGGATGTGTCACCCATACCTTCCGCTGGAATTTCTCTCCGGACAGAGGTGAGGAAGGAAAAAAGCAGTGGGGCCCGGGACAGGAGGGGTATCTCAGGCAGGGCAATGGAAAGCTTCTGGAAGAGTGCCCGGGGCCAGGACCACCCTGGCTGGCCTGCAGGCACCAAGTTGGCCTGCGTGCTGTCGCTGGTGTGGCTCCACGGTCCTTCCTCTAGGCTTTCAAGCCCTTGTACATATTCAGGTGTTTTACCTGGAAAGGGTGGGAACAGTTCAGCAGCAGCTGGCCTGGGGCTCAGCTCACGTTTACTCACAGATGCCTCGGCACGGTCCCCCAGCTTTGCAATGAGGACGCTCCTTGCGTGGGGGGTGGGTTGCTGGCTGTAATGGGAGATGGTTCCCCACATCTGACCAATTTCAGAATTGTTTACCACTGGAGCAAGTGCCCTGATAGGGCTTTCCTCTGTATAACTCCTGGGTTCAGGTTTTTTTTTCTTTTATGGTTCAAGTTAGATTTTATTCCCCTTTTATGTATTTATAGATATAAGCATGGAAATAATTCATTCCTATAAATACATCTGTGTGACGGGAAGAATTTTTTCTGTTTTATTTTTAAATTTTATTTTTTAAAATTTTGAAATTTAATTTTATTTATGTTTTTATACAGCACGTTATTATTAGTTATGTATTTTATGCATATACATGTATACAGGTCAATCCCAATCTCCCAACTCATCCCACCACCACCACCCCATGGCTTCCCACACTTGGTGTCCATACGTTTGTTCTCTACCTCTGTGTCTCTATTTCTTCCCTGCAAACCAGTTCATCTGTATCATTTTTAGGCTCCACATATATGCATTAATATACAATATTTGTTTTCCTCTTTGTGACTTACTTCATTCTGTATGACAGTCTCTCGATCCATCGATGTCTCTACAAATGACCCAGTTTCATTCCGTTTTATGGCCGAGTCATATTCCATTTTATATATGTACCACATCTTTATCCATTCATCTTTCTGTGGGCATTTAGGTTGCTTCCATTACCTGGCTATTGTAAATAGTGCTGCAACGAACATTGTGGTGAATGTGCCTTTTTGAAATACGGTTTTCTCTGGGTATATGCCCAGAAGTGGGATTGCTGGATCAGATGGTAATTCTATTTCTAATTTTTTTAAGGAAACTCCATACTGTTCTCCATAGTGACTGTATCAATTTACATTCCCACCAATAGTGGAAGAGGGCTCCTTTTGTCCACACCCTCCCCAGAATTGGTTGTTTGTAGATTTTCTGATGATGCCGATTCTAACAGGTGTGAGGTGATACCTCATTGTAGTTTTGATTTGCATTTCTCTAATAATTAGTGCTGTTGAGCAGCTTTTCATGTGCGTCTTGGCCATCTCTGTGTCTCCTTTGAAGAAACGTCTCTTTAGATCTTCTGCCCACTTTTTTTGGGTTGTTTGTTTTTTTAATATTAAGCTGCATGAGCTGTTTATATATATTGGAGATTAAACCTCTGTCCATTGATTCGTCTGCAACGATTTTCGCCCATTCTGAGGGATGCCTTTATCCATTCCCGTGTTTTTTAACAAAAAAGGAAAGAAAGGAAAAGAAGCAGAACACTAATGTGCGTAAAATATGCCTTTTGAAACGGTCGTTTTGAAATATGGACGTCCTTTGAAATTTTTGGTCGATATGTGACCCCAGGATTTGTTTTCAGGGCAGGTGTCATTTACAGGCCTGCAATGATTTTGAATATCAACTGACCATTAGCGTTGGGATTAAAGCTGCTGTTGTGTGAAACGGCCACAAGTTGGCAGCAGTTCACCCTTACCAAATCTGGTTACTAGGGCAAGAGAGCCTCAGTGGAAGTGGTGTTCTAGATTCGAATTTAGAATGGAATGTGCCAGGAGAAAGCCCCTCACGTTTGTCTCACTACATCTTGTTCATGTTTTTAATTTAATTTTTTTTTATTTTTTATTACAGCAAGTTTGATTACAATGTTTGGCTTGTTGTAGGTGTGGAAGATGTGGTTCTTATACACATATACAGATGTCTGTTCTTCCTGGGATCCTTTTCCCATGTACGTTATGACAGAATGTTGAGTAGTCCTCTCTTGGTATTCTGTAGGTCTTTGGTGATTATATATGTCACCTGTGTTTGTATATGTCTGTTAACCCCGATATCGTAATGAAACCAATCCTCACACCTTTCCATTGGTGAACCATAAGTTTGTTTAATGAATCTGTGATTGCCCTTCTCCGTGGAAATATCTGCCCTGGTATCCATTTTTAGGTAACACCTCTAAGTGATATGATATGTGTCTTTCACTTTCTGACTTACTACAAGCCATGTGATTACTTCTAGACTCATCTACGGGGCTGCAAATGGCATTTTGTCCTTTTTTCCCTTGGCTTCTCTTCTGCCTTTGCGGGGTCCATTTTCAACAATGTGATTCCCTGAGGGTTGTGGATTAGCTGACCTGGGCAGCCTTACCCTGCCGGCCTGCCCTCCCCAGGTGTGCCTCGTTGAGGTCAATATAAACAGCGCTCCAGGCAGCAATAGCCCCTGAAGCTGTGCCTGACTCCATATTCTCTGCCCCGTCAGCAGTCTCGGGGCTGTGCTGGTGGGAGGGAGTGAGGGGCCACAGCTTTGTGGGTGGCCCGGTGTGAGTGGGGTTCTGCTGGCCTTTCTGCAGGAGATGCCAGGCTGCCGCCTGTAAAGAAGAGGATGTGTCACCCATACCTTGCGCTGGAATTTCTCTCCGGACAGAGGTGAGGAAGGAAAAAAGCAGTGGGGCCCGGGACAGGAGGGGTATCTCAGGCAGGGCAATGGAAAGCTTCTGGAAGAGCGCCCGGGGCCAGGACCACCCTGGCTGGCCTGCAGGCACCAAGTTGGCCTGCGTGCTGTCGCTGGTGTGGCTCCACGGTCCTTCCTCTAGGCTTTCAAGCCCTTGTACATATTCAGGTGTTTTACCTGGAAAGGGTGGGAACAGTTCAGCAGCAGCTGGCCTGGGGCTCAGCTCACGTTTACTCACAGATGCCTCGGCACGGTCCCCCAGCTTTGCAATGAGGACGCTCCTTGCGTGGGGGGTGGGTTGCTGGCTGTAATGGGAGATGGTTCCCCACATCTGACCAATTTCAGAATTTTTTACCACTGGAGCAAGTGCCCTGATAGGGCTTTCCTCTGTATAACTCCTGGGTTCAGGTTTTTTTTTTTTCTTTTATGGTTCAAGTTAGATTTTATTCCCCTTTTATGTATTTATAGATATAAGCATGGAAATAATTCATTCCTATAAATACATCTGTGTGACGGGAAGAATTTTTTCTGTTTTATTTTTAAATTTTATTTTTTAAAATTTTGAAATTTAATTTTATTTATGTTTTTATACAGCAGGTTATTATTAGTTATGTATTTTATGCATATACATGTATACAGGTCAATCCCAATCTCCCAACTCATCCCACCACCACCACCCCATGGCTTCCCACACTTGGTGTCCATACGTTTGTTCTCTACCTCTGTGTCTCTATTTCTTCCCTGCAAACCAGTTCATCTGTATCATTTTTAGGCTCCACATATATGCATTAATATACAATATTTGTTTTCCTCTTTGTGACTTACTTCATTCTGTATGACAGTCTCTCGATCCATCGATGTCTCTACAAATGACCCAGTTTCATTCCGTTTTATGGCCGAGTCATATTCCATTTTATATATGTACCACATCTTTATCCATTCATCTGTCTGTGGGCATTTAGGTTGCTTCCATTACCTGGCTATTGTAAATAGTGCTGCAACGAACATTGTGGTGAATGTGCCTTTTTGAAATACGGTTTTCTCTGGGTATATGCCCAGAAGTGGGATTGCTGGATCAGATGGTAATTCTATTTCTAATTTTTTTAAGGAAACTCCATACTGTTCTCCATAGTGACTGTATCAATTTACATTCCCACCAATAGTGGAAGAGGGCTCCTTTTGTCCACACCCTCCCCAGAATTGGTTGTTTGTAGATTTTCTGATGATGCCGATTCTAACAGGTGTGAGGTGATACATCATTGTAGTTTTGATTTGCATTTCTCTAATAATTAGTGCTGTTGAGCAGCTTTTCATGTGCGTCTTGGCCATCTCTTTGTCTCCTTTGAAGAAACGTCTCTTTAGATCTTCTGCCCATTTTTTTGGGTTGTTTGTTTTTTTAATATTAAGCTGCATGAGCTGTTTATATATATTGGAGATTAAACCTCTGTCCATTGATTCGTCTGCAACGATTTTCGCCCATTCTGAGGGATGCCTTTTTCCATTCCCGTGTTTTTTAACAAAAAAGGAAAGAAAGGAAAAGAAGCAGAACACTAATGTGCGTAAAATATGCCTTTTGAAACGGTCGTTTTGAAATATGGACGTCCTTTGAATTTTTTGGTCGATATGTGACCCCGGGATTTGTTTTCAGGGCAGGTGTCATTTACAGGCCTGCAATGATTTTGAATATCAACTGACCATTAGCGTTGGGATTAAAGCTGCTGTTGTGTGAAACGGCCACAAGGTGGCAGCAGTTCACCCTTACCAAATCTGGTTACTAGGGCAAGAGAGCCTCAGTGGAAGTGGTGTTCTAGATTCGAATTTAGAATGGAATGTGCCAGGAGAAAGCCCCTCACGTTTGTCTCACTACATCTTGTTCATGTTTTTAATTTAATTTTTTTTATTTTTTATTACAGCAAGTTTGATTACAATGTTTGGCTTGTTGTAGGTGTGGAAGATGTGGTTCTTTTACACATATACAGATGTCTGTTCTTCCTGGGATCCTTTTCCCATGTACGTTATGACAGAATGTTGAGTAGTCCTCTCTTGGTATTCTGTAGGTCTTTGGTGATTATATATGTCACCTGTGTTTGTATATGTCTGTTAACCCCGATATCGTAATGAAACCAATCCTCACACCTTTCCATTGGTGAACCATAAGTTTGTTTAATGAATCTGTGATTGCCCTTCTCCGTGGAAATATCTGCCCTGGTATCCATTTTTAGGTAACACCTCTAAGTGATATGATATGTGTCTTTCACTTTCTGACTTACTACAAGCCACGTGATTACTTCTAGACTCATCTACGGGGCTGCAAATGGCATTTTGTCCTTTTTTCCCTTGGCTTCTCTTCTGCCTTTGCGGGGTCCATTTTCAACAATGTGATTCCCTGAGGGTTGTGGATTAGCTGACCTGGGCAGCCTTACCCTTCCGGCCTGCCCTCCCCAGGTGTGCCTCGTTGAGGTCAATATAAACAGCGCTCCAGGCAGCAATAGCCCCTGAAGCTGTGCCTGACTCCATATTCTCTGCCCCGTCAGCAGTCTCGGGGCTGTGCTGGTGGGAGGGAGTGAGGGGCCACAGCTTTGTGGGTGGCCCGGTGTGAGTGGGGTTCTGCTGGCCTTTCTGCAGGAGATGCCAGGCTGCCGCCTGTAAAGAAGAGGATGTGTCACCCATACCTTGCGCTGGAATTTATCTCCGGACAGAGGTGAGGAAGGAAAAAAGCAGTGGGGTCCGGGACAGGAGGGGTATCTCAGGCAGGGCAATGGAAAGCTTCTGGAAGAGCGCCCGGGGCCAGGACCACCCTGGCTGGCCTGCAGGCACCAAGTTGGCCTGCGTGCTGTCGCTGGTGTGGCTCCACGGTCCTTCCTCTAGGCTTTCAAGCCCTTGTACATATTCAGGTGTTTTACCTGGAAAGGGTGGGAACAGTTCAGCAGCAGCTGGCCTGGGGCTCAGCTCACGTTTACTCACAGATGCCTCGGCACGGTCCCCCAGCTTTGCAATGAGGACGCTCCTTGCGTGGGGGGTGGGTTGCTGGCTGTAATGGCAGATGGTTCCCCACCTCTGACCAATTTCAGAATTGTTTACCACTGGAGCAAGTGCCCTGATAGGGCTTTCCTCTGTATAACTCCTGGGTTCAGGTTTTTTTTTTCTTTTATGGTTCAAGTTAGATTTTATTCCCCTTTTATGTATTTATAGATATAAGCATGGAAATAATTCATTCCTATAAATACATCTGTGTGACGGGAAGAATTTTTTCTGTTTTATTTTTAAATTTTATTTTTTTAAATTTTGAAATTTAATTTTATTTATGTTTTTATACAGCAGGTTATTATTAGTTATGTATTTTATGCATATACATGTATACAGGTCAATCCCAATCTCCCAACTCATCCCACCACCACCACCCCATGGCTTCCCACACTTGGTGTCCATACGTTTGTTCTCTACCTCTGTGTCTCTATTTCTTCCCTGCAAACCAGTTCATCTGTATCATTTTTAGGCTCCACATATATGCATTAATATACAATATTTGTTTTCCTCTTTGTGACTTACTTCATTCTGTATGACAGTCTCTCGATCCATCGATGTCTCTACAAATGACCCAGTTTCATTCCGTTTTATGGCCGAGTCATATTCCATTTTATATATGTACCACATCTTTATCCATTCATCTGTCTGTGGGCATTTAGGTTGCTTCCATTACCTGGCTATTGTAAATAGTGCTGCAACGAACATTGTGGTGAATGTGCCTTTTTGAAATACGGTTTTCTCTGGGTATATGCCCAGAAGTGGGATTGCTGGATCAGATGGTAATTCTATTTCTAATTTTTTTAAGGAAACTCCATACTGTTCTCCATAGTGACTGTATCAATTTACATTCCCACCAATAGTGGAAGAGGGCTCCTTTTGTCCACACCCTCCCCAGAATTGGTTGTTTGTAGATTTTCTGATGATGCCGATTCTAACAGGTGTGAGGTGATACATCATTGTAGTTTTGATTTGCATTTCTCTAATAATTAGTGCTGTTGAGCAGCTTTTCATGTGCATCTTGGCCATCTCTTTGTCTCCTTTGAAGAAACGTCTCTTTAGATCTTCTGCCCATTTTTTTTGGGTTGTTTGTTTTTTTAATATTAAGCTGCATGAGCTGTTTATATATATTGGAGATTAAACCTCTGTCCATTGATTCGTCTGCAACGATTTTCGCCCATTCTGAGGGATGCCTTTTTCCATTCCCGTGTTTTTTAACAAAAAAGGAAAGAAAGGAAAAGAAGCAGAACACTAATGTGCGTAAAATATGCCTTTTGAAACGGTCGTTTTGAAATATGGACGTCCTTTGAATTTTTTGGTCGATATGTTACCCCGGGATTTGTTTTCAGGGCAGGTGTCATTTACAGGCCTGCAATGATTTTGAATATCAACTGACCATTAGCATTGGGATTAAAGCTGCTGTTGTGTGAAACGGCCACAAGGTGGCAGCAGTTCACCCTTACCAAATCTGGTTACTAGGGCAAGAGAGCCTCAGTGGAAGTGGTGTTCTAGATTCGAATTTAGAATGGAATGTGCCAGGAGAAAGCCCCTCACGTTTGTCTCACTACATCTTGTTCATGTTTTTAATTTATTTTTTTTTTATTTTTTATTACAGCAAGTTTGATTACAATGTTTGGCTTGTTGTAGGTGTGGAAGATGTGGTTCTTTTACACATATACAGATGTCTGTTCTTCCTGGGATCCTTTTCCCATGTACGTTATGACAGAATGTTGAGTAGTCCTCTCTTGGTATTCTGTAGGTCTTTGGTGATTATATATGTCACCTGTGTTTGTATATGTCTGTTAACCCCGATATCGTAATGAAACCAATCCTCACACCTTTCCATTGGTGAACCATAAGTTTGTTTAATGAATCTGTGATTGCCCTTCTCCGTGGAAATATCTGCCCTGGTATCCATTTTTAGGTAACACCTCTAAGTGATATGATATGTGTCTTTCACTTTCTGACTTACTACAAGCCACGTGATTACTTCTAGACTCATCTACGGGGCTGCAAATGGCATTTTGTCCTTTTTTCCCTTGGCTTCTCTTCTGCCTTTGCGGGGTCCATTTTCAACAATGTGATTCCCTGAGGGTTGTGGATTAGCTGACCTGGGCAGCCTTACCCTTCCGGCCTGCCCTCCCCAGGTGTGCCTCGTTGAGGTCAATATAAACAGCGCTCCAGGCAGCAATAGCCCCTGAAGCTGTGCCTGACTCCATATTCTCTGCCCCGTCAGCAGTCTCGGGGCTGTGCTGGTGGGAGGGAGTGAGGGGCCACAGCTTTGTGGGTGGCCCGGTGTGAGTGGGGTTCTGCTGGCCTTTCTGCAGGAGATGCCAGGCTGCCGCCTGTAAAGAAGAGGATGTGTCACCCATACCTTGCGCTGGAATTTCTCTCCGGACAGAGGTGAGGAAGGAAAAAAGCAGTGGGGCCCGGGACAGGAGGGGTATCTCAGGCAGGGCAATGGAAAGCTTCTGGAAGAGCGCCCGGGGCCAGGACCACCCTGGCTGGCCTGCAGGCACCAAGTTGGCCTGCGTGCTGTCGCTGGTGTGGCTCCACGGTCCTTCCTCTAGGCTTTCAAGCCCTTGTACATATTCAGGTGTTTTACCTGGAAAGGGTGGGAACAGTTCAGCAGCAGCTGGCCTGGGGCTCAGCTCACGTTTACTCACAGATGCCTCGGCACGGTCCCCCAGCTTTGCAATGAGGACGCTCCTTGCGTGGGGGGTGGGTTGCTGGCTGTAATGGGAGATGGTTCCCCACCTCTGACCAATTTCAGAATTGTTTACCACTGGAGCAAGTGCCCTGATAGGGCTTTCCTCTGTATAACTCCTGGGTTCAGGTTTTTTTTTTCTTTTATGGTTCAAGTTAGATTTTATTCCCCTTTTATGTATTTATAGATATAAGCATGGAAATAATTCATTCCTATAAATACATCTGTGTGACGGGAAGAATTTTTTCTGTTTTATTTTTAAATTTTATTTTTTAAAATTTTGAAATTTAATTTTATTTATGTTTTTATACAGCAGGTTATTATTAGTTATGTATTTTATGCATATACATGTATACAGGTCAATCCCAATCTCCCAACTCATCCCACCACCACCACCCCATGGCTTCCCACACTTGGTGTCCATACGTTTGTTCTCTACCTCTGTGTCTCTATTTCTTCCCTGCAAACCAGTTCATCTGTATCATTTTTAGGCTCCACATATATGCATTAATATACAATATTTGTTTTCCTCTTTCTGACTTACTTCATTCTGTATGACAGTCTCTCGATCCATCGATGTCTCTACAAATGACCCAGTTTCATTCCGTTTTATGGCCGAGTCATATTCCATTTTATATATGTACCACATCTTTATCCATTCATCTTTCTGTGGGCATTTAGGTTGCTTCCATTACATGGCTATTGTAAATAGTGCTGCAACGAACATTGTGGTGAATGTGCCTTTTTGAAATACGGTTTTCTCTGGGTATATGCCCAGAAGTGGGATTGCTGGATCAGATGGTAATTCTATTTCTAATTTTTTTAAGGAAACTCCATACTGTTCTCCATAGTGACTGTATCAATTTACATTCCCACCAATAGTGGAAGAGGGCTCCTTTTGTCCACACCCTCCCCAGAATTGGTTGTTTGTAGATTTTCTGATGATGCCGATTCTAACAGGTGTGAGGTGATACCTCATTGTAGTTTTGATTTGCATTTCTCTAATAATTAGTGCTGTTGAGCAGCTTTTCATGTGCGTCTTGGCCATCTCTGTGTCTCCTTTGAAGAAACGTCTCTTTAGATCTTCTGCCCATTTTTTTGGGGTTGTTTGTTTTTTTTAATATTAAGCTGCATGAGCTGTTTATATATATTGGAGATTAAACCTCTGTCCATTGATTCGTCTGCAACGATTTTCGCCCATTCTGAGGGATGCCTTTTTCCATTCCCGTGTTTTTTAACAAAAAAGGAAAGAAAGGAAAAGAAGCAGAACACTAATGTGCGTAAAATATGCCTTTTGAAACGGTCGTTTTGAAATATGGACGTCCTTTGAAATTTTTGGTCGATATGTGACCCCAGGATTTGTTTTCAGGGCAGGTGTCATTTACAGGCCTGCAATGATTTTGAATATCAACTGACCATTAGCGTTGGGATTAAAGCTGCTGTTGTGTGAAACGGCCACAAGGTGGCAGCAGTTCACCCTTACCAAATCTGGTTACTAGGGCAAGAGAGCCTCAGTGGAAGTGGTGTTCTAGATTCGAATTTAGAATGGAATGTGCCAGGAGAAAGCCCCTCACGTTTGTCTCACTGCATCTTGTTCGTGTTTTTAATTTAATTTTTTTTTTATTTTTTATTACAGCAAGTTTGATTACAATGTTTGGCTTGTTGTAGGTGTGGAAGATGTGGTTCTTATACACATATACAGATGTCTGTTCTTCCTGGGATCCTTTTCCCATGTACGTTATGACAGAATGTTGAGTAGTCCTCTCTTGGTATTCTGTAGGTCTTTGGTGATTATATATGTCACCTGTGTTTGTATATGTCTGTTAACCCCGATATCGTAATGAAACCAATCCTCACACCTTTCCATTGGTGAACCATAAGTTTGTTTAATGAATCTGTGATTGCCCTTCTCCGTGGAAATATCTGCCCTGGTATCCATTTTTAGGTAACACCTCTAAGTGATATGATATGTGTCTTTCACTTTCTGACTTACTACAAGCCACGTGATTACTTCTAGACTCATCTACGGGGCTGCAAATGGCATTTTGTCCTTTTTTCCCTTGGCTTCTCTTCTGCCTTTGCGGGGTCCATTTTCAACAATGTGATTCCCTGAGGGTTGTGGATTAGCTGACCTGGGCAGCCTTACCCTGCCGGCCTGCCCTCCCCAGGTGTGCCTCGTTGAGGTCAATATAAACAGCGCTCCAGGCAGCAATAGCCCCTGAAGCTGTGCCTGACTCCATATACTCTGCCCCGTCAGCAGTCTCGGGGCTGTGCTGGTGGGAGGGAGTGAGGGGCCACAGCTTTGTGGGTGGCCCGGTGTGAGTGGGGTTCTGCTGGCCTTTCTGCAGGAGATGCCAGGCTGCCGCCTGTAAAGAAGAGGATGTGTCACCCATACCTTCCGCTGGAATTTCTCTCCGGACAGAGGTGAGGAAGGAAAAAAGCAGTGGGGCCCGGGACAGGAGGGGTATCTCAGGCAGGGCAATGGAAAGCTTCTGGAAGAGCGTCCGGGGCCAGGACCACCCTGGCTGGCCTGCAGGCACCAAGTTGGCCTGCGTGCTGTCGCTGGTGTGGCTCCACGGTCCTTCCTCTAGGCTTTCAAGCCCTTGTACATATTCAGGTGTTTTACCTGGAAAGGGTGGGAACAGTTCAGCAGCAGCTGGCCTGGGGCTCAGCTCACGTTTACTCACAGATGCCTCGGCACGGTCCCCCAGCTTTGCAATGAGGACGCTCCTTGCGTGGGGGGTGGGTTGCTGGCTGTAATGGGAGATGGTTCCCCACATCTGACCAATTTCAGAATTGTTTACCACTGGAGCAAGTGCCCTGATAGGGCTTTCCTCTGTATAACTCCTGGGTTCAGGTTTTTTTTTCTTTTATGGTTCAAGTTAGATTTTATTCCCCTTTTATGTATTTATAGATATAAGCATGGAAATAATTCATTCCTATAAATACATCTGTGTGACGGGAAGAATTTTTTCTGTTTTATTTTTAAATTTTATTTTTTAAAATTTTGAAATTTAATTTTATTTATGTTTTTATACAGCACGTTATTATTAGTTATGTATTTTATGCATATACATGTATACAGGTCAATCCCAATCTCCCAACTCATCCCACCACCACCACCCCATGGCTTCCCACACTTGGTGTCCATACGTTTGTTCTCTACCTCTGTGTCTCTATTTCTTCCCTGCAAACCAGTTCATCTGTATCATTTTTAGGCTCCACATATATGCATTAATATACAATATTTGTTTTCCTCTTTGTGACTTACTTCATTCTGTATGACAGTCTCTCGATCCATCGATGTCTCTACAAATGTCCCAGTTTCATTCCGTTTTATGGCCGAGTCATATTCCATTTTATATATGTACCACATCTTTATCCATTCATCTGTCTGTGGGCATTTAGGTTGCTTCCATTACCTGGCTATTGTAAATAGTGCTGCAACGAACATTGTGGTGAATGTGATTTTTGAAATACGGTTTTCTCTGGGTATATGCCCAGAAGTGGGATTGCTGGATCAGATGGTAATTCTATTTCTAATTTTTTTAAGGAAACTCCATACTGTTCTCCATAGTGACTGTATCAATTTACATTCCCACCAATAGTGGAAGAGGGCTCCTTTTGTCCACACC
This sequence comes from Mesoplodon mirus, assembly GCF_964341445.2. Lineage (NCBI taxonomy): Eukaryota > Metazoa > Chordata > Mammalia > Artiodactyla > Ziphiidae > Mesoplodon > Mesoplodon mirus. The sequence continues at coordinate 216,639 of NW_028295801.1, read as the reverse complement.
CTCCCCAGAATTGGTTGTTTGTAGATTTTCTGATGATGCCGATTCTAACAGGTGTGAGGTGATACCTCATTGTAGTTTTGATTTGCATTTCTCTAATAATTAGTGCTGTTGAGCAGCTTTTCATGTGCGTCTTGGCCATCTCTTTGTCTCCTTTGAAGAAACGTCTCTTTAGATCTTCTGCCCATTTTTTTGGGTTGTTTGTTTTTTTAATATTAAGCTGCATGAGCTGTTTATATATATTGGAGATTAAAACTCTGTCCATTGATTCGTCTGCAACGATTTTCGCCCATTCTGAGGGATGCCTTTTTCCATTCCCGTGTTTTTTAACAAAAAAGGAAAGAAAGGAAAAGAAGCAGAACACTAATGTGCGTAAAATATGCCTTTTGAAACGGTCGTTTTGAAATATGGACGTCCTTTGAATTTTTTGGTCGATATGTGACCCCAGGATTTGTTTTCAGGGCAGGTGTCATTTACAGGCCTGCAATGATTTTGAATATCAACTGACCATTAGCGTTGGGATTAAAGCTGCTGTTGTGTGAAACGGCCACAAGGTGGCAGCAGTTCACCCTTACCAAATCTGGTTACTAGGGCAAGAGAGCCTCAGTGGAAGTGGTGTTCTAGATTCGAATTTAGAATGGAATGTGCCAGGAGAAAGCCCCTCACGTTTGTCTCACTGCATCTTGTTCGTGTTTTTAATTTAATTTTTTTTTTATTTTTTATTACAGCAAGTTTGATTACAATGTTTGGCTTGTTGTAGGTGTGGAAGATGTGGTTCTTTTACACATATACAGATGTCTGTTCTTCCTGGGATCCTTTTCCCATGTACGTTATGACAGAATGTTGAGTAGTCCTCTCTTGGTATTCTGTAGGTCTTTGGTGATTATATATGTCACCTGTGTTTGTATATGTCTGTTAACCCCGATATCGTAATGAAACCAATCCTCACACCTTTCCATTGGTGAACCATAAGTTTGTTTAATGAATCTGTGATTGCCCTTCTCCGTGGAAATATCTGCCCTGGTATCCATTTTTAGGTAACACCTCTAAGTGATATGATATGTGTCTTTCACTTTCTGACTTACTACAAGCCACGTGATTACTTCTAGACTCATCTACGGGGCTGCAAATGGCATTTTGTCCTTTTTTCCTTTGGCTTCTCTTCTGCCTTTGCGGGGTCCATTTTCAACAATGTGATTCCCTGAGGGTTGTGGATTAGCTGACCTGGGCAGCCTTACCCTGCCGGCCTGCCCTCCCCAGGTGTGCCTCGTTGAGGTCAATATAAACAGCGCTCCAGGCAGCAATAGCCCCTGAAGCTGTGCCTGACTCCATATTCTCTGCCCCGTCAGCAGTCTCGGGGCTGTGCTGGTGGGAGGGAGTGAGGGGCCACAGCTTTGTGGGTGGCCCGGTGTGAGTGGGGTTCTGCTGGCCTTTCTGCAGGAGATGCCAGGCTGCCGCCTGTAAAGAAGAGGATGTGTCACCCATACCTTCCGCTGGAATTTCTCTCCGGACAGAGGTGAGGAAGGAAAAAAGCAGTGGGGCCCGGGACAGGAGGGGTATCTCAGGCAGGGCAATGGAAAGCTTCTGGAAGAGCGTCCGGGGCCAGGACCACCCTGGCTGGCCTGCAGGCACCAAGTTGGCCTGCGTGCTGTCGCTGGTGTGGCTCCACGGTCCTTCCTCTAGGCTTTCAAGCCCTTGTACATATTCAGGTGTTTTACCTGGAAAGGGTGGGAACAGTTCAGCAGCAGCTGGCCTGGGGCTCAGCTCACGTTTACTCACAGATGCCTAGGCACGGTCGCCCAGCTTTGCAATGAGGACGCTCCTTGCGTGGGGGGTGGGTTGCTGGCTGTAATGGGAGATGGTTCCCCACATCTGAACAATTTCAGAATTGTTTACCACTGGAGCAAGTGCCCTGATAGGGCTTTCCTCTGTATAACTCCTGGGTTCAGGTTTTTTTTTTCTTTTATGGTTCAAGTTAGATTTTATTCCCCTTTTATGTATTTATAGATATAAGCATGGAAATAATTCATTCCTATAAATACATCTGTGTGACGGGAAGAATTTTTTCTGTTGTATTTTTAAATTTTATTTTTTAAAATTTTGAAATTTAATTTTATTTATGTTTTTATACAGCAGGTTATTATTAGTTATGTATTTTATGCATATACTTGTATACAGGTCAATCCCAATCTCCCAACTCATCCCACCACCACCACCCCATGGCTTCCCACACTTGGTGTCCATACGTTTGTTCTCTACCTCTGTGTCTCTATTTCTTCCCTGCAAACCAGTTCATCTGTATCATTTTTAGGCTCCACATATATGCATTAATATACAATATTTGTTTTCCTCTTTGTGACTTACTTCATTCTGTATGACAGTCTCTCGATCCATCAATGTCTCTACAAATGACCCAGTTTCATTCCGTTTTATGGCCGAGTCATATTCCATTTTATATATGTACCACATCTTTATCCATTCATCTGTCTGTGGGCATTTAGGTTGCTTCCATTACCTGGCTATTGTAAATAGTGCTGCAACGAACATTGTGGTGAATGTGCCTTTTTGAAATACGGTTTTCTCTGGGTATATGCCCAGAAGTGGGATTGCTGGATCAGATGGTAATTCTATTTCTAATTTTTTTAAGGAAACTCCATACTGTTCTCCATAGTGACTGTATCAATTTACATTCCCACCAATAGTGGAAGAGGGCTCCTTTTGTCCACACCCTCCCCAGAATTGGTTGTTTGTAGATTTTCTGATGATGCCGATTCTAACAGGTGTGAGGTGATACCTCATTGTAGTTTTGATTTGCATTTCTCTAATAATTAGTGCTGTTGAGCAGCTTTTCATGTGCGTCTTGGCCATCTCTTTGTCTCCTTTGAAGAAACGTCTCTTTAGATCTTCTGCCCATTTTTTTGGGGTTGTTTGTTTTTTTAATGTTAAGCTGCATGAGCTGTTTATATATATTGGAGATTAAACCTCTGTCCATTGATTCGTCTGCAACGATTTTCGCCCATTCTGAGGGATGCCTTTTTCCATTCCCGTGTTTTTTAACAAAAAAGGAAAGAAAGGAAAAGAAGCAGAACACTAATGTGCGTAAAATATGCCTTTTGAAACGGTCGTTTTGAAATATGGACGTCCTTTGAAATTTTTGGTCGATATGTGACCCCAGGATTTGTTTTCAGGGCAGGTGTCATTTACAGGCCTGCAATGATTTTGAATATCAACTGACCATTAGCGTTGTGATTAAAGCTGCTGTTGTGTGAAACGGCCACAAGGTGGCAGCAGTTCACCCTTACCAAATCTGGTTACTAGGGCAAGACAGCCTCAGTGGAAGTGGTGTTCTAGATTCGAATTTAGAATGGAATGTGCCAGGAGAAAGCCCCTCACGTTTGTCTCACTACATCTTGTTCATGTTTTTAATTTAATTTTTTTTTTTATTTTTTATTACAGCAAGTTTGATTACAATGTTTGGCTTGTTGTAGGTGTGGAAGATGTGGTTCTTTTACACATATACAGATGTCTGTTCTTCCTGGGATCCTTTTCCCATGTACGTTATGACAGAATGTTGAGTAGTCCTCTCTTGGTATTCTGTAGGTCTTTGGTGATTATATATGTCACCTGTGTTTGTATATGTCTGTTAACCCCGATATCGTAATGAAACCAATCCTCACACCTTTCCATTGGTGAACCATAAGTTTGTTTAATGAATCTGTGATTGCCCTTCTCCGTGGAAATATCTGCCCTGGTATCCATTTTTAGGTAACACCTCTAAGTGATATGATATGTGTCTTTCACTTTCTGACTTACTACAAGCCACGTGATTACTTCTAGACTCATCTACGGGGCTGCAAATGGCATTTTGTACTTTTTTCCTTTGGCTTCTCTTCTGCCTTTGCGGGGTCCATTTTCAACAATGTGATTCCCTGAGGGTTGTGGATTAGCTGACCTGGGCAGCCTTACCCTGCCGGCCTGCCCTCCCCAGGTGTGCCTCGTTGAGGTCAATATAAACAGCGCTCCAGGCAGCAATAGCCCCTGAAGCTGTGCCTGACTCCATATTCTCTGCCCCGTCAGCAGTCTCGGGGCTGTGCTGGTGGGAGGGAGTGAGGGGCCACAGCTTTGTGGGTAGCCCGGTGTGAGTGGGGTTCTGCTGGCCTTTCTGCAGGAGATGCCAGGCTGCCGCCTGTAAAGAAGAGGATGTGTCACCCATACCTTCCGCTGGAATTTCTCTCCGGACAGAGGTGAGGAAGGAAAAAAGCAGTGGGGCCCGGGACAGGAGGGGTATCTCAGGTAGGGCAATGGAAAGCTTCTGGAAGAGCGTCCGGGGCCAGGACCACCCTGGCTGGCCTGCAGGCACCAAGTTGGCCTGCGTGCTGTCGCTGGTGTGGCTCCACGGTCCTTCATCTAGGCTTTCAAGCCCTTGTACATATTCAGGTGTTTTACCTGGAAAGGGTGGGAACAGTTCAGCAGCAGCTGGCCTGGGGCTCAGCTCACGTTTACTCACAGATGCCTCGGCACGGTCGCCCAGCTTTGCAATGAGGACGCTCCTTGCGTGGGGGGTGGGTTGCTGGCTGTAATGGGAGATGGTTCCCCACATCTGACCAATTTCAGAATTGTTTACCACTGGAGCAAGTGCCCTGATAGGGCTTTCCTCTGTATAACTCCTGGGTTCAGGTTTTTTTTTTCTTTTATGGTTCAAGTTAGATTTTATTCCCCTTTTATGTATTTATAGATATAAGCATGGAAATAATTCATTCCTATAAATACATCTGTGTGACGGGAAGAATTTTTTCTGTTTTATTTTTAAATTTTATTTTTTAAAATTTTGAAATTTAATTTTATTTATGTTTTTATACAGCAGGTTATTATTAGTTATGTATTTTATGCATATACATGTATACAGGTCAATCCCAATCTCCCAACTCATCCCACCACCACCACCACATGGCTTCCCACACTTGGTGTCCATACGTTTGTTCTCTACCTCTGTGTCTCTATTTCTTCCCTGCAAACCAGTTCATCTGTATCATTTTTAGGCTCCACATATATGCATTAATATACAATATTTGTTTTCCTCTTTGTGACTTACTTCATTCTGTATGACAGTCTCTCGATCCATCGATGTCTCTACAAATGACCCAGTTTCATTCCGTTTTATGGTCGAGTAATATTCCATTTTATATATGTACCACATCTTTATCCATTCATCTGTCTGTGGGCATTTAGGTTGCTTCCATTACCTGGCTATTGTAAATAGTGCTGCAACGAACATTGTGGTGAATGTGCCTTTTTGAAATACGGTTTTCTCTGGGTATATGCCCAGAAGTGGGATTGCTGGATCAGATGGTAATTCTATTTCTAATTTTTTTAAGGAAACTCCATACTGTTCTCCATAGTGACTGTATCAATTTACATTCCCACCAATAGTGGAAGAGGGCTCCTTTTGTCCACACCCTCCCCAGAATTGGTTGTTTGTAGATTTTCTGATGATGCCGATTCTAACAGGTGTGAGGTGATACCTCATTGTAGTTTTGATTTGCATTTCTCTAATAATTAGTGCTGTTGAGCAGCTTTTCATGTGCGTCTTGGCCATCTCTTTGTCTCCTTTGAAGAAACGTCTCTTTAGATCTTCTGCCCATTTTTTTGGGGTTGTTTGTTTTTTTAATGTTAAGCTGCATGAGCTGTTTATATATATTGGAGATTAAACCTCTGTCCATTGATTCGTCTGCAACGATTTTCGCCCATTCTGAGGGATGCCTTTTTCCATTCCCGTGTTTTTTAACAAAAAAGGAAAGAAAGGAAAAGAAGCAGAACACTAATGTGCGTAAAATATGCCTTTTGAAACGGTCGTTTTGAAATATGGACGTCCTTTGAAATTTTTGGTCGATATGTGACCCCAGGATTTGTTTTCAGGGCAGGTGTCATTTACAGGCCTGCAATGATTTTGAATATCAACTGACCATTAGCGTTGGGATTAAAGCTGCTGTTGTGTGAAACGGCCACAAGGTGGCAGCAGTTCACCCTTACCAAATCTGGTTACTAGGGCAAGAGAGCCTCAGTGGAAGTGGTGTTCTAGATTCGAATTTAGTATGGAATGTGCCAGGAGAAAGCCCCTCACGTTTGTCTCACTACATCTTGTTCATGTTTTTAATTTAATTTTTTTTTTTATTTTTTATTACAGCAAGTTTGATTACAATGTTTGGCTTGTTGTAGGTGTGGAAGATGTGGTTCTTTTACACATATACAGATGTCTGTTCTTCCTGGGATCCTTTTCCCATGTACGTTATGACAGAATGTTGAGTAGTCCTCTCTTGGTATTCTGTAGGTCTTTGGTGATTATATATGTCACCTGTGTTTGTATATGTCTGTTAACCCCGATATCGTAATGAAACCAATCCTCACACCTTTCCATTGGTGAACCATAAGTTTGTTTAATGAATCTGTGATTGCCCTTCTCCGTGGAAATATCTGCCCTGGTATCCATTTTTAGGTAACACCTCTAAGTGATATGATATGTGTCTTTCACTTTCTGACTTACTACAAGCCACGTGATTACTTCTAGACTCATCTACGGGGCTGCAAATGGCATTTTGTCCTTTTTTCCTTTGGCTTCTCTTCTGCCTTTGCGGGGTCCATTTTCAACAATGTGATTCCCTGAGGGTTGTGGATTAGCTGACCTGGGCAGCCTTACCCTGCCGGCCTGCCCTCCCCAGGTGTGCCTCGTTGAGGTCAATATAAACAGCGCTCCAGGCAGCAATAGCCCCTGAAGCTGTGCCTGACTCCATATTCTCTGCCCCGTCAGCAGTCTCGGGGCTGTGCTGGTGGGAGGGAGTGAGGGGCCACAGCTTTGTGGGTAGCCCGGTGTGAGTGGGGTTCTGCTGGCCTTTCTGCAGGAGATGCCAGGCTGCCGCCTGTAAAGAAGAGGATGTGTCACCCATACCTTCCGCTGGAATTTCTCTCCGGACAGAGGTGAGGAAGGAAAAAAGCAGTGGGGCCCGGGACAGGAGGGGTATCTCAGGCAGGGCAATGGAAAGCTTCTGGAAGAGCGTCCGGGGCCAGGACCACCCTGGCTGGCCTGCAGGCACCAAGTTGGCCTGCGTGCTGTCACTGGTGTGGCTCCACGGTCCTTCATCTAGGCTTTCAAGCCCTTGTACATATTGAGGTGTTTTACCTGGAAAGGGTGGGAACAGTTCAGCAGCAGCTGGCCTGGGGCTCAGCTCACGTTTACTCACAGATGCCTCGGCACGGTCGCCCAGCTTTGCAATGAGGACGCTCCTTGCGTGGGGGGTGGGTTGCTGGCTGTAATGGGAGATGGTTCCCCACATCTGAACAATTTCAGAATTGTTTACCACTGGAGCAAGTGCCCTGATAGGGCTTTCCTCTGTATAACTCCTGGGTTCAGGTTTTTTTTTTCTTTTATGGTTCAAGTTAGATTTTATTCCCCTTTTATGTATTTATAGATATAAGCATGGAAATAATTCATTCCTATAAATACATCTGTGTGACGGGAAGAATTTTTTCTGTTTTATTTTTAAATTTTATTTTTTAAAATTTTGAAATTTAATTTTATTTATGTTTTTATACAGCAGGTTATTATTAGTTATGTATTTTATGCATATACATGTATACAGGTCAATCCCAATCTCCCAACTCATCCCACCACCACCACCACATGGCTTCCCACACTTGGTGTCCATACGTTTGTTCTCTACCTCTGTGTCTCTATTTCTTCCCTGCAAACCAGTTCATCTGTATCATTTTTAGGCTCCACATATATGCATTAATATACAATATTTGTTTTCCTCTTTGTGACTTACTTCATTCTGTATGACAGTCTCTCGATCCATCGATGTCTCTACAAATGACCCAGTTTCATTCCGTTTTATGGTCGAGTAATATTCCATTTTATATATGTACCACATCTTTATCCATTCATCTGTCTGTGGGCATTTAGGTTGCTTCCATTACCTGGCTATTGTAAATAGTGCTGCAACGAACATTGTGGTGAATGTGCCTTTTTGAAATACGGTTTTCTCTGGGTATATGCCCAGAAGTGGGATTGCTGGATCAGATGGTAATTCTATTTCTAATTTTTTTAAGGAAACTCCATACTGTTCTCCATAGTGACTGTATCAATTTACATTCCCACCAATAGTGGAAGAGGGCTCCTTTTGTCCACACCCTCCCCAGAATTGGTTGTTTGTAGATTTTCTGATGATGCCGATTCTAACAGGTGTGAGGTGATACCTCATTGTAGTTTTGATTTGCATTTCTCTAATAATTAGTGCTGTTGAGCAGCTTTTCATGTGCGTCTTGGCCATCTCTTTGTCTCCTTTGAAGAAACGTCTCTTTAGATCTTCTGCCCATTTTTTTGGGGTTGTTTGTTTTTTTAATGTTAAGCTGCATGAGCTGTTTATATATATTGGAGATTAAACCTCTGTCCATTGATTCGTCTGCAACGATTTTCGCCCATTCTGAGGGATGCCTTTTTCCATTCCCGTGTTTTTTAACAAAAAAGGAAAGAAAGGAAAAGAAGCAGAACACTAATGTGCGTAAAATATGCCTTTTGAAACGGTCGTTTTGAAATATGGACGTCCTTTGAAATTTTTGGTCGATATGTGACCCCAGGATTTGTTTTCAGGGCAGGTGTCATTTACAGGCCTGCAATGATTTTGAATATCAACTGACCATTAGCGTTGGGATTAAAGCTGCTGTTGTGTGAAACGGCCACAAGGTGGCAGCAGTTCACCCTTACCAAATCTGGTTACTAGGGCAAGAGAGCCTCAGTGGAAGTGGTGTTCTAGATTCGAATTTAGAATGGAATGTGCCAGGAGAAAGCCCCTCACGTTTGTCTCACTACATCTTGTTCATGTTTTTAATTTAATTTTTTTTTTATTTTTTATTACAGCAAGTTTGATTACAATGTTTGGCTTGTTGTAGGTGTGGAAGATGTGGTTCTTTTACACATATACAGATGTCTGTTCTTCCTGGGATCCTTTTCCCATGTACGTTATGACAGAATGTTGAGTAGTCCTCTCTTGGTATTCTGTAGGTCTTTGGTGATTATATATGTCACCTGTGTTTGTATATGTCTGTTAACCCCGATATCGTAATGAAACCAATCCTCACACCTTTCCATTGGTGAACCATAAGTTTGTTTAATGAATCTGTGATTGCCCTTCTCCGTGGAAATATCTGCCCTGGTATCCATTTTTAGGTAACACCTCTAAGTGATATGATATGTGTCTTTCACTTTCTGACTTACTACAAGCCACGTGATTACTTCTAGACTCATCTACGGGGCTGCAAATGGCATTTTGTCCTTTTTTCCCTTGGCTTCTCTTCTGCCTTTGCGGGGTCCATTTTCAACAATGTGATTCCCTGAGGGTTGTGGATTAGCTGACCTGGGCAGCCTTACCCTGCCGGCCTGCCCTCCCCAGGTGTGCCTCGTTGAGGTCAATATAAACAGCGCTCCAGGCAGCAATAGCCCCTGAAGCTGTGCCTGACTCCATATTCTCTGCCCCGTCAGCAGTCTCGGGGCTGTGCTGGTGGGAGGGAGTGAGGGGCCACAGCTTTGTGGGTGGCCCGGTGTGAGTGGGGTTCTGCTGGCCTTTCTGCAGGGGACGCCAGGCTGCCGCCTGTAAAGAAGAGGATGTGTCACCCATACCTTCCGCTGGAATTTCTCTCCGGACAGAGGTGAGGAAGGAAAAAAGCAGTGGGGCCCGGGACAGGAGGGGTATCTCAGGCAGGGCAATGGAAAGCTTCTGGAAGAGCGCCCGGGGCCAGGACCACCCTGGCTGGCCTGCAGGCACCAAGTTGGCCTGCGTGCTGTCGCTGGTGTGGCTCCACGGTCCTTCCTCTAGGCTTTCAAGCCCTTGTACATATTCAGGTGTTTTACCTGGAAAGGGTGGGAACAGTTCAGCAGCAGCTGGCCTGGGGCTCAGCTCACGTTTACTCACAGATGCCTCGGCACGGTCCCCCAGCTTTGCAATGAGGACGCTCCTTGCGTGGGGGGTGGGTTGCTGGCTGTAATGGGAGATGGTTCCCCACCTCTGACCAATTTCAGAATTGTTTACCACTGGAGCAAGTGCCCTGATAGGGCTTTCCTCTGTATAACTCCTGGGTTCAGGTTTTTTTTTTTCTTTTATGGTTCAAGTTAGATTTTATTCCCCTTTTATGTATTTATAGATATAAGCATGGAAATAATTCATTCCTATAAATACATCTGTGTGACGGGAAGAATTTTTTCTGTTGTATTTTTAAATTTTATTTTTTTAAATTTTGAAATTTAATTTTATTTATGTTTTTATACAGCAGGTTATTATTAGTTATGTATTTTATGCATATACATGTATACAGGTCAATCCCAATCTCCCAACTCATCCCACCACCACCACCCCATGGCTTCCCACACTTGGTGTCCATACGTTTGTTCTCTACCTCTGTGTCTCTATTTCTTCCCTGCAAACCAGTTCATCTGTATCATTTTTAGGCTCCACATATATGCATTAATATACAATATTTGTTTTCCTCTTTCTGACTTACTTCATTCTGTATGACAGTCTCTTGATCCATCGATGTCTCTACAAATGACCCAGTTTCATTCCTTTTTATGGCCGAGTCATATTCCATTTTATATATGTACCACATCTTTATCCATTCATCTGTCTGTGGGCATTTAGGTTGCTTCCATTACCTGGCTATTGTAAATAGTGCTGCAACGAACATTGTGGTGAATGTGCCTTGTTGAAATACGGTTTTCTCTGGGTATATGCCCAGAAGTGGGATTGCTGGATCAGATGGTAATTCTATTTCTAATTTTTTTAAGGAAACTCCATACTGTTCTCCATAGTGACTGTATCAATTTACATTCCCACCAATAGTGGAAGAGGGCTCCTTTTGTCCACACCCTCCCCAGAATTGGTTGTTTGTAGATTTTCTGATGATGCCGATTCTAACAGGTGTGAGGTGATACCTCATTGTAGTTTTGATTTGCATTTCTCTAATAATTAGTGCTGTTGAGCAGCTTTTCATGTGCGTCTTGGCCATCTCTGTGTCTCCTTTGAAGAAACGTCTCTTTAGATCTTCTGCCCATTTTTTTGGGGTTGTTTGTTTTTTTAATATTAAGCTGCATGAGCTGTTTATATATATTGGAGATTAAACCTCTGTCCATTGATTCGTCTGCAACGATTTTCGCCCATTCTGAGGAATGCCTTTTTCCATTCCCGTGTTTTTTAACAAAAAAGGAAAGAAAGGAAAAGAAGCAGAACACTAATGTGCGTAAAATATGCCTTTTGAAACGGTCGTTTTGAAATATGGACGTCCTTTGAATTTTTTGGTCGATATGCGACCCCAGGATTTGTTTTCAGGGCAGGTGTCATTTACAGGCCTGCAATGATTTTGAATATCAACTGACCAATAGCGTTGGGATTAAAGCTGCTGTTGTGTGAAATGGCCACAAGGTGGCAGCAGTTCACCCTTACCAAATCTGGTTACTAGGGCAAGAGAGCCTCAGTGGAAGTGGTGTTCTAGATTCGAATTTAGAATGGAATGTGCCAGGAGAAAGCCCCTCACGTTTGTCTCACTGCATCTTGTTCGTGTTTTTAATTTAATTTTTTTTTTATTTTTTATTACAGCAAGTTTGATTACAATGTTTGGCTTGTTGTAGGTGTGGAAGATGTGGTTCTTTTACACATATACAGATGTCTGTTCTTCCTGGGATCCTTTTCCCATGTACGTTATGACAGAATGTTGAGTAGTCCTCTCTTGGTATTCTGTAGGTCTTTGGTGATTATATATGTCACCTGTGTTTGTATATGTCTGTTAACCCCGATATCGTAATGAAACCAATCCTCACACCTTTCCATTGGTGAACCATAAGTTTGTTTAATGAATCTGTGATTGCCCTTCTCCGTGGAAATATCTGCCCTGGTATCCATTTTTAGGTAACACCTCTAAGTGATATGATATGTGTCTTTCACTTTCTGACTTACTACAAGCCACGTGATTACTTCTAGACTCATCTACGGGGCTGCAAATGGCATTTTGTCCTTTTTTCCCTTGGCTTCTCTTCTGCCTTTGCGGGGTCCATTTTCAACAATGTGATTCCCTGAGGGTTGTGGATTAGCTGACCTGGGCAGCCTTACCCTGCCGGCCTGCCCTCCCCAGGTGTGCCTCGTTGAGGTCAATATAAACAGCGCTCCAGGCAGCAATAGCCCCTGAAGCTGTGCCTGACTCCATATTCTCTGCCCCGTCAGCAGTCTCGGGGCTGTGCTGGTGGGAGGGAGTGAGGGGCCACAGCTTTGTGGGTGGCCCGGTGTGAGTGGGGTTCTGCTGGCCTTTCTGCAGGAGATGCCAGGCTGCCGCCTGTAAAGAAGAGGATGTGTCACCCATACATTCCGCTGGAATTTCTCTCCGGACAGAGGTGAGGAAGGAAAAAAGCAGTGGGGCCCGGGACAGGAGGGGTATCTCAGGCAGGGCAATGGAAAGCTTCTGGAAGAGTGCCCGGGGCCAGGACCACCCTGGCTGGCCTGCAGGCACCAAGTTGGCCTGCGTGCTGTCGCTGGTGTGGCTCCACGGTCCTTCCTCTAGGCTTTCAAGCCCTTGTACATATTCAGGTGTTTTACCTGGAAAGGGTGGGAACAGTTCAGCAGCAGCTGGCCTGGGGCTCAGCTCACGTTTACTCACAGATGCCTCGGCACGGTCCCCCAGCTTTGCAATGAGGACGCTCCTTGTGTGGGGGGTGGGTTGCTGGCTGTAATGGGAGATGGTTCCCCACATCTGACCAATTTCAGAATTGTTTACCACTGGAGCAAGTGCCCTGATAGGGCTTTCCTCTGTATAACTCCTGGGTTCAGGTTTTTTTTTTCTTTTATGGTTCAAGTTAGATTTTATTCCCCTTTTATGTATTTATAGATATAAGCATGGAAATAATTCATTCCTATAAATACATCTGTGTGACGGGAAGAATTTTTTCTGTTTTATTTTTAAATTTTATTTTTTAAAATTTTGAAATTTAATTTTATTTATGTTTTTATACAGCAGGTTATTATTAGTTATGTATTTTATGCATATACATGTATACAGGTCAATCCCAATCTCCCAACTCATCCCACCACCACCACCCCATGGCTTCCCACACTTGGTGTCCATACGTTTGTTCTCTACCTCTGTGTCTCTATTTCTTCCCTGCAAACCAGTTCATCTGTATCATTTTTAGGCTCCACATATATGCATTAATATACAATATTTGTTTTCCTCTTTGTGACTTACTTCATTCTGTATGACAGTCTCTCGATCCATCGATGTCTCTACAAATGACCCAGTTTCATTCCGTTTTATGGTCGAGTAATATTCCATTTTATATATGTACCACATCTTTATCCATTCATCTGTCTGTGGGCATTTAGGTTGCTTCCATTACCTGGCTATTGTAAATAGTGCTGCAACGAACATTGTGGTGAATGTGCCTTTTTGAAATACGGTTTTCTCTGGGTATATGCCCAGAAGTGGGATTGCTGGATCAGATGGTAATTCTATTTCTAATTTTTTTAAGGAAACTCCATACTGTTCTCCATAGTGACTGTATCAATTTACATTCCCACCAATAGTGGAAGAGGGCTCCTTTTGTCCACACCCTCCCCAGAATTGGTTGTTTGTAGATTTTCTGATGATGCCGATTCTAACAGGTGTGAGGTGATACCTCATTGTAGTTTTGATTTGCATTTCTCTAATAATTAGTGCTGTTGAGCAGCTTTTCATGTGCGTCTTGGCCATCTCTTTGTCTCCTTTGAAGAAACGTCTCTTTAGATCTTCTGCCCATTTTTTTTGGGTTGTTTGTTTTTTTAATATTAAGCTGCATGAGCTGTTTATATATATTGGAGATTAAACCTCTGTCCATTGATACGTCTGCAACGATTTTCGCCCATTCTGAGGGATGCCTTTTTCCATTCCCGTGTTTTTTAACAAAAAAGGAAAGAAAGGAAAAGAAGCAGAACACTAATGTGCGTAAAATATGCCTTTTGAAACGGTCGTTTTGAAATATGGACGTCCTTTGAACTTTTTGGTCGATATGTGACCCCAGGATTTGTTTTCAGGGCAGGTGTCATTTACAGGCCTGCAATGATTTTGAATATCAACTGACCATTAGCGTTGGGATTAAAGCTGCTGTTGTGTGAAACGGCCACAAGGTGGCAGCAGTTCACCCTTACCAAATCTGGTTACTAGGGCAAGAGAGCCTCAGTGGAAGTGGTGTTCTAGATTCGAATTTAGAATGGAATGTGCCAGGAGAAAGCCCCTCACGTTTGTCTCACTACATCTTGTTCATGTTTTTAATTTAATTTTTTTTTATTTTTTATTACAGCAAGTTTGATTACAATGTTTGGCTTGTTGTAGGTGTGGAAGATGTGGTTCTTTTACACATATACAGATGTCTGTTCTTCCTGGGATCCTTTTCCCATGTACGTTATGACAGAATGTTGAGTAGTCCTCTCTTGGTATTCTGTAGGTCTTTGGTGATTATATATGTCACCTGTGTTTGTATATGTCTGTTAACCCCGATATCGTAATGAAACCAATCCTCACACCTTTCCATTGGTGAACCATAAGTTTGTTTAATGAATCTGTGATTGCCCTTCTCCGTGGAAATATCTGCCCTGGTATCCATTTTTAGGTAACACCTCTAAGTGATATGATATGTGTCTTTCACTTTCTGACTTACTACAAGCCACGTGATTACTTCTAGACTCATCTACGGGGCTGCAAATGGCATTTTGTCCTTTTTTCCCTTGGCTTCTCTTCTGCCTTTGCGGGGTCCATTTTCAACAATGTGATTCCCTGAGGGTTGTGGATTAGCTGAACTGGGCAGCCTTACCCTTCCGGCCTGCCCTCCCCAGGTGTGCCTCGTTGAGGTCAATATAAACAGCGCTCCAGGCAGCAATAGCCCCTGAAGCTGTGCCTGACTCCATATTCTCTGCCCCGTCAGCAGTCTCGGGGCTGTGCTGGTGGGAGGGAGTGAGGGGCCACAGCTTTGTGGGTGGCCCGGTGTGAGTGGGGTTCTGCTGGCCTTTCTGCAGGAGATGCCAGGCTGCCGCCTGTAAAGAAGAGGATGTGTCACCCATACCTTGCGCTGGAATTTCTCTCCGGACAGAGGTGAGGAAGGAAAAAAGCAGTGGGGCCCGGGACAGGAGGGGTATCTCAGGCAGGGCAATGGAAAGCTTCTGGAAGAGCGCCCGGGGCCAGGACCACCCGTGGCTGGCCTGCAGGCACCAAGTTGGCCTGCGTGCTGTCGCTGGTGTGGCTCCACGGTCCTTCCTCTAGGCTTTCAAGCCCTTGTACATATTCAGGTGTTTTACCTGGAAAGGGTGGGAACAGTTCAGCAGCAGCTGGCCTGGGGCTCAGCTCACGTTTACTCACAGATGCCTCGGCACGGTCCCCCAGCTTTGCAATGAGGACGCTCCTTGCGTGGGGGGTGGGTTGCTGGCTGTAATGGGAGATGGTTCCCCACCTCTGACCAATTTCAGAATTGTTTACCACTGGAGCAAGTGCCCTGATAGGGCTTTCCTCTGTATAACTCCTGGGTTCAGGTTTTTTTTTTTCTTTTATGGTTCAAGTTAGATTTTATTCCCCTTTTATGTATTTATAGATATAAGCATGGAAATAATTCATTCCTATAAATACATCTGTGTGACGGGAAGAATTTTTTCTGTTGTATTTTTAAATTTTATTTTTTAAAATTTTGAAATTTAATTTTATTTATGTTTTTATACAGCAGGTTATTATTAGTTATGTATTTTATGCATATACATGTATACAGGTCAATCCCAATCTCCCAACTCATCCCACCACCACCACCCCATGGCTTCCCACACTTGGTGTCCATACGTTTGTTCTCTACCTCTGTGTCTCTATTTCTTCCCTGCAAACCAGTTCATCTGTATCATTTTTAGGCTCCACATATATGCATTAATATACAATATTTGTTTTCCTCTTTGTGACTTACTTCATTCTGTATGACAGTCTCTCGATCCATCGATGTCTCTACAAATGACCCAGTTTCATTCCTTTTTATGGCCGAGTCATATTCCATTTTATATATGTACCACATCTTTATCCATTCATCTGTCTGTGGGCATTTAGGTTGCTTCCATTACCTGGCTATTGTAAATAGTGCTGCAACGAACATTGTGGTGAATGTGCCTTGTTGAAATACGGTTTTCTCTGGGTATATGCCCAGAAGTGGGATTGCTGGATCAGATGGTAATTCTATTTCTAATTTTTTTAAGGAAACTCCATACTGTTCTCCATAGTGACTGTATCAATTTACATTCCCACCAATAGTGGAAGAGGGCTCCTTTTGTCCACACCCTCCCCAGAATTGGTTGTTTGTAGATTTTCTGATGATGCCGATTCTAACAGGTGTGAGGTGATACCTCATTGTAGTTTTGATTTGCATTTCTCTAATAATTAGTGCTGTTGAGCAGCTTTTCATGTGCGTCTTGGCCATCTCTGTGTCTCCTATGAAGAAACGTCTCTTTAGATCTTCTGCCCATTTTTTTGGGGTTGTTTGTTTTTTTAATATTAAGCTGCATGAGCTGTTTATATATATTGGAGATTAAACCTCTGTCCATTGATTCGTCTGCAACGATTTTCGCCCATTCTGAGGAATGCCTTTTTCCATTCCCGTGATTTTTAACAAAAAAGGAAAGAAAGGAAAAGAAGCAGAACACTAATGTGCGTAAAATATGCCTTTTGAAACGGTCGTTTTGAAATATGGACGTCCTTTGAATTTTTTGGTCGATATGTGACCCCAGGATTTGTTTTCAGGGCAAGTGTCATTTACAGGCCTGCAATGATTTTGAATATCAACTGACCATTAGCGTTGGGATTAAAGCTGCTGTTGTGTGAAACGGCCACAAGGTGGCAGCAGTTCACCCTTACCAAATCTGGTTACTAGGGCAAGAGAGCCTCAGTGGAAGTGGTGTTCTAGATTCGAATTTAGAATGGAATGTGCCAGGAGAAAGCCCCTCACGTTTGTCTCACTGCATCTTGTTCGTGTGTTTAATTTAATTTTTTTTATTTTTTATTACAGCAAGTTTGATTACAATGTTTGGCTTGTTGTAGGTGTGGAAGATGTGGTTCTTTTACACATATACAGATGTCTGTTCTTCCTGGGATCCTTTTCCCATGTACGTTATGACAGAATGTTGAGTAGTCCTCTCTTGGTATTCTGTAGGTCTTTGGTGATTATATATGTCACCTGTGTTTGTATATGTCTGTTAACCCCGATATCGTAATGAAACCAATCCTCACACCTTTCCATTGGTGAACCATAAGTTTGTTTAATGAATCTGTGATTGCCCTTCTCCGTGGAAATATCTGCCCTGGTATCCATTTTTAGGTAACACCTCTAAGTGATATGATATGTGTCTTTCACTTTCTGACTTACTACAAGCCACGTGATTACTTCTAGACTCATCTACGGGGCTGCAAATGGCATTTTGTCCTTTTTTCCCTTGGCTTCTCTTCTGCCTTTGCGGGGTCCATTTTCAACAATGTGATTCCCTGAGGGTTGTGGATTAGCTGACCTGGGCAGCCTTACCCTGCCGGCCTGCCCTCCCCAGGTGTGCCTCGTTGAGGTCAATATAAACAGCGCTCCAGGCAGCAATAGCCCCTGAAGCTGTGCCTGACTCCATATTCTCTGCCCCGTCAGCAGTCTCGGGGCTGTGCTGGTGGGAGGGAGTGAGGGGCCACAGCTTTGTGGGTGGCCCGGTGTGAGTGGGGTTCTGCTGGCCTTTCTGCAGGAGATGCCAGGCTGCCGCCTGTAAAGAAGAGGATGTGTCACCCATACCTTCCGCTGGAATTTCTCTCCGGACAGAGGTGAGGAAGGAAAAAAGCAGTGGGGCCCGGGACAGGAGGGGTATCTCAGGCAGGGCAATGGAAAGCTTCTGGAAGAGCGCCCGGGGCCAGGACCACCCTGGCTGGCCTGCAGGCACCAAGTTGGCCTGCGTGCTGTCGCTGGTGTGGCTCCACGGTCCTTCCTCTAGGCTTTCAAGCCCTTGTACATATTCAGGTGTTTTACCTGGAAAGGGTGGGAACAGTTCAGCAGCAGCTGGCCTGGGGCTCAGCTCACGTTTACTCACAGATGCCTCGGCACGGTCCCCCAGCTTTGCAATGAGGACGCTCCTTGCGTGGGGGGTGCGTTGCTGGCTGTAATGGGAGATGATTCCCCACCTCTGACCAATTTCAGAATTGTTTACCACTGGAGCAAGTGCCCTGATAGGGTTTTCCTCTGTATAACTCCTGGGATCGGTTTTTTTTTTTTCTTTTATGGTTCAAGTTAGATTTTATTCCTCTTTTATGTATTTATAGATATAAGCATGGAAATAATTCATTCCTATAAATACATCTGTGTGACGGGAAGAATTTTTTCTGTTTTATTTTTAAATTTTATTTTTTAAAATTTTGAAATTTAATTTTATTTATGTTTTTATACAGCAGGTTATTATTAGTTATGTATTTTATGCATATACATGTATACAGGTCAATCCCAATCTCCCAACTCATCCCACCACCACCACCCCATGGCTTCCCACACTTGGTGTCCATACGTTTGTTCTCTACCTCTGTGTCTCTATTTCTTCCCTGCAAACCAGTTCATCTGTATCATTTTTAGGCTCCACATATATGCATTAATATACAATATTTGTTTTCCTCTTTCTGACTTACTTCATTCTGTATGACAGTCTCTCGATCCATCGATGTCTCTACAAATGACCCAGTTTCATTCCTTTTTATGGCCGAGTCATATTCCATTTTATATATGTACCACATCTTTATCCATTCATCTGTCTGTGGGCATTTAGGTTGCTTCCATTACCTGGCTATTGTAAATAGTGCTGCAACGAACATTGTGGTGAATGTGCCTTGTTGAAATACGGTTTTCTCTGGGTATATGCCCAGAAGTGGGATTGCTGGATCAGATGGTAATTCTATTTCTAATTTTTTTAAGGAAACTCCATACTGTTCTCCATAGTGACTGTATCAATTTACATTCCCACCAATAGTGGAAGAGGGCTCCTTTTGTCCACACCCTCCCCAGAATTGGTTGTTTGTAGATTTTCTGATGATGCCGATTCTAACAGGTGTGAGGTGATACCTCATTGTAGTTTTGATTTGCATTTCTCTAATAATTAGTGCTGTTGAGCAGCTTTTCATGTGCGTCTTGGCCATCTCTGTGTCTCCTTTGAAGAAACGTCTCTTTAGATCTTCTGCCCATTTTTTTGGGGTTGTTTGTTTTTTTAATATTAAGCTGCATGAGCTGTTTATATATATTGGAGATTAAACCTCTGTCCATTGATTCGTCTGCAACGATTTTCGCCCATTCTGAGGAATGCCTTTTTCCATTCCCGTGTTTTTTAACAAAAAAGGAAAGAAAGGAAAAGAAGCAGAACACTAATGTGCGTAAAATATGCCTTTTGAAACGGTCGTTTTGAAATATGGACGTCCTTTGAAATTTTTGGTCGATATGTGACCCCAGGATTTGTTTTCAGGGCAGGTGTCATTTACAGGCCTGCAATGATTTTGAATATCAACTGACCAATAGCGTTGGGATTAAATCTGCTGTTGTGTGAAACGGCCACAAGGTGGCAGCAGTTCACCCTTACCAAATCTGGTTACTAGGGCAAGAGAGCCTCAGTGGAAGTGGTGTTCTAGATTCGAATTTAGAATGGAATGTGCCAGGAGAAAGCCCCTCACGTTTGTCTCACTGCATCTTGTTCGTGTTTTTAATTTAATTTTTTTTTATTTTTTATTACAGCAAGTTTGATTACAATGTTTGGCTTGTTGTAGGTGTGGAAGATGTGGTTCTTTTACACATATACAGATGTCTGTTCTTCCTGGGATCCTTTTCCCATGTACGTTATGACAGAATGTTGAGTAGTCCTCTCTTGGTATTCTGTAGGTCTTTGGTGATTATATATGTCACCTGTGTTTGTATATGTCTGTTAACCCCGATATCGTAATGAAACCAATCCTCACACCTTTCCATTGGTGAACCATAAGTTTGTTTAATGAATCTGTGATTGCCCTTCTCCGTGGAAATATCTGCCCTGGTATCCATTTTTAGGTAACACCTCTAAGTGATATGATATGTGTCTTTCACTTTCTGACTTACTACAAGCCACGTGATTACTTCTAGACTCATCTACGGGGCTGCAAATGGCATTTTGTCCTTTTTTCCCTTGGCTTCTCTTCTGCCTTTGCGGGGTCCATTTTCAACAATGTGATTCCCTGAGGGTTGTGGATTAGCTGACCTGGGCAGCCTTACCCTGCCGGCCTGCCCTCCCCAGGTGTGCCTCGTTGAGGTCAATATAAACAGCGCTCCAGGCAGCAATAGCCCCTGAAGCTGTGCCTGACTCCATATTCTCTGCCCCGTCAGCAGTCTCGGGGCTGTGCTGGTGGGAGGGAGTGAGGGGCCACAGCTTTGTGGGTGGCCCGGTGTGAGTGGGGTTCTGCTGGCCTTTCTGCAGGAGATGCCAGGCTGCCGCCTGTAAAGAAGAGGATGTGTCACCCATACATTCCGCTGGAATTTCTCTCCGGACAGAGGTGAGGAAGGAAAAAAGCAGTGGGGCCCGGGACAGGAGGGGTATCTCAGGCAGGGCAATGGAAAGCTTCTGGAAGAGTGCCCGGGGCCAGGACCACCCTGGCTGGCCTGCAGGCACCAAGTTGGCCTGCGTGCTGTCGCTGGTGTGGCTCCACGGTCCTTCCTCTAGGCTTTCAAGCCCTTGTACATATTCAGGTGTTTTACCTGGAAAGGGTGGGAACAGTTCAGCAGCAGCTGGCCTGGGGCTCAGCTCACGTTTACTCACAGATGCCTCGGCACGGTCCCCCAGCTTTGCAATGAGGACGCTCCTTGTGTGGGGGGTGGGTTGCTGGCTGTAATGGGAGATGGTTCCCCACATCTGACCAATTTCAGAATTGTTTACCACTGGAGCAAGTGCCCTGATAGGGCTTTCCTCTGTATAACTCCTGGGTTCAGGTTTTTTTTTTCTTTTATGGTTCAAGTTAGATTTTATTCCCCTTTTATGTATTTATAGATATAAGCATGGAAATAATTCATTCCTATAAATACATCTGTGTGACGGGAAGAATTTTTTCTGTTTTATTTTTAAATTTTATTTTTTAAAATTTTGAAATTTAATTTTATTTATGTTTTTATACAGCAGGTTATTATTAGTTATGTATTTTATGCATATACATGTATACAGGTCAATCCCAATCTCCCAACTCATCCCACCACCACCACCCCATGGCTTCCCACACTTGGTGTCCATACGTTTGTTCTCTACCTCTGTGTCTCTATTTCTTCCCTGCAAACCAGTTCATCTGTATCATTTTTAGGCTCCACATATATGCATTAATATACAATATTTGTTTTCCTCTTTGTGACTTACTTCATTCTGTATGACAGTCTCTCGATCCATCGATGTCTCTACAAATGACCCAGTTTCATTCCGTTTTATGGTCGAGTAATATTCCATTTTATATATGTACCACATCTTTATCCATTCATCTGTCTGTGGGCATTTAGGTTGCTTCCATTACCTGGCTATTGTAAATAGTGCTGCAACGAACATTGTGGTGAATGTGCCTTTTTGAAATACGGTTTTCTCTGGGTATATGCCCAGAAGTGGGATTGCTGGATCAGATGGTAATTCTATTTCTAATTTTTTTAAGGAAACTCCATACTGTTCTCCATAGTGACTGTATCAATTTACATTCCCACCAATAGTGGAAGAGGGCTCCTTTTGTCCACACCCTCCCCAGAATTGGTTGTTTGTAGATTTTCTGATGATGCCGATTCTAACAGGTGTGAGGTGATACCTCATTGTAGTTTTGATTTGCATTTCTCTAATAATTAGTGCTGTTGAGCAGCTTTTCATGTGCGTCTTGGCCATCTCTTTGTCTCCTTTGAAGAAACGTCTCTTTAGATCTTCTGCCCATTTTTTTTGGGTTGTTTGTTTTTTTAATATTAAGCTGCATGAGCTGTTTATATATATTGGAGATTAAACCTCTGTCCATTGATACGTCTGCAACGATTTTCGCCCATTCTGAGGGATGCCTTTTTCCATTCCCGTGTTTTTTAACAAAAAAGGAAAGAAAGGAAAAGAAGCAGAACACTAATGTGCGTAAAATATGCCTTTTGAAACGGTCGTTTTGAAATATGGACGTCCTTTGAACTTTTTGGTCGATATGTGACCCCAGGATTTGTTTTCAGGGCAGGTGTCATTTACAGGCCTGCAATGATTTTGAATATCAACTGACCATTAGCGTTGGGATTAAAGCTGCTGTTGTGTGAAACGGCCACAAGGTGGCAGCAGTTCACCCTTACCAAATCTGGTTACTAGGGCAAGAGAGCCTCAGTGGAAGTGGTGTTCTAGATTCGAATTTAGAATGGAATGTGCCAGGAGAAAGCCCCTCACGTTTGTCTCACTACATCTTGTTCATGTTTTTAATTTAATTTTTTTTTATTTTTTATTACAGCAAGTTTGATTACAATGTTTGGCTTGTTGTAGGTGTGGAAGATGTGGTTCTTTTACACATATACAGATGTCTGTTCTTCCTGGGATCCTTTTCCCATGTACGTTATGACAGAATGTTGAGTAGTCCTCTCTTGGTATTCTGTAGGTCTTTGGTGATTATATATGTCACCTGTGTTTGTATATGTCTGTTAACCCCGATATCGTAATGAAACCAATCCTCACACCTTTCCATTGGTGAACCATAAGTTTGTTTAATGAATCTGTGATTGCCCTTCTCCGTGGAAATATCTGCCCTGGTATCCATTTTTAGGTAACACCTCTAAGTGATATGATATGTGTCTTTCACTTTCTGACTTACTACAAGCCACGTGATTACTTCTAGACTCATCTACGGGGCTGCAAATGGCATTTTGTCCTTTTTTCCCTTGGCTTCTCTTCTGCCTTTGCGGGGTCCATTTTCAACAATGTGATTCCCTGAGGGTTGTGGATTAGCTGAACTGGGCAGCCTTACCCTTCCGGCCTGCCCTCCCCAGGTGTGCCTCGTTGAGGTCAATATAAACAGCGCTCCAGGCAGCAATAGCCCCTGAAGCTGTGCCTGACTCCATATTCTCTGCCCCGTCAGCAGTCTCGGGGCTGTGCTGGTGGGAGGGAGTGAGGGGCCACAGCTTTGTGGGTGGCCCGGTGTGAGTGGGGTTCTGCTGGCCTTTCTGCAGGAGATGCCAGGCTGCCGCCTGTAAAGAAGAGGATGTGTCACCCATACCTTGCGCTGGAATTTCTCTCCGGACAGAGGTGAGGAAGGAAAAAAGCAGTGGGGCCCGGGACAGGAGGGGTATCTCAGGCAGGGCAATGGAAAGCTTCTGGAAGAGCGCCCGGGGCCAGGACCACCCGTGGCTGGCCTGCAGGCACCAAGTTGGCCTGCGTGCTGTCGCTGGTGTGGCTCCACGGTCCTTCCTCTAGGCTTTCAAGCCCTTGTACATATTCAGGTGTTTTACCTGGAAAGGGTGGGAACAGTTCAGCAGCAGCTGGCCTGGGGCTCAGCTCACGTTTACTCACAGATGCCTCGGCACGGTCCCCCAGCTTTGCAATGAGGACGCTCCTTGCGTGGGGGGTGGGTTGCTGGCTGTAATGGGAGATGGTTCCCCACCTCTGACCAATTTCAGAATTGTTTACCACTGGAGCAAGTGCCCTGATAGGGCTTTCCTCTGTATAACTCCTGGGTTCAGGTTTTTTTTTTTCTTTTATGGTTCAAGTTAGATTTTATTCCCCTTTTATGTATTTATAGATATAAGCATGGAAATAATTCATTCCTATAAATACATCTGTGTGACGGGAAGAATTTTTTCTGTTGTATTTTTAAATTTTATTTTTTAAAATTTTGAAATTTAATTTTATTTATGTTTTTATACAGCAGGTTATTATTAGTTATGTATTTTATGCATATACATGTATACAGGTCAATCCCAATCTCCCAACTCATCCCACCACCACCACCCCATGGCTTCCCACACTTGGTGTCCATACGTTTGTTCTCTACCTCTGTGTCTCTATTTCTTCCCTGCAAACCAGTTCATCTGTATCATTTTTAGGCTCCACATATATGCATTAATATACAATATTTGTTTTCCTCTTTGTGACTTACTTCATTCTGTATGACAGTCTCTCGATCCATCGATGTCTCTACAAATGACCCAGTTTCATTCCTTTTTATGGCCGAGTCATATTCCATTTTATATATGTACCACATCTTTATCCATTCATCTGTCTGTGGGCATTTAGGTTGCTTCCATTACCTGGCTATTGTAAATAGTGCTGCAACGAACATTGTGGTGAATGTGCCTTGTTGAAATACGGTTTTCTCTGGGTATATGCCCAGAAGTGGGATTGCTGGATCAGATGGTAATTCTATTTCTAATTTTTTTAAGGAAACTCCATACTGTTCTCCATAGTGACTGTATCAATTTACATTCCCACCAATAGTGGAAGAGGGCTCCTTTTGTCCACACCCTCCCCAGAATTGGTTGTTTGTAGATTTTCTGATGATGCCGATTCTAACAGGTGTGAGGTGATACCTCATTGTAGTTTTGATTTGCATTTCTCTAATAATTAGTGCTGTTGAGCAGCTTTTCATGTGCGTCTTGGCCATCTCTGTGTCTCCTATGAAGAAACGTCTCTTTAGATCTTCTGCCCATTTTTTTGGGGTTGTTTGTTTTTTTAATATTAAGCTGCATGAGCTGTTTATATATATTGGAGATTAAACCTCTGTCCATTGATTCGTCTGCAACGATTTTCGCCCATTCTGAGGAATGCCTTTTTCCATTCCCGTGATTTTTAACAAAAAAGGAAAGAAAGGAAAAGAAGCAGAACACTAATGTGCGTAAAATATGCCTTTTGAAACGGTCGTTTTGAAATATGGACGTCCTTTGAATTTTTTGGTCGATATGTGACCCCAGGATTTGTTTTCAGGGCAAGTGTCATTTACAGGCCTGCAATGATTTTGAATATCAACTGACCATTAGCGTTGGGATTAAAGCTGCTGTTGTGTGAAACGGCCACAAGGTGGCAGCAGTTCACCCTTACCAAATCTGGTTACTAGGGCAAGAGAGCCTCAGTGGAAGTGGTGTTCTAGATTCGAATTTAGAATGGAATGTGCCAGGAGAAAGCCCCTCACGTTTGTCTCACTGCATCTTGTTCGTGTGTTTAATTTAATTTTTTTTATTTTTTATTACAGCAAGTTTGATTACAATGTTTGGCTTGTTGTAGGTGTGGAAGATGTGGTTCTTTTACACATATACAGATGTCTGTTCTTCCTGGGATCCTTTTCCCATGTACGTTATGACAGAATGTTGAGTAGTCCTCTCTTGGTATTCTGTAGGTCTTTGGTGATTATATATGTCACCTGTGTTTGTATATGTCTGTTAACCCCGATATCGTAATGAAACCAATCCTCACACCTTTCCATTGGTGAACCATAAGTTTGTTTAATGAATCTGTGATTGCCCTTCTCCGTGGAAATATCTGCCCTGGTATCCATTTTTAGGTAACACCTCTAAGTGATATGATATGTGTCTTTCACTTTCTGACTTACTACAAGCCACGTGATTACTTCTAGACTCATCTACGGGGCTGCAAATGGCATTTTGTCCTTTTTTCCCTTGGCTTCTCTTCTGCCTTTGCGGGGTCCATTTTCAACAATGTGATTCCCTGAGGGTTGTGGATTAGCTGACCTGGGCAGCCTTACCCTGCCGGCCTGCCCTCCCCAGGTGTGCCTCGTTGAGGTCAATATAAACAGCGCTCCAGGCAGCAATAGCCCCTGAAGCTGTGCCTGACTCCATATTCTCTGCCCCGTCAGCAGTCTCGGGGCTGTGCTGGTGGGAGGGAGTGAGGGGCCACAGCTTTGTGGGTGGCCCGGTGTGAGTGGGGTTCTGCTGGCCTTTCTGCAGGAGATGCCAGGCTGCCGCCTGTAAAGAAGAGGATGTGTCACCCATACCTTCCGCTGGAATTTCTCTCCGGACAGAGGTGAGGAAGGAAAAAAGCAGTGGGGCCCGGGACAGGAGGGGTATCTCAGGCAGGGCAATGGAAAGCTTCTGGAAGAGCGCCCGGGGCCAGGACCACCCTGGCTGGCCTGCAGGCACCAAGTTGGCCTGCGTGCTGTCGCTGGTGTGGCTCCACGGTCCTTCCTCTAGGCTTTCAAGCCCTTGTACATATTCAGGTGTTTTACCTGGAAAGGGTGGGAACAGTTCAGCAGCAGCTGGCCTGGGGCTCAGCTCACGTTTACTCACAGATGCCTCGGCACGGTCCCCCAGCTTTGCAATGAGGACGCTCCTTGCGTGGGGGGTGCGTTGCTGGCTGTAATGGGAGATGATTCCCCACCTCTGACCAATTTCAGAATTGTTTACCACTGGAGCAAGTGCCCTGATAGGGTTTTCCTCTGTATAACTCCTGGGATCGGTTTTTTTTTTTTCTTTTATGGTTCAAGTTAGATTTTATTCCCCTTTTATGTATTTATAGATATAAGCATGGAAATAATTCATTCCTATAAATACATCTGTGTGACGGGAAGAATTTTTTCTGTTTTATTTTTAAATTTTATTTTTTAAAATTTTGAAATTTAATTTTATTTATGTTTTTATACAGCAGGTTATTATTAGTTATGTATTTTATGCATATACATGTATACAGGTCAATCCCAATCTCCCAACTCATCCCACCACCACCACCCCATGGCTTCCCACACTTGGTGTCCATACGTTTGTTCTCTACCTCTGTGTCTCTATTTCTTCCCTGCAAACCAGTTCATCTGTATCATTTTTAGGCTCCACATATATGCATTAATATACAATATTTGTTTTCCTCTTTCTGACTTACTTCATTCTGTATGACAGTCTCTCGATCCATCGATGTCTCTACAAATGACCCAGTTTCATTCCTTTTTATGGCCGAGTCATATTCCATTTTATATATGTACCACATCTTTATCCATTCATCTGTCTGTGGGCATTTAGGTTGCTTCCATTACCTGGCTATTGTAAATAGTGCTGCAACGAACATTGTGGTGAATGTGCCTTGTTGAAATACGGTTTTCTCTGGGTATATGCCCAGAAGTGGGATTGCTGGATCAGATGGTAATTCTATTTCTAATTTTTTTAAGGAAACTCCATACTGTTCTCCATAGTGACTGTATCAATTTACATTCCCACCAATAGTGGAAGAGGGCTCCTTTTGTCCACACCCTCCCCAGAATTGGTTGTTTGTAGATTTTCTGATGATGCCGATTCTAACAGGTGTGAGGTGATACCTCATTGTAGTTTTGATTTGCATTTCTCTAATAATTAGTGCTGTTGAGCAGCTTTTCATGTGCGTCTTGGCCATCTCTGTGTCTCCTTTGAAGAAACGTCTCTTTAGATCTTCTGCCCATTTTTTTGGGGTTGTTTGTTTTTTTAATATTAAGCTGCATGAGCTGTTTATATATATTGGAGATTAAACCTCTGTCCATTGATTCGTCTGCAACGATTTTCGCCCATTCTGAGGAATGCCTTTTTCCATTCCCGTGTTTTTTAACAAAAAAGGAAAGAAAGGAAAAGAAGCAGAACACTAATGTGCGTAAAATATGCCTTTTGAAACGGTCGTTTTGAAATATGGACGTCCTTTGAAATTTTTGGTCGATATGTGACCCCAGGATTTGTTTTCAGGGCAGGTGTCATTTACAGGCCTGCAATGATTTTGAATATCAACTGACCAATAGCGTTGGGATTAAATCTGCTGTTGTGTGAAACGGCCACAAGGTGGCAGCAGTTCACCCTTACCAAATCTGGTTACTAGGGCAAGAGAGCCTCAGTGGAAGTGGTGTTCTAGATTCGAATTTAGAATGGAATGTGCCAGGAGAAAGCCCCTCACGTTTGTCTCACTGCATCTTGTTCGTGTTTTTAATTTAATTTTTTTTTATTTTTTATTACAGCAAGTTTGATTACAATGTTTGGCTTGTTGTAGGTGTGGAAGATGTGGTTCTTTTACACATATACAGATGTCTGTTCTTCCTGGGATCCTTTTCCCATGTACGTTATGACAGAATGTTGAGTAGTCCTCTCTTGGTATTCTGTAGGTCTTTGGTGATTATATATGTCACCTGTGTTTGTATATGTCTGTTAACCCCGATATCGTAATGAAACCAATCCTCACACCTTTCCATTGGTGAACCATAAGTTTGTTTAATGAATCTGTGATTGCCCTTCTCCGTGGAAATATCTGCCCTGGTATCCATTTTTAGGTAACACCTCTAAGTGATATGATATGTGTCTTTCACTTTCTGACTTACTACAAGCCACGTGATTACTTCTAGACTCATCTACGGGGCTGCAAATGGCATTTTGTCCTTTTTTCCCTTGGCTTCTCTTCTGCCTTTGCGGGGTCCATTTTCAACAATGTGATTCCCTGAGGGTTGTGGATTAGCTGACCTGGACAGCCTTACCCTGCCGGCCTGCCCTCCCCAGGTGTGCCTCGTTGAGGTCAATATAAACAGCGCTCCAGGCAGCAATAACCCCTGAAGCTGTGCCTGACTCCATATTCTCTGCCCCGTCAGCAGTCTCGGGGCTGTGCAGGTGGGAGGGAGTGAGGGGCCACAGCTTTGTGGGTGGCCCGGTGTGAGTGGGGTTCTGCTGGCCTTTCTGCAGGAGATGCCAGGCTGCCGCCTGTAAAGAAGAGGATGTGTCACCCATACCTTCCGCTGGAATTTCTCTCCGGACAGAGGTGAGGAAAGAAAAAAGCAGTGGGGCCCGGGACAGGAGGGGTATCTCAGGCAGGGCAATGGAAAGCTTCTGGAAGAGCGCCCGGGGCCAGGACCACCCTGGCTGGCCTGCAGGCACCAAGTTGGCCTGCGTGCTGTCGCTGGTGTGGCTCCACGGTCCTTCCTCTAGGCTTTCAAGCCCTTGTACATATTCAGGTGTTTTACCTGGAAAGGGTGGGAACAGTACAGCAGCAGCTGGCCTGGGGCTCAGCTCACGTTTACTCACAGATGCCTCGGCACGGTCCCCCAGCTTTGCAATGAGGACGCTCCTTGCGTGGGGGGTGCGTTGCTGGCTGTAATGGGAGATGATTCCCCACCTCTGACCAATTTCAGAATTGTTTACCACTGGAGCAAGTGCCCTGATAGGGTTTTCCTCTGTATAACTCCTGGGATCAGGTTTTTTTTTTTCTTTTATGGTTCAAGTTAGATTTTATTCCCCTTTTATGTATTTATAGATATAAGCATGGAAATAATTCATTCCTATAAATACATCTGTGTGACGGGAAGAATTTTTTCTGTTTTATTTTTAAATTTTATTTTTTAAAATTTTGAAATTTAATTTTATTTATGTTTTTATACAGCAGGTTATTATTAGTTATGTATTTTATGCATATACATGTATACAGGTCAATCCCAATCTCCCAACTCATCCCACCACCACCACCCCATGGCTTCCCACACTTGGTGTCCATACGTTTGTTCTCTACCTCTGTGTCTCTATTTCTTCCCTGCAAACCAGTTCATCTGTATCATTTTTAGGCTCCACATATATGCATTAATATACAATATTTGTTTTCCTCTTTCTGACTTACTTCATTCTGTATGACAGTCTCTCGATCCATCGATGTCTCTACAAATGACCCAGTTTCATTCCTTTTTATGGCCGAGTCATATTCCATTTTATATATGTACCACATCTTTATCCATTCATCTGTCTGTGGGCATTTAGGTTGCTTCCATTACCTGGCTATTGTAAATAGTGCTGCAACGAACATTGTGGTGAATGTGCCTTGTTGAAATACGGTTTTCTCTGGGTATATGCCCAGAAGTGGGATTGCTGGATCAGATGGTAATTCTATTTCTAATTTTTTTAAGGAAACTCCATACTGTTCTCCATAGTGACTGTATCAATTTACATTCCCACCAATAGTGGAAGAGGGCTCCTTTTGTCCACACCCTCCCCAGAATTGGTTGTTTGTAGATTTTCTGATGATGCCGATTCTAACAGGTGTGAGGTGATACCTCATTGTAGTTTGATTTGCATTTCTCTAATAATTAGTGCTGTTGAGCAGCTTTTCATGTGCGTCTTGGCCATCTCTGTGTCTCCTTTGAAGAAACGTCTCTTTAGATCTTCTGCCCATTTTTTTGGGGTTGTTTGTTTTTTTAATATTAAGCTGCATGAGCTGTTTATATATATTGGAGATTAAACCTCTGTCCATTGATTCGTCTGCAACGATTTTCGCCCATTCTGAGGAATGCCTTTTTCCATTCCCGTGATTTTTAACAAAAAAGGAAAGAAAGGAAAAGAAGCAGAACACTAATGTGCGTAAAATATGCCTTTTGAAACGGTCGTTTTGAAATATGGACGTCCTTTGAATTTTTTGGTCGATATGTGACCCCAGGATTTGTTTTCAGGGCAGGTGTCATTTACAGGCCTGCAATGATTTTGAATATCAACTGACCATTAGCGTTGGGATTAAAGCTGCTGTTGTGTGAAACGGCCACAAGGTGGCAGCAGTTCACCCTTACCAAATCTGGTTACTAGGGCAAGAGAGCCTCAGTGGAAGTGGTGTTCTAGATTCGAATTTAGAATGGAATGTGCCAGGAGAAAGCCCCTCACGTTTGTCTCACTGCATCTTGTTCGTGTGTTTAATTTAATTTTTTTTATTTTTTATTACAGCAAGTTTGATTACAATGTTTGGCTTGTTGTAGGTGTGGAAGATGTGGTTCTTTTACACATATACAGATGTCTGTTCTTCCTGGGATCCTTTTCCCATGTACGTTATGACAGAATGTTGAGTAGTCCTCTCTTGGTATTCTGTAGGTCTTTGGTGATTATATATGTCACCTGTGTTTGTATATGTCTGTTAACCCCGATATCGTAATGAAACCAATCCTCACACCTTTCCATTGGTGAACCATAAGTTTGTTTAATGAATCTGTGATTGCCCTTCTCCGTGGAAATATCTGCCCTGGTATCCATTTTTAGGTAACACCTCTAAGTGATATGATATGTGTCTTTCACTTTCTGACTTACTACAAGCCACGTGATTACTTCTAGACTCATCTACGGGGCTGCAAATGGCATTTTGTCCTTTTTTCCCTTGGCTTCTCTTCTGCCTTTGCGGGGTCCATTTTCAACAATGTGATTCCCTGAGGGTTGTGGATTAGCTGACCTGGGCAGCCTTACCCTGCCGGCCTGCCCTCCCCAGGTGTGCCTCGTTGAGGTCAATATAAACAGCGCTCCAGGCAGCAATAGCCCCTGAAGCTGTGCCTGACTCCATATTCTCTGCCCCGTCAGCAGTCTCGGGGCTGTGCTGGTGGGAGGGAGTGAGGGGCCACAGCTTTGTGGGTGGCCCGGTGTGAGTGGGGTTCTGCTGGCCTTTCTGCAGGAGATGCCAGGCTGCCGCCTGTAAAGAAGAGGATGTGTCACCCATACCTTCCGCTGGAATTTCTCTCCGGACAGAGGTGAGGAAGGAAAAAAGCAGTGGGGCCCGGGACAGGAGGGGTATCTCAGGCAGGGCAATGGAAAGCTTCTGGAAGAGCGCCCGGGGCCAGGACCACCCTGGCTGGCCTGCAGGCACCAAGTTGGCCTGCGTGCTGTCGCTGGTGTGGCTCCACGGTCCTTCCTCTAGGCTTTCAAGCCCTTGTACATATTCAGGTGTTTTACCTGGAAAGGGTGGGAACAGTTCAGCAGCAGCTGGCCTGGGGCTCAGCTCACGTTTACTCACAGATGCCTCGGCACGGTCCCCCAGCTTTGCAATGAGGACGCTCCTTGCGTGGGGGGTGCGTTGCTGGCTGTAATGGGAGATGGTTCCCCACATCTGACCAATTTCAGAATTGTTTACCACTGGAGCAAGTGCACTGATAGGGTTTTCCTCTGTATAACTCCTGGGATCAGGTTTTTTTTTTTTCTTTTATGGTTCAAGTTAGATTTTATTCCCCTTTTATGTATTTATAGATATAAGCATGGAAATAATTCATTCCTATAAATACATCTGTGTGACGGGAAGAATTTATTCTGTTTTATTTTTAAATTTTATTTTTTAAAATTTTGAAATTTAATTTTATTTATGTTTTTATACAGCAGGTTATTATTAGTTATGTATTTTATGCATATACATGTATACAGGTCAATCCCAATCTCCCAACTCATCCCACCACCACCACCCCATGGCTTCCCACACTTGGTGTCCATACGTTTGTTCTCTACCTCTGTGTCTCTATTTCTTCCCTGCAAACCAGTTCATCTGTATCATTTTTAGGCTCCACATATATGCATTAATATACAATATTTGTTTTCCTCTTTCTGACTTACTTCATTCTGTATGACAGTCTCTCGATCCATCGATGTCTCTACAAATGACCCAGTTTCATTCCGTTTTATGGCCGAGTCATATTCCATTTTATATATGTACCACATCTTTATCCATTCATCTGTCTGTGGGCATTTAGGTTGCTTCCATTACCTGGCTATTGTAAATAGTGCTGCAACGAACATTGTGGTGAATGTGCCTTGTTGAAATACGGTTTTCTCTGGGTATATGCCCAGAAGTGGGATTGCTGGATCAGATGGTAATTCTATTTCTAATTTTTTTAAGGAAACTCCATACTGTTCTCCATAGTGACTGTATCAATTTACATTCCCACCAATAGTGGAAGAGGGCTCCTTTTGTCCACACCCTCCCCAGAATTGGTTGTTTGTAGATTTTCTGATGATGCCGATTCTAACAGGTGTGAGGTGATACCTCATTGTAGTTTTGATTTGCATTTCTCTAATAATTAGTGCTGTTGAGCAGCTTTTCATGTGCGTCTTGGCCATCTCTGTGTCTCCTTTGAAGAAACGTCTCTTTAGATCTTCTGCCCATTTTTTTGGGGTTGTTTGTTTTTTTTAATATTAAGCTGCATGAGCTGTTTATATATATTGGAGATTAAACCTCTGTCCATTGATTCGTCTGCAACGATTTTCGCCCATTCTGAGGGATGCCTTTTTCCATTCCCGTGTTTTTTAACAAAAAGGAAAGAAAGGAAAAGAAGCAGAACACTAATGTGCGTAAAATATGCCTTTTGAAACGGTCGTTTTGAAATATGGACGTCCTTTGAAATTTTTGGTCGATATGTGACCCCAGGATTTGTTTTCAGGGCAGGTGTCATTTACAGGCCTGCAATGATTTTGAATATCAACTGACCATTAGCGTTGGGATTAAAGCTGCTGTTGTGTGGAACGTCCACAAGGTGGCAGCAGTTCACCCTTACCAAATCTGGTTACTAGGGCAAGAGAGCCTCAGTGGAAGTGGTGTTCTAGATTCGAATTTAGAATGGAATGTGCCAGGAGAAATCCCCTCACGTTTGTCTCACTACATCTTGTTCGTGTTTTTTAATTTATTTTTTTTTATTTTTTATTACAGCAAGTTTGATTACAATGTTTGGCTTGTTGTAGGTGTGGAAGATGTGGTTCTTTTACACATATACAGATGTCTGTTCTTCCTGGGATCCTTTTCCCATGTACGTTATGACAGAATGTTGAGTAGTCCTCTCTTGGTATTCTGTAGGTCTTTGGTGATTATATATGTCACCTGTGTTTGTATATGTCTGTTAACCCCGATATCGTAATGAAACCAATCCTCACACCTTTCCATTGGTGAACCATAAGTTTGTTTAATGAATCTGTGATTGCCCTTCTCCGTGGAAATATCTGCCCTGGTATCCATTTTTAGGTAACACCTCTAAGTGATATGATATGTGTCTTTCACTTTCTGACTTACTACAAGCCACGTGATTACTTCTAGACTCATCTACGGGGCTGCAAATGGCATTTTGTCCTTTTTTCCCTTGGCTTCTCTTCTGCCTTTGCGGGGTCCATTTTCAACAATGTGATTCCCTGAGGGTTGTGGATTAGCTGACCTGGGCAGCCTTACCCTGCCGGCCTGCCCTCCCCAGGTGTGCCTCGTTGAGGTCAATATAAACAGCGCTCCAGGCAGCAATAGCCCCTGAAGCTGTGCCTGACTCCATATTCTCTGCCCCGTCAGCAGTCTCGGGGCTGTGCTGGTGGGAGGGAGTGAGGGGCCACAGCTTTGTGGGTGGCCCGGTGTGAGTGGGGTTCTGCTGGCCTTTCTGCAGGAGATGCCAGGCTGCCGCCTGTAAAGAAGAGGATGTGTCACCCATACCTTCCGCTGGAATTTCTCTCCGGACAGAGGTGAGGAAGGAAAAAAGCAGTGGGGCCCGGGACACGAGGGGTATCTCAGGCAGGGCAATGGAAAGCTTCTGGAAGAGTGCCCGGGGCCAGGACCACCCTGGCTGGCCTGCAGGCACCAAGTTGGCCTGCGTGCTGTCGCTGGTGTGGCTCCACGGTCCTTCCTCTAGGCTTTCAAGCCCTTGTACATATTCAGGTGTTTTACCTGGAAAGGGTGGGAACAGTTCAGCAGCAGCTGGCCTGGGGCTCAGCTCACGTTTACTCACAGATGCCTCGGCACGGTCCCCCAGCTTTGCAATGAGGACGCTCCTTGCGTGGGGGGTGGGTTGCTGGCTGTAATGGGAGATGGTTCCCCACCTCTGACCAATTTCAGAATTGTTTACCACTGGAGCAAGTGCCCTGATAGGGCTTTCCTCTGTATAACTCCTGGGTTCAGGTTTTTTTTTTTTCTTTTATGGTTCAAGTTAGATTTTATTCCCCTTTTATGTATTTATAGATATAAGCATGGAAATAATTCATTCCTATAAATACATCTGTGTGACGGGAAGAATTTTTTCTGTTGTATTTTTAAATTTTATTTTTTAAAATTTTGAAATTTAATTTTATTTATGTTTTTATACAGCAGGTTATTATTAGTTATGTATTTTATGCATATACATGTATACAGGTCAATCCCAATCTCCCAACTCATCCCACCACCACCACCCCATGGCTTCCCACACTTGGTGTCCATACGTTTGTTCTCTACCTCTGTGTCTCTATTTCTTCCCTGCAAACCAGTTCATCTGTATCATTTTTAGGCTCCACATATATGCATTAATATACAATATTTGTTTTCCTCTTTCTGACTTACTTCATTCTGTATGACAGTCTCTCGATCCATCGATGTCTCTACAAATGACCCAGTTTCATTCCTTTTTATGGCCGAGTCATATTCCATTTTATATATGTACCACATCTTTATCCATTCATCTGTCTGTGGGCATTTAGGTTGCTTCCATTACCTGGCTATTGTAAATAGTGCTGCAACGAACATTGTGGTGAATGTGCCTTGTTGAAATACGGTTTTCTCTGGGTATATGCCCAGAAGTGGGATTGCTGGATCAGATGGTAATTCTATTTCTAATTTTTTTAAGGAAACTCCATACTGTTCTCCATAGTGACTGTATCAATTTACATTCCCACCAATAGTGGAAGAGGGCTCCTTTTGTCCACACCCTCCCCAGAATTGGTTGTTTGTAGATTTTCTGATGATGCCGATTCTAACAGGTGTGAGGTGATACCTCATTGTAGTTTTGATTTGCATTTCTCTAATAATTAGTGCTGTTGAGCAGCTTTTCATGTGCGTCTTGGCCATCTCTGTGTCTCCTTTGAAGAAACGTCTCTTTAGATCTTCTGCCCATTTTTTTTGGGTTGTTTGTTTTTTTAATATTAAGCTGCATGAGCTGTTTATATATATTGGAGATGAAACCTCTGTCCATTGATTCGTCTGCAACGATTTTCGCCCATTCTGAGGAATGCCTTTTTCCATTCCCGTGTTTTTTAACAAAAAAGGAAAGAAAGGAAAAGAAGCAGAACACTAATGTGCGTAAAATATGCCTTTTGAAACGGTCGTTTTGAAATATGGACGTCCTTTGAAATTTTTGGTCGATATGTGACCCCAGGATTTGTTTTCAGGGCAGGTGTCATTTACAGGCCTGCAATGATTTTGAATATCAACTGACCAATAGCGTTGGGATTAAATCTGCTGTTGTGTGAAACGGCCACAAGGTGGCAGCAGTTCACCCTTACCAAATCTGGTTACTAGGGCAAGAGAGCCTCAGTGGAAGTGGTGTTCTAGATTCGAATTTAGAATGGAATGTGCCAGGAGAAAGCCCCTCACGTTTGTCTCACTGCATCTTGTTCGTGTTTTTAATTTCATTTTTTTTTATTTTTTATTACAGCAAGTTTGATTACAATGTTTGGCTTGTTGTAGGTGTGGAAGATGTGGTTCTTTTACACATATACAGATGTCTGTTCTTCCTGGGATCCTTTTCCCATGTACGTTATGACAGAATGTTGAGTAGTCCTCTCTTGGTATTCTGTAGGTCTTTGGTGATTATATATGTCACCTGTGTTTGTATATGTCTGTTAACCCCGATATCGTAATGAAACCAATCCTCACACCTTTCCATTGGTGAACCATAAGTTTGTTTAATGAATCTGTGATTGCCCTTCTCCGTGGAAATATCTGCCCTGGTATCCATTTTTAGGTAACACCTCTAAGTGATATGATATGTGTCTTTCACTTTCTGACTTACTACAAGCCACGTGATTACTTCTAGACTCATCTACGGGGCTGCAAATGGCATTTTGTCCTTTTTTCCCTTGGCTTCTCTTCTGCCTTTGCGGGGTCCATTTTCAACAATGTGATTCCCTGAGGGTTGTGGATTAGCTGACCTGGGCAGCCTTACCCTGCCGGCCTGCCCTCCCCAGGTGTGCCTCGTTGAGGTCAATATAAACAGCGCTCCAGGCAGCAATAGCCCCTGAAGCTGTGCCTGACTCCATATTCTCTGCCCCGTCAGCAGTCTCGGGGCTGTGCTGGTGGGAGGGAGTGAGGGGCCACAGCTTTGTGGGTGGCCCGGTGTGAGTGGGGTTCTGCTGGCCTTTCTGCAGGAGATGCCAGGCTGCCGCCTGTAAAGAAGAGGATGTGTCACCCATACCTTCCGCTGGAATTTCTCTCCGGACAGAGGTGAGGAAGGAAAAAAGCAGTGGGGCCCGGGACAGGAGGGGTATCTCAGGCAGGGCAATGGAAAGCTTCTGGAAGAGCGCCCGGGGCCAGGACCACCCTGGCTGGCCTGCAGGCACCAAGTTGGCCTGCGTGCTGTCGCTGGTGTGGCTCCACGGTCCTTCCTCTAGGCTTTCAAGCCCTTGTACATATTCAGGTGTTTTACCTGGAAAGGGTGGGAA
This sequence comes from Mesoplodon mirus, assembly GCF_964341445.2. Taxonomy (NCBI): domain Eukaryota; kingdom Metazoa; phylum Chordata; class Mammalia; order Artiodactyla; family Ziphiidae; genus Mesoplodon; species Mesoplodon mirus. The sequence continues at coordinate 179,456 of NW_028295801.1, read as the reverse complement.
CAGTACAGCAGCAGCTGGCCTGGGGCTCAGCTCACGTTTACTCACAGATGCCTCGGCACGGTCCCCCAGCTTTGCAATGAGGACGCTCCTTGCGTGGGGGGTGCGTTGCTGGCTGTAATGGGAGATGGTTCCCCACCTCTGACCAATTTCAGAATTGTTTACCACTGGAGCAAGTGCCCTGATAGGGTTTTCCTCTGTATAACTCCTGGGATCAGGTTTTTTTTTTCTTTTATGGTTCAAGTTAGATTTTATTCCCCTTTTATGTATTTATAGATATAAGCATGGAAATAATTCATTCCTATAAATACATCTGTGTGACGGGAAGAATTTATTCTGTTTTATTTTTAAATTTTATTTTTTAAAATTTTGAAATTTAATTTTATTTATGTTTTTATACAGCAGGTTATTATTAGTTATGTATTTTATGCATATACATGTATACAGGTCAATCCCAATCTCCCAACTCATCCCACCACCACCACCCCATGGCTTCCCACACTTGGTGTCCATACGTTTGTTCTCTACCTCTGTGTCTCTATTTCTTCCCTGCAAACCAGTTCATCTGTATCATTTTTAGGCTCCACATATATGCATTAATATACAATATTTGTTTTCCTCTTTCTGACTTACTTCATTCTGTATGACAGTCTCTCGATCCATTGATGTCTCTACAAATGACCCAGTTTCATTCCGTTTTATGGCCGAGTCATATTCCATTTTATATATGTACCACATCTTTATCCATTCATCTGTCTGTGGGCATTTAGGTTGCTTCCATTACCTGGCTATTGTAAATAGTGCCGCAACGAACATTGTGGTGAATGTGCCTTGTTGAAATACGGTTTTCTCTGGGTATATGCCCAGAAGTGGGATTGCTGGATCAGATGGTAATTCTATTTCTAATTTTTTTAAGGAAACTCCATACTGTTCTCCATAGTGACTGTATCAATTTACATTCCCACCAATAGTGGAAGAGGGCTCCTTTTGTCCACACCCTCCCCAGAATTGGTTGTTTGTAGATTTTCTGATGATGCTGATTCTAACAGGTGTGAGGTGATACCTCATTGTAGTTTTGATTTGCATTTCTCTAATAATTAGTGCTGTTGAGCAGCTTTTCATGTGCGTCTTGGCCATCTCTGTGTCTCCTTTGAAGAAACGTCTCTTTAGATCTTCTGCCCATTTTTTTGGGGTTGTTTGTTTTTTTTAATATTAAGCTGCATGAGCTGTTTATATATATTGGAGATTAAACCTCTGTCCATTGATTCGTCTGCAACGATTTTCGCCCATTCTGAGGGATGCCTTTTTCCATTCCCGTGTTTTTTAACAAAAAAGGAAAGAAAGGAAAAGAAGCAGAACACTAATGTGCGTAAAATATGCCTTTTGAAACGGTCGTTTTGAAATATGGACGTCCTTTGAAATTTTTGGTCGATATGTGACCCCAGGATTTGTTTTCAGGGCAGGTGTCATTTACAGGCCTGCAATGATTTTGAATATCAACTGACCATTTGCGTTGGGATTAAAGCTGCTGTTGTGTGGAACGTCCACAAGGTGGCAGCAGTTCACCCTTACCAAATCTGGTTACTAGGGCAAGAGAGCCTCAGTGGAAGTGGTGTTCTAGATTCGAATTTAGAATGGAATGTGCCAGGAGAAATCCCCTCACGTTTGTCTCACTACATCTTGTTCGTGTTTTTTAATTTATTTTTTTTTTATTTTTTATTACAGCAAGTTTGATTACAATGTTTGGCTTGTTGTAGGTGTGGAAGATGTGGTTCTTTTACACATATACAGATGTCTGTTCTTCCTGGGATCCTTTTCCCATGTACGTTATGACAGAATGTTGAGTAGTCCTCTCTTGGTATTCTGTAGGTCTTTGGTGATTATATATGTCACCTGTGTTTGTATATGTCTGTTAACCCCGATATCGTAATGAAACCAATCCTCACACCTTTCCATTGGTGAACCATAAGTTTGTTTAATGAATCTGTGATTGCCCTTCTCCGTGGAAATATCTGCCCTGGTATCCATTTTTAGGTAACACCTCTAAGTGATATGATATGTGTCTTTCACTTTCTGACTTACTACAAGCCACGTGATTACTTCTAGACTCATCTACGGGGCTGCAAATGGCATTTTGTCCTTTTTTCCCTTGGCTTCTCTTCTGCCTTTGCGGGGTCCATTTTCAACAATGTGATTCCCTGAGGGTTGTGGATTAGCTGACCTGGGCAGCCTTACCCTGCCGGCCTGCCCTCCCCAGGTGTGCCTCGTTGAGGTCAATATAAACAGCGCTCCAGGCAGCAATAGCCCCTGAAGCTGTGCCTGACTCCATATTCTCTGCCCCGTCAGCAGTCTCGGGGCTGTGCTGGTGGGAGGGAGTGAGGGGCCACAGCTTTGTGGGTGGCCCGGTGTGAGTGGGGTTCTGCTGGCCTTTCTGCAGGAGATGCCAGGCTGCCGCCTGTAAAGAAGAGGATGTGTCACCCATACCTTCCGCTGGAATTTCTCTCCGGACAGAGGTGAGGAAGGAAAAAAGCAGTGGGGCCCGGGACAGGAGGGGTATCTCAGGCAGGGCAATGGAAAGCTTCTGGAAGAGCGCCTGGGGCCAGGACCACCCGTGGCTGGCCTGCAGGCACCAAGTTGGCCTGCGTGCTGTCGCTGGTGTGGCTCCACGGTCCTTCCTCTAGGCTTTCAAGCCCTTGTACATATTCAGGTGTTTTACCTGGAAAGGGTGGGAACAGTTCAGCAGCAGCTGGCCTGGGGCTCAGCTCACGTTTACTCACAGATGCCTCGGCACGGTCCCCCAGCTTTGCAATGAGGACGCTCCTTGCGTGGGGGGTGGGTTGCTGGCTGTAATGGGAGATGGTTCCCCACCTCTGACCAATTTCAGAATTGTTTACCACTGGAGCAAGTGCCCTGATAGGGCTTTCCTCTGTATAACTCCTGGGTTCAGGTTTTTTTTTTTTCTTTTATGGTTCAAGTTAGATTTTATTCCCCTTTTATGTATTTATAGATATAAGCATGGAAATAATTCATTCCTATAAATACATCTGTGTGACGGGAAGAATTTTTTCTGTTGTATTTTTAAATTTTATTTTTTAAAATTTTGAAATTTAATTTTATTTATGTTTTTATACAGCAGGTTATTATTAGTTATGTATTTTATGCATATACATGTATACAGGTCAATCCCAATCTCCCAACTCATCCCACCACCACCACCCCATGGCTTCCCACACTTGGTGTCCATACGTTTGTTCTCTACCTCTGTGTCTCTATTTCTTCCCTGCAAACCAGTTCATCTGTATCATTTTTAGGCTCCACATATATGCATTAATATACAATATTTGTTTTCCTCTTTCTGACTTACTTCATTCTGTATGACAGTCTCTCGATCCATCGATGTCTCTACAAATGACCCAGTTTCATTCCTTTTTATGGCCGAGTCATATTCCATTTTATATATGTACCACATCTTTATCCATTCATCTGTCTGTGGGCATTTAGGTTGCTTCCATTACCTGGCTATTGTAAATAGTGCTGCAACGAACATTGTGGTGAATGTGCCTTGTTGAAATACGGTTTTCTCTGGGTATATGCCCAGAAGTGGGATTGCTGGATCAGATGGTAATTCTATTTCTAATTTTTTTAAGGAAACTCCATACTGTTCTCCATAGTGACTGTATCAATTTACATTCCCACCAATAGTGGAAGAGGGCTCCTTTTGTCCACACCCTCCCCAGAATTGGTTGTTTGTAGATTTTCTGATGATGCCGATTCTAACAGGTGTGAGGTGATACCTCATTGTAGTTTTGATTTGCATTTCTCTAATAATTAGTGCTGTTGAGCAGCTTTTCATGTGCGTCTTGGCCATCTCTGTGTCTCCTTTGAAGAAACGTCTCTTTAGATCTTCTGCCCATTTTTTTGGGGTTGTTTGTTTTTTTAATATTAAGCTGCATGAGCTGTTTATATATATTGGAGATTAAACCTCTGTCCATTGATTCGACTACAACGATTTTCGCCCATTCTGAGGAATGCCTTTTTCCATTCCCGTGATTTTTAACAAAAAAGGAAAGAAAGGAAAAGAAGCAGAACACTAATGTGCGTAAAATATGCCTTTTGAAACGGTCGTTTTGAAATATGGACGTCCTTTGAATTTTTTGGTCGATATGTGACCCCAGGATTTGTTTTCAGGGCAAGTGTCATTTACAGGCCTGCAATGATTTTGAATATCAACTGACCATTAGCGTTGGGATTAAAGCTGCTGTTGTGTGAAACGGCCACAAGGTGGCAGCAGTTCACCCTTACCAAATCTGGTTACTAGGTCAAGAGAGCCTCAGTGGAAGTGGTGTTCTAGATTCGAATTTAGAATGGAATGTGCCAGGAGAAAGCCCCTCACGTTTGTCTCACTGCATCTTGTTCGTGTGTTTAATTTATTTTTTTTTATTTTTTATTACAGCAAGTTTGATTACAATGTTTGGCTTGTTGTAGGTGTGGAAGATGTGGTTCTTTTACACATATACAGATGTCTGTTCTTCCTGGGATCCTTTTCCCATGTACGTTATGACAGAATGTTGAGTAGTCCTCTCTTGGTATTCTGTAGGTCTTTGGTGATTATATATGTCACCTGTGTTTGTATATGTCTGTTAACCCCGATATCGTAATGAAACCAATCCTCACACCTTTCCATTGGTGAACCATAAGTTTGTTTAATGAATCTGTGATTGCCCTTCTCCGTGGAAATATCTGCCCTGGTATCCATTTTTAGGTAACACCTCTAAGTGATATGATATGTGTCTTTCACTTTCTGACTTACTACAAGCCACGTGATTACTTCTAGACTCATCTACGGGGCTGCAAATGGCATTTTGTCCTTTTTTCCCTTGGCTTCTCTTCTGCCTTTGCGGGGTCCATTTTCAACAATGTGATTCCCTGAGGGTTGTGGATTAGCTGACCTGGGCAGCCTTACCCTGCCGGCCTGCCCTCCCCAGGTGTGCCTCGTTGAGGTCAATATAAACAGCGCTCCAGGCAGCAATAGCCCCTGAAGCTGTGCCTGACTCCATATTCTCTGCCCCGTCAGCAGTCTCGGGGCTGTGCTGGTGGGAGGGAGTGAGGGGCCACAGCTTTGTGGGTGGCCCGGTGTGAGTGGGGTTCTGCTGGCCTTTCTGCAGGAGATGCCAGGCTGCCGCCTGTAAAGAAGAGGATGTGTCACCCATACCTTCCGCTGGAATTTCTCTCCGGACAGAGGTGAGGAAGGAAAAAAGCAGTGGGGCCCGGGACAGGAGGGGTATCTCAGGCAGGGCAATGGAAAGCTTCTGGAAGAGCGCCCGGGGCCAGGACCACCCTGGCTGGCCTGCAGGCACCAAGTTGGCCTGCGTGCTGTCGCTGGTGTGGCTCCATGGTCCTTCCTCTAGGCTTTCAAGCCCTTGTACATATTCAGGTGTTTTACCTGGAAAGGGTGGGAACAGTTCAGCAGCAGCTGGCCTGGGGCTCAGCTCACGTTTACTCACAGATGCCTCGGCACGGTCCCCCAGCTTTGCAATGAGGACGCTCCTTGCGTGGGGGGTGCGTTGCTGGCTGTAATGGGAGATGATTCCCCACCTCTGACCAATTTCAGAATTGTTTACCACTGGAGCAAGTGCCCTGATAGGGTTTTCCTCTGTATAACTCCTGGGATCAGGTTTTTTTTTTTTCTTTTATGGTTCAAGTTAGATTTTATTCCCCTTTTATGTATTTATAGATATAAGCATGGAAATAATTCATTCCTATAAATACATCTGTGTGACGGGAAGAATTTTTTCTGTTTTATTTTTAAATTTTATTTTTTAAAATTTTGAAATTTAATTTTATTTATGTTTTTATACAGCAGGTTATTATTAGTTATGTATTTTATGCATATACATGTATACAGGTCAATCCCAATCTCCCAACTCATCCCACCACCACCACCCCATGGCTTCCCACACTTGGTGTCCATACGTTTGTTCTCTACCTCTGTGTCTCTATTTCTTCCCTGCAAACCAGTTCATCTGTATCATTTTTAGGCTCCACATATATGCATTAATATACAATATTTGTTTTCCTCTTTCTGACTTACTTCATTCTGTATGACAGTCTCTCGATCCATCGATGTCTCTACAAATGACCCAGTTTCATTCCTTTTTATGGCCGAGTCATATTCCATTTTATATATGTACCACATCTTTATCCATTCATCTGTCTGTGGGCATTTAGGTTGCTTCCATTACCTGGCTATTGTAAATAGTGCTGCAACGAACATTGTGGTGAATGTGCCTTGTTGAAATACGGTTTTCTCTGGGTATATGCCCAGAAGTGGGATTGCTGGATCAGATGGTAATTCTATTTCTAATTTTTTTAAGGAAACTCCATACTGTTCTCCATAGTGACTGTATCAATTTACATTCCCACCAATAGTGGAAGAGGGCTCCTTTTGTCCACACCCTCCCCAGAATTGGTTGTTTGTAGATTTTCTGATGATGCCGATTCTAACAGGTGTGAGGTGATACCTCATTGTAGTTTTGATTTGCATTTCTCTAATAATTAGTGCTGTTGAGCAGCTTTTCATGTGCGTCTTGGCCATCTCTGTGTCTCCTTTGAAGAAACGTCTCTTTAGATCTTCTGCCCATTTTTTTGGGGTTGTTTGTTTTTTTAATATTAAGCTGCATGAGCTGTTTATATATATTGGAGATTAAACCTCTGTCCATTGATTCGTCTGCAACGATTTTCGCCCATTCTGAGGAATGCCTTTTTCCATTCCCGTGTTTTTTAACAAAAAAGGAAAGAAAGGAAAAGAAGCAGAACACTAATGTGCGTAAAATATGCCTTTTGAAACGGTCGTTTTGAAATATGGACGTCCTTTGAAATTTTTGGTCGATATGTGACCCCAGGATTTGTTTTCAGGGCAGGTGTCATTTACAGGCCTGCAATGATTTTGAATATCAACTGACCAATAGCGTTGGGATTAAATCTGCTGTTGTGTGAAACGGCCACAAGGTGGCAGCAGTTCACCCTTACCAAATCTGGTTACTAGGGCAAGAGAGCCTCAGTGGAAGTGGTGTTCTAGATTCGAATTTAGAATGGAATGTGCCAGGAGAAAGCCCCTCACGTTTGTCTCACTGCATCTTGTTCGTGTTTTTAATTTCATTTTTTTTTTATTTTTTATTACAGCAAGTTTGATTACAATGTTTGGCTTGTTGTAGGTGTGGAAGATGTGGTTCTTTTACACATATACAGATGTCTGTTCTTCCTGGGATCCTTTTCCCATGTACGTTATGACAGAATGTTGAGTAGTCCTCTCTTGGTATTCTGTAGGTCTTTGGTGATTATATATGTCACCTGTGTTTGTATATGTCTGTTAACCCCGATATCGTAATGAAACCAATCCTCACACCTTTCCATTGGTGAACCATAAGTTTGTTTAATGAATCTGTAATTGCCCTTCTCCGTGGAAATATCTGCCCTGGTATCCATTTTTAGGTAACACCTCTAAGTGATATGATATGTGTCTTTCACTTTCTGACTTACTACAAGCCACGTGATTACTTCTAGACTCATCTACGGGGCTGCAAATGGCATTTTGTCCTTTTTTCCCTTGGCTTCTCTTCTGCCTTTGCGGGGTCCATTTTCAACAATGTGATTCCCTGAGGGTTGTGGATTAGCTGACCTGGGCAGCCTTACCCTGCCGGCCTGCCCTCCCCAGGTGTGCCTCGTTGAGGTCAATATAAACAGCGCTCCAGGCAGCAATAGCCCCTGAAGCTGTGCCTGACTCCATATTCTCTGCCCCGTCAGCAGTCTCGGGGCTGTGCTGGTGGGAGGGAGTGAGGGGCCACAGCTTTGTGGGTGGCCCGGTGTGAGTGGGGTTCTGCTGGCCTTTCTGCAGGAGATGCCAGGCTGCCGCCTGTAAAGAAGAGGATGTGTCACCCATACCTTCCGCTGGAATTTCTCTCCGGACAGAGGTGAGGAAGGAAAAAAGCAGTGGGGCCCGGGACAGGAGGGGTATCTCAGGCAGGGCAATGGAAAGCTTCTGGAAGAGTGCCCGGGGCCAGGACCACCCTGGCTGGCCTGCAGGCACCAAGTTGGCCTGCGTGCTGTCGCTGGTGTGGCTCCACGGTCCTTCCTCTAGGCTTTCAAGCCCTTGTACATATTCAGGTGTTTTACCTGGAAAGGGTGGGAACAGTTCAGCAGCAGCTGGCCTGGGGCTCAGCTCACGTTTACTCACAGATGCCTCGGCACGGTCCCCCAGCTTTGCAATGAGGACGCTCCTTGCGTGGGGGGTGGGTTGCTGGCTGTAATGGGAGATGGTTCCCCACATCTGACCAATTTCAGAATTGTTTACCACTGGAGCAAGTGCCCTGATAGGGCTTTCCTCTGTATAACTCCTGGGTTCAGGTTTTTTTTTTCTTTTATGGTTCAAGTTAGATTTTATTCCCCTTTTATGTATTTATAGATATAAGCATGGAAATAATTCATTCCTATAAATACATCTGTGTGACGGGAAGAATTTTTTCTGTTGTATTTTTAAATTTTATTTTTTAAAATTTTGAAATTTAATTTTATTTATGTTTTTATACAGCAGGTTATTATTAGTTATGTATTTTATGCATATACATGTATACAGGTCAATCCCAATCTCCCAACTCATCCCACCACCACCACCCCATGGCTTCCCACACTTGGTGTCCATACGTTTGTTCTCTACCTCTGTGTCTCTATTTCTTCCCTGCAAACCAGTTCATCTGTATCATTTTTAGGCTCCACATATATGCATTAATATACAATATTTGTTTTCCTCTTTCTGACTTACTTCATTCTGTATGACAGTCTCTCGATCCATCGATGTCTCTACAAATGACCCAGTTTCATTCCTTTTTATGGCCGAGTCATATTCCATTTTATATATGTACCACATCTTTATCCATTCATCTGTCTGTGGGCATTTAGGTTGCTTCCATTACCTGGCTATTGTAAATAGTGCTGCAACGAACATTGTGGTGAATGTGCCTTGTTGAAATACGGTTTTCTCTGGGTATATGCCCAGAAGTGGGATTGCTGGATCAGATGGTAATTCTATTTCTAATTTTTTTAAGGAAACTCCATACTGTTCTCCATAGTGACTGTATCAATTTACATTCCCACCAATAGTGGAAGAGGGCTCCTTTTGTCCACACCCTCCCCAGAATTGGTTGTTTGTAGATTTTCTGATGATGCCGATTCTAACAGGTGTGAGGTGATACCTCATTGTAGTTTTGATTTGCATTTCTCTAATAATTAGTGCTGTTGAGCAGCTTTTCATGTGCATCTTGGCCATCTCTGTGTCTCCTTTGAAGAAACGTCTCTTTAGATCTTCTGCCCATTTTTTTGGGGTTGTTTGTTTTTTTAATATTAAGCTGCATGAGCTGTTTATATATATTGGAGATTAAACCTCTGTCCATTGATTCGTCTGCAACGATTTTCGCCCATTCTGAGGAATGCCTTTTTCCATTCCCGTGTTTTTTAACAAAAAAGGAAAGAAAGGAAAAGAAGCAGAACACTAATGTGCGTAAAATATGCCTTTTGAAACGGTCGTTTTGAAATATGGACGTCCTTTGAAATTTTTGGTCGATATGTGACCCCAGGATTTGTTTTCAGGGCAGGTGTCATTTACAGGCCTGCAATGATTTTGAATATCAACTGACCAATAGCGTTGGGATTAAATCTGCTGTTGTGTGAAACGGCCACAAGGTGGCAGCAGTTCACCCTTACCAAATCTGGTTACTAGGGCAAGAGAGCCTCAGTGGAAGTGGTGTTCTAGATTCGAATTTAGAATGGAATGTGCCAGGAGAAAGCCCCTCACGTTTGTCTCACTGCATCTTGTTCGTGTTTTTAATTTCATTTTTTTTTATTTTTTATTACAGCAAGTTTGATTACAATGTTTGGCTTGTTGTAGGTGTGGAAGATGTGGTTCTTTTACACATATACAGATGTCTGTTCTTCCTGGGATCCTTTCCCCATGTACGTTATGACAGAATGTTGAGTAGTCCTCTCTTGGTATTCTGTAGGTCTTTGGTGATTATATATGTCACCTGTGTTTGTATATGTCTGTTAACCCCGATATCGTAATGAAACCAATCCTCACACCTTTCCATTGGTGAACCATAAGTTTGTTTAATGAATCTGTGATTGCCCTTCTCCGTGGAAATATCTGCCCTGGTATCCATTTTTAGGTAACACCTCTAAGTGATATGATATGTGTCTTTCACTTTCTGACTTACTACAAGCCACGTGATTACTTCTAGACTCATCTACGGGGCTGCAAATGGCATTTTGTCCTTTTTTCCCTTGGCTTCTCTTCTGCCTTTGCGGGGTCCATTTTCAACAATGTGATTCCCTGAGGGTTGTGGATTAGCTGACCTGGGCAGCCTTACCCTGCCGGCCTGCCCTCCCCAGGTGTGCCTCGTTGAGGTCAATATAAACAGCGCTCCAGGCAGCAATAGCCCCTGAAGCTGTGCCTGACTCCATATTCTCTGCCCCGTCAGCAGTCTCGGGGCTGTGCTGGTGGGAGGGAGTGAGGGGCCACAGCTTTGTGGGTGGCCCGGTGTGAGTGGGGTTCTGCTGGCCTTTCTGCAGGAGATGCCAGGCTGCCGCCTGTAAAGAAGAGGATGTGTCACCCATACCTTCCGCTGGAATTTCTCTCCGGACAGAGGTGAGGAAGGAAAAAAGCAGTGGGGCCCGGGACAGGAGGGGTATCTCAGGCAGGGCAATGGAAAGCTTCTGGAAGAGCGCCCGGGGCCAGGACCACCCTGGCTGGCCTGCAGGCACCAAGTTGGCCTGCGTGCTGTCGCTGGTGTGGCTCCACGGTCCTTCCTCTAGGCTTTCAAGCCCTTGTACATATTCAGGTGTTTTACCTGGAAAGGGTGGGAACAGTTCAGCAGCATCTGGCCTGGGGCTCAGCTCACGTTTACTCACAGATGCCTCGGCACGGTCCCCCAGCTTTGCAATGAGGACGCTCCTTGCGTGGGGGGTGGGTTGCTGGCTGTAATGGGAGATGGTTCCCCACATCTGACCAATTTCAGAATTGTTTACCACTGGAGCAAGTGCCCTGATAGGGCTTTCCTCTGTATAACTCCTGGGTTCAGGTTTTTTTTTTCTTTTATGGTTCAAGTTAGATTTTATTCCCCTTTTATGTATTTATAGATATAAGCATGGAAATAATTCATTCCTATAAATACATCTGTGTGACGGGAAGAATTTTTTCTGTTTTATTTTTAAATTTTATTTTTTAAAATTTTGAAATTTAATTTTATTTATGTTTTTATACAGCAGGTTATTATTAGTTATGTATTTTATGCATATACATGTATACAGGTCAATCCCAATCTCCCAACTCATCCCACCACCACCACCCCATGGCTTCCCACACTTGGTGTCCATACGTTTGTTCTCTACCTCTGTGTCTCTATTTCTTCCCTGCAAACCAGTTCATCTGTATCATTTTTAGGCTCCACATATATGCATTAATATACAATATTTGTTTTCCTCTTTCTGACTTACTTCATTCTGTATGACAGTCTCTCGATCCATCGATGTCTCTACAAATGACCCAGTTTCATTCCTTTTTATGGCCGAGTCATATTCCATTTTATATATGTACCACATCTTTATCCATTCATCTGTCTGTGGGCATTTAGGTTGCTTCCATTACCTGGCTATTGTAAATAGTGCTGCAACGAACATTGTGGTGAATGTGCCTTGTTGAAATACGGTTTTCTCTGGGTATATGCCCAGAAGTGGGATTGCTGGATCAGATGGTAATTCTATTTCTAATTTTTTTAAGGAAACTCCATACTGTTCTCCATAGTGACTGTATCAATTTACATTCCCACCAATAGTGGAAGAGGGCTCCTTTTGTCCACACCCTCCCCAGAATTGGTTGTTTGTAGATTTTCTGATGATGCCGATTCTAACAGGTGTGAGGTGATACCTCATTGTAGTTTTGATTTGCATTTCTCTAATAATTAGTGCTGTTGAGCAGCTTTTCATGTGCGTCTTGGCCATCTCTGTGTCTCCTTTGAAGAAACGTCTCTTTAGATCTTCTGCCCATTTTTTTGGGGTTGTTTGTTTTTTTAATATTAAGCTGCATGAGCTGTTTATATATATTGGAGATTAAACCTCTGTCCATTGATTCGTCTGCAACGATTTTCGCCCATTCTGAGGAATGCCTTTTTCCATTCCCGTGATTTTTAACAAAAAAGGAAAGAAAGGAAAAGAAGCAGAACACTAATGTGCGTAAAATATGCCTTTTGAAACGGTCGTTTTGAAATATGGACGTCCTTTGAATTTTTTGGTCGATATGTGACCCCAGGATTTGTTTTCAGGGCAGGTGTCATTTACAGGCCTGCAATGATTTTGAATATCAACTGACCATTAGCGTTGGGATTAAAGCTGCTGTTGTGTGAAACGGCCACAAGGTGGCAGCAGTTCACCCTTACCAAATCTGGTTACTAGGGCAAGAGAGCCTCAGTGGAAGTGGTGTTCTAGATTCGAATTTAGAATGGAATGTGCCAGGAGAAAGCCCCTCACGTTTGTCTCACTGCATCTTGTTCGTGTTTTTAATTTAATTTTTTTTATTTTTTATTACAGCAAGTTTGATTACAATGTTTGGCTTGTTGTAGGTGTGGAAGATGTGGTTCTTTTACACATATACAGATGTCTGTTCTTCCTGGGATCCTTTTCCCATGTACGTTATGACAGAATGTTGAGTAGTCCTCTCTTGGTATTCTGTAGGTCTTTGGTGATTATATATGTCACCTGTGTTTGTATATGTCTGTTAACCCCGATATCGTAATGAAACCAATCCTCACACCTTTCCATTGGTGAACCATAAGTTTGTTTAATGAATCTGTGATTGCTCTTCTCCGTGGAAATATCTGCCCTGGTATCCATTTTTAGGTAACACCTCTAAGTGATATGATATGTGTCTTTCACTTTCTGACTTACTACAAGCCACGTGATTACTTCTAGACTCATCTACGGGGCTGCAAATGGCATTTTGTCCTTTTTTCCCTTGGCTTCTCTTCTGCCTTTGCGGGGTCCATTTTCAACAATGTGATTCCCTGAGGGTTGTGGATTAGCTGACCTGGGCAGCCTTACCCTGCCGGCCTGCCCTCCCCAGGTGTGCCTCGTTGAGGTCAATATAAACAGCGCTCCAGGCAGCAATAGCCCCTGAAGCTGTGCCTGACTCCATATTCTCTGCCCCGTCAGCAGTCTCGGGGCTGTGCTGGTGGGAGGGAGTGAGGGGCCACAGCTTTGTGGGTGGCCCGGTGTGAGTGGGGTTCTGCTGGCCTTTCTGCAGGAGATGCCAGGCTGCCGCCTGTAAAGAAGAGGATGTGTCACCCATACCTTCCGCTGGAATTTCTCTCCGGACAGAGGTGAGGAAGGAAAAAAGCAGTGGGGCCCGGGACAGGAGGGGTATCTCAGGCAGGGCAATGGAAAGCTTCTGGAAGAGCGCCCGGGGCCAGGACCACCCTGGCTGGCCTGCAGGCACCAAGTTGGCCTGCGTGCTGTCGCTGGTGTGGCTCCACGGTCCTTCCTCTAGGCTTTCAAGCCCTTGTACATATTCAGGTGTTTTACCTGGAAAGGGTGGGAACAGTTCAGCAGCAGCTGGCCTGGGGCTCAGCTCACGTTTACTCACAGATGCCTCGGCACGGTCCCCCAGCTTTGCAATGAGGACGCTCCTTGCGTGGGGGGTGCGTTGCTGGCTGTAATGGGAGATGGTTCCCCACATCTGACCAATTTCAGAATTGTTTACCACTGGAGCAAGTGCACTGATAGGGTTTTCCTCTGTATAACTCCTGGGATCAGGTTTTTTTTTTTTCTTTTATGGTTCAAGTTAGATTTTATTCCCCTTTTATGTATTTATAGATATAAGCATGGAAATAATTCATTCCTATAAATACATCTGTGTGACGGGAAGAATTTTTTCTGTTTTATTTTTAAATTTTATTTTTTAAAATTTTGAAATTTAATTTTATTTATGTTTTTATACAGCAGGTTATTATTAGTTATGTATTTTATGCATATACATGTATACAGGTCAATCCCAATCTCCCAACTCATCCCACCACCACCACCCCATGGCTTCCCACACTTGGTGTCCATACGTTTGTTCTCTACCTCTGTGTCTCTATTTCTTCCCTGCAAACCAGTTCATCTGTATCATTTTTAGGCTCCACATATATGCATTAATATACAATATTTGTTTTCCTCTTTCTGACTTACTTCATTCTGTATGACAGTCTCTCGATCCATCGATGTCTCTACAAATGACCCAGTTTCATTCCTTTTTATGGCCGAGTCATATTCCATTTTATATATGTACCACATCTTTATCCATTCATCTGTCTGTGGGCATTTAGGTTGCTTCCATTACCTGGCTATTGTAAATAGTGCTGCAACGAACATTGTGGTGAATGTGCCTTGTTGAAATACGGTTTTCTCTGGGTATATGCCCAGAAGTGGGATTGCTGGATCAGATGGTAATTCTATTTCTAATTTTTTTAAGGAAACTCCATACTGTTCTCCATAGTGACTGTATCAATTTACATTCCCACCAATAGTGGAAGAGGGCTCCTTTTGTCCACACCCTCCCCAGAATTGGTTGTTTGTAGATTTTCTGATGATGCCGATTCTAACAGGTGTGAGGTGATACCTCATTGTAGTTTTGATTTGCATTTCTCTAATAATTAGTGCTGTTGAGCAGCTTTTCATGTGCGTCTTGGCCATCTCTGTGTCTCCTTTGAAGAAACGTCTCTTTAGATCTTCTGCCCATTTTTTTGGGGTTGTTTGTTTTTTTAATATTAAGCTGCATGAGCTGTTTATATATATTGGAGATTAAACCTCTGTCCATTGATTCGTCTGCAACGATTTTCGCCCATTCTGAGGAATGCCTTTTTCCATTCCCGTGATTTTTAACAAAAAAGGAAAGAAAGGAAAAGAAGCAGAACACTAATGTGCGTAAAATATGCCTTTTGAAACGGTCGTTTTGAAATATGGACGTCCTTTGAATTTTTTGGTCGATATGTGACCCCAGGATTTGTTTTCAGGGCAGGTGTCATTTACAGGCCTGCAATGATTTTGAATATCAACTGACCATTAGCGTTGGGATTAAAGCTGCTGTTGTGTGAAACGGCCACAAGGTGGCAGCAGTTCACCCTTACCAAATCTGGTTACTAGGGCAAGAGAGCCTCAGTGGAAGTGGTGTTCTAGATTCGAATTTAGAATGGAATGTGCCAGGAGAAAGCCCCTCACGTTTGTCTCACTGCATCTTGTTCGTGTTTTTAATTTAATTTTTTTTATTTTTTATTACAGCAAGTTTGATTACAATGTTTGGCTTGTTGTAGGTGTGGAAGATGTGGTTCTTTTACACATATACAGATGTCTGTTCTTCCTGGGATCCTTTTCCCATGTACGTTATGACAGAATGTTGAGTAGTCCTCTCTTGGTATTCTGTAGGTCTTTGGTGATTATATATGTCACCTGTGTTTGTATATGTCTGTTAACCCCGATATCGTAATGAAACCAATCCTCACACCTTTCCATTGGTGAACCATAAGTTTGTTTAATGAATCTGTGATTGCTCTTCTCCGTGGAAATATCTGCCCTGGTATCCATTTTTAGGTAACACCTCTAAGTGATATGATATGTGTCTTTCACTTTCTGACTTACTACAAGCCACGTGATTACTTCTAGACTCATCTACGGGGCTGCAAATGGCATTTTGTCCTTTTTTCCCTTGGCTTCTCTTCTGCCTTTGCGGGGTCCATTTTCAACAATGTGATTCCCTGAGGGTTGTGGATTAGCTGACCTGGGCAGCCTTACCCTGCCGGCCTGCCCTCCCCAGGTGTGCCTCGTTGAGGTCAATATAAACAGCGCTCCAGGCAGCAATAGCCCCTGAAGCTGTGCCTGACTCCATATTCTCTGCCCCGTCAGCAGTCTCGGGGCTGTGCTGGTGGGAGGGAGTGAGGGGCCACAGCTTTGTGGGTGGCCCGGTGTGAGTGGGGTTCTGCTGGCCTTTCTGCAGGAGATGCCAGGCTGCCGCCTGTAAAGAAGAGGATGTGTCACCCATACCTTCCGCTGGAATTTCTCTCCGGACAGAGGTGAGGAAGGAAAAAAGCAGTGGGGCCCGGGACAGGAGGGGTATCTCAGGCAGGGCAATGGAAAGCTTCTGGAAGAGCGCCCGGGGCCAGGACCACCCTGGCTGGCCTGCAGGCACCAAGTTGGCCTGCGTGCTGTCGCTGGTGTGGCTCCACGGTCCTTCCTCTAGGCTTTCAAGCCCTTGTACATATTCAGGTGTTTTACCTGGAAAGGGTGGGAACAGTTCAGCAGCAGCTGGCCTGGGGCTCAGCTCACGTTTACTCACAGATGCCTCGGCACGGTCCCCCAGCTTTGCAATGAGGACGCTCCTTGCGTGGGGGGTGCGTTGCTGGCTGTAATGGGAGATGGTTCCCCACATCTGACCAATTTCAGAATTGTTTACCACTGGAGCAAGTGCACTGATAGGGTTTTCCTCTGTATAACTCCTGGGATCAGGTTTTTTTTTTTTCTTTTATGGTTCAAGTTAGATTTTATTCCCCTTTTATGTATTTATAGATATAAGCATGGAAATAATTCATTCCTATAAATACATCTGTGTGACGGGAAGAATTTTTTCTGTTTTATTTTTAAATTTTATTTTTTAAAATTTTGAAATTTAATTTTATTTATGTTTTTATACAGCAGGTTATTATTAGTTATGTATTTTATGCATATACATGTATACAGGTCAATCCCAATCTCCCAACTCATCCCACCACCACCACCCCATGGCTTCCCACACTTGGTGTCCATACGTTTGTTCTCTACCTCTGTGTCTCTATTTCTTCCCTGCAAACCAGTTCATCTGTATCATTTTTAGGCTCCACATATATGCATTAATATACAATATTTGTTTTCCTCTTTCTGACTTACTTCATTCTGTATGACAGTCTCTCGATCCATCGATGTCTCTACAAATGACCCAGTTTCATTCCTTTTTATGGCCGAGTCATATTCCATTTTATATATGTACCACATCTTTATCCATTCATCTGTCTGTGGGCATTTAGGTTGCTTCCATTACCTGGCTATTGTAAATAGTGCTGCAACGAACATTGTGGTGAATGTGCCTTGTTGAAATACGGTTTTCTCTGGGTATATGCCCAGAAGTGGGATTGCTGGATCAGATGGTAATTCTATTTCTAATTTTTTTAAGGAAACTCCATACTGTTCTCCATAGTGACTGTATCAATTTACATTCCCACCAATAGTGGAAGAGGGCTCCTTTTGTCCACACCCTCCCCAGAATTGGTTGTTTGTAGATTTTCTGATGATGCCGATTCTAACAGGTGTGAGGTGATACCTCATTGTAGTTTTGATTTGCATTTCTCTAATAATTAGTGCTGTTGAGCAGCTTTTCATGTGCATCTTGGCCATCTCTGTGTCTCCTTTGAAGAAACGTCTCTTTAGATCTTCTGCCCATTTTTTTGGGGTTGTTTGTTTTTTTAATATTAAGCTGCATGAGCTGTTTATATATATTGGAGATTAAACCTCTGTCCATTGATTCGTCTGCAACGATTTTCGCCCATTCTGAGGAATGCCTTTTTCCATTCCCGTGTTTTTTAACAAAAAAGGAAAGAAAGGAAAAGAAGCAGAACACTAATGTGCGTAAAATATGCCTTTTGAAACGGTCGTTTTGAAATATGGACGTCCTTTGAAATTTTTGGTCGATATGTGACCCCAGGATTTGTTTTCAGGGCAGGTGTCATTTACAGGCCTGCAATGATTTTGAATATCAACTGACCAATAGCGTTGGGATTAAATCTGCTGTTGTGTGAAACGGCCACAAGGTGGCAGCAGTTCACCCTTACCAAATCTGGTTACTAGGGCAAGAGAGCCTCAGTGGAAGTGGTGTTCTAGATTCGAATTTAGAATGGAATGTGCCAGGAGAAAGCCCCTCACGTTTGTCTCACTGCATCTTGTTCGTGTTTTTAATTTCATTTTTTTTTATTTTTTATTACAGCAAGTTTGATTACAATGTTTGGCTTGTTGTAGGTGTGGAAGATGTGGTTCTTTTACACATATACAGATGTCTGTTCTTCCTGGGATCCTTTCCCCATGTACGTTATGACAGAATGTTGAGTAGTCCTCTCTTGGTATTCTGTAGGTCTTTGGTGATTATATATGTCACCTGTGTTTGTATATGTCTGTTAACCCCGATATCGTAATGAAACCAATCCTCACACCTTTCCATTGGTGAACCATAAGTTTGTTTAATGAATCTGTGATTGCCCTTCTCCGTGGAAATATCTGCCCTGGTATCCATTTTTAGGTAACACCTCTAAGTGATATGATATGTGTCTTTCACTTTCTGACTTACTACAAGCCACGTGATTACTTCTAGACTCATCTACGGGGCTGCAAATGGCATTTTGTCCTTTTTTCCCTTGGCTTCTCTTCTGCCTTTGCGGGGTCCATTTTCAACAATGTGATTCCCTGAGGGTTGTGGATTAGCTGACCTGGGCAGCCTTACCCTGCCGGCCTGCCCTCCCCAGGTGTGCCTCGTTGAGGTCAATATAAACAGCGCTCCAGGCAGCAATAGCCCCTGAAGCTGTGCCTGACTCCATATTCTCTGCCCCGTCAGCAGTCTCGGGGCTGTGCTGGTGGGAGGGAGTGAGGGGCCACAGCTTTGTGGGTGGCCCGGTGTGAGTGGGGTTCTGCTGGCCTTTCTGCAGGAGATGCCAGGCTGCCGCCTGTAAAGAAGAGGATGTGTCACCCATACCTTCCGCTGGAATTTCTCTCCGGACAGAGGTGAGGAAGGAAAAAAGCAGTGGGGCCCGGGACAGGAGGGGTATCTCAGGCAGGGCAATGGAAAGCTTCTGGAAGAGCGCCCGGGGCCAGGACCACCCTGGCTGGCCTGCAGGCACCAAGTTGGCCTGCGTGCTGTCGCTGGTGTGGCTCCACGGTCCTTCCTCTAGGCTTTCAAGCCCTTGTACATATTCAGGTGTTTTACCTGGAAAGGGTGGGAACAGTTCAGCAGCATCTGGCCTGGGGCTCAGCTCACGTTTACTCACAGATGCCTCGGCACGGTCCCCCAGCTTTGCAATGAGGACGCTCCTTGCGTGGGGGGTGGGTTGCTGGCTGTAATGGGAGATGGTTCCCCACATCTGACCAATTTCAGAATTGTTTACCACTGGAGCAAGTGCCCTGATAGGGCTTTCCTCTGTATAACTCCTGGGTTCAGGTTTTTTTTTTCTTTTATGGTTCAAGTTAGATTTTATTCCCCTTTTATGTATTTATAGATATAAGCATGGAAATAATTCATTCCTATAAATACATCTGTGTGACGGGAAGAATTTTTTCTGTTTTATTTTTAAATTTTATTTTTTAAAATTTTGAAATTTAATTTTATTTATGTTTTTATACAGCAGGTTATTATTAGTTATGTATTTTATGCATATACATGTATACAGGTCAATCCCAATCTCCCAACTCATCCCACCACCACCACCCCATGGCTTCCCACACTTGGTGTCCATACGTTTGTTCTCTACCTCTGTGTCTCTATTTCTTCCCTGCAAACCAGTTCATCTGTATCATTTTTAGGCTCCACATATATGCATTAATATACAATATTTGTTTTCCTCTTTCTGACTTACTTCATTCTGTATGACAGTCTCTCGATCCATCGATGTCTCTACAAATGACCCAGTTTCATTCCTTTTTATGGCCGAGTCATATTCCATTTTATATATGTACCACATCTTTATCCATTCATCTGTCTGTGGGCATTTAGGTTGCTTCCATTACCTGGCTATTGTAAATAGTGCTGCAACGAACATTGTGGTGAATGTGCCTTGTTGAAATACGGTTTTCTCTGGGTATATGCCCAGAAGTGGGATTGCTGGATCAGATGGTAATTCTATTTCTAATTTTTTTAAGGAAACTCCATACTGTTCTCCATAGTGACTGTATCAATTTACATTCCCACCAATAGTGGAAGAGGGCTCCTTTTGTCCACACCCTCCCCAGAATTGGTTGTTTGTAGATTTTCTGATGATGCCGATTCTAACAGGTGTGAGGTGATACCTCATTGTAGTTTTGATTTGCATTTCTCTAATAATTAGTGCTGTTGAGCAGCTTTTCATGTGCGTCTTGGCCATCTCTGTGTCTCCTTTGAAGAAACGTCTCTTTAGATCTTCTGCCCATTTTTTTGGGGTTGTTTGTTTTTTTAATATTAAGCTGCATGAGCTGTTTATATATATTGGAGATTAAACCTCTGTCCATTGATTCGTCTGCAACGATTTTCGCCCATTCTGAGGAATGCCTTTTTCCATTCCCGTGATTTTTAACAAAAAAGGAAAGAAAGGAAAAGAAGCAGAACACTAATGTGCGTAAAATATGCCTTTTGAAACGGTCGTTTTGAAATATGGACGTCCTTTGAATTTTTTGGTCGATATGTGACCCCAGGATTTGTTTTCAGGGCAGGTGTCATTTACAGGCCTGCAATGATTTTGAATATCAACTGACCATTAGCGTTGGGATTAAAGCTGCTGTTGTGTGAAACGGCCACAAGGTGGCAGCAGTTCACCCTTACCAAATCTGGTTACTAGGGCAAGAGAGCCTCAGTGGAAGTGGTGTTCTAGATTCGAATTTAGAATGGAATGTGCCAGGAGAAAGCCCCTCACGTTTGTCTCACTGCATCTTGTTCGTGTTTTTAATTTAATTTTTTTTATTTTTTATTACAGCAAGTTTGATTACAATGTTTGGCTTGTTGTAGGTGTGGAAGATGTGGTTCTTTTACACATATACAGATGTCTGTTCTTCCTGGGATCCTTTTCCCATGTACGTTATGACAGAATGTTGAGTAGTCCTCTCTTGGTATTCTGTAGGTCTTTGGTGATTATATATGTCACCTGTGTTTGTATATGTCTGTTAACCCCGATATCGTAATGAAACCAATCCTCACACCTTTCCATTGGTGAACCATAAGTTTGTTTAATGAATCTGTGATTGCTCTTCTCCGTGGAAATATCTGCCCTGGTATCCATTTTTAGGTAACACCTCTAAGTGATATGATATGTGTCTTTCACTTTCTGACTTACTACAAGCCACGTGATTACTTCTAGACTCATCTACGGGGCTGCAAATGGCATTTTGTCCTTTTTTCCCTTGGCTTCTCTTCTGCCTTTGCGGGGTCCATTTTCAACAATGTGATTCCCTGAGGGTTGTGGATTAGCTGACCTGGGCAGCCTTACCCTGCCGGCCTGCCCTCCCCAGGTGTGCCTCGTTGAGGTCAATATAAACAGCGCTCCAGGCAGCAATAGCCCCTGAAGCTGTGCCTGACTCCATATTCTCTGCCCCGTCAGCAGTCTCGGGGCTGTGCTGGTGGGAGGGAGTGAGGGGCCACAGCTTTGTGGGTGGCCCGGTGTGAGTGGGGTTCTGCTGGCCTTTCTGCAGGAGATGCCAGGCTGCCGCCTGTAAAGAAGAGGATGTGTCACCCATACCTTCCGCTGGAATTTCTCTCCGGACAGAGGTGAGGAAGGAAAAAAGCAGTGGGGCCCGGGACAGGAGGGGTATCTCAGGCAGGGCAATGGAAAGCTTCTGGAAGAGCGCCCGGGGCCAGGACCACCCTGGCTGGCCTGCAGGCACCAAGTTGGCCTGCGTGCTGTCGCTGGTGTGGCTCCACGGTCCTTCCTCTAGGCTTTCAAGCCCTTGTACATATTCAGGTGTTTTACCTGGAAAGGGTGGGAACAGTTCAGCAGCAGCTGGCCTGGGGCTCAGCTCACGTTTACTCACAGATGCCTCGGCACGGTCCCCCAGCTTTGCAATGAGGACGCTCCTTGCGTGGGGGGTGCGTTGCTGGCTGTAATGGGAGATGGTTCCCCACATCTGACCAATTTCAGAATTGTTTACCACTGGAGCAAGTGCACTGATAGGGTTTTCCTCTGTATAACTCCTGGGATCAGGTTTTTTTTTTTTCTTTTATGGTTCAAGTTAGATTTTATTCCCCTTTTATGTATTTATAGATATAAGCATGGAAATAATTCATTCCTATAAATACATCTGTGTGACGGGAAGAATTTTTTCTGTTTTATTTTTAAATTTTATTTTTTAAAATTTTGAAATTTAATTTTATTTATGTTTTTATACAGCAGGTTATTATTAGTTATGTATTTTATGCATATACATGTATACAGGTCAATCCCAATCTCCCAACTCATCCCACCACCACCACCCCATGGCTTCCCACACTTGGTGTCCATACGTTTGTTCTCTACCTCTGTGTCTCTATTTCTTCCCTGCAAACCAGTTCATCTGTATCATTTTTAGGCTCCACATATATGCATTAATATACAATATTTGTTTTCCTCTTTCTGACTTACTTCATTCTGTATGACAGTCTCTCGATCCATCGATGTCTCTACAAATGACCCAGTTTCATTCCTTTTTATGGCCGAGTCATATTCCATTTTATATATGTACCACATCTTTATCCATTCATCTGTCTGTGGGCATTTAGGTTGCTTCCATTACCTGGCTATTGTAAATAGTGCTGCAACGAACATTGTGGTGAATGTGCCTTGTTGAAATACGGTTTTCTCTGGGTATATGCCCAGAAGTGGGATTGCTGGATCAGATGGTAATTCTATTTCTAATTTTTTTAAGGAAACTCCATACTGTTCTCCATAGTGACTGTATCAATTTACATTCCCACCAATAGTGGAAGAGGGCTCCTTTTGTCCACACCCTCCCCAGAATTGGTTGTTTGTAGATTTTCTGATGATGCCGATTCTAACAGGTGTGAGGTGATACCTCATTGTAGTTTTGATTTGCATTTCTCTAATAATTAGTGCTGTTGAGCAGCTTTTCATGTGCGTCTTGGCCATCTCTGTGTCTCCTTTGAAGAAACGTCTCTTTAGATCTTCTGCCCATTTTTTTGGGGTTGTTTGTTTTTTTAATATTAAGCTGCATGAGCTGTTTATATATATTGGAGATTAAACCTCTGTCCATTGATTCGTCTGCAACGATTTTCGCCCATTCTGAGGAATGCCTTTTTCCATTCCCGTGATTTTTAACAAAAAAGGAAAGAAAGGAAAAGAAGCAGAACACTAATGTGCGTAAAATATGCCTTTTGAAACGGTCGTTTTGAAATATGGACGTCCTTTGAATTTTTTGGTCGATATGTGACCCCAGGATTTGTTTTCAGGGCAGGTGTCATTTACAGGCCTGCAATGATTTTGAATATCAACTGACCATTAGCGTTGGGATTAAAGCTGCTGTTGTGTGAAACGGCCACAAGGTGGCAGCAGTTCACCCTTACCAAATCTGGTTACTAGGGCAAGAGAGCCTCAGTGGAAGTGGTGTTCTAGATTCGAATTTAGAATGGAATGTGCCAGGAGAAAGCCCCTCACGTTTGTCTCACTGCATCTTGTTCGTGTTTTTAATTTAATTTTTTTTATTTTTTATTACAGCAAGTTTGATTACAATGTTTGGCTTGTTGTAGGTGTGGAAGATGTGGTTCTTTTACACATATACAGATGTCTGTTCTTCCTGGGATCCTTTTCCCATGTACGTTATGACAGAATGTTGAGTAGTCCTCTCTTGGTATTCTGTAGGTCTTTGGTGATTATATATGTCACCTGTGTTTGTATATGTCTGTTAACCCCGATATCGTAATGAAACCAATCCTCACACCTTTCCATTGGTGAACCATAAGTTTGTTTAATGAATCTGTGATTGCTCTTCTCCGTGGAAATATCTGCCCTGGTATCCATTTTTAGGTAACACCTCTAAGTGATATGATATGTGTCTTTCACTTTCTGACTTACTACAAGCCACGTGATTACTTCTAGACTCATCTACGGGGCTGCAAATGGCATTTTGTCCTTTTTTCCCTTGGCTTCTCTTCTGCCTTTGCGGGGTCCATTTTCAACAATGTGATTCCCTGAGGGTTGTGGATTAGCTGACCTGGGCAGCCTTACCCTGCCGGCCTGCCCTCCCCAGGTGTGCCTCGTTGAGGTCAATATAAACAGCGCTCCAGGCAGCAATAGCCCCTGAAGCTGTGCCTGACTCCATATTCTCTGCCCCGTCAGCAGTCTCGGGGCTGTGCTGGTGGGAGGGAGTGAGGGGCCACAGCTTTGTGGGTGGCCCGGTGTGAGTGGGGTTCTGCTGGCCTTTCTGCAGGAGATGCCAGGCTGCCGCCTGTAAAGAAGAGGATGTGTCACCCATACCTTCCGCTGGAATTTCTCTCCGGACAGAGGTGAGGAAGGAAAAAAGCAGTGGGGCCCGGGACAGGAGGGGTATCTCAGGCAGGGCAATGGAAAGCTTCTGGAAGAGCGCCCGGGGCCAGGACCACCCTGGCTGGCCTGCAGGCACCAAGTTGGCCTGCGTGCTGTCGCTGGTGTGGCTCCACGGTCCTTCCTCTAGGCTTTCAAGCCCTTGTACATATTCAGGTGTTTTACCTGGAAAGGGTGGGAACAGTTCAGCAGCAGCTGGCCTGGGGCTCAGCTCACGTTTACTCACAGATGCCTCGGCACGGTCCCCCAGCTTTGCAATGAGGACGCTCCTTGCGTGGGGGGTGCGTTGCTGGCTGTAATGGGAGATGGTTCCCCACATCTGACCAATTTCAGAATTGTTTACCACTGGAGCAAGTGCACTGATAGGGTTTTCCTCTGTATAACTCCTGGGATCAGGTTTTTTTTTTTTCTTTTATGGTTCAAGTTAGATTTTATTCCCCTTTTATGTATTTATAGATATAAGCATGGAAATAATTCATTCCTATAAATACATCTGTGTGACGGGAAGAATTTTTTCTGTTTTATTTTTAAATTTTATTTTTTAAAATTTTGAAATTTAATTTTATTTATGTTTTTATACAGCAGGTTATTATTAGTTATGTATTTTATGCATATACATGTATACAGGTCAATCCCAATCTCCCAACTCATCCCACCACCACCACCCCATGGCTTCCCACACTTGGTGTCCATACGTTTGTTCTCTACCTCTGTGTCTCTATTTCTTCCCTGCAAACCAGTTCATCTGTATCATTTTTAGGCTCCACATATATGCATTAATATACAATATTTGTTTTCCTCTTTCTGACTTACTTCATTCTGTATGACAGTCTCTCGATCCATCGATGTCTCTACAAATGACCCAGTTTCATTCCGTTTTATGGCCGAGTCATATTCCATTTTATATATGTACCACATCTTTATCCATTCATCTGTCTGTGGGCATTTAGGTTGCTTCCATTACCTGGCTATTGTAAATAGTGCTGCAACGAACATTGTGGTGAATGTGCCTTGTTGAAATACGGTTTTCTCTGGGTATATGCCCAGAAGTGGGATTGCTGGATCAGATGGTAATTCTATTTCTAATTTTTTTAAGGAAACTCCATACTGTTCTCCATAGTGACTGTATCAATTTACATTCCCACCAATAGTGGAAGAGGGCTCCTTTTGTCCACACCCTCCCCAGAATTGGTTGTTTGTAGATTTTCTGATGATGCCGATTCTAACAGGTGTGAGGTGATACCTCATTGTAGTTTTGATTTGCATTTCTCTAATAATTAGTGCTGTTGAGCAGCTTTTCATGTGCGTCTTGGCCATCTCTGTGTCTCCTTTGAAGAAACGTCTCTTTAGATCTTCTGCCCATTTTTTTGGGGTTGTTTGTTTTTTTTAATATTAAGCTGCATGAGCTGTTTATATATATTGGAGATTAAACCTCTGTCCATTGATTCGTCTGCAACGATTTTCGCCCATTCTGAGGGATGCCTTTTTCCATTCCCGTGTTTTTTAACAAAAAGGAAAGAAAGGAAAAGAAGCAGAACACTAATGTGCGTAAAATATGCCTTTTGAAACGGTCGTTTTGAAATATGGACGTCCTTTGAAATTTTTGGTCGATATGTGACCCCAGGATTTGTTTTCAGGGCAGGTGTCATTTACAGGCCTGCAATGATTTTGAATATCAACTGACCATTAGCGTTGGGATTAAAGCTGCTGTTGTGTGGAACGTCCACAAGGTGGCAGCAGTTCACCCTTACCAAATCTGGTTACTAGGGCAAGAGAGCCTCAGTGGAAGTGGTGTTCTAGATTCGAATTTAGAATGGAATGTGCCAGGAGAAATCCCCTCACGTTTGTCTCACTACATCTTGTTCGTGTTTTTTAATTTATTTTTTTTTTATTTTTTATTACAGCAAGTTTGATTACAATGTTTGGCTTGTTGTAGGTGTGGAAGATGTGGTTCTTTTACACATATACAGATGTCTGTTCTTCCTGGGATCCTTTTCCCATGTACGTTATGACAGAATGTTGAGTAGTCCTCTCTTGGTATTCTGTAGGTCTTTGGTGATTATATATGTCACCTGTGTTTGTATATGTCTGTTAACCCCGATATCGTAATGAAACCAATCCTCACACCTTTCCATTGGTGAACCATAAGTTTGTTTAATGAATCTGTGATTGCCCTTCTCCGTGGAAATATCTGCCCTGGTATCCATTTTTAGGTAACACCTCTAAGTGATATGATATGTGTCTTTCACTTTCTGACTTACTACAAGCCACGTGATTACTTCTAGACTCATCTACGGGGCTGCAAATGGCATTTTGTCCTTTTTTCCCTTGGCTTCTCTTCTGCCTTTGCGGGGTCCATTTTCAACAATGTGATTCCCTGAGGGTTGTGGATTAGCTGACCTGGGCAGCCTTACCCTGCCGGCCTGCCCTCCCCAGGTGTGCCTCGTTGAGGTCAATATAAACAGCGCTCCAGGCAGCAATAGCCCCTGAAGCTGTGCCTGACTCCATATTCTCTGCCCCGTCAGCAGTCTCGGGGCTGTGCTGGTGGGAGGGAGTGAGGGGCCACAGCTTTGTGGGTGGCCCGGTGTGAGTGGGGTTCTGCTGGCCTTTCTGCAGGAGATGCCAGGCTGCCGCCTGTAAAGAAGAGGATGTGTCACCCATACCTTCCGCTGGAATTTCTCTCCGGACAGAGGTGAGGAAGGAAAAAAGCAGTGGGGCCCGGGACAGGAGGGGTATCTCAGGCAGGGCAATGGAAAGCTTCTGGAAGAGTGCCCGGGGCCAGGACCACCCTGGCTGGCCTGCAGGCACCAAGTTGGCCTGCGTGCTGTCGCTGGTGTGGCTCCACGGTCCTTCCTCTAGGCTTTCAAGCCCTTGTACATATTCAGGTGTTTTACCTGGAAAGGGTGGGAACAGTTCAGCAGCAGCTGGCCTGGGGCTCAGCTCACGTTTACTCACAGATGCCTCGGCACGGTCCCCCAGCTTTGCAATGAGGACGCTCCTTGCGTGGGGGGTGGGTTGCTGGCTGTAATGGGAGATGGTTCCCCACCTCTGACCAATTTCAGAATTGTTTACCACTGGAGCAAGTGCCCTGATAGGGCTTTCCTCTGTATAACTCCTGGGTTCAGGTTTTTTTTTTTTCTTTTATGGTTCAAGTTAGATTTTATTCCCCTTTTATGTATTTATAGATATAAGCATGGAAATAATTCATTCCTATAAATACATCTGTGTGACGGGAAGAATTTTTTCTGTTGTATTTTTAAATTTTATTTTTTAAAATTTTGAAATTTAATTTTATTTATGTTTTTATACAGCAGGTTATTATTAGTTATGTATTTTATGCATATACATGTATACAGGTCAATCCCAATCTCCCAACTCATCCCACCACCACCACCCCATGGCTTCCCACACTTGGTGTCCATACGTTTGTTCTCTACCTCTGTGTCTCTATTTCTTCCCTGCAAACCAGTTCATCTGTATCATTTTTAGGCTCCACATATATGCATTAATATACAATATTTGTTTTCCTCTTTCTGACTTACTTCATTCTGTATGACAGTCTCTCGATCCATCGATGTCTCTACAAATGACCCAGTTTCATTCCTTTTTATGGCCGAGTCATATTCCATTTTATATATGTACCACATCTTTATCCATTCATCTGTCTGTGGGCATTTAGGTTGCTTCCATTACCTGGCTATTGTAAATAGTGCTGCAACGAACATTGTGGTGAATGTGCCTTGTTGAAATACGGTTTTCTCTGGGTATATGCCCAGAAGTGGGATTGCTGGATCAGATGGTAATTCTATTTCTAATTTTTTTAAGGAAACTCCATACTGTTCTCCATAGTGACTGTATCAATTTACATTCCCACCAATAGTGGAAGAGGGCTCCTTTTGTCCACACCCTCCCCAGAATTGGTTGTTTGTAGATTTTCTGATGATGCCGATTCTAACAGGTGTGAGGTGATACCTCATTGTAGTTTTGATTTGCATTTCTCTAATAATTAGTGCTGTTGAGCAGCTTTTCATGTGCGTCTTGGCCATCTCTGTGTCTCCTTTGAAGAAACGTCTCTTTAGATCTTCTGCCCATTTTTTTTGGGTTGTTTGTTTTTTTAATATTAAGCTGCATGAGCTGTTTATATATATTGGAGATGAAACCTCTGTCCATTGATTCGTCTGCAACGATTTTCGCCCATTCTGAGGAATGCCTTTTTCCATTCCCGTGTTTTTTAACAAAAAAGGAAAGAAAGGAAAAGAAGCAGAACACTAATGTGCGTAAAATATGCCTTTTGAAACGGTCGTTTTGAAATATGGACGTCCTTTGAATTTTTTGGTCGATATGTGACCCCAGGATTTGTTTTCAGGGCAGGTGTCATTTACAGGCCTGCAATGATTTTGAATATCAACTGACCAATAGCGTTGGGATTAAATCTGCTGTTGTGTGAAACGGCCACAAGGTGGCAGCAGTTCACCCTTACCAAATCTGGTTACTAGGGCAAGAGAGCCTCAGTGGAAGTGGTGTTCTAGATTCGAATTTAGAATGGAATGTGCCAGGAGAAAGCCCCTCACGTTTGTCTCACTGCATCTTGTTCGTGTTTTTAATTTCATTTTTTTTTATTTTTTATTACAGCAAGTTTGATTACAATGTTTGGCTTGTTGTAGGTGTGGAAGATGTGGTTCTTTTACACATATACAGATGTCTGTTCTTCCTGGGATCCTTTCCCCATGTACGTTATGACAGAATGTTGAGTAGTCCTCTCTTGGTATTCTGTAGGTCTTTGGTGATTATATATGTCACCTGTGTTTGTATATGTCTGTTAACCCCGATATCGTAATGAAACCAATCCTCACACCTTTCCATTGGTGAACCATAAGTTTGTTTAATGAATCTGTGATTGCCCTTCTCCGTGGAAATATCTGCCCTGGTATCCATTTTTAGGTAACACCTCTAAGTGATATGATATGTGTCTTTCACTTTCTGACTTACTACAAGCCACGTGATTACTTCTAGACTCATCTACGGGGCTGCAAATGGCATTTTGTCCTTTTTTCCCTTGGCTTCTCTTCTGCCTTTGCGGGGTCCATTTTCAACAATGTGATTCCCTGAGGGTTGTGGATTAGCTGACCTGGGCAGCCTTACCCTGCCGGCCTGCCCTCCCCAGGTGTGCCTCGTTGAGGTCAATATAAACAGCGCTCCAGGCAGCAATAGCCCCTGAAGCTGTGCCTGACTCCATATTCTCTGCCCCGTCAGCAGTCTCGGGGCTGTGCTGGTGGGAGGGAGTGAGGGGCCACAGCTTTGTGGGTGGCCCGGTGTGAGTGGGGTTCTGCTGGCCTTTCTGCAGGAGATGCCAGGCTGCCGCCTGTAAAGAAGAGGATGTGTCACCCATACCTTCCGCTGGAATTTCTCTCCGGACAGAGGTGAGGAAGGAAAAAAGCAGTGGGGCCCGGGACAGGAGGGGTATCTCAGGCAGGGCAATGGAAAGCTTCTGGAAGAGCGCCCGGGGCCAGGACCACCCTGGCTGGCCTGCAGGCACCAAGTTGGCCTGCATGCTGTCGCTTGTATGGCTCCACGGTCCTTCCTCTAGGCTTTCAAGCCCTTGTACATATTCAGGTGTTTTACCTGGAAAGGGTGGGAACAGTTCAGCAGCAGCTGGCCTGGGGCTCAGCTCACGTTTACTCACAGATGCCTCGGCACGGTCCCCCAGCTTTGCAATGAGGACGCTCCTTGCGTGGGGGGTGGGTTGCTGGCTGTAATGGGAGATGGTTCCCCACATCTGACCAATTTCAGAATTGTTTACCACTGGAGCAAGTGCCCTGATAGGGCTTTCCTCTGTATAACTCCTGGGTTCAGGTTTTTTTTTTCTTTTATGGTTCAAGTTAGATTTTATTCCCCTTTTATGTATTTATAGATATAAGCATGGAAATAATTCATTCCTATAAATACATCTGTGTGACGGGAAGAATTTTTTCTGTTTTATTTTTAAATTTTATTTTTTAAAATTTTGAAATTTAATTTTATTTATGTTTTTATACAGCAGGTTATTATTAGTTATGTATTTTATGCATATACATGTATACAGGTCAATCCCAATCTCCCAACTCATCCCACCACCACCACCCCATGGCTTCCCACACTTGGTGTCCATACGTTTGTTCTCTACCTCTGTGTCTCTATTTCTTCCCTGCAAACCAGTTCATCTGTATCATTTTTAGGCTCCACATATATGCATTAATATACAATATTTGTTTTCCTCTTTCTGACTTACTTCATTCTGTATGACAGTCTCTCGATCCATCGATGTCTCTACAAATGACCCAGTTTCATTCCTTTTTATGGCCGAGTCATATTCCATTTTATATATGTACCACATCTTTATCCATTCATCTGTCTGTGGGCATTTAGGTTGCTTCCATTACCTGGCTATTGTAAATAGTGCTGCAACGAACATTGTGGTGAATGTGCCTTGTTGAAATACGGTTTTCTCTGGGTATATGCCCAGAAGTGGGATTGCTGGATCAGATGGTAATTCTATTTCTAATTTTTTTAAGGAAACTCCATACTGTTCTCCATAGTGACTGTATCAATTTACATTCCCACCAATAGTGGAAGAGGGCTCCTTTTGTCCACACCCTCCCCAGAATTGGTTGTTTGTAGATTTTCTGATGATGCCGATTCTAACAGGTGTGAGGTGATACCTCATTGTAGTTTTGATTTGCATTTCTCTAATAATTAGTGCTGTTGAGCAGCTTTTCATGTGCGTCTTGGCCATCTCTGTGTCTCCTTTGAAGAAACGTCTCTTTAGATCTTCTGCCCATTTTTTTGGGGTTGTTTGTTTTTTTAATATTAAGCTGCATGAGCTGTTTATATATATTGGAGATTAAACCTCTGTCCATTGATTCGTCTGCAACGATTTTCGCCCATTCTGAGGAATGCCTTTTTCCATTCCCGTGATTTTTAACAAAAAAGGAAAGAAAGGAAAAGAAGCAGAACACTAATGTGCGTAAAATATGCCTTTTGAAACGGTCGTTTTGAAATATGGACGTCCTTTGAATTTTTTGGTCGATATGTGACCCCAGGATTTGTTTTCAGGGCAGGTGTCATTTACAGGCCTGCAATGATTTTGAATATCAACTGACCATTAGCGTTGGGATTAAAGCTGCTGTTGTGTGAAACGGCCACAAGGTGGCAGCAGTTCACCCTTACCAAATCTGGTTACTAGGGCAAGAGAGCCTCAGTGGAAGTGGTGTTCTAGATTCGAATTTAGAATGGAATGTGCCAGGAGAAAGCCCCTCACGTTTGTCTCACTGCATCTTGTTCGTGTTTTTAATTTAATTTTTTTTTATTTTTTATTACAGCAAGTTTGATTACAATGTTTGGCTTGTTGTAGGTGTGGAAGATGTGGTTCTTTTACACATATACAGATGTCTGTTCTTCCTGGGATCCTTTTCCCATGTACGTTATGACAGAATGTTGAGTAGTCCTCTCTTGGTATTCTGTAGGTCTTTGGTGATTATATATGTCACCTGTGTTTGTATATGTCTGTTAACCCCGATATCGTAATGAAACCAATCCTCACACCTTTCCATTGGTGAACCATAAGTTTGTTTAATGAATCTGTGATTGCTCTTCTCCGTGGAAATATCTGCCCTGGTATCCATTTTTAGGTAACACCTCTAAGTGATATGATATGTGTCTTTCACTTTCTGACTTACTACAAGCCACGTGATTACTTCTAGACTCATCTACGGGGCTGCAAATGGCATTTTGTCCTTTTTTCCCTTGGCTTCTCTTCTGCCTTTGCGGGGTCCATTTTCAACAATGTGATTCCCTGAGGGTTGTGGATTAGCTGACCTGGGCAGCCTTACCCTGCCGGCCTGCCCTCCCCAGGTGTGCCTCGTTGAGGTCAATATAAACAGCGCTCCAGGCAGCAATAGCCCCTGAAGCTGTGCCTGACTCCATATTCTCTGCCCCGTCAGCAGTCTCGGGGCTGTGCTGGTGGGAGGGAGTGAGGGGCCACAGCTTTGTGGGTGGCCCGGTGTGAGTGGGGTTCTGCTGGCCTTTCTGCAGGAGATGCCAGGCTGCCGCCTGTAAAGAAGAGGATGTGTCACCCATACCTTCCGCTGGAATTTCTCTCCGGACAGAGGTGAGGAAGGAAAAAAGCAGTGGGGCCCGGGACAGGAGGGGTATCTCAGGCAGGGCAATGGAAAGCTTCTGGAAGAGCGCCCGGGGCCAGGACCACCCTGGCTGGCCTGCAGGCACCAAGTTGGCCTGCGTGCTGTCGCTGGTGTGGCTCCATGGTCCTTCCTCTATGCTTTCAAGCCCTTGTACATATTCAGGTGTTTTACCTGGAAAGGGTGGGAACAGTTCAGCAGCAGCTGGCCTGGGGCTCAGCTCACGTTTACTCACAGATGCCTCGGCACGGTCCCCCAGCTTTGCAATGAGGACGCTCCTTGCGTGGGGGGTGCGTTGCTGGCTGTAATGGGAGATGATTCCCCACCTCTGACCAATTTCAGAATTGTTTACCACTGGAGCAAGTGCCCTGATAGGGTTTTCCTCTGTATAACTCCTGGGATCAGGTTTTTTTTTTTCTTTTATGGTTCAAGTTAGATTTTATTCCCCTTTTATGTATTTATAGATATAAGCATGGAAATAATTCATTCCTATAAATACATCTGTGTGACGGGAAGAATTTTTTCTGTTTTATTTTTAAATTTTATTTTTTAAAATTTTGAAATTTAATTTTATTTATGTTTTTATACAGCAGGTTATTATTAGTTATGTATTTTATGCATATACATGTATACAGGTCAATCCCAATCTCCCAACTCATCCCACCACCACCACCCCATGGCTTCCCACACTTGGTGTCCATACGTTTGTTCTCTACCTCTGTGTCTCTATTTCTTCCCTGCAAACCAGTTCATCTGTATCATTTTTAGGCTCCACATATATGCATTAATATACAATATTTGTTTTCCTCTTTCTGACTTACTTCATTCTGTATGACAGTCTCTCGATCAATCGATGTCTCTACAAATGACCCAGTTTCATTCCGTTTTATGGCCGAGTCATATTCCATTTTATATATGTACCACATCTTTATCCATTCATCTGTCTGTGGGCATTTAGGTTGCTTCCATTACCTGGCTATTGTAAATAGTGCTGCAACGAACATTGTGGTGAATGTGCCTTGTTGAAATACGGTTTTCTCTGGGTATATGCCCAGAAGTGGGATTGCTGGATCAGATGGTAATTCTATTTCTAATTTTTTTAAGGAAACTCCATACTGTTCTCCATAGTGACTGTATCAATTTACATTCCCACCAATAGTGGAAGAGGGCTCCTTTTGTCCACTCCCTCCCCAGAATTGGTTGTTTGTAGATTTTCTGATGATGCCGATTCTAACAGGTGTGAGGTGATACCTCATTGTAGTTTTGATTTGCATTTCTCTAATAATTAGTGCTGTTGAGCAGCTTTTCATGTGCGTCTTGGCCATCTCTGTGTCTCCTTTGAAGAAACGTCTCTTTAGATCTTCTGCCCAATTTTTTGTGGTTGTTTGTTTTTTTTAATATTAAGCTGCATGAGCTGTTTATATATATTGGAGATTAAACCTCTGTCCATTGATTCGTCTGCAACGATTTTCGCCCATTCTGAGGGATGCCTTTTTCCATTCCCGTGTTTTTTAACAAAAAAGGAAAGAAAGGAAAAGAAGCAGAACACTAATGTGCGTAAAATATGCCTTTTGAAACGGTCGTTTTGAAATATGGACGTCCTTTGAAATTTTTGGTCGATATGTGACCCCAGGATTTGTTTTCAGGGCAGGTGTCATTTACAGGCCTGCAATGATTTTGAATATCAACTGACCATTAGCGTTGGGATTAAAGCTGCTGTTGTGTGGAACGTCCACAAGGTGGCAGCAGTTCACCCTTACCAAATCTGGTTACTAGGGCAAGAGAGCCTCAGTGGAAGTGGTGTTCTAGATTCGAATTTAGAATGGAATGTGCCAGGAGAAATCCCCTCACGTTTGTCTCACTACATCTTGTTCGTGTTTTTTAATTTATTTTTTTTTTATTTTTTATTACAGCAAGTTTGATTACAATGTTTGGCTTGTTGTAGGTGTGGAAGATGTGGTTCTTTTACACATATACAGATGTCTGTTCTTCCTGGGATCCTTTTCCCATGTACGTTATGACAGAATGTTGAGTAGTCCTCTCTTGGTATTCTGTAGGTCTTTGGTGATTATATATGTCACCTGTGTTTGTATATGTCTGTTAACCCCGATATCGTAATGAAACCAATCCTCACACCTTTCCATTGGTGAACCATAAGTTTGTTTAATGAATCTGTGATTGCCCTTCTCCGTGGAAATATCTGCCCTGGTATCCATTTTTAGGTAACACCTCTAAGTGATATGATATGTGTCTTTCACTTTCTGACTTACTACAAGCCACGTGATTACTTCTAGACTCATCTACGGGGCTGCAAATGGCATTTTGTCCTTTTTTCCCTTGGCTTCTCTTCTGCCTTTGCGGGGTCCATTTTCAACAATGTGATTCCCTGAGGGTTGTGGATTAGCTGACCTGGGCAGCCTTACCCTGCCGGCCTGCCCTCCCCAGGTGTGCCTCGTTGAGGTCAATATAAACAGCGCTCCAGGCAGCAAGAGCCCCTGAAGCTGTGCCTGACTCCATATTCTCTGCCCCGTCAGCAGTCTCGGGGCTGTGCTGGTGGGAGGGAGTGAGGGGCCACAGCTTTGTGGGTGGCCCGGTGTGAGTGGGGTTCTGCTGGCCTTTCTGCAGGAGATGCCAGGCTGCCGCCTGTAAATAAGAGGATGTGTCACCCATACCTTCCGCTGGAATTTCTCTCCGGACAGAGGTGAGGAAGGAAAAAAGCAGTGGGGCCCGGGACAGGAGGGGTATCTCAGGCAGGGCAATGGAAAGCTTCTGGAAGAGTGCCCGGGGCCAGGACCACCCTGGCTGGCCTGCAGGCACCAAGTTGGCCTGCGTGCTGTCGCTGGTGTGGCTCCACGGTCCTTCCTCTAGGCTTTCAAGCCCTTGTACATATTCAGGTGTTTTACCTGGAAAGGGTGGGAACAGTTCAGCAGCAGCTGGCCTGGGGCTCAGCTCACGTTTACTCACAGATGCCTCGGCACGGTCCCCCAGCTTTGCAATGAGGACGCTCCTTGCGTGGGGGGTGGGTTGCTGGCTGTAATGGGAGATGGTTCCCCACATCTGACCAATTTCAGAATTGTTTACCACTGGAGCAAGTGCCCTGATAGGGCTTTCCTCTGTATAACTCCTGGGTTCAGGTTTTTTTTTTCTTTTATGGTTCAAGTTAGATTTTATTCCCCTTTTATGTATTTATAGATATAAGCATGGAAATAATTCATTCCTATAAATACATCTGTGTGACGGGAAGAATTTTTTCTGTTTTATTTTTAAATTTTATTTTTTAAAATTTTGAAATTTAATTTTATTTATGTTTTTATACAGCAGGTTATTATTAGTTATGTATTTTATGCATATACATGTATACAGGTCAATCCCAATCTCCCAACTCATCCCACCACCACCACCCCATGGCTTCCCACACTTGGTGTCCATACGTTTGTTCTCTACCTCTGTGTCTCTATTTCTTCCCTGCAAACCAGTTCATCTGTATCATTTTTAGGCTCCACATATATGCATTAATATACAATATTTGTTTTCCTCTTTCTGACTTATTTCATTCTGTATGACAGTCTCTCGATCCATCGATGTCTCTACAAATGACCCAGTTTCATTCCTTTTTATGGCCGAGTCATATTCCATTTTATATATGTACCACATCTTTATCCATTCATCTGTCTGTGGGCATTTAGGTTGCTTCGATTACCTGGCTATTGTAAATAGTGCTGCAACGAACATTGTGGTGAATGTGCCTTTTTGAAATACGGTTTTCTCTGGGTATATGCCCAGAAGTGGGATTGCTGGATCAGATGGTAATTCTATTTCTAATTTTTTTAAGGAAACTCCATACTGTTCTCCATAGTGACTGTATCAATTTACATTCCCACCAATAGTGGAAGAGGGCTCCTTTTGTCCACACCCTCCCCAGAATTGGTTGTTTGTAGATTTTCTGATGATGCCGATTCTAACAGGTGTGAGGTGATACCTCATTGTAGTTTTGATTTGCATTTCTCTAATAATTAGTGCTGTTGAGCAGCTTTTCATGTGCGTCTTGGCCATCTCTGTGTCTCCTTTGAAGAAACGTCTCTTTAGATCTTCTGCCCATTTTTTTTGGGTTGTTTGTTTTTTTAATATTAAGCTGCATGAGCTGTTTATATATATTGGAGATTAAACCTCTGTCCATTGATTCGTCTGCAACGATTTTCGCCCATTCTGAGGGATGCCTTTTTCCATTCCCGTGTTTTTTAACAAAAAAGGAAACAAAGGAAAAGAAGCAGAACACTAATGTGCGTAAAATATGCTTTTTGAAACGGTCGTTTTGAAATATGGACGTCATTTGAATTTTTTGGTCGATATGTGACCCCAGGATTTGTTTTCAGGGCAGGTGTCATTTACAGGCCTGCAATGATTTTGAATATCAACTGACCATTAGCGTTGGGATTAAAGCTGCTTTTGTGTGAAACGGCCACAAGGTGGCAGCAGTTCACCCTTACCAAATCTGGTTACTAGGGCAAGAGAGCCTCAGTGGAAGTCGTGTTCTAGATTCGAATTTAGAATGGAATGTGCCAGGAGAAAGCCCCTCACGTTTGTCTCACTACATCTTGTTCATGTTTTTAATTTAATTTTTTTTTATTTTTTATTACAGCAAGTTTGATTACAATGTTTGGCTTGTTGTAGGTGTGGAAGATGTGGTTCTTTTACACATATACAGATGTCTGTTCTTCCTGGGATCCTTTTCCCATGTACGTTATGACAGAATGTTGAGTAGTCCTCTCTTGGTATTCTGTAGGTCTTTGGTGATTATATATGTCACCTGTGTTTGTATATGTCTGTTAACCCCGATATCGTAATGAAACCAATCCTCACACCTTTCCATTGGTGAACCATAAGTTTGTTTAATGAATCTGTGATTGCCCTTCTCCGTGGAAATATCTGCCCTGGTATCCATTTTTAGGTAACACCTCTAAGTGATATGATATGTGTCTTTCACTTTCTGACTTACTACAAGCCACGTGATTACTTCTAGACTCATCTACGGGGCTGCAAATGGCATTTTGTCCTTTTTTCCCTTGGCTTCTCTTCTGCCTTTGCGGGGTCCATTTTCAACAATGTGATTCCCTGAGGGTTGTGGATTAGCTGAACTGGGCAGCCTTACCCTGCCGGCCTGCCCTCCCCAGGTGTGCCTCGTTGAGGTCAATATAAACAGCGCTCCAGGCAGCAATAGCCCCTGAAGCTGTGCCTGACTCCATATTCTCTGCCCCGTCAGCAGTCTCGGGGCTGTGCTGGTGGGAGGGAGTGAGGGGCCACAGCTTTGTGGGTGGCCCGGTGTGAGTGGTGTTCTGCTGGCCTTTCTGCAGGAGATGCCAGGCTGCCGCCTGTAAAGAAGAGGATGTGTCACCCATACCTTCCGCTGGAATTTCTCTCCGGACAGAGGTGAGGAAGGAAAAAAGCAGTGGGGCCCGGGACAGGAGGGGTATCTCAGGCAGGGCAATGGAAAGCTTCTGGAAGAGCGCCCGGGGCCAGGACCACCCTGGCTGGCCTGCAGGCACCAAGTTGGCCTGCGTGCTGTCGCTGGTGTGGCTCCACGGTCCTTCCTCTAGGCTTTCAAGCCCTTGTACATATTCAGGTGTTTTACCTGGAAAGGGTGGGAACAGTTCAGCAGCAGCTGGCCTGGGGCTCAGCTCACGTTTACTCACAGATGCCTCGGCACGGTCCCCCAGCTTTGCAATGAGGACGCTCCTTGCGTGGGGGGTGGGTTGCTGGCTGTAATGGGAGATGGTTCCCCACCTCTGACCAATTTCAGAATTGTTTACCACTGGAGCAAGTGCCCTGATAGGGCTTTCCTCTGTATAACTCCTGGGTTCAGGTTTTTTTTTTCTTTTATGGTTCAAGTTAGATTTTATTCCCCTTTTATGTATTTATAGATATAAGCATGGAAATAATTCATTCCTATAAATACATCTGTGTGACGGGAAGAATTTTTTCTGTTTTATTTTTAAATTTTATTTTTTAAAATTTTGAAATTTAATTTTATTTATGTTTTTATACAGCAGGTTATTATTAGTTATGTATTTTATGCATATACATGTATACAGGTCAATCCCAATCTCCCAACTCATCCCACCACCACCACCCCATGGCTTCCCACACTTGGTGTCCATACGTTTGTTCTCTACCTCTGTGTCTCTATTTCTTCCCTGCAAACCAGTTCATCTGTATCATTTTTAGGCTCCACATATATGCATTAATATACAATATTTGTTTTCCTCTTTCTGACTTACTTCATTCTGTATGACAGTCTCTCGATCCATCGATGTCTCTACAAATGACCCAGTTTCATTCCTTTTTATGGCCGAGTCATATTCCATTTTATATATGTACCACATCTTTATCCATTCATCTGTCTGTGGGCATTTAGGTTGCTTCCATTACCTGGCTATTGTAAATAGTGCTGCAACGAACATTGTGGTGAATGTGCCTTGTTGAAATACGGTTTTCTCTGGGTATATGCCCAGAAGTGGGATTGCTGGATCAGATGGTAATTCTATTTCTAATTTTTTTAAGGAAACTCCATACTGTTCTCCATAGTGACTGTATCAATTTACATTCCCACCAATAGTGGAAGAGGGCTCCTTTTGTCCACACCCTCCCCAGAATTGGTTGTTTGTAGATTTTCTGATGATGCCGATTCTAACAGGTGTGAGGTGATACCTCATTGTAGTTTTGGTTTGCATTTCTCTAATAATTAGTGCTGTTGAGCAGCTTTTCATGTGCGTCTTGGCCATCTCTGTGTCTCCTTTGAAGAAACGTCTCTTTAGATCTTCTGCCCATTTTTTTGGGGTTGTTTGTTTTTTTAATATTAAGCTGCATGAGCTGTTTATATATATTGGAGATTAAACCTCTGTCCATTGATTCGTCTGCAACGATTTTCGCCCATTCTGAGGAATGCCTTTTTCCATTCCCGTGTTTTTTAACAAAAAAGGAAAGAAAGGAAAAGAAGCAGAACACTAATGTGCGTAAAATATGCCTTTTGAAACGGTCGTTTTGAAATATGGACGTCCTTTGAATTTTTTGGTCGATATGTGACCCCAGGATTTGTTTTCAGGGCAGGTGTCATTTACAGGCCTGCAATGATTTTGAATATCAACTGACCATTAGCATTGGGATTAAAGCTGCTGTTGTGTGAAACGGCCACAAGGTGGCAGCAGTTCACCCTTACCAAATCTGGTTACTAGGACAAGAGAGCCTCAGTGGAAGTGGTGTTCTAGATTCGAATTTAGAATGGAATGTGCCAGGAGAAATCCCCTCACGTTTGTCTCACTACATCTTGTTCGTGTTTTTAATTTAATTTTTTTTTATTTTTTATTACAGCAAGTTTGATTACAATGTTTGGCTTGTTGTAGGTGTGGAAGATGTGGTTCTTTTACACATATACAGATGTCTGTTCTTCCTGGGATCCTTTTCCCATGTACGTTATGACAGAATGTTGAGTAGTCCTCTCTTGGTATTCTGTAGGTATTTGGTGATTATATATGTCACCTGTGTTTGTATATGTCTGTTAACCCCGATATCTTAATGAAACCAATCCTCACACCTTTCCATTGGTGAACCATAAGTTTGTTTAATGAATCTGTGATTGCCCTTCTCCGTGGAAATATCTGCCCTGGTATCCATTTTTAGGTAACACCTCTAAGTGATATGATATGTGTCTTTCACTTTCTGACTTACTACAAGTCACGTGGTTACTTCTAGACTCATCTACGGGGCTGCAAATGGCATTTTGTCCTTTTTTCCCTTGGCTTCTCTTCTGCCTTTGCGGGGTCCATTTTCAACATTGTGATTCCCTGAGGGTTGTGGATTAGCTGACCTGGGCAGCCTTACCCTGCCGGCCTGCCCTCCCCAGGTGTGCCTCGTTGAGGTCAATATAAACAGCGCTCCAGGCAGCAATAGCCCCTGAAGCTGTGCCTGACTCCATATTCTCTGCCCCGTCAGCAGTCTCGGGGCTGTGCTGGTGGGAGGGAGTGAGGGGCCACAGCTTTGTGGGTGGCCCGGTGTGAGTGGGGTTCTGCTGGCCTTTCTGCAGGAGATGCCAGGCTGCCGCCTGTAAAGAAGAGGATGTGTCACCCATACCTTCCGCTGGAATTTCTCTCCGGACAGAGGTGAGGAAGGAAAAAAGCAGTGGGGGCCGGGACAGGAGGGGTATCTCAGGCAGGGCAATGGAAAGCTTCTGGAAGAGCGCCCGGGGCCAGGACCACCCTGGCTGGCCTGCAGGCACCAAGTTCGCCTGCGTGCTGTCGCTGGTGTGGCTCCACTGTCCTTCCTCTAGGCTTTCAAGCCCTTGTACATATTCAGGTGTTTTACCTGGAAAGGGTGGGAACAGTTCAGCAGCAGCTGGCCTGGGGCTCAGCTCACGTTTACTCACAGATGCCTCGGCACGGTCCCCCAGCTTTGCAATGAGGACGCTCCTTGCGTGGGGGGTGCGTTGCTGGCTGTAATGGGAGATGATTCCCCACCTCTGACCAATTTCAGAATTGTTTACCACTGGAGCAAGTGCCCTGATAGGGTTTTCCTCTGTATAACTCCTGGGTTCAGGTTTCTTTTTTCTTTTATGGTTCCAGTTAGATTTTATTCCCCTTTTATGTATTTATAGATATAAGCATGGAAATAATTCATTCCTATAAATACATCTGTGTGACGGGAAGAATTTTTTCTGTTTTATTTTTAAATTTTATTTTTTAAAATTTTGAAATTTAATTTTATTTATGTTTTTATACAGCAGGTTATTATTAGTTATGTATTTTATGCATATACATGTATACAAGTCAATCCCAATCTCCCAACTCATCCCACCACCACCACCCCATGGCTTCCCACACTTGGTGTCCATACGTTTGTTCTCTACCTCTGTGTCTCTATTTCTTCCCTGCAAACCAGTTCATCTGTATCATTTTTAGGCTCCACATATATGCATTAATATACAATATTTGTTTTCCTCTTTGTGACTTACTTCATTCTGTATGACAGTCTCTCGATCCATTGATGTCTCTACAAATGACCCAGTTTCATTCCTTTTTATTGCCGAGTCATATTCCATTTTATATATGTACCACATCTTTATCCATTCATCTGTCTGTGGGCATTTAGGTTGCTTCCATTACCTGGCTATTGTAAATAGTGCTGCAACGAACATTGTGGTGAATGTGCCTTGTTGAAATACGGTTTTCTCTGGGTATATGCCCAGAAGTGGGATTGCTGGATCAGATGGTAATTCTATTTCTAATTTTTTTAAGGAAACTCCATACTGTTCTCCATAGTGACTGTATCAATTTACATTCCCACCAATAGTGGAAGAGGGCTCCTTTTGTCCACACCCTCCCCAGAATTGGTTGTTTGTAGATTTTCTGATGATGCCGATTCTAACAGGTGTGAGGTGATACCTCATTGTAGTTTTGATTTGCATTTCTCTAATAATTAGTGCTGTTGAGCAGCTTTTCATGTGCGTCTTGGCCATCTCTGTGTCTCCTTTGAAGAAACGTCTCTTTAGATCTTCTGCCCATTTTTTTGGGGTTGTTTGTTTTTTTAATATTAAGCTGCATGAGCTGTTTATATATATTGGAGATTAAACCTCTGTCCATTGATTCGTCTGCAACGATTTTCGCCCATTCTGAGGGATGCCTTTTTCCATTCCCGTGTTTTTTAACAAAAAAGGAAAGAAAGGAAAAGAAGCAGAACACTAATGTGCGTAAAATATGCCTTTTGAAACGGTCGTTTTGAAATATGGACGTCCTTTGAATTTTTTGGTCGATATGTGACCCCAGGATTTGTTTTCAGGGCAGGTGTCATTTACAGGCCTGCAATGATTGTGAATATCAACTGACCATTAGCATTGGGATTAAAGCTGCTGTTGTGTGAAACGGCCACAAGGTGGCAGCAGTTCACCCTTACCAAATCTGGTTACTAGGGCAAGAGAGCCTCAGTGGAAGTGATGTTCTAGATTCGAATTTAGAATGGAATGTGCCAGGAGAAATCCCCTCACGTTTGTCTCACTACATCTTGTTCGTGTTTTTAATTTAATTTTTTTTATTTTTTATTACAGCAAGTTTGATTACAATGTTTGGCTTGTTGTAGGTGTGGAAGATGTGGTTCTTTTACACATATACAGATGTCTGTTCTTCCTGGGATCCTTTTCCCATGTACGTTATGACAGAATGTTGAGTAGTCCTCTCTTGGTATTCTGTAGGTCTTTGGTGATTATATATGTCACCTGTGTTTGTATATGTCTGTTAACCCCAATATCGTAATGAAACCAATCCTCACACCTTTCCATTGGTGAACCATAAGTTTGTTTAATGAATCTGTGATTGCCCTTCTCCGTGGAAATATCTGCCCTGGTATCCATTTTTAGGTAACACCTCTAAGTGATATGATATGTGTCTTTCACTTTCTGACTTACTACAAGCCACGTGATTACTTCTAGACTCATCTACGGGGCTGCAAATGGCATTTTGTCCTTTTTTCCCTTGGCTTCTCTTCTGCCTTTGCGGGGTCCATTTTCAACAATGTGATTCCCTGAGGGTTGTGGATTAGCTGAACTGGGCAGCCTTACCCTTCCGGCCTGCCCTCCCCAGGTGTGCCTCGTTGAGGTCAATATAAACAGCGCTCCAGGCAGCAATAGCCCCTGAAGCTGTGCCTGACTCCATATTCTCTGCCCCGTCAGCA
Source organism: Mesoplodon mirus (assembly GCF_964341445.2). Classification (NCBI taxonomy): domain Eukaryota; kingdom Metazoa; phylum Chordata; class Mammalia; order Artiodactyla; family Ziphiidae; genus Mesoplodon; species Mesoplodon mirus. The sequence goes on along the minus strand of NW_028295801.1, from coordinate 136,207 downwards.
GTCTCGGGGCTGTGCTGGTGGGAGGGAGTGAGGGGCCACAGCTTTGTGGGTGGCCCGGTGTGAGTGGGGTTCTGCTGGCCTTTCTGCAGGAGATGCCAGGCTGCCGCCTGTAAAGAAGAGGATGTGTCACCCATACCTTCTGCTGGAATTTCTCTCCGGACAGAGGTGAGGAAGGAAAAAAGCAGTGGGGCCCGGGACAGGAGGGGTATCTCAGGCAGGGCAATGGAAAGCTTCTGGAAGAGCGCCCGGGGCCAGGACCACCCTGGCTGGCCTGCAGGCACCAAGTTGGCCTGCGTGCTGTCGCTGGTGTGGCTCCACGGTCCTTCCTCTAGGCTTTCAAGCCCTTGTACATATTCAGGTGTTTTACCTGGAAAGGGTGGGAACAGTTCAGCAGCAGCTGGCCTGGGGCTCAGCTCACGTTTACTCACAGATGCCTCGGCACGGTCCCCCAGCTTTGCAATGAGGACGCTCCTTGCGTGGGGGGTGGGTTGCTGGCTGTAATGGGAGATGGTTCCCCACCTCTGACCAATTTCAGAATTGTTTACCACTGGAGCAAGTGCCCTGATAGGGCTTTCCTCTGTATAACTCCTGGGTTCAGGTTTTTTTTTTCTTTTATGGTTCAAGTTAGATTTTATTCCCCTTTTATGTATTTATAGATATAAGCATGGAAATAATTCATTCCTATAAATACATCTGTGTGACGGGAAGAATTTTTTCTGTTTTATTTTTAAATTTTATTTTTTAAAATTTTGAAATTTAATTTTATTTATGTTTTTATACAGCAGGTTATTATTAGTTATGTATTTTATGCATATACATGTATACAGGTCAATCCCAATCTCCCAACTCATCCCACCACCACCACCCCATGGCTTCCCACACTTGGTGTCCATACGTTTGTTCTCTACCTCTGTGTCTCTATCTTCCCTGCAAACCAGTTCATCTGTATCATTTTTAGGCTCCACATATATGCATTAATATACAATATTTGTTTTCCTCTTTCTGACTTACTTCATTCTGTATGACAGTCTCTCGATCCATCGATGTCTCTACAAATGACCCAGTTTCATTCCTTTTTATGGCCGAGTCATATTCCATTTTATATATGTACCACATCTTTATCCATTCATCTGTCTGTGGGCATTTAGGTTGCTTCCATTACCTGGCTATTGTAAATAGTGCTGCAACGAACATTGTGGTGAATGTGCCTTGTTGAAATACGGTTTTCTCTGGGTATATGCCCAGAAGTGGGATTGCTGGATCAGATGGTAATTCTATTTCTAATTTTTTTAAGGAAACTCCATACTGTTCTCCATAGTGACTGTATCAATTTACATTCCCACCAATAGTGGAAGAGGGCTCCTTTTGTCCACACCCTCCCCAGAATTGGTTGTTTGTAGATTTTCTGATGATGCCGATTCTAACAGGTGTGAGGTGATACCTCATTGTAGTTTTGATTTGCATTTCTCTAATAATTAGTGCTGTTGAGCAGCTTTTCATGTGCGTCTTGGCCATGTCTGTGTCTCCTTTGAAGAAATGTCTCTTTAGATCTTCTGCCCATTTTTGTATTGGGTTGTTTGTTTTTTTAATATTAAGCTGCATGAGCTCTTTATATATATTGGAGATTAAACCTGTGTCCATTGATTCGTTTGCAACGATTTTCACCCATCGTGAGGGATGCCTTTTTCCATTCCCGTTTTTTTTAACAAAAAAGGAAAGAAAGGAAAAGAAGCAGAACACTAATGTGCGTAAAATATGCCCTTTGAAACGGTCGTTTTGAAATATGGACGTCCTTTGAATTTTTTGGTCGATATGTGACCCCAGGATTTGTTTTCAGGGCAGGTGTCATTTACAGGCCTGCCATGATTTTGAATATCAACTGACCATTAGCGTTGGGATTAAAGCTGCTGTTGTGTGAAACGGCCACAAGGTGGCAGCAGTTCACCCTTACCAAATCTGGTTACTAGGGCAAGAGAGCCTCAGTGGAAGTGGTGTTCTAGATTGGAGTTTAGAATGCAATGTGCCAGGAGAAAGCCCCTCAAGTTTGTCTCACTACTTCTTGTTCGTGTTTTTATTTTAAGTTTTTATTTTTTATTACAGCAAGTTTGATTACAATGTTTGGCTTGTTGTAGGTGTGGAAGATGTGGTTCTTTTACACATATACAGATGACTGTTCTTCTTGGGATCCTTTTCCCATGTACGTTATGACAGAATGTTGAGTAGTCCTCTCTTGGTATTCTGTAGGTCTTTGGTGATTATATATGTCACCTGTGTTTGTATATGTCTGTTAACCCCGATATCGTAATGAAACCAATCCTCACACCTTTCCATTGGTGAACCATAAGTTTGTTTAATGAATCTGTGATTGCCCTTCTCCGTGGAAATATCTGCCCTGGTATCCATTTTTAGGTAACACCTCTAAGTGATATGATATGTGCCTTTCACTTTCTGACTTACTACAAGTCACGTGATTACTTCTAGACTCATCTACGGGGCAAATGGCATTTTGTCCTTTTTTCCCTTGGCTTCTCTTCTGCCTTTGCGGGGTCCATTTTCAACAATGTGATTCCCTGAGGGTTGTGGATTAGCTGACCTGGGCAGCCTTACCCTGCCGGCCTGCCCTCCCCAGGTGTGCCTCGTTGAGGTCAATATAAACAGCGCTCCAGGCAGCAATAGCCCCTGAAGCTGTGCCTGACTCCATATTCTCTGCCCCGTCAGCAGTCTCGGGGCTGTGCTGGTGGGAGGGAGTGAGGGGCCACAGCTTTGTGGGTGGCCCGGTGTGAGTGGGGTTCTGCTGGCCTTTCTGCAGGAGATGCCAGGCTGCCGCCTGTAAAGAAGAGGATGTGTCACCCATACCTTCCGCTGGAATTTCTCTCCGGACAGAGGTGAGGAAGGAAAAAAGCAGTGGGGCCCGGGACAGGAGGGGTATCTCAGGCAGGGCAATGGAAAGCTTCTGGAAGAGCGCCCGGGGCCAGGACCACCCTGGCTGGCCTGCAGGCACCAAGTTGGCCTGCGTGCTGTCGCTGGTGTGGCTCCACGGTCCTTCCTCTAGGCTTTCAAGCCCTTGTACATATTCAGGTGTTTTACCTGGAAAGGGTGGGAACAGTTCAGCAGCAGCTGGCCTGGGGCTCAGCTCACGTTTACTCACAGATGCCTCGGCACGGTCCCCCAGCTTTGCAATGAGGACGCTCCTTGCGTGGGGGGTGGGTTGCTGGCTGTAATGGGAGATGGTTCCCCACCTCTGACCAATTTCAGAATTGTTTACCACTGGAGCAAGTGCCCTGATAGGGTTTTCCTCTGTATAACTCCTGGGTTCAGGTTTTTTTTTTTTTTCTTTTATGGTTCAAGTTAGATTTTATTCCCCTTTTATGTATTTATAGATATAAGCATGGAAATAATTCATTCCTATAAATACATCTGTGTGACGGGAAGAATTTTTTCTGTTTTATTTTTAAATTTTATTTTTTAAAATTTTGAAATTTAATTTTATTTATGTTTTTATACAGCAGGTTATTATTAGTTATGTATTTTATGCATATACATGTATACAGGTCAATCCCAATCTCCCAACTCATCCCACCACCACCACCCCATGGCTTCCCACACTTGGTGTCCATACGTTTGTTCTCTACCTCTGTGTCTCTATTTCTTCCCTGCAAACCAGTTCATCTGTATCATTTTTAGGCTCCACATATATGCATTAATATACAATATTTGTTTTCCTCTTTGTGACTTACTTCATTCTGTATGACAGTCTCTCGATCCATCGATGTCTCTACAAATGACCCAGTTTCATTCCTTTTTATGGCCGAGTCATATTCCATTTTATATATGTACCACATCTTTATCCATTCATCTGTCTGTGGGCATTTAGGTTGCTTCCATTACCTGGCTATTGTAAATAGTGCTGCAACGAACATTGTGGTGAATGTGCCTTTTTGAAATACGGTTTTCTCTGGGTATATGCCCAGAAGTGGGATTGCTGGATCAGATGGTAATTCTATTTCTAATTTTTTTAAGTAAACTCCATACTGTTCTCCATAGTGACTGTATCAATTTACATTCCCACCAATAGTGGAAGAGGGCTCCTTTTGTCCACACCCTCCCCAGAATTGGTTGTTTGTAGATTTTCTGATGATGCCGATTCTAACAGGTGTGAGGTGATACCTCATTGTAGTTTTGATTTGCATTTCTCTAATAATTAGTGCTGTTGAGCAGCTTTTCATGTGCGTCTTGGCCATGTCTGTGTCTCCTTTGAAGAAATGTCTCTTTAGATCTTCTGCCCATTTTTGTATTGGGTTGTTTGTTTTTTTAATATTAAGCTGCATGAGCTCTTTATATATATTGGAGATTAAACCTGTGTCCATTGATTCGTTTGCAACGATTTTCACCCATCGTGAGGGATGCCTTTTTCCATTCCCGTTTTTTTTAACAAAAAAGGAAAGAAAGGAAAAGAAGCAGAACACTAATGTGCGTAAAATATGCCCTTTGAAACGGTCGTTTTGAAATATGGACGTCCTTTGAATTTTTTGGTCGATATGTGACCCCAGGATTTGTTTTCAGGGCAGGTGTCATTTACAGGCCTGCCATGATTTTGAATATCAACTGACCATTAGCGTTGGGATTAAAGCTGCTGTTGTGTGAAACGGCCACAAGGTGGCAGCAGTTCACCCTTACCAAATCTGGTTACTAGGGCAAGAGAGCCTCAGTGGAAGTGGTGTTCTAGATTGGAGTTTAGAATGCAATGTGCCAGGAGAAAGCCCCTCAAGTTTGTCTCACTACTTCTTGTTCGTGTTTTTAATTTAAGTTTTTATTTTTTATTACAGCAAGTTTGATTACAATGTTTGGCTTGTTGTAGGTGTGGAAGATGTGGTTCTTTTACACATATACAGATGACTGTTCTTCTTGGGATCCTTTTCCCATGTACGTTATGACAGAATGTTGAGTAGTCCTCTCTTGGTATTCTGTAGGTCTTTGGTGATTATATATGTCACCTGTGTTTGTATATGTCTGTTAACCCCGATATCGTAATGAAACCAATCCTCACACCTTTCCATTGGTGAACCATAAGTTTGTTTAATGAATCTGTGATTGCCCTTCTCCGTGGAAATATCTGCCCTGGTATCCATTTTTAGGTAACACCTCTAAGTGATATGATATGTGCCTTTCACTTTCTGACTTACTACAAGTCACGTGATTACTTCTAGACTCATCTACGGGGCAAATGGCATTTTGTCCTTTTTTCCCTTGGCTTCTCTTCTGCCTTTGCGGGGTCCATTTTCAACAATGTGATTCCCTGAGGGTTGTGGATTAGCTGACCTGGGCAGCCTTACCCTGCCGGCCTGCCCTCCCCAGGTGTGCCTCGTTGAGGTCAATATAAACAGCGCTCCAGGCAGCAATAGCCCCTGAAGCTGTGCCTGACTCCATATTCTCTGCCCCGTCAGCAGTCTCGGGGCTGTGCTGGTGGGAGGGAGTGAGGGGCCACAGCTTTGTGGGTGGCCCGGTGTGAGTGGGGTTCTGCTGGCCTTTCTGCAGGAGATGCCAGGCTGCCGCCTGTAAAGAAGAGGATGTGTCACCCATACCTTCCGCTGGAATTTCTCTCCGGACAGAGGTGAGGAAGGAAAAAAGCAGTGGGGCCCGGGACAGGAGGGGTATCTCAGGCAGGGCAATGGAAAGCTTCTGGAAGAGCGCCCGGGGCCAGGACCACCCTGGCTGGCCTGCAGGCACCAAGTTGGCCTGCGTGCTGTCGCTGGTGTGGCTCCACGGTCCTTCCTCTAGGCTTTCAAGCCCTTGTACATATTCAGGTGTTTTACCTGGAAAGGGTGGGAACAGTTCAGCAGCAGCTGGCCTGGGGCTCAGCTCACGTTTACTCACAGATGCCTCGGCACGGTCCCCCAGCTTTGCAATGAGGACGCTCCTTGCGTGGGGGGTGGGTTGCTGGCTGTAATGGGAGATGGTTCCCCACCTCTGACCAATTTCAGAATTGTTTACCACTGGAGCAAGTGCCCTGATAGGGTTTTCCTCTGTATAACTCCTGGGTTCAGGTTTTTTTTTTTTTTCTTTTATGGTTCAAGTTAGATTTTATTCCCCTTTTATGTATTTATAGATATAAGCATGGAAATAATTCATTCCTATAAATACATCTGTGTGACGGGAAGAATTTTTTCTGTTTTATTTTTAAATTTTATTTTTTAAAATTTTGAAATTTAATTTTATTTATGTTTTTATACAGCAGGTTATTATTAGTTATGTATTTTATGCATATACATGTATACAGGTCAATCCCAATCTCCCAACTCATCCCACCACCACCACCCCATGGCTTCCCACACTTGGTGTCCATACGTTTGTTCTCTACCTCTGTGTCTCTCTTTCTTCCCTGCAAACCAGTTCATCTGTATCATTTTTAGGCTCCACATATATGCATTAATATACAATATTTGTTTTCCTCTTTCTGACTTACTTCATTCTGTATGACAGTCTCTCGATCCATCGATGTCTCTACAAATGACCCAGTTTCATTCCTTTTTATGGCCGAGTCATATTCCATTTTATATATGTACCACATCTTTATCCATTCATCTGTCTGTGGGCATTTAGGTTGCTTCCATTACCTGGCTATTGTAAATAGTGCTGCAACGAACATTGTGGTGAATGTGCCTTGTTGAAATACGGTTTTCTCTGGGTATATGCCCAGAAGTGGGATTGCTGGATCAGATGGTAATTCTATTTCTAATTTTTTTAAGGAAACTCCATACTGTTCTCCATAGTGACTGTATCAATTTACATTCCCACCAATAGTGGAAGAGGGCTCCTTTTGTCCACACCCTCCCCAGAATTGGTTGTTTGTAGATTTTCTGATGATGCCGATTCTAACAGGTGTGAGGTGATACCTCATTGTAGTTTTGATTTGCATTTCTCTAATAATTAGTGCTGTTGAGCAGCTTTTCATGTGCGTCTTGGCCATGTCTGTGTCTCCTTTGAAGAAACGTCTCTTTAGATCTTCTGCCCATTTTTGTATTGGGTTGTTTGTTTTTTCAATATTAAGCTGCATGAGCTGTTTATATATATTGGAGATTAAACCTGTGTCCATTGATTCGTTTGCAACGATTTTCACCCATCCTGAGGGATGCCTTTTTCCATTCCCGTTTTTTTTAACAAAAAAGGAAAGAAAGGAAAAGAAGCAGAACACTAATGTGCGTAAAATATGCCCTTTGAAACGGTCGTTTTGAAATATGGACGTCCTTTGAAATTTTTGGTCGATATGTGACCCCAGGATTTGTTTTCAGGGCAGGTGTCATTTACAGGCCTGCAATGATTTTGAATATCAACTGACCATTAGCGTTGGGATTAAAGCTGCTGTTGTGTGAAACGGCCACAAGGTGGGAGCAGTTCACCCTTACCAAATCTGGTTACTAGGGCAAGAGAGCCTCAGTGGAAGTGGTGTTCTAGATTGGAGTTTAGAATGCAATGTGCCAGGAGAAAGCCCCTCAAGTTTGTCTCACTACTTCTTGTTCGTGTTTTTAATTTAAGTTTTTATTTTTTATTACAGCAAGTTTGATTACAATGTTTGGCTTGTTGTAGGTTTGGAAGATGTGGTTCTTTTACACATATACAGATGACTGTTCTTCTTGGGATCCTTTTCCCATGTACGTTATGACAGAATGTTGAGTAGTCCTCTCTTGGTATTCTGTAGGTCTTTGGTGATTATATATGTCACCTGTGTTTGTATATGTCTGTTAACCCCGATATCGTAATGAAACCAATCCTCACACCTTTCCATTGGTGAACCATAAGTTTGTTTAATGAATCTGTGATTGCCCTTCTCCGTGGAAATATCTGCACTGGTATCCATTTTTAGGTAACACCTCTATGTGATATGATATGTGTCTTTCACTTTCTGACTTACTACAAGCCACGTGATTACTTCTAGACTCATCTACGGGGCTGCAAATGGCATTTTGTCCTTTTTTCCCTTGGCTTCTCTTCTGCCTTTGCGGGGTCCATTTTCAACAATGTGATTCCCTGAGGGTTGTGGATTAGCTGAACTGGGCAGCCTTACCCTGCCGGCCTGCCCTCCCCAGGTGTGCCTCGTTGAGGTCAATATAAACAGCGCTCCAGGCAGCAATAGCCCCTGAAGCTGTGCCTGACTCCATATTCTCTGCCCCGTCAGCAGTCTCGGGGCTGTGCTGGTGGGAGGGAGTGAGGGGCCACAGCTTTGTGGGTGGCCCGGTGTGAGTGGGGTTCTGCTGGCCTTTCTGCAGGAGATGCCAGGCTGCCGCCTGTAAAGAAGAGGATGTGTCACCCATACCTTCTGCTGGAATTTCTCTCCGGACAGAGGTGAGGAAGGAAAAAAGCAGTGGGGCCCGGGACAGGAGGGGTATCTCAGGCAGGGCAATGGAAAGCTTCTGGAAGAGCGCCCGGGTCCAGGACCACCCTGGCTGGCCTGCAGGCACCAAGTTGGCCTGCGTGCTGTCGCTGGTGTGGCTCCACGGTCCTTCCTCTAGGCTTTCAAGCCCTTGTACATATTCAGGTGTTTTACCTGGAAAGGGTGGGAACAGTTCAGCAGCAGCTGGCCTGGGGCTCAGCTCACGTTTACTCACAGATGCCTCGGCACAGTCCCCCAGCTTTGCAATGAGGACGCTCCTTGCGTGGGGGGTGGGTTGCTGGCTGTAATGGGAGATGGTTCCCCACCTCTGACCAATTTCAGAATTGTTTACCACTGGAGCAAGTGCCCTGATAGGGCTTTCCTCTGTATAACTCCTGGGTTCAGGTTTTTTTTTTCTTTTATGGTTCAAGTTAGATTTTATTCCCCTTTTATGTATTTATAGATATAAGCATGGAAATAATTCATTCCTATAAATACATCTGTGTGACGGGAAGAATTTTTTCTGTTTTATTTTTAAATTTTATTTTTTAAAATTTTGAAATTTAATTTTATTTATGTTTTTATACAGCAGGTTATTATTAGTTATGTATTTTATGCATATACATGTATACAGGTCAATCCCAATCTCCCAACTCATCCCACCACCACCACCCCATGGCTTCCCACACTTGGTGTCCATACGTTTGTTCTCTACCTCTGTGTCTCTATCTTCCCTGCAAACCAGTTCATCTGTATCATTTTTAGGCTCCACATATATGCATTAATATACAATATTTGTTTTCCTCTTTCTGACTTACTTCATTCTGTATGACAGTCTCTCGATCCATCGATGTCTCTACAAATGACCCAGTTTCATTCCTTTTTATGGCCGAGTCATATTCCATTTTATATATGTACCACATCTTTATCCATTCATCTGTCTGTGGGCATTTAGGTTGCTTCCATTACCTGGCTATTGTAAATAGTGCTGCAACGAACATTGTGGTGAATGTGCCTTTTTGAAATACGGTTTTCTCTGGGTATATGCCCAGAAGTGGGATTGCTGGATCAGATGGTAATTCTATTTCTAATTTTTTTAAGTAAACTCCATACTGTTCTCCATAGTGACTGTATCAATTTACATTCCCACCAATAGTGGAAGAGGGCTCCTTTTGTCCACACCCTCCCCAGAATTGGTTGTTTGTAGATTTTCTGATGATGCCGATTCTAACAGGTGTGAGGTGATACCTCATTGTAGTTTTGATTTGCATTTCTCTAATAATTAGTGCTGTTGAGCAGCTTTTCATGTGCGTCTTGGCCATGTCTGTGTCTCCTTTGAAGAAATGTCTCTTTAGATCTTCTGCCCATTTTTGTATTGGGTTGTTTGTTTTTTTAATATTAAGCTGCATGAGCTCTTTATATATATTGGAGATTAAACCTGTGTCCATTGATTCGTTTGCAACGATTTTCACCCATCGTGAGGGATGCCTTTTTCCATTCCCGTTTTTTTTAACAAAAAAGGAAAGAAAGGAAAAGAAGCAGAACACTAATGTGCGTAAAATATGCCCTTTGAAACGGTCGTTTTGAAATATGGACGTCCTTTGAATTTTTTGGTCGATATGTGACCCCAGGATTTGTTTTCAGGGCAGGTGTCATTTACAGGCCTGCCATGATTTTGAATATCAACTGACCATTAGCGTTGGGATTAAAGCTGCTGTTGTGTGAAACGGCCACAAGGTGGCAGCAGTTCACCCTTACCAAATCTGGTTACTAGGGCAAGAGAGCCTCAGTGGAAGTGGTGTTCTAGATTGGAGTTTAGAATGCAATGTGCCAGGAGAAAGCCCCTCAAGTTTGTCTCACTACTTCTTGTTCGTGTTTTTAATTTAAGTTTTTATTTTTTATTACAGCAAGTTTGATTACAATGTTTGGCTTGTTGTAGGTGTGGAAGATGTGGTTCTTTTACACATATACAGATGACTGTTCTTCTTGGGATCCTTTTCCCATGTACGTTATGACAGAATGTTGAGTAGTCCTCTCTTGGTATTCTGTAGGTCTTTGGTGATTATATATGTCACCTGTGTTTGTATATGTCTGTTAACCCCGATATCGTAATGAAACCAATCCTCACACCTTTCCATTGGTGAACCATAAGTTTGTTTAATGAATCTGTGATTGCCCTTCTCCGTGGAAATATCTGCCCTGGTATCCATTTTTAGGTAACACCTCTAAGTGATATGATATGTGCCTTTCACTTTCTGACTTACTACAAGTCACGTGATTACTTCTAGACTCATCTACGGGGCAAATGGCATTTTGTCCTTTTTTCCCTTGGCTTCTCTTCTGCCTTTGCGGGGTCCATTTTCAACAATGTGATTCCCTGAGGGTTGTGGATTAGCTGACCTGGGCAGCCTTACCCTGCCGGCCTGCCCTCCCCAGGTGTGCCTCGTTGAGGTCAATATAAACAGCGCTCCAGGCAGCAATAGCCCCTGAAGCTGTGCCTGACTCCATATTCTCTGCCCCGTCAGCAGTCTCGGGGCTGTGCTGGTGGGAGGGAGTGAGGGGCCACAGCTTTGTGGGTGGCCCGGTGTGAGTGGGGTTCTGCTGGCCTTTCTGCAGGAGATGCCAGGCTGCCGCCTGTAAAGAAGAGGATGTGTCACCCATACCTTCCGCTGGAATTTCTCTCCGGACAGAGGTGAGGAAGGAAAAAAGCAGTGGGGCCCGGGACAGGAGGGGTATCTCAGGCAGGGCAATGGAAAGCTTCTGGAAGAGCGCCCGGGGCCAGGACCACCCTGGCTGGCCTGCAGGCACCAAGTTGGCCTGCGTGCTGTCGCTGGTGTGGCTCCACGGTCCTTCCTCTAGGCTTTCAAGCCCTTGTACATATTCAGGTGTTTTACCTGGAAAGGGTGGGAACAGTTCAGCAGCAGCTGGCCTGGGGCTCAGCTCACGTTTACTCACAGATGCCTCGGCACGGTCCCCCAGCTTTGCAATGAGGACGCTCCTTGCGTGGGGGGTGGGTTGCTGGCTGTAATGGGAGATGGTTCCCCACCTCTGACCAATTTCAGAATTGTTTACCACTGGAGCAAGTGCCCTGATAGGGTTTTCCTCTGTATAACTCCTGGGTTCAGGTTTTTTTTTTTTTCTTTTATGGTTCAAGTTAGATTTTATTCCCCTTTTATGTATTTATAGATATAAGCATGGAAATAATTCATTCCTATAAATACATCTGTGTGACGGGAAGAATTTTTTCTGTTTTATTTTTAAATTTTATTTTTTAAAATTTTGAAATTTAATTTTATTTATGTTTTTATACAGCAGGTTATTATTAGTTATGTATTTTATGCATATACATGTATACAGGTCAATCCCAATCTCCCAACTCATCCCACCACCACCACCCCATGGCTTCCCACACTTGGTGTCCATACGTTTGTTCTCTACCTCTGTGTCTCTCTTTCTTCCCTGCAAACCAGTTCATCTGTATCATTTTTAGGCTCCACATATATGCATTAATATACAATATTTGTTTTCCTCTTTCTGACTTACTTCATTCTGTATGACAGTCTCTCGATCCATCGATGTCTCTACAAATGACCCAGTTTCATTCCTTTTTATGGCCGAGTCATATTCCATTTTATATATGTACCACATCTTTATCCATTCATCTGTCTGTGGGCATTTAGGTTGCTTCCATTACCTGGCTATTGTAAATAGTGCTGCAACGAACATTGTGGTGAATGTGCCTTGTTGAAATACGGTTTTCTCTGGGTATATGCCCAGAAGTGGGATTGCTGGATCAGATGGTAATTCTATTTCTAATTTTTTTAAGGAAACTCCATACTGTTCTCCATAGTGACTGTATCAATTTACATTCCCACCAATAGTGGAAGAGGGCTCCTTTTGTCCACACCCTCCCCAGAATTGGTTGTTTGTAGATTTTCTGATGATGCCGATTCTAACAGGTGTGAGGTGATACCTCATTGTAGTTTTGATTTGCATTTCTCTAATAATTAGTGCTGTTGAGCAGCTTTTCATGTGCGTCTTGGCCATGTCTGTGTCTCCTTTGAAGAAACGTCTCTTTAGATCTTCTGCCCATTTTTGTATTGGGTTGTTTGTTTTTTCAATATTAAGCTGCATGAGCTGTTTATATATATTGGAGATTAAACCTGTGTCCATTGATTCGTTTGCAACGATTTTCACCCATCCTGAGGGATGCCTTTTTCCATTCCCGTTTTTTTTAACAAAAAAGGAAAGAAAGGAAAAGAAGCAGAACACTAATGTGCGTAAAATATGCCCTTTGAAACGGTCGTTTTGAAATATGGACGTCCTTTGAAATTTTTGGTCGATATGTGACCCCAGGATTTGTTTTCAGGGCAGGTGTCATTTACAGGCCTGCAATGATTTTGAATATCAACTGACCATTAGCGTTGGGATTAAAGCTGCTGTTGTGTGAAACGGCCACAAGGTGGCAGCAGTTCACCCTTACCAAATCTGGTTACTAGGGCAAGAGAGCCTCAGTGGAAGTGGTGTTCTAGATTGGAGTTTAGAATGCAATGTGCCAGGAGAAAGCCCCTCAAGTTTGTCTCACTACTTCTTGTTCGTGTTTTTAATTTAAGTTTTTATTTTTTATTACAGCAAGTTTGATTACAATGTTTGGCTTGTTGTAGGTTTGGAAGATGTGGTTCTTTTACACATATACAGATGACTGTTCTTCTTGGGATCCTTTTCCCATGTACGTTATGACAGAATGTTGAGTAGTCCTCTCTTGGTATTCTGTAGGTCTTTGGTGATTATATATGTCACCTGTGTTTGTATATGTCTGTTAACCCCGATATCGTAATGAAACCAATCCTCACACCTTTCCATTGGTGAACCATAAGTTTGTTTAATGAATCTGTGATTGCCCTTCTCCGTGGAAATATCTGCACTGGTATCCATTTTTAGGTAACACCTCTATGTGATATGATATGTGTCTTTCACTTTCTGACTTACTACAAGCCACGTGATTACTTCTAGACTCATCTACGGGGCTGCAAATGGCATTTTGTCCTTTTTTCCCTTGGCTTCTCTTCTGCCTTTGCGGGGTCCATTTTCAACAATGTGATTCCCTGAGGGTTGTGGATTAGCTGACCTGGGCAGCCTTACCCTGCCGGCCTGCCCTCCCCAGGTGTGCCTCGTTGAGGTCAATATAAACAGCGCTCCAGGCAGCAATAGCCCCTGAAGCTGTGCCTGACTCCATATTCTCTGCCCCGTCAGCAGTCTCGGGGCTGTGCTGGTGGGAGGGAGTGAGGGGCCACAGCTTTGTGGGTGGCCCGGTGTGAGTGGGGTTCTGCTGGCCTTTCTGCAGGAGATGCCAGGCTGCCGCCTGTAAAAAAGAGGATGTGTCACCCATACCTTGCGCTGGAATTTCTCTCCGGACAGAGGTGAGGAAGGAAAAAAGCAGTGGGGCCCGGGACAGGAGGGGTATCTCAGGCAGGGCAATGGAAAGCTTCTGGAAGAGCGCCCGGGGCCAGGACCACCCTGGCTGGCCTGCAGGCACCAAGTTGGCCTGCGTGCTGTCGCTGGTGTGGCTCCACGGTCCTTCCTCTAGGCTTTCAAGCCCTTGTACATATTCAGGTGTTTTACCTGGAAAGGGTGGGAACAGTTCAGCAGCAGCTGGCCTGGGGCTCAGCTCACGTTTACTCACAGATGCCTCGGCACGGTCCCCCAGCTTTGCAATGAGGACGCTCCTTGCGTGGGGGGTGGGTTGCTGGCTGTAATGGGAGATGGTTCCCCACCTCTGACCAATTTCAGAATTGTTTACCACTGGAGCAAGTGCCCTGATAGGGTTTTCCTCTGTATAACTCCTGGGTTCAGGTTTTTTTTTTTCTTTTATGGTTCAAGTTAGATTTTATTCCCCTTTTATGTATTTATACATATAAGCATGGAAATAATTCATTCCTATAAATACATCTGTGTGACGGGAAGAATTTTTTCTGTTTTATTTTTAAATTTTATTTTTTAAAATTTTGAAATTTAATTTTATTTATGTTTTTATACAGCAGGTTATTATTAGTTATGTATTTTATGCATATACATGTATACAGGTCAATCCCAATCTCCCAACTCATCCCACCACCACCACCCCATGGCTTCCCACACTTGGTGTCCATACGTTTGTTCTCTACCTCTGTGTCTCTATTTCTTCCCTGCAAACCAGTTCATCTGTATCATTTTTAGGCTCCACATATATGCATTAATATACAATATTTGTTTTCCTCTTTCTGACTTACTTCATTCTGTATGACAGTCTCTCGATCCATCGATGTCTCTACAAATGACCCAGTTTCATTCCTTTTTATGGCCGAGTCATATTCCATTTTATATATGTACCACATCTTTATCCATTCATCTGTCTGTGGGCATTTAGGTTGCTTCCATTACCTGGCTATTGTAAATAGTGCTGCAACGAACATTGTGGTGAATGTGCCTTGTTGAAATACGGTTTTCTCTGGGTATATGCCCAGAAGTGGGATTGCTGGATCAGATGGTAATTCTATTTCTAATTTTTTTAAGGAAACTCCATACTGTTCTCCATAGTGACTGTATCAATTTACATTCCCACTAATAGTGGAAGAGGGCTCCTTTTGTCCACACCCTCCCCAGAATTGGTTGTTTGTAGATTTTCTGATGATGCCGATTCTAACAGGTGTGAGGTGATACCTCATTGTAGTTTTGATTTGCATTTCTCTAATAATTAGTGCTGTTGAGCAGCTTTTCATGTGCGTCTTGGCCATCTCTGTGTCTCCTTTGAAGAAACGTCTCTTTAGATCTTCTGCCCATTTTTTTGGGGTTGTTTGTTTTTTTAATATTAAGCTGCATGAGCTGTTTATATATATTGGAGATTAAACCTCTGTCCATTGATTCGTCTGCAACGATTTTCGCCCATTCTGAGGGATGCCTTTTTCCATTCCCGTGTTTTTTAACAAAAAAGGAAAGAAAGGAAAAGAAGCAGAACACTAATGTGCGTAAAATATGCCCTTTGAAACGGTCGTTTTGAAATATGGACGTCCTTTGAAATTTTTGGTCGATATGTGACCCCAGGATTTGTTTTCAGGGCAGGTGTCATTTACAGGCCTGCAATGATTTTGAATATCAACTGACCATTAGCATTGGGATTAAAGCTGCTGTTGTGTGAAACGGCCACAAGGTGGCAGCAGTTCACCCTTACCAAATCTGGTTACTAGGGCAAGAGAGCCTCAGTGGAAGTGGTGTTCTAGATTCGAATTTAGAATGGAATGTGCCAGGAGAAATCCCCTCACGTTTGTCTCACTACATCTTGTTCGTGTTTTTAATTTAATTTTTTTTTATTTTTTATTACAGCAAGTTTGATTACAATGTTTGGCTTGTTGTAGGTGTGGAAGATGTGGTTCTTTTACACATATACAGATGTCTGTTCTTCCTGGGATCCTTTTCCCATGTACGTTATGACAGAATGTTGAGTAGTCCTCTCTTGGTATTCTGTAGGTCTTTGGTGATTATATATGTCACCTGTGTTTGTATATGTCTGTTAACCCCGATATCGTAATGAAACCAATCCTCACACCTTTCCATTGGTGAACCATAAGTTTGTTTAATGAATCTGTGATTGCCCTTCTCTGTGGAAATATCTGCCCTGGTATCCATTTTTAGGTAACACCTCTAAGTTATATGATATGTGTCTTTCACTTTCTGACTTACTACAAGCCACGTGATTACTTCTAGACTCATCTACGGGGCTGCAAATGGCATTTTGTCCTTTTTTCCCTTGGCTTCTCTTCTGCCTTTGCGGGGTCCATTTTCAACATTGTGATTCCCTGAGGGTTGTGGATTAGCTGACCTGGGCAGCCTTACCCTGCCGGCCTGCCCTCCCCAGGTGTGCCTCGTTGAGGTCAATATAAACAGCGCTCCAGGCAGCAATAGCCCCTGAAGCTGTGCCTGACTCCATATTCTCTGCCCCGTCAGCAGTCTCGGGGCTGTGCTGGTGGGAGGGAGTGAGGGGCCACAGCTTTGTGGGTGGCCCGGTGTGAGTGGGGTTCTGCTGGCCTTTCTGCAGGAGATGCCAGGCTGCCGCCTGTAAAGAAGAGGATGTGTCACCCATACCTTCCGCTGGAATTTCTCTCCGGACAGAGGTGAGGAAGGAAAAAAGCAGTGGGGCCCGGGACAGGAGGGGTATCTCAGGCAGGGCAATGGAAAGCTTCTGGAAGAGCGCCCGGGGACAGGACCACCCTGGCTGGCCTGCAGGCACCAAGTTGGCCTGCGTGCTGTCGCTGGTGTGGCTCCACGGTCCTTCCTCTAGGCTTTCAAGCCCTTGTACATATTCAGGTGTTTTACCTGGAAAGGGTGGGAACAGTTCAGCAGCAGCTGGCCTGGGGCTCAGCTCACGTTTACTCACAGATGCCTCGGCACGGTCCCCCAGCTTTGCAATGAGGACGCTCCTTGCGTGGGGGGTGGGTTGCTGGCTGTAATGGGAGATGGTTCCCCACCTCTGACCAATTTCAGAATTGTTTACCACTGGAGCAAGTGCCCTGATAGGGTTTTCCTCTGTATAACTCCTGGGTTCAGATTTTTTTTTTTTCTTTTATGGTTCAAGTTAGATTTTATTCCCCTTTTATGTATTTATAGATATAAGCATGGAAATAATTCATTCCTATAAATACATCTGTGTGACGGGAAGAATTTTTTCTGTTTTATTTTTAAATTTTATTTTTTAAAATTTTGAAATTTAATTTTATTTATGTTTTTATACAGCAGGTTATTATTAGTTATGTATTTTATGCATATACATGTATACAGGTCAATCCCAATCTCCCAACTCATCCCACCACCACCACCCCATGGCTTCCCACACTTGGTGTCCATACGTTTGTTCTCTACCTCTGTGTCTCTATTTCTTCCCTGCAAACCAGTTCATCTGTATCATTTTTAGGCTCCACATATATGCATTAATATACAATATTTGTTTTCCTCTTTCTGACTTACTTCATTCTGTATGACAGTCTCTCGATCCATCGATGTCTCTACAAATGACCCAGTTTCATTCCTTTTTATGGCCGAGTCATATTCCATTTTATATATGTACCACATCTTTATCCATTCATCTGTCTGTGGGCATTTAGGTTGCTTCCATTACCTGGCTATTGTAAATAGTGCTGCAACGATCATTGTGGTGAATGTGCCTTGTTGAAATACGGTTTTCTCTGGGTATATGCCCAGAAGTGGGATTGCTGGATCAGATGGTAATTCTATTTCTAATTTTTTTAAGGAAACTCCATACTGTTCTCCATAGTGACTGTATCAATTTACATTCCCACCAATAGTGGAAGAGGGCTCCTTTTGTCCACTCCCTCCCCAGAATTGGTTGTTTGTAGATTTTCTGATGATGCCGATTCTAACAGGTGTGAGGTGATACCTCATTGTAGTTTTGATTTGCATTTCTCTAATAATTAGTGCTGTTGAGCAGCTTTTCATGTGCGTCTTGGCCATCTCTGTGTCTCCTTTGAAGAAACGTCTCTTTAGATCTTCTGCCCATTTTTTTGTGGTTGTTTGTTTTTTTTAATATTAAGCTGCATGAGCTGTTTATATATATTGGAGATTAAACCTCTGTCCATTGATTCGTCTGCAACGATTTTCGCCCATTCTGAGGGATGCCTTTTTCCATTCCCGTGTTTTTTAACAAAAAAGGAAAGAAAGGAAAAGAAGCAGAACACTAATGTGCGTAAAATATGCCTTTTGAAACGGTCGTTTTGAAATATGGACGTCCTTTGAAATTTTTGGTCGATATGTGACCCCAGGATTTGTTTTCAGGGCAGGTGTCATTTACAGGCCTGCAATGATTTTGAATATCAACTGACCATTAGCGTTGGGATTAAAGCTGCTGTTGTGTGGAACGTCCACAAGGTGGCAGCAGTTCACCCTTACCAAATCTGGTTACTAGGGCAAGAGAGCCTCAGTGGAAGTGGTGTTCTAGATTCGAATTTAGAATGGAATGTGCCAGGAGAAATCCCCTCACGTTTGTCTCACTACATCTTGTTCGTGTTTTTTAATTTATTTTTTTTTTATTTTTTATTACAGCAAGTTTGATTACAATGTTTGGCTTGTTGTAGGTGTGGAAGATGTGGTTCTTTTACACATATACAGATGTCTGTTCTTCCTGGGATCCTTTTCCCATGTACGTTATGACAGAATGTTGAGTAGTCCTCTCTTGGTATTCTGTAGGTCTTTGGTGATTATATATGTCACCTGTGTTTGTATATGTCTGTTAACCCCGATATCGTAATGAAACCAATCCTCACACCTTTCCATTGGTGAACCATAAGTTTGTTTAATGAATCTGTGATTGCCCTTCTCCGTGGAAATATCTGCCCTGGTATCCATTTTTAGGTAACACCTCTAAGTGATATGATATGTGTCTTTCACTTTCTGACTTACTACAAGCCACGTGATTACTTCTAGACTCATCTACGGGGCTGCAAATGGCATTTTGTCCTTTTTTCCCTTGGCTTCTCTTCTGCCTTTGCGGGGTCCATTTTCAACAATGTGATTCCCTGAGGGTTGTGGATTAGCTGACCTGGGCAGCCTTACCCTGCCGGCCTGCCCTCCCCAGGTGTGCCTCGTTGAGGTCAATATAAACAGTGCTCCAGGCAGCAATAGCCCCTGAAGCTGTGCCTGACTCCATATTCTCTGCCCCGTCAGCAGTCTCGGGGCTGTGCTGGTGGGAGGGAGTGAGGGGCCACAGCTTTGTGGGTGGCCCGGTGTGAGTGGGGTTCTGCTGGCCTTTCTGCAGGAGATGCCAGGCTGCCGCCTGTAAAGAAGAGGATGTGTCACCCATACCTTCCGCTGGAATTTCTCTCCGGACAGAGGTGAGGAAGGAAAAAAGCAGTGGGGCCCGGGACAGGAGGGGTATCTCAGGCAGGGCAATGGAAAGCTTCTGGAAGAGCGCCCGGGGCCAGGACCACCCTGGCTGGCCTGCAGGCACCAAGTTGGCCTGCGTGCTGTCGCTGGTGTGGCTCCACGGTCCTTCCTCTAGGCTTTCAAGCCCTTGTACATATTCAGGTGTTTTACCTGGAAAGGGTGGGAACAGTTCAGCAGCAGCTGGCCTGGGGCTCAGCTCACGTTTACTCACAGATGCCTCGGCACGGTCCCCCAGCTTTGCAATGAGGACGCTCCTTGCGTGGGGGGTGGGTTGCTGGCTGTAATGGGAGATGGTTCCCCACCTCTGACCAATTTCAGAATTGTTTACCACTGGAGCAAGTGCCCTGATAGGGTTTTCCTCTGTATAACTCCTGGGTTCAGGTTTTTTTTTTTTTCTTTTATGGTTCAAGTTAGATTTTATTCCCCTTTTATGTATTTATAGATATAAGCATGGAAATAATTCATTCCTATAAATACATCTGTGTGACGGGAAGAATTTTTTCTGTTTTATTTTTAAATTTTATTTTTTAAAATTTTGAAATTTAATTTTATTTATGTTTTTATACAGCAGGTTATTATTAGTTATGTATTTTATGCATATACATGTATACAGGTCAATCCCAATCTCCCAACTCATCCCACCACCACCACCCCATGGCTTCCCACACTTGGTGTCCATACGTTTGTTCTCTACCTCTGTGTCTCTATTTCTTCCCTGCAAACCAGTTCATCTGTATCATTTTTAGGCTCCACATATATGCATTAATATACAATATTTGTTTTCCTCTTTGTGACTTACTTCATTCTGTATGACAGTCTCTCGATCCATCGATGTCTCTACAAATGACCCAGTTTCATTCCTTTTTATGGCCGAGTCATATTCCATTTTATATATGTACCACATCTTTATCCATTCATCTGTCTGTGGGCATTTAGGTTGCTTCGATTACCTGGCTATTGTAAATAGTGCTGCAACGAACATTGTGGTGAATGTGCCTTGTTGAAATACGGTTTTCTCTGGGTATATGCCCAGAAGTGGGATTGCTGGATCAGATGGTAATTCTATTTCTAATTTTTTTAAGGAAACTCCATACTGTTCTCCATAGTGACTGTATCAATTTACATTCCCACCAATAGTGGAAGAGGGCTCCTTTTGTCCACACCCTCCCCAGAATTGGTTGTTTGTAGATTTTCTGATGATGCCGATTCTAACAGGTGTGAGGTGATACCTCATTGTAGTTTTGATTTGCATTTCTCCAATAATTAGTGCTGTTGAGCAGCTTTTCATGTGCGTCTTGGCCATCTCTGTGTCTCCTTTGAAGAAACGTCTCTTTAGATCTTCTGCCCATTTTTTTTTGGGTTGTTTGTTTTTTTAATATTAAGCTGCATGAGCTGTTTATATATATTGGAGATTAAACCTCTGTCCATTGATTCGTCTGCAACGATTTTCGCCCATTCTGAGGGATGCCTTTTTCCATTCCCGTGTTTTTTAACAAAAAAGGAAAGAAAGGAAAAGAAGCAGAACACTAATGTGCGTAAAATATGCCCTTTGAAACGGTCGTTTTGAAATATGGACGTCCTTTGAAATTTTTGGTCGATATGTGACCCCAGGATTTGTTTTCAGGGCAGGTGTCATTTACAGGCCTGCAATGATTTTGAATATCAACTGACCATTAGCGTTGGGATTAAAGCTGCTGTTGTGTGAAACGGCCACAAGGTGGCAGCAGTTCACCCTTACCAAATCTGGTTACTAGGGCAAGAGAGCCTCAGTGGAAGTGGTGTTCTAGATTCGAATTTAGAATGGAATGTGCCAGGAGAAAGCCCCTCACGTTTGTCTCACTACATCTTGTTCGTGTTTTTAATTTAATCTTTTTTTATTTTTTATTACAGCAAGTTTGATTACAATGTTTGGCTTGTTGTAGGTGTGGAAGATGTGGTTCTTTTACACATATACAGATGTCTGTTCTTCCTGGGATCCTTTTCCCATGTACGTTATGACAGAATGTTGAGTAGTCCTCTCTTGGTATTCTGTAGGTCTTTGGTGATTATATATGTCACCTGTGTTTGTATATGTCTGTTAACCCCGATATCGTAATGAAACCAATCCTCACACCTTTCCATTGGTGAACCATAAGTTTGTTTAATGAATCTGTGATTGCCCTTCTCCGTGGAAATATCTGCCCTGGTATCCATTTTTAGGTAACACCTCTAAGTGATATGATATGTGTCTTTCACTTTCTGACTTACTACAAGTCACGTGGTTACTTCTAGACTCATCTACGGGGCTGCAAATGGCATTTTGTCCTTTTTTCCCTTGGCTTCTCTTCTGCCTTTGCGGGGTCCATTTTCAACATTGTGATTCCCTGAGGGTTGTGGATTAGCTGACCTGGGCAGCCTTACCCTGCCGGCCTGCCCTCCCCAGGTGTGCCTCGTTGAGGTCAATATAAACAGCGCTCCAGGCAGCAATAGCCCCTGAAGCTGTGCCTGACTCCATATTCTCTGCCCCGTCAGCAGTCTCGGGGCTGTGCTGGTGGGAGGGAGTGAGGGGCCACAGCTTTGTGGGTGGCCCGGTGTGAGTGGGGTTCTGCTGGCCTTTCTGCAGGAGATGCCAGGCTGCCGCCTGTAAAGAAGAGGATGTGTCACCCATACCTTCCGCTGGAATTTCTCTCCGGACAAAGCTGAGGAAGGAAAAAAGCAGTGGGGGCCGGGACAGGGGGGGTATCTCAGGCAGGGCAATGGAAAGCTTCTGGAAGAGCGCCCGGGGCCAGGACCACCCTGGCTGGCCTGCAGGCACCAAGTTGGCCTGCGTGCTGTCGCTGGTGTGGCTCCACGGTCCTTCCTCTAGGCTTTCAAGCCCTTGTACATATTCAGGTGTTTTACCTGGAAAGGGTGGGAACAGTTCAGCAGCAGCTGGCCTGGGGCTCAGCTCACGTTTACTCACAGATGCCTCGGCACGGTCCCCCAGCTTTGCAATGAGGACGCTCCTTGCGTGGGGGGTGGGTTGCTGGCTGTAATGGGAGATGGTTCCCCACCTCTGACCAATTTCAGAATTGTTTACCACTGGAGCAAGTGCCCTGATAGGGTTTTCCTCTGTATAACTCCTGGGTTCAGGTTTTTTTTTTTTTTCTTTTATGGTTCAAGTTAGATTTTATTCCCCTTTTATGTATTTATAGATATAAGCATGGAAATAATTCATTCCTATAAATACATCTGTGTGACGGGAAGAATTTTTTCTGTTTTATTTTTAAATTTTATTTTTTAAAATTTTGAAATTTAATTTTATTTATGTTTTTATACAGCAGGTTATTATTAGTTATGTATTTTATGCATATACATGTATACAGGTCAATCCCAATCTCCCAACTCATCCCACCACCACCACCCCATGGCTTCCCACACTTGGTGTCCATACGTTTGTTCTCTACCTCTGTGTCTCTATTTCTTCCCTGCAAACCAGTTCATCTGTATCATTTTTAGGCTCCACATATATGCATTAATATACAATATTTGTTTTCCTCTTTCTGACTTACTTCATTCTGTATGACAGTCTCTCGATCCATCGATGTCTCTACAAATGACCCAGTTTCATTCCTTTTTATGGCCGAGTCATATTCCATTTTATATATGTACCACATCTTTATCCATTCATCTGTCTGTGGGCATTTAGTTTGCTTCCATTACCTGGCTATTGTAAATAGTGCTGCAACGAACATTGTGGTGAATGTGCCTTGTTGAAATACGGTTTTCTCTGGGTATATGCCCAGAAGTGGGATTGCTGGATCAGATGGTAATTCTATTTCTAATTTTTTTAAGGAAACTCCATACTGTTCTCCATAGTGACTGTATCAATTTACATTCCCACCAATAGTGGAAGAGGGCTCCTTTTGTCCACACCCTCCCCAGAATTGGTTGTTTGTAGATTTTCTGATGATGCCGATTCTAACAGGTGTGAGGTGATACCTCATTGTAGTTTTGATTTGCATTTCTCTAATAATTAGTGCTGTTGAGCAGCTTTTCATGTGCGTCTTGGCCATCTCTGTGTCTCCTTTGAAGAAACGTCTCTTTAGATCTTCTGCCCATTTTTTTTTGGGTTGTTTGTTTTTTTAATATTAAGCTGCATGAGCTGTTTATATATATTGGAGATTAAACCTCTGTCCATTGATTCGTCTGCAACGATTTTCGCCCATTCTGAGGGATGCCTTTTTCCATTCCCGTGTTTTTTAACAAAAAAGGAAAGAAAGGAAAAGAAGCAGAACACTAATGTGCGTAAAATATGCCCTTTGAAACGGTCGTTTTGAAATATGGACGTCCTTTGAAATTTTTGGTCGATATGTGACCCCAGGATTTGTTTTCAGGGCAGGTGTCATTTACAGGCCTGCAATGATTTTGAATATCAACTGACCATTAGCGTTGGGATTAAAGCTGCTGTTGTGTGAAACGGCCACAAGGTGGCAGCAGTTCACCCTTACCAAATCTGGTTACTAGGGCAAGAGAGCCTCAGTGGAAGTGGTGTTCTAGATTCGAATTTAGAATGGAATGTGCCAGGAGAAAGCCCCTCACGTTTGTCTCACTACATCTTGTTCGTGTTTTTAATTTAATTTTTTTTTATTTTTTATTACAGCAAGTTTGATTACAATGTTTGGCTTGTTGTAGGTGTGGAAGATGTGGTTCTTTTACACATATACAGATGTCTGTTCTTCCTGGGATCCTTTTCCCATGTACGTTATGACAGAATGTTGAGTAGTCCTCTCTTGGTATTCTGTAGGTCTTTGGTGATTATATATGTCACCTGTGTTTGTATATGTCTGTTAACCCCGATATCGTAATGAAACCAATCCTCACACCTTTCCATTGGTGAACCATAAGTTTGTTTAATGAATCTGTGATTGCCCTTCTCCGTGGAAATATCTGCCCTGGTATCCATTTTTAGGTAACACCTCTAAGTGATATGATATGTGTCTTTCACTTTCTGACTTACTACAAGTCACGTGGTTACTTCTAGACTCATCTACGGGGCTGCAAATGGCATTTTGTCCTTTTTTCCCTTGGCTTCTCTTCTGCCTTTGCGGGGTCCATTTTCAACATTGTGATTCCCTGAGGGTTGTGGATTAGCTGACCTGGGCAGCCTTACCCTGCCGGCCTGCCCTCCCCAGGTGTGCCTCGTTGAGGTCAATATAAACAGCGCTCCAGGCAGCAATAGCCCCTGAAGCTGTGCCTGACTCCATATTCTCTGCCCCGTCAGCAGTCTCGGGGCTGTGCTGGTGGGAGGGAGTGAGGGGCCACAGCTTTGTGGGTGGCCCGGTGTGAGTGGGGTTCTGCTGGCCTTTCTGCAGGAGATGCCAGGCTGCCGCCTGTAAAGAAGAGGATGTGTCACCCATACCTTCCGCTGGAATTTCTCTACGGACAAAGCTGAGGTAGGAAAAAAGCAGTGGGGGCCGGGACAGGAGGGGTATCTCAGGCAGGGCAATGGAAAGCTTCTGGAAGAGCGCCCGGGGCCAGGACCACCCTGGCTGGCCTGCAGGCACCAAGTTGGCCTGCGTGCTGTCGCTGGTGTGGCTCCACTGTCCTTCCTCAAGGCTTTCAAGCCCTTGTACATATTCAGGTGTTTTACCTGGAAAGGGTGGGAACAGTTCAGCAGCAGCTGGCCTGGGGCTCAGCTCACGTTTACTCACAGATGCCTCGGCACGGTCCCCCAGCTTTGCAATGAGGACGCTCCTTGCGTGAGGGGTGCGTTGCTGGCTGTAATGGGAGATGATTCCCCACCTCTGACCAATTTCAGAATTGTTTACCGCTGGAGCAAGTGCCCTGATAGGGTTTTCCTCTGTATAACTCCTGGGTTCAGGTTTTTTTTTTCTTTTATGGTTCAAGTTATATTTTATTCCTCTTTTATGTATTTATAGATATAAGCATGGAAATAATTCATTCCTATAAATACATCTGTGTGACGGGAAGAATTTTTTCTGTTTTATTTTTAAATTTTATTTTTTAAAATTTTGAAATTTAATTTTATTTATGTTTTTATACAGCAGGTTATTATTAGTTATGTATTTTATGCATATACATGTATACAGGTCAATCCCAATCTCCCAACTCATCCCACCACCACCACCCCATGGCTTCCCACACTTGGTGTCCATACGTTTGTTCTCTACCTCTGTGTCTCTATTTCTTCCCTGCAAACCAGTTCATCTGTATCATTTTTAGGCTCCACATATATGCATTAATATACAATATTTGTTTTTCTCTTTGTGACTTACTTCATTCTGTATGACAGTCTCTCGATCCATCGATGTCTCTACAAATGACCCAGTTTCATTCCGTTTTATGGCCGAGTCATATTCCATTTTATATATGTACCACATCTTTATCCATTCATCTGTCTGTGGGCATTTAGGTTGCTTCCATTACCTGGCTATTGTAAATAGTGCTGCAACGAACATTGTGGTGAATGTGCCTTGTTGAAATACGGTTTTCTCTGGGTATATGCCCAGAAGTGGGATTGCTGGATCAGATGGTAATTCTATTTCTAATTTTTTTAAGGAAACTCCATACTGTTCTCCATAGTGACTGTATCAATTTACATTCCCACCAATAGTGGAAGAGGGCTCCTTTTGTCCACACCCTTCCCAGAATTGGTTGTTTGTAGATTTTCTGATGATGCCGATTCTAACAGGTGTGAGGTGATACCTCATTGTAGTTTTGATTTGCATTTCTCTAATAATTAGTGCTGTTGAGCAGCTTTTCATGTGCATCTTGGCCATCTCTATGTCTCCTTTGAAGAAACGTCTCTTTAGATCTTCTGCCCATTTTTGTATTGGGTTGTTTGTTTTTTTAATATTAAGCTGCATGAGCTGTTTATATATATTGGAGATTAAACCTGTGTCCATTGATTCGTTTGCAACGATTTTCCCCCCTCCTGAGGGATGCCTTTTTCCATTCCCGTTTTTTTTAACAAAAAAGGAAAGAAAGGAAAAGAAGCAGAACACTAATGTGCGTAAAATATGCCCTTTGAAACGGTCGTTTTGAAATATGGACGTCCTTTGAAATTTTTGGTCGATATGTGACCCCAGGATTTGTTTTCAGGGCAGGTGTCATTTACAGGCCTGCAATGATTTTGAATATCAACTGACCATTAGCGTTGGGATTAAAGCTGCTGTTGTGTGAAACGGCCACAAGGTGGCAGCAGTTCACCCTTACCAAATCTGGTTACTAGGGCAAGAGAGCCTCAGTGGAAGTGGTGTTCTAGATTGGAGTTTAGAATGGAATGTGCCAGGAGAAAGCCCCTCAAGTTTGTCTCACTACATCTTGTTCGTGTTTTTAATTTAAGTTTTTATTTTTTATTACAGCAAGTTTGATTACAATGTTTGGCTTGTTGTAGGTGTGGAAGATGTGGTTCTTTTACACATATACAGATGACTGTTCTTCTTGGGATCCTTTTCCCATGTACGTTATGACAGAATGTTGAGTAGTCCTCTCTTGGTGTTCTGTAGGTCTTTGGTGATTATATATGTCACCTGTGTTTGTATATGTCTGTTAACCCCGATATCGTAATGAAACCAATCCTCACACCTTTCCATTGGTGAACCATAAGTTTGTTTAATGAATCTGTGATTGCCCTTCTCCGTGGAAATATCTGCCCTGGTATCCATTTTTAGGTAACACCTCTAAGTGATATGATAGGATATGTGTCTTTCACTTTCTGACTTACTACAAGTCACGTGATTACTTCTAGACTCATCTACGGTGCTGCAAATGGCATTGTGTCCTTTTTTCCCTTGGCTTCTCTTCTGCCTTAGCGGGGTCCATTTTCAACAATGTGATTCCCTGAGGGTTGTGGATTAGCTGACCTGGGCAGCCTTACCCTGCCGGCCCGCCCTCCCCAGGTGTGCCTCGTTGAGGTCAATATAAACAGTGCTCCAGGCAGCAATAGCCCCTGAAGCTGTGCCTGCCACCATATTCTCTGCCCCGTCAGCAGTCTCGGGGCTGTGCTGGTGGGAGGGAGTGAGGGGCCACAGCTTTGTGGGTGGCCCGGTGTGAGTGGGGTTCTGCTGGCCTTTCTGCAGGAGATGCCAGGCTGCCGCCTGTAAAGAAGAGGATGTGTCACCCATACCTTCCGCTGGAATTTCTCTCCAGACAGAGGTGAGGAAGGAAAAAAGCAGTGGGGTCCGGGAAAGAGGGGTTTTTCAGGCAGGGCAATGGAAAGCTTCTGGAAGAGCGCCCGGGGCCAGGACCACCCTGGCTGGCCTGCAGGCACCAAGTTGTCCTGCGTGCTGTCGCTGGTGTGGCTCCACGGTCCTTCCTCTAGGCTTTCAAGCCCTTGAACATATTCAGGTGTTTTACTTGGAAAGGGTGGGAACAGTTCAGCAGCAGCTGGCCTGGGGCTCAGCTCACGTTTACTCACAGATGCCTCGGCACGGTCCCCCAGCTTTGCAATGAGGACGCTCCTTGCCTGGGGGGTGGGTTGCTGGCTGTATGGGAGATGATTCCCCACCTCTGACCAATTTCAGAATTGTTTACCACTGGAGCAAGTGCCCTGATAGGGTTTTCCTCTGTATAACTCGTGGGTTCAGGTTTTATTTTTCTTTTATGGTCAAGTTAGATTTTATTCCTCTTTTATGTATTTATAGATATAAGCATGGAAATAATTCATTCCTATAAATACATCTGTGTGACGGGAAGAACTTTTTTCTGTTTTATTTTTAAATTTCATTTTTTTAAAATTTTGAAATTTAGTTTTATTTATTTTTTTATACAGCAGGTTATTATTAGTTATGTATTTTATGCATATACATGTATACAGGTCAATCCCAAACTCCCAACTCATCCCACCAGCACCACCCCATGGCTTCCCACACTTGGTGTCCATACGTTTGTTCTCTACCTCTGTGTCTCTATTTCTTCCCTGCAAACCAGTTCATCTGTACCATTTTTAGTCTCCACCTATATGCTTTAATAGACAATATTTGTTTTCCTCTTTCTGACTTACTTCATTCTGTAGACAGTCTCTCGATCCATCGATGTCTCTACAAATGACCCAGTTTCATTCCATTTTATGGCCGAGTAATATTCCATTTTATATATGTACCACCTCTTTATCCATTCATCTGTCTGTGGGCATTTAGGTTGCTTCCATTACCTGGCTATTGTAAATAGTTCTGCAACGAACATTGTGGTGAATGTGCCTTTTTGAAATACGGTTTTCTCTGGGTATATGCCCAGAAGTGGGATTGCTGGATCAGATGGTAATTCTATTTCTAATTTTTTTAAGGAAACTCCATACTGTTCTCCATAGTGACTGTATCAATTTACATTCCCACCAATAGTGGAAGAGGGCTCCTTTTGTCCACACCCTCCCCAGAATTGGTTGTTTGTAGATTTTCTGATGATGCCGATTCTAACAGGTGTGAGGTGATACCTCATTGTAGATTTGATTTGCATTTCTTTAATAATTAGTGCTGTTGAGCAGCTTTTCATGTGCGTCTTGGCCATCTCTGTGTCTCCTTTGAAGAAACGTCTCTTTAGATCTTCTGCCCATTTTTTTTGGGTTGTTTGTTTTTTTAATATTAAGCTGCATGAGCTGTTTATATATATTGGAGATTAAACCTCTGTCCATTGATTCGTTTGCCACGATTTTCACCCATTCTGAGGGAGGCCTTTTTCCATTCCTGTTTTTTTTAACAAAAAAGGAAAGAAAGGAAAAGAAGCAGAACACTAATGTGCGTAAAATATGCCTTTTGAAACGGTCGTTTTGAAATATGGACGTCCTTTGAATTTTTTGGTCGATATGTGACCCCAGGATTTGTTTTCAGGGCAGGTGTCATTTACAGGCCTGCAATGATTTTGAATATCAACTGACCATTAGCGTTGGGATTAAAGCTGCTGTTGTGTGAAACGGCCACAAGGTGGCAGCAGTTCACCCTTACCAAATCTGGTTAGTAGGGCAAGAGAGCCTCAGTGGAAGTGGTGTTCTAGATTGGAGTTTAGAATGGAATGTGCCAGGAGAAAGCCCCTCACGTTTGTCTCACTACTTCTTGTTCGTGTTTTTAATTTAATTTTTTATTTTTTATTACAGCAAGTTTGATTACAATGTTTGGCTTGCTGTAGGTGTGGAAGATGTGGTTCTTTTACACATATACACATGTCTGTTCTTCCTGGGATCCTTTTCCCATGTACGTTATGACAGAATGTTGAGTAGTCCTCTCTTGGTATTCTGTAGGTCTTTGGTGATTATATATGTCACCTGTGTTTGTATATGTCTGTTAACCCCGATATCGTAATGAAACCAATCCTCACACCTTTCCATTGGTGAACCATAAGTTTGTTTAATGAATCTGTGATTGCCCTTCTCCGTGGAAATATCTGCCCTGGTATCCATTTTTAGGTAACACCTCTAAGTGATATGATATGTGTCTTTCACTTTCTGACTTACTACAAGTCACGTGATTACTTCTAGACTCATCTACGGGGCTGCAAATGGCATTTTGTCCTTTTTTCCCTTGGCTTCTCTTCTGCCTTTGCGGGGTCCATTTTCAACAATGTGATTCCCTGAGGGTTGTGGATTAGCTGACCTGGGCAGCCTTACCCTGCCGGCCTGCCCTCCCCAGGTGTGCCTCGTTGAGGTCAATATAAACAGCGGGGCCTCCCTGGTGGCGCAGTGGTTGTGAGTCTGCCTGCCGATGCAGGGGATACGGGTTCGTGCCCCGGTCTGGGAGGATCCCATATGCCGTGGAGCGGCTTGGCCCCTGAGCCATGGCCTCTGGGCCTGCGCATCCAGAGCCTGTGCTCCACAACGGGAGAGGCCACAACAGTGAGAGGCCTGCATAGTGCAAAAAAAAAAAAAATATATATATATATAAAAACAGCGCTCCAGGCAGC
Source organism: Mesoplodon mirus (assembly GCF_964341445.2). Lineage (NCBI taxonomy): Eukaryota > Metazoa > Chordata > Mammalia > Artiodactyla > Ziphiidae > Mesoplodon > Mesoplodon mirus. The sequence goes on along the minus strand of NW_028295801.1, from coordinate 106,035 downwards.
AATAGCCCCTGAAGCTGTGCCTGACTCCATATTCTCTGCCCCGTCAGCAGTCTCGGGGCTGTGCTGGTGGGAGGGAGTGAGGGGCCACAGCTTTGTGGGTGGCCCGGTGTGAGTGGGGTTCTTCTGGCCTTTCTGCAGGAGATGCCAGGCTGCCGCCTGTAAAGAAGAGGATGTGTCACCCATACCTTCCGCTGGAATTTCTCTCCGGACAGAGGTGAGGAAGGAAAAAAGCAGTGGGGGCCGGGACAGGAGGGGTATCTCAGGCAGGGCAATGGAAAGCTTCTGGAAGAGCGCCCGGGGCCAGGACCACCCTGGCTGGCCTGCAGGCACCAAGTTGGCCTGCGTGCTGTCGCTGGTGTGGCTCCATGGTCCTTCCTCTAGGCTTTCAAGCCCTTGTACATATTCAGGTGTTTTACCTGGAAAGGGTGGGAACAGTTCAGCAGCAGCTGGCCTGGGGCTCAGCTCACGTTTACTCACAGATGCCTCGGCACGGTCCCCCAGCTTTGCAATGAGGACGCTCCTTGCGTGGGGGGTGGGTTGCTGGCTGTAATGGGAGATGGTTCCCCACCTCTGACCAATTTCAGAATTGTTTACCACTGGAGCAAGTGCCCTGATAGGGTTTTCCTCTGTATAACTCCTGGGTTCAGGTTTTTTTTTTTTCTTTTATGGTTCAAGTTAGATTTTATTCCCCTTTTATGTATTTATAGATATAAGCATGGAAATAATTCATTCCTATAAATACATCTGTGTGACGGGAAGAATTTTTTCTGTTTTATTTTTAAATTTTATTTTTTAAAATTTTGAAATTTAATTTTATTTATGTTTTTATACAGCAGGTTATTATTAGTTATGTATTTTATGCATATACATGTATACAGGTCAATCCCAATCTCCCAACTCATCCCACCACCACCACCCCATGGCTTCCCACACTTGGTGTCCATACGTTTGTTCTCTACCTCTGTGTCTCTATTTCTTCCCTGCAAACCAGTTCATCTGTATCATTTTTAGGCTCCACATATATGCATTAATATACAATATTTGTTTTCCTCTTTGTGACTTACTTCATTCTGTATGACAGTCTCTCGATCCATCGATGTCTCTACAAATGACCCAGTTTCATTCCTTTTTATGGCCGAGTCATATTCCATTTTATATATGTACCACATCTTTATCCATTCATCTGTCTGTGGGCATTTAGGTTGCTTCCATTACCTGGCTATTGTAAATAGTGCTGCAACGAACATTGTGGTGAATGTGCCTTGTTGAAATACGGTTTTCTCTGGGTATATGCCCAGAAGTGGGATTGCTGGATCAGATGGTAATTCTAATTCTAATTTTTTTAAGGAAACTCCATACTGTTCTCCATAGTGACTGTATCAATTTACATTCCCACCAATAGTGGAAGAGGGCTCCTTTTGTCCACTCCCTCCCCAGAATTGGTTGTTTGTAGATTTTCTGATGATGCCGATTCTAACAGGTGTGAGGTGATACCTCATTGTAGTTTTGATTTGCATTTCTCTAATAATTAGTGCTGTTGAGCAGCTTTTCATGTGCGTCTTGGCCATCTCTGTGTCTCCTTTGAAGAAACGTCTCTTTAGATCTTCTGCCCATTTTTTTTTGGGTTGTTTGTTTTTTTAATATTAAGCTGCATGAGCTGTTTATATATATTGGAGATTAAACCTCTGTCCATTGATTCGTCTGCAACGATTTTCGCCCATTCTGAGGGATGCCTTTTTCCATTCCCGTGTTTTTTAACAAAAAAGGAAAGAAAGGAAAAGAAGCAGAACACTAATGTGCGTAAAATATGCCTTTTGAAACGGTCGTTTTGAAATATGGACGTCCTTTGAATTTTTTGGTCGATATGTGACCCCAGGATTTGTTTTCAGGGCAGGTGTCATTTACAGGCCTGCAATGATTTTGAATATCAACTGACCATTAGCGTTGGGATTAAAGCTGCTGTTGTGTGAAACGGCCACAAGGTGGCAGCAGTTCACCCTTACCAAATCTGGTTACTAGGGCAAGAGAGCCTCAGTGGAAGTGGTGTTCTAGATTCGAATTTAGAATGGAATGTGCCAGGAGAAAGCCCCTCACGTTTGTCTCACTACATCTTGTTCGTGTTTTTAATTTAATTTTTTTTTATTTTTTATTACAGCAAGTTTGATTACAATGTTTGGCTTGTTGTAGGTGTGGAAGATGTGGTTCTTTTACACATATACAGATGTCTGTTCTTCCTGGGATCCTTTTCCCATGTACGTTATGACAGAATGTTGAGTAGTCCTCTTTTGGTATTCTGTAGGTCTTTGGTGATTATATATGTCACCTGTGTTTGTATATGTCTGTTAACCCCAATATCGTAATGAAACCAATCCTCACACCTTTCCATTGGTGAACCATAAGTTTGTTTAATGAATCTGTGATTGCCCTTCTCCGTGGAAATATCTGCCCTGGTATCCATTTTTAGGTAACACCTCTAAGTGATATGATATGTGTCTTTCACTTTCTGACTTACTACAAGCCACGTGGTTACTTCTAGACTCATCTACGGGGCTGCAAATGGCATTTTGTCCTTTTTTCCCTTGGCTTCTCTTCTGCCTTTGCGGGGTCCATTTTCAACAATGTGATTCCCTGAGGGTTGTGGATTAGCTGACCTGGGCAGCCTTACCCTGCCGGCCTGCCCTCCCCAGGTGTGCCTCGTTGAGGTCAATATAAACAGCGCTCCAGGCAGCAATAGCCCCTGAAGCTGTGCCTGACTCCATATTCTCTGCCCCGTCAGCAGTCTCGGGGCTGTGCTGGTGGGAGGGAGTGAGGGGCCACAGCTTTGTGGGTGGCCCGGTGTGAGTGGGGTTCTGCTGGCCTTTCTGCAGGAGATGCCAGGCTGCCGCCTGTAAAGAAGAGGATGTGTCACCCATACCTTCCGCTGGAATTTCTCTCCGGACAGAGGTGAGGGAGGAAAAAAGCAGTGGGGCCCGGGACAGGAGGGGTATCTCAGGCAGGGCAATGGAAAGCTTCTGGAAGAGCGCCCGGGGCCAGGACCACCCTGGCTGGCCTGCAGGCACCAAGTTGGCCTGCGTGCTGTCGCTGGTGTGGCTCCACGGTCCTTCCTCTAGGCTTTCAAGCCCTTGTACATATTCAGGTGTTTTACCTGGAAAGGGTGGGAACAGTTCAGCAGCAGCTGGCCTGGGGCTCAGCTCACGTTTACTCACAGATGCCTCGGCACGGTCCCCCAGCTTTGCAATGAGGACGCTCCTTGCGTGGGGGGTGGGTTGCTGGCTGTAATGGGAGATGGTTCCCCACCTCTGACCAATTTCAGAATTGTTTACCACTGGAGCAAGTGCCCTGATAGGGTTTTCCTCTGTATAACTCCTGGGTTCAGGTTTTTTTTTTTCTTTTATGGTTCAAGTTAGATTTTATTCCCCTTTTATGTATTTATAGATATAAGCATGGAAATAATTCATTCCTATAAATACATCTGTGTGACGGGAAGAATTTTTTCTGTTTTATTTTTAAATTTTATTTTTTAAAATTTTGAAATTTAATTTTATTTATGTTTTTATACAGCAGGTTATTATTAGTTATGTATTTTATGCATATACATGTATACAGGTCAATCCCAATCTCCCAACTCATCCCACCACCACCACCCCATGGCTTCCCACACTTGGTGTCCATACGTTTGTTCTCTACCTCTGTGTCTCTATTTCTTCCCTGCAAACCAGTTCATCTGTATCATTTTTAGGCTCCACATATATGCATTAATATACAATATTTGTTTTCCTCTTTGTGACTTACTTCATTCTGTATGACAGTCTCTCGATCCATCGATGTCTCTACAAATGACCCAGTTTCATTCCTTTTTATGGCCGAGTCATATTCCATTTTATATATGTACCACATCTTTATCCATTCATCTGTCTGTGGGCATTTAGGTTGCTTCCATTACCTGGCTATTGTAAATAGTGCTGCAACGAACATTGTGGTGAATGTGCCTTGTTGAAATACGGTTTTCTCTGGGTATATGCCCAGAAGTGGGATTGCTGGATCAGATGGTAATTCTATTTCTAATTTTTTTAAGGAAACTCCATACTGTTCTCCATAGTGACTGTATCAATTTACATTCCCACCAATAGTGGAAGAGGGCTCCTTTTGTCCACTCCCTCCCCAGAATTGGTTGTTTGTAGATTTTCTGATGATGCCGATTCTAACAGGTGTGAGGTGATACCTCATTGTAGTTTTGATTTGCATTTCTCTAATAATTAGTGCTGTTGAGCAGCTTTTCATGTGCGTCTTGGCCATCTCTGTGTCTCCTTTGAAGAAACGTCTCTTTAGATCTTCTGCCCATTTTTTTTTGGGTTGTTTGTTTTTTTAATATTAAGCTGCATGAGCTGTTTATATATATTGGAGATTAAACCTCTGTCCATTGATTCGTCTGCAACGATTTTCGCCCATTCTGAGGGATGCCTTTTTCCATTCCCGTGTTTTTAAACAAAAAAGGAAAGAAAGGAAAAGAAGCAGAACACTAATGTGCGTAAAATATGCCCTTTGAAACGGTCGTTTTGAAATATGGACGTCCTTTGAAATTTTTGGTCGATATGTGACCCCAGGATTTGTTTTCAGGGCAGGTGTCATTTACAGGCCTGCAATGATTTTGAATATCAACTGACCATTAGCGTTGGGATTAAAGCTGCTGTTGTGTGAAACGGCCACAAGGTGGCAGCAGTTCACCCTTACCAAATCTGTTTACTAGGGCAAGAGAGCCTCAGTGGAAGTGGTGTTCTAGATTCGAATTTAGAATGGAATGTGCCAGGAGAAAGCCCCTCACGTTTGTCTCACTACATCTTGTTCGTGTTTTTAATTTAATTTTTTTTTTTATTTTTTATTACAGCAAGTTTGATTACAATGTTTGGCTTGTTGTAGGTGTGGAAAATGTGGTTCTTTTACACATATACAGATGTCTGTTCTTCCTGGGATCCTTTTCCCATGTACGTTATGACAGAATGTTGAGTAGTCCTCTCTTGGTATTCTGTAGGTCTTTGGTGATTATATATGTCACCTGTGTTTGTATATGTCTGTTAACCCCGATATCGTAATGAAACCAATCCTCACACCTTTCCATTGGTGAACCATAAGTTTGTTTAATGAATCTGTGATTGCCCTTCTCCGTGGAAATATCTGCCCTGGTATCCATTTTTAGGTAACACCTCTAAGTGATATGATATGTGTCTTTCACTTTCTGACTTACTACAAGCCACGTGGTTACTTCTAGACTCATCTACGGGGCTGCAAATGGCATTTTGTCCTTTTTTCCCTTGGCTTCTCTTCTGCCTTTGCGGGGTCCATTTTCAACATTGTGATTCCCTGAGGGTTGTGGATTAGCTGACCTGGGCAGCCTTACCCTGCCGGCCTGCCCTCCCCAGGTGTGCCTCGTTGAGGTCAATATAAACAGCGCTCCAGGCAGCAATAGCCCCTGAAGCTGTGCCTGACTCCATATTCTCTGCCCCGTCAGCAGTCTCGGGGCTGTGCTGGTGGGAGGGAGTGAGGGGCCACAGCTTTGTGGGTGGCCCGGTGTGAGTGGGGTTCTGCTGGCCTTTCTGCAGGAGATGCCAGGCTGCCGCCTGTAAAGAAGAGGATGTGTCACCCATACCTTCCGCTGGAATTTCTCTCCGGACAGAGGTGAGGAAGGAAAAAAGCAGTGGGGCCCGGGACAGGAGGGGTATCTCAGGCAGGGCAATGGAAAGCTTCTGGAAGAGCGCCCGGGGCCAGGACCACCCTGGCTGGCCTGCAGGCACCAAGTTGGCCTGCGTGCTGTCGCTGGTGTGGCTCCACGGTCCTTCCTCTAGGCTTTCAAGCCCTTGTACATATTCAGGTGTTTTACCTGGAAAGGGTGGGAACAGTTCAGCAGCAGCTGGCCTGGGGCTCAGCTCACGTTTACTCACAGATGCCTCGGCACGGTCCCCCAGCTTTGCAATGAGGACGCTCCTTGCGTGGGGGGTGGGTTGCTGGCTGTAATGGGAGATGGTTCCCCACCTCTGACCAATTTCAGAATTGTTTACCACTGGAGCAAGTGCCCTTATAGGGTTTTCCACTGTATAACTCCTGGGTTCAGGTTTTTTTTTTTCTTTTATGGTTCAAGTTAGATTTTATTCCCCTTTTATGTATTTATAGATATAAGCATGGAAATAATTCATTCCTATAAATACATCTGTGTGACGGGAAGAATTTTTTCTGTTTTATTTTTAAATTTTATTTTTTAAAATTTTGAAATTTAATTTTATTTATGTTTTTATACAGCAGGTTATTATTAGTTATGTATTTTATGCATATACATGTATACAGGTCAATCCCAATCTCCCAACTCATCCCACCACCACCACCCCATGGCTTCCCACACTTGGTGTCCATACGTTTGTTCTCTACCTCTGTGTCTCTATTTCTTCCCTGCAAACCAGTTCATCTGTATCATTTTTAGGCTCCACATATATGCATTAATATACAATATTTGTTTTCCTCTTTGTGACTTACTTCATTCTGTATGACAGTCTCTCGATCCATCGATGTCTCTACAAATGACCCAGTTTCATTCCTTTTTATGGCCGAGTCATATTCCATTTTATATATGTACCACATCTTTATCCATTCATCTGTCTGTGGGCATTTAGGTTGCTTCCATTACCTGGCTATTGTAAATAGTGCTGCAACGAACATTGTGGTGAATGTGCCTTGTTGAAATACGGTTTTCTCTGGGTATATGCCCAGAAGTGGGATTGCTGGATCAGATGGTAATTCTATTTCTAATTTTTTTAAGGAAACTCCATACTGTTCTCCATAGTGACTGTATCAATTTACATTCCCACCAATAGTGGAAGAGGGCTCCTTTTGTCCACTCCCTCCCCAGAATTGGTTGTTTGTAGATTTTCTGATGATGCCGATTCTAACAGGTGTGAGGTGATACCTCATTGTAGTTTTGATTTGCATTTCTCTAATAATTAGTGCTGTTGAGCAGCTTTTCATGTGCGTCTTGGCCATCTCTGTGTCTCCTTTGAAGAAACGTCTCTTTAGATCTTCTGCCCATTTTTTTTTGGGTTGTTTGTTTTTTTAATATTAAGCTGCATGAGCTGTTTATATATATTGGAGATTAAACCTCTGTCCATTGATTCGTCTGCAACGATTTTCGCCCATTCTGAGGGATGCCTTTTTCCATTCCCGTGTTTTTAAACAAAAAAGGAAAGAAAGGAAAAGAAGCAGAACACTAATGTGCGTAAAATATGCCCTTTGAAACGGTCGTTTTGAAATATGGACGTCCTTTGAAATTTTTGGTCGATATGTGACCCCAGGATTTGTTTTCAGGGCAGGTGTCATTTACAGGCCTGCAATGATTTTGAATATCAACTGACCATTAGCGTTGGGATTAAAGCTGCTGTTGTGTGAAACGGCCACAAGGTGGCAGCAGTTCACCCTTACCAAATCTGGTTACTAGGGCAAGAGAGCCTCAGTGGAAGTGGTGTTCTAGATTCGAATTTAGAATGGAATGTGCCAGGAGAAAGCCCCTCACGTTTGTCTCACTACATCTTGTTCGTGTTTTTAATTTAATTTTTTTTTTATTTTTTATTACAGCAAGTTTGATTACAATGTTTGGCTTGTTGTAGGTGTGGAAAATGTGGTTCTTTTACACATATACAGATGTCTGTTCTTCCTGGGATCCTTTTCCCATGTACGTTATGACAGAATGTTGAGTAGTCCTCTCTTGGTATTCTGTAGGTCTTTGGTGATTATAAATGTCACCTGTGTTTGTATATGTCTGTTAACCCCGATATCGTAATGAAACCAATCCTCACACCTTTCCATTGGTGAACCATAAGTTTGTTTAATGAATCTGTGATTGCCCTTCTCCGTGGAAATATCTGCCCTGGTATCCATTTTTAGGTAACACCTCTAAGTGATATGATATGTGTCTTTCACTTTCTGACTTACTACAAGTCACGTGGTTACTTCTAGACTCATCTACGGGGCTGCAAATGGCATTTTGTCCTTTTTTCCCTTGGCTTCTCTTCTGCCTTTGCGGGGTCCATTTTCAACATTGTGATTCCCTGAGGGTTGTGGATTAGCTGACCTGGGCAGCCTTACCCTGCCGGCCTGCCCTCCCCAGGTGTGCCTCGTTGAGGTCAATATAAACAGCGCTCCAGGCAGCAATAGCTCCTGAAGCTGTGCCTGACTCCATATTCTCTGCCCCGTCAGCAGTCTCGGGGCTGTGCTGGTGGGAGGGAGTGAGGGGCCACAGCTTTGTGGGTGGCCCGGTGTGAGTGGGGTTCTGCTGGCCTTTCTGCAGGAGATGCCAGGCTGCCGCCTGTAAAGAAGAGGATGTGTCACCCATACCTTCCGCTGGAATTTCTCTCCGGACAAAGCTGAGGAAGGAAAAAAGCAGTGGGGGCCGGGACAGGAGGGGTATCTCAGGCAGGGCAATGGAAAGCTTCTGGAAGAGCGCCCGGGGCCAGGACCACCCTGGCTGGCCTGCAGGCACCAAGTTGGCCTGCGTGCTGTCGCTGGTGTGGCTCCACTGTCCTTCCTCAAGGCTTTCAAGCCCTTGTACATATTCAGGTGTTTTACCTGGAAAGGGTGGGAACAGTTCAGCAGCAGCTGGCCTGGGGCTCAGCTCACGTTTACTCACAGATGCCTCGGCACGGTCCCCCAGCTTTGCAATGAGGACGCTCCTTGCGTGAGGGGTGCGTTGCTGGCTGTAATGGGAGATGGTTCCCCACCTCTGACCAATTTCAGAATTGTTTACCACTGGAGCAAGTGCCCTGATAGGGTTTTCCTCTGTATAACTCCTGGGTTCAGGTTTTTTTTTTCTTTTATGGTTCAAGTTAGAATTTATTCCCCTTTTATGTATTTATAGATATAAGCATGGAAATAATTCATTCCTATAAATACATCTGTGTGACGGGAAGAATTTTTTCTGTTTTATTTTTAAATTTTATTTTTTAAAATTTTGAAATTTAATTTTATTTATGTTTTTATACAGCAGGTTATTATTAGTTATGTATTTTATGCATATACATGTATACAGGTCAATCCCAATCTCCCAACTCATCCCACCACCACCACCCCATGGCTTCCCACACTTGGTGTCCATACGTTTGTTCTCTACCTCTGTGTCTCTCTTTCTTCCCTGCAAACCAGTTCATCTGTATCATTTTTAGGCTCCACATATATGCATTAATATACAATATTTGTTTTCCTCTTTGTGACTTACTTCATTCTGTATGACAGTCTCTCGATCCATCGATGTCTCTACAAATGACCCAGTTTCATTCCTTTTTATGGCCGAGTCATATTCCATTTTATATATGTACCACATCTTTATCCATTCATCTGTCTGTGGGCATTTAGGTTGCTTCCATTACCTGGCTATTGTAAATAGTGCTGCAACGAACATTGTGGTGAATGTGCCTTGTTGAAATACGGTTTTCTCTGGGTATATGCCCAGAAGTGGGATTGCTGGATCAGATGGTAATTCTATTTCTAATTTTTTTAAGGAAACTCCATACTGTTCTCCATAGTGACTGTATCAATTTACATTCCCACCAATAGTGGAAGAGGGCTCCTTTTGTCCACTCCCTCCCCAGAATTGGTTGTTTGTAGATTTTCTGATGATGCCGATTCTAACAGGTGTGAGGTGATACCTCATTGTAGTTTTGATTTGCATTTCTCTAATAATTAGTGCTGTTGAGCAGCTTTTCATGTGCGTCTTGGCCATCTCTGTGTCTCCTTTGAAGAAACGTCTCTTTAGATCTTCTGCCCATTTTTTTTTGGGTTGTTTGTTTTTTTAATATTAAGCTGCATGAGCTGTTTATATATATTGGAGATTAAACCTCTGTCCATTGATTCGTCTGCAACGATTTTCGCCCATTCTGAGGGATGCCTTTTTCCATTCCCGTGTTTTTAAACAAAAAAGGAAAGAAAGGAAAAGAAGCAGAACACTAATGTGCGTAAAATATGCCCTTTGAAACGGTCGTTTTGAAATATGGACGTCCTTTGAAATTTTTGGTCGATATGTGACCCCAGGATTTGTTTTCAGGGCAGGTGTCATTTACAGGCCTGCAATGATTTTGAATATCAACTGACCATTAGCGTTGGGATTAAAGCTGCTGTTGTGTGAAACGGCCACAAGGTGGCAGCAGTTCACCCTTACCAAATCTGGTTACTAGGGCAAGAGAGCCTCAGTGGAAGTGGTGTTCTAGATTCGAATTTAGAATGGAATGTGCCAGGAGAAAGCCCCTCACGTTTGTCTCACTACATCTTGTTCGTGTTTTTAATTTAATTTTTTTTTATTTTTTATTACAGCAAGTTTGATTACAATGTTTGGCTTGTTGTAGGTGTGGAAGATGTGGTTCTTTTACACATATACAGATGTCTGTTCTTCCTGGGATCCTTTTCCCATGTACGTTATGACACAATGTTGAGTAGTCCTCTCTTGGTATTCTGTAGGTCTTTGGTGATTATATATGTCACCTGTGTTTGTATATGTCTGTTAACCCCGATATCGTAATGAAACCAATCCTCACACCTTTCCATTGGTGAACCATAAGTTTGTTTAATGAATCTGTGATTGCCCTTCTCCGTGGAAATATCTGCCCTGGTATCCATTTTTAGGTAACACCTCTAAGTGATATGATATGTGTCTTTCACTTTCTGACTTACTACAAGCCACGTGGTTACTTCTAGACTCATCTACGGGGCTGCAAATGGCATTTTGTCCTTTTTTCCCTTGGCTTCTCTTCTGCCTTTGCGGGGTCCATTTTCAACATTGTGATTCCCTGAGGGTTGTGGATTAGCTGACCTGGGCAGCCTTACCCTGCCGGCCTGCCCTCCCCAGGTGTGCCTCGTTGAGGTCAATATAAACAGCGCTCCAGGCAGCAATAGCCCCTGAAGCTGTGCCTGACTCCATATTCTCTGCCCCGTCAGCAGTCTCGGGGCTGTGCTGGTGGGAGGGAGTGAGGGGCCACAGCTTTGTGGGTGGCCCGGTGTGAGTGGGGTTCTGCTGGCCTTTCTGCAGGAGATGCCAGGCTGCCGCCTGTAAAGAAGAGGATGTGTCACCCATACCTTCTGCTGGAATTTCTCTCCGGACAGAGGTGAGGAAGGAAAAAAGCAGTGGGGGCCGGGACAGGAGGGGTATCTCAGGCAGGGCAATGGAAAGCTTCTGGAAGAGCGCCCGGGGCCAGGACCACCCTGGCTGGCCTGCAGGCACCAAGTTGGCCTGCGTGCTGTCGCTGGTGTGGCTCCACGGTCCTTCCTCTAGGCTTTCAAGCCCTTGTACATATTCAGGTGTTTTACCTGGAAAGGGTGGGAACAGTTCAGCAGCAGCTGGCCTGGGGCTCAGCTCACGTTTACTCACAGATGCCTCGGCACGGTCCCCCAGCTTTGCAATGAGGACGCTCCTTGCGTGGGGGGTGGGTTGCTGGCTGTAATGGGAGATGGTTCCCCACCTCTGACCAATTTCAGAATTGTTTACCACTGGAGCAAGTGCCCTGATAGGGTTTTCCTCTGTATAACTCCTGGGTTCAGGTTTTTTTTTTTTCTTTTATGGTTCAAGTTAGATTTTATTCCCCTTTTATGTATTTATAGATATAAGCATGGAAATAATTCATTCCTATAAATACATCTGTGTGACGGGAAGAATTTTTTCTGTTTTATTTTTAAATTTTATTTTTTAAAATTTTGAAATTTAATTTTATTTATGTTTTTATACAGCAGGTTATTATTAGTTATGTATTTTATGCATATACATGTATACAGGTCAATCCCAATCTCCCAACTCATCCCACCACCACCACCCCATGGCTTCCCACACTTGGTGTCCATACGTTTGTTCTCTACCTCTGTGTCTCTATTTCTTCCCTGCAAACCAGTTCATCTGTATCATTTTTAGGCTCCACATATATGCATTAATATACAGTATTTGTTTTCCTCTTTGTGACTTACTTCATTCTGTATGACAGTCTCTCGATCCATCGATGTCTCTACAAATGACCCAGTTTCATTCCTTTTTATGGCCGAGTCATATTCCATTTTATATATGTACCACATCTTTATCCATTCATCTGTCTGTGGGCATTTAGGTTCCTTCCATTACCTGGCTATTGTAAATAGTGCTGCAACGAACATTGTGGTGAATGTGCCTTGTTGAAATACGGTTTTCTCTGGGTATATGCCCAGAAGTGGGATTGCTGGATCAGATGGTAATTCTATTTCTAATTTTTTTAAGGAAACTCCATACTGTTCTCCATAGTGACTGTATCAATTTACATTCCCACCAATAGTGGAAGAGGGCTCCTTTTGTCCACTCCCTCCCCAGAATTGGTTGTTTGTAGATTTTCTGATGATGCCGATTCTAACAGGTGTGAGGTGATACCTCATTGTAGTTTTGATTTGCATTTCTCTAATAATTAGTGCTGTTGAGCAGCTTTTCATGTGCGTCTTGGCCATCTCTGTGTCTCCTTTGAAGAAACGTCTCTTTAGATCTTCTGCCCATTTTTTTTTGGGTTGTTTGTTTTTTTAATATTAAGCTGCATGAGCTGTTTATATATATTGGAGATTAAACCTCTGTCCATTGATTCGTCTGCAACGATTTTCGCCCATTCTGAGGGATGCCTTTTTCCATTCCCGTGTTTTTAAACAAAAAAGGAAAGAAAGGAAAAGAAGCAGAACACTAATGTGCGTAAAATATGCCCTTTGAAACGGTCGTTTTGAAATATGGACGTCCTTTGAATTTTTTGGTCGATATGTGACCCCAGGATTTGTTTTCAGGGCAGGTGTCATTTACAGGCCTGCAATGATTTTGAATATCAACTGACCATTAGCGTTGGGATTAAAGCTGCTGTTGTGTGAAACGGCCACAAGGTGGCAGCAGTTCACCCTTACCAAATCTGGTTACTAGTGCAAGAGAGCCTCAGTGGAAGTGGTGTTCTAGATAGGAGTTTAGAATGGAATGTGCCAGGAGAAAGCCCCTCACGTTTGTCTCACTACTTCTTGTTCGTGTTTTTAATTTAATTTTTTTTTATTTTTTATTACAGCAAGTTTGATTACAATGTTTGGCTTGTTGTAGGTGTGGAAAATGTGGTTCTTTTACACATATACAGATGTCTGTTCTTCCTGGGATCCTTTTCCCATGTACGTTATGACAGAATGTTGAGTAGTCCTCTCTTGGTATTCTGTAGGTCTTTGGTGATTATATATGTCACCTGTGTTTGTATATGTCTGTTAACCCCGATATCGTAATGAAACCAATCCTCACACCTTTCCATTGGTGAACCATAAGTTTGTTTAATGAATCTGTGATTGCCCTTCTCCGTGGAAATATCTGCCCTGGTATCCATTTTTAGGTAACACCTCTAAGTGATATGATATGTGTCTTTCACTTTCTGACTTACTACAAGCCACGTGATTACTTCTAGACTCATCTACGGGGCTGCAAATGGCATTTTGTCCTTTTTTCCCTTGGCTTCTCTTCTGCCTTTGCGGGGTCCATTTTCAACATTGTGATTCCCTGAGGGTTGTGGATTAGCTGACCTGGGCAGCCTTACCCTGCCGGCCTGCCCTCCCCAGGTGTGCCTCGTTGAGGTCAATATAAACAGCACTCCAGGCAGCAATAGCCCCTGAAGCTGTGCCTGACTCCATATTCTCTGCCCCGTCAGCAGTCTCTGGGCTGTGCTGGTGGGAGGGAGTGAGGGGCCACAGCTTTGTGGGTGGCCCGGTGTGAGTGGGGTTCTGCTGGCCTTTCTGCAAGAGATGCCAGGCTGCCGCCTGTAAAGAAGAGGATGTGTCACCCATACCTTCCGCTGGAATTTCTCTCCGGACAGAGGTGAGGAAGGAAAAAAGCAGTGGGGCCCGGGACAGGAGGGGTATCTCAGGCAGGGCAATGGAAAGCTTCTGGAAGAGCACCCGGGGCCAGGACCACCCTGGCTGGCCTGCAGGCACCAAGTTGGCCTGCGTGCTGTCGCTGGTGTGGCTCCACGGTCCTTCCTCTAGGCTTTCAAGCCCTTGTACATATTCAGGTGTTTTACCTGGAAAGGGTGGGAACAGTTCAGCAGCAGCTGGCCTGGGGCTCAGCTCACGTTTACTCACAGATGCCTCGGCACGGTCCCCCAGCTTTGCAATGAGGACGCTCCTTGCATGGGGGGTGGGTTGCTGGCTGTAATGGGAGATGGTTCCCCACCTCTGACCAATTTCAGAATTGTTTACCACTGGAGCAAGTGCCCTGATAGGGTTTTCCTCTGTATAACTCCTGGGTTCAGGTTTTTTTTTTTTCTTTTATGGTTCAAGTTAGATTTTATTCCCCTTTTATGTATTTATAGATATAAGCATGGAAATAATTCATTCCTATAAATACATCTGTGTGACGGGAAGAATTTTTTCTGTTTTATTTTTAAATTTTATTTTTTAAAATTTTGAAATTTAATTTTATTTATGTTTTTATACAGCAGGTTATTATTAGTTATGTATTTTATGCATATACATGTATACAGGTCAATCCCAATCTCCCAACTCATCCCACCACCACCACCCCATGGCTTCCCACACTTGGTGTCCATACGTTTGTTCTCTACCTCTGTGTCTCTATTTCTTCCCTGCAAACCAGTTCATCTGTATCATTTTTAGGCTCCACATATATGCATTAATATACAATATTTGTTTTCCTCTTTCTGACTTACTTCATTCTGTATGACAGTCTCTCGATCCATCGATGTCTCTACAAATGACCCAGTTTCATTCCTTTTTATGGCCGAGTCATATTCCATTTTATATATGTACCACATCTTTATCCATTCATCTGTCTGTGGGCATTTAGGTTGCTTCCATTACCTGGCTATTGTAAATAGTGCTGCAACGAACATTGTGGTGAATGTGCCTTGTTGAAATACGGTTTTCTCTGGGTATATGCCCAGAAGTGGGATTGCTGGATCAGATGGTAATTCTATTTCTAATTTTTTTAAGGAAACTCCATACTGTTCTCCATAGTGACTGTATCAATTTACATTCCCACCAATAGTGGAAGAGGGCTCCTTTTGTCCACACCCTCCCCAGAATTGGTTGTTTGTAGATTTTCTGATGATGCCGATTCTAACAGGTGTGAGGTGATACCTCATTGTAGTTTTGATTTGCATTTCTCTAATAATTAGTGCTGTTGAGCAGCTTTTCATGTGCGTCTTGGCCATGTCTGTGTCTCCTTTGAAGAAACGTCTCTTTAGATCTTCTGCCCATTTTTGTATTGGGTTGTGTGTTTTTTTAATATTAAGCTGCATGAGCTGTTTATATATATTGGAGATTAAACCTCTGTCCATTGATTCGTCTGCAACGATTTTCGCCCATTCTGAGGGATGCCTTTTTCCATTCCCTTTTTTTTTAACAAAAAAGGAAAGAAAGGAAAAGAAGCAGAACACTAATGTGCGTAAAATATGCCCTTTGAAACGGTCGTTTTGAAATATGGACGTCCTTTGAAATTTTTGGTCGATATGTGACCCCAGGATTTGTTTTCAGGGCAGGTGTCATTTACAGGCCTGCAATGATTTTGAATATCAACGGACCATTAGCGTTGGGATTAAAGCTGCTGTTGTGTGAAACGGCCACAAGGTGGCAGCAGTTCACCCTTACCAAATCTGGTTACTAGGGCAAGAGAGCCTCAGTGGAAGTGGTGTTCTAGATTGGAGTTTAGAATGGAATGTGCCAGGAGAAAGCCCCTCACGTTTGTCTCACTACTTCTTGTTCGTGTTTTTAATTTAAGTTTTTATTTTTTATTACAGCAAGTTTGATTACAATGTTTGGCTTATTGTAGGTGTGGAAGATGTGGTTCTTTTACACATATACAGATGACTGTTCTTCTTGGGATCCTTTTCCCATGTACGTTATGACAGAATGTTGAGTAGTCCTCTCTTGGTATTCTGTAGGTCTTTGGTGATTATATATGTCACCTGTGTTTGTATATGTCTGTTAACCCCGATATCGTAATGAAACCAATCCTCACACCTTTCCATTGGTGAACCATAAGTTTGTTTAATGAATCTGTGATTGCCCTTCTCCGTGGAAATATCTGCCCTGGTATCCATTTTTAGGTAACACCTCTATGTGATATGATATGTGCCTTTCACTTTCTGACTTACTACAAGTCACGTGATTACTTCTAGACTCATCTACGGGGCAAATGGCATTTTGTCCTTTTTTCCCTTGGCTTCTCTTCTGCCTTTGCGGGGTCCATTTTCAACAATGTGATTCCCTGAGGGTTGTGGATTAGCTGACCTGGGCAGCCTTACCCTGCCGGCCTGCCCTCCCCAGGTGTGCCTCGTTGAGGTCAATATAAACAGCGCTCCAGGCAGCAATAGCCCCTGAAGCTGTGCCTGACTCCATATTCTCTGCCCCGTCAGCAGTCTCGGGGCTGTGCTGGTGGGAGGGAGTGAGGGGCCACAGCTTTGTGGGTGGCCCGGTGTGAGTGGGGTTCTGCTGGCCTTTCTGCAGGAGATGCCAGGCTGCCGCCTGTAAAGAAGAGGATGTGTCACCCATACCTTCTGCTGGAATTTCTCTCCGGACAGAGGTGAGGAAGGAAAAAAGCAGTGGGGGCCGGGACAGGAGGGGTATCTCAGGCAGGGCAATGGAAAGCTTCTGGAAGAGCGCCCGGGGCCAGGACCACCCTGGCTGGCCTGCAGGCACCAAGTTGGCCTGCGTGCTGTCGCTGGTGTGGCTCCACGGTCCTTCCTCTAGGCTTTCAAGCCCTTGTACATATTCAGGTGTTTTACCTGGAAAGGGTGGGAACAGTTCAGCAGCAGCTGGCCTGGGGCTCAGCTCACGTTTACTCACAGATGCCTCGGCACGGTCCCCCAGCTTTGCAATGAGGACGCTCCTTGCGTGGGGGGTGGGTTGCTGGCTGTAATGGGAGATGGTTCCCCACCTCTGACCAATTTCAGAATTGTTTACCACTGGAGCAAGTGCCCTGATAGGGTTTTCCTCTGTATAACTCCTGGGTTCAGGTTTTTTTTTTTCTTTTATGGTTCAAGTTAGATTTTATTCCCCTTTTATGTATTTATAGATATAAGCATGGAAATAATTCATTCCTATAAATACATCTGTGTGACGGGAAGAATTTTTTCTGTTTTATTTTTAAATTTTATTTTTTAAAATTTTGAAATTTAATTTTATTTATGTTTTTATACAGCAGGTTATTATTAGTTATGTATTTTATGCATATACATGTATACAGGTCAATCCCAATCTCCCAACTCATCCCACCACCACCACCCCATGGCTTCCCACACTTGGTGTCCATACGTTTGTTCTCTACCTCTGTGTCTCTATTTCTTCCCTGCAAACCAGTTCATCTGTATCATTTTTAGGCTCCACATATATGCATTAATATACAATATTTGTTTTCCTCTTTGTGACTTACTTCATTCTGTATGACAGTCTCTCGATCCATCGATGTCTCTACAAATGACCCAGTTTCATTCCTTTTTATGGCCGAGTCATATTCCATTTTATATATGTACCACATCTTTATCCATTCATCTGTCTGTGGGCATTTAGGTTGCTTCCATTACCTGGCTATTGTAAATAGTGCTGCAACGAACATTGTGGTGAATGTGCCTTGTTGAAATACGGTTTTCTCTGGGTATATGCCCAGAAGTGGGATTGCTGGATCAGATGGTAATTCTATTTCTAATTTTTTTAAGGAAACTCCATACTGTTCTCCATAGTGACTGTATCAATTTACATTCCCACCAATAGTGGAAGAGGGCTCCTTTTGTCCACTCCCTCCCCAGAATTGGTTGTTTGTAGATTTTCTGATGATGCCGATTCTAACAGGTGTGAGGTGATACCTCATTGTAGTTTTGATTTGCATTTCTCTAATAATTAGTGCTGTTGAGCAGCTTTTCATGTGCGTCTTGGCCATGTCTGTGTCTCCTTTGAAGAAACGTCTCTTTAGATCTTCTGCCCATTTTTTTTTGGGTTGTTTGTTTTTTTAATATTAAGCTGCATGAGCTGTTTATATATATTGGAGATTAAACCTCTGTCCATTGATTCGTCTGCAACGATTTTCGCCCATTCTGAGGGATGCCTTTTTCCATTCCCGTGTTTTTAAACAAAAAAGGAAAGAAAGGAAAAGAAGCAGAACACTAATGTGCGTAAAATATGCCCTTTGAAACGGTCGTTTTGAAATATGGACGTCCTTTGAATTTTTTGGTCGATATGTGACCCCAGGATTTGTTTTCAGGGCAGGTGTCATTTACAGGCCTGCAATGATTTTGAATATCAACTGACCATTAGCGTTGGGATTAAAGCTGCTGTTGTGTGAAACGGCCACAAGGTGGCAGCAGTTCACCCTTACCAAATCTGGTTACTAGGGCAAGAGAGCCTCAGTGGAAGTGGTGTTCTAGATTCGAATTTAGAATGGAATGTGCCAGGAGAAAGCCCCTCACGTTTGTCTCACTACATCTTGTTCGTGTTTTTAATTTAATTTTTTTTTATTTTTTATTACAGCAAGTTTGATTACAATGTTTGGCTTGTTGTAGGTGTGGAAAATGTGGTTCTTTTACACATATACAGATGTCTGTTCTTCCTGGGATCCTTTTCCCATGTACGTTATGACAGAATGTTGAGTAGTCCTCTCTTGGTATTCTGTAGGTCTTTGGTGATTATATATGTCACCTGTGTTTGTATATGTCTGTTAACCCCGATATCGTAATGAAACCAATCCTCACACCTTTCCATTGGTGAACCATAAGTTTGTTTAATGAATCTGTGATTGCCCTTCTCCGTGGAAATATCTGCCCTGGTATCCATTTTTAGGTAACACCTCTAAGTGATATGATATGTGTCTTTCACTTTCTGACTTACTACAAGTCACGTGGTTACTTCTAGACTCATCTACGGGGCTGCAAATGGCATTTTGTCCTTTTTTCCCTTGGCTTCTCTTCTGCCTTTGCGGGGTCCATTTTCAACATTGTGATTCCCTGAGGGTTGTGGATTAGCTGACCTGGGCAGCCTTACCCTGCCGGCCTGCCTTCCACAGGTGTGCCTCGTTGAGGTCAATATAAACAGCGCTCCAGGCAGCAATAGCTCCTGAAGCTGTGCCTGACTCCATATTCTCTGCCCCGTCAGCAGTCTCGGGGCTGTGCTGGTGGGAGGGAGTGAGGGGCCACAGCTTTGTGGGTGGCCCGGTGTGAGTGGGGTTCTGCTGGCCTTTCTGCAGGAGATGCCAGGCTGCCGCCTGTAAAGAAGAGGATGTGTCACCCATACCTTCCGCTGGAATTTCTCTCCGGACAAAGCTGAGGAAGGAAAAAAGCAGTGGGGGCCGGGACAGGAGGGGTATCTCAGGCAGGGCAATGGAAAGCTTCTGGAAGAGCGCCCGGGGCCAGGACCACCCTGGCTGGCCTGCAGGCACCAAGTTGGCCTGCGTGCTGTCGCTGGTGTGGCTCCACTGTCCTTCCTCAAGGCTTTCAAGCCCTTGTACATATTCAGGTGTTTTACCTGGAAAGGGTGGGAACAGTTCAGCAGCAGCTGGCCTGGGGCTCAGCTCACGTTTACTCACAGATGCCTCGGCACGGTCCCCCAGCTTTGCAATGAGGACGCTCCTTGCGTGAGGGGTGCGTTGCTGGCTGTAATGGGAGATGGTTCCCCACCTCTGACCAATTTCAGAATTGTTTACCACTGGAGCAAGTGCCCTGATAGGGTTTTCCTCTGTATAACTCCTGGGTTCAGGTTTTTTTTTTTTCTTTTATGGTTCAAGTTAGATTTTATTCCCCTTTTATGTATTTATAGATATAAGCATGGAAATAATTCATTCCTATAAATACATCTGTGTGACGGGAAGAATTTTTTCTGTTTTATTTTTAAATTTTATTTTTTAAAATTTTGAAATTTAATTTTATTTATGTTTTTATACAGCAGGTTATTATTAGTTATGTATTTTATGCATATACATGTATACAGGTCAATCCCAATCTCCCAACTCATCCCACCACCACCACCCCATGGCTTCCCACACTTGGTGTCCATACGTTTGTTCTCTACCTCTGTGTCTCTATTTCTTCCCTGCAAACCAGTTCATCTGTATCATTTTTAGGCTCCACATATATGCATTAATATACAATATTTGTTTTCCTCTTTGTGACTTACTTCATTCTGTATGACAGTCTCTCGATCCATCGATGTCTCTACAAATGACCCAGTTTCATTCCTTTTTATGGCCGAGTCATATTCCATTTTATATATGTACCACATCTTTATCCATTCATCTGTCTGTGGGCATTTAGGTTGCTTCCATTACCTTGCTATTGTAAATAGTGCTGCAACGAACATTGTGGTGAATGTGCCTTGTTGAAATACGGTTTTCTCTGGGTATATGCCCAGAAGTGGGATTGCTGGATCAGATGGTAATTCTAATTCTAATTTTTTTAAGGAAACTCCATACTGTTCTCCATAGTGACTGTATCAATTTACATTCCCACCAATAGTGGAAGAGGGCTCCTTTTGTCCACTCCCTCCCCAGAATTGGTTGTTTGTAGATTTTCTGATGATGCCGATTCTAACAGGTGTGAGGTGATACCTCATTGTAGTTTTGATTTGCATTTCTCTAATAATTAGTGCTGTTGAGCAGCTTTTCATGTGCGTCTTGGCCATCTCTGTGTCTCCTTTGAAGAAACGTCTCTTTAGATCTTCTGCCCATTTTTTTTTGGGTTGTTTGTTTTTTTAATATTAAGCTGCATGAGCTGTTTATATATATTGGAGATTAAACCTCTGTCCATTGATTCGTCTGCAACGATTTTCGCCCATTCTGAGGGATGCCTTTTTCCATTCCCGTGTTTTTAAACAAAAAAGGAAAGAAAGGAAAAGAAGCAGAACACTAATGTGCGTAAAATATGCCCTTTGAAACGGTCGTTTTGAAATATGGACGTCCTTTGAAATTTTTGGTCGATATGTGACCCCAGGATTTGTTTTCAGGGCAGGTGTCATTTACAGGCCTGCAATGATTTTGAATATCAACTGACCATTAGCGTTGGGATTAAAGCTGCTGTTGTGTGAAACGGCCACAAGGTGGCAGCAGTTCACCCTTACCAAATCTGGTTACTAGGGCAAGAGAGCCTCAGTGGAAGTGGTGTTCTAGATTCGAATTTAGAATGGAATGTGCCAGGAGAAAGCCCCTCACGTTTGTCTCACTACATCTTGTTCGTGTTTTTAATTTAATTTTTTTTTATTTTTTATTACAGCAAGTTTGATTACAATGTTTGGCTTGTTGTAGGTGTGGAAGATGTGGTTCTTTTACACATATACAGATGTCTGTTCTTCCTGGGATCCTTTTCCCATGTACGTTATGACACAATGTTGAGTAGTCCTCTCTTGGTATTCTGTAGGTCTTTGGTGATTATATATGTCACCTGTGTTTGTATATGTCTGTTAACCCCGATATCGTAATGAAACCAATCCTCACACCTTTCCATTGGTGAACCATAAGTTTGTTTAATGAATCTGTGATTGCCCTTCTCCGTGGAAATATCTGCCCTGGTATCCATTTTTAGGTAACACCTCTAAGTGATATGATATGTGTCTTTCACTTTCTGACTTACTACAAGCCACGTGGTTACTTCTAGACTCATCTACGGGGCTGCAAATGGCATTTTGTCCTTTTTTCCCTTGGCTTCTCTTCTGCCTTTGCGGGGTCCATTTTCAACATTGTGATTCCCTGAGGGTTGTGGATTAGCTGACCTGGGCAGCCTTACCCTGCCGGCCTGCCCTCCCCAGGTGTGCCTCGTTGAGGTCAATATAAACAGCGCTCCAGGCAGCAATAGCCCCTGAAGCTGTGCCTGACTCCATATTCTCTGCCCCGTCAGCAGTCTCGGGGCTGTGCTGGTGGGAGGGAGTGAGGGGCCACAGCTTTGTGGGTGGCCCGGTGTGAGTGGGGTTCTGCTGGCCTTTCTGCAGGAGATGCCAGGCTGCCGCCTGTAAAGAAGAGGTTGTGTCACCCATACCTTCCGCTGGAATTTCTCTCCGGACAGAGGTGAGGAAGGAAAAAAGCAGTGGGGCCCGGGACAGGAGGGGTATCTCAGGCAGGGCAATGGAAAGCTTCTGGAAGAGTGCCCGGGGCCAGGACCACCCTGGCTGGCCTGCAGGCACCAAGTTGGCCTGCGTGCTGTCGCTGGTGTGGCTCCACGGTCCTTCCTCTAGGCTTTCAAGCCCTTGTACATATTCAGGTGTTTTACCTGGAAAGGGTGGGAACAGTTCAGCAGCAGCTGGCCTGGGGCTCAGCTCACGTTTCCTCACAGATGCCTCGGCACGGTCCCCCAGCTTTGCAATGAGGACGCTCCTTGCGTGGGGGGTGGGTTGCTGGCTGTAATGGGAGATGGTTCCCCACCTCTGACCAATTTCAGAATTGTTTACCACTGGAGCAAGTGCCCTGATAGGGTTTTCCTCTGTATAACTCCTGGGTTCAGGTTTTTTTTTTTCTTTTATGGTTCAAGTTAGATTTTATTCCCCTTTTATGTATTTATAGATATAAGCATGGAAATAATTCATTCCTATAAATACATCTGTGTGACGGGAAGAATTTTTTCTGTTTTATTTTTAAATTTTATTTTTTAAAATTTTGAAATTTAATTTTATTTATGTTTTTATACAGCAGGTTATTATTAGTTATGTATTTTATGCATATACATGTATACAGGTCAATCCCAATCTCCCAACTCATCCCACCACCACCACCCCATGGCTTCCCACACTTGGTGTCCATACGTTTGTTCTCTACCTCTGTGTCTCTATTTCTTCCCTGCAAACCAGTTCATCTGTATCATTTTTAGGCTCCACATATATGCATTAATATACAATATTTGTTTTCCTCTTTGTGACTTACTTCATTCTGTATGACAGTCTCTCGATCCATCGATGTCTCTACAAATGACCCAGTTTCATTCCTTTTTATGGCCGAGTCATATTCCATTTTATATATGTACCACATCTTTATCCATTCATCTGTCTGTGGGCATTTAGGTTGCTTCCATTACCTGGCTATTGTAAATAGTGCTGCAACGAACATTGTGGTGAATGTGCCTTGTTGAAATACGGTTTTCTCTGGGTATATGCCCAGAAGTGGGATTGCTGGATCAGATGGTAATTCTATTTCTAATTTTTTTAAGGAAACTCCATACTGTTCTCCATAGTGACTGTATCAATTTACATTCCCACCAATAGTGGAAGAGGGCTCCTTTTGTCCACTCCCTCCCCAGAATTGGTTGTTTGTAGATTTTCTGATGATGCCGATTCTAACAGGTGTGAGGTGATACCTCATTGTAGTTTTGATTTGCATTTCTCTAATAATTAGTGCTGTTGAGCAGCTTTTCATGTGCGTCTTGGCCATCTCTGTGTCTCCTTTGAAGAAACGTCTCTTTAGATCTTCTGCCCATTTTTTTTTGGGTTGTTTGTTTTTTTAATATTAAGCTGCATGAGCTGTTTATATATATTGGAGATTAAACCTCTGTCCATTGATTCGTCTGCAACGATTTTCGCCCATTCTGAGGGATGCCTTTTTCCATTCCCGTGTTTTTAAACAAAAAAGGAAAGAAAGGAAAAGAAGCAGAACACTAATGTGCGTAAAATATGCCCTTTGAAACGGTCGTTTTGAAATATGGACGTCCTTTGAAATTTTTGGTCGATATGTGACCCCAGGATTTGTTTTCAGGGCAGGTGTCATTTACAGGCCTGCAATGATTTTGAATATCAACTGACCATTAGCGTTGGGATTAAAGCTGCTGTTGTGTGAAACGGCCACAAGGTGGCAGCAGTTCACCCTTACCAAATCTGGTTACTAGGGCAAGAGAGCCTCAGTGGAAGTGGTGTTCTAGATTCGAATTTAGAATGGAATGTGCCAGGAGAAAGCCCCTCACGTTTGTCTCACTACATCTTGTTCGTGTTTTTAATTTAATTTTTTTTTATTTTTTATTACAGCAAGTTTGATTACAATGTTTGGCTTGTTGTAGGTGTGGAAGATGTGGTTCTTTTACACATATACAGATGTCTGTTCTTCCTGGGATCCTTTTCCCATGTACGTTATGACACAATGTTGAGTAGTCCTCTCTTGGTATTCTGTAGGTCTTTGGTGATTATATATGTCACCTGTGTTTGTATATGTCTGTTAACCCCGATATCGTAATGAAACCAATCCTCACACCTTTCCATTGGTGAACCATAAGTTTGTTTAATGAATCTGTGATTGCCCTTCTCCGTGGAAATATCTGCCCTGGTATCCATTTTTAGGTAACACCTCTAAGTGATATGATATGTGTCTTTCACTTTCTGACTTACTACAAGCCACGTGGTTACTTCTAGACTCATCTACGGGGCTGCAAATGGCATTTTGTCCTTTTTTCCCTTGGCTTCTCTTCTGCCTTTGCGGGGTCCATTTTCAACATTGTGATTCCCTGAGGGTTGTGGATTAGCTGACCTGGGCAGCCTTACCCTGCCGGCCTGCCCTCCCCAGGTGTGCCTCGTTGAGGTCAATATAAACAGCGCTCCAGGCAGCAATAGCCCCTGAAGCTGTGCCTGACTCCATATTCTCTGCCCCGTCAGCAGTCTCGGGGCTGTGCTGGTGGGAGGGAGTGAGGGGCCACAGCTTTGTGGGTGGCCCGGTGTGAGTGGGGTTCTGCTGGCCTTTCTGCAGGAGATGCCAGGCTGCCGCCTGTAAAGAAGAGGATGTGTCACCCATACCTTCCGCTGGAATTTCTCTCCGGACAGAGGTGAGGAAGGAAAAAAGCAGTGGGGCCCGGGACAGGAGGGGTATCTCAGGCAGGGCAATGGAAAGCTTCTGGAAGAGTGCCCGGGGCCAGGACCACCCTGGCTGGCCTGCAGGCACCAAGTTGGCCTGCGTGCTGTCGCTGGTGTGGCTCCACGGTCCTTCCTCTAGGCTTTCAAGCCCTTGTACATATTCAGGTGTTTTACCTGGAAAGGGTGGGAACAGTTCAGCAGCAGCTGGCCTGGGGCTCAGCTCACGTTTACTCACAGATGCCTCGGCACGGTCCCCCAGCTTTGCAATGAGGACGCTCCTTGCGTGGGGGGTGGGTTGCTGGCTGTAATGGGAGATGGTTCCCCACCTCTGACCAATTTCAGAATTGTTTACCACTGGAGCAAGTGCCCTGATAGGGTTTTCCTCTGTATAACTCCTGGGTTCAGGTTTTTTTTTTTCTTTTATGGTTCAAGTTAGATTTTATTCCCCTTTTATGTATTTATAGATATAAGCATGGAAATAATTCATTCCTATAAATACATCTGTGTGACGGGAAGAATTTTTTCTGTTTTATTTTTAAATTTTATTTTTTAAAATTTTGAAATTTAATTTTATTTATGTTTTTATACAGCAGGTTATTATTAGTTATGTATTTTATGCATATACATGTATACAGGTCAATCCCAATCTCCCAACTCATCCCACCACCACCACCCCATGGCTTCCCACACTTGGTGTCCATACGTTTGTTCTCTACCTCTGTGTCTCTATTTCTTCCCTGCAAACCAGTTCATCTGTATCATTTTTAGGCTCCACATATATGCATTAATATACAATATTTGTTTTCCTCTTTCTGACTTACTTCATTCTGTATGACAGTCTCTCGATCCATCGATGTCTCTACAAATGACCCAGTTTCATTCCTTTTTATGGCCGAGTCATATTCCATTTTATATATGTACCACATCTTTATCCATTCATCTGTCTGTGGGCATTTAGGTTGCTTCCATTACCTGGCTATTGTAAATAGTGCTGCAACGAACATTGTGGTGAATGTGCCTTGTTGAAATACGGTTTTCTCTGGGTATATGCCCAGAAGTGGGATTGCTGGATCAGATGGTAATTCTATTTCTAATTTTTTTAAGGAAACTCCATACTGTTCTCCATAGTGACTGTATCAATTTACATTCCCACCAATAGTGGAAGAGGGCTCCTTTTGTCCACTCCCTCCCCAGAATTGGTTGTTTGTAGATTTTCTGATGATGCCGATTCTAACAGGTGTGAGGTGATACCTCATTGTAGTTTTGATTTGCATTTCTCTAATAATTAGTGCTGTTGAGCAGCTTTTCATGTGCGTCTTGGCCATCTCTGTGTCTCCTTTGAAGAAACGTCTCTTTAGATCTTCTGCCCATTTTTTTTGGGTTGTTTGTTTTTTTAATATTAAGCTGCATGAGCTGTTTATATATATTGGAGATTAAACCTCTGTCCATTGATTCGTCTGCAACGATTTTCGCCCATTCTGAGGGATGCCTTTTTCCATTCCCGTGTTTTTAAACAAAAAAGGAAAGAAAGGAAAAGAAGCAGAACACTAATGTGCGTAAAATATGCCCTTTGAAACGGTCGTTTTGAAATATGGACGTCCTTTGAAATTTTTGGTCGATATGTGACCCCAGGATTTGTTTTCAGGGCAGGTGTCATTTACAGGCCTGCAATGATTTTGAATATCAACTGACCATTAGCGTTGGGATTAAAGCTGCTGTTGTGTGAAACGGCCACAAGGTGGCAGCAGTTCACCCTTACCAAATCTGGTTACTAGGGCAAGAGAGCCTCAGTGGAAGTGGTGTTCTAGATTCGAATTTAGAATGGAATGTGCCAGGAGAAATCCCCTCACGTTTGTCTCACTACATCTTGTTCGTGTTTTTAATTTAATTTTTTTTTTATTTTTTATTGCAGCAAGTTTGATTACAATGTTTGGCTTGTTGTAGGTGTGGAAGATGTGGTTCTTTTACACATATACAGATGTCTGTTCTTCCTGGGATCCTTTTCCCATGTACGTTATGACACAATGTTGAGTAGTCCTCTCTTGGTATTCTGTAGGTCTTTGGTGATTATATATGTCACCTGTGTTTGTATATGTCTGTTAACCCCGATATCGTAATGAAACCAATCCTCACACCTTTCCATTGGTGAACCATAAGTTTGTTTAATGAATCTGTGATTGCCCTTCTCCGTGGAAATATCTGCCCTGGTATCCATTTTTAGGTAACACCTCTAAGTTATATGATATGTGTCTTTCACTTTCTGACTTACTACAAGCCACGTGATTACTTCTAGACTCATCTACGGGGCTGCAAATGGCATTTTGTCCTTTTTTCCCTTGGCTTCTCTTCTGCCTTTGCGGGGTCCATTTTCAACATTGTGATTCCCTGAGGGTTGTGGATTAGCTGACCTGGGCAGCCTTACCCTGCCGGCCTGCCCTCCCCAGGTGTGCCTCGTTGAGGTCAATATAAACAGCGCTCCAGGCAGCAATAGCCCCTGAAGCTGTGCCTGACTCCATATTCTCTGCCCCGTCAGCAGTCTCGGGGCTGTGCTGGTGGGAGGGAGTGAGGGGCCACAGCTTTGTGGGTGGCCCGGTGTGAGTGGGGTTCTGCTGGCCTTTCTGCAAGAGATGCCAGGCTGCCGCCTGTAAAGAAGAGGATGTGTCACCCATACCTTCCGCTGGAATTTCTCTCCGGACAGAGGTGAGGAAGGAAAAAAGCAGTGGGGCCCGGGACAGGAGGGGTATCTCAGGCAGGGCAATGGAAAGCTTCTGGAAGAGCACCCGGGGCCAGGACCACCCTGGCTGGCCTGCAGGCACCAAGTTGGCCTGCGTGCTGTCGCTGGTGTGGCTCCACGGTCCTTCCTCTAGGCTTTCAAGCCCTTGTACATATTCAGGTGTTTTACCTGGAAAGGGTGGGAACAGTTCAGCAGCAGCTGGCCTGGGGCTCAGCTCACGTTTACTCACAGATGCCTCGGCACGGTCCCCCAGCTTTGCAATGAGGACGCTCCTTGCATGGGGGGTGGGTTTCTGGCTGTAATGGGAGATGGTTCCCCACCTCTGACCAATTTCAGAATTGTTTACCACTGGAGCAAGTGCCCTGATAGGGTTTTCCTCTGTATAACTCCTGGGTTCAGGTTTTTTTTTTTTCTTTTATGGTTCAAGTTAGATTTTATTCCCCTTTTATGTATTTATAGATATAAGCATGGAAATAATTCATTCCTATAAATACATCTGTGTGACGGGAAGAATTTTTTCTGTTTTATTTTTAAATTTTATTTTTTAAAATTTTGAAATTTAATTTTATTTATGTTTTTATACAGCAGGTTATTATTAGTTATGTATTTTATGCATATACATGTATACAGGTCAATCCCAATCTCCCAACTCATCCCACCACCACCACCCCATGGCTTCCCACACTTGGTGTCCATACGTTTGTTCTCTACCTCTGTGTCTCTATTTCTTCCCTGCAAACCAGTTCATCTGTATCATTTTTAGGCTCCACATATATGCATTAATATACAATATTTGTTTTCCTCTTTCTGACTTACTTCATTCTGTATGACAGTCTCTCGATCCATCGATGTCTCTACAAATGACCCAGTTTCATTCCTTTTTATGGCCGAGTCATATTCCATTTTATATATGTACCACATCTTTATCCATTCATCTGTCTGTGGGCATTTAGGTTGCTTCCATTACCTGGCTATTGTAAATAGTGCTGCAACGAACATTGTGGTGAATGTGCCTTGTTGAAATACGGTTTTCTCTGGGTATATGCCCAGAAGTGGGATTGCTGGATCAGATGGTAATTCTATTTCTAATTTTTTTAAGGAAACTCCATACTGTTCTCCATAGTGACTGTATCAATTTACATTCCCACCAATAGTGGAAGAGGGCTCCTTTTGTCCACACCCTCCCCAGAATTGGTTGTTTGTAGATTTTCTGATGATGCCGATTCTAACAGGTGTGAGGTGATACCTCATTGTAGTTTTGATTTGCATTTCTCTAATAATTAGTGCTGTTGAGCAGCTTTTCATGTGCGTCTTGGCCATGTCTGTGTCTCCTTTGAAGAAACGTCTCTTTAGATCTTCTGCCCATTTTTGTATTGGGTTGTTTGTTTTTTTAATATTAAGCTGCATGAGCTGTTTATATATATTGGAGATTAAACCTCTGTCCATTGATTCGTCTGCAACGATTTTCGCCCATTCTGAGGGATGCCTTTTTCCATTCCCTTTTTTTTTAACAAAAAAGGAAAGAAAGGAAAAGAAGCAGAACACTAATGTGCGTAAAATATGCCCTTTGAAACGGTCGTTTTGAAATATGGACGTCCTTTGAATTTTTTGGTCGATATGTGACCCCAGGATTTGTTTTCAGGGCAGGTGTCATTTACAGGCCTGCAATGATTTTGAATATCAACGGACCATTAGCGTTGGGATTAAAGCTGCTGTTGTGTGAAACGGCCACAAGGTGGCAGCAGTTCACCCTTACCAAATCTGGTTACTAGGGCAAGAGAGCCTCAGTGGAAGTGGTGTTCTAGATTGGAGTTTAGAATGGAATGTGCCAGGAGAAAGCCTCTCAAGTTTGTCTCACTACTTCTTGTTCGTGTTTTTAATTTAAGTTTTTATTTTTTATTACAGCAAGTTTGATTACAATGTTTGGCTTGTTGTAGGTGTGGAAGATGTGGTTCTTTTACACATATACAGATGACTGTTCTTCTTGGGATCCTTTTCCCATGTACGTTATGACAGAATGTTGAGTAGTCCTCTCTTGGTATTCTGTAGGTCTTTGGTGATTATATATGTCACCTGTGTTTGTATATGTCTGTTAACCCCGATATCGTAATGAAACCAATCCTCACACCTTTCCATTGGTGAACCATAAGTTTGTTTAATGAATCTGTGATTGCCCTTCTCCGTGGAAATATCTGCCCTGGTATCCATTTTTAGGTAACACCTCTATGTGATATGATATGTGCCTTTCACTTTCTGACTTACTACAAGTCACGTGATTACTTCTAGACTCATCTACGGGGCAAATGGCATTTTGTCCTTTTTTCCCTTGGCTTCTCTTCTGCCTTTGCGGGGTCCATTTTCAACAATGTGATTCCCTGAGGGTTGTGGATTAGCTGACCTGGGCAGACTTACCCTGCCGGCCTGCCCTCCCCAGGTGTGCCTCGTTGAGGTCAATATAAACAGCGCTCCAGGCAGCAATAGCCCCTGAAGCTGTGCCTGACTCCATATTCTCTGCCCCGTCAGCAGTCTCGGGGCTGTGCTGGTGGGAGGGAGTGAGGGGCCACAGCTTTGTGGGTGGCCCGGTGTGAGTGGGGTTCTGCTGGCCTTTCTGCAGGAGATGCCAGGCTGCCGCCTGTAAAGAAGAGGATGTGTCACCCATACCTTCCGCTGGAATTTCTCTCCGGACAGAGGTGAGGAAGGAAAAAAGCAGTGGGGCCCGGGACAGGAGGGGTATCTCAGGCAGGGCAATGGAAAGCTTCTGGAAGAGTGCCCGGGGCCAGGACCACCCTGGCTGGCCTGCAGGCACCAAGTTGGCCTGCGTGCTGTCGCTGGTGTGGCTCCACGGTCCTTCCTCTAGGCTTTCAAGCCCTTGTACATATTCAGGTGTTTTACCTGGAAAGGGTGGGAACAGTTCAGCAGCAGCTGGCCTGGGGCTCAGCTCACGTTTACTCACAGATGCCTCGGCACGGTCCCCCAGCTTTGCAATGAGGACGCTCCTTGCGTGGGGGGTGGGTTGCTGGCTGTAATGGGAGATGGTTCCCCACCTCTGACCAATTTCAGAATTGTTTACCACTGGAGCAAGTGCCCTGATAGGGTTTTCCTCTGTATAACTCCTGGGTTCAGGTTTTTTTTTTCTTTTATGGTTCAAGTTAGATTTTATTCCCCTTTTATGTATTTATAGATATAAGCATGGAAATAATTCATTCCTATAAATACATCTGTGTGACGGGAAGAATTTTTTCTGTTTTATTTTTAAATTTTATTTTTTAAAATTTTGAAATTTAATTTTATTTATGTTTTTATACAGCAGGTTATTATTAGTTATGTATTTTATGCATATACATGTATACAGGTCAATCCCAATCTCCCAACTCATCCCACCACCACCACCCCATGGCTTCCCACACTTGGTGTCCATACGTTTGTTCTCTACCTCTGTGTCTCTATTTCTTCCCTGCAAACCAGTTCATCTGTATCATTTTTAGGCTCCACATATATGCATTAATATACAATATTTGTTTTCCTCTTTCTGACTTACTTCATTCTGTATGACAGTCTCTCGATCCATCGATGTCTCTACAAATGACCCAGTTTCATTCCTTTTTATGGCCGAGTCATATTCCATTTTATATATGTACCACATCTTTATCCATTCATCTGTCTGTGGGCATTTAGGTTGCTTCCATTACCTGGCTATTGTAAATAGTGCTGCAACGAACATTGTGGTGAATGTGCCTTGTTGAAATACGGTTTTCTCTGGGTATATGCCCAGAAGTGGGATTGCTGGATCAGATGGTAATTCTATTTCTATTTTTTTTAAGGAAACTCCATACTGTTCTCCATAGTGACTGTATCAATTTACATTCCCACCAATAGTGGAAGAGGGCTCCTTTTGTCCACTCCCTCCCCAGAATTGGTTGTTTGTAGATTTTCTGATGATGCCGATTCTAACAGGTGTGAGGTGATACCTCATTGTAGTTTTGATTTGCATTTCTCTAATAATTAGTGCTGTTGAGCAGCTTTTCATGTGCGTCTTGGCCATCTCTGTGTCTCCTTTGAAGAAACGTCTCTTTAGATCTTCTGCCCATTTTTTTTGGGTTGTTTGTTTTTTTAATATTAAGCTGCATGAGCTGTTTATATATATTGGAGATTAAACCTCTGTCCATTGATTCGTCTGCAACGATTTTCGCCCATTCTGAGGGATGCCTTTTTCCATTCCCGTGTTTTTAAACAAAAAAGGAAAGAAAGGAAAAGAAGCAGAACACTAATGTGCGTAAAATATGCCCTTTGAAACGGTCGTTTTGAAATATGGACGTCCTTTGAAATTTTTGGTCGATATGTGACCCCAGGATTTGTTTTCAGGGCAGGTGTCATTTACAGGCCTGCAATGATTTTGAATATCAACTGACCATTAGCGTTGGGATTAAAGCTGCTGTTGTGTGAAACGGCCACAAGGTGGCAGCAGTTCACCCTTACCAAATCTGGTTACTAGGGCAAGAGAGCCTCAGTGGAAGTGGTGTTCTAGATTCGAATTTAGAATGGAATGTGCCAGGAGAAAGCCCCTCACGTTTGTCTCACTACATCTTGTTCGTGTTTTTAATTTAATTTTTTTTTTATTTTTTATTGCAGCAAGTTTGATTACAATATTTGGCTTGTTGTAGGTGTGGAAGATGTGGTTCTTTTACACATATACAGATGTCTGTTCTTCCTGGGATCCTTTTCCCATGTACGTTATGACACAATGTTGAGTAGTCCTCTCTTGGTATTCTGTAGGTCTTTGGTGATTATATATGTCACCTGTGTTTGTATATGTCTGTTAACCCCGATATCGTAATGAAACCAATCCTCACACCTTTCCATTGGTGAACCATAAGTTTGTTTAATGAATCTGTGATTGCCCTTCTCCGTGGAAATATCTGCCCTGGTATCCATTTTTAGGTAACACCTCTAAGTTATATGATATGTGTCTTTCACTTTCTGACTTACTACAAGCCACGTGATTACTTCTAGACTCATCTACGGGGCTGCAAATGGCATTTTGTCCTTTTTTCCCTTGGCTTCTCTTCTGCCTTTGCGGGGTCCATTTTCAACATTGTGATTCCCTGAGGGTTGTGGATTAGCTGACCTGGGCAGCCTTACCCTGCCGGCCTGCCCTCCCCAGGTGTGCCTCGTTGAGGTCAATATAAACAGCGCTCCAGGCAGCAATAGCCCCTGAAGCTGTGCCTGACTCCATATTCTCTGCCCCGTCAGCAGTCTCGGGGCTGTGCTGGTGGGAGGGAGTGAGGGGCCACAGCTTTGTGGGTGGCCCGGTGTGAGTGGGGTTCTGCTGGCCTTTCTGCAAGAGATGCCAGGCTGCCGCCTGTAAAGAAGAGGATGTGTCACCCATACCTTCCGCTGGAATTTCTCTCCGGACAGAGGTGAGGAAGGAAAAAAGCAGTGGGGCCCGGGACAGGAGGGGTATCTCAGGCAGGGCAATGGAAAGCTTCTGGAAGAGCACCCGGGGCCAGGACCACCCTGGCTGGCCTGCAGGCACCAAGTTGGCCTGCGTGCTGTCGCTGGTGTGGCTCCACGGTCCTTCCTCTAGGCTTTCAAGCCCTTGTACATATTCAGGTGTTTTACCTGGAAAGGGTGGGAACAGTTCAGCAGCAGCTGGCCTGGGGCTCAGCTCACGTTTACTCACAGATGCCTCGGCACGGTCCCCCAGCTTTGCAATGAGGACGCTCCTTGCATGGGGGGTGGGTTTCTGGCTGTAATGGGAGATGGTTCCCCACCTCTGACCAATTTCAGAATTGTTTACCACTGGAGCAAGTGCCCTGATAGGGTTTTCCTCTGTATAACTCCTGGGTTCAGGTTTTTTTTTTTTCTTTTATGGTTCAAGTTAGATTTTATTCCCCTTTTATGTATTTATAGATATAAGCATGGAAATAATTCATTCCTATAAATACATCTGTGTGACGGGAAGAATTTTTTCTGTTTTATTTTTAAATTTTATTTTTTAAAATTTTGAAATTTAATTTTATTTATGTTTTTATACAGCAGGTTATTATTAGTTATGTATTTTATGCATATACATGTATACAGGTCAATCCCAATCTCCCAACTCATCCCACCACCACCACCCCATGGCTTCCCACACTTGGTGTCCATACGTTTGTTCTCTACCTCTGTGTCTCTATTTCTTCCCTGCAAACCAGTTCATCTGTATCATTTTTAGGCTCCACATATATGCATTAATATACAATATTTGTTTTCCTCTTTCTGACTTACTTCATTCTGTATGACAGTCTCTCGATCCATCGATGTCTCTACAAATGACCCAGTTTCATTCCTTTTTATGGCCGAGTCATATTCCATTTTATATATGTACCACATCTTTATCCATTCATCTGTCTGTGGGCATTTAGGTTGCTTCCATTACCTGGCTATTGTAAATAGTGCTGCAACGAACATTGTGGTGAATGTGCCTTGTTGAAATACGGTTTTCTCTGGGTATATGCCCAGAAGTGGGATTGCTGGATCAGATGGTAATTCTATTTCTAATTTTTTTAAGGAAACTCCATACTGTTCTCCATAGTGACTGTATCAATTTACATTCCCACCAATAGTGGAAGAGGGCTCCTTTTGTCCACACCCTCCCCAGAATTGGTTGTTTGTAGATTTTCTGATGATGCCGATTCTAACAGGTGTGAGGTGATACCTCATTGTAGTTTTGATTTGCATTTCTCTAATAATTAGTGCTGTTGAGCAGCTTTTCATGTGCGTCTTGGCCATGTCTGTGTCTCCTTTGAAGAAACGTCTCTTTAGATCTTCTGCCCATTTTTGTATTGGGTTGTTTGTTTTTTTTAATATTAAGCTGCATGAGCTGTTTATATATATTGGAGATTAAACCTCTGTCCATTGATTCGTCTGCAACGATTTTCGCCCATTCTGAGGGATGCCTTTTTCCATTCCCTTTTTTTTTAACAAAAAAGGAAAGAAAGGAAAAGAAGCAGAACACTAATGTGCGTAAAATATGCCCTTTGAAACGGTCGTTTTGAAATATGGACGTCCTTTGAATTTTTTGGTCGATATGTGACCCCAGGATTTGTTTTCAGGGCAGGTGTCATTTACAGGCCTGCAATGATTTTGAATATCAACGGACCATTAGCGTTGGGATTAAAGCTGCTGTTGTGTGAAACGGCCACAAGGTGGCAGCAGTTCACCCTTACCAAATCTGGTTACTAGGGCAAGAGAGCCTCAGTGGAAGTGGTGTTCTAGATTGGAGTTTAGAATGGAATGTGCCAGGAGAAAGCCCCTCACGTTTGTCTCACTACTTCTTGTTCGTGTTTTTAATTTAAGTTTTTATTTTTTATTACAGCAAGTTTGATTACAATGTTTGGCTTGTTGTAGGTGTGGAAGATGTGGTTCTTTTACACATATACAGATGACTGTTCTTCTTGGGATCCTTTTCCCATGTACGTTATGACAGAATGTTGAGTAGTCCTCTCTTGGTATTCTGTAGGTCTTTGGTGATTATATATGTCACCTGTGTTTGTATATGTCTGTTAACCCCGATATCGTAATGAAACCAATCCTCACACCTTTCCATTGGTGAACCATAAGTTTGTTTAATGAATCTGTGATTGCCCTTCTCCGTGGAAATATCTGCCCTGGTATCCATTTTTAGGTAACACCTCTATGTGATATGATATGTGCCTTTCACTTTCTGACTTACTACAAGTCACGTGATTACTTCTAGACTCATCTACGGGGCAAATGGCATTTTGTCCTTTTTTCCCTTGGCTTCTCTTCTGCCTTTGCGGGGTCCATTTTCAACAATGTGATTCCCTGAGGGTTGTGGATTAGCTGACCTGGGCAGCCTTACCCTGCCGGCCTGCCCTCCCCAGGTGTGCCTCGTTGAGGTCAATATAAACAGCGCTCCAGGCAGCAATAGCCCCTGAAGCTGTGCCTGACTCCATATTCTCTGCCCCGTCAGCAGTCTCGGGGCTGTGCTGGTGGGAGGGAGTGAGGGGCCACAGCTTTGTGGGTGGCCCGGTGTGAGTGGGGTTCTGCTGGCCTTTCTGCAGGAGATGCCAGGCTGCCGCCTGTAAAGAAGAGGATGTGTCACCCATACCTTCCGCTGGAATTTCTCTCCGGACAGAGGTGAGGAAGGAAAAAAGCAGTGGGGCCCGGGACAGGAGGGGTATCTCAGGCAGGGCAATGGAAAGCTTCTGGAAGAGTGCCCGGGGCCAGGACCA
Source organism: Mesoplodon mirus (assembly GCF_964341445.2). NCBI lineage: Eukaryota > Metazoa > Chordata > Mammalia > Artiodactyla > Ziphiidae > Mesoplodon > Mesoplodon mirus. The sequence goes on along the minus strand of NW_028295801.1, from coordinate 70,269 downwards.
CCCTGGCTGGCCTGCAGGCACCAAGTTGGCCTGCGTGCTGTCGCTGGTGTGGCTCCACGGTCCTTCCTCTAGGCTTTCAAGCCCTTGTACATATTCAGGTGTTTTACCTGGAAAGGGTGGGAACAGTTCAGCAGCAGCTGGCCTGGGGCTCAGCTCACGTTTACTCACAGATGCCTCGGCACGGTCCCCCAGCTTTGCAATGAGGACACTCCTTGCGTGGGGGGTGGGTTGCTGGCTGTAATGGGAGATGGTTCCCCACCTCTGACCAATTTCAGAATTGTTTACCACTGGAGCAAGTGCCCTGATAGGGTTTTCCTCTGTATAACTCCTGGGTTCAGGTTTTTTTTTTTCTTTTATGGTTCAAGTTAGATTTTATTCCCCTTTTATGTATTTATAGATATAAGCATGGAAATAATTCATTCCTATAAATACATCTGTGTGACGGGAAGAATTTTTTCTGTTTTATTTTTAAATTTTATTTTTTAAAATTTTGAAATTTAATTTTATTTATGTTTTTATACAGCAGGTTATTATTAGTTATGTATTTTATGCATATACATGTATACAGGTCAATCCCAATCTCCCAACTCATCCCACCACCACCACCCCATGGCTTCCCACACTTGGTGTCCATACGTTTGTTCTCTACCTCTGTGTCTCTATTTCTTCCCTGCAAACCAGTTCATCTGTATCATTTTTAGGCTCCACATATATGCATTAATATACAATATTTGTTTTCCTCTTTCTGACTTACTTCATTCTGTATGACAGTCTCTCGATCCATCGATGTCTCTACAAATGACCCAGTTTCATTCCTTTTTATGGCCGAGTCATATTCCATTTTATATATGTACCACATCTTTATCCATTCATCTGTCTGTGGGCATTTAGGTTGCTTCCATTACCTGGCTATTGTAAATAGTGCTGCAACGAACATTGTGGTGAATGTGCCTTGTTGAAATACGGTTTTCTCTGGGTATATGCCCAGAAGTGGGATTGCTGGATCAGATGGTAATTCTATTTCTAATTTTTTTAAGGAAACTCCATACTGTTCTCCATAGTGACTGTATCAATTTACATTCCCACCAATAGTGGAAGAGGGCTCCTTTTGTCCACTCCCTCCCCAGAATTGGTTGTTTGTAGATTTTCTGATGATGCCGATTCTAACAGGTGTGAGGTGATACCTCATTGTAGTTTTGATTTGCATTTCTCTAATAATTAGTGCTGTTGAGCAGCTTTTCATGTGCGTCTTGGCCATCTCTGTGTCTCCTTTGAAGAAACGTCTCTTTAGATCTTCTGCCCATTTTTTTTGGGTTGTTTGTTTTTTTAATATTAAGCTGCATGAGCTGTTTATATATATTGGAGATTAAACCTCTGTCCATTGATTCGTCTGCAACGATTTTCGCCCATTCTGAGGGATGCCTTTTTCCATTCCCGTGTTTTTAAACAAAAAAGGAAAGAAAGGAAAAGAAGCAGAACACTAATGTGCGTAAAATATGCCCTTTGAAACGGTCGTTTTGAAATATGGACGTCCTTTGAAATTTTTGGTCGATATGTGACCCCAGGATTTGTTTTCAGGGCAGGTGTCATTTACAGGCCTGCAATGATTTTGAATATCAACGGACCATTAGCGTTGGGATTAAAGCTGCTGTTGTGTGAAACGGCCACAAGGTGGCAGCAGTTCACCCTTACCAAATCTGGTTACTAGGGCAAGAGAGCCTCAGTGGAAGTGGTGTTCTAGATTGGAGTTTAGAATGGAATGTGCCAGGAGAAAGCCCCTCACGTTTGTCTCACTACTTCTTGTTCGTGTTTTTAATTTAAGTTTTTATTTTTTATTACAGCAAGTTTGATTACAATGTTTGGCTTGTTGTAGGTGTGGAAGATGTGGTTCTTTTACACATATACAGATGACTGTTCTTCTTGGGATCCTTTTCCCATGTACGTTATGACAGAATGTTGAGTAGTCCTCTCTTGGTATTCTGTAGGTCTTTGGTGATTATATATGTCACCTGTGTTTGTATATGTCTGTTAACCCCGATATCGTAATGAAACCAATCCTCACACCTTTCCATTGGTGAACCATAAGTTTGTTTAATGAATCTGTGATTGCCCTTCTCCGTGGAAATATCTGCCCTGGTATCCATTTTTAGGTAACACCTCTATGTGATATGATATGTGCCTTTCACTTTCTGACTTACTACAAGTCACGTGATTACTTCTAGACTCATCTACGGGGCAAATGGCATTTTGTCCTTTTTTCCCTTGGCTTCTCTTCTGCCTTTGCGGGGTCCATTTTCAACAATGTGATTCCCTGAGGGTTGTGGATTAGCTGACCTGGGCAGCCTTACCCTGCCGGCCTGCCCTCCCCAGGTGTGCCTCGTTGAGGTCAATATAAACAGCGCTCCAGGCAGCAATAGCCCCTGAAGCTGTGCCTGACTCCATATTCTCTGCCCCGTCAGCAGTCTCGGGGCTGTGCTGGTGGGAGGGAGTGAGGGGCCACAGCTTTGTGGGTGGCCCGGTGTGAGTGGGGTTCTGCTGGCCTTTCTGCAGGAGATGCCAGGCTGCCGCCTGTAAAGAAGAGGATGTGTCACCCATACCTTCCGCTGGAATTTCTCTCCGGACAGAGGTGAGGAAGGAAAAAAGCAGTGGGGCCCGGGACAGGAGGGGTATCTCAGGCAGGGCAATGGAAAGCTTCTGGAAGAGTGCCCGGGGCCAGGACCACCCTGGCTGGCCTGCAGGCACCAAGTTGGCCTGCGTGCTGTCGCTGGTGTGGCTCCACGGTCCTTCCTCTAGGCTTTCAAGCCCTTGTACATATTCAGGTGTTTTACCTGGAAAGGGTGGGAACAGTTCAGCAGCAGCTGGCCTGGGGCTCAGCTCACGTTTACTCACAGATGCCTCGGCACGGTCCCCCAGCTTTGCAATGAGGACGCTCCTTGCGTGGGGGGTGGGTTGCTGGCTGTAATGGGAGATGGTTCCCCACCTCTGACCAATTTCAGAATTGTTTACCACTGGAGCAAGTGCCCTGATAGGGTTTTCCTCTGTATAACTCCTGGGTTCAGGTTTTTTTTTTTCTTTTATGGTTCAAGTTAGATTTTATTCCCCTTTTATGTATTTATAGATATAAGCATGGAAATAATTCATTCCTATAAATACATCTGTGTGACGGGAAGAATTTTTTCTGTTTTATTTTTAAATTTTATTTTTTAAAATTTTGAAATTTAATTTTATTTATGTTTTTATACAGCAGGTTATTATTAGTTATGTATTTTATGCATATACATGTATACAGGTCAATCCCAATCTCCCAACTCATCCCACCACCACCACCCCATGGCTTCCCACACTTGGTGTCCATACGTTTGTTCTCTACCTCTGTGTCTCTATTTCTTCCCTGCAAACCAGTTCATCTGTATCATTTTTAGGCTCCACATATATGCATTAATATACAATATTTGTTTTCCTCTTTCTGACTTACTTCATTCTGTATGACAGTCTCTCGATCCATCGATGTCTCTACAAATGACCCAGTTTCATTCCTTTTTATGGCCGAGTCATATTCCATTTTATATATGTACCACATCTTTATCCATTCATCTGTCTGTGGGCATTTAGGTTGCTTCCATTACCTGGCTATTGTAAATAGTGCTGCAACGAACATTGTGGTGAATGTGCCTTGTTGAAATACGGTTTTCTCTGGGTATATGCCCAGAAGTGGGATTGCTGGATCAGATGGTAATTCTATTTCTAATTTTTTTAAGGAAACTCCATACTGTTCTCCATAGTGACTGTATCAATTTACATTCCCACCAATAGTGGAAGAGGGCTCCTTTTGTCCACTCCCTCCCCAGAATTGGTTGTTTGTAGATTTTCTGATGATGCCGATTCTAACAGGTGTGAGGTGATACCTCATTGTAGTTTTGATTTGCATTTCTCTAATAATTAGTGCTGTTGAGCAGCTTTTCATGTGCGTCTTGGCCATCTCTGTGTCTCCTTTGAAGAAACGTCTCTTTAGATCTTCTGCCCATTTTTTTTGGGTTGTTTGTTTTTTTAATATTAAGCTGCATGAGCTGTTTATATATATTGGAGATTAAACCTCTGTCCATTGATTCGTCTGCAACGATTTTCGCCCATTCTGAGGGATGCCTTTTTCCATTCCCGTGTTTTTAAACAAAAAAGGAAAGAAAGGAAAAGAAGCAGAACACTAATGTGCGTAAAATATGCCCTTTGAAACGGTCGTTTTGAAATATGGACGTCCTTTGAAATTTTTGGTCGATATGTGACCCCAGGATTTGTTTTCAGGGCAGGTGTCATTTACAGGCCTGCAATGATTTTGAATATCAACTGACCATTAGCGTTGGGATTAAAGCTGCTGTTGTGTGAAACGGCCACAAGGTGGCAGCAGTTCACCCTTACCAAATCTGGTTACTAGGGCAAGAGAGCCTCAGTGGAAGTGGTGTTCTAGATTCGAATTTAGAATGGAATGTGCCAGGAGAAAGCCCCTCACGTTTGTCTCACTACATCTTGTTCGTGTTTTTAATTTAATTTTTTTTTTATTTTTTATTGCAGCAAGTTTGATTACAATATTTGGCTTGTTGTAGGTGTGGAAGATGTGGTTCTTTTACACATATACAGATGTCTGTTCTTCCTGGGATCCTTTTCCCATGTACGTTATGACACAATGTTGAGTAGTCCTCTCTTGGTATTCTGTAGGTCTTTGGTGATTATATATGTCACCTGTGTTTGTATATGTCTGTTAACCCCGATATCGTAATGAAACCAATCCTCACACCTTTCCATTGGTGAACCATAAGTTTGTTTAATGAATCTGTGATTGCCCTTCTCCGTGGAAATATCTGCCCTGGTATCCATTTTTAGGTAACACCTCTAAGTTATATGATATGTGTCTTTCACTTTCTGACTTACTACAAGCCACGTGATTACTTCTAGACTCATCTACGGGGCTGCAAATGGCATTTTGTCCTTTTTTCCCTTGGCTTCTCTTCTGCCTTTGCGGGGTCCATTTTCAACATTGTGATTCCCTGAGGGTTGTGGATTAGCTGACCTGGGCAGCCTTACCCTGCCGGCCTGCCCTCCCCAGGTGTGCCTCGTTGAGGTCAATATAAACAGCGCTCCAGGCAGCAATAGCCCCTGAAGCTGTGCCTGACTCCATATTCTCTGCCCCGTCAGCAGTCTCGGGGCTGTGCTGGTGGGAGGGAGTGAGGGGCCACAGCTTTGTGGGTGGCCCGGTGTGAGTGGGGTTCTGCTGGCCTTTCTGCAAGAGATGCCAGGCTGCCGCCTGTAAAGAAGAGGATGTGTCACCCATACCTTCCGCTGGAATTTCTCTCCGGACAGAGGTGAGGAAGGAAAAAAGCAGTGGGGCCCGGGACAGGAGGGGTATCTCAGGCAGGGCAATGGAAAGCTTCTGGAAGAGCACCCGGGGCCAGGACCACCCTGGCTGGCCTGCAGGCACCAAGTTGGCCTGCGTGCTGTCGCTGGTGTGGCTCCACGGTCCTTCCTCTAGGCTTTCAAGCCCTTGTACATATTCAGGTGTTTTACCTGGAAAGGGTGGGAACAGTTCAGCAGCAGCTGGCCTGGGGCTCAGCTCACGTTTACTCACAGATGCCTCGGCACGGTCCCCCAGCTTTGCAATGAGGACGCTCCTTGCATGGGGGGTGGGTTTCTGGCTGTAATGGGAGATGGTACCCCACCTCTGACCAATTTCAGAATTGTTTACCACTGGAGCAAGTGCCCTGATAGGGTTTTCCTCTGTATAACTCCTGGGTTCAGGTTTTTTTTTTTTCTTTTATGGTTCAAGTTAGATTTTATTCCCCTTTTATGTATTTATAGATATAAGCATGGAAATAATTCATTCCTATAAATACATCTGTGTGACGGGAAGAATTTTTTCTGTTTTATTTTTAAATTTTATTTTTTAAAATTTTGAAATTTAATTTTATTTATGTTTTTATACAGCAGGTTATTATTAGTTATGTATTTTATGCATATACATGTATACAGGTCAATCCCAATCTCCCAACTCATCCCACCACCACCACCCCATGGCTTCCCACACTTGGTGTCCATACGTTTGTTCTCTACCTCTGTGTCTCTATTTCTTCCCTGCAAACCAGTTCATCTGTATCATTTTTAGGCTCCACATATATGCATTAATATACAATATTTGTTTTCCTCTTTCTGACTTACTTCATTCTGTATGACAGTCTCTCGATCCATCGATGTCTCTACAAATGACCCAGTTTCATTCCTTTTTATGGCCGAGTCATATTCCATTTTATATATGTACCACATCTTTATCCATTCATCTGTCTGTGGGCATTTAGGTTGCTTCCATTACCTGGCTATTGTAAATAGTGCTGCAACGAACATTGTGGTGAATGTGCCTTGTTGAAATACGGTTTTCTCTGGGTATATGCCCAGAAGTGGGATTGCTGGATCAGATGGTAATTCTATTTCTAATTTTTTTAAGGAAACTCCATACTGTTCTCCATAGTGACTGTATCAATTTACATTCCCACCAATAGTGGAAGAGGGCTCCTTTTGTCCACACCCTCCCCAGAATTGGTTGTTTGTAGATTTTCTGATGATGCCGATTCTAACAGGTGTGAGGTGATACCTCATTGTAGTTTTGATTTGCATTTCTCTAATAATTAGTGCTGTTGAGCAGCTTTTCATGTGCGTCTTGGCCATGTCTGTGTCTCCTTTGAAGAAACGTCTCTTTAGATCTTCTGCCCATTTTTGTATTGGGTTGTTTGTTTTTTTAATATTAAGCTGCATGAGCTGTTTATATATATTGGAGATTAAACCTCTGTCCATTGATTCGTCTGCAACGATTTTCGCCCATTCTGAGGGATGCCTTTTTCCATTCCCTTTTTTTTTAACAAAAAAGGAAAGAAAGGAAAAGAAGCAGAACACTAATGTGCGTAAAATATGCCCTTTGAAACGGTCGTTTTGAAATATGGACGTCCTTTGAATTTTTTGGTCGATATGTGACCCCAGGATTTGTTTTCAGGGCAGGTGTCATTTACAGGCCTGCAATGATTTTGAATATCAACGGACCATTAGCGTTGGGATTAAAGCTGCTGTTGTGTGAAACGGCCACAAGGTGGCAGCAGTTCACCCTTACCAAATCTGGTTACTAGGGCAAGAGAGCCTCAGTGGAAGTGGTGTTCTAGATTGGAGTTTAGAATGGAATGTGCCAGGAGAAAGCCCCTCACGTTTGTCTCACTACTTCTTGTTCGTGTTTTTAATTTAAGTTTTTATTTTTTATTACAGCAAGTTTGATTACAATGTTTGGCTTGTTGTAGGTGTGGAAGATGTGGTTCTTTTACACATATACAGATGACTGTTCTTCTTGGGATCCTTTTCCCATGTACGTTATGACAGAATGTTGAGTAGTCCTCTCTTGGTATTCTGTAGGTCTTTGGTGATTATATATGTCACCTGTGTTTGTATATGTCTGTTAACCCCGATATCGTAATGAAACCAATCCTCACACCTTTCCATTGGTGAACCATAAGTTTGTTTAATGAATCTGTGATTGCCCTTCTCCGTGGAAATATCTGCCCTGGTATCCATTTTTAGGTAACACCTCTATGTGATATGATATGTGCCTTTCACTTTCTGACTTACTACAAGTCACGTGATTACTTCTAGACTCATCTACGGGGCAAATGGCATTTTGTCCTTTTTTCCCTTGGCTTCTCTTCTGCCTTTGCGGGGTCCATTTTCAACAATGTGATTCCCTGAGGGTTGTGGATTAGCTGACCTGGGCAGCCTTACCCTGCCGGCCTGCCCTCCCCAGGTGTGCCTCGTTGAGGTCAATATAAACAGCGCTCCAGGCAGCAATAGCCCCTGAAGCTGTGCCTGACTCCATATTCTCTGCCCCGTCAGCAGTCTCGGGGCTGTGCTGGTGGGAGGGAGTGAGGGGCCACAGCTTTGTGGGTGGCCCGGTGTGAGTGGGGTTCTGCTGGCCTTTCTGCAGGAGATGCCAGGCTGCCGCCTGTAAAGAAGAGGATGTGTCACCCATACCTTCCGCTGGAATTTCTCTCCGGACAGAGGTGAGGAAGGAAAAAAGCAGTGGGGCCCGGGACAGGAGGGGTATCTCAGGCAGGGCAATGGAAAGCTTCTGGAAGAGTGCCCGGGGCCAGGACCACCCTGGCTGGCCTGCAGGCACCAAGTTGGCCTGCGTGCTGTCGCTGGTGTGGCTCCACGGTCCTTCCTCTAGGCTTTCAAGCCCTTGTACATATTCAGGTGTTTTACCTGGAAAGGGTGGGAACAGTTCAGCAGCAGCTGGCCTGGGGCTCAGCTCACGTTTACTCACAGATGCCTCGGCACGGTCCCCCAGCTTTGCAATGAGGACACTCCTTGCGTGGGGGGTGGGTTGCTGGCTGTAATGGGAGATGGTTCCCCACCTCTGACCAATTTCAGAATTGTTTACCACTGGAGCAAGTGCCCTGATAGGGTTTTCCTCTGTATAACTCCTGGGTTCAGGTTTTTTTTTTTCTTTTATGGTTCAAGTTAGATTTTATTCCCCTTTTATGTATTTATAGATATAAGCATGGAAATAATTCATTCCTATAAATACATCTGTGTGACGGGAAGAATTTTTTCTGTTTTATTTTTAAATTTTATTTTTTAAAATTTTGAAATTTAATTTTATTTATGTTTTTATACAGCAGGTTATTATTAGTTATGTATTTTATGCATATACATGTATACAGGTCAATCCCAATCTCCCAACTCATCCCACCACCACCACCCCATGGCTTCCCACACTTGGTGTCCATACGTTTGTTCTCTACCTCTGTGTCTCTATTTCTTCCCTGCAAACCAGTTCATCTGTATCATTTTTAGGCTCCACATATATGCATTAATATACAATATTTGTTTTCCTCTTTCTGACTTACTTCATTCTGTATGACAGTCTCTCGATCCATCGATGTCTCTACAAATGACCCAGTTTCATTCCTTTTTATGGCCGAGTCATATTCCATTTTATATATGTACCACATCTTTATCCATTCATCTGTCTGTGGGCATTTAGGTTGCTTCCATTACCTGGCTATTGTAAATAGTGCTGCAACGAACATTGTGGTGAATGTGCCTTGTTGAAATACGGTTTTCTCTGGGTATATGCCCAGAAGTGGGATTGCTGGATCAGATGGTAATTCTATTTCTAATTTTTTTAAGGAAACTCCATACTGTTCTCCATAGTGACTGTATCAATTTACATTCCCACCAATAGTGGAAGAGGGCTCCTTTTGTCCACTCCCTCCCCAGAATTGGTTGTTTGTAGATTTTCTGATGATGCCGATTCTAACAGGTGTGAGGTGATACCTCATTGTAGTTTTGATTTGCATTTCTCTAATAATTAGTGCTGTTGAGCAGCTTTTCATGTGCGTCTTGGCCATCTCTGTGTCTCCTTTGAAGAAACGTCTCTTTAGATCTTCTGCCCATTTTTTTTGGGTTGTTTGTTTTTTTAATATTAAGCTGCATGAGCTGTTTATATATATTGGAGATTAAACCTCTGTCCATTGATTCGTCTGCAACGATTTTCGCCCATTCTGAGGGATGCCTTTTTCCATTCCCGTGTTTTTAAACAAAAAAGGAAAGAAAGGAAAAGAAGCAGAACACTAATGTGCGTAAAATATGCCCTTTGAAACGGTCGTTTTGAAATATGGACGTCCTTTGAAATTTTTGGTCGATATGTGACCCCAGGATTTGTTTTCAGGGCAGGTGTCATTTACAGGCCTGCAATGATTTTGAATATCAACTGACCATTAGCGTTGGGATTAAAGCTGCTGTTGTGTGAAACAGCCACAAGGTGGCAGCAGTTCACCCTTACCAAATCTGGTTACTAGGGCAAGAGAGCCTCAGTGGAAGTGGTGTTCTAGATTCGAATTTAGAATGGAATGTGCCAGGAGAAATCCCCTCACGTTTGTCTCACTACATCTTGTTCGTGTTTTTAATTTAATTTTTTTTTTATTTTTTATTGCAGCAAGTTTGATTACAATATTTGGCTTGTTGTAGGTGTGGAAGATGTGGTTCTTTTACACATATACAGATGTCTGTTCTTCCTGGGATCCTTTTCCCATGTACGTTATGACAGAATGTTGAGTAGTCCTCTCTTGGTATTCTGTAGGTCTTTGGTGATTATATATGTCACCTGTGTTTGTATATGTCTGTTAACCCCGATATCGTAATGAAACCAATCCTCACACCTTTCCATTGGTGAACCATAAGTTTGTTTAATGAATCTGTGATTGCCCTTCTCCGTGGAAATATCTGCCCTGGTATCCATTTTTAGGTAACACCTCTAAGTTATATGATATGTGTCTTTCACTTTCTGACTTACTACAAGCCACGTGATTACTTCTAGACTCATCTACGGGGCTGCAAATGGCATTTTGTCCTTTTTTCCCTTGGCTTCTCTTCTGCCTTTGCGGGGTCCATTTTCAACATTGTGATTCCCTGAGGGTTGTGGATTAGCTGACCTGGGCAGCCTTACCCTGCCGGCCTGCCCTCCCCAGGTGTGCCTCGTTGAGGTCAATATAAACAGCGCTCCAGGCAGCAATAGCCCCTGAAGCTGTGCCTGACTCCATATTCTCTGCCCCGTCAGCAGTCTCGGGGCTGTGCTGGTGGGAGGGAGTGAGGGCCACAGCTTTGTGGGTGGCCCGGTGTGAGTGGGGTTCTGCTGGCCTTTCTGCAGGAGATGCCAGGCTGCCGCCTGTAAAGAAGAGGATGTGTCACCCATACCTTCCGCTGGAATTTCTCTCCGGACAAAGCTGAGGAAGGAAAAAAGCAGTGGGGGCCGGGACAGGAGGGGTATCACAGGCAGGGCAATGGAAAGCTTCTGGAAGAGCGCCCGGGGCCAGGACCACCCTGGCTGGCCTGCAGGCACCAAGTTGGCCTGCGTGCTGTCGCTGGTGTGGCTCCACTGTCCTTCCTCAAGGCTTTCAAGCCCTTGTACATATTCAGGTGTTTTACCTGGAAAGGGTGGGAACAGTTCAGCAGCAGCTGGCCTGGGGCTCAGCTCACGTTTACTCACAGATGCCTCGGCACGGTCCCCCAGCTTTGCAATGAGGACGCTCCTTGCGTGAGGGGTGCGTTGCTGGCTGTAATGGGAGATGGTTCCCCACCTCTGACCAATTTCAGAATTGTTTACCACTGGAGCAAGTGCCCTGATAGGATTTTCCTCTGTATAACTCCTGGGTTCAGGTTTTTTTTTTTCTTTTATGGTTCAAGTTAGATTTTATTCCCCTTTTATGTATTTATAGATATAAGCATGGAAATAATTCATTCCTATAAATACATCTGTGTGACGGGAAGAATTTTTTCTGTTTTATTTTTAAATTTTATTTTTTAAAATTTTGAAATTTAATTTTATTTATTTTTTTATACAGCAGGTTATTATTAGTTATGTATTTTATGCATATACATGTATACAGGTCAATCCCAATCTCCCAACTCATCCCACCACCACCACCCCATGGCTTCCCACACTTGGTGTCCATACGTTTGTTCTCTACCTCTGTGTCTCTATTTCTTCCCTGCAAACCAGTTCATCTGTATCATTTTTAGGCTCCACATATATGCATTAATATACAATATTTGTTTTCCTCTTTGTGACTTACTTCATTCTGTATGACAGTCTCTCGATCCATCGATGTCTCTACAAATGACCCAGTTTCATTCCTTTTTATGGCCGAGTCATATTCCATTTTATATATGTACCACATCTTTATCCATTCATCTGTCTGTGGGCATTTAGGTTGCTTCCATTACCTGGCTATTGTAAATAGTGCTGCAACGAACATTGTGGTGAATGTGCCTTGTTGAAATACGGTTTTCTCTGGGTATATGCCCAGAAGTGGGATTGCTGGATCAGATGGTAATTCTATTTCTAATTTTTTTAAGGAAACTCCATACTGTTCTCCATAGTGACTGTATCAATTTACATTCCCACCAATAGTGGAAGAGGGCTCCTTTTGTCCACTCCCTCCCCAGAATTGGTTGTTTGTAGATTTTCTGATGATGCCGATTCTAACAGGTGTGAGGTGATACCTCATTGTAGTTTTGATTTGCATTTCTCTAATAATTAGTGCTGTTGAGCAGCTTTTCATGTGCGTCTTGGCCATCTCTGTGTCTCCTTTGAAGAAACGTCTCTTTAGATCTTCTGCCCATTTTTTTTGGGTTGTTTGTTTTTTTAATATTAAGCTGCATGAGCTGTTTATATATATTGGAGATTAAACCTCTGTCCATTGATTCGTCTGCAACGATTTTCGCCCATTCTGAGGGATGCCTTTTTCCATTCCCGTGTTTTTAAACAAAAAAGGAAAGAAAGGAAAAGAAGCAGAACACTAATGTGCGTAAAATATGCCCTTTGAAACGGTCGTTTTGAAATATGGACGTCCTTTGAAATTTTTGGTCGATATGTGACCCCAGGATTTGTTTTCAGGGCAGGTGTCATTTACAGGCCTGCAATGATTTTGAATATCAACTGACCATTAGCGTTGGGATTAAAGCTGCTGTTGTGTGAAACGGCCACAAGGTGGCAGCAGTTCACCCTTACCAAATCTGGTTACTAGGGCAAGAGAGCCTCAGTGGAAGTGGTGTTCTAGATTCGAATTTAGAATGGAATGTGCCAGGAGAAAGCCCCTCACGTTTGTCTCACTACATCTTGTTCGTGTTTTTAATTTAATTTTTTTTTATTTTTTATTACAGCAAGTTTGATTACAATGTTTGGCTTGTTGTAGGTGTGGAAGATGTGGTTCTTTTACACATATACAGATGTCTGTTCTTCCTGGGATCCTTTTCCCATGTACGTTATGACACAATGTTGAGTAGTCCTCTCTTGGTATTCTGTAGGTCTTTGGTGATTATATATGTCACCTGTGTTTGTATATGTCTGTTAACCCCGATATCGTAATGAAACCAATCCTCACACCTTTCCATTGGTGAACCATAAGTTTGTTTAATGAATCTGTGATTGCCCTTCTCCGTGGAAATATCTGCCCTGGTATCCATTTTTAGGTAACACCTCTAAGTGATATGATATGTGTCTTTCACTTTCTGACTTACTACAAGCCACGTGATTACTTCTAGACTCATCTACGGGGCTGCAAATGGCATTTTGTCCTTTTTTCCCTTGGCTTCTCTTCTGCCTTTGCGGGGTCCATTTTCAACATTGTGATTCCCTGAGGGTTGTGGATTAGCTGACCTGGGCAGCCTTACCCTGCCGGCCTGCCCTCCCCAGGTGTGCCTTGTTGAGGTCAATATAAACAGCGCTCCAGGCAGCAATAGCCCCTGAAGCTGTGCCTGACTCCATATTCTCTGCCCCGTCAGCAGTCTCGGGGCTGTGCTGGTGGGAGGGAGTGAGGGGCCACAGCTTTGTGGGTGGCCCGGTGTGAGTGGGGTTCTGCTGGCCTTTCTGCAAGAGATGCCAGGCTGCCGCCTGTAAAGAAGAGGATGTGTCACCCATACCTTCCGCTGGAATTTCTCTCCGGACAGAGGTGAGGAAGGAAAAAAGCAGTGGGGGCCGGGACAGGAGGGGTATCTCAGGCAGGGCAATGGAAAGCTTCTGGAAGAGCGCCCGGGGCCAGGACCACCCTGGCTGGCCTGCAGGCACCAAGTTGGCCTGCGTGCTGTCGCTGGTGTGGCTCCACGGTCCTTCCTCTAGGCTTTCAAGCCCTTGTACATATTCAGGTGTTTTACCTGGAAAGGGTGGGAACAGTTCAGCAGCAGCTGGCCTGGGGCTCAGCTCACGTTTACTCACAGATGCCTCGGCACGGTCCCCCAGCTTTGCAATGAGGACGCTCCTTGCGTGGGGGGTGGGTTGCTGGCTGTAATGGGAGATGGTTCCCAACCTCTGACCAATTTCAGAATTGTTTACCACTGGAGCAAGTGCCCTGATAGGGTTTTCCTCTGTATAACTCCTGGGTTCAGGTTTTTTTTTTTCTTTTATGGTTCAAGTTAGATTTTATTCCCCTTTTATGTATTTATAGATATAAGCATGGAAATAATTCATTCCTATAAATACATCTGTGTGACGGGAAGAATTTTTTCTGTTTTATTTTTAAATTTTATTTTTTAAAATTTTGAAATTTAATTTTATTTATGTTTTTATACAGCAGGTTATTATTAGTTATGTATTTTATGCATATACATGTATACAGGTCAATCCCAATCTCCCAACTCATCCCACCACCACCACCCCATGGCTTCCCACACTTGGTGTCCATACGTTTGTTCTCTACCTCTGTGTCTCTATTTCTTCCCTGCAAACCAGTTCATCTGTATCATTTTTAGGCTCCACATATATGCATTAATATACAGTATTTGTTTTCCTCTTTGTGACTTACTTCATTCTGTATGACAGTCTCTCGATCCATCGATGTCTCTACAAATGACCCAGTTTCATTCCTTTTTATGGCCGAGTCATATTCCATTTTATATATGTACCACATCTTTATCCATTCATCTGTCTGTGGGCATTTAGGTTGCTTCCATTACCTGGCTATTGTAAATAGTGCTGCAACGAACATTGTGGTGAATGTGCCTTGTTGAAATACGGTTTTCTCTGGGTATATGCCCAGAAGTGGGATTGCTGGATCAGATGGTAATTCTATTTCTAATTTTTTTAAGGAAACTCCATACTGTTCTCCATAGTGACTGTATCAATTTACATTCCCACCAATAGTGGAAGAGGGCTCCTTTTGTCCACTCCCTCCCCAGAATTGGTTGTTTGTAGATTTTCTGATGATGCCGATTCTAACAGGTGTGAGGTGATACCTCATTGTAGTTTTGATTTGCATTTCTCTAATAATTAGTGCTGTTGAGCAGCTTTTCATGTGCGTCTTGGCCATCTCTGTGTCTCCTTTGAAGAAACGTCTCTTTAGATCTTCTGCCCATTTTTTTTGGGTTGTTTGTTTTTTTAATATTAAGCTGCATGAGCTGTTTATATATATTGGAGATTAAACCTCTGTCCATTGATTCGTCTGCAACGATTTTCGCCCATTCTGAGGGATGCCTTTTTCCATTCCCGTGTTTTTAAACAAAAAAGGAAAGAAAGGAAAAGAAGCAGAACACTAATGTGCGTAAAATATGCCCTTTGAAACGGTCGTTTTGAAATATGGACGTCCTTTGAAATTTTTGGTCGATATGTGACCCCAGGATTTGTTTTCAGGGCAGGTGTCATTTACAGGCCTGCAATGATTTTGAATATCAACTGACCATTAGCGTTGGGATTAAAGCTGCTGTTGTGTGAAACGGCCACAAGGTGGCAGCAGTTCACCCTTACCAAATCTGGTTACTAGGGCAAGAGAGCCTCAGTGGAAGTGGTGTTCTAGATTCGAATTTAGAATGGAATGTGCCAGGAGAAAGCCCCTCACGTTTGTCTCACTACATCTTGTTCGTGTTTTTAATTTAATTTTTTTTTATTTTTTATTACAGCAAGTTTGATTACAATGTTTGGCTTGTTGTAGGTGTGGAAGATGTGGTTCATTTACACATATACAGATGTCTGTTCTTCCTGGGATCCTTTTCCCATGTACGTTATGACACAATGTTGAGTAGTCCTCTCTTGGTATTCTGTAGGTCTTTGGTGATTATATATGTCACCTGTGTTTGTATATGTCTGGTAACCCCGATATCGTAATGAAACCAATCCTCACACCTTTCCATTGGTGAACCATAAGTTTGTTTAATGAATCTGTGATTGCCCTTCTCCGTGGAAATATCTGCCCTGGTATCCATTTTTAGGTAACACCTCTAAGTGATATGATATGTGTCTTTCACTTTCTGACTTACTACAAGTCACGTGGTTACTTCTAGACTCATCTACGGGGCTGCAAATGGCATTTTGTCCTTTTTTCCCTTGGCTTCTCTTCTGCCTTTGCGGGGTCCATTTTCAACATTGTGATTCCCTGAGGGTTGTGGATTAGCTGACCTGGGCAGCCTTACCCTGCCGGCCTGCCCTCCCCAGGTGTGCCTCGTTGAGGTCAATATAAACAGCGCTCCAGGCAGCAATAGCCCCTGAAGCTGTGCCTGACTCCATATTCTCTGCCCCGTCAGCAGTCTCGGGGCTGTGCTGGTGGGAGGGAGTGAGGGGCCACAGCTTTGTGGGTGGCCCGGTGTGAGTGGGGTTCTGCTGGCCTTTCTGCAGGAGATGCCAGGCTGCCGCCTGTAAAGAAGAGGATGTGTCACCCATACCTTCCGCTGGAATTTCTCTCCGGACAGAGGTGAGGAAGGAAAAAAGCAGTGGGGCCCGGGACAGGAGGGGTATCTCAGGCAGGGCAATGGAAAGCTTCTGGAAGAGTGCCCGGGGCCAGGACCACCCTGGCTGGCCTGCAGGCACCAAGTTGGCCTGCGTGCTGTCGCTGGTGTGGCTCCACGGTCCTTCCTCTAGGCTTTCAAGCCCTTGTACATATTCAGGTGTTTTACCTGGAAAGGGTGGGAACAGTTCAGCAGCAGCTGGCCTGGGGCTCAGCTCACGTTTACTCACAGATGCCTCGGCACGGTCCCCCAGCTTTGCAATGAGGACGCTCCTTGCGTGGGGGGTGGGTTGCTGGCTGTAATGGGAGATGGTTCCCCACCTCTGACCAATTTCAGAATTGTTTACCACTGGAGCAAGTGCCCTGATAGGGTTTTCCTCTGTATAACTCCTGGGTTCAGGTTTTTTTTTTTCTTTTATGGTTCAAGTTAGATTTTATTCCCCTTTTATGTATTTATAGATATAAGCATGGAAATAATTCATTCCTATAAATACATCTGTGTGACGGGAAGAATTTTTTCTGTTTTATTTTTAAATTTTATTTTTTAAAATTTTGAAATTTAATTTTATTTATGTTTTTATACAGCAGGTTATTATTAGTTATGTATTTTATGCATATACATGTATACAGGTCAATCCCAATCTCCCAACTCATCCCACCACCACCACCCCATGGCTTCCCACACTTGGTGTCCATACGTTTGTTCTCTACCTCTGTGTCTCTATTTCTTCCCTGCAAACCAGTTCATCTGTATCATTTTTAGGCTCCACATATATGCATTAATATACAATATTTGTTTTCCTCTTTCTGACTTACTTCATTCTGTATGACAGTCTCTCGATCCATCGATGTCTCTACAAATGACCCAGTTTCATTCCTTTTTATGGCCGAGTCATATTCCATTTTATATATGTACCACATCTTTATCCATTCATCTGTCTGTGGGCATTTAGGTTGCTTCCATTACCTGGCTATTGTAAATAGTGCTGCAACGAACATTGTGGTGAATGTGCCTTGTTGAAATACGGTTTTCTCTGGGTATATGCCCAGAAGTGGGATTGCTGGATCAGATGGTAATTCTATTTCTAATTTTTTTAAGGAAACTCCATACTGTTCTCCATAGTGACTGTATCAATTTACATTCCCACCAATAGTGGAAGAGGGCTCCTTTTGTCCACTCCCTCCCCAGAATTGGTTGTTTGTAGATTTTCTGATGATGCCGATTCTAACAGGTGTGAGGTGATACCTCATTGTAGTTTTGATTTGCATTTCTCTAATAATTAGTGCTGTTGAGCAGCTTTTCATGTGCGTCTTGGCCATCTCTGTGTCTCCTTTGAAGAAACGTCTCTTTAGATCTTCTGCCCATTTTTTTTTGGGTTGTTTGTTTTTTTAATATTAAGCTGCATGAGCTGTTTATATATATTGGAGATTAAACCTCTGTCCATTGATTCGTCTGCAACGATTTTCGCCCATTCTGAGGGATGCCTTTTTCCATTCCCGTGTTTTTAAACAAAAAAGGAAAGAAAGGAAAAGAAGCAGAACACTAATGTGCGTAAAATATGCCCTTTGAAACGGTCGTTTTGAAATATGGACGTCCTTTGAAATTTTTGGTCGATATGTGACCCCAGGATTTGTTTTCAGGGCAGGTGTCATTTACAGGCCTGCAATGATTTTGAATATCAACTGACCATTAGCGTTGGGATTAAAGCTGCTGTTGTGTGAAACGGCCACAAGGTGGCAGCAGTTCACCCTTACCAAATCTGGTTACTAGGGCAAGAGAGCCTCAGTGGAAGTGGTGTTCTAGATTCGAATTTAGAATGGAATGTGCCAGGAGAAAGCCCCTCACGTTTGTCTCACTACATCTTGTTCGTGTTTTTAATTTAATTTTTTTTTATTTTTTATTACAGCAAGTTTGATTACAATGTTTGGCTTGTTGTAGGTGTGGAAAATGTGGTTCTTTTACACATATACAGATGTCTGTTCTTCCTGGGATCCTTTTCCCATGTACGTTATGACAGAATGTTGAGTAGTCCTCTCTTGGTATTCTGTAGGTCTTTGGTGATTATATATGTCACCTGTGTTTGTATATGTCTGTTAACCCCGATATCGTAATGAAACCAATCCTCACACCTTTCCATTGGTGAACCATAAGTTTGTTTAATGAATCTGTGATTGCCCTTCTCCGTGGAAATATCTGCCCTGGTATCCATTTTTAGGTAACACCTCTAAGTGATATGATATGTGTCTTTCACTTTCTGACTTACTACAAGTCATGTGGTTACTTCTAGACTCATCTACGGGGCTGCAAATGGCATTTTGTCCTTTTTTCCCTTGGCTTCTCTTCTGCCTTTGCGGGGTCCATTTTCAACATTGTGATTCCCTGAGGGTTGTGGATTAGCTGACCTGGGCAGCCTTACCCTGCCGGCCTGCCCTCCCCAGGTGTGCCTCGTTGAGGTCAATATAAACAGCGCTCCAGGCAGCAATAGCTCCTGAAGCTGTGCCTGACTCCATATTCTCTGCCCCGTCAGCAGTCTCGGGGCTGTGCTGGTGGGAGGGAGTGAGGGGCCACAGCTTTGTGGGTGGCCCGGTGTGAGTGGGGTTCTGCTGGCCTTTCTGCAGGAGATGCCAGGCTGCCGCCTGTAAAGAAGAGGATGTGTCACCCATACCTTCCGCTGGAATTTCTCTCCGGACAAAGCTGAGGAAGGAAAACAGCAGTGGGGGCCGGGACAGGAGGGGTATCTCAGGCAGGGCAATGGAAAGCTTCTGGAAGAGCGCCCGGGGCCAGGACCACCCTGGCTGGCCTGCAGGCACCAAGTTGGCCTGCGTGCTGTCGCTGGTGTGGCTCCACTGTCCTTCCTCAACGCTTTCAAGCCCTTGTACATATTCAGGTGTTTTACCTGGAAAGGGTGGGAACAGTTCAGCAGCAGCTGGCCTGGGGCTCAGCTCACGTTTACTCACAGATGCCTCGGCACGGTCCCCCAGCTTTGCAATGAGGACGCTCCTTGCGTGAGGGGTGCGTTGCTGGCTGTAATGGGAGATGGTTCCCCACCTCTGACCAATTTCAGAATTGTTTACCACTGGAGCAAGTGCCCTGATAGGGTTTTCCTCTGTATAACTCCTGGGTTCAGGTTTTTTTTTTCTTTTATGGTTCAAGTTAGATTTTATTCCTCTTTTATGTATTTATAGATATAAGCATGGAAATAATTCATTCCTATAAATACATCTGTGTGACGGGAAGAATTTTTTCTGTTTTATTTTTAAATTTTATTTTTTAAAATTTTGAAATTTAATTTTATTTATGTTTTTATACAGCAGGTTATTATTAGTTATGTATTTTATGCATATACATGTATACAGGTCAATCCCAATCTCCCAACTCATCCCACCACCACCACCCCATGGCTTCCCACACTTGGTGTCCATACGTTTGTTCTCTACCTCTGTGTCTCTATTTCTTCCCTGCAAACCAGTTCATCTGTATCATTTTTAGGCTCCACATATATGCATTAATATACAGTATTTGTTTTCCTCTTTGTGACTTACTTCATTCTGTATGACAGTCTCTCGATCCATCGATGTCTCTACAAATGACCCAGTTTCATTCCTTTTTATGGCCGAGTCATATTCCATTTTATATATGTACCACATCTTTATCCATTCATCTGTCTGTGGGCATTTAGGTTGCTTCCATTACCTGGCTATTGTAAATAGTGCTGCAACGAACATTGTGGTGAATGTGCCTTGTTGAAATACGGTTTTCTCTGGGTATATGCCCAGAAGTGGGATTGCTGGATCAGATGGTAATTCTATTTCTAATTTTTTTAAGGAAACTCCATACTGTTCTCCATAGTGACTGTATCAATTTACATTCCCACCAATAGTGGAAGAGGGCTCCTTTTGTCCACACCCTCCCCAGAATTGGTTGTTTGTAGATTTTCTGATGATGCCGATTCTAACAGGTGTGGGGTGATACCTCATTGTAGTTTTGATTTGCATTTCTCTAATAATTAGTGCTGTTGAGCAGCTTTTCATGTGCGTCTTGGCCATCTCTGTGTCTCCTTTGAAGAAACGTCTCTTTAGATCTTCTGCCCATTTTTTTGGGGTTGTTTGTTTTTTTAATATTAAGCTGCATGAGCTGTTTATATATATTGGAGATTAAACCTCTGTCCATTGATTCGTCTGCAACGATTTTCGCCCATTCTGAGGGATGCCTTTTTCCATTCCCGTGTTTTTTAACAAAAAAGGAAAGAAAGGAAAAGAAGCAGAACACTAATGTGTGTAAAATATGCCTTTTGAAACGGTCGTTTTGAAATATGGACGTCCTTTGAAATTTTTGGTCGATATGTGACCCCAGGATTTGTTTTCAGGGCAGGTGTCATTTACAGGCCTGCAATGATTTTGTATATCAACTGACCATTAGCATTGGGATTAAAGCTGCTGTTGTGTGAAACGGCCACAAGGTGGCAGCAGTTCACCCTTACCAAATCTGGTTACTAGGGCAAGAGAGCCTCAGTGGAAGTGGTGTTCTAGATTCGAATTTAGAATGGAATGTGCCAGGAGAAATCCCCTCACGTTTGTCTCACTACTTCTTGTTCGTGTTTTTAATTTAATTTTTTTTTTTATTTTTTATTGCAGCAAGTTTGATTACAATATTTGGCTTGTTGTAGGTGTGGAAGATGTGGTTCTTTTACACATATACAGATGTCTGTTCTTCCTGGGATCCTTTTCCCATGTACGTTATGACAGAATGTTGAGTAGTCCTCTCTTGGTATTCTGTAGGTCTTTGGTGATTATATATGTCACCTGTGTTTGTATATGTCTGTTAACCCCGATATCGTAATGAAACCAATCCTCACACCTTTCCATTGGTGAACCATAAGTTTGTTTAATGAATCTGTGATTGCCCTTCTCCGTGGAAATATCTGCCCTGGTATCCATTTTTAGGTAACACCTCTAAGTTATATGATATGTGTCTTTCACTTTCTGACTTACTACAAGCCACGTGATTACTTCTAGACTCATCTACGGGGCTGCAAATGGCATTTTGTCCTTTTTTCCCTTGGCTTCTCTTCTGCCTTTGCGGGGTCCATTTTCAACATTGTGATTCCCTGAGGGTTGTGGATTAGCTGACCTGGGCAGCCTTACCCTGCCGGCCTGCCCTCCCCAGGTGTGCCTCGTTGAGGTCAATATAAACAGCGCTCCAGGCAGCAATAGCCCCTGAAGCTGTGCCTGACTCCATATTCTCTGCCCCGTCAGCAGTCTCGGGGCTGTGCTGGTGGGAGGGAGTGAGGGGCCACAGCTTTGTGGGTGGCCCGGTGTGAGTGGGGTTCTGCTGGCCTTTCTGCAAGAGATGCCAGTCTGCCGCCTGTAAAGAAGAGGATGTGTCACCCATACCTTCCGCTGGAATTTCTCTCCGGACAGAGGTGAGGAAGGAAAAAAGCAGTGGGGCCCGGGACAGGAGGGGTATCTCAGGCAGGGCAATGGAAAGCTTCTGGAAGAGCACCCGGGGCCAGGACCACCCTGGCTGGCCTGCAGGCACCAAGTTGGCCTGCGTGCTGTCGCTGGTGTGGCTCCACGGTCCTTCCTCTAGGCTTTCAAGCCCTTGTACATATTCAGGTGTTTTACCTGGAAAGGGTGGGAACAGTTCAGCAGCAGCTGGCCTGGGGCTCAGCTCACGTTTACTCACAGATGCCTCGGCACGGTCCCCCAGCTTTGCAATGAGGACGCTCCTTGCATGGGGGGTGGGTTGCTGGCTGTAATGGGAGATGGTTCCCCACCTCTGACCAATTTCAGAATTGTTTACCACTGGAGCAAGTGCCCTGATAGGGTTTTCCTCTGTATAACTCCTGGGTTCAGGTTTTTTTTTTTTCTTTTATGGTTCAAGTTAGATTTTATTCCCCTTTTATGTATTTATAGATATAAGCATGGAAATAATTCATTCCTATAAATACATCTGTGTGACGGGAAGAATTTTTTCTGTTTTATTTTTAAATTTTATTTTTTAAAATTTTGAAATTTAATTTTATTTATGTTTTTATACAGCAGGTTATTATTAGTTATGTATTTTATGCATATACATGTATACAGGTCAATCCCAATCTCCCAACTCATCCCACCACCACCACCCCATGGCTTCCCACACTTGGTGTCCATACGTTTGTTCTCTACCTCTGTGTCTCTATTTCTTCCCTGCAAACCAGTTCATCTGTATCATTTTTAGGCTCCACATATATGCATTAATATACAATATTTGTTTTCCTCTTTCTGACTTACTTCATTCTGTATGACAGTCTCTCGATCCATCGATGTCTCTACAAATGACCCAGTTTCATTCCTTTTTATGGCCGAGTCATATTCCATTTTATATATGTACCACATCTTTATCCATTCATCTGTCTGTGGGCATTTAGGTTGCTTCCATTACCTGGCTATTGTAAATAGTGCTGCAACGAACATTGTGGTGAATGTGCCTTGTTGAAATACGGTTTTCTCTGGGTATATGCCCAGAAGTGGGATTGCTGGATCAGATGGTAATTCTATTTCTAATTTTTTTAAGGAAACTCCATACTGTTCTCCATAGTGACTGTATCAATTTACATTCCCACCAATAGTGGAAGAGGGCTCCTTTTGTCCACACCCTCCCCAGAATTGGTTGTTTGTAGATTTTCTGATGATGCCGATTCTAACAGGTGTGAGGTGATACCTCATTGTAGTTTTGATTTGCATTTCTCTAATAATTAGTGCTGTTGAGCAGCTTTTCATGTGCGTCTTGGCCATGTCTGTGTCTCCTTTGAAGAAACGTCTCTTTAGATCTTCTGCCCATTTTTGTATTGGGTTGTTTGTTTTTTTAATATTAAGCTGCATGAGCTGTTTATATATATTGGAGATTAAACCTGTGTCCATTGATTCGTTTGCAACGATTTTCACCCATCCTGAGGGATGCCTTTTTCCATTCCCGTTTTTTTTTAACAAAAAAGGAAAGAAAGGAAAAGAAGCAGAACACTAATGTGCGTAAAATATGCCCTTTGAAACGGTCATTTTGAAATATGGACGTCCTTTGAATTTTTTGGTCGATATGTGACCCCAGGATTTGTTTTCAGGGCAGGTGTCATTTACAGGCCTGCAATGATTTTGAATATCAACTGACCATTAGCGTTGGGATTAAAGCTGCTGTTGTGTGAAACGGCCACAAGGTGGCAGCAGTTCACCCTTACCAAATCTGGTTACTAGGGCAAGAGAGCCTCAGTGGAAGTGGTGTTCTAGATTGGAGTTTAGAATGGAATGTGCCAGGAGAAAGCCCCTCAAGTTTGTCTCACTACTTCTTGTTCGTGTTTTTAATTTAAGTTTTTATTTTTTATTACAGCAAGTTTGATTACAATGTTTGGCTTGTTGTAGGTGTGGAAGATGTGGTTCTTTTACACATATACAGATGACTGTTCTTCTTGGGATCCTTTTCCCATGTACGTTATGACAGAATGTTGAGTAGTCCTCTCTTGGTATTCTGTAGGTCTTTGGTGATTATATATGTCACCTGTGTTTGTATATGTCTGTTAACCCCGATATCGTAATGAAACCAATCCTCACACCTTTCCATTGGTGAACC
Source organism: Mesoplodon mirus (assembly GCF_964341445.2). Lineage (NCBI taxonomy): Eukaryota > Metazoa > Chordata > Mammalia > Artiodactyla > Ziphiidae > Mesoplodon > Mesoplodon mirus. The sequence continues at coordinate 46,374 of NW_028295801.1, read as the reverse complement.
ATAAGTTTGTTTAATGAATCTGTGATTGCCCTTCTCCGTGGAAATATCTGCCCTGGTATCCATTTTTAGGTAACACCTCTATGTGATATGATATGTGCCTTTCACTTTCTGACTTACTACAAGTCACGTGATTACTTCTAGACTCATCTACGGGGCAAATGGCATTTTGTCCTTTTTTCCCTTGGCTTCTCTTCTGCCTTTGCGGGGTCCATTTTCAACAATGTGATTCCCTGAGGGTTGTGGATTAGCTGACCTGGGCAGCCTTACCCTGCCGGCCTGCCCTCCCCAGGTGTGCCTCGTTGAGGTCAATATAAACAGCGCTCCAGGCAGCAATAGCCCCTGAAGCTGTGCCTGACTCCATATTCTCTGCCCCGTCAGCAGTCTCGGGGCTGTGCTGGTGGGAGGGAGTGAGGGGCCACAGCTTTGTGGGTGGCCCGGTGTGAGTGGGGTTCTGCTGGCCTTTCTGCAGGAGATGCCAGGCTGCCGCCTGTAAAGAAGAGGATGTGTCACCCATACCTTCCGCTGGAATTTCTCTCCGGACAGAGGTGAGGAAGGAAAAAAGCAGTGGGGTCCGGGAAAGAGGGGTTTTTCAGGCAGGGCAATGGAAAGCTTCTGGAAGAGCGCCCGGGGCCAGGACCACCCTGGCTGGCCTGCAGGCACCAAGTTGGCCTGCGTGCTGTCGCTGGTGTGGCTCCACGGTCCTTCCTCTAGGCTTTCAAGCCCTTGAACATATTCAGGTGTTTTACCTGGAAAGGGTGGGAACAGTTCAGCAGCAGCTGGCCTGGGGCTCAGCTCACGTTTACTCACAGATGCCTCGGCACGGTCCCCCAGCTTTGCAATGAGGACGCTCCTTGCGTGAGGGGTGCGTTGCTGGCTGTAATGGGAGATGGTTCCCCACCTCTGACCAATTTCAGAATTGTTTACCACTGGAGCAAGTGCCCTGATAGGGTTTTCCTCTGTATAACTCCTGGGTTCAGGTTTTTTTTTTCTTTTATGGTTCAAGTTAGATTTTATTCCTCTTTTATGTATTTATAGATATAAGCATGGAAATAATTCATTCCTATAAATACATCTGTGTGACGGGAAGAATTTTTTCTGTTTTATTTTTAAATTTTATTTTTTAAAATTTTGAAATTTAATTTTATTTATGTTTTTATACAGCAGGTTATTATTAGTTATGTATTTTATGCATATACATGTATACAGGTCAATCCCAATCTCCCAACTCATCCCACCACCACCACCCCATGGCTTCCCACACTTGGTGTCCATACGTTTGTTCTCTACCTCTGTGTCTCTATTTCTTCCCTGCAAACCAGTTCATCTGTATCATTTTTAGGCTCCACATATATGCATTAATATACAATATTTGTTTTCCTCTTTGTGACTTACTTCATTCTGTATGACAGTCTCTCGATCCATCGATGTCTCTACAAATGACCCAGTTTCATTCCTTTTTATGGCCGAGTCATATTCCATTTTATATATGTACCACATCTTTATCCATTCATCTGTCTGTGGGCATTTAGGTTGCTTCCATTACCTGGCTATTGTAAATAGTGCTGCAACGAACATTGTGGTGAATGTGCCTTGTTGAAATAGGGTTTCCTCTGCGTATATGCCCAGAAGTGGGATTGCTGGATCAGATGGTAATTCTATTTCTAATTTTTTTAAGGAAACTCCATACTGTTCTCCATAGTGACTGTATCAATTTACATTCCCACCAATAGTGGAAGAGGGCTCCTTTTGTCCACACCCTCCCCAGAATTGGTTGTTTGTAGATTTTCTGATGATGCCGATTCTAACAGGTGTGGGGTGATACCTCATTGTAGTTTTGATTTGCATTTCTCTAATAATTAGTGCTGTTGAGCAGCTTTTCATGTGCGTCTTGGCCATCTCTGTGTCTCCTTTGAAGAAACGTCTCTTTAGATCTTCTGCCCATTTTTTTGGGGTTGTTTGTTTTTTTAATATTAAGCTGCATGAGCTGTTTATATATATTGGAGATTAAACCTCTGTCCATTGATTCGTCTGCAACGATTTTCGCCCATTCTGAGGGATGCCTTTTTCCATTCCCGTGTTTTTTAACAAAAAAGGAAAGAAAGGAAAAGAAGCAGAACACTAATGTGTGTAAAATATGCCTTTTGAAACGGTCGTTTTGAAATATGGACGTCCTTTGAAATTTTTGGTCGATATGTGACCCCAGGATTTGTTTTCAGGGCAGGTGTCATTTACAGGCCTGCAATGATTTTGTATATCAACTGACCATTAGCATTGGGATTAAAGCTGCTGTTGTGTGAAACGGCCACAAGGTGGCAGCAGTTCACCCTTACCAAATCTGGTTACTAGGGCAAGAGAGCCTCAGTGGAAGTGGTGTTCTAGATTCGAATTTAGAATGGAATGTGCCAGGAGAAATCCCCTCACGTTTGTCTCACTACTTCTTGTTCGTGTTTTTAATTTAATTTTTTTTTTATTTTTTATTGCAGCAAGTTTGATTACAATATTTGGCTTGTTGTAGGTGTGGAAGATGTGGTTCTTTTACACATATACAGATGTCTGTTCTTCCTGGGATCCTTTTCCCATGTACGTTATGACAGAATGTTGAGTAGTCCTCTCTTGGTATTCTGTAGGTCTTTGGTGATTATATATGTCACCTGTGTTTGTATATGTCTGTTAACCCCGATATCGTAATGAAACCAATCCTCACACCTTTCCATTGGTGAACCATAAGTTTGTTTAATGAATCTGTGATTGCCCTTCTCCGTGGAAATATCTGCCCTGGTATCCATTTTTAGGTAACACCTCTAAGTTATATGATATGTGTCTTTCACTTTCTGACTTACTACAAGCCACGTGATTACTTCTAGACTCATCTACGGGGCTGCAAATGGCATTTTGTCCTTTTTTCCCTTGGCTTCTCTTCTGCCTTTGCGGGGTCCATTTTCAACATTGTGATTCCCTGAGGGTTGTGGATTAGCTGACCTGGGCAGCCTTACCCTGCCGGCCTGCCCTCCCCAGGTGTGCCTCGTTGAGGTCAATATAAACAGCGCTCCAGGCAGCAATAGCCCCTGAAGCTGTGCCTGACTCCATATTCTCTGCCCCGTCAGCAGTCTCGGGGCTGTGCTGGTGGGAGGGAGTGAGGGGCCACAGCTTTGTGGGTGGCCCGGTGTGAGTGGGGTTCTGCTGGCCTTTCTGCAAGAGATGCCAGGCTGCCGCCTGTAAAGAAGAGGATGTGTCACCCATACCTTCCGCTGGAATTTCTCTCCGGACAGAGGTGAGGAAGGAAAAAAGCAGTGGGGCCCGGGACAGGAGGGGTATCTCAGGCAGGGCAATGGAAAGCTTCTGGAAGAGCACCCGGGGCCAGGACCACCCTGGCTGGCCTGCAGGCACCAAGTTGGCCTGCGTGCTGTCGCTGGTGTGGCTCCACGGTCCTTCCTCTAGGCTTTCAAGCCCTTGTACATATTCAGGTGTTTTACCTGGAAAGGGTGGGAACAGTTCAGCAGCAGCTGGCCTGGGGCTCAGCTCACGTTTACTCACAGATGCCTCGGCACGGTCCCCCAGCTTTGCAATGAGGACGCTCCTTGCATGGGGGGTGGGTTGCTGGCTGTAATGGGAGATGGTTCCCCACCTCTGACCAATTTCAGAATTGTTTACCACTGGAGCAAGTGCCCTGATAGGGTTTTCCTCTGTATAACTCCTGGGTTCAGGTTTTTTTTTTTTCTTTTATGGTTCAAGTTAGATTTTATTCCCCTTTTATGTATTTATAGATATAAGCATGGAAATAATTCATTCCTATAAATACATCTGTGTGACGGGAAGAATTTTTTCTGTTTTATTTTTAAATTTTATTTTTTAAAATTTTGAAATTTAATTTTATTTATGTTTTTATACAGCAGGTTATTATTAGTTATGTATTTTATGCATATACATGTATACAGGTCAATCCCAATCTCCCAACTCATCCCACCACCACCACCCCATGGCTTCCCACACTTGGTGTCCATACGTTTGTTCTCTACCTCTGTGTCTCTATTTCTTCCCTGCAAACCAGTTCATCTGTATCATTTTTAGGCTCCACATATATGCATTAATATACAATATTTGTTTTCCTCTTTGTGACTTACTTCATTCTGTATGACAGTCTCTCGATCCATCGATGTCTCTACAAATGACCCAGTTTCATTCCTTTTTATGGCCGAGTCATATTCCATTTTATATATGTACCACATCTTTATCCATTCATCTGTCTGTGGGCATTTAGGTTGCTTCCATTACCTGGCTATTGTAAATAGTGCTGCAACGAACATTGTGGTGAATGTGCCTTGTTGAAATAGGGTTTCCTCTGCGTATATGCCCAGAAGTGGGATTGCTGGATCAGATGGTAATTCTATTTCTAATTTTTTTAAGGAAACTCCATACTGTTCTCCATAGTGACTGTATCAATTTACATTCCCACCAATAGTGGAAGAGGGCTCCTTTTGTCCACACCCTCCCCAGAATTGGTTGTTTGTAGATTTTCTGATGATGCCGATTCTAACAGGTGTGGGGTGATACCTCATTGTAGTTTTGATTTGCATTTCTCTAATAATTAGTGCTGTTGAGCAGCTTTTCATGTGCGTCTTGGCCATCTCTGTGTCTCCTTTGAAGAAACGTCTCTTTAGATCTTCTGCCCATTTTTTTGGGGTTGTTTGTTTTTTTAATATTAAGCTGCATGAGCTGTTTATATATATTGGAGATTAAACCTCTGTCCATTGATTCGTCTGCAACGATTTTCGCCCATTCTGAGGGATGCCTTTTTCCATTCCCGTGTTTTTTAACAAAAAAGGAAAGAAAGGAAAAGAAGCAGAACACTAATGTGTGTAAAATATGCCTTTTGAAACGGTCGTTTTGAAATATGGACGTCCTTTGAAATTTTTGGTCGATATGTGACCCCAGGATTTGTTTTCAGGGCAGGTGTCATTTACAGGCCTGCAATGATTTTGTATATCAACTGACCATTAGCATTGGGATTAAAGCTGCTGTTGTGTGAAACGGCCACAAGGTGGCAGCAGTTCACCCTTACCAAATCTGGTTACTAGGGCAAGAGAGCCTCAGTGGAAGTGGTGTTCTAGATTCGAATTTAGAATGGAATGTGCCAGGAGAAATCCCCTCACGTTTGTCTCACTACTTCTTGTTCGTGTTTTTAATTTAATTTTTTTTTTATTTTTTATTGCAGCAAGTTTGATTACAATATTTGGCTTGTTGTAGGTGTGGAAGATGTGGTTCTTTTACACATATACAGATGTCTGTTCTTCCTGGGATCCTTTTCCCATGTACGTTATGACAGAATGTTGAGTAGTCCTCTCTTGGTATTCTGTAGGTCTTTGGTGATTATATATGTCACCTGTGTTTGTATATGTCTGTTAACCCCGATATCGTAATGAAACCAATCCTCACACCTTTCCATTGGTGAACCATAAGTTTGTTTAATGAATCTGTGATTGCCCTTCTCCGTGGAAATATCTGCCCTGGTATCCATTTTTAGGTAACACCTCTAAGTTATATGATATGTGTCTTTCACTTTCTGACTTACTACAAGCCACGTGATTACTTCTAGACTCATCTACGGGGCTGCAAATGGCATTTTGTCCTTTTTTCCCTTGGCTTCTCTTCTGCCTTTGCGGGGTCCATTTTCAACATTGTGATTCCCTGAGGGTTGTGGATTAGCTGACCTGGGCAGCCTTACCCTGCCGGCCTGCCCTCCCCAGGTGTGCCTCGTTGAGGTCAATATAAACAGCGCTCCAGGCAGCAATAGCCCCTGAAGCTGTGCCTGACTCCATATTCTCTGCCCCGTCAGCAGTCTCGGGGCTGTGCTGGTGGGAGGGAGTGAGGGGCCACAGCTTTGTGGGTGGCCCGGTGTGAGTGGGGTTCTGCTGGCCTTTCTGCAAGAGATGCCAGGCTGCCGCCTGTAAAGAAGAGGATGTGTCACCCATACCTTCCGCTGGAATTTCTCTCCGGACAGAGGTGAGGAAGGAAAAAAGCAGTGGGGCCCGGGACAGGAGGGGTATCTCAGGCAGGGCAATGGAAAGCTTCTGGAAGAGCACCCGGGGCCAGGACCACCCTGGCTGGCCTGCAGGCACCAAGTTGGCCTGCGTGCTGTCGCTGGTGTGGCTCCACGGTCCTTCCTCTAGGCTTTCAAGCCCTTGTACATATTCAGGTGTTTTACCTGGAAAGGGTGGGAACAGTTCAGCAGCAGCTGGCCTGGGGCTCAGCTCACGTTTACTCACAGATGCCTCGGCACGGTCCCCCAGCTTTGCAATGAGGACGCTCCTTGCATGGGGGGTGGGTTGCTGGCTGTAATGGGAGATGGTTCCCCACCTCTGACCAATTTCAGAATTGTTTACCACTGGAGCAAGTGCCCTGATAGGGTTTTCCTCTGTATAACTCCTGGGTTCAGGTTTTTTTTTTTTTCTTTTATGGTTCAAGTTAGATTTTATTCCCCTTTTATGTATTTATAGATATAAGCATGGAAATAATTCATTCCTATAAATACATCTGTGTGACGGGAAGAATTTTTTCTGTTTTATTTTTAAATTTTATTTTTTAAAATTTTGAAATTTAATTTTATTTATGTTTTTATACAGCAGGTTATTATTAGTTATGTATTTTATGCATATACATGTATACAGGTCAATCCCAATCTCCCAACTCATCCCACCACCACCACCCCATGGCTTCCCACACTTGGTGTCCATACGTTTGTTCTCTACCTCTGTGTCTCTATTTCTTCCCTGCAAACCAGTTCATCTGTATCATTTTTAGGCTCCACATATATGCATTAATATACAATATTTGTTTTCCTCTTTGTGACTTACTTCATTCTGTATGACAGTCTCTCGATCCATCGATGTCTCTACAAATGACCCAGTTTCATTCCTTTTTATGGCCGAGTCATATTCCATTTTATATATGTACCACATCTTTATCCATTCATCTGTCTGTGGGCATTTAGGTTGCTTCCATTACCTGGCTATTGTAAATAGTGCTGCAACGAACATTGTGGTGAATGTGCCTTGTTGAAATACGGTTTTCTCTGGGTATATGCCCAGAAGTGGGATTGCTGGATCAGATGGTAATTCTATTTCTAATTTTTTTAAGGAAACTCCATACTGTTCTCCATAGTGACTGTATCAATTTACATTCCCACCAATAGTGGAAGAGGGCTCCTTTTGTCCACACCCTCCCCAGAATTGGTTGTTTGTAGATTTTCTTATGATGCCGATTCTAACAGGTGTGAGGTGATACCTCATTGTAGTTTTGATTTGCATTTCTCTAATAATTAGTGCTGTTGAGCAGCTTTTCATGTGCGTCTTGGCCATGTCTGTGTCTCCTTTGAAGAAACGTCTCTTTAGATCTTCTGCCCATTTTTGTATTGGGTTGTTTGTTTTTTTAATATTAAGCTGCATGAGCTGTTTATATATATTGGAGATTAAACCTGTGTCCATTGATTCGTTTGCAACGATTTTCACCCATCCTGAGGGATGCCTTTTTCCATTCCCGTTTTTTTTTAACAAAAAAGGAAAGAAAGGAAAAGAAGCAGAACACTAATGTGCGTAAAATATGCCCTTTGAAACGGTCATTTTGAAATATGGACGTCCTTTGAATTTTTTGGTCGATATGTGACCCCAGGATTTGTTTTCAGGGCAGGTGTCATTTACAGGCCTGCAATGATTTTGAATATCAACTGACCATTAGCGTTGGGATTAAAGCTGCTGTTGTGTGAAACGGCCACAAGGTGGCAGCAGTTCACCCTTACCAAATCTGGTTACTAGGGCAAGAGAGCCTCAGTGGAAGTGGTGTTCTAGATTGGAGTTTAGAATGGAATGTGCCAGGAGAAAGCCCCTCAAGTTTGTCTCACTACTTCTTGTTCGTGTTTTTAATTTAAGTTTTTATTTTTTATTACAGCAAGTTTGATTACAATGTTTGGCTTGTTGTAGGTGTGGAAGATGTGGTTCTTTTACACATATACAGATGACTGTTCTTCTTGGGATCCTTTTCCCATGTACGTTATGACAGAATGTTGAGTAGTCCTCTCTTGGTATTCTGTAGGTCTTTGGTGATTATATATGTCACCTGTGTTTGTATATGTCTGGTAACCCCGATATCGTAATGAAACCAATCCTCACACCTTTCCATTGGTGAACCATAAGTTTGTTTAATGAATCTGTGATTGCCCTTCTCCGTGGAAATATCTGCCCTGGTATCCATTTTTAGGTAACACCTCTAAGTGATATGATATGTGTCTTTCACTTTCTGACTTACTACAAGTCACGTGGTTACTTCTAGACTCATCTACGGGGCTGCAAATGGCATTTTGTCCTTTTTTCCCTTGGCTTCTCTTCTGCCTTTGCGGGGTCCATTTTCAACATTGTGATTCCCTGAGGGTTGTGGATTAGCTGACCTGGGCAGCCTTACCCTGCCGGCCTGCCCTCCCCAGGTGTGCCTCGTTGAGGTCAATATAAACAGCGCTCCAGGCAGCAATAGCCCCTGAAGCTGTGCCTGACTCCATATTCTCTGCCCCGTCAGCAGTCTCGGGGCTGTGCTGGTGGGAGGGAGTGAGGGGCCACAGCTTTGTGGGTGGCCCGGTGTGAGTGGGGTTCTGCTGGCCTTTCTGCAGGAGATGCCAGGCTGCCGCCTGTAAAGAAGAGGATGTGTCACCCATACCTTCCGCTGGAATTTCTCTCCGGACAGAGGTGAGGAAGGAAAAAAGCAGTGGGGCCCGGGACAGGAGGGGTATCTCAGGCAGGGCAATGGAAAGCTTCTGGAAGAGTGCCCGGGGCCAGGACCACCCTGGCTGGCCTGCAGGCACCAAGTTGGCCTGCGTGCTGTCGCTGGTGGGGCTCCACGGTCCTTCCTCTAGGCTTTCAAGCCCTTGTACATATTCAGGTGTTTTACCTGGAAAGGGTGGGAACAGTTCAGCAGCAGCTGGCCTGGGGCTCAGCTCACGTTTACTCACAGATGCCTCGGCACGGTCCCCCAGCTTTGCAATGAGGACGCTCCTTGCGTGGGGGGTGGGTTGCTGGCTGTAATGGGAGATGGTTCCCCACCTCTGACCAATTTCAGAATTGTTTACCACTGGAGCAAGTGCCCTGATAGGGTTTTCCTCTGTATAACTCCTGGGTTCAGGTTTTTTTTTTTCTTTTATGGTTCAAGTTAGATTTTATTCCCCTTTTATGTATTTATAGATATAAGCATGGAAATAATTCATTCCTATAAATACATCTGTGTGACGGGAAGAATTTTTTCTGTTTTATTTTTAAATTTTATTTTTTAAAATTTTGAAATTTAATTTTATTTATGTTTTTATACAGCAGGTTATTATTAGTTATGTATTTTATGCATATACATGTATACAGGTCAATCCCAATCTCCCAACTCATCCCACCACCACCACCCCATGGCTTCCCACACTTGGTGTCCATACGTTTGTTCTCTACCTCTGTGTCTCTATTTCTTCCCTGCAAACCAGTTCATCTGTATCATTTTTAGGCTCCACATATATGCATTAATATACAATATTTGTTTTCCTCTTTCTGACTTACTTCATTCTGTATGACAGTCTCTCGATCCATCGATGTCTCTACAAATGACCCAGTTTCATTCCTTTTTATGGCCGAGTCATATTCCATTTTATATATGTACCACATCTTTATCCATTCATCTGTCTGTGGGCATTTAGGTTGCTTCCATTACCTGGCTATTGTAAATAGTGCTGCAACGAACATTGTGGTGAATGTGCCTTGTTGAAATACGGTTTTCTCTGGGTATATGCCCAGAAGTGGGATTGCTGGATCAGATGGTAATTCTATTTCTAATTTTTTTAAGGAAACTCCATACTGTTCTCCATAGTGACTGTATCAATTTACATTCCCACCAATAGTGGAAGAGGGCTCCTTTTGTCCACTCCCTCCCCAGAATTGGTTGTTTGTAGATTTTCTGATGATGCCGATTCTAACAGGTGTGAGGTGATACCTCATTGTAGTTTTGATTTGCATTTCTCTAATAATTAGTGCTGTTGAGCAGCTTTTCATGTGCGTCTTGGCCATCTCTGTGTCTCCTTTGAAGAAACGTCTCTTTAGATCTTCTGCCCATTTTTTTTTGGGTTGTTTGTTTTTTTAATATTAAGCTGCATGAGCTGTTTATATATATTGGAGATTAAACCTCTGTCCATTGATTCGTCTGCAACGATTTTCGCCCATTCTGAGGGATGCCTTTTTCCATTCCCGTGTTTTTAAACAAAAAAGGAAAGAAAGGAAAAGAAGCAGAACACTAATGTGCGTAAAATATGCCCTTTGAAACGGTCGTTTTGAAATATGGACGTCCTTTGAAATTTTTGGTCGATATGTGACCCCAGGATTTGTTTTCAGGGCAGGTGTCATTTACAGGCCTGCAATGATTTTGAATATCAACTGACCATTAGCGTTGGGATTAAAGCTGCTGTTGTGTGAAACGGCCACAAGGTGGCAGCAGTTCACCCTTACCAAATCTGGTTACTAGGGCAAGAGAGCCTCAGTGGAAGTGGTGTTCTAGATTCGAATTTAGAATGGAATGTGCCAGGAGAAAGCCCCTCACGTTTGTCTCACTACATCTTGTTCGTGTTTTTAATTTAATTTTTTTTTATTTTTTATTACAGCAAGTTTGATTACAATGTTTGGCTTGTTGTAGGTGTGGAAAATGTGGTTCTTTTACACATATACAGATGTCTGTTCTTCCTGGGATCCTTTTCCCATGTACGTTATGACAGAATGTTGAGTAGTCCTCTCTTGGTATTCTGTAGGTCTTTGGTGATTATATATGTCACCTGTGTTTGTATATGTCTGTTAACCCCGATATCGTAATGAAACCAATCCTCACACCTTTCCATTGGTGAACCATAAGTTTGTTTAATGAATCTGTGATTGCCCTTCTCCGTGGAAATATCTGCCCTGGTATCCATTTTTAGGTAACACCTCTAAGTGATATGATATGTGTCTTTCACTTTCTGACTTACTACAAGTCATGTGGTTACTTCTAGACTCATCTACGGGGCTGCAAATGGCATTTTGTCCTTTTTTCCCTTGGCTTCTCTTCTGCCTTTGCGGGGTCCATTTTCAACATTGTGATTCCCTGAGGGTTGTGGATTAGCTGACCTGGGCAGCCTTACCCTGCCGGCCTGCCCTCCCCAGGTGTGCCTCGTTGAGGTCAATATAAACAGCGCTCCAGGCAGCAATAGCTCCTGAAGCTGTGCCTGACTCCATATTCTCTGCCCCGTCAGCAGTCTCGGGGCTGTGCTGGTGGGAGGGAGTGAGGGGCCACAGCTTTGTGGGTGGCCCGGTGTGAGTGGGGTTCTGCTGGCCTTTCTGCAGGAGATGCCAGGCTGCCGCCTGTAAAGAAGAGGATGTGTCACCCATACCTTCCGCTGGAATTTCTCTCCGGACAAAGCTGAGGAAGGAAAAAAGCAGTGGGGGCCGGGACAGGAGGGGTATCTCAGGCAGGGCAATGGAAAGCTTCTGGAAGAGCGCCCGGGGCCAGGACCACCCTGGCTGGCCTGCAGGCACCAAGTTGGCCTGCGTGCTGTCGCTGGTGTGGCTCCACTGTCCTTCCTCAAGGCTTTCAAGCCCTTGTACATATTCAGGTGTTTTACCTGGAAAGGGTGGGAACAGTTCAGCAGCAGCTGGCCTGGGGCTCAGCTCACGTTTACTCACAGATGCCTCGGCACGGTCCCCCAGCTTTGCAATGAGGATGCTCCTTGCGTGAGGGGTGCGTTGCTGGCTGTAATGGGAGATGGTTCCCCACCTCTGACCAATTTCAGAATTGTTTACCACTGGAGCAAGTGCCCTGATAGGGTTTTCCTCTGTATAACTCCTGGGTTCAGGTTTTTTTTTTCTTTTATGGTTCAAGTTAGATTTTATTCCTCTTTTATGTATTTATAGATATAAGCATGGAAATAATTCATTCCTATAAATACATCTGTGTGACGGGAAGAATTTTTTCTGTTTTATTTTTAAATTTTATTTTTTAAAATTTTGAAATTTAATTTTATTTATGTTTTTATACAGCAGGTTATTATTAGTTATGTATTTTATGCATATACATGTATACAGGTCAATCCCAATCTCCCAACTCATCCCACCACCACCACCCCATGGCTTCCCACACTTGGTGTCCATACGTTTGTTCTCTACCTCTGTGTCTCTATTTCTTCCCTGCAAACCAGTTCATCTGTATCATTTTTAGGCTCCACATATATGCATTAATATACAATATTTGTTTTCCTCTTTGTGACTTACTTCATTCTGTATGACAGTCTCTCGATCCATCGATGTCTCTACAAATGACCCAGTTTCATTCCTTTTTATGGCCGAGTCATATTCCATTTTATATATGTACCACATCTTTATCCATTCATCTGTCTTTGGGCATTTAGGTTGCTTCCATTACCTGGCTATTGTAAATAGTGCTGCAACGAACATTGTGGTGAATGTGCCTTGTTGAAATACGGTTTTCTCTGGGTATATGCCCAGAAGTGGGATTGCTGGATCAGATGGTAATTCTATTTCTAATTTTTTTAAGGAAACTCCATACTGTTCTCCATAGTGACTGTATCAATTTACATTCCCACCAATAGTGGAAGAGGGCTCCTTTTGTCCACACCCTCCCCAGAATTGGTTGTTTGTAGATTTTCTGATGATGCCGATTCTAACAGGTGTGGGGTGATACCTCATTGTAGTTTTGATTTGCATTTCTCTAATAATTAGTGCTGTTGAGCAGCTTTTCATGTGCGTCTTGGCCATCTCTGTGTCTCCTTTGAAGAAACGTCTCTTTAGATCTTCTGCCCATTTTTTTGGGGTTGTTTGTTTTTTTAATATTAAGCTGCATGAGCTGTTTATATATATTGGAGATTAAACCTCTGTCCATTGATTCGTCTGCAACGATTTTCGCCCATTCTGAGGGATGCCTTTTTCCATTCCCGTGTTTTTTAACAAAAAAGGAAAGAAAGGAAAAGAAGCAGAACACTAATGTGTGTAAAATATGCCTTTTGAAACGGTCGTTTTGAAATATGGACGTCCTTTGAAATTTTTGGTCGATATGTGACCCCAGGATTTGTTTTCAGGGCAGGTGTCATTTACAGGCCTGCAATGATTTTGTATATCAACTGACCATTAGCATTGGGATTAAAGCTGCTGTTGTGTGAAACGGCCACAAGGTGGCAGCAGTTCACCCTTACCAAATCTGGTTACTAGGGCAAGAGAGCCTCAGTGGAAGTGGTGTTCTAGATTCGAATTTAGAATGGAATGTGCCAGGAGAAATCCCCTCACGTTTGTCTCACTACTTCTTGTTCGTGTTTTTAATTTAATTTTTTTTTTTATTTTTTATTGCAGCAAGTTTGATTACAATATTTGGCTTGTTGTAGGTGTGGAAGATGTGGTTCTTTTACACATATACAGATGTCTGTTCTTCCTGGGATCCTTTTCCCATGTACGTTATGACAGAATGTTGAGTAGTCCTCTCTTGGTATTCTGTAGGTCTTTGGTGATTATATATGTCACCTGTGTTTGTATATGTCTGTTAACCCCGATATCGTAATGAAACCAATCCTCACACCTTTCCATTGGTGAACCATAAGTTTGTTTAATGAATCTGTGATTGCCCTTCTCCGTGGAAATATCTGCCCTGGTATCCATTTTTAGGTAACACCTCTAAGTTATATGATATGTGTCTTTCACTTTCTGACTTACTACAAGCCACGTGATTACTTCTAGACTCATCTACGGGGCTGCAAATGGCATTTTGTCCTTTTTTCCCTTGGCTTCTCTTCTGCCTTTGCGGGGTCCATTTTCAACATTGTGATTCCCTGAGGGTTGTGGATTAGCTGACCTGGGCAGCCTTACCCTGCCGGCCTGCCCTCCCCAGGTGTGCCTCGTTGAGGTCAATATAAACAGCGCTCCAGGCAGCAATAGCCCCTGAAGCTGTGCCTGACTCCATATTCTCTGCCCCGTCAGCAGTCTCGGGGCTGTGCTGGTGGGAGGGAGTGAGGGGCCACAGCTTTGTGGGTGGCCCGGTGTGAGTGGGGTTCTGCTGGCCTTTCTGCAAGAGATGCCAGTCTGCCGCCTGTAAAGAAGAGGATGTGTCACCCATACCTTCCGCTGGAATTTCTCTCCGGACAGAGGTGAGGAAGGAAAAAAGCAGTGGGGCCCGGGACAGGAGGGGTATCTCAGGCAGGGCAATGGAAAGCTTCTGGAAGAGCACCCGGGGCCAGGACCACCCTGGCTGGCCTGCAGGCACCAAGTTGGCCTGCGTGCTGTCGCTGGTGTGGCTCCACGGTCCTTCCTCTAGGCTTTCAAGCCCTTGTACATATTCAGGTGTTTTACCTGGAAAGGGTGGGAACAGTTCAGCAGCAGCTGGCCTGGGGCTCAGCTCACGTTTACTCACAGATGCCTCGGCACGGTCCCCCAGCTTTGCAATGAGGACGCTCCTTGCATGGGGGGTGGGTTGCTGGCTGTAATGGGAGATGGTTCCCCACCTCTGACCAATTTCAGAATTGTTTACCACTGGAGCAAGTGCCCTGATAGGGTTTTCCTCTGTATAACTCCTGGGTTCAGGTTTTTTTTTTTTCTTTTATGGTTCAAGTTAGATTTTATTCCCCTTTTATGTATTTATAGATATAAGCATGGAAATAATTCATTCCTATTAATACATCTGTGTGACGGGAAGAATTTTTTCTGTTTTATTTTTAAATTTTATTTTTTAAAATTTTGAAATTTAATTTTATTTATGTTTTTATACAGCAGGTTATTATTAGTTATGTATTTTATGCATATACATGTATACAGGTCAATCCCAATCTCCCAACTCATCCCACCACCACCACCCCATGGCTTCCCACACTTGGTGTCCATACGTTTGTTCTCTACCTCTGTGTCTCTATTTCTTCCCTGCAAACCAGTTCATCTGTATCATTTTTAGGCTCCACATATATGCATTAATATACAATATTTGTTTTCCTCTTTCTGACTTACTTCATTCTGTATGACAGTCTCTCGATCCATCGATGTCTCTACAAATGACCCAGTTTCATTCCTTTTTATGGCCGAGTCATATTCCATTTTATATATGTACCACATCTTTATCCATTCATCTGTCTGTGGGCATTTAGGTTGCTTCCATTACCTGGCTATTGTAAATAGTGCTGCAACGAACATTGTGGTGAATGTGCCTTGTTGAAATACGGTTTTCTCTGGGTATATGCCCAGAAGTGGGATTGCTGGATCAGATGGTAATTCTATTTCTAATTTTTTTAAGGAAACTCCATACTGTTCTCCATAGTGACTGTATCAATTTACATTCCCACCAATAGTGGAAGAGGGCTCCTTTTGTCCACACCCTCCCCAGAATGGGTTGTTTGTAGATTTTCTGATGATGCCGATTCTAACAGGTGTGAGGTGATACCTCATTGTAGTTTTGATTTGCATTTCTCTAATAATTAGTGCTGTTGAGCAGCTTTTCATGTGCGTCTTGGCCATGTCTGTGTCTCCTTTGAAGAAACGTCTCTTTAGATCTTCTGCCCATTTTTGTATTGGGTTGTTTGTTTTTTTAATATTAAGCTGCATGAGCTGTTTATATATATTGGAGATTAAACCTGTGTCCATTGATTCGTTTGCAACGATTTTCACCCATCCTGAGGGATGCCTTTTTCCATTCCCGTTTTTTTTTAACAAAAAAGGAAAGAAAGGAAAAGAAGCAGAACACTAATGTGCGTAAAATATGCCCTTTGAAACGGTCATTTTGAAATATGGACGTCCTTTGAATTTTTTGGTCGATATGTGACCCCAGGATTTGTTTTCAGGGCAGGTGTCATTTACAGGCCTGCAATGATTTTGAATATCAACTGACCATTAGCGTTGGGATTAAAGCTGCTGTTGTGTGAAACGGCCACAAGGTGGCAGCAGTTCACCCTTACCAAATCTGGTTACTAGGGCAAGAGAGCCTCAGTGGAAGTGGTGTTCTAGATTGGAGTTTAGAATGGAATGTGCCAGGAGAAAGCCCCTCAAGTTTGTCTCACTACTTCTTGTTCGTGTTTTTAATTTAAGTTTTTATTTTTTATTACAGCAAGTTTGATTACAATGTTTGGCTTGTTGTAGGTGTGGAAGATGTGGTTCTTTTACACATATACAGATGACTGTTCTTCTTGGGATCCTTTTCCCATGTACGTTATGACAGAATGTTGAGTAGTCCTCTCTTGGTATTCTGTAGGTCTTTGGTGATTATATATGTCACCTGTGTTTGTATATGTCTGTTAACCCCGATATCGTAATGAAACCAATCCTCACACCTTTCCATTGGTGAACCATAAGTTTGTTTAATGAATCTGTGATTGCCCTTCTCCGTGGAAATATCTGCCCTGGTATCCATTTTTAGGTAACACCTCTATGTGATATGATATGTGCCTTTCACTTTCTGACTTACTACAAGTCACGTGATTACTTCTAGACTCATCTACGGGGCAAATGGCATTTTGTCCTTTTTTCCCTTTGCTTCTCTTCTGCCTTTGCGGGGTCCATTTTCAACAATGTGATTCCCTGAGGGTTGTGGATTAGCTGACCTGGGCAGCCTTACCCTGCCGGCCTGCCCTCCCCAGGTGTGCCTCGTTGAGGTCAATATAAACAGCGCTCCAGGCAGCAATAGCCCCTGAAGCTGTGCCTGACTCCATATTCTCTGCCCCGTCAGCAGTCTCGGGGCTGTGCTGGTGGGAGGGAGTGAGGGGCCACAGCTTTGTGGGTGGCCCGGTGTGAGTGGGGTTCTGCTGGCCTTTCTGCAGGAGATGCCAGGCTGCCGCCTGTAAAGAAGAGGATGTGTCACCCATACCTTCCGCTGGAATTTCTCTCCGGACAGAGGTGAGGAAGGAAAAAAGCAGTGGGGTCCGGGAAAGAGGGGTTTTTCAGGCAGGGCAATGGAAAGCTTCTGGAAGAGCGCCCGGGGCCAGGACCACCCTGGCTGGCCTGCAGGCACCAAGTTGGCCTGCGTGCTGTCGCTGGTGTGGCTCCACGGTCCTTCCTCTAGGCTTTCAAGCCCTTGAACATATTCAGGTGTTTTACCTGGAAAGGGTGGGAACAGTTCAGCAGCAGCTGGCCTGGGGCTCAGCTCACGTTTACTCACAGATGCCTCGGCACGGTCCCCCAGCTTTGCAATGAGGACGCTCCTTGCGTGAGGGGTGCGTTGCTGGCTGTAATGGGAGATGGTTCCCCACCTCTGACCAATTTCAGAATTGTTTACCACTGGAGCAAGTGCCCTGATAGGGTTTTCCTCTGTATAACTCCTGGGTTCAGGTTTTTTTTTTCTTTTATGGTTCAAGTTAGATTTTATTCCTCTTTTATGTATTTATAGATATAAGCATGGAAATAATTCATTCCTATAAATACATCTGTGTGACGGGAAGAATTTTTTCTGTTTTATTTTTAAATTTTATTTTTTAAAATTTTGAAATTTAATTTTATTTATGTTTTTATACAGCAGGTTATTATTAGTTATGTATTTTATGCATATACATGTATACAGGTCAATCCCAATCTCCCAACTCATCCCACCACCACCACCCCATGGCTTCCCACACTTGGTGTCCATACGTTTGTTCTCTACCTCTGTGTCTCTATTTCTTCCCTGCAAACCAGTTCATCTGTATCATTTTTAGGCTCCACATATATGCATTAATATACAATATTTGTTTTCCTCTTTGTGACTTACTTCATTCTGTATGACAGTCTCTCGATCCATCGATGTCTCTACAAATGACCCAGTTTCATTCCTTTTTATGGCCGAGTCATATTCCATTTTATATATGTACCACATCTTTATCCATTCATCTGTCTGTGGGCATTTAGGTTGCTTCCATTACCTGGCTATTGTAAATAGTGCTGCAACGAACATTGTGGTGAATGTGCCTTGTTGAAATAGGGTTTCCTCTGCGTATATGCCCAGAAGTGGGATTGCTGGATCAGATGGTAATTCTATTTCTAATTTTTTTAAGGAAACTCCATACTGTTCTCCATAGTGACTGTATCAATTTACATTCCCACCAATAGTGGAAGAGGGCTCCTTTTGTCCACACCCTCCCCAGAATTGGTTGTTTGTAGATTTTCTGATGATGCCGATTCTAACAGGTGTGGGGTGATACCTCATTGTAGTTTTGATTTGCATTTCTCTAATAATTAGTGCTGTTGAGCAGCTTTTCATGTGCGTCTTGGCCATCTCTGTGTCTCCTTTGAAGAAACGTCTCTTTAGATCTTCTGCCCATTTTTTTGGGGTTGTTTGTTTTTTTAATATTAAGCTGCATGAGCTGTTTATATATATTGGAGATTAAACCTCTGTCCATTGATTCGTCTGCAACGATTTTCGCCCATTCTGAGGGATGCCTTTTTCCATTCCCGTGTTTTTTAACAAAAAAGGAAAGAAAGGAAAAGAAGCAGAACACTAATGTGTGTAAAATATGCCTTTTGAAACGGTCGTTTTGAAATATGGACGTCCTTTGAAATTTTTGGTCGATATGTGACCCCAGGATTTGTTTTCAGGGCAGGTGTCATTTACAGGCCTGCAATGATTTTGTATATCAACTGACCATTAGCATTGGGATTAAAGCTGCTGTTGTGTGAAACGGCCACAAGGTGGCAGCAGTTCACCCTTACCAAATCTGGTTACTAGGGCAAGAGAGCCTCAGTGGAAGTGGTGTTCTAGATTCGAATTTAGAATGGAATGTGCCAGGAGAAATCCCCTCACGTTTGTCTCACTACTTCTTGTTCGTGTTTTTAATTTAATTTTTTTTTTTATTTTTTATTGCAGCAAGTTTGATTACAATATTTGGCTTGTTGTAGGTGTGGAAGATGTGGTTCTTTTACACATATACAGATGTCTGTTCTTCCTGGGATCCTTTTCCCATGTACGTTATGACAGAATGTTGAGTAGTCCTCTCTTGGTATTCTGTAGGTCTTTGGTGATTATATATGTCACCTGTGTTTGTATATGTCTGTTAACCCCGATATCGTAATGAAACCAATCCTCACACCTTTCCATTGGTGAACCATAAGTTTGTTTAATGAATCTGTGATTGCCCTTCTCCGTGGAAATATCTGCCCTGGTATCCATTTTTAGGTAACACCTCTAAGTTATATGATATGTGTCTTTCACTTTCTGACTTACTACAAGCCACGTGATTACTTCTAGACTCATCTACGGGGCTGCAAATGGCATTTTGTCCTTTTTTCCCTTGGCTTCTCTTCTGCCTTTGCGGGGTCCATTTTCAACATTGTGATTCCCTGAGGGTTGTGGATTAGCTGACCTGGGCAGCCTTACCCTGCCGGCCTGCCCTCCCCAGGTGTGCCTCGTTGAGGTCAATATAAACAGCGCTCCAGGCAGCAATAGCCCCTGAAGCTGTGCCTGACTCCATATTCTCTGCCCCGTCAGCAGTCTCGGGGCTGTGCTGGTGGGAGGGAGTGAGGGGCCACAGCTTTGTGGGTGGCCCGGTGTGAGTGGGGTTCTGCTGGCCTTTCTGCAAGAGATGCCAGGCTGCCGCCTGTAAAGAAGAGGATGTGTCACCCATACCTTCCGCTGGAATTTCTCTCCGGACAGAGGTGAGGAAGGAAAAAAGCAGTGGGGCCCGGGACAGGAGGGGTATCTCAGGCAGGGCAATGGAAAGCTTCTGGAAGAGCACCCGGGGCCAGGACCACCCTGGCTGGCCTGCAGGCACCAAGTTGGCCTGCGTGCTGTCGCTGGTGTGGCTCCACGGTCCTTCCTCTAGGCTTTCAAGCCCTTGTACATATTCAGGTGTTTTACCTGGAAAGGGTGGGAACAGTTCAGCAGCAGCTGGCCTGGGGCTCAGCTCACGTTTACTCACAGATGCCTCGGCACGGTCCCCCAGCTTTGCAATGAGGACGCTCCTTGCATGGGGGGTGGGTTGCTGGCTGTAATGGGAGATGGTTCCCCACCTCTGACCAATTTCAGAATTGTTTACCACTGGAGCAAGTGCCCTGATAGGGTTTTCCTCTGTATAACTCCTGGGTTCAGGTTTTTTTTTTTTTCTTTTATGGTTCAAGTTAGATTTTATTCCCCTTTTATGTATTTATAGATATAAGCATGGAAATAATTCATTCCTATAAATACATCTGTGTGACGGGAAGAATTTTTTCTGTTTTATTTTTAAATTTTATTTTTTAAAATTTTGAAATTTAATTTTATTTATGTTTTTATACAGCAGGTTATTATTAGTTATGTATTTTATGCATATACATGTATACAGGTCAATCCCAATCTCCCAACTCATCCCACCACCACCACCCCATGGCTTCCCACACTTGGTGTCCATACGTTTGTTCTCTACCTCTGTGTCTCTATTTCTTCCCTGCAAACCAGTTCATCTGTATCATTTTTAGGCTCCACATATATGCATTAATATACAATATTTGTTTTCCTCTTTGTGACTTACTTCATTCTGTATGACAGTCTCTCGATCCATCGATGTCTCTACAAATGACCCAGTTTCATTCCTTTTTATGGCCGAGTCATATTCCATTTTATATATGTACCACATCTTTATCCATTCATCTGTCTGTGGGCATTTAGGTTGCTTCCATTACCTGGCTATTGTAAATAGTGCTGCAACGAACATTGTGGTGAATGTGCCTTGTTGAAATAGGGTTTCCTCTGCGTATATGCCCAGAAGTGGGATTGCTGGATCAGATGGTAATTCTATTTCTAATTTTTTTAAGGAAACTCCATACTGTTCTCCATAGTGACTGTATCAATTTACATTCCCACCAATAGTGGAAGAGGGCTCCTTTTGTCCACACCCTCCCCAGAATTGGTTGTTTGTAGATTTTCTGATGATGCCGATTCTAACAGGTGTGGGGTGATACCTCATTGTAGTTTTGATTTGCATTTCTCTAATAATTAGTGCTGTTGAGCAGCTTTTCATGTGCGTCTTGGCCATCTCTGTGTCTCCTTTGAAGAAACGTCTCTTTAGATCTTCTGCCCATTTTTTTGGGGTTGTTTGTTTTTTTAATATTAAGCTGCATGAGCTGTTTATATATATTGGAGATTAAACCTCTGTCCATTGATTCGTCTGCAACGATTTTCGCCCATTCTGAGGGATGCCTTTTTCCATTCCCGTGTTTTTTAACAAAAAAGGAAAGAAAGGAAAAGAAGCAGAACACTAATGTGTGTAAAATATGCCTTTTGAAACGGTCGTTTTGAAATATGGACGTCCTTTGAAATTTTTGGTCGATATGTGACCCCAGGATTTGTTTTCAGGGCAGGTGTCATTTACAGGCCTGCAATGATTTTGTATATCAACTGACCATTAGCATTGGGATTAAAGCTGCTGTTGTGTGAAACGGCCACAAGGTGGCAGCAGTTCACCCTTACCAAATCTGGTTACTAGGGCAAGAGAGCCTCAGTGGAAGTGGTGTTCTAGATTCGAATTTAGAATGGAATGTGCCAGGAGAAATCCCCTCACGTTTGTCTCACTACTTCTTGTTCGTGTTTTTAATTTAATTTTTTTTTTTATTTTTTATTGCAGCAAGTTTGATTACAATATTTGGCTTGTTGTAGGTGTGGAAGATGTGGTTCTTTTACACATATACAGATGTCTGTTCTTCCTGGGATCCTTTTCCCATGTACGTTATGACAGAATGTTGAGTAGTCCTCTCTTGGTATTCTGTAGGTCTTTGGTGATTATATATGTCACCTGTGTTTGTATATGTCTGTTAACCCCGATATCGTAATGAAACCAATCCTCACACCTTTCCATTGGTGAACCATAAGTTTGTTTAATGAATCTGTGATTGCCCTTCTCCGTGGAAATATCTGCCCTGGTATCCATTTTTAGGTAACACCTATAAGTGATATGATAGGATATGTGTCTTTCACTTTCTGACTTACTACAAGTCACGTGATTACTTCTAGACTCATCTACGGTGCTGCAAATGGCATTGTGTCCTTTTTTCCCTTGGCTTCTCTTCTGCCTTAGCGGGGTCCATTTTCAACAATGTGATTCCCTGAGGGTTGTGGATTAGCTGACCTGGGCAGCCTTAGCCTGCCGGCCCGCCCTCCCCAGGTGTGCCTCTTTGAGGTCAATATAAACAGCGCTCCAGGCAGCAATAGCCCCTGAAGCTGTGCCTGACTCCATATTCGCTGCCCCGTCAGCAGTCTCGGGGCTGTGGTGGTGGGAGGGAGTGAGGTGCCACAGCTTTGTGGGTGGCCCGGTGTGAGTGGGGTTCTGCTGGCCTTTCTGCAGGAGTTGCCAGGCTGCCGCCTGTAAAGAAGAGGTTGTGTCACCCATACCTTCCGCTGGAATTTCTCTCCGGACAGAGGTGAGGAAGGAAAAAAGCAGTGGGGGCCGGGACAGGAGGGGTATCTCAGGCAGGGCAATGGAAAGCTTCTGGAAGAGCGCCCGGGGCCAGGACCACCCTGGCTGGCCTGCAGGCACCAAGTTGGCCTGCGTGCTGTCGCTGGTGTGGCTCCACGGTCCTTCCTCTAGGCTTTCAAGCCCTTGTACATATTCAGGTGTTTTACCTGGAAAGGGTGGGAACAGTTCAGCAGCAGCTGGCCTGGGGCTCAGCTCACGTTTACTCACAGATGCCTCGGCACGGTCCCCCAGCTTTGCAATGAGGACGCTCCTTGCGTGGGGGGTGGGTTGATGGCTGTATGGGAGATGCTTCCCCACCTCTGACCAATTTCAGAATTGTTTACCACTGGAGCAAGTGCCCTGATAGGGTTTTCCTCTGTATAACTCGTGGGTTCAGGTTTTCTTTTCTTTTATGGTTCAAGTTAGATTTTATTCCTCTTTTATGTATTTATAGATATAAGCATGGAAATAATTCATTCCTATAAATACATCTGTGTGACGGGAAGAACTTTTTTCTGTTTTATTTTTAAATTTTATTTTTTAAAATTTTGAAATTTAATTTTATTTATTTTTTTATACAGCACGTTATTATTAGTTATGTATTTTATGCATATACGTGTACACAGGTCAATCCCAAACTCCCAACTCATCCCACCACCACCACCCCATGGCTTCCCACACTTGGTGTCCATACGTTTGTTCTCTACCTCTGTGTCTCTATTTCTTCCCTGCAAACCAGTTCATCTGTACCATTTCTAGGCTCCACATATATGCATTAATATACAATATTTGTTTTCCTCTTTCTGACTTACTTCATTCTGTATGACAGTCTCTCGATCCATCGATGTCTCTACAAATGACCCAGTTTCATTCCTTTTAATGGCCGAGTAATATTCCATTTTATATATGTACCACAACTTTATCCATTCATCTGTCTGTGGGCATTTAGGTTGCTTCCATTACCTGGCTATTGTAAATAGTGCTGCAACGAACATTGTGGTGAATGTGCCTTTTTGAAATACGGTTTTCTCTGGGTATATGCCCAGAAGTGGGATTGCTGCATCAGATGGTAATTCTATTTCTAGTTTTTTTTAAGGAAACTCCATACTGTTCTCCATAGTGACTGTATCAATTTACATTCCCACCAATAGTGGAAGAGGGCTCCTTTTGTCCACACCCTCCCCAGAATTGGTTGTTTGTAGATTTTCTGATGATGCCGATTCTATCAGGTGTGAGGTGAAACCTCATTGTAGTTTTGATTTGCATTTCTCTAATAATTAGTGCTGTTGAGCAGCTTTTCATGTGCGTCTTGGCCATGTCTGTGTCTCCTTTGAAGAAACGTCTCTTTAGATCTTCTGCCCATTTTTTTGGGGTTGTTTGTTTTTTTTAATATTAAGCTGCATGAGCCGTTTATATATATTGGATATTAAACCTCTGTCCATTGATTCGTCTGCAACGATTTTCGCCCATTCTGAGGGATGCCTTTTTCCATTCCCGTTTTTTTTAACAAAAAAGGAAAGAAAGGAAAAGAAGCAGAACACTAATGTGCTTAAAATATGCCTTTTGAAACGGTCGTTTTGAAATATGGACGTCCTTTGAATTTTTTGGTCGATATGTCACCCCAGGATTTGTTTTCAGGGCAGGTGTCATTTACAGGCCTGCAATGATTTTGAATATCAACTGACCATTAGCGTTGGGATTAAAGCTGCTGTTGTGTGAAACGGCCACAAGGTGGCAGCAGTTCACCCTTACCAAATCCGGTTACTAGGGCAAGAGAGCCTCAGTGGAAGTGGTGTTCTAGATTGGAGTTTAGAATGGAATGTGCCAGGAGAAAGCCCCTCACGTTTGTCTCACTACTTCTTGTTCGTGTTTTTAATTAAATTTTTTATTTTTTATTACAGCAAGTTTGATTACAATGTTTGGCTTGTTGTAGGTGTGGAAGATGTGGTTCTTTTACACATATACACATGTCTGTTCTTCCTGGGATCCTTTTCCCATGTACGTTATGACAGAATGTTGAGTAGTCCTCTCTTGGTATTCTGTAGGTCTTTGGTGATTATATATGTCACCTGTGTTTGTATATGTCTGTTAACCCCGATATCGTAATGAAACCAATCCTCACACCTTTCCATTGGTGAACCATAAGTTTGTTTAATGAATCTGTGATTGCCCTTCTCCGTGGAAATATCTGCCCTGGTATCCATTTTTAGGTAACACCTATAAGTGATATGATACGATATGTGTCTTTCACTTTCTGACTTACTACAAGTCACGTGATTACGTCTAGACTCATCTACGGTGCTGCAAATGGCATTGTGTCCTTTTTTCCCTTGGCTTCTCTTCTGCCTTAGCGGGGTCCATTTTCAACAATGTGATTCCCTGAGGGTTGTGGATTAGCTGACCTGGGCAGCCTTACCCTGCCGGCCCGCCCTCCCCAGGTGTGCCTCTTTGAGGTCAATATAAACAGCGCTCCAGGCAGCAATAGCCCCTGAAGCTGTGCCTGACTCCATATTCTCTGCCCCGTCAGCAGTCTCGGGGCTGTGGTGGTGGGAGGGAGTGAGGGGCCACAGCTTTGTGGGTGGCCCGGTGTGAGTGGGGTTCTGCTGGCCTTTCTGCAGGAGTTGCCAGGCTGCCGCCTGTAAAGAAGAGGTTGTGTCACCCATACCTTCCGCTGGAATTTCTCTCCGGACAGAGGTGAGGAAGGAAAAAAGCAGTGGGGGCCGGGACAGGAGGGGTATCTCAGGCAGGGCAATGGAAAGCTTCTGGAAGAGCGCCTGGGGCCAGGACCACCCTGGCTGGCCTGCAGGCACCAAGTTGGCCTGCGTGCTGTCGCTGGTGTGGCTCCACGGTCCTTCCTCTAGGCTTTCAAGCCCTTGTACATATTCAGGTGTTTTACCTGGAAAGGGTGGGAACAGTTCAGCAGCAGCTGGCCTGGGGCTCAGCTCACGTTTACTCACAGATGCCTCGGCACGGTCCCCCAGCTTTGCAATGAGGACGCTCCTTGCGTGGGGGGTGGGTTGATGGCTGTATGGGAGATGCTTCCCCACCTCTGACCAATTTCAGAATTGTTTACCACTGGAGCAAGTGCCCTGATAGGGTTTTCCTCTGTATAACTCGTGGGTTCAGGTTTTTTTTTCTTTTATGGTTCAAGTTAGATTTTATTCCTCTTTTATGTATTTATAGATATAAGCATGGAAATAATTCATTCCTATAAATACATCTGTGTGACGGGAAGAACTTTTTTCTGTTTTATTTTTAAATTTTATTTTTTGAAATTTAATTTTATTTATTTTTTTTATACAGCACGTTATTATTAGTTATGTATTTTATGCATATACGTGTACACAGGTCAATCCCAAACTCCCAACTCATCCCACCACCACCACCCCATGGCTTCCCACACTTGGTGTCCAAACGTTTGTTCTCTACCTCTGTGTCTCTATTTCTTCCCTGCAAACCAGTTCATCTGTACCATTTCTAGGCTCCACATATATGCATTAATATACAATATTTGTTTTCCTCTTTCTGACTTACTTCATTCTGTATGACAGTCTCTCGATCCATCGATGTCTCTACAAATGACCCAGTTTCATTCCTTTTAATGGCCGAGTAATATTCCATTTTATATATGTACCACATCTTTATCCATTCATCTGTCTGTGGGCATTTAGGTTGCTTCCATTACCTGGCTATTGTAAATAGTGCTGCAACGAACATTGTGGTGAATGTGCCTTTTTGAAATACGGTTTTCTCTGGGTATATGCCCAGAAGTGGGATTGCTGCATCAGATGGTAATTCTATTTCTAGTTTTTTTAAGGAAACTCCATACTGTTCTCCATAGTGACTGTATCAATTTACATTCCCACCAATAGTGGAAGAGGGCTCCTTTTGTCCACACCCTCCCCAGAATTGGTTGTTTGTAGATTTTCTGATGATGCCGATTCTATCAGGTGTGAGGTGAAACCTCATTGTAGTTTTGATTTGCATTTCTCTAATAATTAGTGCTGTTGAGCAGCTTTTCATGTGCGTCTTGGCCATCTCTGTGTCTCCTTTGAAGAAACGTCTCTTTAGATCTTCTGCCCATTTTTTTGGTGTTGTTTGTTTTTTTTTAATATTAAGCTGCATGAGCCGTTTATATATATTGGATATTAAACCTCTGTCCATTGATTCGTCTGCAACGATTTTCGCCCATTCTGAGGGATGCCTTTTTCCATTCCCGTTTTTTTTAACAAAAAAGGAAAGAAAGGAAAAGAAGCAGAACACTAATGTGCTTAAAATATGCCTTTTGAAACGGTCGTTTTGAAATATGGACCTCCTTTGAATTTTTTGGTCGATATGTCACCCCAGGATTTGTTTTCAGGGCAGGTGTCATTTACAGGCCTGCAATGATTTTGAATATCAACTGACCATTAGCGTTGGGATTAAAGCTGCTGTTGTGTGAAACGGCCACAAGGTGGCAGCAGTTCACCCTTACCAAATCTGGTTACTAGGGCAAGAGAGCCTCAGTGGAAGTGGTGTTCTAGATTGGAGTTTAGAATGGAATGTGCCAGGAGAAAGCCCCTCACGTTTGTCTCACTACTTCTTGTTCGTGTTTTTAATTAAATTTTTTATTTTTTATTACAGCAAGTTTGATTACAATGTTTGGCTTGTTGTAGGTGTGGAAGATGTGGTTCTTTTACACATATACACATGTCTGTTCTTCCTGGGATCCTTTTCCCATGTACGTTATGACAGAATGTTGAGTAGTCCTCTCTTGGTATTCTGTAGGTCTTTGGTGATTATATATGTCACCTGTGTTTGTATATGTCTGTTAACCCCGATATCGTAATGAAACCAATCCTCACACCTTTCCATTGGTGAACCATAAGTTTGTTTAATGAATCTGTGATTGCCCTTCTCCGTGGAAATATCTGCCCTGGTATCCATTTTTAGGTAACACCTATAAGTGATATGATACGACATGTGTCTTTCACTTTCTGACTTACTACAAGTCACGTGATTACTTCTAGACTCATCTACGGTGCTGCAAATGGCATTGTGTCCTTTTTTCCCTTGGCTTCTCTTCTGCCTTAGCGGGGTCCATTTTCAACAATGTGATTCCCTGAGGGTTGTGGATTAGCTGACCTGGGCAGCCTTACCCTGCCGGCCCGCCCTCCCCAGGTGTGCCTCTTTGAGGTCAATATAAACAGCGCTCCAGGCAGCAATAGCCCCTGAAGCTGTGCCTGACTCCATATTCTCTGCCCCGTCAGCAGTCTCAGGGCTGTGGTGGTGGGAGGGAGTGAGGGGCCACAGCTTTGTGGGTGGCCCGGTGTGAGTGGGGTTCTGCTGGCCTTTCTGCAGGAGTTGCCAGGCTGCCGCCTGTAAAGAAGAGGTTGTGTCACCCATACCTTCCGCTGGAATTTCTCTCCGGACAGAGGTGAGGAAGGAAAAAAGCAGTGGGGGCCGGGACAGGAGGGGTATCTCAGGCAGGGCAATGGAAAGCTTCTGGAAGAGCGCCCGGGGCCAGGACCACCCTGGCTGGCCTGCAGGCACCAAGTTGGCCTGCGTGCTGTCGCTGGTGTGGCTCCACGGTCCTTCCTCTAGGCTTTCAAGCCCTTGTACATATTCAGGTGTTTTACCTGGAAAGGGTGGGAACAGTTCAGCAGCAGCTGGCCTGGGGCTCAGCTCACGTTTACTCACAGATGCCTCGGCACGGTCCCCCAGCTTTGCAATGAGGACGCTCCTTGCGTGGGGGGTGGGTTGATGGCTGTATGGGAGATGCTTCCCCACCTCTGACCAATTTCAGAATTGTTTACCACTGGAGCAAGTGCCCTGATAGGGTTTTCCTCTGTATAACTCGTGGGTTCAGGTTTTTTTTTCTTTTATGGTTCAAGTTAGATTTTATTCCTCTTTTATGTATTTATAGATATAAGCATGGAAATAATTCATTCCTATAAATACATCTGTGTGACGGGAAGAACTTTTTTCTGTTTTATTTTTAAATTTTATTTTTTAAAATTTTGAAATTTAATTTTATTTATTTTTTTATACAGCACGTTATAATTAGTTATGTATTTTATGCATATACATGTACACAGGTCAATCCCAAACTCCCAACTCATCACACCACCACCACCCCATGGCTTCCCACACTTGGTGTCCATACGTTTGTTCTCTACCTCTGTGTCTCTATTTCTTCCCTGCAAACCAGTTCATCTGTACCATTTATAGGCTCCACATATATGCATTAATATACAATATTTGTTTTCCTCTTTCTGACTTACTTCATTCTGTATGACAGTCTCTCGATCCATCGATGTCTCTACAAATGACCCAGTTTCATTCCTTTTAATGGCCGAGTAATATTCCATTTTATATATGTACCACATCTTTATCCATTCATCTGTCTGTGGGCATTTAGGTTGCTTCCATTACCTGGCTATTGTAAATAGTGCTGCAACGAACATTGTGGTGAATGTGCCTTTTTGAAATACGGTTTTCTCTGGGTATATGCCCAGAAGTGGGATTGCTGCATCAGATGGTAATTCTATTTCTAGTTTTTTTTAAGGAAACTCCATACTGTTCTCCATAGTGACTGTATCAATTTACATTCCCACCAATAGTGGAAGAGGGCTCCTTTTGTCCACACCCTCCCCAGAATTGGTTGTTTGTAGATTTTCTGATGATGCCGATTCTATCAGGTGTGAGGTGAAACCTCATTGTAGTTTTGATTTGCATTTCTCTAATAATTAGTGCTGTTGAGCAGCATTTCATGTGTGTCTTGGCCATCTCTGTGTCTCCTTTGAAGAAACGTCTCTTTAGATCTTCTGCCCATTTTTTTGGGGTTGTTTGTTTTTTTTAATATTAAGCTGCATGAGCTGTTTATATATATTGGATATTAAACCTCTGTCCATTGATTCGTCTGCAACGATTTTCGCCCATTCTGAGGGATGCCTTTTTCCATTCCCGTTTTTTTTAACAAAAAAGGAAAGAAAGGAAAAGAAGCAGAACACTAATGTGCTTAAAATATGCCTTTTGAAACGGTCGTTTTGAAATATGGACGTCCTTTGAATTTTTTGGTCGATATGTCACCCCAGGATTTGTTTTCAGGGCAGGTGTCATTTACAGGCCTGCAATGATTTTGAATATCAACTGACCATTAGCGTTGGGATTAAAGCTGCTGTTGTGTGAAACGGCCACAAGGTGGCAGCAGTTCACCCTTACTACATCTGGTTACTAGGGCAAGAGAGCCTCAGTGGAAGTGGTGTTCTAGATTGGAGTTTAGAATGGAATGTGCCAGGAGAAAGCCCCTCACGTTTGTCTCACTACTTCTTGTTCGTGTTTTTAATTTAATTTTTTATTTTTTATTACAGCAAGTTTGATTACAATGTTTGGCTTGTTGTAGGTGTGGAAGATGTGTTTCTTTTACACATATACACATGTCTGTTCTTCCTGGGATCCTTTTCCCATGTACGTTATGACAGAATGTTGAGTAGTCCTCTCTTGGTATTCTGTAGGTCTTTGGTGATTATATATGTCACCTGTGTTTCTATATGTCTGTTAACCCTGATATCGTAATGAAACCAATCCTCACACCTTTCCATTGGTGAACCAT
This sequence comes from Mesoplodon mirus, assembly GCF_964341445.2. Taxonomy (NCBI): domain Eukaryota; kingdom Metazoa; phylum Chordata; class Mammalia; order Artiodactyla; family Ziphiidae; genus Mesoplodon; species Mesoplodon mirus. The sequence goes on along the minus strand of NW_028295801.1, from coordinate 16,372 downwards.
AAGTTTGTTTAATGAATCTGTGATTGCCCTTCTCCGTGGAAATATCTGCCCTGGTATCCATTTTTAGGTAACACCTATAAGTGATATGATAGGATATGTGTCTTTCATTTTCTGACTTACTACAAGTCACGTGATTACTTCTAGACTCATCTACGGTGCTGCAAATGGCATTGTGTCCTTTTTTCCCTTGGCTTCTCTTCTGCCTTAGCGGGGTCCATTTTCAACAATGTGATTCCCTGAGGGTTGTGGATTAGCTGACCTGGGCAGCCTTAGCCTGCCGGCCCGCCCTCCCCAGGTGTGCCTCTTTGAGGTCAATATAAACAGCGCTCCAGGCAGCAATAGCCCCTGAAGCTGTGCCTGACTCCATATTCTCTGCCCCGTCAGCAGTCTCGGGGCTGTGGTGGTGGGAGGGAGTGAGGGGCCACAGCTTTGTGGGTGGCCCGGTGTGAGTGGGGTTCTGCTGGCCTTTCTGCAGGAGTTGCCATGCTGCCGCCTGTAAAGAAGAGGTTGTGTCACCCATACCTTCCGCTGGAATTTCTCTCCGGACAGAGGTGAGGAAGGAAAAAAGCAGTGGGGGCCGGGACAGGAGGGGTATCTCAGGCAGGGCAATGGAAAGCTTCTGGAAGAGCGCCCGGGGCCAGGACCACCCTGGCTGGCCTGCAGGCACCAAGTTGGCCTGCGTGCTGTCGCTGGTGTGGCTCCACGGTCCTTCCTCTAGGCTTTCAAGCCCTTGTACATATTCAGGTGTTTTACCTGGAAAGGGTGGGAACAGTTCAGCAGCAGCTGGCCTGGGGCTCAGCTCACGTTTACTCACAGATGCCTCGGCACGGTCCCCTAGCTTTGCAATGAGGACGCTCCTTGCGTGGGGGGTGGGTTGATGGCTGTATGGGAGATGCTTCCCCACCTCTGACCAATTTCAGAATTGTTTACCACTGGAGCAAGTGCCCTGATAGGGTTTTCCTCTGTATAACTCGTGGGTTCAGGTTTTCTTTTCTTTTATGGTTCAAGTTAGATTTTATTCCTCTTTTATGTATTTATAGATATAAGCATGGAAATAATTCATTCCTATAAATACATCTGTGTGACGGGAAGAACTTTTTTCTGTTTTATTTTTAAATTTTATTTTTTAAAATTTTGAAATTTAATTTTATTTATTTTTTTATACAGCACGTTATTATTAGTTATGTATTTTATGCATATACGTGTACACAGGTCAATCCCAAACTCCCAACTCATCCCACCACCACCACCCCATGGCTTCCCACACTTGGTGTCCATACGTTTGTTCTCTACCTCTGTGTCTCTATTTCTTCCCTGCAAACCAGTTCATCTGTACCATTTCTAGGCTCCACATATATGCATTAATATACAATATTTGTTTTCCTCTTTCTGACTTACTTCATTCTGTATGACAGTCTCTCGATCCATCGATGTCTCTACAAATGACCCAGTTTCATTCCTTTTAATGGCCGAGTAATATTCCATTTTATATATGTACCACATCTTTATCCATTCATCTGTCTGTGGGCATTTAGGTTGCTTCCATTACCTGGCTATTGTAAATAGTGCTGCAACGAACATTGTGGTGAATGTGCCTTTTTGAAATACGGTTTTCTCTGGGTATATGCCCAGAAGTGGGATTGCTGGATCAGATGGTAATTCTATTTCTAGTTTTTTTTAAGGAAACTCCATACTGTTCTCCATAGTGACTGTATCAATTTACATTCCCACCAATAGTGGAAGAGGGCTCCTTTTGTCCACACCCTCCCCAGAATTGTTTGTTTGTAGATTTTCTGATGATGCCGATTCTATCAGGTGTGAGGTGAAACCTCATTGTAGTTTTGATTTGCATTTCTCTAATAATTAGTGCTGTTGAGCAGCTTTTCATGTGCGTCTTGGCCATGTCTGTGTCTCCTTTGAAGAAACGTCTCTTTAGATCTTCTGCCCATTTTTTTGGGGTTGTTTGTTTTTTTTAATATTAAGCTGCATGAGCCGTTTATATATATTGGATATTAAACCTCTGTCCATTGATTCGTCTGCAACGATTTTCGCCCATTCTGAGGGATGCCTTTTTCCATTCCCGTTTTTTTTAACAAAAAAGGAAAGAAAGGAAAAGGAGCAGAACACTAATGTGCTTAAAATATGCCTTTTGAAACGGTCGTTTTGAAATATGGACGTCCTTTGAATTTTTTGGTCGATATGTCACCCCAGGATTTGTTTTCAGGGCAGGTGTCATTTACAGGCCTGCAATGATTTTGAATATCAACTGACCATTAGCGTTGGGATTAAAGCTGCTGTTGTGTGAAACGGCCACAAGGTGGCAGCAGTTCACCCTTACCAAATCTGGTTACTAGGGCAAGAGAGCCTCAGTGGAAGTGGTGTTCTAGATTGGAGTTTAGAATGGAATGTGCCAGGAGAAAGCCCCTCACGTTTGTCTCACTACTTCTTGTTCGTGTTTTTAATTTAATTTTTTATTTTTTATTACAGCAAGTTTGATTACAATGTTTGGCTTGTTGTAGGTGTGGAAGATGTGGTTCTTTTACACATATACACATGTCTGTTCTTCCTGGGATCCTTTTCCCATGTACGTTATGACAGAATGTTGAGTAGTCCTCTCTTGGTATTCTGTAGGTCTTTGGTGATTATATATGTCACCTGTGTTTGTAGATGTCTGTTAACCCCGATACCGTAATGAAACCAATCCTCACACCTTTCCTTTGGTGAACCATAAGTTTGTTTAATGAATCTGTGATTGCCCTTCTCCGTGGAAATATCTGCCCTGGTATCCATTTTTAGGTAACACCTATAAGTGATATGATATGATATGTGTCTTTCACTTTCTGACTTACTACAAGTCACGTGATTACTTCTAGACTCATCTACGGTGCTGCAAATGGCATTGTGTCCTTTTTTCCCTTGGCTTCTCTTCTGCCTTAGCGGGGTCCATTTTCAACAATGTGATTCCCTGAGGGTTGTGGATTAGCTGACCTGGGCAGCCTTACCCTGCCGGCCCGCCCTCCCCAGGTGTGCCTCGTTGAGGTCAATATAAACAGCGCTCCAGGCAGCAATAGCCCCTGAAGCTGTGCCTGACTCCATATTCTCTGCCCTGTCAGCAGTCTCGGGGCTGTGGTGGTGGGAGGGAGTGAGGGGCCACAGCTTTGTGGGTGGCCCGGTGTGAGTGGGGTTCTGCTGGCCTTTCTGCAGGAGTTGCCAGGCTGCCGCCTGTAAAGAAGAGGTTGTGTCACCCATACCTTCCGCTGGAATTTCTCTCCGGACAGAGGTGAGGAAGGAAAAAAGCAGTGGGGGCCGGGACAGGAGGGGTATCTCAGGCAGGGCAATGGAAAGCTTCTGGAAGAGCGCCCGGGGCCAGGACCACCCTGGCTGGCCTGCAGGCACCAAGTTGGCCTGCGTGCTGTCGCTGGTGTGGCTCCACGGTCCTTCCTCTAGGCTTTCAAGCCCTTGTACATATTCAGGTGTTTTACCTGGAAAGGGTGGGAACAGTTCAGCAGCAGCTGGCCTGGGGCTCAGCTCACGTTTCCTCACAGATGCCTCGGCACGGTCCCCCAGCTTTGCAATGAGGACGCTCCTTGGGTGGGGGGTGGGTTGATGGCTGTATGGGAGATGGTTCCCCACCTCTGACCAATTTCAGAATTGTTTACCACTGGAGCAAGTGCCCTGATAGGGTTTTCCTCTGTATAACTCGTGGGTTCAGTTTTTTTTTTCTTTTATGGTTCAAGTTAGATTTTATTCCTCTTTTATGTATTTATAGATATAAGCATGGAAATAATTCATTCCTATAAATACATCTGTGTGACGGGAAGAACTTGTTTCTGTTTTATTTTAAATTTTATTTTTTAAAATTTTGAAATTTAATTTTATTTATTTTTTTTATACAGCACGTTATTATTAGTTATGTATTTTATGCATATACGTGTACACAGGTCAATCCCAAACTCCCAACTCATCCCACCACCACCACCCCATGGCTTCCCACACTTGGTGTCCATACGTTTGTTCTCTACCTCTGTGTCTCTATTTCTTCCCTGCAAACCAGTTCATCTGTACCATTTCTAGGCTCCACATATATGCATTAATATACAATATTTGGTTTCCTCTTTCTGACTTACTTCATTCTGTATGACAGTCTCTCGATCCATCGATGTCTCTACAAATGACCCAGTTTCATTCCTTTTAATGGCCGAGTAAAATTCCATTTTATATATGTACCACATCTTTATCCATTCATCTGTCTGTGGGCATTTAGGTTGCTTCCATTACCTGGCTATTGTAAATAGTGCTGCAATGAACATTGTGGTGAATGTGCCTTTTTGATGTACGGTTTTCTCTGGGTATATGCCCAGAAGTGGGATTGCTGGATCAGATGGTAATTCTATTTCTAGTTTTTTTAAGGAAACTCCATACTGTTCTCCATAGTGACTGTATCAATTTACATTCCCACCAATAGTGGAAGAGGGCTCCTTTTGTCCACACCCTCCCCAGAATTGGTTGTTTGTAGATTTTCTGATGATGCCGATTCTAACAGGTGTGAGGTGAAACCTCATTGTAGTTTTGATTTGCATTTCTCTGATAATTAGTGCTGTTGAGCAGCTTTTCATGTGCGTCTTGGCCATCTCTGTGTCTCCTTTGAAGAAACGTCTCTTTAGATCTTCTGGCCATTTTTTTGGGTTGTTTGTTTTTTTAATATTAAGCTGCATGAGCTGTTTATATATATTGGAGATTAAACCTCTGTCCATTGATTCGTCTGCAACGATTTTCGCCCATTCTGAGGGATGCCTTTTTCCATTCCCGTGTTTTTTTAACAAAAAAGGAAAGAAAGGAAAAGAAGCAGAACACTAATGTGCGTAAAATATGCCTTTTGAAACGGTCGTTTTGAAATATGGACGTCCTTTGAATATTTTGGTCGATATGTGACCCCAGGATTTGTTTTCAGGGCAGGTGTCATTTACAGGCCTGCAATGATTTTGAATATCAACTGACCATTAGCGTTGGGATTAAAGCTGCTGTTGTGTGAAACGGCCACAAGGTGGCAGCAGTTCACCCTTACCAAATCTGGTTACTAGGGCAAGAGAGCCTCAGTGGAAGTGGTGTTCTAGATTGGAGTTTAGAATGGAATGTGCCAGGAGAAAGCCCCTCACGTTTGTCTCACTACTTCTTGTTCGTGTTTTTAATTTAATTTTTTATTTTTTCTTACAGCAAGTTTGATTACAATGTTTGGCTTGTTGTAGGTGTGGAAGATGTGGTTCTTTTACACATATACACATGTCTGTTCTTCCTGGGATCCTTTTCCCATGTACGTTATGACAGAATGTTGAGTAGTCCTCTCTTGGTATTCTGTAGGTCTTTGGTGATTATATATGTCACCTGTGTTTGTAGATGTCTGTTAACCCCGATATCGTAATGAAACCAATCCTCACACCTTTCCTTTGGTGAACCATAAGTTTGTTTAATGAATCTGTGATTGCCCTTCTCCGTGGAAATATCTGCCCTGGTATCCATTTTTAGGTAACACCTATAAGTGATATGATATGATATGTGTCTTTCACTTTCTGACTTACTACAAGTCACGTGATTACTTCTAGACTCATCTACGGTGCTGCAAATGGCATTGTGTCCTTTTTTCCCTTGGCTTCTCTTCTGCCTTAGCGGGGTCCATTTTCAACAATGTGATTCCCTGAGGGTTGTGGATTAGCTGACCTGGGCAGCCTTAACCTGCCGGCCCGCCCTCCCCAGGTGTGCCTCTTTGAGGTCAATATAAACAGCGCTCCAGGCAGCAATAGCCCCTGAAGCTGTGCCTGACTCCATATTCTCTGCCCCGTCAGCAGTCTCGGGGCTGTGGTGGTGGGAGGGAGTGAGGGGCCACAGCTTTGTGGGTGGCCCGGTGTGAGTGGGGTTCTGCTGGCCTTTCTGCAGGAGTTGCCAGGCTGCCGCCTGTAAAGAAGAGGTTGTGTCACCCATACCTTCCGCTGGAATTTCTCTCCGGACAGAGGTGAGGAAGGAAAAAAGCAGTGGGGGCCGGGACAGGAGGGGTATCTCAGGCAGGGCAATGGAAAGCTTCTGGAAGAGCGCCCGGGGCCAGGACCACCCTGGCTGGCCTGAAGGCACCAAGTTGGCCTGCGTGCTGTCGCTGGTGTGGCTCCACGGTCCTTCCTCTAGGCTTTCAAGCCCTTGTACATATTCAGGTGTTTTACCTGGAAAGGGTGGGAACAGTTCAGCAGCAGCTGGCCTGGGGCTCAGCTCACGTTTACTCAGAGATGCCTCGGCACGGTCCCCCAGCTTTGCAATGAGGACGCTCCTTGCGTGGGGGGTGGGTTGATGGCTGTATGGGAGATGCTTCCCCACCTCTGACCAATTTCAGAATTGTTTACCACTGGAGCAACTGCCCTGATAGGGTTTTCCTCTGTATAACTCCTGGGTTCAGGTTTTTTTTTCTTTTATGGTTCAAGTTAGATTTTATTCCTCTTTTATGTATTTATAGATATAAGCATGGAAATAATTCATTCCTATAAATACATCTGTGTGACGGGAAGAACTTTTTTCTGTTTTATTTTTAAATTTTATTTTTTAAAATTTTGAAATTTAATTTTATTTATTTTTTTATATAGCACGTTATTATTAGTTATGTATTTTATGCATATACATGGACACAGGTCAATCCCAAACTCCCAACTCATCCCACCACCACCACCCCATGGCTTCCCACACTTGGTGTCCATACGTTTGTTCTCTACCTCTGTGTCTCTATTTCTTCCCTGCAAACCAGTTCATCTGTACCATTTCTAGGCTCCACATATATGCATTAATATACAATATTTGTTTTCCTCTTTCTGACTTACTTCATTCTGTATGACAGTCTCTCGATCCATCGATGTCTCTACAAATGACCCAGTTTCATTCCTTTTTATGGCCGAGTAATATTCCATTTCATATATGTACCACATCTTTATCCATTCATCTGTCTGTGGGCATTTAGGTTGCTTCCATTACCTGGCTATTGTAAATAGTGCTGCAATGAACATTGTGGTGAATGTGCCTTTTTGATGTACGGTTTTCTCTGGGTATATGCCCAGAAGTGGGATTGCTGGATCAGATGGTAATTCTATTTCTAGTTTTTTTAAGGAAACTCCATACTGTTCTCCATAGTGACTGTATCAATTTACATTCCCACCAATAGTGGAAGAGGGCTCCTTTTGTCCACACCCTCCCCAGAATTGGTTGTTTGTAGATTTTCTGATGATGCCGATTCTAACAGGTGTGAGGTGAAACCTCATTGTAGTTTTGATTTGCATTTCTCTGATAATTAGTGCTGTTGAGCAGCTTTTCATGTGCGTCTTGGCCATCTCTGTGTCTCCTTTGAAGAAACGTCTCTTTAGATCTTCTGCCCATTTTTTTGGGTTGTTTGTTTTTTTAATATTAAGCTGCATGAGCTGTTTATATATATTGGAGATTAAACCTCTGTCCATTGATTCGTCTGCAACGATTTTCGCCCATTCTGAGGGATGCCTTTTTCCATTCCCGTGTTTTTTTAACAAAAAAGGAAAGAAAGGAAAAGAAGCAGAACACTAATGTGCGTAAAATATGCCTTTTGAAACGGTCGTTTTGAAATATGGACGTCCTTTGAATATTTTGGTCGATATGTGACCCCAGGATTTGTTTTCAGGGCAGGTGTCATTTACAGGCCTGCAATGATTTTGAATATCAACTGACCATTAGCGTTGGGATTAAAGCTGCTGTTGTGTGAAACGGCCACAAGGTGGCAGCAGTTCACCCTTACCAAATCTGGTTACTAGGGCAAGAGAGCCTCAGTGGAAGTGGTGTTCTAGATTGGAGTTTAGAATGGAATGTGCCAGGAGAAAGCCCCTCACGTTTGTCTCACTACTTCTTGTTCGTGTTTTTAATTTAATTTTTTATTTTTTCTTACAGCAAGTTTGATTACAATGTTTGGCTTGTTGTAGGTGTGGAAGATGTGGTTCTTTTACACATATACACATGTCTGTTCTTCCTGGGATCCTTTTCCCATGTACGTTATGACAGAATGTTGAGTAGTCCTCTCTTGGTATTCTGTAGGTCTTTGGTGATTATATATGTCACCTGTGTTTGTAGATGTCTGTTGACACCGATATTGTAATGAAACCAATCCTCACACCTTTCCTTTGGTGAACCATAAATTTGTTTAATGAATCTGTGATTGCCCTTCTCCGTGGAAATATCTGCCCTGGTATCCATTTTTAGGTAACACCTATAAGTGATATGATATGATATGTGTCTTTCACTTTCTGACTTACTACAAGTCATGTGATTACTTCTAGACTCATCTACGGTGCTGCAAATGGCATTGTGTCTCTTTTCCCTTGGCTTCTCTTCTGCCTTAGCGGGGTCCATTTTCAACAATGTGATTCCCTGAGGGTTGTGGATTAGCTGACCTGGGCAGCCTTACCCTGCCGGCCCGTCCTCCCCAGGTGTGCCTCGTTGAGGTCAATATAAACAGCGCTCCAGGCAGCAATAGCCCCTGAAGCTGTGCCTGACTCCATATTCTCTGCCCCGTCAGCAGTCTCGGGGCTGTGGTGGTGGGAGGGAGTGAGGGGCCACAGCTTTGTGGGTGGCCCGGTGTGAGTGGGGTTCTGCTGGCCTTTCTGCAGGAGTTGCCAGGCTGCCGCCTGTAAAGAAGAGGTTGTGTCACCCATACCTTCCGCTGGAATTTCTCTCCGGACAGAGGTGAGGAAGGAAAAAAGCAGTGGGGGCCTGGACAGGAGGGGTATCTCAGGCAGGGCAATGGAAAGCTTCTGGAAGAGCGCCCGGGGCCAGGACCACCCTGGCTGGCCTGCAGGCACCAAGTTGGCCTGCGTGCTGTCGCTGGTGTGGCTCCACGGTCCTTCCTCTAGGCTTTCAAGCCCTTGTACATATTCAGGTGTTTTACCTGGAAAGGGTGGGAACAGTTCAGCAGCAGCTGGCCTGGGGCTCAGCTCACGTTTCCTCACAGATGCCTCGGCACGGTCCCCCAGCTTTGCAATGAGGACGCTCCTTGGGTGGGGGGTGGGTTGATGGCTGTATGGGAGATGGTTCCCGACCTCTGACCAATTTCAGAATTGTTTACCACTGGAGCAAGTGCCCTGATAGGGTTTTCCTCTGTATAACTCGTGGGTTCAGGTTTTTTTTTCTTTTATGGTTCAAGTTAGATTTTATTCCTCTTTTATGTATTTATAGATATAAGCATGGAAATAATTCATTCCTATAAATACATCTGTGTGACGGGAAGAACTTTTTTCTGTTTTATTTTTAAATTTTATTTTTTAAAATTTTGAAATTTAATTTTATTTATTTTTTATATAGCACGTTATTATTAGTTATGTATTTTATGCATATACATGGACACAGGTCAATCCCAAACTCCCAACTCATCCCACCACCACCACCCCATGGCTTCCCACACTTGGTGTCCATACGTTTGTTCTCTACCTCTGTGTCTCTATTTCTTCCCTGCAAACCAGTTCATCTGTACCATTTCTAGGCTCCACATATATGCATTAATATACAATATTTGTTTTCCTCTTTCTGACTTACTTCATTCTGTATGACAGTCTCTCGATCCATCGATGTCTCTACAAATGACCCAGTTTCATTCCTTTTTATGGCCGAGTAATATTCCATTTCATATATGTACCACTTCTTTATCCATTCATCTGTCTGTGGGCATTTAGGTTGCTTCCATTACCTGGCTATTGTAAATAGTGCTGCAATGAACATTGTGGTGAATGTGCCTTTTTGATGTACGGTTTTCTCTGGGTATATTCCCAGAAGTGGGATTGCTGGATCAGATGGTAATTCTATTTCTAGTTTTTTTAAGGAAACTCCATACTGTTCTCCATAGTGACTGTATCAATTTACATTCCCACCAATAGTGGAAGAGGGCTCCTTTTGTCCACACCCTCCCCAGAATTGGTTGTTTGTAGATTTTCTGATGATGCCGATTCTAACAGGTGTGAGGTGAAACCTCATTGTAGTTTTGATTTGCATTTCTCTGATAATTAGTGCTGTTGAGCAGCTTTTCATGTGCGTCTTGGCCATCTCTGTGTCTCCTTTGAAGAAACGTCTCTTTAGATCTTCTGCCCATTTTTTTGGGTTGTTTGTTTTTTTAATATTAAGCTGCATGAGCTGTTTATATATATTGGAGATTAAACCTCTGTCCATTGATTCGTCTGCAACGATTTTCGCCCATTCTGAGGGATGCCTTTTTCCATTCCCGTGTTTTTTTAACAAAAAAGGAAAGAAAGGAAAAGAAGCAGAACACTAATGTGCGTAAAATATGCCTTTTGAAACGGTCGTTTTGAAATATGGACGTCCTTTGAATATTTTGGTCGATATGTGACCCCAGGATTTGTTTTCAGGGCAGGTGTCATTTACAGGCCTGCAATGATTTTGAATATCAACTGACCATTAGCGTTGGGATTAAAGCTGCTGTTGTGTGAAACGGCCACAAGGTGGCAGCAGTTCACCCTTACCAAATCTGGTTACTAGGGCAAGAGAGCCTCAGTGGAAGTGGTGTTCTAGATTGGAGTTTAGAATGGAATGTGCCAGGAGAAAGCCCCTCACGTTTGTCTCACTACTTCTTGTTCGTGTTTTTAATTTAATTTTTTATTTTTTCTTACAGCAAGTTTGATTACAATGTTTGGCTTGTTGTAGGTGTGGAAGATGTGGTTCTTTTACACATATACACATGTCTGTTCTTCCTGGGATCCTTTTCCCATGTACGTTATGACAGAATGTTGAGTAGTCCTCTCTTGGTATTCTGTAGGTCTTTGGTGATTATATATGTCACCTGTGTTTGTAGATGTCTGTTGACCCCAATATTGTAATGAAACCAATCCTCACACCTTTCCTTTGGTGAACCATAAATTTGTTTAATGAATCTGTGATTGCCCTTCTCCGTGGAAATATCTGCCCTGGTATCCATTTTTAGGTAACACCTCTAAGTGATATGATAGGATATGTGTCTTTCACTTTCTGACTTACTACAAGTCATGTGATTACTTCTAGACTCATCTACGGTGCTGCAAATGGCATTGTGTCTTTTTTCCCTTGGCTTCTCTTCTGCCTTAGCGGGGTCCATTTTCAACAATGTGATTCCCTGAGGGTTGTGGATTAGCTGACCTGGGCAGCCTTACCCTGCCGGCCCGCCCTCCCCAGGTGTGCCTCGTTGAGGTCAATATAAACAGCGCTCCAGGCAGCAATAGCCCCTGAAGCTGTGCCTGACTCCATATTCTCTGCCCCGTCAGCAGTCTCGGGGCTGTGGTGGTGGGAGGGAGTGAGGTGCCACAGCTTTGTGGGTGGCCCGGTGTGAGTGGGGTTCTGCTGGCCTTTCTGCAGGAGTTGCCAGGCTGCCGCCTGTAAAGAAGAGGTTGTGTCACCCATACCTTCCGCTGGAATTTCTCTCCGGACAGAGGTGAGGAAAGAAAAAAGCAGTGGGGGCCTGGACAGGAGGGGTATCTCAGGCAGGGCAATGGAAAGCTTCTGGAAGAGCGCCCGGGGCCAGGACCACCCTGGCTGGCCTGCAGGCACCAAGTTGGCCTGCGTGCTGTCGCTGGTGTGGCTCCACGGTCCTTCCTCTAGGCTTTCAAGCCCTTGTACATATTCAGGTGTTTTACCTGGAAAGGGTGGGAACAGTTCAGCAGCAGCTGGCCTGGGGCTCAGCTCACGTTTCCTCACAGATGCCTCGGCACGGTCCCCCAGCTTTGCAATGAGGACGCTCCTTGGGTGGGGGGTGGGTTGATGGCTGTATGGGAGATGGTTCCCCACCTCTGACCAATTTCAGAATTGTTTACCACTGGAGCAAGTGCCCTGATAGGGTTTTCCTCTGTATAACTCGTGGGTTCAGGTTTTTTTTTCTTTTATGGTTCAAGTTAGATTTTATTCCTCTTTTATGTATTTATAGATATAAGCATGGAAATAATTCATTCCTATAAATACATCTGTGTGACGGGAAGAACTTTTTTCTGTTTTATTGTTAAATTTTATTTTTTAAAATTTTGAAATTTAATTTAATTTATTTTTTTTATACAGCACGTTATTATTAGTTATGTATTTTATGCATATACGTGTACACAGGTCAATCCCAAACTCCCAACTCATCCCACCACCACCACCCCATGGCTTCCCACACTTGGTGTCCATACGTTTGTTCTCTACTTCTGTGTCTCTATTTCTTCCCTGCAAACCAGTTCATCTGTACCATTTCTAGGCTCCACATATATGCATTAATATACAATATTTGTTTTCCTCTTTCTGACTTACTTCATTCTGTATGACAGTCTCTCGATCCATCGATGTCTCTACAAATGACCCAGTTTCATTCCTTTTTATGGCCGAGTCATATTCCATTTTATATATGTACCACATCTTTATCCATTCATCTGTCTGTGGGCATTTAGGTTGCTTCCATTACCTGGCTATTGTAAATAGTGCTGCAATGAACATTGTCGTGAATGTGCCTTTTTGATGTACGGTTTTCTCTGGGTATATGCCCAGAAGTGGGATTGCTGGATCAGATGGTAATTCTATTTCTAGTTTTTTTAAGGAAACTCCATACTGTTCTCCATAGTGACTGTATCAATTTACATTCCCACCAATAGTGGAAGAGGGCTCCTTTTGTCCACACCCTCCCCAGAATTGGTTGTTTGTAGATTTTCTGATGATGCCGATTCTAACAGGTGTGAGGTGAAACCTCATTGTAGTTTTGATTTGCATTTCTCTGATAATTAGTGCTGTTGAGCAGCTTTTCATGTGCGTCTTGGCCATCTCTGTGTCTCCTTTGAAGAAACGTCTCTTTAGATCTTCTGGCCATTTTTTTGGGTTGTTTGTTTTTTTAATATTAAGCTGAATGAGCTGTTTATATATATTGGAGATTAAACCTCTGTCCATTGATTCGTCTGCAACGATTTTCGCCCATTCTGAGGGATGCCTTTTTCCATTCCCGTGTTTTTTTAACAAAAAAGGAAAGAAAGGAAAAGAAGCAGAACACTAATATGCGTAAAATATGCCTTTTGAAACGGTCGTTTTGAAATATGGACGTCCTTTGAATATTTTGGTCGATATGTGACCCCAGGATTTGTTTGCAGGGCAGGTGTCATTTACAGGCCTGCAATGATTTTGAATATCAACTGACCATTAGCGTTGGGATTAAAGCTGCTGTTGTGTGAAACGGCCACAAGGTGGCAGCAGTTCACCCTTACCCAATCTGGTTACTAGGGCAAGAGAGCCTCAGTGGAAGTGGTGTTCTAGATTGGAGTTTAGAATGGAATGTGCCAGGAGAAAGCCCCTCACGTTTGTCTCACTACTTCTTGTTCGTGTTTTTAATTTAATTTTTTATTTTTTATTACAGCAAGTTTGATTACAATGTTTGGCTTGTTGTAGGTGTGGAAGATGTGGTTCTTTTACACATATACACATGTCTGTTCTTCCTGGGATCCTTTTCCCATGTACGTTATGACAGAATGTTGAGTAGTCCTCTCTTGGTATTCTGTAGGTCTTTGGTGATTATATATGTCACCTGTGTTTGTAGATGTCTGTTAACCCCGATATCGTAATGAAACCAATCCTCACACCTTTCCTTTGGTGAACCATAAGTTTGTTTAATGAATCTGTGATTGCCCTTCTCCGTGGAAATATCTGCCCTGGTATCCATTTTTAGGTAACACCTATAAGTGATATGATATGATATGTGTCTTTCACTTTCTGACTTACTACAAGTCACGTGATTACTTCTAGACTCATCTACGGTGCTGCAAATGGCATTGTGTCCTTTTTTCCCTTGGCTTCTCTTCTGCCTTAGCGGGGTCCATTTTCAACAATGTGATTCCCTGAGGGTTGTGGATTAGCTGACCTGGGCAGCCTTACCCTGCCGGCCCGCCCTCCCCAGGTGTGCCTCGTTGAGGTCAATATAAACAGCGCTCCAGGCAGCAATAGCCCCTGAAGCTGTGCCTGACTCCATATTCTCTGCCCTGTCAGCAGTCTCGGGGCTGTGGTGGTGGGAGGGAGTGAGGGGCCACAGCTTTGTGGGTGGCCCGGTGTGAGTGGGGTTCTGCTGGCCTTTCTGCAGGAGTTGCCAGGCTGCCGCCTGTAAAGAAGAGGTTGTGTCACCCATACCTTCCGCTGGAATTTCTCTCCGGACAGAGGTGAGGAAGGAAAAAAGCAGTGGGGGCCGGGACAGGAGGGGTATCTCAGGCAGGGCAATGGAAAGCTTCTGGAAGAGCGCCCGGGGCCAGGACCACCCTGGCTGGCCTGCAGGCACCAAGTTGGCCTGCGTGCTGTCGCTGGTGTGGCTCCACGGTCCTTCCTCTAGGCTTTCAAGCCCTTGTACATATTCAGGTGTTTTACCTGGAAAGGGTGGGAACAGTTCAGCAGCAGCTGGCCTGGGGCTCAGCTCACGTTTCCTCACAGATGCCTCGGCACGGTCCCCCAGCTTTGCAATGAGGACGCTCCTTGGGTGGGGGGTGGGTTGATGGCTGTATGGGAGATGGTTCCCCACCTCTGACCAATTTCAGAATTGTTTACCACTGGAGCAAGTGCCCTGATAGGGTTTTCCTCTGTATAACTCGTGGGTTCAGTTTTTTTTTTCTTTTATGGTTCAAGTTAGATTTTATTCCTCTTTTATGTATTTATAGATATAAGCATGGAAATAATTCATTCCTATAAATACATCTGTGTGACGGGAAGAACTTGTTTCTGTTTTATTTTAAATTTTATTTTTTAAAATTTTGAAATTTAATTTTATTTATTTTTTTTATACAGCACGTTATTATTAGTTATGTATTTTATGCATATACGTGTACACAGGTCAATCCCAAACTCCCAACTCATCCCACCACCACCACCCCATGGCTTCCCACACTTGGTGTCCATACGTTTGTTCTCTACCTCTGTGTCTCTATTTCTTCCCTGCAAACCAGTTCATCTGTACCATTTCTAGGCTCCACATATATGCATTAATATACAATATTTGGTTTCCTCTTTCTGACTTACTTCATTCTGTATGACAGTCTCTCGATCCATCGATGTCTCTACAAATGACCCAGTTTCATTCCTTTTAATGGCCGAGTAAAATTCCATTTTATATATGTACCACATCTTTATCCATTCATCTGTCTGTGGGCATTTAGGTTGCTTCCATTACCTGGCTATTGTAAATAGTGCTGCAATGAACATTGTGGTGAATGTGCCTTTTTGATGTACGGTTTTCTCTGGGTATATGCCCAGAAGTGGGATTGCTGGATCAGATGGTAATTCTATTTCTAGTTTTTTTAAGGAAACTCCATACTGTTCTCCATAGTGACTGTATCAATTTACATTCCCACCAATAGTGGAAGAGGGCTCCTTTTGTCCACACCCTCCCCAGAATTGGTTGTTTGTAGATTTTCTGATGATGCCGATTCTAACAGGTGTGAGGTGAAACCTCATTGTAGTTTTGATTTGCATTTCTCTGATAATTAGTGCTGTTGAGCAGCTTTTCATGTGCGTCTTGGCCATCTCTGTGTCTCCTTTGAAGAAACGTCTCTTTAGATCTTCTGGCCATTTTTTTGGGTTGTTTGTTTTTTTAATATTAAGCTGCATGAGCTGTTTATATATATTGGAGATTAAACCTCTGTCCATTGATTCGTCTGCAACGATTTTCGCCCATTCTGAGGGATGCCTTTTTCCATTCCCGTGTTTTTTTAACAAAAAAGGAAAGAAAGGAAAAGAAGCAGAACACTAATGTGCGTAAAATATGCCTTTTGAAACGGTCGTTTTGAAATATGGACGTCCTTTGAATATTTTGGTCGATATGTGACCCCAGGATTTGTTTTCAGGGCAGGTGTCATTTACAGGCCTGCAATGATTTTGAATATCAACTGACCATTAGCGTTGGGATTAAAGCTGCTGTTGTGTGAAACGGCCACAAGGTGGCAGCAGTTCACCCTTACCAAATCTGGTTACTAGGGCAAGAGAGCCTCAGTGGAAGTGGTGTTCTAGATTGGAGTTTAGAATGGAATGTGCCAGGAGAAAGCCCCTCACGTTTGTCTCACTACTTCTTGTTCGTGTTTTTAATTTAATTTTTTATTTTTTCTTACAGCAAGTTTGATTACAATGTTTGGCTTGTTGTAGGTGTGGAAGATGTGGTTCTTTTACACATATACACATGTCTGTTCTTCCTGGGATCCTTTTCCCATGTACGTTATGACAGAATGTTGAGTAGTCCTCTCTTGGTATTCTGTAGGTCTTTGGTGATTATATATGTCACCTGTGTTTGTAGATGTCTGTTAACCCCGATATCGTAATGAAACCAATCCTCACACCTTTCCTTTGGTGAACCATAAGTTTGTTT